>NC_140024.1:1213750-2427500 GCF_964263955.1 Coregonus lavaretus | reverse complement strand
ACCTGACAAAATGGAGAGATGGGGGTGAATGTGCAGCGGTTTGAACTATTCAGAATTTGGGACGAAGCCCTCCTCCTATACCCCCATCGAAACTAGAATAGTCCCAGTGAGTAAAGTGACGTTTAAAAGTAGCACATTGACACCTACCTTCTCTGTAAACCAGCCTTAAAACTGAGATTTGCTATGTTTTTGTTTTCAGGCTCAGATGACTCCCCTGAAATGTGTGTGCATCGTAGAGCAGAACAACCGCCACCTTCGTGTTCACCTTTCGATATTGGTGACATATTAGTTTGTAGCACCAACACTTCGATATTCCAAATAGATTTTTGTCCAATACGCTTTACAATGGAGAACACATTGCGTTAGCCTCCGGTTAGCCCAGGGAAGGTTTGAAAAACCAAGCAGTTTGTGTGCGTTTGTGCATGAGGGTGATATGGATAAATTATAGGGAGTGGGTGGTGAAGACCTCTATTGAGCATAGAGATGTTTTTTTGAGTACAGTGTGTTTGTAACTGTAGGTTCTAGCAAAGTGCTTCTAACTGTGTGGTTCTAGCTGTGTGGTTCTTAAAGTGAGGTTCTTACTGTGCTGTTCTGTGTGGTTCTAGCAATGTGGTTCTAGCAATGTTGTTCTAACTGTGTTGTTCCAGCAGTGTGATACAAAGATAGAACCTAGAGTCTGGTTGAGCCTGGGAGAACTGTGGATCAGCATCACCATCTGGCACACAGAGACAGTACTTCCTGCCAACAACTCCAGGTAGCCAGCTGCCCCCCTCTCTCAGCCACGCTCATCCCCTCACCGCCCAGACACTCTACACTGAAGAGACCATGGAAGAGGGATGTGTGGACACTGAGACTTGACACAAAGAGGCCATGGAGGGGCTCTGTACTAGGAGAGGCAGAGATGGCAGTGGAGGGTTGGGCTTCTGCTACACTGGGAATATGTTATGGTTCATATGCCCTCCAGGCAAAAAGCTGTCATATCGTAATATCAACTTCCATTTTTGGTTGAAATGTCAACAAATGTGAATTCTACTTAAAATAAAACCAACCCTTGAAATCCTGGCATTGATTTGTGGTTGAAATCTGTTTAAAAGGAATTCATCGTTGACCACTTTTTGCAATTCAACCAGCTTTGGCCACTGATTGGCTGAATACCCGGGGCACGAGGTGGTTGTCAACAAAGCAGCATGACAGAAATATGATTCTAGCTCACGAAAGAACGAGTGCCGAGACTAGAGCAGAACCAGAAGTTCTGACTGAACGGACGCACATTTGAGCGCCCCAGGATGGTCCATTTACTTTGTGCTGTTATAATTTATGCTATGGGGCAGTTCAATCAAAGCAATTTTCGCATTCCTATGGTGCCTCATTTAGGACCCTTTTATTGTTTTCAAATAAAAATAATACAGCAACTTGGATCGAACAACGTGGATTGAATCTGGGGCATGCTGAGTTTCTACAAACTCTCCCTCACACACAAACCCACACACACATAGGCATGCAGGCTGGCAAGTACACACACACATACACATACACACTCACACACATACACACTCACACGCATGCACACACACACACATACATAAGCATGCAGGTAAGCACACACACAAACACACATGCAGGCACACACACACACAGACACTCACACATACTGGATACTCTCTCTCTCGCAATCCTTCCTTCCTTCCTTCCTTCCTTCCTTCCTTCCTTCCTTCCTTCCTTCCTTCCTTCCTTCCTTCCTTCCTTCCTTCCTTCCTTCCTTCATTGAATTAATCACTGATATGACATGGCATGATCGGTGGACACAACGTAGTGGACATCTTGCTATGGCCTAACCAATCATGTTAGATCACTAATTACTTCAAGGCAAGCAGGAAAGAAGGATGGAATTCTAAAGTCTTACATTTTTAATTTCATGAAATTAAATTAAATTAAATGTAAAGTCTTTGAACACGTCCCTTGTCTCACTCTCCATCCTACTTGTCTTAAATGCAGGTGGAAGTTTTAATCCTAACCTTAGAGCATTAATCGTAAACATGACCCTAAATTAGTGTCTTGAGACAAAAAGTTCAAGTTCAAAACTTGTTATGGGGATAAATATGGAAATTGGACCTTGGCTTATACTCTTCGAAGTAAAGGTGCCTGGAAGAACCTTTTGGGTTGCCACACCGGCGGAACCTTTTCAGTTGAAATAGTTTCCTAGAGGAACCCCTTTGAAAAGGGTCTTTGAGGAAACCCTGTGTAAAGGTTCAAACTGGAACATTTTTGTAATGGGAGTGGTTAAATTTAGAACCGTTTTAATAATATATTGTAGAGGTGACAGCCTATCAGATTGGAGGCATGGCTTATTGGAGGTGTGGCTTTCAGATTAGTAGTAAAATGTTCCTTGAATATTTATGCATATTACATATTCCAATATAATATTAATAATATTAACATTGCTGATTATGTACAGTAATAAAGTGGTAACTATTCCAACTTGGGATTTGCATAGGCTCTTGAGGAACTCATACACCTCTGTTAGCCTCATTGAAGCAACAAAACTATCAGTGTTCAACCTTAACATGTGATGACAATACAACAGAACAGATGAACAGGAATGGCATTTACCTAAAGATTTATATTAAAGCTACGCCCCTACTAATCCATGCCTCCACTCCAGGGTTCCTCCAGGTACCCGTTGCTACATTAAACCAGTAGAGGTTCCTCTAAGAACCCTAAACTAACCGAAGGTGCAAATATGGACCATTGACTAGCAATGGTTCCTTGAGGAACTCCAGGGTTCCTCGCGTCACCACTAATTCTAAGAGTGTACAAGCATCCTACTCCACTCTGCAATTTTCCTCCCAAAGATTAACACAGAAAACACACAGTGCATCGCACATAGTCATTATGAGGCAATGAGAAAAACACCCTGTATGAACTGTTTAAACAAACAACACAACAGCACTTAAATAGAAAGCGAGCCGTCTGCCGAACGCAGTCCAGCCCGGCAGCGCATGATGCATCGCTAATGAGTGGGGCCTTGGATACAGATTTGTTCTCTTGCCTGGGAGAAACCGGCGAGCAAAAGGAAAATGACGGTGATTACTGCATGCGTTTTGAAAACAAAGGAGCCAGATGCGAGGTAAACCAAAAAAAACGACAACTAAATACAAGCACCCTTTGATCGTTGATGGCCGTTTAGCGGCGTCTTGGATGCCTCCGACTCTCTGAACTACACGTGTCCATATGGCTCTCTGAACTATGTACGTTTCTAAAAACTTCAACTTTATTTAGCCCCGAGGGTGAATTGTTGCTGGGCTGACGATGACAATACGTACCAACATTGTAAATACGTAAACATAGGCTACTTTTTTCTAAACTTTCTTGGATGTGTTATTGTGGCGTGCTATCAGCAACCAAAATACATTTTATTTTGGCGGGATAATAAAGTATCAGTGTTGTTCCAGCAGCCCTCCCCATAGGGCCCCATCAATAACGTAGGACAGCAGAGCATAGGGGGGAGCCACAGAGGGTGGATTCACAGGGAGGAGGAGAGAGGGATGGGAGCAAGGGAGGGATAGAGGGCTGGGAGATACGGATGATGAGGAGGATGAGGAGAGAGAGGGATGGGAGTGAGAGAGGAAAGAAAGAGAGCGAGGAAGGGATGGGAGAGAGGGAAAGATGGATCATGTAGAGGCAGGCAAGAGAGGGGGTGGGAGTGAGGGACGAGCAAGGACAAGGTATGGGAGAGAGGGATGGCGGAGAGAGAGGGACATGGGACAGGGAGGATCGAAGAGAGGGATGGCATCCTCCACACAAAGATACATAACAGCAAAAGGGTTTTGGGGGGACAGTTCTGGGCATTACAGTACAGTAGCTCCAGTATACTGTAGAGGTAGGTGTAGCTCTAGCTGTCTGAAAGCTGTTCGGTCAGTTCAAAGCCCCTGTGATTGTTCAGTCCTATTGTTAGCCTTCCTTACCTCCATGAAAGTACCAGAGGGAGGGGGAAAGAGAGAGAGAGAGAGAGGGAGGAGGGGTGAGACAGGGTGAGAAGAATAAGTGGAATGACAGAGAGAGAGTCTGTTATATCTGGTGTCATCCTCCTGTCTTATCTGATGCTCTCTCTAATTCTCTCTCTCTCTCCCTCTTTCCCTCCCCTCCCGGAGGACCTGAGCCCTAGAAGCATGCCTCAGGACTACCTGGCCTGATGACTCCTTGCTGTCCCCAGTCCACCTGGTTGTGCTGCTGCTCCAGTTTCAACTCTTCTGCATGCGGCTATGGAACCCTGACCTATTCACCAGACGTGCTACCTTGTCCCAGACCTGCTGTTTTCAACTCTCTCTCTCTACCGCACCTGCTATTTCAACCTCTAAAAGACCGGCTATGAAAAGCCAAGTGACATTTACTCCTGATGTACTGACCTGTTGCAACCTCTACAACCACTGTGATTATTATTTGACCCTGCTGGTCATCTATGAACGTTTGAACATCTTGGAGAAAAATCTGGCCTTAATGGCCATGTATTCTTATAATCTCCACCCAGCACAACCAGAAGGGAACTGGCCACCCCTCGGAGCCTGGTTCCTCTCTAGGTTTCTTCCTAGGTTTCTGCCTTTCTAGGGAGTTTTTCCTAGCCACCGTGCTTCTACATCTGCATTGCTTGCTGTTTGGGGTTTTAGGCTGGGTTTCTGTATAGCACTTTGTTACATTTGCTGATGTAAAAAGGGCTTTATAAATAAATGTGATTGTTTGATTGATAAACAGACACATACTGTACATGTACACATACATGCACATATGCACACACACATGCACACACAAACACACATGCACACAAGCACACATACACACACACCTCCGCACTTGAACATCTGAGGGCATCACATTTTCAGGAGCTCAGTAGGAAATGCTCACACTCCCCTGAATATGTGTGAAGGTTGAAGTTCCCTATCAGACAGTTACAAAGCAGTTGAAAAACACACAGGCAAGGCATCCCAAATGATGCAATATGCATCATACAGGATATACATTTTTCATCCGAGGAAAAAATTATATTTATTTTTGGCACGGTTCAAATCTCCTCTGTGGAGTTCAAATCATTCTCCGATTTTAAACTGCATTTCTATCTCTTTGTCCCTACGTAACTCTCTCTCCCTCTCTTTCTCTCTCTCTATTTATCCCTAAGTATCTCTCTCTCTCTATGTGTCTTATACATACAATACATGACCAAAGGTATGTGGACACCTGCTCATCGAACATCTCATTCCAAAATAATTTGCATTGATATGGACTTGGTCCCCCCTTTGCTGCTATAACAACTTCCACTCTTCTGGGAAGGCTTTCCACTAGATGTTGGAACATTGCTGTGGGGACTTCCATTCAGCCACAAGAGCATTAGTGAGGTCAGGCACTGATGTTGGCCGATTAGGCCTGGCTTACAGTCGGCGTTCCAATTCATCCCAAAGGTGTTCGTTGGGGTTGAGGTCAGGGCTCTGTGCAGGCCAGTCAAGTTCTTGCACACCGATCTCGACAAACCATTTCTGTATGGACATCGCTTTTTGCACGGGGGCCTTCCTGAAACAGGAAAGGGCCTTTCCCACACTATTGCCACAAAGTTGGAAGCACAGAATCGTCTAAAATGTAATTTTATGCTGTAGCATTAAGATTTCCCTTCACTGGAACTAAGGGGCCTAGCCCGAACCATGAAAAACAGCCCCAGACCGTTATTCCTCCTCCACCAAACATTACAGTTGGCACTATGCATTGGGGCAGGTAGCATTCTCCTGGCATCCGCCGAAACCCAGATTAGTCTGGCGGACTGCCAGATGGTGAAGCATGATACATCACTCCAGAGAATGCATTTCCACTGCTCCAGAGTCCAATGGCGGCGAGCTTTACACAACTTCAGTCGACACTTGGCATTGCGCATGGTGTTCTTAGGCTTGTGTGCGGCTGTTCGGCCATGGAAACCCATTTCATGAAGCTCCCAACAAACAGTACTTGTGCTGACGTTGTTTCCAGAGGCAGTTTAGAACTCGGTAGTGAGTGTTGCAACCGAGGACAGACAATTTTTACACGCTATGAGCTTCAGCACTCGGCGGTCCCGTTCTGTGAGCTTGTGTTTGCATAATTGGCATGACGTAACAATGTACATATTGCCAAAGCATACTTTGAAGATTAAGTGATTCATTGACAATATTAACATAATCTAAATAATAATAATAATAATCAAGATTGTCAACGGGACAATGAGTAACAACAATAATCAAGGGTAAAAATAACCATACAATGGACAATAACAATTGCATAGAGGACATGTGCAGATTGGTCTGTCATACACTGTCCCTCATCTTATTGCAGACAGGAATGTAGTGCGCTGCCAACCCACAGCTCTCTGTGGCTTCCCCCATCAGAGAGGTTTTTCAAACCTTGAATAAAGGTTTCAAATTTGGAGAAATGACACTCTCTAATTGTTTTATATTTTTAAAATGTTGTCAGGAAATGCAGCTCTGTCTCAGTTTCTGCAGTGGTGCAGTGGTTGCACAGCCTTTCCTCTATAGGCAGCCAGGTTTTCCTGTGTCTACCATTCTCAATGGCAAGGCTGTGCTCACTGAGCCTGTACTTCGTCAAGTTTTTTCTAAGGTTTTGATCAGTAACCATGATCAAATAGTTTGCCATGGTGTACTGTCGATTTAGGGCCAGATAGCACTGCATTTTGTTTTGTTCTTGTGCTTGTGTTTTCCAATAGGTAATGTAGTTTTGTTTTGACTGTGTTGTAATTTGGTTTATTCTGATTGATTGGATGTTCTGGTCCTGAGGCTTCAGTGTGTTAGTAGAACAGGTTTGTGAACTCTGCCGCAGAACCAGCTGGATGAGGGGACTATTTTCTTTGCTCAGCTCTTGGCATTGCAGGGCTAGGTAATGATATGAGAGGGGATAAATGTATTTGAGATGTTTCAAAAACTGAATTGCTCTTTTTTGAGTTTGTATTATTAGTGGACATTGTCCTAATTCTGCCCTGCATGCATTGTTTGTAGTTTTCCTCTGGACATGTAGGAGAATCTTACAGAACTCTGCATGCAGGGTTTCAATGGGGTGTTTGTCACACACCTCACTGCCATAAAGAGCAATTGGTTCAATGAGACATTCAATTAGTTTTAGCCAGGTATTTGAATTTGAATTTGTTTTTTAATGGCTTAGAATGCCCTGTGTGCTTTCTCTCTCAGTTCATTCCCTGCCTCATTTAGGTGTCCAGTTGAGCTAATTTTTTATATAAGTAATTAGATTTATTAGGATCCCCGTTAGCCGACGTCAATGGCGACAGCTAGTCTTGCTGGGGTCCAACACATAATGAAAAAGACATTACAGACAAAATACTTTACAATTTACATACATTTAGAAACATTAACATGTAGTGTGTGGTGTGTGTGTGTGTGTGTGTGTGTGCATCTATCAGTTACACATACATGTCATTACATACACACAACAAGTAGGTCACATGGGGAGAGGCGTTATGCCGTGAGGTGTTGCTTTATTTGTTTTTTGAAACCGATCTTGCTGTTCACTTGCGCTATATAAGATGGAAGGGAGTTTCATGCACTCATGGCTCTGTATAATACAGTATGTTTCCTTGAATTTCTTCTGACCAGGGGACTGTGAAGAGACCCCTGGTGGCATGTCTGGTGGGGTAAGTGTGTGTGTCAGTGCTGTGTGTAAGTTGACTATGCAAACGATTTGGAATTTCCAACACATTAATGTCTTATAAAAACAAGAAGTGATGCAGTCTGTCTTTCCTCAACTCTTAGCCAAGAGAGACTGGCATGCGTGGCATTAATATTAGCCCTCTGATTACAATGAAGAGCAAGACGTGTGGCTCTGTTCTGGGCCAGCTGCAGCTTAACTAGGTCTTTCTTTGCAGAACTTGACCATACGACTGGACAATAATCAAGATAAGATAAAACTAGAGGCTGCAGGACTTGCTTTGTGGAGTGTGGTGTCAAAAAAGCTGAGCATCTCTTTACTACGGATATATCTCTCCCCATCTTTACAACCATTGAATATATATGTTTTGACCATGACAGTTTACAATCTAAGGTAATACCAAGTGATGTAGTCTCCTCAACTTGTTCAACACCCACACCATTCATTACCAGATGCAGCTGAGGTCTAGAACTTAGGGAATGATTTGTACCAAATACAATGCTCTTAGTTTTAGAGATGTACAAGACCAGTTTATTACTGGCCACCCATTCCAAAACAGTAATTGTAGTGTGTGCAGTACTCTACATATTTTGTACTAAATGAGAACTTTGGTCTAATTCCCTGAGATCTGGATCTTTTTTGGAAAATCATTATTGTCTTTTGGGGGTTTACTGCCAGGGCCCAGGTCTGGCAGTACTGCTCTAGCAGGTCAAGGCTCTGCTGTAGGCCATGTGCTGTGGGTGACAGCAGGCACAGGTCATCTGCAAAGAGCAGGCATTTAACCTTTGAATTATGGAGACTAACACAAGGGGCTAAGGATTTTTCTAGAATAGTGGCCAATTCCTTTATGTAAATGTTGAAGAGTACGGGGCTCTGATTGCAACCCTGGTGAAGGCCTCACCCCTGGTATTTACTTGCCAATTTTGATGCTGCACGTATTGCCAGTATACTGTACATTGATTTAATTATGTCATATGTTTTACCCCCTACACCACTTTCAATAACTTTGTAGAACAGTGCTGCATGCCAAATAGAATCAAATGCTTTTTGGAAGTCGATAAAGCAAGCGTATATGTTGGTATTATTTTGGTGAACATGTTTATCTATCAGGGTGTGTAGGGTGTAAATATGATTGGTCGTGCAATGTTTTGGCATAAATCCAATTGGCTTTTACTCAAGACATTGTGCTTATTATGGAAATGTAGAACTCTTACATTTATAATACTACAGAAAACCTTCCCCAGGTTACTGTTCACACCAATGCCTCTATAATTGTTAGGGTCAAATTAGTCTCTGTTCTTAAAGATTGGGGTTATGATTCCTTGATTCCATGTCAGGGAAATAACCTACACTCAGGATCAAATTAAACAGTTTTAATATAGCCAATTGAAATTTTGCACTAGTGAATTTGAGTATCTCATTTAGGATGCCATCAGGTCCGCATGCTTTTTAAAATTTGAGGGCCTGAAGTTTCTTATAGAGCTCCTGGTCTGTAATTGGGGAGTCAATGGATTTTGATTGTCCTTTATAACTTTTTCTAATCCATTGAATTTCTCATGAATTTAGCATTGTTCTACATTTGCATCAATTTGAACGGTGTTGTAGAGTGTTTTAAAATGGGTTGTCCATATGTCACCATTTTTTATTTATTTTTTGCCAAAAGTTGAACTCTTCAATTAGTGTCAGTTGCTTGCTGTTGTACAGGTGCTTTTATGGTTATGTGTGTACATTTATAGAGTTTTACAGTCTCACAGTAATGAAGGTGTAATTCCCCATTATTTGTGTCTCTGTGCTTTTGTTTTGATAGTGTTCTAAGTTTTGTCCTCATAATTTTACAATCTGCATCAAACCAGTTGTCATCTGTAGACTTTTGCTTTTTTTTATCAATTTCAGTTGTGCTTCTTTTGCCGTTTGCTTGAATATATTGTGATGTGTTTTGCTGCTAGATTGATGCCTTCTTTACTATGAGTGTAGGTGGTATCTAGAAAATTATCTAAGAGTGTTTGGATTTTTTGGTTACTGGTTGCTTTCTGGTATTCTTCTATGCTGTTTTGGGCCCATCTGTAGGAATTTCTGATGTTGTACAGCTTACTGGGCTGTGAATGTATCATTATTTGCGGAGGGATAGGGTTCTACCAATAACCGTTTTAATCTGAAGAACTCTTTTTGTAAGACAAAGGTTCTTTGTAAGGCAAAGAGTTCTACTTATAAACTTTTTCATCCAAAAAGGGTTCCCCAACGGGGACAAACCGAAGAACCCTATATGGTTGTACTTAGCACCTTTTTTTCTAAGAGTGTATGTATCTCTCTCTCTGTGTCCCTACATATACAGTATCTCAACTTATCTCTCTCTCTCTCCCTCCCTCTCCCCCCCCCCCTCTCTCCCGCTCTCTCTGTGACTCTCAAGGGGAAATTAAACATTAAGAGAGATGTTCAATTCAAAGCTGCTAAAAGCAGCCAAGCTTCCTTGGCTTCCCACAGAGGGCATGTGACAAGTGACATTCCCCATCTCACCTTGTCCCCTTTCAACAAGCTTACTGCCTGCCATTTCTCTCTCTTCTCTCTCTCTCTCATTCTCTATTTCTCTCTCTCTCTTTCCCTCTCTCTCTCTCTGAGAGAGAGCTTTGGTCAAGTGGGTGGGGTTATATCTTGCCTGGTTGGCACAGTGTCTCCCGATCCCCGATCCCCAACCCCCCCCCCCCCAGCCTCCAGTATCTCTGCGGCTATGGAACGTGCTTCCTTGTCCTGGACCTCCTGTTTTCGACTCTCCCTCTCTCTCTCTCTCTCTCTCTCTCCCCCGCTCTCTCTCTCTCTCTCTACCTCACCTGCTGTCCTGACCTCTGAAAGCTCGGCTGTGAAAAGACAACTGACATTTACTCCTGAGATACTGACCTATTGCAACCTCTACAACCACTGTGATTATAATTTGACCCTGCTGGTCATCTATGAACGTTTGATCATCTTGAAGAACAATCTGGCCTTGTACTCTTATAATCTCCACGCGGCACAGCCAGAAGAGGACTGGCCACCCCTCAGAGCCTGGTTCCTCTCTATGTTTCTTCCTATGTTCCTGCCTTTCTAGGGAGTTTTTCCTAGCCACTGTGCTTCTACATCTGCATTGCTTACTGTTTAGGGTTTTGTTTTAGGCTGGGTTTCTGTATAAGCACTTTGTGACATCTGCTGATGTAAAAAGGGCTTTATAAATACATTTGATTTGATTTGATTGAGTATAGTGCATACTGTTACAAATGAAAGATAGCTGAACTTTTATTTTCAAAAGAACTCTAGTAGCCAGAGGAGGCTTTGCAAAGAGAAGTCTGGAATTCCAGGTTGTGGAGAGGGAGCGATGTTCAGACACCAAACAACATCTCATGATGAGTAGAATATCTTGTTTATGTCTTTAAGATGAGGTGTTAATGTATGTAGGCTTCTCAGAGTTAAGAGAACATTTGGTAGGTAGCGGCGTGTGTGTGTCTGTGTGTGTGAGTGTGTGTGTGTTGTTGAAAAGATTTGTATGTGTGTGTGTGTTGTTGAGAGGGTTGTTATGTGTGTGTGTGTGCGTTGTTGAGAGTGTGTGAGAGCCTCCCATATCCTCTCTCTAATTAGAACAGAAGCGATAGAGCAGACACAGAGCAGGCGAAGGAGTGGAAGAGAGACGGCAGCGCTCCTTTCACTCATCCTCTCATCCCCTCATCTCTAGAATCCTCTACTCCACCCCCAATCAAAGAGCTCAGCCATCTACTCCTCTCTCTCAACACTCTGATAGGCTTGAACGTGGATTAAAACAGACATGTTTATGTAAATCATGCATTCACTGAAAAATGGTGTGGCATGTTCTCGACAGAAAACGTTCCAATATTGTCTGAGACAAACAAACCAACATCCACCTAAGCTGGATCAATGAGTTAGCCAGATAACTGTCCTAAATATTCTGAAATAACTTTATATTTTCAAGAAATATTGGCATTACAATTGACACGGTAACAACCAATATACAAATGTAGATTTCTTAATCAACCAGATAATCAAGAGTTATTACTGGCTGTTTTATCAAAGTTAGCTGGCTAACTTAATAATTCTGCTTTATGGAACAGCCCACAGGGGTGTAACTATAAAACAAATCACTCAGGCATTCAGCTTAAAACATGCTCAAATATCATAGAGCATACTGTATCAAGACAAAACTGAAAGATTTGATCTGATGCTTTTAAAAAATGGGTTGTTTTATTATGAAAGCTCAAATATAACCACAACCCACTTGCTCAGCTGCTGGACAGAACAAAATATAGGGAAAGGTGTATCCCAACAGTGATACATCGCTTTTACTCCAATCACTGTTGGGAGCAACTGTCGACAATATGGGCAACATTTTCTGCACTCTGAGCTAATGCACAGTAAGTGATTTTTTTTGTAAGTGAATTTATCTGCAACACAACTTATGTTGTAACTTTTGTTTAACAATTTCCGTGAAGCGAGAGAGAGTGCTTCGGTAAACTGTGAAAATCGAGGGGTGATAGAAATCTCTGGGTCTTGGTTCCCATTGAAGATAAACCAGTGCCTGGTCCCATATAGCACACTATTCCCCTTATAATACTTGATTACAAGCCAGGTGACAGGTAAAGCTTTGTTTTGTAGTGTAATAGTGTAATAGCTCTCTTTACTGTGGCTTAGTGGACTCGTCAGATTCCCTGGTGGCGATGTCAGGCTCTCCGTAGTCATTGGCCTAGAGGTGCGTCGACACAACAATATGTAAATGACAGAATGATATTGACATTAAGAGATTTTCAATTATTACATAATTAACCAGCATATTATGTATGATGTTAAAATAGATAATGTCCAAGTATTGCTGTAGAAGTCGTCTACATCTTAACCTTGTAACAATAATTAACCCTGTAACACTGCATCTTAATATCAGACACAAATATAGACATTACTATATTCTGTACTAATAGCTTGATGGTCCATGATATGAACAATCTTAAAACAAATATTTGTGTTATATCATGCAGAAAATGATTAGTCTTAAGGGTAAAGATGCAGTGTTCCATCGTTAATTAGTGTTGCAGGGTAAATTTGTGTTACGAGGTTAAGATGAAGACGACTTCTACAGCAATACTTTATTACACACTATTATTCATGTCATTAATTCAAATGCGGTCAATAACGCTTGATCAAGCAATCAAACATATTAACTAACGAGGCTCACCTGATTCTGTCATTTACATATTGTTACGGCAACGTACAGTGGGGAGAACAAGTATTTGATACACTGCCGATTTTGCAGGTTTTCCTACTTACAAAGCATGTAGAGGTCTGTAATTTTTATCATAGCTACACTTAAACTGTGAGAGACGGAATCTAAAACAAAAATCTAGAGAATCACATTGTATGATTTTTAAGTAATTAATTTGCATTTTATTGCATGACATAAGTATTTGATCACCTACCAACCAGTAAGAATTCCGGCTCTCACAGACCAGTTAGTTTTTCTTTAAGAAGCCCTCCTGTTCACCACTCATTACCTGAATTAACTGCACCTGTTTGAACTCGTTACCTGTATAAAAGACACCTGTCCACACACTCAATCAAACAGACTCCAACCTCTCCACAATGGCCAAGACCAGAGAGCTGTGTAAGGACATCAGGGATAAAATTGTAGACCTGCACAAGGCTGGGATGGGCTACAGGACAATAGGCAAGCAGCTTGGTGAGAAGGCAACAACTGGAAGAAAATGGAAGAAGTTCAAGATGACGGTCAATCACCCTCGGTCTGGGGCTCCATGCAAGATCTCACCTCGTGTGGCATCAGTGATCATGAGGAAGGTGAGGGATCAGCCCAGAACTACACGGCAGGACCTGGTCAATGACCTGAAGAGAGCTGGGACCACAGTCTCACAGAAAACCATTAGTAACACACTACGCCGTCATGGATTAAAATCCTGCAGCGCAAGCAAGGTCCCCCTGCTCAAGCCAGCGCATGTCCAGGCCCATCTGAAGTTTGCCAATTACCATCTGGATGATCCAGAGGAGGAATGGGAGAAGGTCATGTGGTCTGATGAGACAAAAATAGAGCTTTTTGGTCTAAACTCCACTCGCCGTGTTTGGAGGAAGAAGAAGGATGAGTACAACCCCAAGAACACCATCCCAACTGTGAAGCATGGAGGTGGAAACATCATTCTTTGGGGATGCTTTTCTGCAAAGGGGACAGGACGACTGCACCGTATTGAGGGGAGGATGGATGGGGCCATGTATCGCGAGATCTCAGTAAGAGCATTGAAGATGGGTTGTGGCTGGTTCTTCCATCATGACAACGACCCGAAACACACAGCCAGGGCAACTAAGGAGTGGCTCCGTAAGAAGCATCTCAAGGTCCTGGAGTGGCCTAGCCAGTCTCCAGACCTGAACCCAATAGAAAATCTTTGGAGGGAGCTGAACGTCCGTATTGCCCAGCAACAGCCCCGAAACCTGAAGGATCTGTAGAAGGTCTGTATGGAGGAGTGGGCCAAAATCCCTGCTGCAGTGTGTGCAAACCTGGTCAAGACCTACAGGAAACGTATGATCTCTGTAATTGCAAACAAAGGTTTCTGTACCAAATATTAAGTTCTGCTTTTCTGATGTATCAAATACTTATGTCATGCAATAAAATGCAAATTCATTACTTAAAAATCATACAATGTGATTTTCTGGATTTTTGTTTTAGATTGTGTCTCTCACAGTTGAAATGTACCTATGATAAAAAGTACAGACCTCTACATGCTTTGTAAGTAGGAAAACCTGCAAAATCGGCAGTGTATCAAATACTTGTTCTCCCCACTGTACCTCTCAGCCAATGACTACAGAGTGCCTGACATTGTGTGTGTGTGCGCCCGTACATGTGTGTGTATGTGTTTGTGTGTGCAATACTGTATATGCAGTATATGTGTCTTGTGTGTCTTCTGCTCCATTCTTGACCCCCCCCAAGACAGCAGACATCACACACAATTGAGACAAGCACAGAGTCAAGCTGCAGTGCAGCGCCCCTGGATGGAGAACATGTTGAGGACTTAAGGGCCTTGCTCAAGGGCCCGACTGTGGGGGAATGTCATTAGGATGTGAACCCAGCAGCCCCCCAGTTGCCCGATCAATTCCCCCTTTTTCCATCACCCGAACCGGGATTCAAACCGGCCACCTTTCCAACTCCATAGCCACTGGGCTTCCTAAGGGGTTGTGGGTGTGGGGTTGTGGGTTTGGAGCTGACGGTACGAGGCTGGGGGTATTGGTCTGGGACTAAGGCTGGGGCTCAGGGCTGGAGATTGCGGTAAGGGCTTTTGGGCCTTGGAGTCTGCTATGGATCACTGAACTATTTTCTCAGACACACAGACACATAATGCACACACTCTCAAACTACTCTCAGATGCATCTCTCATAGGCGGTGAGCTTTCAAGGATCTGCACTGAGCTAATCACACACACACACACACACAATTGTGCACACACACCAGGCTTCAGTTCTGAACGCAGCCTTCGTGAAATAGAGAATACTATTTTCACAAGTACGTGGTTGAACTCTTAGTGCAAAACTCCAAACTGGCAACACTTGTAACGCAGCAAGTCTCACATTAAAAATGTTTTATTGTGCATTCATTTTGCTTGAAGACATCTTTCACCACATTGATCCAAAATATACGTTTACTGTGAAATACCATGAGAAAATGTATTAAATAACCAAAACACAACATAATGATATCTTCTCAATTTAGTTATTTTAACAACCAGTTAATCCAATAGCAAAAAATGCAAGATACATGTTGTAAAATTGCCCTTTGAATATAATATGCTACAGCATTGTAAATTACAGTACATTACTCTGCTTTCACACTAGGCAATACACTACCCACTAAAATGTACTGAACATCAAACTTCCATAATTTTATTTTTAATTTAAAAAAAAAATCACCTTTATTTAACAAGGTAAATATCCCATGTGTGATCAAAGGTGTGATCATTGAAGACATATTTTACAATTGTTGATGCAATGAATAAATCTATTGTTCAGATATAATTACAACATAGGTGTACTGTATCAAATGAAACAAATTAAATACATGAAAGAGTAATGTTTAGCAGGCACTAGTTAGCCTTAAACCTGTCTTGAGCATTTGGCCATAGGTTCTCATCGACATCGCAGTAAATGTCCTCATTGTTCATGCATCTGGGGAAAAAACCTTTGGCATGGCGAATCCAAGCCTGACATACAGTAGGGAAAAAAAGTATTTAGTCAGCCACCAATTGTGCAAGTTCTCCCACTTAAAAAGATGAGAGAGGCCTGTAATTTTCATCATAGGTACACGTCAACTATGACAGACAAACGGAGTATAAAAAATCCAGAAAATCACATTGTAGGATTTTTTATGAATTTATTTGCAAATTATGGTGGAAAATAAGTATTTGGTCACCTACAAACAAGCAAGATTTCTGGCTCTCACAGACCTGTAACTTCTTCTTTAAGAGGCTCCTCTGTCCTCCACTCGTTACCTGTATTAATGGCACCTGTTTGAACTTGTTATCAGTATAAAAGACACCTTTCCACAACCTCAAACAGTCACACTCCAAACTCCACTATGGCCAAGACCAAAGAGCTGTCAAAGGACACCAGAAACAAAATTGTAGACCTGCACCAGGCTGGGAAGACTGAATCTGCAATAGGTAAGCAGCTTGGTTTGAAGAAATCAACTGTGGGAGCAATTATTAGGAATTGGAAGACATTCAAGACCACTGATAATCTCCCTCGATCTGGGGCTCCACGCAAGATCTCACCCCGTGGGGTCAAAATGATCACAAGAACGGTGAGCAAAAATCCCAGAACCACACAGGGGGACCTAGTGAATGACCTACACAGAGCTGGGACCAAAGTAACAAAGCCTACCATCAGTAACACACTACGCCGCCAGGGACTCAAATCCTGCAGTGCCAGATGTGTCCCCCTGCTTAAGCCAGTAGATGTCCAGGCCCGTCTGAAGTTTGCTAGAGTGCATTTGGATGATCCAGAAGAGGATTGGGAGTATGTCATTTGGTCCGATGAAACCAAAATAGAACTTTTTGGTAAAAACTCAACTCGTCTTGTTTGGAGGACAAAGAATGCTGAGTTGCATCCAAAGAACACCATACCTACTGTGAAGCATGGTGGTGGAAACATCATGCTTTGGGGCTGTTTTTCTGCAAAGGGACCAGGACGACTGATCCGTGTAAAGGAAAGAATGAATGGGGCCATGTATCGTGAGATTTTGAGTGAAAACCTCCTTCCATCAGCAAGGGCATTGAAGATGAAACGTGGCTGGGTCTTTCAGCATGACAATGATCCCAAACACACCGCCCGGGCAACGAAGGAGTGGCTTCGTAAGAAGCATTTCAAGGTCCTGGAGTGGCCTAGCCAGTCTCCAGATCTCAACCCCATAGAAAATCTTTGGAGGGAGTTGAAAGTCTGTGTTGCCCAGCGACAGCCCCAAAACATCACTGCTCTAGAAGAGATCTGCATGGAGGAATGGGCCAAAATACCAGCAACAGTGTGTGAAAACCTTGTGAAGACTTACAGAAAATGTTTTACCTGTGTCATTGCCAACAAAGGGTATATAACAAAGTATTGAGAAACTTTTGTTATTGACCAAATACTTATTTTCCACCATAATTTGCAAATAAATTCATAAAAAATCCTACAATGTGATTTTCTGGATTTTTTATTCTCATTTTGTCTGTCATAGTTGACGTGTACCTATGATGAAAATTACAGGCCTCTCTCATCTTTTTAAGTGGGAGAACTTGCACAATTGGTGGCTGACTAAATACTTTTTTTCCCCATTGTAGGTCTGGATTGATGTAATTGCATGCCTCATCCATGGCCTGAAGGAGCATGGTACGCTCATGGGGATGGCAATCATACATCATGGCAATCATAAATCACCCACACATGCACACACAATCTTAAAGATCACTTATGAATGAAAATAGTCTGAAGTATTGGCACGGTGTGTGCCATGATTTAACGCCACCGTACTTTATTGTAATGCACACAATTTTTCTTGGTTCATGTGGAGCATTAAATTACACCTACACCAGTCAGATTGAAAGGTCATTGGCAGGTTTAATTGTCAACTTTAAAATATGGCGTGAATGTATGGCAGTGCTTGGGGAGCGTCCCATCATGAAGTATCTGTTCTTTCAGACCTTTAGCAGAAGAACTGTTGGGATAAGTCTGGGCATGGGCCTAGGCATCTCAAATCAATCCCCAGTCAGAAGAACTGACAATAGGAATCGGTGGTGGGAAAAAACAGTTCAGAGGGGAAAAAAGAAAGTCAAAGTTTTTGCCCTCCACATTCTGTCACTTAGATGGAACGGTGGGTAGAATTTTTTGCCAATTCATCCATCTTCCTCACACTGTATGCTAATTCCTTATTTTCCTCCAAAATGCCCCCTTTTTCTTCACTTCTGTAACTTTCTGTGACGGAGTAATTTGGTTCAATAAAGTTGTGTCTCACCTGAGTGGTTATTACGTCACCATTCTGCTGAGTGTGTGTGTACTTAAGTGTGTCTGTGCATGTGTGCCTGCATGTGTGTGTACATACGTGGGCCTGCCTGTGTGTGTGTGCCTGCGTATATGTATACGTATGTGAGCCTATGTGAGCCTGCACGAGTGCATGTGTGTGTGTGTGTTCGATCGGGCCAAGCCAAGGGCAGTGGCTGGCTAAGTGGAGATGACTGATATTCCTAATTGCTCTCTCATTACCCACCCAGTGGAACAAGATAATTATTCCCTCAAATTGTTTGAGTAGTTAACAGTTTGGAGAAGAGGCCAGTGAGAAAGCCAAGGGCTGCCTCCCAAATGGCACCCTATTCCTATAGTGCACTACATAGGGAATAGGTTGCCATTTGGGACAAGATGTCCTTGGAAGCCTTGTGGTGTGGTCTATATTCAGCTATGTCCCGCTCTAGCTCTAGAGCATTACAATATCTGAGGAGAGGACAGAGGAATTGGAATCAGGGAGACTATTTAGGACAGAATGACAGGACATGGAGATAGGGGACCAGGTGTGTAGTGCTAGGGGAGCGCGTGGGAGTGGCGCTCCATCACCTTTTTAACTTGAGAATTTACCGAGCTGGTCAAATTATTTCTGGAAAATGTAATTATATTTAATTACCACTAAAATTCAATGAAAAACGATAGAATGAAAAACCAAATAAATATGTTTAGCAGCCTAGTGGTAAGGAAATGGTGGTTTCTTCCCAGTCTTCTCTCTGGTGGTGGAGTGAATGATGAAGAACTGTAGGCTACGTGTGCAATGTGGAAGCCCATCAGAGGCTAGGAAACTTTGGCTAGTATGTCACGCCCTGACTCAGGGGACTCTTATATGTTGAGTCAGGGTGGGAATATTCTATGTTGTGTTTTCTATGTTTCAGTCTAGGTGGTGTATATCTATGTTTGGCCGGGTGTGATTCCCAATCAGAGACAGCTGTCGCTCATTGTCTCTGATTGGGGATCATACTTAGGCAGCCTGTTGGCATGCATTAGTGGTGGGATCTTGTTCTGTGAGTAGGCTTGTTTTGTGTTTAGCCTTAGGACTTCACGTCTCGTTGTTTTGTTAATGTGTTTATCGTTGAAATAAACATTTCACGCTCCGCCTTGGTCTGACCCGTCCTTCAACAAACGTGACATAATCAGAACACTGAAAAAAGATCCTTAGATTTGTGTCATCATTATCTTGCAAGTTTAGCAGAGGCAAAACATTTTGACAGCTGGCTAGCTGTCATAGACACAACGGCAACAAAACAAACAAGCATTGGTGTATTCTTTGATGTTGTTGTTGCAAAAGCTGCACAACTACCACCACCAATAGGCCTAACAAAAACACAAACAACAGCCAGCAAGTTGACACAGGTGAAGATCCTGATCCAGCTCCTTCCTCATCTGACCTGGCTACTAGCATGGCCTACCAGCTCTCACAGTCTCACTTCAGAACTAGACTGAAGTATCCATGTATCTCAAACATCAACTTTAGAAGTTGTTCCAAATGTCAAATTTAGAAGTGTTTAAGGTTAAGTTTAGGCACTAACGCAACATTTTTAAGGTTAGGGTTAAAATCAGGCATTAACTCCAAATTCTTAAGGTTAGACATTAACTCTGAATGGTTAAGATAAGGGTTAAGGTTTGGGATAGGCTTAAAACAAAAATATAGAAAACAACTTTCTATCGCAGGATTCAACTTGCAACCTTTGGAATCAGAGGTAGAGGCCAGTGACTCTTACCCCTAGTGGCCTCTTTCCACGTCATCTCCCGACATCCTCAGACATCGATGGACGTCCTGGCTGAGCATGGCAGCCCCCACCACGACCTTGACATTGATGGCTCCCTCCCAGTCCCCGGGTCCAGGCCCGATCTCCGTAACACTGACAGCTCCCGATCACACCACCTCAGCTACTGTACCTATGCCAACACCTCGGCTACCGATCCCAACACGTCCTCAGCTACCAATCCCGCCACTATCTCAGCTACCTCAGTTCCAGTGTTGGATAGCCATAGCCAGCTAGCTAACATATCGTCCCTCTCTGTTTGAATCGGGTGTTTGAGTAGGCTAGACTAGCTAGCTGCATTTGACACTAGCTAAGTAAGTGAAAGTAAAAAAATGATATACTACGAAATATAGCTCTCTCTCTCCCTCTCTCTCTTGCTTCTCCTTAATTTTGGAAGAAATGAATTTGTTCAAAACTGTTCAACTATTGTCTTTCTCTCTCTTTGAGTCAACTGCCACATTGTATGTACTGCAGTGCTAGCTAGCTGTAGCTTACACTTTCAGTACTAGATTCATTCTCTGATCCTTTGATTGGGATGGACAACATGTCAGTTCATGCTGCAAGAGCTCTGATAGGTTGGAGGACATCTTCTGGAAGTTGTCATAATTACTGTGTAAGTCAGTCTATGGATGGGGGTGAGAACCATCAGCCTCCTAGGTTTTGTATTGAAGTCAATGTACCCAAAATAAAGGGAACACTAAAATAACACATCCTAGATCTGAATGAATGAAATAATCTTATTAAATACATTTTTCTTTACATAGTTGAATGTGCTGACAACAAAATCACACAACAATTATCAATGGAAATCAAATTTATCAACCCATTGAGGTCTGGATTTGGAGTCACCCTCAAAATTAAAGTGGAAAACCACACTACAGGCTGATCCAACTTTGATGTAATGTCCTTAAAACAAGTCAAAATGAGGCTCAGTAGTGTGTGTGGCCTCCATGTGCCTGTATGACCTCCCCACAAAACCTGGGCATGCTCCTGATTAGGTGGCGGATGGTCTCCTAAGGGATCTCCTCCCAGACCTGGACTAAAGCATCCGCCAACTCCTGGACAGTCTGTGGTGCAACGTGGCGTTGGTGGATGGAGCAAGACATGATGTCCCAGATGTGCTCAATTGGATTCAGGTCTGGGGAATGGGCGGGCCAGTCCATAGCATCAATGCCTTCCTCTTGCAGGAACTGCTGAAACACTCCAGCCACATGAGGTCTAGCATTGTCTTGCATTAGGAGGAACCCAGGGCCAACCGCACCAGCATATGGTCTCACAAGGGGTCTGAGGATCTCCTCTCGGTACCTAATGGCAGTCAGGCTACCTCTGGCGAGCACATGGAGGGCTGTGTAGCCCCCCAAAGAAATGCCACCCCACACCATGACTGACCCACCGCCAAACCGGTCATGCTGGAGGATGTTGCAGGCAGCAGAACATTCTCCACGGCGTCTCCAGACTCTGTCACGTCTGTCACATGTGCTCAGTGTGAACCTGCTTTCATCTGTGAAGAGCACAGGGCGCCAGTGGCGAATTTGCCAATCTTGGTGTTCTCTGGCAAATGCCAAACGTCCTGCACGGTGTTGGACTGTAAGCACAACCCCCACCTGTGGACGTCGGGCCCTCATACCACCCTCATGGAGTCTGTTTCTGACCGTTTGAGCAGACACATGTACATTTGTGGCCTGCTGGAGGTCATTTTGCAGGGCTCTGGCAGTGCTCCTCCTGCTCCTCCTTGCACAAAGGCGGAGGTAGCGGTCCTGCTGCTTGGTTGTTGCCCTCCTACGGCCTCCTCCACGTCTCCTGATGTACTGGCCTGTCTCCTGGTAGCGCCTCCATGCTCTGGACACTACGCTGACAGACACAGCAAACCTTCTTGGCACAGCTCGCATTGATGTGCCATCCTGGATGAGCTGCACTACCTGAGCCACTTGTGTGGGTTGTAGACTCCGTCTCATGCTACCACTAGAGTGAAAGCACCGCCAGCATTCAAAAGTGACCAAAACATCAGCCAGGAAGCATAGGAACTGAGAAGTGGTCTGTGGTCACCTCCTTATTGGGGGTGTCTTGCTAATTGCCTATAATTTCCACCTGTTGTCTATTCCATTTGCACAACAGCATGTGACATTTATTGTCAATCAGTGTTGCTTCCTAAGTGGACAGTTTGATTTCACAGAAGTGTGATTGACTTGGAGTTACATTGTGTTGTTTAAGTGTTCCCTTTATTTTTTTGAGGAGTGTGTGTATATATATATATATATATATATATATATATATATATATATATAAACTCAGCAAAAAAATAAACTTAACATGCGTAAATATTTCTATGAACATAACAAGATTCAACAACTGAGACATAAACTGAACAAGTTCCACAGACATGTGACTAACAGAAATTGAATAATGTGTCCCTGAACAAAGAGGGGGTCAAAATCACAAGTAACAGTAAGTATCTGGTGTGGCCACCAGCTGCATTAAGCAGTGCAGTTCATCTCCTCCTCTTGGACTGCACCAGATTTGCCAGTTCTTGCTGTGAGATGTTACCCCACTCTTCCACCAAGGCACCTGCAAGTTCCCGGACATTTCTGGGGGGATTGGCCCTAGCCCTCACCCTCCGATCCAACAGGTCCCAGACGTGCTCAATGGGACTGAGATCCGGCCTCTTCGCTGGCCATAGCAGAACACTGACATTCCTGTCTTGCAGGAAATCACGCACAGAACGAGCAGTATGGCTGGTGGCATTGTCATACTGGAGGGTCATGTCAGGATGAGCCTGCAGGAAGGGTACCACATGAGGGAGGAGGATGTCTTCCCTGTAACGCACAGCGTTGAGATTGCCTGCAATGACAACAAGCTCAGTCCGATGATGCTGTGAAATACCGCCCCAGACCATGACGGACCCTCCACATCTGAATCGATCCCTCTCCAGAGTACAGGCCTTGGTGTAACGCTCATTCCTTCGACGATAAACGCAAATCCGACCATCACCCCTGGTGAGACAAAACCGCGACTCGTCAGTGAAGAGCACTTTTTGCCAGTCCTGTCTGGTCCAGCGACAGTGGATTTGTGCCCATAGGTGACGTTGTTGACGGTGATGTCTGGTGAGGACCTGCCTTACAACAGCCCTACAAGCCCTCAGTCCAGCCTCTCTCAGCCTATTGCGGACAGTCTGAGCAATAACGGAGTGATTGTGCATTCCTGGTGTTACTCTGACAGTTGTTGTTGCCATCCTGTACCTGTCTCACAGGTGTGATGTTCGGATGTACCGATCCTGTGCAGGTGTTGTTACACGTGGTCTGCCACTGCGAGGACGATCAGCTGTCCATCCTGTCTCCCTGTAGCTCTGTATTAGGCGTCTCACAGTACGGACATTGCAATGTATTGACCTGGCCACAACTGCAGTCCTCATGCCTCCTTGCAGATGAGCAGGGCATCTTTCTTTTGGTGTATTTCAGAGTCAGTAGAAAGGCCTCTTTCGAGTCCTAAGTTTTCATAACTGTGACCTTAATTGTCTACCATCTGTATGCTGTTAGTTTCTTAACGACCATTCCACGGGTGCATGTTCATTAATTGTTTATGGTTCATTGAACAAGCATGGGAAACAGTGTTTAAACCGTTTACAATGAAGATCTGTGAAGTTATTTGGATTTTTACAAATTATCTCTGAAAGACAGGGTCCTGAAAAAGGGACTTACTCATTCGAGGGTTTTTCTTTATTTGTACTATTTCTACATTGTAGAATAATAGTGAAGACATCAAAACTATGAAATAACACATATGGAATCATGTAGTAACCAAAAAAGTGTTAAACAAATCAAAATATATTTATATTTGAGATTCTTCAAAGTAGCCACCCTTTGCCTTGATGACACTCTTGGCATTCTCTCAACCAGCTTCACCTGGAATGCTTTTCCAACAGTCTTGAAGGAGTTCCCACATATGCTGAGCACTTGTTGGCTGCTGTTCCTGCAGTCTGCTGTCCAACTCATCCCAAACCATCTCAATTGGGTTGAGGTCGGGTGATTGTGGAGGCCAGGTCATCTGACGCAGCACTCCATCACTCTCCTTCTTGATCAAATAGCCCTTACAAAGCCTGGAGGTGTGTTGGGTCATTGTCCTGTTGAAAAACAAATGATAGTCCCACTAAGCGCAAATCAGATGGGATGGCATATCGCTGCAGAATGCTGTTGTCACGATCGTCGGTAAGAGAGGAGGACCAAGGCGCAGCGTTGCAGGCAAACATACTCTTTATTTAGCGATACACGAACAAAACGATAACGTGACAGTTCACGGTCTAACACAAACCAACTAGAAACAAGATCCCACAACTACTGTGGGAAAACAGCCTGTTTAAATGTGGTTCCCAATCAGAGACAACCAGCCACAGCTGACACTCGTTGCCTCTGATTGAGAACCACACTGGCCAACATAGAAATGAAACACCTAGAACTACAACACAGAAATCTACACACCCTGGCTCAACATAACAGTGTCCCCAGAGCCAGGGCGTGACAGCTGTCATAGCCATGCTGGTTAAGTGTGCCTTGAATTCTAAATAAATCACAGACAGTGTCACCAGCAAAGCACACCCATACCATCACACCTCCTCCTCTATGATTCACCGTGGGAACCACACATGCGGAGATCATCCGTTCACCTACTGCGTCTCACATGGCGGTTGGAACTATTTGGACTCCAGACCAAAGGACACATTTCCACCGGTCTAATGTCCACTGCTCGTGTTTCTTGGCCCAATCAGGTCTCTTCTTATTATTGGTGTCCTTTAGTAGTGGTATCTTCGCAGCAATTCGACCATGAAGGCCTAATTCACAAAGTCCCCTCTGAACAGTTGATGTTGAGATGTGTCTGTGACTTGAACTCTGTGAAGCATTTATTTGGGCTACAATTTCTGAGGCTGGTAACTCTAATGAACTTAACCTTTAAGCAGAGGTAACTCTGGGTCTTCCATTCCTGTGGCGGTCCTCATGAGAGCCAGTTTCATCATAGTGCTTGATGGTTTTTGCGACTGCACTTGAAGAAACTTTCAAAGTTCTTGAAATGTTCCGTATTGACCTTCATGTTTTAAAGTAATGATGGACTGTTGTTTCTCTTTGCTTATTTGAGCTGTCCTTGACATAATATGGCTTGGTCTTTTACCAAATTTTACCAAAATGTACCTTGTCACAAAACAAATGATTGGCTCAAACGCATTAATAGGAAAGAAATTCCACAAATTAACTTTTAAGAAGGCAAACCTGTTAATTTAAATGCATTCCAGGTGACTACCCCATGAAGCTGGTTGACAGAATGACAAGAGTGTGCAAAGCTGTCATCAAGGCAAAGGGTGGCCACTTTGAAATATCTCAAATTTTAAATATTTCTTGATTTGTTTAACACTTTTTTTCGTTACTACATGATTCCATATACGTTATTTCATAGTTTGGATGTCTTCAGTATTATGCTACAATGAAAATAAAAATAATAAAAATAAAGAAAATACATTAAATGAGTAGGTCTGTCCAAACTTTTGACTGGTAGTGTATACAGTTGAAGTCGGAAGTTTACATACACCTTAGCCAAATACATTTAACCTCAGTTTTTTACAATTCCTGACATTTAATCTTAGTAAAAATTCCCTGTCTTAGGTCAGTTCGGATCACCACATTATTTTAAGAATGTGAAATGTCTGAATAATAGTAGAGATAATTATTTATTTCAGCTTTTATTTATTTCATTACATTCCCAGTAGGTCAGAAGTTTATATACACTCAATTAGTATTTGGTAGCATTGCCTTTAAATTGTTTAACTTGGGTCAAACGTTTCGGGTAGCCTTCCACAAGCTTCCCACAATAAGTTGGGTGAATTCCGGCCCATTCCTCCTGACAGAGCTGGTGTAACTGAGTCAGGTTTGTAGGCCTCCTTGCTCGCACACACTTTTTCAGTTCTCCCCACACATTTTCTATAGGATTGGGTTAAGGCTTTGTGATGGCCACTCCAATACCTTGACTTTGTTGTCCTTAAGCCATTATGCCACAACTTTGGAAGTATGCTTGGGGTCATTCGTCATTTGGAAGACCCATTGTGACCAAGCTTTAACTTCCGGACTGATTATCTATTTTGTGAAGTGCACCAGTCCCTCCTTCAGCAAAGCACCCCCACAGCATGATGCTGCCACCCCCGTGCTTCACAGTTGGGATGGTGTTCTTCGGCTTGCAAGCTCCCCCCTTTTTCCTCCAAACATAACGATAACATCATTATGGCCAAACGGTTCCATTTTTGTTTCATTAGACCAGAGAACATTTCTCCAAAAAGTACAATCTTTGTCCCCATGTGCAGTTGCAAACCGTAGTCTGGCTTTTTTATGGCGGTTTTGGAGCAGTGGATTCTTCCTTGCTGGGCAGCCTTTCAGGTTATGTTGATATAGGACTCATTTTACTGTGGATATAGATATTTTTGTACCTGTTTCCTCCAGCATCTTCACAAGGTCTTTTGCTGTTGTTATGGGATTGATTTGCACTTTTCGCACCAAAGTACGTTCATCTCTAGGATACAGAATGTGTCTCCTTCCTGAGCGGTATGACGGCTGCGTGGTCCCATGGTGTTTATACTTGCGTACTATTGTTTGTACAGATGAACGTGGTACGTTCAGCCGTTTGGAAATTGCTCCCAAAGATGAACCAGAATTTATTTTCAGAGGTCTTGGCTGATTTTTGATTTTCCCATGATGTCAAGCAAAGAGCCACTGAGATTGAAGGTAGGCCTTGAAATACATCCACAGGTACACCTCAAATTGACTCAAATGATGTCAATTAGCCTATCAGAAGCTTCTAAAGCTATGACATCATTTTCTGGAATTTTCCAAGCTGTTTAAAGGCACAGTCAACTTAGTGTATGTAAACTTCTGACCCACTGGAATTGTGATACAGTGAATTATAAGTGAAATAATCGGTCTGTAAACATTTGTTGGAAAAATGACTTGTGTCATGCACAAAGTAGATGTCCTAACCGACTTGCCAAAACTATAGTTTGTTAAAATTGACTGGCTTTCATCAAGCTGCCACTCTAAGAAAAAATGTCAAACTGTAACTAGTGCCTGCAACCTGGTTCAGGTTATCAGTCAACCTACCAGGGTAGTTACAAACGGCACAGGAATGAAATCATTATTGATAATAAGGCTGTAATGTAACAAAATGTGGAAAAAGTCAAGGGGTCTGAATACTTTCCGAATTCAACATTTTTAAAATATGTTTTCCTTTATTATTTTCCCCTAACCCTACCCACCCCTCTCCTAATTGGAGTAAATTAATGGACAGCAACACTCAGACTTCTACTTCCAGCTTATACATACTATTTACATTTTACGGACACAATGCACCTTACAACAGTTATCTTTTGTTTGTTTTTAATCCCATCCTTCAGCTACCATTAACCCCTCCCATCCATCTCCGAAGCCCATCCAGCTTGATTCCTACTTTGCCATATATTTTTAATAATACTGTGTTGTTCCACAAAACTTCCGAATCCATATACATTTTACGGACACAGAATATTTGACATTAGTTATCTTGTTGTTTTTAATCCCACCCTTCAGCTCCACTCAACCCCTCCCATCTATCCCCGAACACCATCTATTTTTTTTATTCTATTTGCCATATATTTTTCAACTGTGCTGTGATGTTTCATAAAAGTTTTTAACCTTTCTATTCTCATAGTTTCTACAAATAGTAAATTAAAGATAAACAGTTTTGCTAGAAGTATAATTATATTATTGATTGACTGACTATGACTTTTTAAATCACCCAGTAGTCTTCAGAGTTAGCTCCAAGTAAATGTTGCACTTCTTCAACCATTCCTGGATCTGTGACCAAAAACAAGCTACAGTTGAAGTCGGAAGTTTACATACACTTAGGTTGGAGTCATTAAAACTCATTTTTCAACCACTCCACACATTTCTTGTTAACAAACTAAAATGTTTGCAGGTACACCTCCAATTGACTCAAATGATGTCAATTAGCCTATCAGAAGCTTCTAAAGCCATGATATCATTTTCTGGAATTTTCCAAGCTGTTTAAAGGCACAGTCAATTTAGTGTATGTAAACTTCTGACCCACTGGAATTGTGATACAGTGAATTATAAGTGAAATAATCGGTCTGTAAACATTTGTTGGAAAAATGACTTGTGTCATGCACAAAGTAGATGTCCTAACCGACTTGCCAAAACTATAGTTTGTTAAAATTGACTGGCTTTCATCAAGCTGCCACTCTAAGAATAAATGTCAAACTGTAACCAGTGCCTGCAACCTGGTTCAGGTTATCAGTCAACCTACCAGGGTAGTTACAAACGGCACAGGAATGAAATCATCAACATGTATTGATCACATCTTTACTAATGCTGCAGAAATTTGTTTGAAAGCAGTATCCAAATCAATCGGATGTAGTGCTCACAATATAGTAGCCATATCAAGGCTGAGCCTAATATAGTGTATAAGAGGTCATAAGTAGATGTCCTAACTGACTTGCCAAAACTTTAGTTTGTTAACACAAAATTTGTGGAATGGTTGAAAAACGAGTTTTAATGACTGCAACCTAAGTGTATATAAACTTCAGACTTCAACTGTGTGTATATATATATATATATATATATATATATACATACAGTGCATTCGTGTATTCAGACCCATTGACTTTTTCCACATTTTGTTACGTTACAGCCTTATTTCAAAATGCATTAAAATGTCCTCATTAATCTACACAAAATACCCCTTAATGACAAAGCGAAAACAGGTTGTTAGAAATGTTTGCAAATGTATAAAGAAATAAAAATCTTAAATACCTTATTTAAATACGTTTTCAGACCCTTTGCTATGACAAATCCATCGGATGTAGTGCTCACAATATAGTAGCCATATCAAGGCTGAGCCTAATATAGTGTATAAGAGGTCATACATTAAGTTTTGTAGTGATTTTTATGTTGATGATGTAAATAACATTTGCTGGTCTGTGGTGTGTAATGAGGAGCAACCAGACACTGCACTTGACACAAATATGAAATTGCCTTCATTTCAGTGAGTGTTAATATCCAGTTTTCTATTTTTAATTCAGTTTTCACTACAATTTGAAACGTAGTTTTTCTTCCATAGAATGGCGGTAGCTCATCACGTTCTGTTCTAGCTCATTTTCAACATATTGGCACCCACTGGTGTAGAACGTGAGGTTAGGAGAGGGAATAAGATAGAATATTGAGTTTTGATTGGCTCAAAATAAACTGCTCGTCACGCAGCTTCTGACAGCTGATTTGTAATAGCTGTCAACTTTTAAACATATCACAATATAATGTAATATGATTGGATATTGGAATCTCAGTAGTAACGATAAGTATTCAACATTAGTTGGCATGTGTTACAAGTGCCTCTCTGCTCAAAGTCAACCTCGCCTCACTTAAATGTCAAATGGTGTGTGTTTTCTTATAGCAATGACAGTTACTAGAAAAGCTAAATCAACATATTTCTTGAATTGTGTATTAAAGAGTGGTTGTTATCCAGCCAACTTCTGGAAAGTTGTCAAATCTTTGAAACAAAACTCTACCACCTCATTGCGCCAGCAGGTTTTGACAGCCTCTGGTCCCATACTACACAAAATGGAAATAAACATTTTGCTTCAGCTGGCCACCTGTTTGAAAGGAAAGTATATGAACATGTAATTCATTTCACTAGAGGGAGTCCTTTAGTCACCTCAGAACAGTTTGTAGAGAATGATGCTGACGCTCTTATCCAGTTAGTGAGTGCATACATTATTTTTTTCATACTGGCCCCCCATGGGAATACGAACCCACAACCCTGGCGTTGCAAGTGCCATGCTCTAACAAGTGAGCTACACGGGTCTATGATGTATTAAAGTGCCTTACTAAAGATCGATGTAAAGAAATCCACAGGGGCTCATTCACTTGACCACTTCTTCCTACAGCTCTCTGCCCCACTCATTGTTGAACCTTTAACCTTTTTTACTTGACAATTGGTGTTATCCTTAAGATTTGGAAAGCGGAACATGTCCTCCCCTTTCATAAAGGCAGAGATCCTTCTAACTTAGATAATTAATGCCCAATCTCCAAGTTATCTTGACTAGCCAAGGTATTATAATGAACAAAAATATAAACGCAACATGCAACAATTTCAACAATTTTACTGAGTTACAATTCATATAAGGAAATCAGTGAATTGAAATAAATGTATTAGGCACTAATCTATGGATTTCACATGACCGCGCAGGGGCGCCAGGACCAGCCAATCAGAATGAGTGTTTTTTCCACAAAAGGGCTTTATTACAGACAAATACTCCTCAGTTTCATCAGCTGTCTGGGTGGCTGGTCTCAGACGATCCCGCAGGTGAAGAAGCCGGATGTGAAGGTCCTGGGCTGTTGTGGTTACACATGGTCTGCAGTTGTGAGGCCGGTTGGATGTACTGCCAAATTCTCTAAAACGATGTTGGATCCTACTTATGGTAGAGAAATTAACATGAAATTCTCCGGCAACTGCTCTGGTGAAGAAGCCAGATGTGATTTAGTGTATATATTCTTAATTCATTCCTTACTTAGATTTGTGTGTATTGGGTATATGTTGTGAAATTGTTAGATATTACTTGTTAGATATAACTGCACTGTCGGAGCTAGAAGCACAAGCATTTCGCTACACCCGCAATAACATCTGCTAAACACGTGTATGTGACCAATTATAATTATTTTATTGTATTGTTTTAAATTGGTGGACATTCCTGCAGTCAGTATGCCAATTGCACACTCCCTCAAAACTTGTGATATCTGTGGCATTGTGTTGTGTGACAAAACTGCACATTTTAGAGTGGCCTTTTATTGTCCCCAGCACAAGGTGCACCTTTGTAATGATCATGCTGTTTAATCAGCTTCTTGATATGTCACACCTGTCAGGTGGATGGATTATCTTGGCGAAGGAGAAATGCTCACTAACAGGGATGTAAAAAAATGTGTGCAACAAAATTGAGAGAAATAAGCTTTTTGTGCATATGGCAACTTCCTGGGATCTTTTATTTCAGCTCATGAAACATGGGACCTACACGCTGCGTTTATATTTTGGTTCTGTAGTATCCTTGACCAACTCCCAGCTAACGACTTTTTAAACTTCTCACCCTATTCTAAATATGCACCAATCTGCTTTTAGATCTGGACATAGCACTGTTTCGGACACTATGCTTGTTTTAGATGATGTGTTAAATTGCCTAAATCATAAAACTCATTGTGCCTGCCTTATTTATAGACCTTTCTAAGGCATTTGACAAAGTTGACCATTCCCTACTCATTCAAAAACTGTCTGAAATGGGCCTGGATAAGGAGTCTGGCAAATGGTTTAAGAACTATTTTCAAGACAGGACACAATGTGTGCTTTCTGATGGTGCAAAGTGTAGTTTCCTCGATATTACGAAAGGTGTATTGCAGGGGTCAATTTTGGGACCTCTTCTCTTGACTATTTATATAAATTATATTGGTCTATGTATTAAATCCTGTAATATTCATCTGTATGCAGACGAAACGGTTATGTATACCATTGCACCGACTGTTGACCAAGCTATGTTAGAGCTGCAATCTGATTTTGTTACATTACTGAAAGACCTTGTTGATTTAAAACTTGTAAAACTAAATTTTATATGTTGTTCTCTAATTGACAGAAACATTTCTCAGATGGGCTACATATTCACTCATTTGGATTTTGTATGTATTATGGATTCCCTGGGGTCCAGTAAAATAAAAGTCTGTTATACAATTTTAAAAACATTACAATACATTCACAACAGATTTCACAACACATTAATTGTGTGCCCTCAGGCCCCTACTCTACTACCACATATCTGGATGGTTCTCTCATCGAGCGGCTTCCCGCCTATACATATCTGGGCGTTTGGATTGATAAAGATCTAACATTTAAAAAACATATTGATGAGCTAGTTAAAAAGCTATTTTTTAGAAATAGATCTTGCCTCTCCATGAACAGCAGGAAGCAGATGGTACAGTCAACTTTCCTGCCAGTTCTTCATTATGGTGACTCCATTTACCAGAATGCAGCAGCCACTACTCTTAAACCTTTGGATGGCATCTACGATACCGCCGTTTTCTTTATTAAAGGTGACAGTTTTAATACTCATCACTGCCTCCTGTATCAGAATGTCGGCTGGACCTCACTAAAGTCCCGTAGATCACTTCATTATTCCCTTATTGTTTACAAAGCTCTGCTCCACAAACTTCCAGCATACCTCACTTCCCTGTTGCAGGGTTGGTTAACTCTTGAGGTCCCGCTTGTCTCCACAAAGTTTGGTAAATCTGCCTTTAGTTGTAATGTACCACAGTTATGGATTACCTTATAAAACAAATTACACCTGAATTCCCTGGTGCCGACAGGGCAGTTTAAAACTCTGTTGTTAAATGAGTTCACTGAAGTGTGCAGTTCTTTCAATTAATTATTATAACTTGTTTAAATAACCTGATGTAATGTATTTTTAGCTGTCTTGTAGTTATTTAATATTTTTGTTTATGCTATATTGATGTCATTTTTGTCCTCAGGGCACCATTGTAAATTAGACACTGGTCTCAGTTGGGTTCCCCTGAATAAATCGAAGTTAATCAAATAAATAAAAACTTGATATTAGGACCCACCATGGAGCAGATATCAAACCCTTGACACTTGCAAAAATCAAATTCAAAAACCCTGATATCTCTAGCTTAAACTAACAGTTTGATATAGGGATAAAAAAAAAAATGCTAATTAGATTTCCACGGGGCAGCGGAACTTGACTCTAACTGAACACGACTCTGTGTGAGTCCCCAGAGCAGTTGTAGGGCATGCCAAGGGGCATATACTGTGCATTCGGTATTTCAAGACATTTGGAGAAAGAACAGCGAAAAGGAGCACATATTTTTCAGAGTTACAGAGCATTCGGAAGGTATTCAGACCCCTTGACTTGTTTACGTCACATCCTTTTAAGTCACAGCCTTATTCTAAAATGGATTAAATGTTTTTTTCCCCCTCATCAATCTATACAAAATACCCCATAATGACAAAGCAAAAACAGGTTTTTAGATTTTTTTGCAGAAAATATAAAATATAAAAAATCACATTTACCTAAGTATTCTGACCCTTTACTCAGTACTTTGTTGAAGCACCTTTGGCAGCGTTTACAGCCTTGAACCTTGTTGGGTATGATGCTACAAGCCTGGCACCACTGTATTTGGGGAGTTTCTCCCATTCTTCTCTGTAGATCCTCTTAAGCTCTGTTAGGTTGGATGGGGAGCATCGCTGCACACCTATTTTCCTTTTACTGAGCAGTGGCTTCTGTCTGGCCACTCTACCATAAAGGCCTGATTGGTGGAGTGCTGCAGAGAAGGTTCTCCCATCTCCACAGAGGAACTCTGGAGCTCTGTCAGAGTGGTCATTGGGTTCTTGGTCACCTCCTTAACCAAGGCCCTTCTCCCCCAATTTCTCAGTTTGGCCGGGCAGCCAGCTCTAGGAAGAGTCTTAGTGGTTCCAAACGTCTTCCATTTAAGTATGATGGAGGCTACTGTGTTCTTGGGGACCTTCATTGCTGTAGACATTTTTTGGTACCTTTCCCCAGATCTGTGCCTCGACACAATCCTGTCTCGGAGCTCTACAGACAATTCCTTTGACCTCCTGGCTTGGTTTTTGCTCTGACATGCACTGTCAACTGTGGGACCTTATATAGACAGGTGTGTACATTTCCAAATCATGTCGGCAGGTAGCTTAGTGGTTATGAGCGTTGTACCAGTAACCGCTGGTTCTAATCCCCGAGTCGACTAAGAGAAAAATCTGTCGATGTGCCCTTGAGCAAGGCATTTAACCCTGATTGCTCCTGTAAGTCGCTCTGGATAAGAGTGTCTGCTCAAATGGCAAAAAAAAATGTCCAGTACCTTCAGTTTACCACAGGTGGACTACAATCAAGTTGTAGAAAAATCTCAAGGATGATCAATGGATGCACCTGCGCTCAATTTTGAGTCTAATAGCAAAGGGTCTGAATACTTATGTAAATAAGATTTGATTTTAAATACATTTGTGGACATTTCTAAAAACCTATTTTCGCTTTGTCATTATGGAGTAGTGTGTGTAGATTGATAAGGAAACATTTATACTTAACTTTCCGAATGCACTGTAGGTACCAACTAGGCTGAGGAGAAGACTGTCGCTACATCACAGTCAAACCAAGGGACACATTTTCACTGCTGATTTTCATTCTTCCCCATTCTTCCCCCAATGAAAGACTGATTTAGACCTTATTATCAGGTAGAACAGAAAACCAGCAGTATTCCAGACCAGCAGCATTCCAATTGAACACTTGGTTCCATGTGGTCGTTTTAAGACCTAAATTGCAGAATGCTCACAGAGGAGTACACACTTTCCCTCGTGTAATTAGTATTTAATGTGTATTTTGTATTTAACGTGTTCAATTGTCGGTTCAATTGTCAAAAATACCTGGGTCTCTGTGATTTCCCATACAGTGGGGGAAAAAAGTATTTAGTCAGCCACCAATTGTGCAAATTCTCCCACTTAAAAAGATGAGAGAGGCCTGTAATTTTCATCATAGGTACACGTCAACTATGACAGACAAATTGAGAAAAAGGTGACCAAATACTTATTTTCCACCATAATTTGCAAATAAATTCATAAAAAATCCTACAATGTGATTTTCTGGAATTTATTTTCTCCATTTGTCTGTAATAGTTGACGTGTACCTATGATGAAAATTATAGGCCTCTCTCCTCTTTTTAAGTGGGAGAACTTGCACAATTGGTTGCTGACTAAATACTTTTTCCCCCCACTGTAAGTAGATCAACCCAAAGAAGGAGAACAGAGACTAGTCCTTCTTCTTTATTTCTCTCTTATTTTAGACAGTTCAGAATGTAGAGAATGTAGATATAGGGTTATAGTTTGTAGAGGGGAGAAAGTTATAGAAAATGGCAGGGGTGGGATTCGATCCCATGTTGCTTCAGGACAATATGTGCTTGGTAGACTGCACCACGCAGAGAGCACAGCATTGGTCATAATAAATTATTCAAATTGAAATGGACAACCCAGAGTTGGACAACCTCCCAGCATCTCATTATGAGAGAAGAGAGCAGCTTGCTCCACACGTTGGCCTGGGAGACCAATCCTAATCACAGGGAAAAACCTGGGAAAACACCACGGCTGTGATTGATTGGTCGTGTCGGTCAACACTCAGCACTCGCAGCACTACAAAGGCTCCCGACAAGGCATACGGTTGGCATCACTGGCTAGGTGTCTAAGCCTCATAGACAGCCTGGACAGGTGTATCAAGATAGACAAGGCATCAGCCCCCCTGTACCTTTTCCCTTAGATTACAGTATTCGTCAATAAGAGAGGGGCTCATCTTTCCTGCCATGTCCTCCCCACTGCAGCCTGGAAATTGTGTTTCCCACCTATCCCCCCATTCCTATCCCTCAGACAGAATTATATTCCCCAGAAAAACAACAACAAGACCAACAATCAAGCCAGAGCTAGTCAGGACATCCTGGTTTTTCCTTTTGCTTCCTTAGCTTAGGAAAACACGTCAGGCAGCATTACTGAAATAGAACGCTGTGGAGTTATCATATTGCTGCAGCTTTGATGCATCTATATGTGCATCTAAAGATGGCATATCCATATTAATATATTTATATTTATTTACAGTGGGGAAAAAAGTATTTAGTCAGCAACCAATTGTGCAAGTTCTCCCACTTAAAAAGATGAGAGAGGCCTGTAATTTTCATCATAGGTACACGTCAACTATGACAGACAAATTGAGGAAAAAAAATCTAGAAAATTACATTGTAGGATTTTTTATGAATTTATTTGCAAATTATGGTGGAAAATAAGTATTTGGTCACCTACAAACAAGCAAGATTTCTGGCTCTCACAGACCTGTAACTTCTTCTTTAAGAGGCTCCTCTGTCCTCCACTCGTTACCTGTATTAATGTCACCTGTTTGAACTTGTTATCAGTATAAAAGACACCTGTCCACAACCTCAAACAGTCACACTCTAAACTCCACTATGGCCAAGACCAAAGAGCTGTCAAAGGACACCAGAAACAAAATTGTAGACCTGCACCAGGCTGGGAAGACTGAATCTGCAAAAGGTAAGCAGCTTGGTTTGAAGAAATCAACTGTGGGAGCAATTATTAGGAAATGGAAGACATACAAGACCACTGATAATCTCCCTCGATCTGGGGCTCCACGCAAGATCTCACCCCGTGGGGTCAAAATGATCACAAGAACGGTGAGCAAAAATCCCAGAACCACACGGGGGGACCTAGTGAATGACCTGCAGAGAGCTGGGACCAAAGTAACAAAGCCTACCATCAGTAACACACTACGCCGCCAGGGACTCAAATCCTGCAGTGCCAGACGTGTCCCCCTGCTTAAGCCAGTACATGTCCAGGCCCGTCTGAAGTTTGCTAGAGTGCATTTGGATGATCCAGAAGAGGATTGGGAGAAAGTCATATGGTCAGATGAAACCAAAATATAACTGTTTGGTAAAAACTCAACTCGTCGTGTTTGGAGGACAAAGAATGCTGAGTTGCATCCAAAGAACACCATACCTACTGTGAAGCATGGGGGTGGAAACATCATGCTTTGGGGCTGTTTTTCTGCAAAGGGACCAGGACGACTGATCCGTGTAAAGGAAAGAATGAATGGGGCCATGTATCGTGAGATTTTGAGTGAAAACCTCCTTCCATCAGCAAGGGCATTGAAGATGAAACGTGGCTGGGTCTTTCAGCATGACAATGATCCCAAACACACCGTCCGGGCAACGAAGGAGTGGCTTCGTAAGAAGCATTTTAAGGTCCTGGAGTGGCCTAGCCAGTCTCCAGATCTCAACCCCATAGAAAATCTTTGGAGGGAGTTGAAAGTCTGTGTTGCCCAGCGACAGCCCCAAAACATCACTGCTCTAGAGGAGATCTGCATGGAGGAATGGGCCAAAATACCAGCAACAGTGTGTGAAAACCTTGTGAAGACTTACAGAAAACGTTTGACCTGTGTCATTGCCAACAAAGGGTATATAACAAAGTATTGAGAAACTTTTGTTATTGACCAAATACTTATTTTCCACCATAATTTGCAAATAAATACATTAAAAATCCTACAATGTGATTTTCTGGATTTTTTTTTCCTCATTTTGTCTGTCATAGTTGACGTGTACCTATGATGAAAATTACAGGCCTCTCTCATCTTTTTAAGTGGGAGAACTTGTACAATTGGTGGCTGACTAAATACTTTTTTCCCCCACTGTATATGTACTGTACAGTGTATGTTCAGACTTGTTAACAGGTGATGCCTAATGATTTGAAGAACAAGCATAGCAGATGGTGGTTTGGTGAAAGCGCACGGAACATTAGATGAAGCAGTAATGGAATGGATGGGAAGATGAGCAGTTACTATGTCAACTCAGAGGTGCTTCATTCTGCACTCATCCAAATTAAAAACATATAAAATGAAGAACTGGAAGCAAATACACTACCTTGAAGGCACTATGAATTTTCATAAGCAATTACTACTTTTTAAATAATAATTATTTTTCTCTTATTATTAGCAGAGCCTGGGAGGGACGGACGTCTGGGGAAGAGTGTTCCTCTTCAACAACTGCTTTGGGAAGGAGATCAGAGAGAGAGAGAGAGAGAGAGAGAGAGAGAGAGAGAGAGAGAGAGAGAGAGAGAGAGAGAGAGAGAGAGAGAGAGAGAGAGACTGTATGAGTTTTAACAGGAGAGATCCCCTTTTGATTTGAAATTAAACCTGACAAAAGTTTTAAATACATATTTTTCCAGACGTTGAAGTTAGGTTAATTTAAAGTTCTGAATGAAAGGTGAATATACGTATTGAATAATTGAGCCAACATGATATCATAGGAAAACGTCATCCTGTGAACAGTGTTCCTCTTTAATAACTGCTTTGGGAGGGAGATCCGAGAGAGTGAGATAGAGAGAGGCGAATTGATTGATTGATTGATTGGTGAGTAAAGATCTAATGACATTTTATTTGCCACATGCGCTGAATACAACAGTTGTAGACTTTACCGTGGAATGCTTACTTACAGCCCTTAACCAACAATGTATTTATTTTTTAATAAAGAAGTAAAATAAAACAACCACAACAAAAAAGTGTTGAGAAAAAAAGAGCAGAAGTAAAATAAAATAACAGTAGGGAGACTATATACAGGGGGGTACCGGTGCAGAGTCAATGTGTGGGGGCACCGACTAGTTGAGATAGTTGAGGTAAAATGTACATGTGGGTAGAGTTAAAGTGACTATGCATAAATAATTAACAGAGTAGCAGCAGCATAAAAAAATGGGGTGGGGGTGGGGGGTCAGTGCAAATAGTCCGGGTAGCCATGATTAGCTGTTCATGAGTCTTATGGCTTGGGGGTAGAAGCTGTTGAGAAGCCTTTTGGACCTAGACTTGGCAAACCGGTACCGCTTGCCGTGCGGTATCAGAGAGAACAGTCTATGACTAGGGTGGCTGGAGTCTTTGACAATTTTGAGGGCCTTCCTCTGACACCGCCTGGTATAGAGGTCCTGGATGGCAGGAAGCTTGGCCCAAGTGATGTACTGGGCCATACGCACTACCCTCTGTAGTGCCTTGCGGTCGGAGGCCGAGCAATTGCCATACCAGGCGGTGATGCAACCAGTCAGGATGCTCTCGATGGTGCAGCTCTATAACTTTTTGAGGATCTGAGGACCCATGCCAAATATTTTCAGGCTCCTGAGGGGGAATAGGCTTTGTCGTGCCCTCTTCACGACTGTCTTGGTATGTTTGGACCATGATAGTTTGTTGTTGATGTGGACTCCAAGGAACTTGAAGCTCTCAACCTGTTCCACTACAGCCCCGTCGATGAGAATGGGGGCGTGCTCAGTCCTCTTTTATCTCCTGTAGTCCACAATCATCTCCTTTGTCTTGATCACGTTGAGGGAGAGGTTGTTATCCTGGCACCACACGGCCAGGTCTCTGACCTCCTCCATATAGGCTGTCTCATTGTTGTCGGTGATCAGGCCTACCATTGTTGTGTCGTCGGCAAACTTAATGATGGTGTTGGAGTCGTGCCTGGCCATGCATTCATGGGTGAACAGGGAGTACAGGAGGGGACTGAGCACGCACCCCTGAGGGGCGTGGCAGATGTGTTGTTACCTACCCTTACCACCTGGGGGCGGCCCGTCAGGAAGTCCAGGATCCAGTTGCAGAGGGAGGTGTTTAGTCCCAGGATCCTTAGTGATGAGCTTTGAGGGCACTATGGTGTTGAACGCTGAGCTGTAGTCAATGAATAGCATTCTCACGTAGGTGTTCCTCTTGTCCAGGTGGGAAAGGGCAGTGTGGAGTGCAATAGAGATTGCATAATTTGTGGATCTGTTGGGGCGGTATGCAAATTGGAGTGGGTCTAGGGTTTCTGGGATAATGGTGTTTATGTGAGCCATGACCTGCCTTTCAAAGCACTTCATGGCTACAGACGTCAGTGCTACAGGTCGGTAGTCATTTAGGCAGGTTATCTTAGTGTCCTTGAGCACGGGGACTATGGTGGTCTGCTTGAAAGATGTTGGTATTACAGACTCAGTCAGGGACATGTTGAAAATGTCAGTGAAGACACTTGCCAGTTGGTCAGCACATGCTCGGAGTACACGTCCTGGTAATATAATATAATAAATAATATGCCATTTAGCAGACGCTTTTATCCAAAGCGACTTACAGTCATGCGTGCATACATTATTTTATTTTTTTTTGTGTATGGGTGGTCCCGGGGATCGAACCCACTACCTTGGCGTTACAAGCGCCGCGCTCTACCAGCTGAGCTACAGAGGACCACCCCAATCCCCGTCTGGCCCTGCGGCCTTGTCAATGTTGACCTGCTTAAAAGTCTTACTCACATCGGCTACGGAGAGCGTGATCACATAACCATATCCACATGAAAAAATACTATAGTATACTATGGTATAAATACTTTACTCCAGTATTCACTATTACACACACTATAGTCGGGACATATCAAGCTAATCCATTTGGTAAATGTCTTTGAGCAGCCTTAAGAGATTACCCAAACCCAAACATGGATAACACCTCCATACTCAAATACTAAATAGGGGGGTACAAAAGTCAGTCTCTCTCTCACTCATATCTCATTTGGTTTGGGATGTCGTGGACTTGAGAGGACCTTTGGGTAAAAAACCTCTTCACTGTGCAGATTAAACACAACCAGAGAGAGAGATAGTGAGAGAGAGAGAGAGAGAGAGAGAGAGAGAGAGAGAGAGAGAGAGAGAGAGAGAGAGAGAGAGAGAGAGAGAGAGAGAGAGAGAGAGAGAGAGAGGAGAGAGAAGGCAGAATGATTACGCAGCTCTCCGTGTGCTTAATGTGCTGTGGCTCCAACCCAAATAAACCCGGCCGACTCACAGAGCAGCACAAGGGCCAACCCCAATCCCTGGACCCATCCAAGCAGCGCCCCTAAGCCCCTTAATCACACAAGGCCATTAACGCTCAAAGCCACTGAGGACCGCAAGGCCCTGGCAAGCCATAAACCCATTCTATGGTGCCCACAGTCTTCTAAACATGAGCCAACTGAATGGGAACCAGGCTCTCGCTTCTACAGATGTAAGATCTTAATTTGAGCCAGTTTGCTACAGCAGGAAAATAATCATGCAGCAACAGGACATTTGAATTGCTATATGGATGATAATAAATGGACATTTTTGTAAGGGTTGATACATTTTTTGTAAGGGAACATCAAGTCTGACATGTCTAAGTGGAAATTACAAACTTCAGAAGTTATCCTGCAACAGGGTGATCAAACTAAGATCCTAAATATGTACCCAGTAAGTAAGAGCCCATTAGTATCCAAAACTCCACACCAGTAGGCCCACTCAAAGGGCCCTCCTACTGTTGCCATTGGCTCTATTTATTGTAATCATAATAAGCCAAATTAATCGGCACTAGTCTACTACGCCAATGAGCCCTCTGTGTACAACCCAATGAGCCCATGGAAAGGCCAAGTGTCTCATACCCCGAAATCCATGACAACTAAAACAGCCCAGAAACTCCTTTACCCATAATCCAACTCAACTGGCCCTCAGTGTCCTGCTGTACAGTGTCTTCACAGACCCACTGAAGTAACCCTGGCTGGGGCATACCTACAATCCCTGGAACTATTTTAGCCAATAAGCCAAAGGAGGCTGGTGGATGGAGATATGACATATGACATTTATGAAATAAATTGACAGTGTCAAACAAATGTAAACTATGTGTTTGAAACCTTGCCATCAATTCCATTCTAGCCATTATGATCCCATCCACCTATATATATCCCCACCAGCCACCTCTGCAATGAGGCCCTGAGTGTCTTCTTACCCATTAGCTTTACTCTGTTGATCCTACAGTTATTGTATGCAGTAATCATGTGCCTATGAACCAGAGTTACACTGTTAGCACTGAGGCGGTGTGCCCTAGTAGGAAGTTCACTTGGTGAGAAGGTGACAACAGTTGGTGCGATTATTCGCAAATGGAAGAAACACAAAATAACTGTCAATCTCCCTCGGCCTGGGGCTCCATGCAAGATCTCACCTCGTGGAGTTGCAATGATCATGAGAACGGTGAGGAATCAGCCCAGAACTACACGGGAGGATCTTGTCAATGATCTCAAGGCAGCTGGGACCATAGACACCAAGAAAACAATTGGTAACACACTACGCAGTGAAGGACTGAAAGCCCGCAAGGTCCCCCTGCTCAAGAAATCACAAATACATGCCCATCTGAAGTTTGCCAACGAACATCTGAATGATTAAGAGGAGAACTGGATGAAAGTGTTGTGGTCAAATGAGTCCAAAATGGAGCTCTTTGGCATCAACTCAACTCGCTGTGTTTGGAGGAGGAGGAATGCTGTCTATGACCCCAAGAACACCATCCCCACCGTCAAACATGGAGGTGGAAACATTATGCTTTGGTGGTGTTTTTCTGCTAAGGGGACAGGACAACTTCACCGCATCAAAGCCAGGGCATTGAAAATGGGTCGTGGATGGGTATTCCAGCATGACAATGACCCAAAACACACGGCCAAGGCAACAAAGGAGTGGCTCAAGAAGAAGCACATTAAGTTTCTGGAGTGGCCTAGCCAGTCTCCAGACCTTAATCCCATAGAAAATATGTGGAGGGAGCTAAAGGTTCGAGTTGCCAAACGTCAGCCTCAAAACCTTAATGACTTGGAGAAGATCTGCAAAGAGAAGTGGGACAAAATCCCTCCTGAGATGTGTGCAAACCTGGTGGCCAACTACAAGAAACGTCTGACCTCTGTGATTGCCAACAAGGGTTTTGCCACCAAGTACTATGTCATGTTTTGCAGAGGGGTCAAATACTTATTTCCCTCATAAAAATGCAAATCAATTTATAACATTTTTGACATACATTTTTCTGGATTTTGTTGTTGTTATCCTGTCTCTCACTGTTCAAATAAACCTACCATTAAAATTATAGACTGACCATGTCTTTGTCAGTGGGCAAACGTACAAAATCAGCAGGGGATCAAATACTTTTTTCCCTCACTGTAAATAACATGAACAAGTCTACTTCTGATAAGCTTCCCAGTAAAGCATGAAAAACAATCAAGCAACCCAGAAATGTGCTAAAAAATAGCCCATATTAACATATGTAGCCTAAGAAACAAGGTTTATGAAGTCAATAACTTGCTTGTAACAGATGACATTCATATTCTGACTATCTCTAAAACTCACTTAGATAATACCTTTGATGATACAGTGGTAGCAATACATGGTTATAACATCTACCGAAAATACATAAAAAAGGGGGAGGTGTTGCAGTCTATATTCAGAACCACATTCCTGTAAAGCTTAGAGAGGATTTCATGGTAAGTACTGTTGAAGTAATACAGCTACAGGTTCATCTGCCTCACCTAAAGCCCATTCTGGTGGGAAGCTGCTATAGACCACCAAGTGCTAACAGGCAGTATCTGGATAACATAATAATGTATGTGATATGAAAAGAGAGGTATACTTTCTGGGTGATTTAGTTATTTACTGGCTTTCATCAAGCTGCCACTCTAAGAAAAAACGTCAAACTGTAACTAGTGCCTGCAACCTTGTTCAGGTTATCAGTCAACCTACCAGGGTAGTTACAAACGGCACAGGAATGAAATCATCAACATGTATTGATCACATATTTACTAATGCTGTAGAAATTTGTTTGAATGCAGTATCCAAATCCATCGATGTAGTGCTCACAATATAGTAGCCATATCTAGGAAAACCAAAGTTCCAAAGGCTGAGCCTAATATAGTGTATAAGAGGTCATACATTAAGTTTTGTAGTGATTCTTATGTTGATGATGTAAATAATATTTGCTGGTCTGTGGTGTGTAATGAGGAGCAACCAGACACTGCACTTGACACAAATATGAAATTGCTTACTCCAGTTACTAATAAGCATGCACCCATAAAGAAAATGACTGTAAAAACTGTTAAATCCCCTTGGATTGATGAGGAATTGAAAAATTGTGTGGTTGAGAGGGATGAGGCAAAAGGTATGGCAAATAAGTCTGGCAGCACAACCGATTGGCAAACGTACTGCAAATTGAGAAACCATGTGACTAAACTAAAGAAAAAGAAAAACTATTGTATGAAACACAAATAAATGATATAAAGAATGATAGTAAAAAGCTTTGGAGCACCTTAAATGACATTTTGGGCAAAAAGGCAAACTCGGCTCAAACATTAATTGAATCATTTATGGAAGCCTCTCCAACATAATCCAGGTAGGAACAGGAATTCCCCAGGGCAGCCCTAACTTTTTTCAATCTTTACTAACGGCATGCCACTGGCCTTGAGTAAAGCCAGTGTGTCTATGAATGCGGATGACTCAACACTATACACGTCAGCTACAAAAGCTACTGAAATGAAATAATGTGTTATCATAGTCCGGTGTAGCTCAGTTGGTAGAGCATGGCATTTGCAACTCCAGAGTTGTGGGTTCGTTTCCCACGGGGGACCAGCATGAAAAAAAAATACTCACTAACTGTAATTCGCTCTGGATAAGAGCGTCTGCTAAATGACTAAAATGTAATGTAAATGTAAATGACTGCAACACTTAACAAATAGCTGCAGTTAGTTTCAGAAAGGGTGGCAGGGAATAAGTTAGTCCTACATTTTTCAAAAACTAAAAGCATTGTATTTGGGACAAATCATTCACTAAACCCTAAACCTCAACGGAATCTTAAATGAATAATGTGGAAATTGAGCAAGTTGAGGTGACTAAACTGCTTGGAATAACCCTGGACTGTAAACTGTCATAGTCAGGACATATTGATACAACATTAGCTAAGATGGGGAGAAGTCTGTCCATAATAAAGTGCTGCTCTGCCTTCTTAACAACACTATCAATAAGGCAGGTCCTACAGGCCCTAGTTTTGTCGCACCTGAACTACTGTTCAGTAGTGTGGTCAGGTGCCACAAAGAGGGACTGAGGAAAATTACAATTGGCTCAAAACAGGGCAGCACGGCTGGCCCTTAAAAGTACATGGGAAGCTAACATTAATGATATGCATGTAAATCTCTCATGGCTCAAAGTGGAGGAGAGATTGACTTCATCACTACTTGTTTTTGTAAGTGTTGACAAGCTGAATGTACCAAGCTGTCTGTTTACACTACTAGCACACAGCTCGGACACCCATGCATACCCCACAAGACATGCCACCAGAACAGAGAGAGTCCAGAACAGACTATGGGAGGCGCACAATACTACATAGAGCCATGACTAAATTGAACTCCATTCCACATCAGGTAACTGATGCAAGCAGTAGAATCAGACACCTGATGTGGAATAGAGTTCCATGTAGTCATGGCTCTATATAATACTGTACGTCTCCCACTACATGGAACTCTATTCCACATCAGGTAACTGATGCAAGCAGTAGAATCAGATTTTTAAAAAAAGGTTAAAATACTTATGGAACAGCGGGGACTGTGAAGAGACACACACAAAGGTACAGACACGCATACGCACACAAGCGCAAGCACACGCACTCTACACACACATACACTGTAATAATGTTGTATGATGGTATTATACATTTTGTATTGTAGATAGGTAGTGGTGTAATAATGTTATATGATGTACTGTTTTATCTTTTGTTTACATGTAATATAAGTGCCTTAATGTGTTTGGACCCCAGGAAGAGTAGCTGCTGCCTTGGCAGCTGCTAATGGGGATCCCTAATAAATTCAAATAAATACAAATACAGAATGAGATCTTCGTTTCCAAAATGTCCTCCTAAACCCTAAGATAGTTGGTTCAATGCCCACGCTCTCTCTTAGGCATCTACTGTATGGAATGGGCCAGGCATCTCACATACCCACATATCCACTCATTGCATTAAAGAAATACAACTTCCACATACACAAAACAAGCTCTAAATCTACCCGTCATATACCCAGCCATAGTTCAGAATCTTCTACTCAAAGACCCAGTCAAATAGTGCACAGCCGCCTACCTTCACAGTATGTGGAGTCCCCGTGGATGGAGGCAAAGCCGCTCTTGCACTCACACTCCGCTCTGGAATTCCGGTTTTTACACTCCGAATTTTCCCCACAAATGAGTCCCTCTGCGCAGAAGTCGTAGCCTAAGGAGAGAGGGGGACAAAGTTCTGACTCAACAGTCTGGGTTTGACTGAGATCACACAGGGTGCTGACAGTGGGGTTGGGCGAAGTGATGAGGTAGAAAATGAGTCCTGGAAAAGGCCTGTAATCCAAAATCAACTTTTCAGGAACTTGAGATTTTGTTGTTGTTGTTGATCTATCGCCATATGCTAATACAAACTCAAAGTCCACAAAACTATAGTACCAAAAGCAAGGAATGGGGCATGGAAACTTTATGATTTTGTGGAACGCTTTGAGTTTGTAGCTTGCCCCAGACAAACACACATATACAATAAATAATCTCCAGGAAAAATGCCTGCCGAGAAGAGAGAGCGTAATCAATCAAACAGATGCACACAGACAGACAGCCAGACAGCCAGCCTGCCAGACGACTGACAGACAAACAGGTAGGCAGCCAGCCAGCCAGCCAGACAGCCAGCCTGCCAGACAAACAGGCAGGCAGGCAGGCAGGCAGCCAGACACAGGCCTGCATGTACAGTAGATTACTCAGTCGTCTCCTCTCTCAATCTGAACCCATCTATCCCTTCATTCCCAGTAATGAGTAGCGCCAGTACCACTCTCTGTAAACCCCCCCTCTGAACCACAGTGCTTAGCCTACTGCAGATAGAGCAGTCTGCATTCTCTCTCTCTCTCTCTCTCTCTCTCTCTCTCTCTCTCTCTCTCTCTCTCTCTCTCTCTCTCTCTCTCTCTCTCTCTCTCTCTCTCTGACATGTTTTTCTCTCTTTATCCCTCTGTCTTTCCTTCTCTGTAATCTCTCTCTCTCGTTCTGCATATACTCTCTCTCTCTGACATGTTTTTCTCTCTTTATCCCTCTGTCTTTCTTTCTCTGTCATATTCTCCCTTTCTCTCCCTCCCTCCCTCTCCCTCAGAAGAGGTCTTACATGTACAAAGAGTCAGAACGTGAGAGGTGGAAGTTTGGCTGACGCCACGAGGGAGAGAGAAAGAAAAAGCACTTGCAGGCCTACAGCGTGCACACACATCCCCCTATCCCTTTGACGAGGGCTTTAAACTTGTCCATTCAGTGCAATGGAAAAGGTAGAATATGCCAATTTAATGACTAGTGGGTAATATCCAATTTAACAAGCCTCATCCAACCCACACGGAGATAATGGCAGGTTATGAGTGGAAGATGTTCTGAAAGGGAAAAGACTCCTCTTCTCTGCACTGCACTGATGTTTGACTGAATGACCAAATACATAGACCAAATGATAAGGCTTGGTTTAACAAATTAGTATTTGTTCAGGTGAAATTGACCATATTCATCTCTAAGGTGGGCATATTTTTTCCACTTATCTCTCTTATTCACATAGTTTCACAGTAGTTTCACAGTCGCCTGCCTCAAACGGTTTGTGTGTATTCAGTCTATTTACAAAATTACCCATGGATATTTAGATGATATATTATTTCGCTGCCAAAATGGTAGGAATTATGCAAATTGGCACAACGAGAGCCGGTCTAAAGCAGACCAATCTGCTCTGAACTCCAGCCAACAACAGATGAAACATTCATGCAAAGAGACAAATAGAGCCATTTGAGAGATCCTGGTAAAAAGTTGTGCACTATACAGTATAAGTGCACTATATAGGGAATATGGTGCCATTTGGGACACAGACATTGGCTCCACTCGAACAAGCAGCAGGCCGGGATTAGATCTGTTAGCTCCTCGCTGCTCTCATGATTGGTGCAAGGGCCTGTCAATCACTGGGCTGGTCCAATGGAAGACAACAGGTTGTAAGGGTGGGACCAATGATAGACGGCAATGAGGAATGATTCAGACTCAGTAGATGCTGGGTAGTGGAAGATGATGGCTCAGCCAGTGAGATACTGAAAGGGGAGAGGGACTGAGGGTTGAACCAATAGCAAGCGACTTTATAGATGAAGGACCAACCTTTGCAGACATTGCAGCACCTGTTGTCAGGTAGGATCTGTTCCTTGAGGGTGCAGTTGAGTTCCGGACAGTTCTCTGTCACGCTCACCATCAGCCCGTTCTGCAAACACAACCCAAATACACACATTCAAGCAATTCAATTCAACACAACTTTATTAATCCCCTCAGGGGCAATTAACATTAGAATAGAATTAGCATGTTAGCGATAGGTTGTTTCCAATAATTACATGTCAACAAATTATCGACACTTGCAAAAAGAGAAACACACTACAGAATATAGGCACATTACTCACAACATGAATGTAAACACATAGAGACAGGGATATACACAGATTCACAAAGAAAGGGAAAGAACTCAGGCTCTCTTCTCTATAAAACGGTCTTCCTCATCCTCCCATGGGCTTTCAAAATAAAATAGCCACGCGTACAGTTACACGAGTCAACCTGTCTCAGTTTCCGCTCCTCCATGGTCCCTGTGTGCCTCTCCATGGTCCCTGTGTGAGGCTTTGACTCAGACCCCTAAGACACCTCTCTCTTTCAAAGTTACTTCAAAGTCACCCCCTTCCAGGTGCTACACCAACTGGGGCTGTGTCACAAATGACACCATATTCCCTACATAGTGCACTACGTTTGACCAGAGCCCTATGGCTCCTGGTGAAAAGTAGTGCACTATTTGTTATATTTTATTTATTACGGATCCCCATTAGATGCTGTCAAGGCAGCAGCTACTCTTCCTGGGGTCCAATCACAATTACATACAATAAAACAATACATAACACAACACACTATTACACACTACTCTACTATAACATATCTACAATACAAAATCAATAATACAGAAAAATAACAATATTAAAATGTATGTGTATTTAGAGTGTGTTAGCATGTGTTTGAGAATGCTGTGTGTGTGCCTGTGTGTGTGTCTCTTCACAGTCGGTGCTGTTCTGATTTTACTGCTTGACTGAGTTACATGATGAGGGCACTGATGTTGGGCGATTAGGCCTGGCTCGCAGTCGGCGTTCTAATTCATCCCAAAGGTGTTCAATGGGGTGGAGAGCTCTGTTTAGGCCAGTCAAGTTCTTCCACACAGATCTCGACAAACCATGTCTGTATGGACCTCACATTGTGCACAGGGGCATTGTCATGCTGATACAGGAAAGGGCCTTTCCCAAACTGTTGCCACAAAGTTGGAAGCTGCCAAAAATCCAGTGTTTCTATGTCAAACGGTTTTGTTACATTTCAGTCTTCTGTGATGTATAGAAAGTGTAATAATGGGATGCAAACACAAAATGTAATTTCATTTCAACTCTATATGTGACATGGTACAGCTGTAACCATGTGTTTGAGGTGTATACTTTTGTTTCAAAGTAGATTTGTTTAAGACTTCCAAGAAACACTCTGTGTGACCCTGATTTAGCCCACTGCAGTAAAAGGTTAAACAGCCACTACAAGCTTCAGCTAACTTAAGTGACCAATAGCTAAACATCAAGGGGAGTGATAGGGGCAACTTTCTAAATGTAATGTCCAAATATCCCCTTTAAGCTCTCTGTTTGCTGTAATTTGATGAAGGGAAATATATACACTTATATAATTGAACTGGCCCGTTCTCCACTTTAACAACCATGGTGGCAGATGAAAGGAAAGTTAGCTACAGAGCACAGAATATCACTTTAAAGTCTAAATGGGGCCTTAAAACCTTTTTCCTGTCTGCCTGGCTAGTCTCTCTGTAACCAAATACACCAGTAAAACACTCATTTTCTCTCTTACAATTGCCTTTTAAGATAAATGGTAGCACATAGAGAAGAGAGTCCTCTTTTCCCTCAGTGGAATAATGACTTTAATTATAGTCTACCGAACTGCAATACAGTCCCTGTGCTGCCTGCTCCTTAAATGTAATCTGTGACCCAAATGGATATCTATTCCCAATAGTGCACTACTTTTGACCACGGCCCATAGGGTCCTGTAGAGGGATCGTATTGGGACTCAGCCCTGCTCCTTAGATTTACCCCTCAGTCGCTTCAAACAGCCCTTTGTTTCTATGTTCATAAATTACTCTCAATTACCCACGTATCTCGCTCATGGAAGAGAAAGAAAAAAAGAAAGATTGAACAGATTGTGTCTGGGCTCTGAGAACTAATAAAGTCAGTTGGATAATTAAATAACACAGAGATCAATCTACAGAACTGAGTTGTACAACTTGCTTGTCACAATACCAGTATCATAATAATAAGATACTTGATTTTCCATGGCAAAAAGGAAAACACGAAGCAAGGTCAACTCTTTGAAAATCTGCTTTATGTAAAATATTGTGTGCTATAGCTTTGAATATACACAAATGTGACCCTTAAGGCTGTTTGTTTATTTGTTTCCAACACTAGGACCGTTTCCTCAAGAAATGAAGTCTGCTTCATGTTTTGTTTCCTTGCCATGACTATCATGATACTTCACAATACTTCACAATAGTTCTGAGTATCACAATAATGGTATCATGACAACCCTAATGATGTTAGTCAGGGAGGGATGGATCCGTTGTTACCTTGCATTCTGTGCACCTCTTCGCTAGCAGACGCTGGCCCTCTGACAAAGTCTGGGCCATATAGGTGCATTTTGCTGCGGGGACAAAGAAAAAGGACATTATCATTAGTGAAATGTAAGTATATATACTGTAAAGCAATTCTGGGATTAGGGTTGCAATATTCCGGTTACTTTCCCAAAATTCCCAGGTTTTCTATAAATCCCGGTTGGAGGATTCCCAGATTTCCTGCTTATTCTTTGCTGATTCCAGCAAAATTCCAACAAGGATTTCTGGAAAACCTGGGAATTTTGGGAAAGTTACTGGAATTTTGTAACCCTATCAGATATACTAATTAGGTAGGCCTATGTGACGTTCAGATGATATTCATGGCTCAGATGATTCACTGTGTTTCCATGGTAATTACACAGAGTGCAAAGGGTACTGAAAGACTTGAGAACTGGCTACAAAAATGTTTTTGAGGTTCGAAGTTCTAAATAGTTAATTATGTAGAAGGAAAAAAAAGGCAAATGTGAGTGGGTGAAGTTGGGGGGAAAAGAAACATCCTATTAAGAACACAAGAGATGAGACATTAAGGGACGGAAATCGAAAGTGAGGCAGTTTGTGTCTACTAGCCCAGTTGATTGTGTTCACCATCACAGTAGCCCTGCACTTTAGACATAAAGGTACGGTATTGTTTTCTGGGGTACAATTATCACACTCACTCTCAACATACAGGTAAGATACATTCCTGTTTCCCTGGGTACAAACATATTTTGTGTACCCTCAACTCTTGATGGTACTGATCTGTACCTTTGTTTAGCAGAAAAGCAATGTATTGAAAAAAGGTACATATTTGTACCCACCATTAGGTACAATGATTAATTTTTGCCACCTAAAAGGAACTAATGGCTTTGTCACTGGGGTGGTACCCTAAAAAGGCAAATCTGTACCATAATCATTATCATATTTCCCAGCATGCTAGAGCAGGTTGGTTGTTAAGAATTGTTTTTAATATCTGTGTTTTTGCATTGATTGATTAATCTTATGCCACATGAAAATGAATAACATTTTTCTAAACTACTCCAATCAGTTAGTTAGATGTTTGCACCCGTTACTGAAAGAGTTGTTCCAGTTTAAATGGCTAAGGTAGTCTCCTTACAATGTTTTTAATACTGGCAGTCATTCTGAATGCAGGTTGCGGGTGAACAAACAATCAAACTGTTGGATATCCTAACTCTGGCTGGAGTCTGATAGGAATTACACATCACTTTGCAAACCAGTATGTGACTTGCAGGTAGGGTTGTACAATTCTGGTAAATTTTCCAGGTTTGGAAAAACGGGAGGTAATAATCAGGGAATACTTCAACCAGGATTTTTGGAAAGTTTCCAGCATTTTTTCAACCCTACTTGCAGGCCATCGATGCAGTTATTGATGAAACCAGTGACTGATGTGGTGTACTCCTCAATGGCATCGGAAGAATCACATATTCCAGTCTGTGCTAGCAAAACAGTCCTGTAGCTTAGCATCTACGTCATCTGATCACTTCTGAACTGAGCGAGTCACTAGAGTTATGGTCAGATTGCCAAATGGAGGGCGAGGGAGAGCTTTGTATGCGTCTCTGTGTGTGGAGTAAAGGTGGTCTAGAGTTTTTCCCTCCTCTGGTTGCACATTTAACATGCTCTATACTTGTCATCGTGCTTTCAGAAAGTGACTTTCTTCTTGACTTTTTCCACATTGTGTTACAGCCTGAATTTAAAATGGATTACATTGAGATTTTGTGTCACTGGCCAACACACATAATGTCAAAGTGGAATTATGTTTAAACGTTTTTTGGGGGACAAATTAATTAAAAATGAAAGTCAATAAGTATTTGTCACCTTTGTTATGGCAAGCCTAAATAATTTCAGTGGTAAGAATGTGCTTAACAAGTCACATAATAAGTTGCATGGACTCACTCTGTGTGCAATAATAACATACAATTATCTGCAAGGTCCCTCAGTCGAGCAAAGAATTTCAAATTCAACCACAAAGACAATGGGTGTATTCCAATGTCTGGTAAAAGAAGGGCACATATTGGTAGATGGGTAAAAATAAAAAAAGCAGACATTGAATATATCCCTATAAGCATGGTGAAGTTATTAATTACACAATGGATGGTGTATCAATACACCCAGTCACAAAAAAATACAGGCGTTCTTCCTAACTCAGTTGACGATGAGGAAGGAAACTGATCAGGGATTTCACCATGAGGCCAAGGGTGCCTTTAAAACAGTTACTGACTTTAATGGCTGTGATAGGAGAAAACCGAGGATGGATCAACAACATTGTAGTTACTCAACAATACTAACCTAAATGACAGAGTGAAAAGAAGGAAGCCTGCACATAATAAAAATATTCCAAAACATGCATCCTGTTTGCAATAAGGCACTAAGTAAAACTGCAAAAAATGTGGCAAAGAAATTAACTTTATATCCTGAATACAAAGCGTTATGTTTGGGGCAAATCCAACACAACATATCACTGAGTACCACTCTTCATATTTAGCATGGTGTTGGCTGCATCATGTTATGGGCATACTTGTCATCGGCAAGGACTAAGGAGTTTTTTTAGAATGAAAATAAATGGAATAGAGCAAAGCACAGGCAAAATCCTAGAGGAAAACCTGGTTCAGTCTGCTTTCCAACAGACACTGGGAGACAAATTCACCTTTCAGCAGGACAATAACCTAAAACACAATGCCTTCAGAACTTATTCCACATTTTGTTGTGTTACAGCCTGAATTCAAAATTAATTACATTTATATTTTTTTCTCACCCATCTACACACAATACAAAATAATGACAAAGTCAAAAAAAAATAGTTTGACATTTTGTAAATGTACCTAAAACCATATTAAATGAAAACGGCATTAGAAAATCTGTTGGCCAGCAAGTGGGAGGTTTTTCAGCAGTTGAAAGACATTTATTCAGAGCACACAAGGTAGCCACACCTGAAGAGCTCATTATGCAAATGAATAAGGTAAGTCTGTATACCAAATACTGAGAAGTGCGTAGGAAAGGTGTGTGTAGGAAAGGTATAAATTGTGACTAAGAGCTTTGCACACCTGGATTGTACAATATTTGCCCATTATTCTTTTTTAAATTCTTCAAGCTCTGTCAATTTAATTGTTGATCATTGCTAGACAGCCATTTTCAAGTCATGTCATAGATTTTCAAATCGATTTAAGTCAAAACTGTAGGCCACTCGGGAACATTCAATGTCGTCTTGGTAAGCAACTCCAGTGTAGATTTGGCCTTGTCCTGCTGAAAGGTGAATTCGTCTCCCAGTGTCTGTTGGAAAGCATACTGAACCAGGTTTGCCTCTAGGATTTTGCTTGTGCTTATAGCTGTATTCCGTTTATTTTGATTTTAAAAAAAACTCACTAGATCTAGCCGATGACAAGCATACCCATAACATGATGCAACCACAACCATGATTAAAAATATGAAGAGTGGTACTCAGTGATGTGTTGTGTTGGATTTGCCACAAACATAATGCTTTGTATTCAGGACAAAAAGTAAATTTCTTTGCCACGTTTTTTGCAGTATTACTTAAAGGTGCAATACAATGAGGGAAAAAAGTATTTGATCCCCTGCTGGTTTTGTACGTTTGCCCACTGACAAAGAAATGATCAGTCTATAATTTTAATGGTAGGTTTATTTGAACAGTGAGAGACAGAATAACAACAACAAAAAAATCCAGAAAAAAACAAATGTCAAAAATATTATAAATTGATTTGCATGTTAATGAGGGAAATAAGTAGAAAGATTTCCTGCTCCCAGGTGTCTTTTATACAGGTAACGAGCTGAGATTAGGAGCACACTCTTAAAGGGAGTGCTCCTAATCTCAGCTTGTTACCTGTATAAAAGACACCTGTCCACAGAAGCAATCAATCAATCAGATTCCAAACTCTCCACCATGGCCAAGACCAAAAAGCTCTCCAAGGATGTCAGGGACAAGATTGTAGACCTACACAATGCTGGAATGGGCTACAAGACCATCCCCAAGCAGCTTGGTGAGAAGGTGACAACAGTTGGTGCGATTATTCGCAAATGGAAGAAACACAAAATAACTGTCAATCTCCCTCGGCCTGGGGCTCCATGCAAGATCTCACCTCGTGGAGTTGCAATGATCATGAGAATGGTGAGGAATCAGCCCAGAACTACACGGGAGGATCTTGTCAATGATCTCAAGGCAGCTGGGACCATAGTCACCAAGAAAACAATTGGTAACACACTACGCCGTGAAGGACTGAAATCCTGCAGTGCCCGCAAGGTCCCCCTGCTCAAGAAAGCACATATACAGGGCCGTCTGAAGTTTGCCAATGAACATCTGAATGAGTCAGAGAAGAACTGGGTGAAAGTGTTGTGGTCAGATGAGACCAAAATCAAGCTCTTTGGCATCAACTCAACTCGCCGTGTTTGGAGGAGGAGGAATGCTGCCTATGACCCCAAGAACACCATCCCCACCATCAAACATGGAGGTGGAAACATTATGCTTTGGGGGTGTTTTTCTGCTAAGGGGACAGGACAACTTCACCGCATCAAAGGGACGATGGACGGGGCCATGTACCGTCAAATCTTGGGTGAGAACCTCCTTCCCTCAGCCAGGGCATTGAAAATGGGTCGTGGATGGGTATTCCAGCATGACAATTACACAAAACACACGGCCAAGGCAACAAAGGAGTGGCTCAAGAAGAAGCACATTAAGGTCTTGGAGTGGCCAAGCCACACATTCTGTCTCTCACTGTTAAAATAAACCTACCATTAAAATTGTCTTTGTCAGTGGGCAAACGTTCAAAATCAGCAGGGAATCAAATACTTTTTTTCCCTCACTGTGTGTAACTTTTTGGGCGACCCGACAAAATTCACAAAGAAATGTGAGTTATAGATCTGACATTCTCATTGAAAGCAAGTGTAAGAAGAGTCTGTTCTATTTGCGCTATTTCTTTGTTTCCCTTTTTTAAGTTTCGTTTTTGCGTATTTTACCTTCATTTTTGTACACCAGCTTCAAACAGCTGGAAATACAATATATTTGGTTATGGAAAATATATTTCACAGCGGTTTAGATGGTACAATGATTCTCTACACGATACTCCTTGATTAGTCGCATAAATTGAAATTAGGCGAACTATTAGAATTTTAGCAACCAGGAAATGGCTGAGCAATTTCTGCATAGTGCATCTTTAATTATAATTATAATTATAATTATAATTATAATTATTAATTTATTTATTTATTTAAAAAATGTTGGTGGGTAGATCAGCTTTAATATTGCAGATAGATTTTAGCTTCCATATATGTAATGACCCCCATATATACAGTGGGGGAAAAAGTATTTAGTCAGCCACCAATTGTGCAAGTTCTCCCACTTAAAAAGATGAGAGAGGCCTGTAATTTTCATCATAGTTACACGTCAACTATGACAGACAAAATGAGGAAAGAAAATCCAGAAAATCACATTGTAGGATTTTTAATGAATTTATTTTCAAATTGTGGAAAATAAGTATTTGGTCAATAACTAAAGTTTCTCAATACTTTGTTATATACCATTTGTTGGCAATGACACAGGTCAAACGTTTTCTGTAAGTCTTCACAAGGTTTTCACACACTGTTGCTGGTATTTTGGTCCATTCCTCCATGCAGATCTCCTCTAGAGCAGTGATGTTTTGGGGCTGTCGCTGGGCAACAAGGACTTTCAAGTCCCTCCAAAGATTTTCTATGGGGTTGAGATCTGGAGACTGGCTAGGCCACTCCAGGACCTTGAAATGCTTCTTACGAAGCCACTCCTTCGTTGCCCGGGCGGTGTGTTTGGGATCATTGTCATGCTGAAAGACCCAGCCACGTTTAATCTTCAATGCCCTTGCTGATGGAAGGAGGTTTTCACTCAAAATCTCATGATACATGGCCCCATTCATTCTTTCCTTTACACGGATCAGTCGTCCTGGTACCGTTGCAGAAAAACAGCCCCGAAGCATGATGTTTCCACCCCCATGCTTCACAGTAGGTATGGTGTTCTTTGGATGCAACTCAGCATTCTTTGTCCTCCAAACACGACGAGTTGAGTTTTTACCAAAAAGTTATATTTTGGTTTCATCTGACCATATGACATTCTCCCAATCCTCTTCTGGATCATCCAAGTGCACTCTAGCAAACTTCAGACGGGCCTGGACATGTACTGGCTTAAGCAGGGGGACACGTCTGGCACTGCAGGATTTGAGTCCCTTGCGGCGTAGTGTGTTACTGATGGTAGGCTTTGTTACTTTGGTCCCAGCTCTCTGCAGGTCATTCACTAGGTCCCACCGTGTGGTTTTGGGATTTTTGCTCACCGTTCTTGTGATCATTTTGACCCCACGGGGTGAGATCTTGCGTGGAGCCCCAGATCGAGGGAGATTATCAGTGGTCTTGTATGTCTTCCATTTCCTAATAATTGCTCCCACAGTTGATTTCTTCAAACCAAGCTGCTTACCTATTGCAGATTCAGTCTTCCCAGCCTGGTGCAGGACTACAATTTTGTTTCTGGTGTCCTTTGACAGCTCTTTGGTCTTGGCCATAGTGGAATTTGGAGTGTGACTGTTTGATGTTGAGGACAGGTGTCTTTTATACTGATAACAAGTTCAAACAGGTGCCATTAATACAGGTAACGAGTGGAGGACAGAGGAGCCTCTTAAAGAAGAAGTTACAGGTCTGTGAGAGCCAGAAATCTTGCTTGTTTGTAGGTGACCAAATACTTATTTCCACCATAATTCGCAAATAAATTCATAAAAAATCCTACAATGTGATTTTCTGGATTTTCTTTTCTCAATTTGTCTGTCATAGTTGACATGTACCTATGATGAAAATTACAGGCCTCTCTCATCTTTTTAAGTGGGAGAACTTGCACAATTGGTGGCTGACTAAAAACGTTTTTTCCCCACTGTAGCTGTACCATGATAATTGCATTGCTACTAAGTAAACCTCAAATTGTTCCCCACTATTACACCCGCTATAACCCCTCCCCATCCCAAGTTTGGTTGTCAACCCAGTGACCGGCCGACCACCCCCGTCCCACTGGATCCCAGGGCCCCCGAGAGACCAGGACCCATCCTTCGAAAAGAGCACACAATGCCACCCACAGAACAGAAGCAGATCAACCGCCAAAAGCATTTCCATCGCCCTCACCTCGATTTGCATTATATATAGCTATTAAAATATACATCCTGTGTATCTTAATTTCCATAATTAACAAATCATATTTGTAATAATTTAGGCAGTTCTTGCGAAGGATTGTTACCTCTAACCAGGATTGCCATTACAAAAATTTAATTTTTGGCAAGCAATTATTATTTTAGCAAACAATTATTCTGATTCATCCTATATTGTCCCTAACATATTTACTCCCTAGCAACAGATGTGGGATACATACACACACACACACACACAAACACTCATACCCACTCAACCCCTTTCCCCACAAACAACCATAAACTCAGATGCTCAACAGTTGTTCCATACCTGAGCCCAACTCAAGAAAGGACTTGATTTACAAATGCATGTACAGTTGCAACTGTTTGAGAAGGAATGCAAAATTGAGGAAAAGCTGGCAAAATTGGGGAGATTTGATTAACCAAGTCCTAGGTGATGGAGATCAGATTCACCCCCTTCCCCTTATACACACACATGCTGGTCCCCCGTTTTGACAATTTTTCCAAACATCTCTGTGCAGTCAGACCTTTGATCATTTTGTGCCACCAGGGTGTGACCCCCTCCCCATGTGTTACTGCAGCTAGTGTTGCCAGCACTGCCATCACCTGGGTGGGGGCACCCCACTGGAATCCCCACTGGCTAGGTACAAGGTCATCAAGGTTCTCATTAGCAGCTTTGACAATTTCCCTGTATAGTATGCTCTCCCATCAGGAGGCTTTGGCTTTGTAGGACCAACACTGCCAGGCAGGCTCAGAATCTTGAGGGGGCGGTGCTGCTTTAGTAGGTCTCTGATTGCATTCATCTTTCTGATTTGGCTGCGTATAGGCTACTTACAGTAGGCCTATAATACAGATAAAGACTTCTCCTTAGTACAGTGCCTTGCAAAAGTATTCATCCCCCTTGGCGTTTTTCCTATTTTGTTGCATTACAACCTGTAATTTAAATTTATTTTTATTTTTATTTCATGTAATGGACACAGACAAAATAGTCCAAATTGGTGAAGTGAAATGAAAAAAAATAACTTGTTTCAAAAAAGTATACAAAATAAATAAAGGAAAAGTGGTGTGTGCATATGTATTCACCCCCTTTGCTATGAAGCCCATAAATAAGATCTGGTGCAACCAATTACCTTCAGAAGTCACATAATTAGTTAAATAAAGTCCACCTGTGTGCAATCTAAGTGTCATATGATCTCAGTACATATACACCTGTTCTGAAGTTGTGGAGAAGTACAGATCAGAGGTAAGTTATAAAAAAATATCCACCACTTTGAACATCCCACGGAGCAACATTAAATCCATTATTAAAATATGGAAATAATATGGCACCACAACAAACCTGCCAAGAGAGGGCCGCCCACCAAAACTCACGGACTAGACAAGGAGGGCATTAATCAGAGAGGTAACAAAGAGACCAAAGATAACCCTGAAAGAGCTGCAAAGCTCCACAGCGGAGATTGGAGTATCTGTCCATAGGCCCACTTTAAGCCATACAATCCACAAAGCTGGGCTTTACGGAAGAGTGGCCAGAAAAAAGCCATTGCTTAAAGAAAAAAATAAGCAAACACATTTGGTGTTCGCCAAAAGGCATGTGGGAGACTCCCCAAAGATATGGAAGATGGTACTCTGGTCAGATGAGACTAAAATTGAGCTTTTTTCGCCATCAAGGAAAATGTCTGGCGCAAACCCAACACCTCTCATCATCCCGAGAACACCATCCCCACAGTGAAGCATGGGGGTGGCAGCATCATGCAGTGGGCATGTTTTTCATCGGCAGGGACTGGGAAACTGGTCAGAATTAAAGGAATGATGGATGGTGCTAAATACAGGGAAATTCTTGAGGGAAACCGGTTTCAGTCTTACAGAGATTTGAGACTGGGACGGAGGTTCACCTTCTAGCAGGACAATGACCCTAAGCATACTGCTAAAGCAACACTCGAAATGTCTTGGAATGGCCTAGTCAAAGCCAAGACCTCAATCCAATTGAGAATCTGTGGTATGACTTAAAGATTGCTGTACACCAACGGAACCCATCCAACTTGAAGTAGCTGGAGCAGTTTTGCCTTGAAGAATGGGCAAAAATCCCAGTGGCTAGATTTGCCAAGCTTATAGAGACATACCCCAAGAGACGTGCAGCTGTAATTGCTGCAAAAGGTGGTTCTACAAAGTATTGACAGGCATATACAGGCATGCTGTTTAAATCAAATGATACAAACCCCCAAAAAATCAATTTTAATTCCAGGTTGTAAGGCAACAAAATAGGAAAAATGCCAAGGGGGTGAATACTTTCGCAAGCCACTGTATATGGGTCGCTCAGGTGGGTGTCTAGGGTATAGGGTTGGGGAACATTTAATCATGATAGGACAATAAATAAATGAACTATTTAATTTACTTCAAAAATGTATATCCCATATATGCACAAAATTGAAAGCTCTCTCTCACAACCCCTGCTCACAAACACATATGGGCGTTGGGATTTGCAACTGTTATCCTTTTTCACTCACTTAACTCCACACTTTTCCAAAAACAAAAACACACACCCCACCTTCCATCACAATACATCCGCACATACTGTGCCTTCTATGTCCTCTGTTTGCTGTGTTCCAGTTCCTTATACTTTATTTAGCAAATTATCCTTTCTTCTAATGCTGTCTTATCAATTTATAAAATACTATAAATGGAAAGTCTAATACTAATTATTTTCCAACATTCCCTGTCTAGAATAGTATAGTGTAGTTGTAGTTTGTTTCTTTAACAATTGTTTTTTATTACAATCCCTACCATGGCTAGTATTGGGTGTTCCATGATTCGACTCCTCTATGGGAATTTTGTAATATTTAGAATAGCCATGGAGTAGTCTTTGTGTCTCGGAACATTTGGTTATCAATATACAGTTTATCGACCACGAGAGCTACATTTCCCTTTTAATCTATTCTCCTTGAAGATTCGGTACAGAACTTTGCGCCGTTCTTCAATTTCCTTTTGGAACTGATCATTCATGCCTATTTTCGTGTCAGCGAGTCTTTTACCCAGCCTTTTAACCATTAGTTTATCTTTAAAGAAAGCAAATTTGGCAATGATTGGGTGCTCATATCTCTGTCCTCTCTGTCTGAAATGGTGTACACGTTCAAGTTGGATTTTGTCGACAGCTTCGCGTGGGATCTGAACCTCTGTATGAAGGAACTCCCTCACCACACCCTCAGGAACTTCTCCTTCTTTCTCTTGGATACCAGTAAGTACCATATTTTCTCTCATAGATCTAATCTGTATGTCAAGTAAGGCTTCTCTCAGAAAGGTTCTTCTTTTTAAGTTCAAGTTTCAATCTAATTTACTGTCCCTTTTAGCTTTCGCCATTGTCACAGCTTTTTCATCCCTCATTTCGAGGCTCACCTTCAACTCCTTTATATCTTTACTGACTAATTCAAGTATGCCCAGTTTGTCATTTATCAATTTTAACAGATCGGTTTCCACCCTTACCATTTCCGGTGGTGAAAAGCTTAAATCGTCTGTGTCCGTCGAGGAGTCGCGTTTTCTTTTGGTGATTGGTTCTCCTTGTTTACTCTCCGTCATGTTTGGGTGTTGCTTGTTTTCGTAATATTTGTCGATACATTTCTCTAGCCTTATGATTTGTTTTGTGTTATTATCCAGATTGAAGGTTAATACCCACCAGTATGTGAAGTGCTAATATTTTGTCTAACTTACAGATATTCAATATTACATTTTTATCTTGAGGCGATCTGCACCGCTGTGTTCAGTCTGCCATCTTGTTCCGATCGATCATCTTAAAGTGCCTTGTTGCAAACTGTATGTTTTGGAATATTTTTTATTCTGTACAAGCTTCCTTCTTTTCACTCTGTCATTTAGGTTAGTATTGTGGAGTAACTACAATGTTGTTGATCCATCCTCAGTTTTCTCATATCACAACCACTAAACTCTGTAACTGTTTTAAAATCACCATTGGCCTCATGGAATCTCTGATCAGTTTCCTTCCTCTCCAGCAACTGAGTTAGGAAGGACGCCTGTATCTTTGTAGTGACTGGGTGTATTGATACACCATCCAAAGTGTAATTAATAACTTTACCATGCTCAAAGGGATATTCAGCATTCTGCCTTTTTAATTTTTTACCAATCTACCAATCTGTGCCCTTCTTTTTGAGTCATTGAAAAACTTCCCTGGTCTTTGTGGTTGAATCTGTGCATGCAATTCACTACTCGATTGAGGGACCTTACAGATATTTGTATGTGTGGGGTACAGAGATGGGGTAGCCATTAAAAAAGCATGTTAACCACTATTATTGAACACCAAATGAGTCCATGCAACTTATTTAGGCTTGCCATAACAAAGGGGTTGAAAACGTATTGACTCAAGCCATTTCAGCTTTAAATGTTTTATTTGACATTATGGGGTATTGTGTGTAGATCAGTGATACAAAATCTCAATTTAATATGTGTTTAATTCAGGCTGTAACACAACAAAATGTGGAAAAAGTAAAGGGGTGCGAATACTTTCTGAAGGCACTGGAGTTGCTTACCAAGACGGCATTGACGAGTGGCTTAGGTACAGTTTAGACTTAAATCGGATTGAAAATCTATGGCAAAACTTGACAATTGCTGTCTAGCAATGATCAACTACCAACTTGACAGAGCTTGAATAATTTTTTAAAAGATGAATGTACAAATATTATAAACTCAGCAAAAAAAGTCAACTGCGTTTATTTTCAGCAAACTTAAATATTTGTATGAACATAACAACATTCAACAACGGAGACATAAACTGAACAAGTTCCACAGACATGTGACTAACAGAAATGGAATAATGTGTCCCTGAACAAAGGGGGGGGTCAAAATCAAAAGTAACAGTCAGTATCTGGTGTGGCCACCAGCTAAATTAAGTACTGCAGTGCATCTCCTCCTGCACCATATTTGCCAGTTCCTGCTGTGAGATGTTACCCCACACTTCCACCAAGGCACCTGCAAGTTCCCGGACATTTCTGGGGGGAATGGCCCTAGCCCTCACCCTCCGATCCAACAGGTCCCAGACGTGCTCAATGGGATTGAGATCCGGGCTCTTCGCTGGCCATGGCAGAACACTGACATTCCTGTCTTGCAGGAAATCACGCACAGAACGAGCAGTATGGCTGGTGGCATTGTCATGCTGGAGGGTCATGTCAGGATGAGCCTGCAGGAAGGGTACCACATGAGGGAGGAGGATGTCTTCCCTGTAACGCACAGCGTTGAGATTGCCTGCAATGACAACAAGCTCAGTCCGATGATGCTGTGACACACCGCCCCAGACAATGACGGACCCTCCACCTCCAAATCGAGGTTGTTGTTGCCATCCTGTATCTGTCCCACAGGTGTGATGTTCGGATGTACCGATCCTGTGCAGGTGTTGATACACGTGGTCTGCCACTGCGAGGACAATCAGCTGTCTGTCCTGTCTCCCTGTAGCACTGTCTTAGGCGTCTCACAGTACGGACATTGCTTTTTTTTGCCCTGGCCACATCTGTAGTCCTCATGCCTCCTTGCAGCATGCCTAAGGCACGTTCACGCAGATGAGCAGGGACCCTGGGCATCTTTCTTTTTGTGTTGAGTCAGTAGAAAGGCCTCTTTAGTGTCCGAAGTTTTCATAACTGTGACCTTAATTGCCTACCGTCTGTAAGCTGTTAGTGTCTTAACGACCGTTCCACAAGTGCACGTTCATTAATTGTTTATGGTTCATTGAACGAGCATGGGAAACAGTGTTTAAACCCTTTACAATGAAGATCTTTGAAGTTATTTTGATTTTTACTAATTATCTTTGAAAGACAGGGTCCTGAAAAAGGGAAGTTTCTTTTTTTGCTGAGTTTACAATCCAGGTGTTCAAAGCTCTTAGAAACGTACCCAGAAAGACTCACATCTGTAATCACTGCCAAAGGTGATTATTACATGTATTGAATATTTCTGTATTTCATTTTCAACAAATTAGCAAAAAGTTCTAAAAACATATTTTCACTTTGTCATTATGGGGTATTGTGTGTAGATGGGTGAGAAAAAAACATCAATTTAATCAATTTTGAATTCAGGCTGTAACACAACAAAATGTGGAATAACTCAAGGGATATGAATACTTTCTGAAGGCACTGTACCTATAACTAAATGTACAAAGGAAGTACCGTACAGGGTACCACCCCAGTGACAAGCGTTTGCACCCCTTTACGAACAAATCTGAACTTTTTTTTCTAAGAGTGCATGCCCAATATATTTCTTCATTCTACAGTGCCTAAAACAATAACAACTCCACTGGATACACTGTCTCTATTCTCAGACAATACACAGCCTAGCCCTAGACCCATGTGAGCGCCGTTGCTCCAGCACATTGTCTCCTTACTCTGTGGTCGAGGATTGATGACAGTACTCACGTCGGCATTTCTTGCAGCAGGTGCCCTCCACATGCACGGGGAGAGAGTCCTCTGAGCAGTTGGCAGGGGGACAGAATATCCTGCGACACTCCACCACTCCGTTCTGTAGAGACAAGAGATTACCCTAAAACACACAAATAGCATTACAGAGAGCTCTAACATCCCAGTGTGTGTGCATGTCTGTGGCACTGCCAACAAGATGAGTGCAAAACATACAGACAAAAACATACTGCATTCAAAAATCATGTCCTCACTTATCAGTCCTCACTTGTGTTATTTGTGCAAATCCCATAATCAAACCATCAAACTCAATTATATAAACTGGACTATGTAATAGACTCATACAGTGTGGGAAAAAAGTATTTAGTCAGCCACCAATTGTGCAAGTTCTCCCACTTAAAAAGATGAGAGAGGCCTGTAATTTTCATCATAGGTACACGTCAACTATGACAGACAAAATGAGGGAAAAAAATCCAGAAAATCACATTGTAGGATTTTTAATGAATTTATTTGCAAATTATGGTGGAAAATAAGTATTTGGTCAATAACAAAAGTTTCTCAATACTTTGTTATATACCCTTTGTTGGCAATGACACAGGTCAAACGTTTTCTGTAAGTCTTCACAAGGTTTTCACACACTGTTGCTGGTATTTTGGCCCATTCCTCCATGCAGATCTCCTCTAGAGCAGTGATGTTTTGGGGCTGTCGCTGGGCAACACAGACTTTCAACTCCCTCCAAAGATTTTCTATGTGGTTGAGATCTGGAGACTGGCTAGGCCACTCCAGGACCTTGAAATGCTTCTTATGAAGCCACTCCTTCGTTGCCCGGGCGGTGTGTTTGGGATCATTGTCATGCTGAAAGACCCAGCCACGTTTCATCTTCAATGCCCTTGCTGATGGAAGGAGGTTTTCACACAAAATCTCACGATACATGGCCCCATTCATTCTTTCCTTTACACGGATCAGTCATCCTGGTCCCTTTGCAGAAAAACAGCCCCAAAGCATGATGTTTCCACCCCCATGCTTCACAGTAGGTATGGTGTTCTTTGGATGCAACTCAGCATTCTTTGTCCTCCAAACAAGATGAGTTGAGTTTTTACCAAAAAGTTATATTTTGGTTTCATCTGACCATATGACATTCTCCCATTCCTCTTCTGGATCATCCAAATGCACTCTAGCAAACTTCAGACGGGCCTGGACATGCACTGGCTTAAGCAGGGGGACACGTCTGGCACTGCAGGATTTGAGTCCCTGGCGGCGTAGTGTGTTACTGATGGTAGGCTTTGTTACTTTGGTCCCAGCTCTCTGCAGGTCATGCACTAGGTCCCCCCGTGTGGTTCTGGGATTTTTGCTCACCGTTCTTGTGATCATTTTGACCCCACGGGGTGAGATCTTGCGTGGAGCCCCAGATCGAGGGAGATTATCAGTGGTCTTGTATGTCTTCCATTTCCTAATAATTGCTCCCACAGTTGATTTCTTCAAACCAAGCTCACGATACTTGGCCCCATTCATTCTTTCCTTTACATGGATCAGTCGTCCTGGTCCCTATTGCAGATTCAGTCTTCCCATTCTGGTGCAGGTCTACAATTTTGTTTCTGGTGTCCTTTGACAGCTCTTTGGTCTTGGCCACAGTGGAGTTTGGAGTGTGACTGTTTGAGGTTGTGGACAGGTGTCTTTCATACTGATAACAAGTTCAAACAGGTGCCATTAATACAGGTAACGAGTGGAGGACAGAGGAGCCTCTCAAAGAAGACGTTACAGGTCTGTGAGAGCCAGAAATCTTGCTTGTTTGTAGGTGACCAAATACTTATTTTCCACCATAATTTACAAATAAATTCATTAAAAATCCTACAATGTGATTTTCTGGATTTTTTTTCTCATTTTGTCTGTCATAGTTGACGTGTACCTATGATGAAAATTACAGGCCTCTCTCATCTTTTTAAGTGGGAGAACTTGCACAATTGATGGCTGACTAAATACTTTTCCCCCCCACTGTAGCAGGAAGTCATGGTGGTAATCTCTCTCTCTCAATGGAATATACTGGACTGTTTGTAATTAAGCAATAATAATGATAGTGATACTCATTAACAGCAATTATAACAAATAATAACAAAGAATAGGCAAATATGAATAATCACACTATACTTCTCCCTGACTGTCCCTCAGGTTGTGTCAGGAGGCCTCAAATGTGGCTGCTAAAATACAGCATTTTGGTTTTTTCACCAAGTATGTATTTAAGTTCATCTTCATCATTTAAGTTTTCTAATTCTTTGTATTGTTGTATAATTTGGGGAAATAATTTATTTCTTATGTCAAAATATCTATCACAGTTTCACAGAAAATGCAGCTCTGTCTCTATCTCTTCCTGGGGGCAGAATGAGCAGCCATGTTTGCCTGGGACGACTGGTCTCTATGGCCAGGCTGTGCTCACTGAGTCTGTACATAGTATTTTCCTCAGTTTTCTATCAGTTACAGTTGTCAGATAGTCTGCCACTGTGTACTGTCTGTTTAGTGCCAAATAGCATTGCAGTTTACTTAGATTTGTTGTGGTTTCTCCAATAGGTAATATCTTTTTCATTTTGCTTTGTGATAATTTGGTTGGATCAGATTTTCTGAGTGCTGTCCTGAGGCTTTGTTTGGTTGGTAGTGGTTATTGAATTGAGCCTCAGGACCAGCTGGCTGGTCACCTCTTGGCGTTTGAGGGCTTTGTATGTGGGGTCAATTGTTTTTAAATGATTATAGCGTTTGGTGGCTCTTTTTTGGATATTGATCAGAAGAGGGAATTGGCCTAATTCTGCTCTGCATGCATTGTTTGCAGTTTTTCTCTGTACTCTGAGGATGCTCTTACAGAATTCCGTATGCTGGGTTTCAATTGGGTGTTTGTCCCATTTGTCAAATTCTTGTTTTGTAAGCGGACCCCACACCTTGCTGCCATATAGTGCAATTGGCTATATTATTGATTTGAATATTTTGAGCCAGATCCTAATTGGTATGTCTAATTTGATAGATATTTTAATGGCATAGAAAGCCCTCCTTGCTTTGTCTTTCAGTTCATTTACGGCCAGGTTGAAGTTCCCTGGAGCCCAGTAAAAATGGATATCGGTTTCACTGACATCTGGATCTTTTCTGGAATATCATACTTTTTGTCGTTTTGAGATTGACTGTCAGGGTCCAGGTCTGACAGAACTGTTGCAGATTATCTAATTGTTGCTGTAACCCCTCTTTTGTGGGGGACAGCAGCACCAGGCCATCTGCATTCATGAGGCATTTTAAATCTGTGTCGTTAAGAGTGAGATAGGGGGATGTTGATTGTTGTATTGTTTTTGCCAATTCATTAATGTTTTGTTTTGGTTCAACTGTTTATCAATTAAGGTGTGAAGAGTATAAATGATCTGATGTTCGATAATTTGGTAGGAAGCCAATTTGACTTTTGTTTAGGACATTGTGTTCACTGAGAAAGTGCAGTAATCTGCTGTTCATGATGGCGCAGAATATTTTCCCCAGGTTGCTGCTCTCTCGCTCTCTCTTGCTCTCTCTCGCTCTCTGTCTCACTCTTTCTCGCTCTCTCTCAATCTCTCCTTCTCTCTCTCCTTCTCTCTCCTTTTCTCTCTCTCTCTCTCCCCCATCTCTCTCTCTCTTGCACTCACCCTTTTTCTCTATCCATCTCTCTATCTCAATCTCTTTCTCTCTCCACCCCCCTCTCTCTTTCTCTCTTTCTCTCTCTCTGTCACTCTCACCCTCCCTCTATATCCCTCTCTCTCAATCTCTCGTTCTTTCTCAACCCCCCCCCCCCCCCCCCCCCCCCTCTCTCTCTCTCTCTCTCTCTCTCTCTCTCTCTCCATGCACAACTTCATTTCATGACTAATCTAAAATGGCGTCTCCCACAGGGCTTGGTGGATATCAGTTAATGGAATGATATCTGCGGGAGGAAATCGCACTCACAAAACTCCATCCTGGGCCTGACGTGCAGCGATGCAGCAAGTCTAATTCACAGGGGTCTGAGATTGGCCTGATTCTACACATTTTCTGAGTTCAACACGCTCATGAGGAGGTAGGAACTCTTATTACTGGAAGTATTATTTGGTTGGGAATGCTTGGTTGATAGAAGGATGGAGAGAGACCGAGAAAGAAAGAGAGAGAGAGATAGAGAGAACTACAAGACAAAATACAAACGCTTCAACCCAAAAAGGCCTGTGGTGTTAATGGTATCCTAAATGAAATGATAAAATATAGAGACCACAAATTCAAATTTGCTATACTTAAACTCTTTAACATGATCATCAACTCTTCCCCAATATTTGGAACTAAGGTCAGATCACCCCAATCCACAAAAGTGGAGACAAATTAGACCACAATAACTACCGTGGGATATGCATCAACAGCTCCTGTCACCTCTCCTCCCGTTGCTCCCCTCTGGTGCTATGATTCACCGGTCTACTGAGCCACCAGTCTGAGCGCACCACCTCGGCAACACCAGAATGGAAACCCAACGCACGCTAATCACCTCCAGCGCACCTGCAACTCATCATCTCATCACCACCCCTATTTAGTCCTGGACTGTTACTTATGATGTTGTGTGTGATTGTTAAGCTTCGTGTCATTTACCCTATCTTTGTTATTTCTCTTGCTCATTGTTAAGTAAACCTTGACCTTGTTAATTCCTGCGTCTGCGTCCTACTTCTTCGTATACTCAGTACTCGTCACAGCTCCCTTGGGAAAATCCTCTGCATTATCATTAACAGCAGACTCCTACATTTCCTTAGTGAAAACAATGTTCTGAGCAAATGTCAAATTGGCTTTTTACCTAATTATTGTACGACAGACCATGTATTCACCCTGCACACCCTTATTGACAAACAAACAAAACAAAACAAAAGCAAAGTCTTCTCATGCTTTGTTGATTTCAAAAAAGCTTTTGACTGAATTTGGCAAGAGGTTCTGCTATTTAAATTGATGGAAAGCGGTGTTGGGGGGAAAACATTATGAAATCCATGTACACAAACAACAAGTGTGCAGTAAAAATTTGTAATAAAACACACATATTTCTTTCCTCAGGGCCGGGGGGTGAGACATGGATGAAGCTTGAGCCCCACCCTCGTCAGCATTTATATCAATGAATTGGCGAGGGCACTAGAACAGTCTGCAGCACCCGGCCTCACCTTACTAGACTTAAATGTTTACTGTTTGCAGATGATCTAGTGCTTCTGTCCCCAACTAAGTAGGGCCTACAGCAGCACCTAGATCTCCTGCACAGATTCTGTCAGACTTGAGCCCAGACAGTTAATCTCAGTAAGACAAAAATAATGGTGTTCCAAAAAGGTCCAGTTGCCAGGACCATAAATACAAATTCCACACGAAAACGATACATACCTCGGCCTAAACATCAGCACCACAGGTAACTTCCACAAAGCTGTGAATGATCTGAGAGACAAGGCAAGAAAGGCCTTCTACGCCATGAAAAGGAATATACAATTTGAGCCTTTAACACCATGAAAAGGAACATAACATTTGACATCCCAATTAGGATCTGGCTTAAAATATTTGAATCAGTTATAGAACCCATTGCCCTTTATAGGTGTGAGGTCTGGTGTACACTCACCAACCAAGAATTCACAAAATGGGACAAACACCAAATTGAGACTCTGCATGCAGAATTCTGCAAAAGCATCCTCTGTGTACAACATAATACACCAAATAATGCATGCGGAGCAGAATTAGGACGATTCCCGCTAACGATCAAAATCCAGAAAAGAGCGATTAAATTCTACAACCAACTAAAAATAAGTGATTCTCAAACCTTCCAGTAAATCTCAGTAAGACAAAAATAACGGTGTTCCAAAAAAGGTCCAGTTGCCAGGACCACAAATACAAATTCCATCTAGACACCATTGCCCTAGAGCACACAAAAAACTATACATACCTCGGCCTAAACATCAGCGCCACAGGTAACTTCCACAAAGCTGTGAAAGATCTGAGAGACAAGGCAAGAAGGGCCTTCTATGCCATCAAAAGGAACATAAAATTTGACATACCAATTAGGATCTGGCTAAAAATACTTTAATCAGTTATAGAACCCATTGCCCTTTATGGTTCTGAGGTCTGGGGTCTGCTCACCAACCAAGAATTCACAAAATGGGACAAACACCAAATTGAGACTCTGCATGCAGAATTCTGCAAAAGCATCCTCTGTGTACAACATAATACACCAAATAATGCATGCAGAGCAGAATTAGGACGATTCCCACTAACGATCAAAATCCAGAAAAGAGCGATTAAATTCTACAACCAACTAAAAATAAGTGATTCTCAAACCTTCCATAACAAAGCCCTCACCTACAGAGAGATCAACCTGGAGAAGAGTCCCCTCTGCCAGCTGGTACGGGGACTCTGCTCACAAACACAAACAGACCCCACAGAGCCCCAGGACAGCAACACAATTAGACCCAACCAAATCATGAGAAAACAAAATAATAATTACTTGGCACATTGGAAAGCATCCATAAAAAAACAGAGCTAACTGGAATGTTATTTGGCCCCAAACAGAGAGTACACATTATCAGAATACCTGACCACTGTGACTGACCCAAAATTAAGGAAAGCTTTGACTAGTGTAGGTACATACTCAGTGAGCATGGCCTTGCTATCGAGAGAGGCTGCCATCGGCATACCTGGCTCTCAAGAGAAGATGGAAACTCACAGAATGAGATGGAAACTCAGCTGCACTGCCTAATCTCCTGCCAACTGTATGACCATATCAGAGACTCATATTTCCCTCATATTACACAGACCATTAATTAATTTGAAAACAAATCCAATCTTGATAAACTCCCATGTCTATTAGGGGAAATACCACAGTGTGCCACCACAGCAGCATGATTTGTGAACTGTTGCTACAAGAAATGGGCAACCAGTGGAGCACAAACACCATTGTAAATACAACCTATATTTGTCTGTTTATTTATTTTCCCTTTAATACTTCAACTATTTGCACATGTTTACAACATTGCAAATAATATAACATTTGAAATGTCTATATTATTTTGTTTCATCTCTATTTCACTTGCTTTGACAATGTAAACATATGTTTGACATTCCAATAAAGCCTGAATTGAATTGAGAGAGAGAGAGATAGAGACAGAGAGAGAGAGAGAGAGAGAGAGAGAGAGAGAGAGAGAGAGAGAGAGAGAGAGAGAGAGAGAGAGAGAGAGAGAGAGAGAGAGAGAGAGAGAAATAACAAGCGAGAGCTGAGATGAGATAGAGAGAGGGAAAGAGCAAACAAGAGAGAGGCTTATACTGTATACCCTGAGGCAGGTATTGTACCTGTGTTCAATATTAGGTTATATCCTATTTTAGTGTATTACATCATATTGCATTGTCTCATTATATCATATTGAACACTATTACATTGTCCTTGTTGTGGACACAATTAAGCCCATTAGCTTTTGGGACGAAATAGAAAAAAAATGAGAGAAAGAGAAGGGAGAAGAAATACTAAATATATATATATATATATATATATATATATATATATATATATATATATATATATATATATATATATATATATATATTTAAAAGAGAACACACAGAATGCTGTTGTGTATTAAACCCCTGTCTAAGGGCAACCATGGCATCCGTGACAGAGAGGGAGAAGAGTCCATCCATGTATACGGGTAAGAGAGTCTAGCTAGCTACATTTTCAGATATTACACATTTCTAATTCTGTCAGAAAGTTATTTTCATTTAAAGTTAAAGTGTACTTTCAGCTAGGTAGCTAACGTTAGCTGGCTGGCTAGCTAGCTAACATTATGTATATGATCTGTGTAGTAATATTATTCGTATCTCAGAGCCATTTGCATTGCTAGTTATAGCCTAATGTTAGCTAGCTAACATTGAACCTGGTTGGTTAGCTACCTGCATATTCATGCAGGGTAGTAACGTTATGAGTTGGGATTATGGTTCATTGTTTAGCTAGCTAGCTACACTATGCAAGTACAGTGAGGGAAAAAAGTATGTGATCCCCTGCTGATTTTGTACATTTGCCCACTGACAAAGAAATGATCAGTCTATAATTTGAATGGTAGGTTTATTTGAACAGTGAGAAACAGAATAACAACAACAAAAAATCCAGAAAAACGCATGTCAAAAATGTTATCAATTGATTTGCATTTTAATGAGGGAAATAAGTATTTGACCCCCTCTCAATCAGAAAGATTTCTGGCTCCCAGGTGTCTTAAAGGGAGTGCTCCTAATCTCAGCGTGTTACCTGTATAAAAGACACCTGTCCACAGAAACAATCAATCAATCAGATTCCAAACTCTCCACCATGGCCAAGACCAAAGAGCTCTCCAAGGATGTCAGGGACAAGATTGTAGACCTACACAAGGCTGGAATGGACTACAAGACCATCGCCAAGCAGCTTGGTGAGAAGGTGACAAAAGTTGGTGCGATTATTCGCAAATGGAAGAAACACAAAATAACTGTCTATCTCCCTCGGCCTGGGGCTCCATGCAAGATATCACCTCGTGGAGTTGCAATGATCATGAGAACGGTGAGGAATCAGCCCATAACTACACGGGACGATCTTGTCAATGATCTCAAGGCAGCTGGGACCATAGTCACCAAGAAAACAATTGGTAACACACTACGCCGCGAAGGACTGAAATCCTGCAGCGCCCGCAAGGTCCCCCTGCTCAAGAAAGCACATATACATGCCCGTCTGAAGTTTGCCAATGAACATCTGAATGATTCAGAGGAGAACAGGGTGAAAGTGTTGTGGTCAGATGAGACCAAAATGGAGCTCTTTGGCATCAACTCAACTCACCGTGTTTGGAGGAGGAGGAATGCTGCCTATGACCCAAAGAACACCATCCCCACCGTCAAACATGGAGGTGGAAACATTATGCTTTGGGGGTGTTTTTCTGCTAAGGGGACAGGACAACTTCACCGCATCAGAGGGACGATGGACGGGGCCATGTACCGTCAAATGTTGGGTGTGAACCTCCTTCTCTCAGCCAGGGCATTGAAAATTGGTCATGGATGGGTATTTCAGCATGACAATAACCCAAAACACACGGCCAAGGCAACAAAGGAGTGGCTCAAGAAGAAGCACATTAAGGTCCTGGAGTGGCCTAGCCAGTCTCCAGACCTTAATCCCATAGAAAATCTGTGGAGGGAGCTGAAGGTTCGAGTTGCCAAACGTCAGCCTCGAAACCTTAATGACTTGGAGAAGATCTGCAAAGAGGAGTGGGACAAAATCCCTCCTGATATGTGTGCGAACCTGGAGGCCAACTACAAGAAACGTCTGACCTCTGTGATTGCCAACAAGGGTTTTGCCACCAAGTACTAAGTCATGTTTTGCAGAGGGGTCAAATACTTATTTCCCTCATTAAAATGCAAATCAATTTATTACATTTTTCACATGAGTTTTTCTTGATTTTTTTGTTGTTATTCTGTCTCTCACTGTTCAAATAAACCTTCCATTAAAAGTATAGACTGATCATGTCTTTGTCAGTGGGCAAACGTACAAAATCAGCAGGGGATCAAATACTTTTTTCCCTCACTGTAACTATTTCAATAGAATGTTTATGATGTCACTGCGACAACTGTCGATAGACGTAGCTGGTACATTTCCTCTGGCTATCTACTCCGATTTCAGAGCACTCTCGTCTGAGTGTGCCAGAGCGCAGAATAACTGACAAATTTACGAACGCTCAACATCCATTGAATATGGCCGGTGTCCGTAAACGTTGGCAAAAAAGCGTATTTTAATTTTTACCAGCAGCACAGTTGCAGTCACCAATGCTCTGGATAACATAAAAACAGCCTAACCAGCTCTGCTAGGGTGAGTAAAATGGTCAGAGTGAGCTGTTCTCTCATTTTTGTCTGGAAGTAGCTAGCAAGCTAACCAACGTTAGCCAGTTAGCTTGGCTGCTTGACTGCTGTTGCTAGGTCAGAACGCTTGGATCAACCCTACTCCTCGGCCAGAGCGTCCAGTGTGCGCTCTGAATGCACTGAGAAAGAAACGCTCTGAATTTACGAACGGACAATCTGACAACGCTCTGAGTTTACGAATGCCCAGAGCACACTTGGGCACTCCAGTTTATATTTACGAACACACCCATAGTATAAGCCAGCCTTTAGTCTTGACATGTTTGGTTGTTTAGTACATAGCCTCACATGTGAATCCTTAAAGTGATGGGTGGAGCTAAATCTTCAGAGGGTGTGAACGATGCTGAATGGGTGTAGACAAAGAAGAGCTCTCCAGTAGGTACCGAAACATTCAAAAGTGATGTTACAAGTTATCAACTTTCAAAGCAGAATAACTTTCTCATTGTTCCTCCATTTTTTAGCTCTGAGTCTCTACTTTTATCCAATGTAAAAAAAAAACACCATTTCAAATTTTGCTACGTAAGACGGTCGGACACATTTGTATGTTTTTTATTTTGTGAATTGAAACATTGTACATGTTTAAATGTTTTTTATTTTGTAAATTGAACTGACTTGAATATCCCAAAAATATACAAATTGACTAGTGTGAGGTGAAAGTATTGACTATTATGAGGAGAAAGATACAAAGTCATTGTATCTGTGTGAGGGGTGGGATGCCAACCATGCAGCTGCAGTTCCTGCAGTTCTCTGGCTCCACCCACAGCTCCTTGTCTCTGTAGACCACACCGTTGGCACTGCACGTCCTCTCACAGCGGCAGTCCTCCAACTGGGTCAGCCTGGACTCTGCGTAGTTCAGCTGGACACTCACACACAAGCACGCACACACACAGACACACACACACACACACACACACAGATAAATACACATCATCAACCATTTAAATATCACAGCACTATAGTCCAATTCAACCAGTAAGAAGGGCAAGAGGACAAAAAATGCAAAAGCAACCGGCTACATATAGAAATGGACATTGGTGTGTGTTTAGCCCCCAGTGTTTTCTAGTCGTCCTACACTCTAAACAATTATGGGTTGTTTGGATGACCCAACTGCTCGGTTGCAGGCATTGGGTCACTTAGCTGGGTTGTTTTCTTTAAAAAGAGCAAGAGTGGGTTATTGATGCTGGGTTATTCATGCTGGGTTATTGAGATATGACCCAGCGGCTCAGATCAGAAGACTGAAGGCTGGGCTTAGTCGAGCGTGGCTTTCAGATTGTTATTTTTGGCCACCTGTGAGAGTAAATGTAATTCCGGTTCATCAGTTCTATTGTATAGTTATTACATGCTAAGGTTGAACACTGACACTTTTGTAGCTTTAATTAGGCTTACGCATGTGTATGAGTTCTTTAAGATCTTTTGCATATCTCAATGTTGGGATAGCTACCGTTTTGTTACATTATGTAAATAATAATGTTATTAATTTTATTTTAAAATATGTAATGTGCATAAATATTGAAGGGAAATATACATTTGTACTGTACAAACTTAACATAAACATTTCCTCTCACTGGTGGCCAAAAATAACTATCTGAAAGCCACGCCCCTAATAGGTCATGCCTCCTGAAAATAAGCTATGGAATACCTTAAAAAAGACACAGGTGCTGGGTGAATACAAACCCAACTGATGGTTGTCTGGGTAATCCAAACAATCCAACATGTTGGGTTATTCATGCAAACCAACTGGCTTGGTCAAAATAACCCACTGTGTGTTCTGTCCAATATTTACCCAGCACCAACATTTTTTGGAGTGTACCCTCAGCATATACCACACACACACACACACACACACACACACACACACACACACACACACACACACACACACACACACACACACACACACACACACACACACACCCTCAGTGCTTAAGAGAGGATGTGCTCCATTGATTTAGGCTGGGTCCCAAAAATGGGCCCTTGTCAAAAGTAGTGCACTAAAAAGGGAATATGGTGCCATTTGGGACACAGAATATCTATTGCATTTATTTATTAGGGATCCCCATTAGATGCAGCCGAGGCAGCAGCTACTCTTCCTGGGGCCCAAACACATTGAGGTATTTACATCACACATAAAACAAAAGATAAAACAGTACATCATATAACAATGTTACATCATATATCTACTATACAAAATGTACAACAATATTACAATGTACGTGTGTGTAGAGTGTGTGTGCTAGCGTGTGTGTGTGTATGCGTGTCTGTGTGTTCTTCACAGTCCCCGCTGTTCCATAAGATGTATTTTTATCTGTTTTTTATTTCTGATTCTACTGCTTGCATCAGTTACCTGATGTGGAATATAGTCCCATGTAGTCATGGCTCTATGTAGTACAGTGTGCCTCCCATAGTCTGTTCTGGACTTAGGGATTGTGAAGAGACCTCTGGTGGCAGGTCTGTTGGGGTATACGGTACATTACCAAGCATTTCACACATATTATCCAGATACTGACTGTTAGCACTTAGTGGTCTATAGCAGCTTCCTTTAAGAATGGGCTTTAAGTCAGGCAGATGAACCTGTAGCCATATGTGACTAGTTTCAGGAAACTAGGCATATGTCGCGCGTCACTACTTCACAGGAAAGGCATTTGAATGTCATTTTAAAAAATTTAATCAAAATGTGTTTTTTGGCAGAAATGCCTTCTGGAACTTGTGAACTTTCATGTGCCCTAAAAACATGTATGCCATCTGTAAATAAGAATACAATTGTTAATTTACGAGACTAGTTTGTTTAGCCACGGAAAAAGACACAAACCTTCCCGCTAGTCATATGATTGGCTGAAATAATGAATGGGCTGGACATGCCGAGAAATGAGTTCGGATTTGTCTGCCATGTAGCATGCTTCTGTCTGTAGGTAATCCGTTCTAAAGTGGCTTTTTGGAAAGATATCACAAAGAACAGCACAAGTGTTGCTAAGGTTCTCCACTTTCTAGAGGACCGAGTTTTGAAATCAGTGGAATGCCCAGTGGAAGCAGAGTATGATAGCTAAGGAGATGGAGAAAATTCAGGCGTTTGATTGCAAATGCGCAGGGATTCGAAAAGAGAACACAGAAGGCTGTTGTATAAAACACCTGTCTGGATTACAACCATGGCATCCGTGAAAGAGAGGGATAAGCGTTCATCCATGTATACAGGGAAGAGAGTCTAGCTAGCTACATTTTCAGATATTATATGTCTCTAATTTAGTCAAAGTCAATTTTATTGCAAGTTACAGCGTACTGTTAGCTAGCTAACTAATGTTAGCTGGCTGGCTGGCTCACTAGCTATCGTTACATGTATGATCTGTATAGTAATATTATTTGTTTCTCAGAGCCATTTGCATTGCTAGTTATAGCCTATTGATAGCTAGCTATGAACCTAGCTAGTTGTTTAGTTTTAGCTAGCTGTTGATTCATGCAGGGTAGTAATGTTATGAGTTGGGATTATGGTTCATTGTTTAGCTAGCATGTCTAAACAAAAGACTCCACTATGCAAGTAACCATTTCCCCGGAGCACGGCAGCAGCGGAATATAACTAGCCGTAAAATGATAGAGAGCTCTTTGTGTAAAATTTGAAATACCGGGTGTCGTCAAGGCTTTCAATTTCATCTACAGAGCCCCCCCCCCCCCCCCCCCCCAACAAGGTGTTCCATGTTCTGACGGAGCTGTTCCATGTTCTGTCGCAATTTCAAAAGAATATGGTGATGCTTAAAGGCCAATTTCAGTTTGATTCACTAATCAAATCAAATGTTATTGGTCACATACACATATTTATCAGATGTTATTGCGGGTGTAGCGAAATGCTTGTGTTCCTAGCTCCAACAGTGCAGTAGTATCAAACAATTCACAACAATACACAAATCTAAAAGTAAAAGAATGGAATTAAGAAATATATAAATATTAGGACGAGCAATGACAGAGTGGCATTGACTAAATACAGTAGAATAGAAAACAGTATATACATATGAGATGAGTAAAGCAGTATGTAAACATTATTAAAGTGACTAGTGTTCCATTATTAAAGTGGCCAGTTATTCCATGTCTATGTATATAGGGCAGCAGCCTCTAAGGTGCAGGGTTGAGTAGCTGGGTGGTACCCGACTAGTGATGGCTATTTAACAGTCTGATGGCCTTGAGATAGAAGCAGTTTTTCAGTCTCTCGGTCCCAGCTTTGATGCACCTGTACTGATCTCGCCTTCTGGTGATAGCAGGGTGAACAGGCTGTGGCTCGGGTGGTTGATGTCCTTGATTATCTTTTTGGCCTTCCTGTGACATCAGGTGATGTAGGTGTCATGGAGGGCAGGCAGTGTGCCCCCGGTGATGCATTGGGCAGACCATACCACCCTGTGGAGAGCCCCGCGGTTGCGGGCAGTGCAGTTGCCGTACCAGGCGGTGATACAGCCCGACAGTATGCTCTCTGTGCATCTGTAAACGTTTCTGAGGGTCTTAGGGGCCAAGCCAAATTTCTTCAGCCTCCTGTGGTTAAAGTGGCGCTGTTGAGCCTTCTTCAACACACTGTCTGTGCGGGTGGACCATTTCAGATTGTCAGTGATGTGTACACCGAGGAACTTGAAGCTTTCCACCTTCTCCACTGCGGTCCCGTCGATGTGGATAGGGGCGTGCTCCCTCTGCTGTTTCCTGAAGTCCACGATCAGCTCCTTCGTTTTGTTGATGTTGAGAGAGAGGTTATTTTACAACTTGATGTTAGATAGTTCCTCCATAGACTTAGGGGACTCCAGGGTGAGGAACTAGTTTAAGTTAAGTTTTTAAAATACTGATCTTCCTGGGCTTTGCCAGCACCATAGCACCAGCATCATAGGGGCACGATGGGACATACCAATCATCTATGTATTTGTGTGTGTGTCTGTGTGTGTCTGTGTGTGTGTGTGTGTGTGTGTGTGTGCGTGTGCGTGTGCGTGTGCGTGTACGTGTGCGTGTGCATGTGTGTGTGTGTGTGTGTGTTTTTGTGTGTGTGTGTGTGTGTGTCTGTGTTTGTGTGTGTGTGTGTGTGTGTGTGTGTGTGTGTGTGTGTGTGTGTGTGTGTGTGTGTGTGTGTGTGTGTGTGTGTGTGTGTGTTTGTGCGTGCATGCGTGAGTAGCATACGTGCATGTGTTCGTACTCCGGGAAAATATGATGAAGACGTACAAAAATACACTACAGTATACTCAAGGCAAGATATGACATGCTACAAGATTGTTGAAAAGTGTGTGTCATCCATTTCATGTCATCAACAGCACAAAACATGCATATAGGCTCTGACTAAGCTCAACTGCAACCTCTTCTATCTCTCTCTCTCTCTCTCTCACACACACACACACACACACACACACACACACACACACACACACACAGCCACTGCTAATTCATGCATGGAACAGCTAGTCTCAGCTCACTCTCCCTGACACTGCATATTATGCAGCCAGCCGGGGACAAAGAGGTTAGCAATTATTCATCCACCACCTCCATCACCTCTTCCCTTCCTCCCCTCTATCCATCCCTCCCTCCCTCGTTCACAGCAACACGGGGAGGAAAGTGCTACTTCTACCCGCTGCGTTGCTGTATACGCAGGGAGGTCAGACAGGCTGTGCCCCAAATGCCACCCTATTCCCTATACAGTGAGGGAAAAAAGTATTTGATCCCCTGCTGATTTTGTACGTTTGCCCACTGACAAAGACATGATCAGTCTATCATTTTAATGGTAGGTTTATTTGAACAGTGAGAGATAGAATAACAAAAGAATCCAGAAAAACGCATTTAAAAAATATTATGAATTGATTTGCATTTTAATGAGGGAAATAAGTATATGACCCCTCTTTAAAACATGACTTAGTACTTGGTGGCAAAACCCTTGTTGGCAATCATAGAGGTCAGACGTTTCTTGTAGTTGGCCACCAGGTTTGCACACATCTCAGGAGGGATTTTGTCCCACTCCTCTTTGCAGATCTTCTCCAAGTCATTAAGGTTTCGAGGCTGATGTTTGGCAACTCGAACCTTCAGCTCCCTCCACATATTTTCTATGGGATTAAGGTCTGGAGACTGGCTAGGCCACTCCAGGACCTTAATGTGCTTCTTCTTGAGCCACTGCTTTGTTGCTTTGGCCATGTGTTTTGGGTAATTGTCATGCTGGAATACCCATCCACAAGCCATTTTCAATGCCCTGGCTGAGGGAAGGAGGTTCACACCCAAGATTTGACGGTACATGGCCCCGTCCATCATCCCTTTGATGCGGTGAAGTTGTCCTATCCCCTTGGCAGAAAAAACACCCCCAAAGCATAATGTTTCCACCTCCATGTTTGACGGTGGGGATGGTGTTCTTGGGGTCATAGGCAGCATTCCTCCTCCTCCAAACACGGCAAGTTGAGTTGATGCCAAACAGCTCGATTTTGGTCTCATCTGAGCACAACACTTTCACCCAGTTCTCTTCTGAATCATTCAGATGTTCATTGGCAAACTTCAGACGGGCCTGTATATGTGCTTTCTTGAGCAGGGGGATCTTGCGGGCGCTGCAGGATTTCAGTCCTTCACGGCGTAGTGTGTTACCAATTGTTTTCTTGGTGACTATGGTCCCAGCTGCCTTGAGATCATTGAGAAGATCCTCCCGTGTAGTTCTGGGCTGATTCCTTACCGTTCTCATGATCATTGCAACTCCACGAGGTGAGATCTTCCATGGAGCCCCAGGCCGAGGGAGAATGACAGTTATTTTGTGTTTCTTCCATTTGCGAATAATCGCACCAACTGTTGTCACCTTCTCACCAAGCTGCTTGGCGATGGTCTTGTAGCCCATTCCAGCCTTGTGTAGGTCTACAATCTTGTCCCTGACATCCTTAGAGAGCTCTTTGGTCTTGGCCATTATGGAGAGTTTGGAATATGATTGATTGATTGCTTCTGTGGACAGGTGTCTTTTATACAGTTAACAAGCTGAGATTAGGAGCTCTCCCTTTAAGAGTGTGCTCCTAATCTCAGCTCATTACCTGTATAAAAGACACCTGGGAGCCAGAAATCGTTCTGATTGAGAGGGGGTCAAATACTTATTTCCCTCATTGTTATTCTGCCTCTCACTGTTCAAATAAACCTACCATTAAAATTATAGACTGATCATTTCTTTGTCAGTGGGCAAACGTACAAAATCAGCAGGGGAACAAATACTTTTTTCCCTCACTGTATAGTGCACTACTTTTGACTAGAACCCTATTGTCCCTAGTCAAAATAGGGAATAGGGTGCCAATTGGGATATTGACAAATTGAGTGCTTTGGTCTATTAAAATGAAGGAGGAGGCGGTTATTTACAGTGGGATGACTCCAAGCTCAGGGCTCGCTGGTGGGCTGTCCTTGCTTCACACACACACACACACACACACACACACATACACGAACACACGAGCACGCACACACATGTACACGCAAACACACACATACACAGACACACATGGTTGGGGGTCGTGCTGAGAGGAACATAATGCTCTGCACCTGTTAGTGTCCCGCAGGGCCAAGATGGCTGCCATTTAATGACACCCCTGTGACCTCCAATCATACCTACCCTGTGTGTGTGTGTGTTGTATGACCTCTGATCATACCTACCTGCCCTTTGGAGGAGGAAGAGTGGGCTTTGATACGAGGCTTGTGTGTGTGTGTGTGTGTGTGTGTGTGTGTGTGTGCGTGTTGATGTCCTCTCAGGTACAATGTTGGGACATAAAGCATCATAAGGTCATTTGTTTGAGGTTAGAGGTCAAAATGCAATTATTTTAATGGGTTGGTCACTCTCACCTTCAGGGTCATCTTGGCCAGCAGCTCCTGAAGGTCCATGATGCCTTGCACCAGGCTCAGGAAATCACTGCATGTCGGACAGGCTCAACAGGAGAAAATGAGGGACAAGGAAAGACAGGAGTGGGAGATGGGATAAAAGAGTAAAGGGCAAGAGAAAAAGGAATGAGGTAGATGATGCAAAAGAAAAGAAAAAGAGAAGAGAAAAAGAGGACGTACATTTATACACATTTTACCAAAACATTGTTGCTCAAAATATAAGTATATTTTATAACCAAAGCTAGAGAAAATTGAGTGACTGAACTCATTGGAAGTCTGGTTTTAATCTCCTAGCACTTCCTATCTTGCGATGGGGCTCTGTTTTTAGAGGATTGTGGGTAATTACATTTTTTTAAACTTAATGATTCTTTTACACAATGTTGTATGCATGTTTGAAGAAAGAAACATATACTTCTATATTAATATTAAGTAGCTTGTTGTCCTATATCTAATAGAGCTGTTTGGCTTCTCGGGTGCGGCGCGAGCGCTGGTTCACACGAGTATCGGTGAGTGGAGCGACATACTATGATTATACAAGCCTTATTGATCAGAGACAGTAGCATCGCCACAAGGGCACAACACAAGCCCTGTATCTTCATTTGTTTGACAATAAACAGGAGGGAGGGAGAGAAAGAGAGAGGGAGGAAGGAAGAGAGAGGGAGGGAGGAAGAAAGAGGGAGGGAGGTTTGAATATTGAATTTAAATGACAGAGATAAGACAAAGGGAAAAGGTGTATGTGTGCTTGTGTGCGTGTGTGTGTGTGTGCATGTGCGTGTGTGTGTGCGTGCGGTGAGTGTGTAGGTGTGAGAGAAAGAGAGAAAGAAAGAGAGATAAGACTGAAAGAGGGAATGAGTGAGAGAAAGAGGGAGAGAGAGAACAGAGATGGAGTTCCGCTGACTTATTCAGTGATGAGGGATTCGTAAGAGTAACAGAGACGGGAGTATATCTAATGAGACATTACAGGATGTCATCTCCACTGTATCTCAGTACCTCTTCACTTTTCAGACAAAATTAAGAAGAGGAATAACCTGTCCTGTGTCCTCAACAAGAAGCTAATCATACCGTACATCTGAGTAGGAGTGCTGATCTAAGATCAGGTCTCCCCTGCCCATGCAATTGTATGCATTACTATCTAAAAGGCTAAACTGATGCTAGAGTTGCACTCTTACTTTTATAAATAAGGGCCCAGAGCTAAGGGTAATAACAGTTACTTTACTTACTGCGATTGAGGTTGGGACATTGTGTGATGTAGCCGTTTTGAGCAAAAATGAATTTGACGTCCTGAATGGTACCCTGTGGGGAAGATGAGAAAGAAAAAAGGAGAGAGAGAGAGAGAGAGAGAGAGAGAGAGAGAGAGAGAGAGAGAGAGAGAGAGAGAGAGAGAGAGAGAGAGAGAGAGAGAGAGAGAGAGAGAGAGAGTATTCACCCTGCACACCCTAATTGACAAACAAACAAACCAAAACAAAGGCAAAGTCTTCTCATGCTTTGTTGATTTCAAAAAAGCTTTTGACTCAATTTGGCATGAGGGTCTGCTATACAAATTGATGGAAAGTGGGGTTGGGGGAAAAACATACGACATTATAAAATCCATGTACACAAACAACAAGTGTGCGGTTAAAATTGGCAAAAAACACACACATTTCTTTCCACAGGGCCGTGGGGTGAGACAGGGATGCAGTTTAAGCCCCACCCTCTTCAACATATATATCAACGAATTGGCGAGGGCACTAGAACAGTCTGCAGCACCCGGCCTCACCCTACTAGAATCTGAAGTCAAATGTCTTCTGTTTGCTTATTATCTGGTGCTTCTGTCACCAACCAAGGAGGGCCTACAGCAGCACCTAGATCTTCTGCACAGATTCTGTCAGACCTGGGCCCTGACAGTAAATCTCAGTAAGACAAAAATAACAGTGTTCCAAAAAAGGTCCAGTTGCCAGGACCACAAATACAAATTCCATCTAGACACCATTGCCTTAGAGCACACAAAAAACTATACATACCTCGGCCTAAACATCAGCGCCACAGGTAACTTCCACAAAGCTGTGAACGATCTGAGAGACAAGGCAAGAAGGGCCTTCTATGCCATCAATAGGAACATAAAATTTGACATACCAATTAGGATCTGGCAAAAAATACTTTAATCAGTTATAGAACCCATTGCCCTTTATGGTTCTGAGGTCTGGGGTCTGCTCACCAACCAAGAATTCACAAAATGGGACAAACACCAAATTGAGACTCTGCATGCAGAATTCTGCAAAAACATCCTTAGTGTACAACGTAAAACACCAAATAATGCATGCAGAGCAGAATTAGGCCAATACCCGCTAATTATCAAAATCCAGAAAAGAGCCGTTAAATTCTATAACCACTTAAAAGGAAGCGATTCCCAAACCTTCCATAACAAAGCCATCACCTACAGAGAGATGAACTTAGAGAAGAGTCCCCTAAGTAAGCTTGTCCTGGGGCTCTGTTCACAAACACAAACAGCCCCCACACAGCCCCAGGACAACAACAACAACAACACAACTAGACCCAACCAAATCTTGAGAAAACAAAAAGAGAATTACTTGACACATTGGAAAGAACAAACAAAAAAAACAGAGCAAACTAGAATGCTATTTGGCCCTAAACAGAGAGTACACAGTGGCAGAATACCTGACCACTGTGACTGACCCAAACTTAAGGAAAGCTTTGACTATGTACAGACTCAGTGAGCATAGCCTTGCTATTGAGAAAGGCCACCGTAGGCAGACCTGGCTCTCAAGAGAAGACAGGCTATGTGCACACTGCCCACAAAATGAGGTGGAAACTGAGCTGCACTTCCTAACCTCCTGCCAAATGTATGACCATATTAGAGACACATATTTCCCTCAGATTACAGCGATCCACAAAGAATTCGAAAACAAACCCAATTTTGATAAACTCCCTTATCTACTGGGTGAAAAACCACAGTGTGCCATAAATAAATAGGCCATTTAGCAGACGCTCTTATCCAGAGCAACTTACAGGAGCAATTAGGGTTAAGTGCCTTGCTCAAGGGCACATCGACAGATTTTTCACCTAGTCGGCTTGGGGATTAGAACCAGCGACCTTTCGGTTACTGGTACAACGCTCTTAACCACTAAGCTACCTGCCGCCCCTGCCATCACAGCTGCAATATTTGTGACCTGTTGCCACAAGAAAATGGCAACCAGTGAAGATCAAACACCATTGTAAATACAACCCATATTTATGTTTATTTATTTTCCCATTTGTACTTTAACTATTTGCACATTGTTACAACACTGTATATATACGTAATATGACATTTGAAATGTCTTTATTCTTTTGAAATTTCTGAGTGTAATGTTTACTGTTAATATTTATTGTTTATTTCACTTTTGTTTACTATCTACTTCACTTGCTTTGGCAATGTTAACACATGTTTCCCATGCCAATAAAGCCCTTAAATTGAATTGAATTGAATTGAATTTAGAGAGAGAGAGAGAGAGAGAGAGAGAGAGAGAGAGAGAGAGAGAGAGAGAGAGAGAGAGAGAGAGAGAGAGAGAGAGAGAGAGAGAGAGAGAGAGAGAGAGAGAGAGAGAGAAATATATCAACATTGAAGGGCTGATAATGACCAATAAGCAACTGCATGGGTCTAACTGGTGGTGACAGTGGCTCAGTGCATGACAGCCATCAGTGGAGTGTCAATCACTCTCATGGGGGGGGGGATTGGAAGTGTTTGCGTGTGTTTGTGTGTGTGTGCGTGCGTGCGTGCGTGCGTGCGTGCGTGCGTGCGTGCGTGCGTGCGTGCTAGTACTGAGTAATTAGTCCTTTTTTAGTTCGGTATTGGTTCGATTATTAAAAAATCATTATTTAAACGCTGTAACACAGAATAAAATAATTAATAAAAGTGCCATGATGATAGTGACTGCCCATTACTGCTTATCACTTATTTACAATAATTTATTCACATTACTTTAATAAAATATTAATTGTATTTGATGACACGATTATTTAATTCTAAGTCATCATCTCATCTCTATAGAGCTGCTGCCTATGCTGTCTGACAAAATCACTATTTTAGTAGTTCTTCAAAGTAAATAAGGCATACTTCTATGACTGCTGAACAACAACTATCAATCATTTAGATCATGTATTTTCAGGCTCTCAAAGCAACTGCTTTCTATCAAATCAAATCAAATTGTATTTGTCACATTTGCCGAGTACAACAGGTAGACCTTACAATGAAATGATTACTTACAACCCTTAACCAACAATGCAGTTTTAAGAAAAATAAGTGTTAAGAAAGCATTTACTTAAATGTACTGAAGTAAAAAATAAAAAAAGTAAAGTAACAATAAAATATCAGTATCGAGGATATATACCGGGGGTACCGGTACAGAGTCAATGTGCAGGGGCAGGTAGAGGTAAAGTGACTATGCATAGATAATAAACAGAGAATAGCAACAGCGTAAAAGAGGGGGTGGGGGGGGGGGGACAATGCAAATAGTCTGGGTAGCCATTTGATGAGCTGTTCAGGACTCTTATGGCTTGGGGGTAGAAGCTGTTAAGAAGCCTTTTGGACCTAGACTTGGCGCTCCGGTACCGCTTGCCGTGCTGTAGCAGAGACAACAGTCTATGACTAGGGTGGCTGGAGTCTTTGGCAATTTTTAGGGCCTTCCTCTGACACCGCCTGGTATAGAGGTCTTGGAAGGCAGGAAGCTTGGCCCCAGTGATGTACTGGGCCTTACGCACTACCCTCTGTAGTGCCTTGCGGAGCGGAGGCCGAGCAGTTGCCATACCAGGCGGTGATGCAACAAGTCAGGATGCTCTCGATGGTGCAGCTGTAGAACCTTTTGAGGATCTGAGGACCCATGCCAAATCTTTTTAGTCTCTTGAGGGGGAATAGGCTTTGTCGTGCCCTCTTCACGACTGTCTTGATGTGTTTGGACCTTGATCATTTGTTGGTGATGTGGACACAAGGAGAATGGGGGCGTGCTTGGCCCTCCTTTTCCTGTAGTCCACAATCATCTCCTTTGTCTTTATCACGTTGAGGGAGAGGTTGTTATCCTGGCACCACATGGCCAGGTCTCTGACCTCCTCCCTATAGGCTGTCTCATTGTTGTCGGTGATCAGGACTACCACTGTTGTGTCATTGGCAAGCTTAATGATGGTGTTGGAGCTGTGCTTTGCCATGCAGTCATGGGCGAACAGAGAGTACAGGAGGGGACTGAGCACGCACCACTGAGGGGCCCCCGTGTTGAGGATCAGCTTGGCAGATGTATTGTTACCTACCTTTACCACCTGGGGGCGGCCCGTCAGGAAGTCCAAGATCCAGTTGCAGAGGGTGGTGTTTAGTCCCAGGGTCATTTGCTTAGTGATGAGCTTTGAGGGCACTAGGGTGTTGAACGCTGAGCTGTAGTCAATGAATAGCATTCTCACGTAGGTGTTCCTCTTGTCCAGGTGGGAAAGGGCAGTGTGGAGTGCAATAGAGATTGCATCATCTGTGGATCTGTTGGGGCGGTATGCAAATTGGAGTGGTTCTAGGGTTTCTGGAATAATGTTGTTGATTTGAACCAGCCTTTCAAAGCACTTCATGGCTACATATGTGAGTGCTACGGGTCGGTAGTCATTTAGGCAGGTTACCTTTGTGTTCTTGGGCATAGGGACTATGGTGGTCTGCTTGAAACATGTTGGTATTACAGACTCAGCCAGGGACAGGTTGAAAATGTCAATGAATACACTTGCCATTTGTTCAGCGCATGGTCGGAGTACAGGTCCTGCTAATCCGTCTGGCCCTGCGGCCTTATTAATGTTGACCTGTTTAAAGGCCCATCCAAACAGAACAAGTTTTTCCCCACAAAAGGGCTTTACTACAGACAGAAATACTCCTCAGTTTCATCAGCTGTCCGGGTGGCTGGTCTCAGACAATCCTGCAGGTGAAGAAGCCGGATGTGGAGGTGCTGGGCTGGCGTGGTTACATGTGGTCTGCGCTTATGGTAGAGAAATTAACATTCAATTCTCTAGCAAAAGCTCTGGTGGTGGACATTCCTGCAGTCAGCATGCCAATTGTATGCTCCCTCAAAACTGTGGCATTGTGTTGTGTGACAAAACTGCACATTTTAGAGTGGCCTTTTGTTGTCCCCAGCACAAGGTGCACCTTTGTAATGATCATGCTGTTTACTCAGCTTCTGCCAGGTGGATGGATTGCGTTGGTAGAAGAGAAATGCTTACTATCAGGGATGTAAGCAAATTTCTGCACACAATTTGAGAGAAATAAGCTTTTTGTGCGTCTGGAAAATTTCTGGGCTCTTTTATTTCAGCTCATGAAATATGGGACCAAAACTTTACATGTTGGGTTTATATTTTTGTTCAGTATAGTATGATACATGTATGTTACGTTTCGTATGGTATGTATTAATTTGTGGATGTCCATCATCCATTTAGTATGATATTTTACGAATTACAATTTGTATGATATGTTACAAATTGCAATTAGTACAATATGTTACAAATTGCAATTCATACAATATGTTACAAATTTGCTAAATGTATGATATGTTACGAATTCCAGTTTGTTTTGGCTAGCGTTAGCTAGGTGGGTAGGTGGCTAACGCTAACGTTAGCTAGCTCTATGGGTTAGGGGTTAAGGTTAGGGTTAAAGTTAGGAGTTAGGTTAAAGGGTTAGGGTTAGGGGAAGGGTTAGCTAACATGCTAAGTAGTTGCAAAGTATCTAAAAAGTAGTAACTAAGTAGTTGCAAAGTTGCTAATTAGCTTAAATGCTGAAGTTGTCCATGATGAGATTCAAACTCGCAACCTTTGGGTTGCTAGATGTTCGCGTTATGCGCTCACCCATCCACCCTGACCAACCACCATCCTTTTGTTTTTGCCTTAAGTAACCTTCTATATTATGTAACCATAACAACGTAACATATCATACTAATTTGAGTGTCCCAGATTTACATTTACTATGCTAGTCTATGAGACCAGTCTGGATGGTCAGACTTACCCAAAGCAGCATGCCATTGAAAACAAGGGGAGAATACCCAGCATATTGGAACAATTAAAGTCTGTTCATAGTGACAGAGAAGAGGACAGTCTATTTTCATATTGAGTTTAGAAGGCATTTTGTCAAATCCATAAAAACTCATTTAAATTCTATATCTCAGGCCGAGTTTTGTGTATCTCTTTGTGTGTCACTATATTTGTGATATTCATATACACTGCATGCATTAAGCCTGGATGAGAGCAACACCTGTGTCACTTTAGAGAAAGACCCCAGAGAGGAGAGATGAGCAACAGAGTAGATCACAAACACGCGGAAGCACACACGCACACTACCGGCTATGCTCAACTCTGGTTTTGTTGCAGGCACACACACACAAACACACGCACGTCACAGTGAATAATCAGCCGATATCAGTGAAGAGTACGGAATGGAAGTGAAAGTGTTTGGCCAGTGATGTGGCTGTCTGTCTCTTGGGAGTTTATGGGAGTCCTGACCATGCATTGCCTCTATTGATCAGCAGGTAATACTGCCTGAAGCGAGGGAGGGAGGGAGGGAGGGAGGGGAAAGGGGAGATGTATGGAAGAGAAAGCGAGAAAGAGAGAGAGAGGGGGTGAGGGATGGTGGTGGTGGTGGGGGGGGGGGGGGGGGGGGGGGGTGTACGGAAGATAGAGAGAGGGAGAGAAAAGGAGAGCTAAAGGCCACACAGTGACTCGACAACCAAGACAGCTCAGTCAAAGGGGCCATTCCCTCACCAATGTGACGGGTCTATTTCAATTAGCTCTATATATGTGGAGAGTATTAGATCACAATGCCTCTTCAGAGTAATAGTGTAGCCCTGCCATAGACAATATGTGCTTCATACAAGATGATTGATTTATGTAGAATGGAGAAGTGAATGTAGTCTCTCTGGCAAGTGGTGAATGTAAAGTATGTGTGTGTCAGTGGAGGCTCCTCAGAGGAGGAATTGGAGGACCATCCCCCTCAGTGAATTTCCCGAGTGGCGCAGTGGTCTAAGGCACTGCATCGCAGTGCTAGCTGTGCCACTAGAGATCCTGGTTCGAATCCAGGCTCTGTCGTAGCCGGCCACGACCGGGAGACCCATGGGGCGGCGCACAATTGGTCCAGGGTAGGGGAGGGAATGGCCGGCAGGGATGTAACTCAGTTGGTAGAGCATGGCATTTGCAATGCCAGGGTTGTGGGTTCGATTCCCACGGGGGGCCAGTATGAAACATTTTTTATAAATAATGTATGCACTTACTCTGGATAAGAGCGTCTGTTAAATGACTAAAATGTAATGTAATGAATTTCATAAAAATACTTTTTTTGGGATAAAACTATACTAAATATATTCACGTAACCAAATAATTGATTAAAACACACTGTTTTGCAATGAAGGTCTACAGTAGCCTGAACAGCACTCTATATGGTAGCAACATGTTGTAGCCGGAGGACAGCTAGCATCCTCCTCTTGGTACATTGACTTCAATACAAAACCTAGGAGGCTCTTGGTTCTCAACCCCTTCCATAGACTTACACAGTAATTATGACAACTTCCGGAGGACGTCCTCCAACCTATCAGAGCTCTTGCAGCATGAACTGACATGTTGTCCACCCAATCAAAGGATCCGAAAATGAATCTAGTACTGAAAGCATAAGCTACAGCTAGCTGGCACTGCAGTGCATCAAATATTGTGATTAGTTGACTGAAAGAGAGAGAAAGAAAATAGTTGAACAGTTTTCAACAAATTGATTTCTTTAAAAATGAAGGAGAACCAAGAGAGAAAGAAAGAGAGAGAGAGAGAGAGAGAGAGAGAGAGAGAGAGAGAGAGAGAGAGAGAGAGAGAGAGAGAGAGAGAGAGAGAGAGAGAGTATTTTTTTCACTTTCAGTTTCACTTACTTATATAGCAAATGTAGCTGGCTCAAACAGAGGGATGCTATGTTAGCTAGCTGGCTATGACTATCCAACACAACACTGGAACTCTTCCAAGTCAAGGTAAGCTTTTGGTTTTATTAATTTATTGCCACCGGGGCCCGCTGGTCTAACTGCTTACTGACTGTACACTGTTTTAGGGGGTTTACTAACACATTAGATCTATTAGCTATGTTGACTAGGATGTTATTTTAGCTAATATGGGGACAACGATATAGGCTGTGTGTAGCGGCTATTACATGGTTTGGCTTGGAACATTTTTTTTGCCTGGTCACATACAGCTGATGTGTTTTTCATTGAAGTCCACAAACGAAGAGAAAAGCTGAGAGGAGGAGAGTGCATAGAGGCTAGAATGAATATAATGTGGCTGCTATGAAAGTTAACTATGTTTATGCGTGATCGGGATGTATTCAATCCACCGATTCCGTTGAAACATGTTTCTTAAATGGAAGCAAACGAAACGGGGATAAAAACACCTGAATTTGTCCAATAGAAACTCTTGTTTTCAACTGTTGGACTAATGATTACACCCTAGATAAGCTACTAGATGCAGGCAAGAGTGTACAAGGCAGTATTGAATGTGTCAATGTGTCACTGTCTGTCATCTCAATTTTTTCTCTCGACCTATGTGCACCTACGTTGTAAACTTTCATTCACAGGCTAGGTTGTAGCCACCTTATGATGGGTTTAGGGAAAATGTGAGTATCACGTAGTAACCTAAATCTATCGATGTTGCATTAAACTGGGTGAATGGAATATGAATGACAGTCTTCCAACATGAAGTAATAGAAATAAGGCCATGGTCATGAAAAAAAAAACGTATTCCCTCATCGTAAACGGCACTGGTGTGTGTGTGTGTGTGTGTGTATGTGTATGTGTGTGTCTGTGTGTGTGCGTGTGTCTGTATGCATGCGGGCGTGTGTGTGTGTTAGTGCAAATATGTGCGTCCAACTCACGGAAATTCCACTCTTGACCACTGGGGGTATAAGGGTATAAGGCCCTCTCCCTTCCTTGTTTTGGCAAATCTGACCACGACTCCATTTTGCTCCTCCCTGCCTACAAACAAAGATTCAAGAGGGAAATTCCTGTGGTCAGGTCTGTAAAGCTACTCCATGTTCCAAGACTGTTTTGATCACGTGGACTGTAATATGTTCCGGGGTGCCTCTGGGAATAACATAAATGAATACACAAACTCAGTCGCCGGATTCATAAACAAATGCTTAGATGATCTAATACCGATGGTGTCTTCCAAAACTTACCCGAATCAACAACCAAGGATTAATGGCAGCCTTGTCGGGAAACTGAAGGAGATATGCTGCTTATAAACAAGGCAAGGTGACCGGGAACAATTTTATGATTAAACAGTACAAATACAACCTAAGCACATCGATCAAGATAGGCGATACACAAGTATATGTCACGCCCTGACCATAGACATCACCTGTATTCTCTGTTTGGTTAGGTCAGGGTGTGATTTGGATAGATTCTAGTTTATCTATTTCTATGATGGCCGGGTGTGGTTCCCAATCAGAGGCAGCTGTCGATCATTGTCTCTGATTGGGGATCATACTTAGGCAGCTATTTTGCCTACCTATGTTGTGGGATCTTGTTTCTGTTTGGCTTGTTGGTTGTTTAGCCTCTTGAACTTCACGTTCTGTTGGATTTTGTTATTTTGTCTGTGTTTTATAATAATAAACGACTATGTACGCATACCACGCTGCACCTTGGTCCGATCCTTTATACAACGGAAGTGACAGAAGATCCCACCATATTCGGACCAAGCAGCGTGGCCAGGAGGAGCAGACACCCTGGACACAGGTGGGGAAGACATTTTGGACATGGGAGGAGATATTAGCCGGTAAAGGACCCTGGGCGAAGGAAGAAGCCCAGGCAGGAGAGGATCAACGGTGACGCCGACGGTGCCGACCGCGAAGGAAGCACTAGAGGCAGCCCCAAGAAAATGTTTGGGGGGGCACACGGAGCAGATGGAGGCCCTGAAAGGGCTGACTGTGGAGGAAGAGGAGGCCGCTATTATAGAGGCCTTCCAAGACATGCAGCTCAGCACTCTGAGAGAAGAGATAACTACCTTAAGGGGGCTGTTAGCTAAGAGAGAGCAGGAGAGCTCCCTTCAGAGGGAGGCGCTGCAGGAGGCCCACAGGGAGAAGGAGTCAGTGGATGCACGGAGAGAGGAGCTGGCCAGACAAGAGGAGGAGCTGAGAGAGGAGTTAACCCTACAACAAAAGAGAACGCAGTCCTTAGAGCAGAGGCTGGCGGAGCCAGGTTTCAGAGTAGAGCCAACTCCCCGCACTCGTGTTAAGGAGCGTGGAAACATACAGGCACCCTGTTATGCTGTGATACGCACTGCATCTCCAGTGTGCATTCACAGCCCGGTGCACTTCGTGCCCGCGCCCCGCTCTTGCTGGGCTAAAATGAGCGTTCAGCCAGGACAGGTTGTGCCTGCTCCTCGCACCAAACCAGTGGTGCGTGTCTCCAGTCCTGTACGGCCCGTACCTGCTCCTCGCACCAAACCAGTGGTGCGTAACCCTAGCCTGGTGAGGCCCGTGCCTGCTCCTCGCACCAAACCAGTGGTGCGTGTCTCCAGTCCTGTACGGCCCGTACATGCTCCTCGCACCAAACCTGTGGTGCGTGTCCCTAGCCTGGTAAGGCCCGTACCTGCTCCTCGCACTAAACGAGTGGTGCGTGTCACCAGCCCGGTGCGCCTCGTAACTGCTCCTCTTACCAAACCAGTGGTGCGTGTCTCCAGCCTGCTACGGCCCGTGCCAGCTCCTCGCACCAAACCAGTGGTGCACGTCTCTAATTCGGTACGGCCCGTGCCTGCTCCTCGCACCAAACCAGTGGTGCGTGTCCCCAATCCGGTACGGCCCATGCCTGCTCCTCGCACCAGACCAGTGGTGCGTGTCTCCAGTCCGGTACGGCCTGTTCCAGCGCCACGCACCAGACCTCCAGTGAGGGTCCTCTGCTCCACTCCTGTGCCAGAGCAGTCCACTTCACCGGTACCCAGTCCGGTCCGGTCGTCTACTCTTCCTCCATGCCGGAGCCATCTGCTCCACCGGGGTCCGAGCTGGAACCAGACGTCAACCCCTCTCCAGGATCGGGATCTCCCACACCAGGGTCCAGACAGGACTTGGTGCATCGCGGGAGGACTGCCGAGCCGGAACCAGACGTCAACACCTCTCCAGGGTCGAGGGCTCCCACACCAGGGTCCAGACAGGGCTTGGTGCATCGTGGGAGGACTGAGAAGGGGAGCATCGCGCCGGGGTCCAGACCGGACCGGGCGTGCAACGGGGAGGCAGGATAGGAGAGGAGTTTACTGCCTACTTCACGTCCGAAGCCGGAACCGGAGCCGCCACCGAGGCTGGGAGCCCACCCGGACCCTCCCCTAATGAGTCAGGGTTTTGCGGCCGGAGTACGCACCTTTGGGGGGGGGGGGGTACTGTCACGCCCTGACCTTAGAGATCACCTGTATTCTCTGTTTGGTTAGGTCAGGGTGTGATTTGGATAGATTCTAGTTTATCTATTTCTATGTTGGCCGGGTGTGGTTCCCAATCAGAGGCAGCTGTCGATCGTTGTCTCTGATTGGGGATCATACTTAGGCAGCCATTTTGCCTACCTATGTTGTGGGATCTTGTTTCTGTTTCCGTTTGGCTTGTTGGATGTTTAGCCTCTTGAACTTCACGTTCTGTTGGATTTTGTTATTTTGTCGGTGTTTATAATAATAAACGACTATGTACGCATACCACGCTGCACCTTGGTCCGATCCTTTATACAACGGACGTGACAGTATAGGAAAAAAGTGGAGGAGCAATTCAGCGGGTCAGAAACGAGGTGTATGTGGCAGGGCCTTCTAACAATCACGAATTACAAAAAGAAAACCAGTCATGTCGCAGACACCAATGGCGCATTGCCTGACGAGCTAAACACCTTTTTCTCACGCTTAACATCTCTGTGCTACCGAGGACAACGAGGGCTACGTGCTTACAATCTCCACGGAGAATGTATGCAAGTCATTCAAGCGTGTTAACCCTCGCAAGGCTGCCGGCCCAGACGTCATCACTAGAGCATGTGCAAACCAGCTAGCTGTTGTACTGCACACTGCCCTAACCCACCTGGACAAAAGGAATGCATGTGTGGATGCTGTTCATTGACTACAGTTCGGTCTTCAATACCATAATGTCCTCTAAGCTCACCACAAAGCTCAAGGCTGTGGGACTGAACTCCTCCCTATGCAACATGGTCCTTGACTTTCTGACGGGCCGTCCCCAGGTGGTGAAGGTAGGCAACATTACCACCTCCACACTGATCCTCAACACGAGGGCCTGACAAGGATACATACTCAGTCCCCTCCTGTACTCCCTGTATACCCACGACTGCGTGGCCTCACACAGTTCCAACTCCATCATCAAGTTTGCTGACGACATGACAGTAGTAGGCCTGATTACCAACAATGACAAGATAGCCTATAGGGAGGAGGTAGGCACTCTGACGGTGTGGTGCCAGGTAAACAATCTGTCCCTCAACGTCAGGAAAAAAACAAAGGAGCTGATTGTGGAAAGTTGTAAATGTGTACATATTATTGTCATTATTTCATTCAGTTCTCTTATTGACCTGCACTGTTGGAGCTCTGAGCTTAAAAATGTCAGTTCAATCTGTAATTAAATCTGTGCATGTGACTAATAAACTCATCTAATCTAATCTCTCTCTCTCTCTCTCTCTCTCTCTCTCTCTCTCTCTCTCTCTCTCTCTCTCTCTCTCTCTCTCTCTCTCTCTCTCTCTCTCTCTCTCTCTCTCTCTCTCTCTCTCTCTCTCTCTCTCTCTCTCTCTCTCTCTCTCTCTCTCTCTCTCTCTCTCTCTCTGTCTCCACCTCAGTAGTCTTTACTCTGCCTCCACCCCAATGGACATTTATTTATTCATTACTGCCACAGTTGTTATTATCTATATAGTGCTATTTATATTTCTCCCCAGGCTACCTGAGGCTACAGCCCCCTTAACAATTATGAGGATTTGTCAGTATACTATAAGATAAACAAAGTTAATCACAACATGATGAACACGGAGCCAGGGTTAAACATGGGTTCATCTCTCTTGCTAGGCAAGCACTTAATTGGTTCCTCTCACTGGTGTAGTCATTGTGTGCTAAATAGGACTGTTTTCATCTGACCTGTCATCGGGTCAAATTCCTCGCTCCTCCCTAATCCATGGCTGTCCTACCTTATCAGTGACTGAAACCAGACTGTTGCCTTTTGCCTCTCTCCTCAGGCAAAGTCCTGAAAAAAGAGCCAGAGTTCAGACTAAACATAATTAATTACAGCATGACGGGAGGGTAGAGAGGTGTTGGACTTGGGTATCTTTGAGAGATTGAGTGTGGACCTGCCATGTCCAACAATCAATCTCCAGGTCAAGCCAGGGTGAGCCGGGGTTGAACAGAGTTCAAACTGAACATGATTATTTTTGCATGACAGGGGCTTGATTGATTGCACCACCATTGTTTCCAAACTGAATACATAGAGGAGAAGTCAGATTTCGCCACTATCATAAACTAAGGAAGTGGGCGGAGCAGTCAAGAGGTGGAAACTGCAGACAGTGGTGGGGGAACCCAAGAGGGAGGGGTTGAGCTGAAATGTATGTAAAATGACTATATAAACTGAGAATTGGAGGGTGGAAAGGGAGATGCTTTGCAAACCATCTCGGCTTTGTCTATTGTAATAAAGTCTATCTTAATTCTACAAACACTCTGGAAATAATTTGGTTCTTTGATCAATATAAGGACGAATTTGCCACAACATAATTGCCGACCATGCCGACTGGAAAAAGAGACCAGAAGAGTGCTGCGCAAATTTGACCCAATCGAGTTTGCAAAAGCAATCCGTTGATCTTAGTCAACTGATCTGACTCAATTCTGGCATTCAATTAATCGAGGTTACTTGGTTGTTCATCTGGGGCGTTTGTTAAATTTTTCTGATTCATTTGTTCGTCCTGCTGGCCACTCTGTTCGATTTGTGTCGGCACGAGCGGCTGCTCATCTGTAACGGTATGGTTATATGACGTCTAGACATTGTATTTCGGCCAATCGTTTAGGGTTTGGTTTGGCCATTGTATTTGGAAACCTCAGAGGAGATTTAGGATTATGGTAAAATTGGATATAATAAAATGTTAATGTGATAGATTTGACATTCCAAGTTTGGGACTGTTAATAGAAAAAAATATTCCTGCAGGTTATACGAATAATAATTAAGTGTGTTGGGAAATAGTATTGTGTGAATGTGATATGAGAGTTGTGTGAATATGGGAATGAGTTTTAATCTGAAGTTTTGATAATAACATATAGAAATATGTATAATAAAATGATTGAGATTTGATAAAGTAATAAGTGGAATAATATTCATATACTAACTTGTGCACCAAAAACGTAGACGTACGGGAGGGGTGGGAAAGAATACATAGATAATTTGATAGAGATAAGGTTAAACATGATATGACTGTCTCTCATTGCGGAGCTAAGGTGGTGTAGTAAAGGAATTTCATTATATTGCAAGGAAAAACATAATCGATTTGATTAAACTTACATCTATTTCCAAATCAATGAATGTAGATTTGACTCGATGACTGCTAATTTATTCCCTTTGAGCATGTGAGATCTTTGCAAAGAAACACTTGGATGACCTTTAAGGCTATTTTCTGGTAATTGTGTTATGTGACAGATGTTAAGACTACAAACCATTGTAATTGGGATATACAGTAGTGGATTACGCAGTGACAGCAAACATAAAAATAATAACGTATGATATAGATATACTGAAAGACAGGAAAATAAGGTATAGGAATTTAGATACGAAAAACCTAGATTAAAAAAATAGATCAAACCTAAGCACAGGAGAGGAAAATTGTTTTATAGGTTTGAGATAAGGGAACAAAGAAAAATAAGAATATAATACCAAAGCACAGGAAAGCGAGTGTGGTATCTTAATGGGAAGTGAAGCAAGGGGACAAAGAAAATAAAAAGAGTATTAAAAACACAAGGGATGAAAATGCATTGCTGGAAAGAAGCAGAGTATGAAGACATATTAGGGAGAGCGATACCATTAACTGAGGGATATAAAAACCTTTAGCTGAGAAAGCTAACAGAAATAATTTACCTTACATCCTAACATAAACACTGAACCAAACATAAGATTTTCAACAGGAAGGCCAAGAATACAAGGAGTAGGGATGGCAGAAACACCAGTAGAAATCATAAAGGGAAGGTTCCCAGTGAGTAAAGAAGAGATCTCTGATAAATGGGAAAAATGAACCAGAAAAATGGCAAGTAGATGGCCAAGGGAAGGGACGTTTGATGTGGCAGTGTGTGAGGAAATGGATACCATAATAAATAACTATAGAGCAGGAGAGAAATGGAAAATAGAAGGAAGAAGAGAGGGAAAGAGAGAGACTTTTTGAAAATGTTCTGGGAGGAAGGAAAGGGATGTAGAGAGAGTATGTCCATAGCTAGAATGATATTAAAATAAAAAGTCAAAGAACCGGAAAAGGCTGGTTCTATTGCACCTCCAGCATACACACAAGTGGGACAATATCCTCAGGTCACAGGCCTAGTTTCAATAGCAGGGAATGTAGAGATAAAAGGAGGAAAAAGGAGGCCACAGGCTTCCACCCCAAAGAAAGGAAGGGAACCACACTTGTACATGGACGGCTGTGGGGGACTGAGGGGAATAATAGCAGACCTAGGAAATTATGAGATAAGTGAACAAAGTGATGATAGGCGAAGTGAGTGGGACGACACAAGTAATGAGGGAAGTGAAGAACTTAGACAGGGTGCTGACTCTGACCAAGAGTCACAGCATGGGGCTATGGGAGGCAAATCAAAAAGACAGTTGAGAAACAGAAAGACAATAAAAAAGCCAGATAAATACGAAGCTCAATGTCCCATTTTGGTAAAGGGAACACAGGTTCACTATGTGCCCTTGGGATCTCAGGACCTGGAAGGCCTGGTGACTAGACTGCCTAACCTGCATGAAGGAGCAGGAAAATGAATTAGAACATTTGAAGAACAAACAATGGGGAAACTACTGGTGGTGGGGGACTTGAAGGCATTGCTGGCCAGGGTGGTGGGAGTGGCCAAAATGGAGGACATGATGCTGATGAGTGGCCTAAGAAGGGGTGGTGCAAAGTGTGATGCTGGATGGAGAGACATTTGATAATTACAGGCCACAACTACGGCTAACTCTGAGGACAGAGTATCCAGCCAAAATAGACCCTAAAGCACTGAGAGGGGAACCATTGGGGGAAAGGAAAACCTGGCAAGTTACCTGGATGACCAGCTGAAAAGGTGGAGACAAGAAACAGAAAGAGACCCAGAGGGGGATCCATTGATGACAACACTGTTCAGGACATCATTGATGGGAGCGATGCCAACGCCTGTCAGAAGCATACTGGAAGATGTGGTGAGACTAACGTCAAGGTCACACAAGGAGTTCTGTGACCATGTTATCCACGCAATGGAGAAATACAGGAGGGATGAACGAAAACTGGCGGAGCATGGGAGAGACATTTAGAAAAAACTAACATTCTGCAACCAGGTTATCCATGCAATGGAAAAATACAGGAAGGACGAACAGAAACTGACAGAGCAGGGGAGAGACATTCAGAGAAAACTGAGACAGATGCAGCTGGAAGAGCTGACAAGAAAGGACCAGACATACCAAAATGGTGGAGCAGTAAGATTTCTAGGTGTCTGCTGGGGGTGCAATCAATCAGGACATACAAGAAGGGATTGTCCTACCAACCCATGGCGGCCTAGGATAACATAGTAATTAAAGTGGCCTCCCTGTGAATAGATGTTTTGTTTGTTTTGAGTATAATTGAAAATAAAAATAAAAATTCACCTGGTAAAGTAACGTTGGACGGAAAGACAGAGGTAGAGGATGATAGACATTGTAGAGGGCTTTCTGGGTTAAATGGAAAGTAGGTTAATTGGGAAATGAGAAATGTTGAATTGAATTGTTTGAGTAGATTGGAATTAAAATAATGCCTTCTAGTAATGTGAATGCAAATATGTTATTAGTTATTGGTGGTTTGTGGATAGACTTTAGTATATGCCATGATTTAGTATGAAAAAAGTAAATATGTATGCACTCACTAACTGTAAGTCGCTCTGGATAAGAGTGTCTGCTAAATGACTAAAAAAATGTAGTCCGTGGGTGAAGAAGAGTCGTGCTCGCTGGGCTATATACAGTGAGGGAAAAAAGTATTTGATCCCCTGCTGATTTTGTACATTTGCCCACTGACAAAGAAATTATCAGTCTATAATTTTAATGGTAGGTTTATTTGAACAGTGAGAGAGAATAACAACAACAAAATCCAGAAAAACGCATGTCAAAAATGTTATAAACTGATTTGCATTTTAATGAGGGAAATTAGTATTTGACCCCCTCTCAATCAGAAAGATTTCTGGCTCCCAGGTGTCTTTTATACAGGTAACAAACTGAGATTAGGAGCACACTCTTAAAGGGAGTGCTCCTAATCTCAGCTTGTTACCTGTATAAAAGACACCTGTCCACAGAAGCAATCAATCAATCAGATTCCAAACTCTCCACCATGGCCAAGACCAAAGAGCTCTCCAAGGATGTCAGGGACAAGATTGTAGACCTACACAAGGCAGGAATGGGCTACAAGACCATCGCCAAGCAGCTTGGTGAGAAGGTGACAACAGTTGGTGCGATTATTCGCAAATGGAAGAAACACAAAAGACCTGTCAATCTCCCTCGGCCTGGGGCTCCATGCAAGATCTCACCTCGTGGAGTTGCAATGATCATGAGAACGGTGAGGAATCAGCCCAGAACTACACGAGATGATCTTGTCAATGATCTCAAGGCAGCTGGGACCATAGTCACCAAGAAAACAATTGGAAACACACTACGCCATGAAGGACTGAAATCCTGCAGCGCCCGCAAGGTCCCTCTGTTCAAGAAAGAATATATACAGGCCCGTCTGAAGTTTGCAAATGAACATATGAATGATTCAGAGGAGAACTGGGTGAAAGTGTTGTGGTCAGATGAGACCAAAATCGAGCTCTTTGGCATCAACTCAACTCGCCGTGTTTGGAGGAGGAGGAATGCTGCCTATGACCCCAAGAACACCATCCCCACCGTCAAACATGGAGGTGGAAACATTATGCTTTGGGGATGTTTTCTTTTAAGGGGACAGGACAACTTCACCGCATCAAAGGGACGATGGACGCGGCCATGTACCGTCAAATATTGGGTGAGAACCTCCTTCCCTCAGCCAAGGCATTGAAAATGGGTTGTGGATGGGTATTCCAGCATGACAATGACCCAAAACAGATGGCCAAGGCAACAAAGGTGTGGCTCAAGAAGAAGCACATTAAGGTCCTGGAGTGGCCTAGCCAGTCTCCAGACCTTAATCCCATAGAAAATCTGTGGAGGGAGCTGAAGGTTCGAGTTGCCAAACTTCAGGCTCGAAACCTTAATGACTTGGAGAAGATCTGCAAAGAGGAGTGGGACAAAATCCCTCCTGAGATGTGTGCAAACCTGGTGGCCAACTACAAGAAACGTCTGACCTCTGTGATTGCCAACAAGGGTTTTGCCACCATGTACTAAGTAATGTTTTGCAGAGGGGTCAAATACTTATTTCCCTCATTAAAATGCAAATCAATTTATAACATTTTTGACATGTGTTTTTCTGTATTTTTGTTTTGTTATTCTGTCTCTCACTGTTCAAATAAACCTACAGTGTACCATTAAAATTATAGACTGATCATGTCTTTGTCAGTGGGCAAACGTACAAAATCAGCAGATGATCAAATACTTTTTTCCCTCACTGTAGAGATGTAATGTACGCAGTGGGATATTTGAAGCGGAGGTCTGAATAGGTGAATCGGAAAAGTTCTTTGACAATTTCTAATTATTATTATTCAATTCTATAGTTTGCGTAACACCAGTAATTTATGCAAACAGTTCATGAATTCTAAAACGATAATCTGTTTCTGATACGTTGAACAGTGGATGGCAGGTTGTTTTGACTATTACGCTGATGGGGCAGCACCAACTTTTTGAAGGTTCTAGATTTGTTAATCAACAGGTTTATATTTTTAACTAAATCAATGCAACAGGTTGCAGTGATTATATTACCGGAAAGGGGTTATGGGTTTGTTTATTTTAAAAGGTGTTTATTCCCTTAATTGAACACAATATTATCTAATGTGTCTTGAGTAGGATTATTTCTTCCAGGATTGATGGAAGTTCCCTAAAGTATGTATGTTAAGGGAGATGTAGGAGACCACGTCTCAAACAACCTTTTAATAGATGATTGGGATCAAATATCAATGATTCCTTACGCTGAGAAATTGACTATATTTGCTACAGGAAAAATTATTACATTTAGTGGGTTTGGAGAATCCTTGCGAGAGTCAAAGACAGTGGATTCTAAAAGGTGACATTAAAATTGGCAGTATGTATGGGCGACAGAATGAATGATAGTTACAAATAGTCAAACGTTGTATCACGCTGCATTTAAACAATCACTGAAGGGTGCGAATTTGAGACTTATGTGTTATAGTGAATTGTTATGGGCGTCGAATGACGAGAACACTGATAGGCCAGACCATCATCCCTTAGTAAACTATTTTGGTAGAGAGGGGCCACAAGGCATGTGGGAAAGTACAACCAGCAAAACAAGAGATACACATATTTGGGGGTTTCAATTTTGGAAGTCACAAAGCATATTAAACATGATCAATGCGACTCTGGAAAAACCTAGGGGTTTTAATAGCTTGAGACTGTATTTCGTTTTATTCTACTCTAGATTATGGAATTGACAAAACGGTGGAGAAATCACGAGTAATGTTCTTGAGGGTTTTCTGAGTTAAAAGAAACAGAGATGTAGACCGGTAAATTCAATGGAAAATACGAATTTCGAATTTGAATTCATTGGACTGGTTAAGAGTTAGCAAAATGGAAACTAACGAAATGTGTACTTTTTCTTCCAGGAGAATGGGGGTAGTGATTTTCCCTCTCTTTGAAAGGTTTTTATTTTCTGAGTGAGTTTTAAGTAAACACGTGATTTCTTTTGAAAAGAACAGTACTAAGGACTTACTGTACACTTGGGATACGAAATGTATGAAATGTTTTGACTGTTGTTAATGATTAGTCTACTATAGAATGAAACACTTCTTTGAAGAATTTGAATGACCTCTGACCTCTGTTCTGACTTTCTGGTGAGGCCTGATCACCCTCACTAGAGACCTTAGAAACATTGAGTGAGGTTTAAATGTAATATGTAAACACTGATAATTATGAATAGCCATATTTGTGATTTGGACCATGACAAGGTGTCATGAACCCTGCGTCCTGAGTCGGTTCCTGCCTGTGTTGCCGTTTTTCTGCTCTGAATCTCCTGTTTCCTGAAGGTTCTTGAACGCTCCCTGCCTGGTTGCCGGGCGACGTTGCTAGGCGGGAGATCTCCCGATTACCCGCACCTGCATCTCATCAGCTATCGGCACACCTGGTCCTGATCATCACCCTTCATATGCTCTGACCTGACATCCATTCCCTGCCGGATCATTAGCCATGAACAGTATGTTTGTCAGCGTATCAGCCTCTGAGTTACTAGCGTTAGTTTTGTTGTTTTGCACCTTGTTGGCTTGCCGTGTACTTACCTCCGTTTGTTTCTATCTACAGTCATTCTCCCGGAACCTTCACCCAACCCCTGCCTGGTTCTCGGCGGCTGCCGAGCCATCATTGGATCTGCCACTTCACCTCCACCAACTCATCTCCGCCACCCGCTCTGTCCCCTGGATTATTCTGCATCGTTTTTTGAATCTGTTAATAAATACTCACCTTCGTTCAACTCACCTTGTCCTGGTCTGCTTCTGGGTTCTGGCTTAGAAAACCGTGACAGAACGATCCGGCCAGAAATGAACCCAGCGGACCTGGACTCTGTTCGCCATGCCATTACCCATCAGGAAAGGATGTTGGGACAACACAGCATGGCGCTACAGGAGATAGCGTTGTCAGTTCGGAACTTTTCGACCAGTCTGACGAAGATCCAGTTTCAGCTCAGGTTGCCGGTGGAGAATCCACTACCGGTTTCACCCCTTTCGCCTACCGCTTCTGGAGCTGTGCCCTTCCGTGAGCCCAAGGTTCCGACGCCTGATAAGTATGAAGGGGATTTGGGAAGATGCCGTTCCTTTCTTATGCAGTGTGGATTAGTGTTCGATCTACAGCCCCACTCGTACGCCACAGACAAGGCTAGGACAGCCTTTGTGATTGAATTGCTGCGTGGTAGAGCCCTGGAGTGGGCTTCAGCCGTGTGGGAACGACAGGACACCTGCATGGCGTCATACCAGGAGTTCACGGCAGAGATGAGGAGGCTGTTTGACCATCCAGTCCGAGGTAAGGACGCAGCTAAGCGCCTGTTCTCTCTTCGCCAAGGAGCTCGCAGCGTCGCCGACTTCGCAATCGAATTCAGGACATTGGCTGTGGAGAGTGGGTGGAATGAAGAGTAACTGCAAGCGGCCTTTTATCAGGGGTTGTCGGAGCAACTCAAGGATGAGCTGATCTCCTTCCCGGAGCCTAGTGACCTGGACAGTTTGGTAGCTTTGTCTATTCGGGTGGATAACAGAGTCCGAGAGAGAAGGAGGGAGAAGCAATGGGGCCCGTCCGATCAATCAGCTTCTCGGTTCCCAGTCGGGTCAGGAGGTGGACCAGAACACGTCGATCATTGTCCACCACACGGGATTAGTGGAGAGGTCCTGCCTTCAGATTCTGAACCCATGCAAGTGGGGCGGCACGGGTTAACCAAGGAGGAGCGCCAACATAGACGTGAGACCAACCGCTGCCTCTACTGTGGGAGTTCGGGATATTACATCTCCACTTGTTCCCAGCGGCCGTCAAACTGCCCGGCTCGCTAAGTTTGGGAGGACTTTTAGCGAGCCAGTTACAACCTCTCAATACCCCTGTCAGACCCCGTTTCCCGGCTACCCTCATGAACAGGAATCAGAGTTTAGCGATTAACGCTTTCGTCGATTCAGGTGCCGATGGCAGCTTTATTGATGCCGACGTTGTGGAACAGCTGGGGCTTTCCAAGGAGCGATTACCGGAAGCCATTGAAGCTACCACTCTGAACGGCAGTAGTCTGGCACGTATCACGATGAGGACTGAACCGGTTAGGATGCTGTTGTCAGGGAATCATTCTGAGGTTATCTCATTCTTCATTCTGCCTTCTCCCCATGTTCCTCTGGTCCTTGGATACCCCTGGCTGAAGGAACACAATCCCTCGTTCGATTGGGTGACTGGCAAGGTAACTAGTTGGAGCATTGATTGTCATGCTAACTGCCTCAAGACTGCCTGTTCCCATTCTGTTCCCAGTCAGGTCATTGAGGCTAACCCCCCAGATTTGTCCCTGGTTCCCGAAACATATCACGAGTTGGGGGAAGTGTTCAGTAAGCAGAGGGCTCTGTCACTCCCTCCCCACCGACCATATGATTGTGCCATTAACCTGTTCCCTGGGGCTGCCTATCCCAAGGGACGGTTATACAGCATCTCCCGACCTGAACGTGAAGCTTTGGAGACCTACATCAAGGAGTCCCTAGCTGCTGGTCTCATTCGTCCCTCGTCATCACCCCTGGGGGCAGGATTCTTCTTTGTGGGTAAGAAGGATGGCTCTCTTCGACCGTGTATTGATTATCGGGGGTTGAATGATATCACGGTCAAGAACAAGTATCCCCTGCCCTTGATGAGCTCTGCTTTCGACTCCTTACAGGGTGCTACTGTGTTCACCAAGCTGGACCTACGCAATGCGTATCATCTGGTCCGGATCAGAGAGGGGGACGAGTGGTTGACGGGTTTCAATGCACCGATGGGTCACTTCGAGTATCAGGTGATGCCGTTTGGACTGACCAATGCTCCAGCAGTGTTCCAGAGTATGGTGAATGATGTCCTGAGAGATATGATCAGTCTTTTTGTGTTTGTTTACCTGGATGACATTCTTATCTTCTCGAAGGAACCTTCCAGCCACGTCCAGCATGTCAAGCAGGTTCTGCAGCGATTGCTGGAGAATCGCCTGTTTGTGAAGGCCGAGAAGTGTGAATTTCACGCCCACACTACATCCTTCCTCGGATACATCATCTCCAGGGGAGAGATTAGGATGGACCAAGAGAAGGTTAGGGCGGTTCTGGATTGGGCCCAGCCCGGTACGAGATTGCAGCTCCAGAGGTTTCTGGGGTTTGCGAATTTCTATCGGAGATTTATCCGTGATTACAGCCGTGTGGCCGCTCCTTTAACTGCTCTGACTTCCAGTACCAGGACCTTCAGTTGGAATCCTGAGGCGGACCGAGCTTTCCTGGATTTGAAGAAGCGATTCACCAACACACCGATTCTCTCTCAACCTGACACGGCCCGTCAGTTCGTCGTTGAAGTGGATGCGTCTGATGTGGGGGTTGGCGCCATCCTGTCCCAGCGATGCTCCACTGACGGTAAACTCCATCCCTGCGCCTACTACTGCGCCTCTACTCTCGTCTTTCGTCCCGCGGAGAGGAACTACGATGTGGGTAACCGGGAGCTTCTCGCGGTGAAGCTTGCCTTGGAGGAGTGGCGCCACTGGTTGGAAGGGGCGGAGCAACCGTTTATTGTCTGGACTGACCACAAGAATCTTGCTTATGTGCAATCGGCTAGACGTCTCAACTCCCGTCAGGCCAGGTGGGCTTTGTTTTTCGGACGCTTTAATTTTTCCCTGACGTTCCGACCTGGGTCTAAGAACGGCAAGGCGGACGCCTTGTCCCGGATGTTCTCCAAGACGGAGGAGAGTGGGGCCAAGACCGAGACGATTCTTCCCCGGAACTGTGTCGTGGGAGCAGTTATGTGGAGGATTGAGGAGGAGGTTATGGCGGCCCTTCGGACGCAGCCCGGTCCCGGTAACGGTCCACCCGGTCGGTTGTTTGTGCCTGAGTCGGTTCGTTCTGCTGTCCTCCAATGGTCCCACGCCAGCAAGATGGCTTGTCACCCTGGCGTGGCTCGGACGATGGCGTTACTTCGCAGACGATTTTGGTGGCCTGCCATGGGAGAAGATACTCGGAGGTTTGTTGCTGCCTGTCCAGTGTGTGCGCAGAATAAGAGTGCCAATCGGCCCAGCTCTGGACTTCTTCACCCCCTCCCTATTCCCCGGCGACCATGGTCGCATCTGGCCCTGGACTTTGTCACTGGGTTGCCCTCTTCTGAGGGGAACACGGTCATTCTGACTATCGTGGACAGATTCAGCAAGTTCGCCCACTTTGTGCCCATTTCCAAGCTTCCCTCGGCCTCTGAGACGTCCGAGATCCTGGTTAGGGAGGTTTTCAGGGTCCACGGGTTGCCCAGTGACATAGTTTCCGACCGTGGTCCTCAGTTTACCTCTGCTGTCTGGAAGTCCTTCTGTTTGGCCATTGGAGCTACAGTCAGTCTGACATCTGGTTTTCACCCCCCAATCTAATGGTCAGGCGGAGAGAGCCAACCAGAAGATGGAATCCATGCTACGCTGCCTTGTCTCCTCCAACCCCACCTCCTGGGTCTCTCAGTTGCCTTGGGTGGAGTATGCCCACAATACTCTTCCTACATCTGCCACTGGGATGTCTCCCTTCCAGTGCCTGTATGGCTACCAACCTCCCTTGTTTCCTTCTCAGGAGAAGGATCTCTCAGTGCCCTCTGTTCAGGCCCACATTCGTCGTTGCCACCGGACCTGGCACGGGCCAGAAAGGCCCTCCTTAGAGTTTCTGACCGGTATCAGCTCCAGGCGAATCGTCGCCGGATTCCCGCCCCCACCTATACCATCGGAGATAGGGTCTGGTTGGCTACACGGGATCTTCCCCTGCGGACTGAGTCTAAGAAACTGTCACCGAAGTTCATTGGTCCGTTTGTGGTGGAGAAAGTGATCAATCCTGTTGCGGTTCGACTCAAGTTACCTAGAACGCTCAGAGTCCATCCCACCTTTCATGTCTCCTGCCTCAAGCCTGTTCTCCTCAGTCCTCTGTTGCCCCCTCCGCCTCCTCCTCCTCCCCCTCGGATGATCGGAGGTGGTCCTGCCTACACGGTGCGCCGCATTATGGATTCCAGACGGCGGGGCCGGGGTTTCCAGTATCTCGTGGACTGGGAGGGGTATGGTCCTGAAGAGAGGAGTTGGATTCCTCGGCGTCAGATCCTTGATGCTGACCTCCTTCGTGACTTCTACCGCCTCCATCCTGGCGCTCCGGGTAGTCCGCCCGGTGGCGTTCGTCGGAGGGGGGGTACTGTCATGAACCCTGCGTCCTGAGTCGGTTCCTGCCTGTGTTGCCGTTTTTCTGCTCTGAATCTCCTGTTTCCTGAAGGTTCTTGAACGCTCCCTGCCTGGTTGCCGGGCGACGTTGCTAGGTGGGAGATCTCCCGATTACCCGCACCTGCATCTCATCAGCTATCGGCACACCTGGTCCTGATCATCACCCTTCATAAGCTCTGACCTGACATCCATTCCCTGCCGGATCGTTAGCCATGAACAGTATGTTTGTCAGCGTATCAGCCTCTGAGTTACTAGTGTTAGTTTTGTTGTTTTGCACCTTGTTGGCTTGCCGTGTACTTACCTCCGTTTGTTTCTATCTACAGTCATTCTCCCGGAACCTTCACCCAACCCCTGCCTGGTTGTCGGCGGCTGCCGAGCCATCATTGGATCTGCCACTTCACCTCCACCAACTCATCTCCGCCACCCGATCTGTCCCCTGGATTATTCTGCATCGTTTTTTGAATCTGTTAATAAATACTCACCTTCGTTCAACTCACCTTGTCCTGGTCTGCTTCTGGGTTCTGGCTTAGAAAACCGTGACACAAGGACAGAGAGAGAGCCCTGAATGAGGGAAATTTGTCAATCTTACTATTTCCCTCAATTACCTTTTGGGATACAATTAAGTTAAGATATTATCAAAGGTTGTCATTCTAGTTTCATTTATTATTTTGGTTTAACAGGCAATGTTGTTGTTTAATTTTTTGAACACATGAATCACGATTTGAGTCATGTGTCCAACGGGGGGAATTACTGGTCCCTTGGGTTATTTGGTAAATAAGCAAATTGTATTAAGAATATGAGCAGTAGAAATGAATGTGTTATGAGTTAGATGGAATGTGTTATGTGCAAATATATTTGTGGCCAGAGACAAAGTACACAGGGTGCCTGTCTCTGAAACTAGTGGGCTACAACAAGCTGCAAGGATGTGCCTTTCCTAATCTCAGGGCTTCTCCTGACTGATGAGAAGATAGGGTACAGTCTCACCTAAAACATTTCTTAATACTTTCTTCCCACGGGTGAAGGCTTCTCTGCCCAACCTAGCAGGAGAATCTGAGCATTATCTGTGCCCTGGAGACTTTTTGGCAGTAAACGACTACAGAAGAAAGAGCTGGAAAGACCCTAGTTGGAGGGACCCATACCAGGTGTTGCTGACTACCTCGATGATGGTAAAAGTGTCAGAGACAGATACCTGGATCAATGTGTCCCACTGTAGGATAGTTCAAACCCCAGAAGAGGAAGATTGCCCCACCATTGGGTAGCATTGTTTTCTTTTGTGTCTTTCTGTGTCTGTGTGTCTTTGCAGTAGTGACTCCAAGCTTCCCTATTGGTACGCTGCCAGAAGGACACTCTCCGCAGACCGATGTCGATGGATTGAGAGGGACTCTGCCTGATCCGGAGACCCTAGTGACGGAAGAAGGTCCCGAGCCAAAGAGACCATACATCATCACCCAGGCAGCACCGACAGCTGTACGGATAGAGTGGAGCTCAACCTGGTATCATCAAAACCACTGCACCAGAATACCACGAGGAAACCGACGACCTAGAGATGAGGGAGCTGAGGATGCTGGAGCTGGCCAGAATCAGGAGATGGGGGAGGATGGCAATGGGAATGCTACTGATGAGCTACGTGCTCTGGCTGATTCCCTCAGCGGAGGGACAGACCTCCAAGAACATCCAAGACATCCAAGATTATACAAGACCTCCAAGAATTTCAAGATCTTCCAGACATTCAAGATGCACCTGACTTCCCCACCATAGATTTCTCTGTCTTTGTCTAGTTCCCCTAACAGAAATTGAGATCTAACTTGCTGATCCTGTGACTCTGCAGGTGAAGTTGACAGGGTGATAAGGGAAGTATGTTAGAAATTGGTGTTAAGAATAATTGGTAAAACATAATAATTTGTCATATAGTCAATGCTTACATGGATTTCTTGGATTGGAAATTAACTCAACTAAACTGTTATGATATGTCCTCTCTCGAGGTTACTACAGATGGTGTATTGATGCATAGTAGGGATGATTCGGTCAAGAACGGTGTGAACCTCAATAAATAAATAAAAACTCTAACCGGCTGAAGAGGAGCAACAAAGGTGTTGAATGGGGTACTGTCAAGCACCACTTCTACCAAGAGACCTGAATCAGAACCAGCATCCAATCGAAGCTATCAACTGCCTTTTCTCACATTCCTTTTATCTCAGGAGTGTGACAGGAGTCCATGTGGAGTGGGCATGAAGAGAGATCTGTTCAAATACAACATATATTATATATTATAGTCATTTAGCAGACGCTCTTATCCAGAGCGACTTACAGTTAGTGAGTGCATTATTATTATTATTTTTTCATACTGGTCCCCTGTGGGAAACGAACCCACATCCCTGGCGTTGCAAGCGCCATGCTCTACCAACTGAGCTACACGGTATACATCTCTCATGATGCTGGTATACTGGTTGGAAAATGGACAAAACATAATGGGGTTTGAGGTGGTAGCAGCTCAGGTGAGACATTGAAACTTGGGCAATCCAAGTTGAACTACACTGCTCAAAAAAATAAAGGGAACACTAAAATAACACATCCTAGATCTGAATGAATGAAATAATGTTATTAAATACTTTTTTCTTTACATAGTTGAATGTGCTGACAACAAAATCACACAAACATTATCAATGGAAATCCAATTGATCAACCCATGGAGGTCTGGATTTGGAGTCACCCTCAAACTTAAAGTGGAAAACCACACTACAGGCTGATCCAACTTTGATGTAATGTCCTTAAAACAAGTCAAAATGAGGCTCAGTAGTGTGTGTGGCCTCCACGTGCCTATATGACCTCCCTACAACGCCTGGGCATGCTCCTGATGAGGTGGCGGATGGTCTCCTGAGGGATCTCCTCCCAGACCTGGACTAAAGCATCCGCCAACTCCTGGACAGTCTGTGGTGCAACGTGGCGTTGGTGGATGGAGCGAGACATGATATCCCAGATGTGCTCAATTGGATTCAGGTCTGGGGAACGGGCTGGCCAGTCCATAGCATCAATGCCTTCCTCTTGCAGGAACTGCTGACACACTCCAGCCACATGAGGTCTAGCATTTTCTTGCATTAGGAGGAACCCAGGCCCAACCGCACCAGCATATGGTCTCACAAGGGGTCTGAGGATCTCATCTCGGTACCTAATGGCAGTCAGGCTACCTCTGGCGAGCACATGGAGGGCTGTGCGGCCCCCCAAAGAAATGCCACCCCACACCATGACTGACCCACCACCAAACCGGTCATGCTGAAGGATGTTGTAGGCAGCAGAACGTTCTCCACGGCGTCTCCAGAATCTTTCACGTCTGTCACGTGCTCAGTGTGAACCTGCTTTCATCTGTGAAGAGCACAGGGCACCAGTGGCGAATTTGCCAATCTTGGTGTTCTCTGGCAAATGCCAAACGTCCTGCACAGTGTTGGTCTGTAAGCACAACCCCCACCTGTGGACGTCGGGCCCTCATACCACCCTCATGGAGTCTGTTTCTGACTGTTTGAGCAGACACATGCACATTTGTGGACTGCTGGAGGTCATTTTGCAGGGCTCTGGCAGTGCTCCCCCTGCTCCTCCTTGCACAAAGGCGGAGGTAGCAGTCCTGCTGCTGGGTTGTTCCCCTCCTACGGCCTCCTCCACGTCTCCTGATGTACTGGCCTGTCTCCTGGTAGCGCCTCCATGCTCTGGACACTACGCTGACAGACACAGCAAACCTTCTTGCCACAGCTCGCATTGCTGTGCCATCCTGGATGAGCTGCACTACCTGAGCCACTTGTGTGGGTTGTAGACTCCGTCTCATGCTACCACTAGAGTGAAAGCACCGCCAGCATTCAAAAGTGACCAAAACATCAGCCAGGAAGCATAGGAACTGAGAAGTGGTCTGTGGTCACCACCTGCACAACCAGTCCTTTATTGGGGGTGTCTTGCTAATTGCCTATAATTTCCACCTGTTGTCTATTCCATTTGCACAACAGCATTTGAAATTTATTGTCAATCAGTGTTGCTTCCTAAGTGGACAGTTTGATTTCACAGAAGTGTGATTGACTTTTTGTGTTGTTTAAGTGTTCCCTTTATTTTTTTGAGCAGTGTATGAAGCTATCTGAAGAACATAATGAAGAGACACCAGAATATTGACTGCCGGGGAAGGAAGGGGATGTTATTTGGGGTATCAGGTCTACACACTGCTAAATTTATAGTAATTTAGACTAAGAATGCATTGAGATACTGATCTGAAGTTTTTCTCTTTATGAGGAAGCTAAGGCTGGAATTATGGATAATTACACTGTATGTTAATATACATGTACATTCTGCCAGTGTCAATGGGTGCTAAGTTGAGGTTTTAACTTTGAGTGATAGGACCAATATGAATCACTAAGAATTGTCATTCTAAATTTTATTTGGATAATTAATTGTATTATGATTATGAGTTGTGATTGATTTGAGTAAGTTATTAATATGTTAATAACTAAAGATGTTGACACTTCAATTAATGTATTAGATCATGATATTGATTATTTTGATTGTTATACTACTTGTGATATGGGTAAAGAAGTTATGTGAGCTAAAGATGTTGACACTTTTCTCAACATGCCCTGGTATTGCGTATACAATCGCAAGATAACTGCCTTAAATAGATATTATGGTTAAAACAACGCTACGTTAGTTTTAATGTGTTAGCATACACGTATATGGTTTATTTTGAGTAGAAAACTTTTAATCTTATTGTTTGAAAAATAGAATGTTAATGCACGATTGTGCCTTATATCATGAACATGTTGATTTTTATGTCCCAAAGGGGAGATTGATGAGGATTTTTCAGTAAACTATAAGATAAAAAAAGTTAATCACAACATGACGAACACGGAGCCAGGGTTAAACATGGGTACATCTCTGTTGCTAGGCAAGAACTTATTTGGTTCCTCTCACTGGTGTAGTCATTGTGTGCTAAATAGGACTGTTTTCATCTGACCTGTCTTCGGGTCAAATTCCTCGCTCCTCCCTAATCCACGGCTGTCCTACCTTATCAGTGACTGAAACCAGACTGTTGCTGAAAACGGAGCCAGAGTTGAACAGAGTTCAGACTAAACATGATTAACTACAGCATGACGGGAGGGGAGAGAGGGGTTGGGCTTGGGTATGTTTGAGAGAGTGTGGACCTGCCATGTCCAACAATCAATCTCCAGGTCAAGCCAGGGTGAGCCGGGGTTGAACAGAGTTCAAACTGAACATGATTATTTTTACATGACAGGGCTTGATTGATTGCACCACCAGTTTCCAAACTGAATACATAGAGGAGAAGTCAGACTTCGCCACTATCATAAACTAAGGAAGTGGGCAGAGTGATCAACAGGTGGAAACTGGAGAACCCAAGAGGGAGGGGTTAAGCAGAAATGTATGTAAAATGACTATATAAACTGAGAGCTGGGGGGTGGAAAAGGAGATGCTTTGCAAACCACCTCGGCTTTGTCTATTGTAATAAAGTCTATCTTAATTCTACAAAAACTCTGGAAATACTTTTGTTCTTTGATCAGTATGAGGACGAATTTGCCACAACAACAACAACAACAATAACAGCTTCGCTTCTTCTCCCAGATAAGCTCACAGTAATTGGTATAGACAGATCTAAATGAATACATTAACATCCATGCTTTAACATCTACATGCATTGTTTCATAATGCCCTTATTCAGTCGCAAACCCATATACACCTACTGTATGTGCAATGCATTGTCGATGCATATAGAGCAACAATGGATTTGAAATATTTGTATAAGCATTTAATTCAGGGACGGACTGGGACCAGACATCGGTCTGGGCACTTCTTAACTCAACAGCCATTATTTTATTTCTTGAGGCCCCCATTTTTAGTCAAATAATCATAATTATGTGCTTGAAACCCAATTTAGACAGTCCCAATGGGCTAAAGATCAGCCGATCTGGCATTTGCCTGAACTGCCCTATGGCCATGGTTTAGATACAGTAGCCAATCTTATAGAGAACTACTGTATGTTACTCCAAGCGAACATTATTGTAACACTCTCTACAATGTAAATGCTGACAATTGTCCTAACCTAAATATATGTTGTACACTGTACACAATATAGACATTGTAGAAATTGTTGTTCTTACTTTTTTAAAGTAAAGCCAACTTATTAAATTTTAGAGACAGCTGTAGGTAATGGATTAGGAATGCATAATATGGCCTTTATGTTTAAATAAAGCTATAGCATGAGCTGTGAATAAGTGGTTGTAAAAAATATATACTGTAGGTGAGATTGAATTTCCAGCACATTTCCTGCACCAAATCCATCTCTGAACACAGCAAAACAAATACCCTCCTCCCTCATCCACAGTCACACCTTGAACATTTCTAGGTTTCTAGGCCATCTGTCGCTGCTCTTCCCATCAACTCTAATGTAAACGCTCCTGCACCTTAGACTGGAGCTAGACAGCTACTGCTTTGAATACTGAGTTTTTCTTCCTCAGATAAAGAGAAGGGGATTTCTTGATGCTTTGCGTGGGCCCAGTAATCATCATACGGATAGAGAGAGCATTCTACAAGGTATGGGTACTACAGATGCTGTGGAGAATAGAAGATGACACTGGCTGTGTCCCAAATGGATGCAGGCACTGACAGACTGTGGGTGGCATGGGAGGCATGGGATAATCTATTCAGGCTCTACGCTGTATTGCTGATCAATACATGAGATGAAATCAAGATAGAAAAGAGGCCATCGACTGCTCAGTAAGGAATGTCGGTCAGTTGATCTCTCTCCACCTCTATACCCCTCCCTATTTTTCTATCTCGGTACTACATCCCATTCCTCTTTCTCCCTACCCCTCTCTCAATAATAACGGATAAAGGGAAAGGGGGATACCTAGTCAGTCTAACTGAATGCATTCAACTGATATGTGTCTTCCGTGTTTAACCCCTCAGGCTACATTGAGGTTACATTATGTGGAGTCTTACCATAGCATGGTGTTGTTATTGATGGTGATAAATAGAGCCATAATATCATAATATCCATAATACTTAGCGGTCAAAGAGGGAAATGGTTCCAATAGTTTATCCACCACTCATTTTTCCTATAGGGGATCTTAGAAACACTTAAAATAAGGGCTGTGTTTCGTGTAGGCTTACCCAGGCGTGATGTTTTGATAACCATGTAAATCTCTCTCGGACAAAGTGATTTTTATCAATATATTCAGCTCTATTTACTATCAGATTCTAAAATGCTAATTAGCATCAAAGTAGACAAATCGCTGCAAGCTCCTGCATGTCATCTCTAGCTGATACCTTTGCTAACAGGTATTGTGTCAATTTAGAATCTGCACAAGACAGTTCACAGAAATGAAGCCTATTTATTCATTACTACATTTAGATAACATTATATTGTTAATACAGAGATTCTTACCTTTGCCTCGATTTGGCAGTCTCGTCCAGATCATCATGGCATTTGTAGTTCTTTATAATAGTCACATTAGCAGCTAATTAGCATTCATTTTTGGGGGATACATAGAGGCGAATATATTGATAAAACTCACCTTGTGCTAGAGAAATTTACACGATCATCAAAGTGTCATGCCAGGGTAAGCCTTCACGTATCACAGCCCTTATTTTAAGTTTTTCTAAAATCCCCTATGGGATAAATGAATGGTAGAAACATTATTGGAACCATTTTCCTGTTTGACATCTAGGTTTTATGGGTATTATGACTCATACTGTGGTAGTCTATAGTGTACAGACACTTTGACCTTGACAGGGTAGGTTATATGAGTATAGATGTGTAGTAACGGTAGGGCAGTTTTACCTGGCAATCACTAGATGACCATGCAACAAAGGACACATTTGGCTACATTGTCATAGGTGGTGAGCAAGTACATGAGATATTTGTTCTTAATTCAGGGTTAGGCTAGTAAAATCATATTTATGGAGAGAAAGAATGGTACTGCCATGCATAGAATGACAAGAGAGTGAAGACTGTTTTACCTTGAAGAAGCCATGCATGCTTGAGGTTATATGGTTACAGTGATCGTGTATATGGTGGTGAAATTATGTTTGTTTTACCTTGAAGAGGCCGTGCTTGTGGCTATGCTGACCCAGCCACACTCCACTGCCCAGGGTCAGATCCATCTGAGGTGGGTCTATTATTCGCTCGTAAATCCTGTCAACAACAAACAATCAACAGAGAGACAGTCAGATTCTGAAATCTCTCACACACACACATACACATAGATGGAAACGCTGAGGAGGGCGTGTGTCTTGCCGGTTCCTGCTCGGCTGCTTTTTTATGGCTATTTTTTAAATTATGACTTTTTCTCTCAGAATGTTTGTGCAATAATTACACCGGCGATGAAGAATAGGAAGGAAAGGGGGACTCCAAGCTAGCTGAAAAGACGGGCTACACAGCCTCCTCTTCCTAGTATCCTGATGGCTAACGTCCAATCACTGGAAAATAACGGTGATTGAAGCCTTGCTCTGAGTTCACAAAGTGTCTTTTCCTGTGTCTTTTTCTTACAGAGAAAAACTTGACTCTGCTATTCAACCAGACAGCTTTTCCATTTTCTGTATGGATCGAAAGGTGGCTTCTGGTAAGAATAGGGGGGAGGGGTATGCTTCCTCATCAACAAATCATGGTGTACCGAAGTTGAAAACATCTCGAGTTCCTGTTCACCCGACCTGGAGTTTATGATGCTAAAATGCCAAACTATATACAAACACCAAGGTGGCAATCAATGAACTGTACAAGATCATTAGCAGCAAGAATCCTCTCACCCGGAAGTAGTCTTTATTGTCACTGGTGATTTTAACCAAGCATGTCAATTTTTAACAAACATTTTTATATCACCAACAATTATCCTGCCCCACAAGAAGAAGAAAAGAACGTGCTGGACCATGTATACACCAACATCCGTGATGCATACAAAGCCATCCCCCGCCCCCACTTCGGCCAATCAGAGCATGTCTCTCTGTTCCTACTCCCCGCCTACAAGCAGCAACTCAAGAGGGAGCCACCAACACAGAGAATAGTGAGGCGCTGGACAGAGGCAGTCCCAGTGCTTCAGGACTGTTTTGAGAATATGTTCAAATATTCATCCACCCAGGACTAATCCATCAACATTGAGGAATATACATCATCAGTCACAGGCTTCATTAGGACATGTGTTGATGATGTTGCACCCACAATAATAATCCAAACATACCCCAAAAACCCTGGATGAACAGAAATAACCATACCATGCTGAGAGCACGTAGTGCAGCATTCAATGTCAGCAGAATGAACGACAGATGACAAGCATGTACGCGCTCCGCAAATCCATTAGGGATGCAAAAAAAATATACAGACTCAAAATGTAATTGATGGTTGACAACTCAGACTTGTGACGCATGTGACAAGGACAACAGACTATCACGGACCACAAAGGCAAATCCAGCTGTGTGGTGCCCACCGTGCCTCCATCCCAGAAAAGCTTAACACATTCTATGATCACTTTGAGGCAGACAATACCGAGCCATCAAGGAAGACTCTTGCTGCTCCGGACGACCAGGTGCTTTTGCTCTCAGAGGCTGACGTAAGGAAAACTTTCAAAAGAGTGAACACTTACAAAGCCGCTTCAAAGAGACCACCATCGTCCCAGTGCCCAAAAAAACAAGATGAAATGCCCAAATCACTATCAACCCGTCGCATTCACCCCGGTCTTCATTAAGTGCATAAAGGGCTGGTCAGGATGGCACTGCAGTGGATAGCTGCAGTCTTACAGGCTCCTGACCAATTCTGCTATTTTGTGTGTGTTTCTACGCTGATCTTAACTTTTTTTGGTTCCGCCATCATTTCCTATGACCGAAAACAACTTCTGGACATCAGAACAGCGATCACTAACCTCAAATTGGATGACAATATCTACTTCAACAAGTTGGCAGTTCTGGACATTCTGCCCCTGACAAGGCCCTGATCCCCGGGACTTGAAACAGGAGGCGGCAGTGAAAGAGAGGCAAGCGAGGCAGCGTCATGATGAGACTATGTCACCAAGCATGTAGACCGTCATTGCCCTCTGTTTTGTTGGAGAACATGCAGTCACTGGAGAACAAACTGGATGAACTCCGTTCGAGACTATCCTATCAACGGAACCTGAAAAACTGTAATATCATATGTTTCTCGTAGTCGTGGCTGAACGAGGACATAGATATACAACTCACAGATTTTTCTATGCGTCGTCAAGATTGGACGGCAGATTCTTGTAAGGTGAGAGGGGGAGGGGTGTATCTCTTTGTTAACAACAGCTGAGGCGCGATCTCTAATGTTAAGGAATTATCAAGTTCTTGCTCACCTTAGAATACCTCTTGATAAGCTGCAGACCATACTTTTTACCATATTTTTTGTAGCTGTCTATTTACCACCACAAACCTATTATGGCACCAAGACCGCACTCAACGAGCTGTATAGGGCCATAAGCAAACAAGAAAATTGACAGTCAGAGGCTGGATGTCTCATGGCAAGTGATTTTAATGCAGGGAAACTGAAATCTGTTTTACCTCCTTTTTACCAGCATGTCACCAGTGCAACTAGAGGCAACAAAACTGTATTTCACCTTTACTTCATACACAGAAACGCATAAAAGGCCCTCTCCCTTTGGCAAATCAGACCATATATCTATCCTCCTGATTCCTGTTTACAAGCAAAAACTCAAACAAGAAGTACCAGTCACACGCTCAATATGGAACTTGTCTAATATGGCTGATGCTAAGGACTGTTTCACTAGCACAGACTGGAATATGTTCCGGGATTCATCCAATGACATTGAGGAGTTTACCACACAAGTCACGAGCTTCATTAATAAGTGCATCGATGACGTCATCCCCACAGTGACCGTACGTATTTGTATTTGTATTAATTAAGGATCCCAATTAGCTGCTACCAAGGCAGCAGCTACTCTTGATGGGGTACAGCAACATTAAGGCAGTTATATACAATTTAAAATAATAGATGACATTACATTTCATAAACCTTTACACAATAAAATAAGTGTGTTCCCTCAGGCCACTACTCTACTATCCCATATCTACAATACAAAATCCATGTGTACGTGTGTGTAGAGAGAGTGTCTTATCATGTGGATGTGTGTCTGTGCCTGTGTGTGTCTCTTCACAGTCCCGCTGTTCCATAAGGTGTATTTTTACCTGTTTTTAAATCTGATTCTATTGCTTGCATCAGTTACCTGATGTGGAATAGAGTTCCATGTAGTCATGGTTCGATGTAGTACAGTGCGCCTCCCATAGTCTGTTCTTGATTTGGGGATTGTGAAGAGCCATGAGATTTACATGCATACAATTAATGTTAGCTCTCCATGTAGATTTAAGGGCCAGCCGTGCTGCCCTGTTCTGAGCCAATTGTAATTTTCCTAGGTCCCTCTTTGTGGCACCTGACCACACGACTGAGCAGTAGTCCAGGTGCAACAAATCTAGAGCCTGCAGGACGTGCCTTGTTGATAGTGTTGTTAAAAAGGCAGAGCAGTGCTTTTTTATGGACAGACTTCTCCCCATCTTAGCTACTGTTGTATCAACATGTTTTGACCATGACAGTTTACAATCCAGGGTTACTCCAAGCATTTTAGTCACCTTAACTTGCTCAATTTCCACATTATTCATTACAATATTTAGTTGAGGTTTAGGGTTTATGATTCGTCCCAAACTATGATGTATACACAGTGAGTCAGGAAGCAGGTGCAGAAAGAGAGTTTAATAATAAGACAAGGCAGATGAACAAAACATGAGTAGCATACTGAACTTGAAAACAAACCAATACTGCCTGATGACTGAGGCTACTGAGGGCTAAATAGAGGGAAGGTAATCAATGTGATGATGAAGTCCAGGTGTGTATATTGATGGGGAGTAGGTGTGCGTAATATTTGGGGAGTAGGTGTGCATAATGATGGTTGCCAGGACCGGTGGTTAGTAGACCGGCGATGTCGAGCACTGGAGGGGGGGGGGAGCGGGGGTAGGCTTTACACAAATACATATTTAGGACTAACTCATTCCCTGCCACCCATTCAGAAACTAACTGCAGCTCTTTGTTAAGTGTTGCAGTGATTTCACTTGCTGTAGTAGCTGTCGTGTATCGTGTTGCATCATCCGCATACATAGTGATTAGTAAAGACTGAAAAAAGTAATGGGCCTAGACAGCTGCCCTGGGGAATTAATGATTCTACCTGGATTATGTTGGAGATGCTTCCATTAAAAAACACCCTCTGTGTTCTGTTAGACGGGTAAATCTTTATCCATAATATTGCAGGGGGTGTAAAGCCATAACACATACGTTTTCCATCAGCAGACTATGATTGATAATGTCAAAAGCCGCACTGAAGTCTAACAAACTAGCTATTTTTATAAACAATTTCTCTCAGACAATCATCAGTCATTTGTGTAAGTGCCATGCTTGTTGAATGTCCTTCCATATAAGCGTGCTGAAAGTATGTTGTCAATTTGTTTACTGTAAAATAGCATTGTATCTGGTCAAACACCATTTTTCCCAAATGTTTACTATGGGTTGGTAACAGGCTGATTGGTTGGCTATTTGAACCAGTAAAGGAGGCTTTACAATTTTTGGGAAGTGGAATTACTTTTGCTTCCCTCAACACATGAGGGCATACACTTTTAAGATGGCTTAGATTGAAGATATGGCAAAAATTGAAGGAGTGGCAAAATCGTCCGCTATTATCCTCAGTAATTTTCCGTCCAAGTTGGCAGACCCCGGTGGCTTGTCATTGTTGATCGACAGCAATAATGTTGTCCTTTCTTCCACACCACATTACGGAATTCAAAATTACAACGCTTGTCTTTCATAATTTGATCAGTTATACTTGGATTTGTAGAGTCAGCGTTTGTTGCTGGCATCTCATGCTAATCTTGCCAATTAAAAATGAATTAAAGTAACTGGCAATATCAATGGGTTTTGTGATGAATTAGCTATATGATTCATTAAATGATGGAGCTGAGTTTGCCTTTTTGCCCAAAATGTCATTTAAAGTGTGCCAAAGCTTTTTACTCTCATTCTTTATATAATTTATATATATATATATTTGTTTGATAGTATAGTTTCTTTTTATTCAGTTTAGTCACATGATTTCTCAATTTGCAGTACGTTTGGCAATCCGTTGTGCAGCAAGACTTATTTGCCATTCCTTTTGCCTCATCCCTCTCAACCATACAATTTTTCAATTTAACCGTATTTACAGTCATTTTCTTAACGGGTGCATGCTTATTAGTAACTGGAATAAGCAATTTCGTGAATGTGTCAAGTGCAGTGTCTGGTTGCTCCTCATTACACACCACAGACCAGCAAATATTATTTACATCATCAACATAAGAATTACTACAAATCTTATTGTATGACCTTTTATACACTATCTTAGGCCCAGACTTCGGATCTTTGGTTTTCCTAGATATGGCTACTATATTGTGATCACTACATCCAATGGATTTGGATACTGCTTTAAAGCAAATTTCTGAAGTATTACAAAAGATGTGATCAATACATGTTGATTATTTCATTCCTTTGCTGTCTGTATCTACCCTGGTAGGTTGACTGATAACCAGTGGCGGCTGGCCGATAGAGGGCGCTAGGGCGCCGCCCCCTTAAATAAAATTATTTAAAAAAATAAAATAAAAAATAAATAAAAATAATAATAATAATAAAAACATCAGTATGTCAATATTTGTGTGTTTGAAATATGGAATGCACACAGTAATATGTGTAAGATATGATAGAAAATCATATTCGCAACCTTTCCTCTGCCTGTCAAACGCCTCGTCAGCTCTGGGCGATACAGAAAGTGCCCCGAGGAGGCGGGTCTACGTAGCAGTTAAGCCAATTGCTAATTTAAGATATGAATGTATGACATAAAATGTAGCTAATCAGCGATTTTAATTCGAATCCAAGGAGGGCGATTATTTTATCGCCCCAAGCTCGCCCCTGATAAAATAAGGACCGGGCTCCAGTGGCGCCATTTTTACTAGACGACAATGGCGAGCGCAAACGTTACTCCTCCAAGACCCAACCCTAACTCGGTGAAATCTCTCCTCCAAGATCCGTTTGAGAGGAGAACTTTGTCAGAGAAAGTTCGGGTGAAAGAGCTGGGCCCAGATCAACCTGACCTCTCAATCAGACAGCAGGCTAGCGAGAAAGGGAAGCAGTATATGCGCGGCTTCTCCCGTAGCTGGTACACCAGGAAGGCTTGGCTAGCTGGGTGCACTGATGCTAATGCTTTATTTTGCTTTCCGTGCTTGCTTTTTAAAACGACGGGGTCAGATTCAGCATGGACAGGTACCGGAGTGAGGGATATGAAGCACCTGTCAGAGAAGGTAAAGAAACATGAGAACACCAGGGCACACATGGACAACTCTGTAAAGCTAGCTGTATTAGGAAGGGTGAACATTGCTACGCAGCTGGATGACGGCCACAGGATTGCGGTGAGGAAACACAATGAGGAGGTGGATAAAAACAGGCACATTCTATCCAAAATTATCGATTGTGTGAAGTTCTGTGGGGCTTTTGAGTTGGCCTTGCGTGGGCACGAGGAGACTGACTCCTCGGACAACCCCGGCATTTTCCGGGGCTTAGTGGATTTTGTTGCCTCCCTCGACAGTGTGCTGGAGGAGCACCTGAAGACAGCTACCGTTTTTAAGGGCACGTCAAAGACGATACAGAACGAGCTGTTGGACTGTATGCTGTCAGTGCTTAAGGATTACATCCTGGAGGAAGTAAAGAGTGCTGATTTTATCGCCATTCAAGCTGACGAGACGACTGACGTTTCCACCCACTGCCAGTTGGTGCTTGTGATACGCTACATTGATGCTAAAAGTAACGTCCAAGAGCGTTTTTTCGAGTTCATTTTGATCGAGAACGCAACCGCCGACACCATCGCTACAGCGCTGCTGGAGAGGCTCAGCACCATACTCTCACATGGACAAAAGGCCAAACTTATTGCCCAGGCTTACGACGGAGCAAGTGTGATGAGGGGAGCCACCGGCGGAGTGCAGCGTAAAATAGTGGATGTGTACGAAAATGCGCACTACGTCCACTGCTATGCACATCAGCTGAACCTCATCATGCAGCAGGCTACTTCACGCATCCCCAGGATCGGCACTTTCTTTTCCGACCTTGCAGGATTTTCCGCTTTCTTCTCCAGGTCTCCCAAGCGAATCACCGTGCTTGACGAAGTGGTTGCGCATAGACTCCCCAGAGCCTCTACAACACGGTGGAACTTCCACAGTCGCGCTGTAAACACTGTGTACGAGTACAGGGATGACCTCCTAACGTGTTTCCAGACCATCAGAGACTCTGGGAACTTTGATGCCCCGACTGTCAGAGAGGCGGGGGGCTTTGTGAGGATGCTCGAAGACGAGGCTTTCTGTTTTTTCCTGGCACTGTTCCACAAGATCATGCCAAATGTGGACATGCTTTTCAGCCAGCTGCAGAAGAGGAACATCGACCCTGTCTTCATTAAAGCACTTGTCCAGAGGTTCACAGACAGCATGCTAACAATCAGGTAAATAACTATATTTACTATTGGCTGATAAAGATGTTGTTAGAAAGATGAATAGTTCACTTACAACAGTTTAAAAGCCTAAATGTGTCTGGTCATCAAAGTGAGTGATTATCATAGAGCCGTCACAATTATATTTGTTTTAGTATTTTAAAAGGAAAGAGAAGACACAATCAGACGTTGATAATAATGCAGGAAAGTACTACACAGTTTGTAATAATTATTCAGGTGTCCACCAGGTCAATTTCTAGAAGAGGCCTAGTTGTTATTGAAGATTAACTTTATTGCTAAGTGCACAGCAGAACAAAATGATGTTGCATCCCTCTCACAAATGTAATAGAAAAAGGCTTTAAAACGTAATAACATCAGTTAATTATGTACATCACAGGTTAAAAGCAGTTACTAGACATAGTTTGTGTGTATATACACACTATCTGTCTGTCTGTCTGTCTATATATATATATATATATATATATATATATATATATATATATATATATATATATAAAAGTCACTGGTTGTGTGTTGAGGGGGAATTACAGTGAGTTAAGAAGTCTGATTGCAAGTTATCAAATTAAACTTTATTTTTTGGACCCAGGGCCTCAATTCCCTCTTTGTGTGGGGACAGCGCATCTGACGAGCAGCAACAGCCCATCAAGCGACGGAGGATGCTGGGTGCAGGAGAACAACAGAGGTTGGCTATAGAGGTAAGTTGTGATGTAATTGTCAGTGTTTCCCCCTATAACTTTTTTCAGGCCTGGTAGTATGTAGCCAAAACCCTGAACAATCAGCACCTTGGTAATCATATACTTGAGTTGGACATAGGCATGTGTCAGTCAGGATCACTTGCATCAAAATAGCTTAATTGCAAATTAAAGCTGATGATGTATCTTTTACAGGTATGTGATACCATCCTGAGTCATGCCAAAGAGAGGTTCTCCTTCACCCAGCACCTCATCAGCGCAACACTATTGCACGGAGAGTTGTTCCCACAACACAGTGTGAAGTTCCCCGATACAGCGCTTGAAACAACCGTGGAGGCGTACCCCATGTTGAACAAGGCCAAGCTCAAAACCGAACTGTCCCTCATCTATGAGAACAGTGAGTTCAAGGCTTGTAGTGGTGCAGTGCCCCTGTACCAGTTCTTCATGGAGAACAACCTTCAGAGCACTTTCACAGAGACTGCCAGCCTCCTCAAGATCCTCATCACCACACCCATGACAACTGCTGAGTCAGAAAGGTGCTTCTCTACACTGAAAAGGATCAAGACCTTCCTGAGAAACAGCATGACACAGGATCGCCTGAACGCTCTGGCCATGCTCTCCATGGAGAAGAAACTTGTCAGGGACATTCCTGACTTTAATCAAAGGGTCATTGAGAGGTTTGCCACTCAGAAGGACAGACGGGCAAAATTCCTGTACAAATAAGATGACAGACACACACACACAGAGCAGCTCTGGCCGCATGTTTCTTTGTATATAGTTGACCTTAGCATAAAAAATCCAGTTATATATGGTACTCTAGAAAGTCTTAATAGTGTCTTTGCTAATATTACTGTATTTATGTTGTTTTGTATCAATTAATTGTTGCAGTTCTGGAGCACATTAACAATTAGTCACATTTAGTATGATCATAAAATACTGTATGCTATTCTTCCAGTCAAAGGTTTGAGTTCATCCACTTGATATCCATTTCTATATTATACATCCTTTTATACAGTGTAAGATTTCCTATAAACTTTATAATAATTTCATGTTATTGTCCACTTTCCACTCTGTTCTGACAGCATGCCTGTTGCGTTGCCTGTTTACTACCAATGGTGAAAAGTTCACTTTAAATGCAAATGAAAGGCTTGGGTTTGTGTAATATGTTTTTGTGTAAGAATGCCTCAACTTTTTAATATTGGCATTAAATAATTACTGAATGTTTCACTGAGCACTGCTGTCCTGCAGTTTGTGTTAAAATATATCGCGATGGTTACAGGAAAAAAAAAGTATGGCACAGCCCCACCGAGAATATTTTTCACCAGCCGCCACTGCTGATAACCTGAACCATTTTGCATGCACTAGTTACAGTTTGAAGCTTTTTCTTGAGTGGTCAGCTTGATGAAACTCAGTCAATATTTAAATCACCCAGAAAATATATCTCTCTGTTGATAATCACATACATTATCAAGCATTTCACACGTTATCCAGATACTGACAGTTAGCGCTGGTCTATAGCAGCTTCCCACAATAATAGGCTTTAGGTGAGGTAAATGAACCTGTAGCCATATTACTTCAACAGTATTGAACATGGGATCCTCTCTAAGCTTTACAGGAATGTGGTTCTGAATATAAATGGCAACACCTCCACCTTTGGCATTTCTGTCTTTTCTGTAGATGTTATAACCATGTATTGCTACCATTGTATCATCAAAGGTATTGTCTAAGTGAGTTTCAGATATTGAATGTCATCTGTTATTGATTTCATGAACCTTGTTTCTTAAGCTACATATTAATGTGGGCTATTTTTAGCACTTTTCTGGGATGCTTGATTGTTTTCATTGCTTTACTGGGAAGCTTAGCAGAAGTAGACATGCTCATGTTATTTATGTTAGTGCAGGGTGAGCTGCACATAGTGGACTTCCCTACTAGGGCACACCACCTCAGTGCTAACAGTATAACTTTGGTTCATAGTCACATGATTACTGCACACAATAGCTGTAGGATCAGCAGAGGCATTCAGGGCAGTTAGAGGGACATCAATTGGGTTACTTACATTGTGTCTTCCAACGCCCCTGGGATAATGTACCTTTACTCAAGCATTATGACCACTCAGTGACACAATGATAGGGATTACCTGAGCTGGGTTTGGGTCATTGATAAGTCATTGTTTCAACGCTGCCTTATAATGCTGTGAAATGATCCAGTAACCCTCCTTATAAAGGTATCAAAATTGTCAATAAATGTTACACCTGCGAGGACCTCTACACCAGGCGGTGTCAGAGGAAGGCTCAAACATGTTTGCAATAGTCTCATATTCAATAATGGAAGGCTAACAGTCTAGTGAAATTTTTGCTACAAATTAGTGAGGGCACAGGGCAAGATATTATGGGGCACGACGATGAGGCAGCCTATAGGGAGGAGGTCAGAGATCTGGCAGTGTGGTGCCAGGTGAACAACCTCTCCCTCAATGTCAGCAAGACAAATAAGCTTATCATGGACTACAGGAAACTGAGGGCCGAGGACGCACCAATCCACAACGATGGAACTGTAGCGAAGTGGGTAGATAGCTTCAAGTTCCTCTGTGTCCACATCACTAAAGAATTAACATTGTCCACACACCCCCACACAGTTGTAAAGAGGGCACGTCAGCATCCCTTCCCCCTCAGGAGGCAGAAAAGATTTGGCAACTGCAAAGCACCCGACCACAAGACACTACATATGGTGAATAGTTATGCATGCTCAAGTTTTCAGTTTTTTTGTCTTATTTCTTGTTTGTTTCACCTCCAAATATTTTGCATCTACAAAATGGTAGGCATGTTGTGTAAATCAAATGATAACGCCCCAAAAAATCAGTTTTAATTCCAGGTTGTAAGGCAACAAAATAGGAGAATTGGCAAGGGGGGTGAATAATTTCGCAAGGCACTGTAAGTGCAGAATATTGTATATTCAGTTATGGCCTAAAATACAGTTGAAGTCGGAAGTTTACAAACACTTAGGTTGGAGTCATTAAAACTAGTTTTTAACCACTCCACAAATTGCTTGTTAACAAACTATAGTTTTGGCAAGTCGGTTAGGACATCTACTTTGTGCATCACACAAGTAATTTTTCCAACAATTGTTTACAGACAGATTATTTCACTTATAATTCACTGTATCACAATTCCAGTGGGTCAGAAGTTTACATACACTAAGTGGACTGTGGCTTTAAACAGCTTGGAAAATTCCAGAAAATGATGTCATGGCTTGAGTTTGAAGGTAGGCCTTGAAATACATCCACAGGTACACCTCCAATTGACTCAAATTATGTTAATTAGCCTATTAGAAGCTTCTAAAGCCATGACATCATTTGAGTCAATTGGAGTTGTACCTGTGGATGTACAGTGGGGAAAAAAAGTATTTAGTCAGCCACCAATTGTGCAAGTTCTTCCACTTAAAAAGATGAGAGAGGCCTGTAATTTTCATCATAGGTACACGTCAACTATGACAGACAAATTAAGAATTTTTTCCCCCCAGAAAATCACATTGTAGGATTTTTTATGAATTTATTTGCAAATTATGGTGGAAAATAAGTATTTGGTCACCTACAAACAAGCAAGATTTCTGGCTCTCACAGACCTGTAACTTCTTCTTTAAGAGGTTCCTCTGTCCTCCACTCGTTACCTGTATTAATGGCACCTGTTTGAACTTGTTATCAGTATAAAAGACACCTGTCCACAACCTCAAACAGTCACACTCCAAACTCCACTATGGCCAAGACCAAAGAGCTGTCAAAGGACACCAGAAACAAAATTGTAGACCTGCACCAGGCTGGGAAGAATGAATCTGCAATAGGTAAGCAGCTTGGTTTGAAGAAATTAACTGTGGGAGCAATTATTAGGAAATGGAAGACATACAAGACCACTGATAATCTCCCTCGATCTGGGGCTCCACGCAAGATCTCACCCCGTGGGGTCAAAATTATCACAAGAACGGTGAGCAAAAATCCCAGAACCACACGGGGGGACCTAGTGAATGACCTGCAGAGAGCTGGGACCAAAGTAACACAGCCTACCATCAGTAACACACTACGCCGCCAGGGACTCAAATCCTGCAGTGCCAGATGTGTCCCCCTGCTTAAGCCAGTACATGTCCAGGCCCGTCTGAAGAGTGCATTTGGATTATCCAGAAGAGGATTGTGAGAATGTCATATGGTCAGATGAAACCTAAATAGAACATTTTGGTAAAAACTCAACTCGTCGTGTTTGGAGGACAAAGAATGCTGAGTTGCATCCAAAGAACACCATACCTACTGTGAAGCATGGGGGTGGAAACATCATGCTTTGGGGCTGTTTTTCTGCAAAGCGACCAGGACGACTGATCCGTGTAAAGGAAAGAATGAATGGGGCCATATATTGTGAGATTTTGAGTGAAAACCTCCTTCCATCAGCAAGGGCATTGAAGATGAAACGTGGCTGGGTCTTTCAGCATGACAATGATCCCAAACACACCGCCCGGGCAACGAAGGAGTGGCTTCGTAAGAAGCATTTCAAGGTCCTGGAGTGGCCTAGCCAGTCTCCAGATCTCAACCCCATAGAAAATCTTTGGAGGGAGTTGAAAGTCTGTGTTGCCCAAAGACCGCCCCAAAACATCACTGCTCTAGAGGAGATCTGCATGGAGGAATGGGCCAAAATACCAGCAACAGTGTGTGAAAACCTTGTGAAGACTTACAGAAAACGTTTGACCTGTGTCATTGCCAACAAAGGGTATATAACAAAGTATTGAGAAACTTTTGTTATTGACCAAATACTTATTTTCCACCATAATTTGCAAATAAATTCATAAAAAAGGCATTAAAATATTTCTGGATTTTTTTTTCTCATTTTGTCTGTCATAGTTGACGTGTACCTATGATGAAAATTACAGGCCTCTCTCATCTTTTTAAGTGGAAGAACTTGCACAATTGGTGGCTGACTAAATACTTTTTTCCCCCACTGTATTTCAAGGCCTACCTTCAAAATCAGTGCCACTTTGCTTGACATCATGGGAAAATCAAAAGAAATCAGCCAAGACCTCAGAAAAACAATTGTAGACCTCCACAAGTCTGGTTCATCATTGGGAGCAATTTCCAAACGCCTGAAGGTACCACGTTCATCTGTACAAACAATAGTACACAAGTATAAACATCATGGGACCACGCAGCCGTCATACCGCTCAGGAAGGAGACACGTTCTGTCTCCTAGAGATGAACATAATTTGGTGCGAGAAGTGCAAATCAATCCCAGAACAACAGCAATGGACCTTGTGAAGATGCTGGAGGAAACAGGTACAAAAGTATCGACATCCACAGTAAAACGAGTCCTATATCGACATAACCTGAAAGGCCGCTCAGCAAGGAAGTAGCCACTGCTCCAAAACCGCCATAAAAAAGCCAGACTACGGTTTGCAACTGCACATGGAGACAAAGAACATACTTTTTGGAGAAATGTCCTCTGGTCTGATGAAACAAAAATAGAAATGTTTGGCCATAATGACCATTGTTATGTTTGGAGGGAAAAGGGGGTAGCTTGCAAGCCGAAGAACACCATCCCAACCATGAAGCACGGGGTTGGCTGCATCATGCTGTGGGGGTTCTTTGCTGGAGGAGGGACTGGTGCACTTCACAAAATAGATGGCATCATGAGGAAGGAAAATGATGTGGATATATTGAAGCAACATCTCGAAACATCAGTCAGTAAGTTAAAGCTTGGTTGCAAATGGGTCTTCCAAATGGACAATGACCCCAAGCATACTTCCAAAGTTGTGGCAAAATGGCTTAAGTACAGCAAAGTCAAGGTATTGGAGTGGCCATCACAAAGCCCTGACCTCAATCCTATAGAAAATATGTGGGCAGAACTGAAAAAGCGTGTGCCAGTAAGGAGGCCTACAAACCTGACTCAGTTACACAAGCTCTGTCAGGTGTTCAGCTCTGTCAAAATTCACCCAACTTATTGTGGGAAGCTTGTGGAAGGCTACCCGAAACGTTTGACCCAAGTTAAACAATTTAAAGGCAATGCTACCAAATACTAATTGTGTACGTAAACTTCTGACCCACTGGGAATGTGATGAAATAAATAAAAGCTGAAATAAATCATTCTCTCTACTATTCTTCTGACATTTCACATTCCTAAAATAAAGTGGTGATCCTAACTGACCCAAGAAAGGGAATTTTTACTATGATTAAATGTCAGGAATTGTGAAAAACTGAGTTTAAATGTATTTGGCTAAGGTGTATGTAAACTTCCGACATCAACTGTAAATGTTGTTTATATGGGCAGAATATTGCAGCCTAGGCCTATTTAAATTTGTTCATATGGGCTGAAGGCTAAAAACAGCCTATATTATGTATTTTCTTTAAAAAAAATGTATTTTTGTTTTATCTAGTTTTACACCATTAATTAACACTAACTATTCACTATAAAAAAGTTTATTTATCAACAAAAAAGCTTATCAAAATACAAACAATTATGGGGCAAAAATAAGTAGGCCTAAAACATTTATTTCCAATAACCAAATAATACAAAACAATAAGAGTAAGCTACATGACGGTGCAGCGCCATAAAAACAAGTTCAAGAACAAATGTCCAAGTGTTCTGGTCTCATAAGGATTTTGGAGTCATTGAAAGTGTTGAATTGGATAAGTGGCACGAAGAATGTCCAAGTAGGCTAGGTGCACATTTTTCTCAGATGGATTTTGGAGTGTTCACAACTGCAACTTGAAAGTGTAGGCAACGCTCTTCAGGTAAGACTCCGTTCGGTCATGGTGTACTTCTGAACCAGGGTAAAGATCAGAATTCTGTATGGCCTGGGTCCACTGTGATGCTGGAGGATCAGCTCTTCTTCGTAGCCCTTATAGCTGTCAGGGATGACGAGTTCAAAGAGGGATGTAGGTGCCACGTTGTTCTTTTTTTGGTGCCTCTTTATCAACTTCTTCATTTTCATACATTTCTCCCCAAATAGATGCAGGCAAGTCATGTGTACCACGGTCCCCAACTTGGTCAGTTTCTTCCTGGGTCTCCAGGCTTCTCTTCTTCAGGCCATTCATCAGCTTTCAGATTGGAATCCGAGCATTGTTATGGGTTATGGTTGTGTTCTCCAGATAACTTGGAGATAACCCCGTCAGTGAGGGTTATGCGACCTCGGCATTCGAAAGCATCATATTCGGTGCACTTCCAGAAGGACTTATTTGCAGTCTGTAGTTCCTGTCTGTATGTGTAGCCTTCATGTGCCAGGATATTTTTTCCACGCACAGAGAAGATAAATTCAGGTTCCATTGCTTGTTCTGCTCCTCTGAGAATAATGAATGCTGAGGGTAGCAGATCTTTTAAGCAGAATATTTTGATTATTAGCATTTAAACGACTTGCAATTCGATTGCTGGTCTGTCGAAGCCACCCATTCAACCCATTTATTCAGATCTGTCAGTTCAAAGAGGATAGTTTCAAAGGTAGTTAATTTGGCCTAGTTACTGTTCATTAGCAGCACACATTTGTATTCATTCTTACATCTCTTAAAATAGCCTATACTCTTCTTGTGTAATGTACAGCCTACTGTACTGTTTGTCTGTCTGGACTGACTGCCAGTCTTGGTGAGTATCTTAAGTTAATAAAATACTAAAATAGTCTTCTTTAGTTTGTGTGCTATTATTATTTTACATTTAAGTATGACCTAAAACTAGAACTGTCTTTTGGGCTTCATGGGAATGTAACATTTTAATATATTCTAGTAACATTTTACTAGTTCAAAAATGTGTGACATAAAACACTTTTCGTGGCAGTATATACTTATATAATAACAATTAGACATTGAATTTGAACTCTGTTTTAGCTATCATCAGCTGATTCAGAAAATAATTTTCAGAATGACAGTAAAGTGAACAGCTGTTGTGATAGCACGCAAGGTATTTCTACAATGTTTTGATGTTTAATGTGTTACGAAAAGGATAGTCCAAACTATATCGGGTAAAAATGTAAGCCTATATAAAAAAATATATAGGCTCAAAAGCAAATAAGCTTTCTTTCCATGTAATACATTTTTTTCAATGGCTTCACCTGAGTGTCCTCGCCAGCCAGGGTTGGGCAGCACATTACACATTTCCAATGTTCCAATGTTATAGTCTTGTGAATCTCTCATACATATTGTTTTAAATGGAAAATGGGAACTAAAGGGAAAGAAGGACAAATACTGATTTCAAAACAAAATGGACTACATTCTCATTCATATTATAAAGACATGGGGTGAGCATCAAAATAGTTTTAAAAGATGCCCTTGCCTTAAAGTTGAACGTCGGATAGATCTTTAGTATAATAGCCTATACAGTCAACTCAAAATATGGTATTCTGTTCTTTTGAAATAGCAAACATTTTCTGTATCATAATGAGACTAAATGAAATTACAAAGGCCAAATGGATTTTGTGATGTTGTCCTATATTAAATATACTTTTTATACTGTTAAAATGTAGGGGAAAATACATTTTATATAAACGTTTTCTGTGGTCCAAATGTCATAATAATTTTAATTTTTCAGTTGGTAGGCCTACCCATGTCTCTCATCACTTGGAAAGCATCCTCACTGATGTCAATACCAAAGCTGATAACTGTGACTTGATTGAATTGGAATGATGTGAATAATAATAATGATGATGGTGAGAGCCCAGTATAGCCTATTCCTTTAATCATAGGCTATTGTTAATTTGTGTCTTTAAAATCACAATGTTTCCATTCCTATAGTCATGGGAAAACCTTTTCAATAGAAATGTGTCACGCCCTGGCTCTGGGGACTCTCGTATGTTGAGCCAGGGTGTTAGGTTCTAGTTTTGTGTTTCTATGTTGGCCAGGGTGGCTCCCAATCAGAGACGGCTGTTGCTCGTTGTCTCTGATTGGGAGCCATACTTAGGTAGCTGTAAGGCATTCGTTTGGTGTGGTTTCTTGTTCCTTTTGATTTGTGTTTGTATCGAAGGACTTCACGTTTCGTTTGTTGTTTTGTTCGCTGTGGTGTACAAGAAAATAAATATGTACGCATCTCATGCTGCGCCTTGGCCCGCTCCTTTTCAAGACTATCGTGACAGAAGAAACCACCACGACTGGGTCAAGCAGCGTGATGAGGAGAAAGGTTGGAATTGGGAGCAGTGGAGAGAGAATTGGACAAGAACCATGGAGGCCTGGTCCACGGGGGAGAGACAAGCCCAGAAATTTTTTAGGGGGGGGCTCACGCCGAGGACGACGGGGCAGCAGGAGTACGGGATAGAGTGGTTCAGAGGGTTGGCAGAGGAGGCCGCCAGGTTACGGGAGTTACTGGACACCAGGGGGAAGGAGTATGTAGAGGCACGGCGAGAGGTACTGGGGTGTGTTGCCAGTCCGGTCCGGCCCGTTCCTGATCCCCGCGTAGGGCCAGTGGCGTGTGTTCCCAGTACGGTTCGGCCTGTTCCTGCCTCTCGCACCGAGCCTGTGGTGCGCGTCGCCAGCCCGGTCCGGCCTGTTCCTGTCCCTTGCGCCAAGCCTGTGGTGCGCGTCGCCAGCCCGGTTCGGCCTGTTTCTGCTCCCCGCACCAAGCCTATGGTGCGCTTCGTCAGCCCGGTTCGGCCTGTTCCTGCTCCCCGCACCAAGCCTATGGTGCGCGTCGTCAGCCCGGTCCGGCCTTTTCCTGCGCCCCGCACCAAGAAAGTGGTGCGCTTCGTCAACCCGGTTCGGCCCGTCCCTGCTCCCCGCACCAAGTCAATGGTGCGCGTCGTCAGCCCGGTCCGGCCTGTTCCTGCTCCCCGCACCAAGCAAGTGGTGCGCTTCATCAGCCCGGTTCGGCCCGTCCCTGCTCCCCGCACCAAGCCAATGGTGCGCGTCGTCAGCCCGGTCCGGCCCGTCCCTGCTCCCCGCACCAAGCCTGTGGTGCGTGTCGTCAGTCCGGCACAGCCCGTGCCTGTTCCACCGGTGCCTGGTCCGGCACCGGTCAGCTGCTCCACTCCGGAGCTAGAGCATTCCGCTCCACCAGTGTTCAGTCCAGCTCCGGCCAGCAGGGCCAGACCGGATCAGGGGCGCTTTGGGGGGTTAGAGAGGGAGTGGGAGTCATGCCCGGAGCCGGATCCACCGCCGAGGCGGAGTGCCCACCCGGTCCCTCCCCTGTTGTGTTTGGTTGGCGCGGCCGGAGTCCGCGCCTTTGGGGGGGGGGTACTGTCACGCCCTGGCTCTGGGGACTCTCGTATGTTGAGCCAGGGTGTTAGGTTCTAGTTTTGTGTTTCTATGTTGGCCAGGGTGGCTCCCAATCAGAGACGGCTGTTGCTCGTTGTCTCTGATTGGGAGCCATACTTAGGTAGCTGTAAGGCATTCGTTTGGTGTGGTTTCTTGTTCCTTTTGATTTGTGTTTGTATCGAAGGACTTCACGTTTCGTTTGTTGTTTTGTTCGCTGTGGTGTACAAGAAAATAAATATGTACGCATCTCACGCTGCGCCTTGGCCCGCTCCTTTTCAAGACGATCGTGACAAAATGTCAGCCTTTTTTCCACATTAAATATTTAATTTTCATAACTGATCAAAATTCGGTATGTTCTAACCTATAGAAAATATTCTGCCAATATCAACACATTTATTTTAGGCCATATAAAGAAAAGCTATGCATGACTTAATGAAAATGATCAAACAGAAACAACATTGTTTCACATTCTTTAATAAAAGACTCATTAACAGAAATAGGCAATACAGCTGGCTTCAATGTATCTCGACGACGTTGAGTGCGCAAGGGGGTCTGTGCGCGCTGTAGTACCTTCCACAAAAAGTTTTGCTATACAAAAAGACACATAAGCCATACCCCTTGACTTATTTCACATTTTGTTGTGTTACAGCCTGAATTCAAAATGGATTAAATATACTTTTTTTGTCAACCATCTACACACAATACCCCATAATGACAAAGTGAAGAAAAAAATTATCGACATTTTTGCAACTTTATTGAAAATGAAATACAGAAATATCTAATTTACATAAGTATTCACACCCGAGTCAAAACTTTGTAGAAGCACCTTTGGTGACGATTACAGCTTTGACTCATTTTGGGTATATCTGTATCAGTTTTGAACATCTGGATTTGGGGATTTTCTCCCCTTCTTCCTTGCAGATATTCTCAAGCTCTGTTAAGTTAGATGGGGAGTGGTGGTGAACAGCAATCTTCAAGTCTTTCCACTGATTTTAAATGGGAGTTGTCATTGGGTTCCTGGCCACCTCCCTTACCAAGGTCCTTCTTGCCCGGTTTCTCAGTTTGGTCAAACGGCCAGCTCAAGGCAGAGTATGGGTAGTTCCATATTTTTTCAATTTCCCAATGATGAAGACCACTGTCCACTTTCAACACTCCAGAAATAGTTGTATACCCTTCCTCAGATATACATTACCAGTCAAACGTTTGGACACACCTACTCATTGAAGGGTTTTTCTTTTTTTTTAAACTATTTTCTACATTGTAGAATAATAGTGAAGACATCAAAACTATGAAATGACACATATGGAATCATGTAGTAACCAAAAAAGGGTTAAACAAATCAAAATATATTTTATAATTCAGATTCTTCAAAGTAGCCACCCATTGCCTTGATGACAGCTTTGCACACTCTTGGCATTCTCTTAACCAGCTTCATGAGGAATGCTTTTCCAACAGACTTGAAGGAGTTCCCACACATGCTGAGCACTTGTTGGCTGTTTTTCCTTCACTCTGCGGTCCAACTCATCCCAAACCATCTCAATTGGGTTGAGATTGTGGAGGCCAGGTCATCTGATGCAGCACTCCATCACTCTCCTTATTGGTAAAATAGCCCTTACACAGCCTGGAGGTGTGTTGGGTCATTGTCCTATTGAAAAACAAATGATAGTCACACACACTAAGCCCAAACCAGATGGATGGCGTATCGCTGCAGAATGCTGTGGTGGCCATGCTGGTTAAGTGTGCCTTGATTTCTAAATAAATCACAGACAGTGTCCCAAAGCACACCCACACCATCACACCTACTCCTCCATGCTTCATGGTGGGAACCACACATGCGGAGATCATCCGTTCACCTACTCTGCGTCTCAGAAAGACACGGCGGTTGGAACCAAAAATCTCAAATTTGAACTCATCAGACGAAAGGACAGATTTCCACTGGTCTAATGTCCATTGCTCGTGTTTCTTGGCCCAAGCAAGTCTTCTTCTTATTGGTGTCCTGTAGTAGTGGTTTCTTTGCAGCAATTCGACCATGAAGGTCTGATTCACGCAGTATCCTCTGAACAGTTGATGTTGAGATGTGTCTGTTACTTGAACTCTGTGATGCATTTATTTGGGGTGCAATCTGAGGTGCAGTTAACTCTAATGAACTTATCCTCTGCAACAGAGGTAACTCTGGCTCTTCCTTTCCTGTGGCAGTCCTCATGAGAGCCTGTTTCATTATAGCGCTTGATGGTTTTTGCGACTACACTTGAAGAAACATTCAAAGTTCTTGAAATATTCCGGATTGACTGACCTTCATGCCTTAAAGTAATGATGGGACTGTCATTTCTATTTGCTTATTTGAGCTGTTCTTGCCATAATATGGACTTGGTCTTTTACCAATTAGGGCTATCTTCCGTATACCACAGACAAACACATTAAGAAGGAAAGAAATTCCACAAATTAACTTTTAACAAGGCACACCTGTTAATTGAAATGCATTCCAGGTGACTACCTCATGAAGCTGGTTGAGAGAATGCCAAGAGTGTGCAATGCTGTCATCAAGGCAAAGGGTGGCTACTTTGAAAAATCTCAAATATAAAATATATTTGGAATTGTTGAACACTTTTTTGGTTACTACATGATTCCAAATGTGTTATTTCATAGTTTTGATGTCTTCACTACTTTCTACAATGTAGAAAAAACAAAGAAAAAAAAAAAATAACTTGAATGAGTAGGTGTGTCCAAACGTTTGACTGGTATTTTATGTCTCATCCCAATTACATCTCGGAGATCTACGGACAGTTCCTTGGACTTCATCTAATAGTTTCTGCTCTGACATTCGCTGTAAACTGTGGGACCTTATATAGACAGGTGTGTTTCTTTCTAAATCAAGTTTGAGTGACATCTGAAGGATGATCAAAGGAAAGTGGATGCACCTGACCTCAATTTGGAGTGCCATAGCAAAGGGGTGTGAATACTTATGTAAATTAGATATTTATGTATTTATTTTCAATAAATTAGCAAAAATGCCTAAACACATGTTGTCACTTTGTCATTATGGGGTACTGTGTGTAGATGGGTGAAAATTTACATTTTGAACACAACAACAAGTCAAGGGGTATGAATACTTTCTGAAGTCACTGTATGTGAGAATGCTGTTCATTGACTACAGTTCAGCATTCAACACTATTGTTCCCTCCACTATTGACACCAAGCTCAGAGACCTGGGACTGGACACCACCCTCTGCAACTGGATCCTGTACTTCCTGATGTGCAGACCACAGGCTGTGAGGATTGGCAACAACATCTCCACACTGACTCTTAACACGGGCCCCCCAGGGGTGTGTCCTCAGCCCTCTGCTGTACTTCCTGTTCACCCACGACTGCGTGGTTTTGCACAACCCCTGGCTCTGTGCTGGATTACTGCTCTGTCTGCTGACTGGAGAAACAAACTGAGTTTGGCATTATCAAGCCAAACATCCAGAGCCATTCAGCTCCACGTCTCCCTCCCAGTCACCTGGAGGTTGTTAACTAGAGCTGTGAGCTCCCTGACAGCCGCCGGTCTCTTCTGGGCAGTCCATCAGGTTTCATCTTTAAAACAGAGCACCAGCAAGACATGGCCTAATAATAGTTAGTAGAGAAGACTTGGAAGTCGTTTCCATTTTGACAGCGAACTGTCAGCTAAATGATGAGTTTGAATGTGGATACGATAAAAGATCTTGACCAAATATGGCTTGTCAGTCTGAGCTAGTTCTTTGCCTTTCATATGGTTTTCATATGGACATAATACAGGAGTAAGAATTACCAGATTTACAAACAGTCGGAAATTACAATTAGGCTTAGGAACTCTTTCAACCTGTAATGCACAGTGAAAACCTCTTAATTTCCTCAGTCAGACATAACAGGCGTGTGTGTGTCTGTGTGTTTGTCTGTGCGTGTGTGTGCACGCTCGCGTGCGTGTGTGTGTGTGTTGCAGCAGTAGCTCGATGCTGCTGATTGCTGCTTCATGTTTAGGGCTCCTACGAGCCCAATCACTGTTGCTGTGGTAGCGAATGCACAGTATGTAGGGAATAAGTTGTGTTGAAAGTAGTGCACTGACTTGCCTAGTTAAATAAAGGTTTGGAAATGAATAAATAGGGAATAGGGTGTCATTTGGGATGCACCCCTACTGTATATCCCCTGCTACCTGCCTCTCATCCAGTGAAAAAGTATTGTTTATTGTCTCTCTATTTGTCACCTCTCTCTTTAGAGTATGCTACAAATGTGGATGTAAAAGCCCTGTGCTCTGTCTCTAGGTCCTTCTCTCTCTCTTTCTCTCATTAAATGCAGATGGATTGTGTCCACCACAAGCAGGTGTCATGAATCTTGTTTCCGGAGGCAGCTCTGCAGAGTGGTCACTAGCTGGGACAGCCACGATTGTAGGCTGATTAGAACCTAGTACCGTTTCCTTATGCAAATAAATGCAATAATAATAATCAGAATGGTAACACTTTACTTGACACCCAGTGTCATAACACATTATGACATGGGTGGGTTTAATCCTGAATGCTGATTGGTTAAAACCGCATTTGAGCCGGTGTCTATTCCACAAGTTACCACCGGCTAAATCTATGACGTTAAAATGCCTATTTACTCTGTTCCATCTGACTGTGCAGTCCACTGTCTCATCAGCCAAACCAGGCAATTTATAAACTTGATCTCCACTATAAAAAGCATTTAGACATGATCTCACATTTCTTTTAGACTAACATTTCGTTTTCAACAGGGGAGACTTGTATAAAACTTGCTGTCTGTCTCTCTGACATTTGCAACATTATTTCAATATTCAAATTCGATGTCCAGCTGTCGTATAGTAATGAACGTGTCGGGAGTCGGGATGACAGGCAGGCAGCTTTTCTCAGCCAGTCAAAATCATGAATCAGCATCATTTTTATGGATATATACAAAGAAATATCAATAGAAAACAGGTTAAACTAAACAAAGTGCAGCAAGTTTGCAGTCTTTCCAGCTTCAGTTTGAAGTGATTGTGTTAGCTGTGTTGTTGGCTAGCTCCTCTGAACAACAGTGTCCTGACGAGAGAGCACATTTTCTATGCCAGGTGAAATCGGGCATTATTAGCTCATTGTTATGGATGTATCCAAATAAATGTCACTAGAAAACAGCTTAAACCAATGCAAATGCAGCTACTTTGTTGTTATTCTGGCTGCACTGTTTGATTTGACTGTAAATTATCCATAGTTGGCTAGCTAGCAAGCAAGGGATAAGAACGTTGTCGGCCAGTATGGCAATAGAACATTTAGAACGAACGACTGGGTATCCCCATAGATACAGAACAAAAAGACTTCTCTGGCAATTGAACCGATAGAACGAACGACCAGCCGGCTTGGGTAGCAACCCTAGATTTGTGTCGGGACTATATCTTGTGGAAGGATGAAATAGTATGAATAAATTAATCAAAATAACCTTTTTATGAAAATATGTAAATCATTATTTGAATATGTTGGTAACCCGTTGTATAAAAGTGATAATACCCTCGAAGCTGGTGTTTGGAGGATATATTGGCACGGTTAACCGTGCCAATATATCCTCCAAACACTGGCTTCTCTGGCATTATCACTTAAATAACGGCTGACATAACTTGTCATAACCTGTCATAAAATGGTCATAACACTGTCATGACCCATATATTTATACCTTTTGTGATATATATTGCGTTATTTTATGGCTGGCTATGACACCTACATAATAGTGTCAAAACCCACATTTATTCAAAATATTTTTTGCCCAGCCAAGACGTTTCCTTTCGTTTGAAAGTTTGTTTCCTTAATATTTTGTTGTTATTGTAATGAATTGTTTTTTTTAAATCAATTTTTAAATAACTTGTAGAAAATACACTTTATGACACTGCCAAGAAGCATTATGACCATCATAATACCAGATAGGCCCATCACGTACATGCCCTTATACCAGTCATCAGTCAAAAAGAGGGTGCTTGTCCTGCTCTTGAAATCTGCTCCTGCATTCATCCTATTCATCTGCAACAGAACATTGGGGTATGTACAGGTCTGACAGTCTGACATCAATATGTGCGCAATGACAATGATATTTAACATGGTCAAATAAAAAAATACATATATTACATAAACATACTGTTGACAGGTAGGCTATAGTGTAAGGGAATGTTTTGCCTTGTGTGGTAGGTTTTGACACACTTATGTAGGTGTCATAACCAGCCATAAAATAACTACAATGGTAGGTTTTGTGGGTTTTTACACTCTTATGTAGGTGTCAAAACCAGTCATAAAATAACGCAATATACAGTTGAAGTCGGAAGTTTACATACACCTTAGCCAAATACATTTAAACTCAATATTTCACAATTCCTGACATTTAATCCTAGTAAAAATTCCCTGTTTTAGGTCAGTTAGGATCACCACTTTTTTTAAAGAATGTGAAATGTCAGAATAATAGTAGAGAGAATGATTTATTTCAGATTTTATTTATTTCATCACATTCCCAGTGGGTCAGAAGTTTAGATACACTCAATTAGTATTTGGTACTATTGCCTTTAAATTGTTTAACTTGGGTCAAACATTTCGGGTAGTCTTCCACAAGTTTCCCACAATAAGTTGGGTGAATTTTGGCCCATTACTCCTGACAAAGCTGGTGTAACTGAGTCAGGTTTGTAGGCCTCCTTTCTCGCAGACGCTTTTTCAGTTCTGCCGACAAATGTTCTATAGGATTGAGGTCAGGGCTTTGTGATGGCCACTCCAATACCTTCACTTTGTTGTCCTTAAGCCATTTTGCCACAACTTTGGAAGTATGCTTGGGGTCATTGGAAGACCCATTTGCAACCAAGCTTTAACTTCCTGACTGATATCTTGAGATGTTGCTTCAATATACCCACATAATTTTCCTTCCTCATGATGCCATCTATTTTGTGAAGTGCATCAGATTCTCCTGCAGCAAAGCACCCTCACAGCATGATGATGCCAACCCCGTGCTTCACGGTTGGGATGGTGTTCTTCGGCTTGCAAGCTTTCCCTTTTTTCCTCCAAACATAACGATGGTCATTATGACCAAACATTTCTATTTTTGTTTAATCAGACCAGAGGACATTTCTCCAAAAAGTATAATATTTGTACCCACGTGCAGTTGCAAACCGTAGTCTGGCTTTTTTATGGCAGTTTTGGAGCAGTGGCTTTTTCCTTGCTGAGCGGCCTTTCAGGTTACGTCGATATAGGACTTGTTTTACTGTGGATATACAATGAGGGAAAAAAGTTTTTGATCCCCTGCTGATTTTGTACGTTTGCCCACTGACAAAGAAATGATCAGTCTATAATTTTAATGGTAGGTTTATTTGAACAGTGAGAGAAAGAATAACAACAAAAGAATCCAGAAAAACGCATGTCAAAAATGTTATAAATTGATTTGCATTTTAATGAGGGAAATAAGTATTTGACCCCCTCTCAATCAGAAAGATTTCTGGCTCCCAGGTGTCTTTTATACAGGTAACAAGCTGAGATTAGGAGCACACTCCTCAAGGGAGTGCTCCTAATCTCACCTTGTTACCTGTATAAAAGACACCTGTCCACAGAAGCAATCAATCAATCAGATTCCAAACTCTCCACCATGGCCAAGACCAAAGAGCTCTCCAAGGATGTCAGGGACAAGATTGTAGACCTACACAAGGCTGGAATGGGCTACAAGACCATCGCCAAGCAGCTTGGTGAGAAGGTGACAACAGTTGGTGCGATTATTCGCAAATGGAAGAAACACAAAAGAACTGTCAATCTCCCTCGGCCTGGGGCTCCATGCAAGATCTCACCTCGTGGAGTTGCAATGATCATGAGAACAGTGAGGAATCAGCCCAGAACTACACGGGAGGATCTTGTCAATGATCTCAAGGCAGCTGGGACCATAGTCACCAAGAAAACAATTGGTAACACACTATGCCGTGAAGGACTGAAATCCTGCAGCGCCCGCAAGGTCCCCCTGCTCAAGAAAGCACATATACAGGGCCATCTTAAGTTTGCCAATGAACATCTGAATGATTCAGAGGAAAACTGGGTGAAAGTGTTGTGGTCAGATGAGACCAAAATCGAGCTCTTTGGCATCAACTCAACTCGCCGTGTTTGGAGGAGGAGGAAGGCTGCCTATGACCCCAAGAACACCATCCCCACTGTCAAACACGGAGGTGGAAACATTATGCTTTGGGGGTGTTTTTCTGCTAAGGGGACAGGACAACTTCACCGCATCAAAGGGACGATGGACGGGGCCATGTACATTCAAATCTTGGGTGAGAACCTCCTTCCCTCAGCCAGGGCATTGAAAATGGGTCATGGATGGGTATTCCAGCATGACAATGACCCAAAACACACGGCCAAGGCAACAAAGGAGTGGCTCAAGAAGAAGCACATTAAGGTCCTGGAGTGGCCTAGCCAGTCTCCAGACCTTAATCCCATAGAAAATCTGTGGAGGTTCGAGTTGCCAAACATCAGCCTCGAAACCTTAATGACTTGGAGAAGATCTGCAAAGAGGAGTGGAACAAAATCCCTCCTGAGATGTGTGCAAACCTGGTGGCCAACTACAAGAAACGTCTGACCTCTGTGATTGCCAACAAGGGTTTTGCCACCAAGTACTAAGTCATCTTTTGCAGAGGGGTCAAATACTTATTTCCCTCATTAAAATGCAAATCAATTTATAAAAAAATTTACATGCGTTTTTCTGGATTTTTTTGTTGTTATTCTGTCTCTCACTGTTCAAATAAACCTACCATTAAAATTATAGACTGATCATGTCTTTGTCATTGGGCAGACGTACAAAATCAGCAGGGGATCAAATACTTTTTTCCATTACTGTATATAGTTTTGTACCTGTTTCCTCCAGTATCTTCACAAGGTCCTTTGCTGTTGTTCTGCGATTGATTTGAACTTTTCGCACCAAAGTATGTTCATCTCTAGGAGACAACCTGAATCTCCTTCCTGAGCGGTATGACAGCTGCGTGGTCCCATGGTGTTTATACTCAAATTATGTCAATTAGCCTATCAGAAGCTTCTAAAGCCATGACATCATTTTCTGGAATTTTCCAAGTTGTTTAAAGGCACAGTCGACTTAGTGTATGTAAACCTCTGACCCACTGGAATTGTGATACAGTGAATTATAAGTGAAATAATCTGTCTGTAAACAATTGTTGGAAGAATTACTATTATAATTACTGTAATTATTATACGGTATTGTTATGACATTCCTCTCTCTCTATCAACAAGTGCAGTGCTTTAAAGGGGAATTGCACTACTTTTCAACCTCATATTCATTATCTCCAGCATCATACCAGTGTCTACATATGTGAAAACGGCACATTTCTACGTTATGTAGTTAAAAAGATAATAAGTAAGTCCTAAAAAAGTGCAATTTGTTTACATCATCAAATTCTATTAAAAGTAAATTAATGATTTTCAAACCCTGCAATGAGCTTCTAGCCAGAGGGAGGGCATTTTCCTGCTCCCAGAGTGAGTGCTTCTGGTGGTTTTGCGGGAACGCAGAATTGGCAGTTTCGAGAAAATCTGCTATTGATGGCCAGGGCCTAGGCTAGAGCCATATAAATGTCACCCAAGTAGCCATTACTTTTCTAATTGGCACCTCAGTCCTCCATGCTCCCTCTGCCACTCTGACATGCTGGCAGCTTCCCAAATGGCACCCTATTGCCTATACAGTGCACTCATTTTGACCAGGTCCCATCATATATAGGAAACAGGGTGTCATTTGGGACACAGACTTTAGGCTGCTGTGCTGCTGATGAGGGAAGGCAGGGGCAGAAGGGGAGGGGAGGGAGGGAGGGAGGCAAGGAAGGAAGGAAGGAGGGAGAATCCCCATATGACCCATAGGGCTCTGGTCAAAAGTATTGCACTACATAGCAGGGTTCTCCCCAAAGAATGTCCACCTTGTGTACTGGCTGCCCCACTATATAATATTTAATTTCATTGTTTTGCTTAATTTGTTATCATTTAAGGCTCTAGATCAGTGGAGGCTACTGAGGGGAGGATGGCTCATTTTAATGCCTGGAATGGAGTCAATGGAATGGTATCAAACATGTGGCTTCCCTGTGGTTGATACCATTCCATTGACTCCATTCCAGCCATTACTGTGAGCCGTACTACCCTCAGCAGCCTCCACTGCTCTAGATGGCAGGAAATGGTAGTTACAGGTGTTAAAGAACGCAAAAATCTCACCTTACTCAACAGCACCACCTTGTTACAAAATCCTAGGGAGAGCCGCATAGGGAATAGGGTGCCATTTGGAAAATAGGCTACAGTGCCTTCAGAAAGTATTCACACCCCTTGACTTTTTCCACATTTTGTTGTGTTACAGCCTGAATAAAAAAATATTCAATTTAGATTTTTTGGTTACTGGCCTACACACAACACCCCATAATGTCAAAGTGGATTAATGTTTTTAGACATTTTGTACAAATGAATAAATAATGAAAAGCTGAAATGTCTTGAGTCAATAAATATTGAAACACTTTGTTTTACGACAAACCTACATAAGTTTGGGAGTAAAAATGTGCTTAACAAGCCACATAATAAGTTGCATGGACTCACTCTGTGTGCAATAATACTGTTTAACATGATGTTTGAATGACTACCTCATCTCTGTACCCCACACATACAATTATCTGTAAGGTCTCTCAGTCAAGCAGTGAATTTCACAGATTCAACCACAAAGACCAGGGAGGTTTTCCAATGCCTTGCAAAAAAGGGCACCTATTGGTAGATAAGTAAAAAAACAAAAAGAAACAGACGTTGAAAATCCCTTTGAGCATGGTGAAGATATGAATTACAGTACACTTTGGATGGTGTATCAATACACCCAGTCACTACACAGATACAGGAGTCCTTCCTAACTCAGTTGACGGAGAGGAAGGAAACCACCAAAGGATTTCACCATGAGGCCAATTGTGACTTTAAACAGTTACATAGTTGAGTGGCTGTGATGGGAGAAATCTGAGGATTGATCAACAACATTGTAGTTACTCCACAATACTAACCTAATTGACAGAGTGAAATAAAAAGGAAGCCTGTACATAATATAAATATTCGAAAACATGCGTCCTGTTTGCAACAAGGCACTAAAGACATATTGCAAAAAAAATTGGCAATGAAATTAACCTTTTGTAAACACATTACTGAGTACCACTATCCATACCTTGAACCATAGTGGCGGCTGCATCATGTTATGGGTATGCTTGTAATCGTTAAGGCCTGGGAAATTATTCAGGATAAAAAATAAACGGAATAGAGCTAAGCACAGGCAAAATCTTATAGGAAAACCTGGTTCAGTCTGCTTTTCACCAGACACTGGGAGACGAATTCACCTTCTAGCAGGACAATAACCTAAAACACAAGGCCAAATCTTCACTGGAGTTGCTTACCAAGAAGACAGTGAATGTTCCTGAGTAGCCAAGTTACAGCTTTGACTTAAATCTACTTGGAAATCTATGACAAGACCTGAAAATGGTTGTCTAACAATGATCAACAACCAATTTGATTGTTTCACAATTCAGGTGTGGAAAGCTATTAGAGATGTACCAAGAAAGACTGCTTCTACAAAGTATTGACTCAGGGGTGTGAATATTTATGTTAATAAGATATTTATGTATTTCACTTACACTAAATTAGCTAACATTTCTAAAAACATGTTTTCACTTTGTCATTATGGGTTATTTTGTGTCGATGGGTGAGGAAAAATATATATTTAATCCATTTTGAATTCAGACTGTAACACAAAAAAATTTAGAATAAGTCAAGGGGTATGCATACTTTCTGAAGGCACTGTATAACTTAAGTCAAGCGAGGCATGAAGGCAAAGAAGATGTTTGCAAAGAAGATGTTTTCCGCCTGTCTCTAATCTTCCAAGAGTCCTTAAACATTAAAATACAATTTATAAATTAATCACATTTTCACATAACACACTGTTACACACAATAGACATGAAACACTGACATATTGACCAGATAAATACTCTGACAGTCTGAAATTATAGATTGATTCCTTCATCTACCATAGTCCTGCACAACCTTCCAATGTATTATATTTAAACTGTTCTAAAGTATTGTTTGAATTTCTATATTGAAAGGTTTTTGGTTTGCTCAGATCAATTATTCAATGTCTTTATTGCTCTGAATCTAAATGTTATTTTGCCAATTTCTCTTTTCTGCCGGGATAAGACATAGATAGTGGACAATCTATTCCTAGTATCGACTGAATGTCTGTCTCTTACCAACTGAATACAGATTGATGACCACCCAAGAGCATTGTGCATGACTACAACATCATAATCATTTCTCCACCTTAAAACAATCCTTGCTGCTTTGTTCTGTGCAATCTGAAGCCTCCTAATTCCACTTGCTGATAAATTTTTCTAGACCACAGACCAGTAGTTCACCTGACTCCCAATTAATGCTTGGGTTGTTTGCTTAAGAATCTTTCCCAGTAAATAGTTTGCTATCCTTCTGCTCATGCATGCATTTTTATTTTTTATACTAATTAAAATATGTATTTCAGTGGAGCTGCAATCTGGGGAGCAGCATAGATAAAAATGGTCCATAAGATCATAACCTGTAGATTTACCATTGGTCAAGGGGTATGAATACTTTTTGAAGGCACTGTATATACCAGGTAGCAGATGAGCCTAGTCTGTTCATCTATAACCGGTAAATGGGGTCAGCATTGCTCTATTTTCACATCGTTCCTATTAACCTTTACTAGAAGAGGGCTTACATGTAGACCCAGATTCAGGGCGGCATGGTGCACGGGTGGCTATCACTCTTTAAAATGGACAGGCCAAGGTAGAGGATCGGTATAGACCACTGAAGGAGTGACAATGCATTATGGCCTAGAACAGAGCTGTGTAAATTAACATCATGCCCTGGTAAATAACACTTAAAGCTGGGAATAAAAGAGAGGGAAGAGAGAGAGGGGGAGGCAGAGAGGGGAGTAAGAGAGAGAGAGAGAGAGAGAGAGAGAGAGAGAGAGAGAGAGAGAGAGAGAGAGAGAGAGAGAGAGAGAGAGAGAGAGAGAGAGAGAGAGAGAGAGAGAGAGAGAGAGAGATGGATTCTCTGAGGATAGGGGTAGAGTGTCTCTGGGACGAATGGCTATGAGGTCAACATCACAATCACCAGTAGAGAGAGAAAGAAGAGATACACACACTGTATGTGCATGGCTTGCATATTCAGGGACAGTGATATCCAATAAATAACTTCAGACATCTACTGTAGGTGAAACATAGGTTTGTCAGCCATACTTGTATTTAGACATTAGACTATCTCTCTTACACTTGTAGATGAATACAATCAGTGAAAAGCTTCCATCTATTGTATCAGTAGGCCAGGCAGTGTCTAGCAGATAATCAATGGTTTTGAATGGCTAAACTTGATTATATAATCAGTAGTTATTTGGGATGCAAGATGACTGGTAGATAAGTGATACTGCACAGTCTGACTGCAATGTCATTGATCTCAAACACGCACAAAGACTTGCATGACGTAATGGCTTGATGCACTCACAGACACCCACGCTGTGCACTAACAGCAAAAGTCGATCCCAGTCATAAACAATATCAAAGGCTGTCGGTTAACTTCAGGCATAACAGGGAAAACTCTGCACAAGTCTTTCATCTGAAAAAGTATGACAGAACAGAACATAAAGGCTCTGGTAAAAAGTAGTGCACTATGTAGGGAATAGGGTTGCAGACTAAGTTCTTGTTTGGCGGCTTTCTTCAAACTTCTCTTGAAGGCGCGGATCTCAATCACAACCTTGATTGCTCACTCTGCAGTGTTTGTCTGTCGACCACCAGCCGTGGAAAAACCAGATGACTTCCAATTTTCCAGTAGTTGAGTTCCATATAGTTTTGGTCATGTCCACTTTTCTGAGTGTGAGGTGAAGGAATGATGATTGAGACTGTCTGTTGCGTCCCAAATGGCACCCTATTCCTTATACTGTGCACTACTTTTGACCAGAGCCCTTTGGGGAATCCTTATGGTCAAAAGTAGAACACTGTGTAGGAAATAGGGTGCCATTTCAAATCCAAACAAATGTTATTTGTCACATGCACTGAATACAAAAGGTGTAGACTTTACTGTGAAATGCTTACTTACGAGCCCTTTCCCAAAAACGCAGAGCAAGTGACATGCTGGTAAAAATGGTGTAAAATGGATTTCAGTTTCCCTGCATTAAAATCACCAGCCATTAGGAGCGCTGCTACTGGACGTGCATTTTCTTGTTTGCTTATGACCCTACAGTGAGGGAAAAAAGTATTTGATCCCTTGCTGATTTTGTACGTTTGCCCATTGACAAAGACATGATCAGTCTAAAATTTTAATGGTAGATTTATTTGAACAGTGAGAGACAGAATAACAACAAAAAATTCCAGAAAGACGCATGTCAAAAATGTTATAAATTGATTTGCATTTTAATGAGGGAAATACGTATTTGACCCCTCTGCTAAACAAGAATTAGTACTTGGTGGCAAAACCCTTGTTGGCAATCACAGAGGTCAGACATTTCTTGTAGTTGGCCACCAGGATTGCACACATCTCAGGAGGGATTTTGTCCCACTCCTCTTTGCAGATCTTCTCCAAGTCATTAAGGTTTCAAGGCTGACGTTTGGCAACTCGAACCTTCAGGTCCCTCCACAGATTTTCTATGGGATTAAGGTCTGGAGACTGGCTAAGCCACTCCAGGACCTTAATGTGCCTCTTCTTGAGCCACTCCTTTGTTGCCTTGGCCGTGTGTTTTGGGTCATTGTCATGCTGGAATACCCATCCATGAGCCATTTTCAATGCCCTGGCTGAGGGAAGGAGGTTCTCACCCAATATTTGATGGTACATTGCCCTGTCCATCGTCCCTTTGATGCAGTGAAGTTGTCCTGTCCCCTTAGCAGAAAAACACCCCCAAAGCATAATGTTTCTACCTACATATTTGACGGTGGGGATGCTGTTCTTGGGGTCATAGGCAGCATTCCTCCTCCAAACACGGCGAGTTGAGTTGATGCCAAAGAGCTCGATTTTGGTGTCATCTGACCACAACACTTTCACCCAGTTCTCCTCTGAATCATTCAGATGTTCATTGGCAAACTTCAGACGGGCCTGTATATGTGCTTTCTTGAGCAGGGGGACCTTGTGGACACTGCAGTATTTCAGTCCTTCACGGTGTAGTGTGCTACCAATTATTTTCTTGGTGACTATGGTCCCAGCTGCCTTGAGATCATTGACAAGATCCTCCCGTGTAGTCCTGGGCTGATTCCCCACCGTTCTCGTGATCAATGCAACTCCACGAGGTGAGATCTTGCATGGAGCTCCAGGCCGAGGGAGATTGACAGTTCTTTTGTGTTTCTTCCATTTGCGAATAATCGCACCAACTGTTGTCACCTTCTCACCAAGCTGCTTGGCGATGGTCTTGTAGCCCATTCCAGCCTTGTGTAGGTCTACAATCTTGTCCCTGACATCCTTGGAGAGCTCTTTGGTCTTGGCCATGGTGGAGAGTTTGAAATCTGATTGATTGATTGCTTCTGTGGACAGGTGTCTTTTATACAGGTAACAAACTGAGATTAGGAGCACTCCCTTTAAGAGTGTGCTCCTAATCTCAGCTCGTTACCTGTATAAAAGACACCTGGGAGCCAGAAATCTTTCTGATTGAGAGGGGGTCAAATACTTATTTCCCTCATTAAAATGCAAATCAATTTATAACATTTTTAACATGCGTTCTTCTGTTTTTTTTTGTTGTTATTCTGTCTCTCACTTTTCAAATAAAATTACCTTTCAAATTATAGACTGATCATTTCTTTGTCAGTGGGCAAAGGTACAAAATCAGCAGGGGATCAAATACTTTTTTCCCTCACTGTATACAGCTTGTTGAGGGCGGTCTTAGTGCCAGCATCGGTTTGTGGTGGTAAATAGACAACTACGAAAATATAAATGAAAACTCTCTTGGTAAGTAGTCTACAGCTTATCATTAGGTATTCTAACTAAGGCAAGCAAAACCTTGAGACTTCCTTAACATTAGAGATTGTGCACCAGCTGTTGTTAACAAAGTGACACACACCTCCCTCCTAACCTTACCCGACTCTGCCGTACTGTCTTGACGATGCATAGAAAAACCAGCTAGATGTATTTTATACATGTCCTTGTTCAGCCACGACTCTGAGAAACATAGGATATTACAGTTCTTCAGGTCCCGTTAATAGGATAGTCTCGAACAGAGCTCGTCCAGTTTGTTCTCCAGTGACTGTACGTTCACCCAAAAAATGGAGGGTAGGGGTGGTATATTTGCATGCCAATGCAGTTTCATCTGTGTGCCTGCCTGTCTGCCCCTTTTGCGGCAATGCTTCCTTTTCAGAGTCCTGGGGATTATGGCCTTGTCTAGAGTAAGCAGAACATCTACAGCAGCTGACTCGTTAAAGTAGAAGTTGTCGTCCAAATCGCGGTTAGTGATCACTGTTCTGATGTCCAGAAGCTGTTTTCGGACATAGGAAATGATGGCGGAGAACTTATGTACAAAAAACTGTAAAGACCAGAGTAAAAAAACACAAAGTAGTAGAATTGTTCAGGGGCCCGTAAAACGCCTGCTATCCACTGCAGCACCATCTCATCTACTTAATCTATACTGAACAAAAATATAAATACAACATGTAAGGTTTTGGTCCCATGTTTCATGAGCTGAAATAAAAGATCCCATAAATGTTCCATACGCACAAAAAGCTTATTTTGTGCACAAATTTGTTTACAGTTACATCATTTAGAAGACACTCGTATCCAGAGTGACTGCATACATTTTAATACTGGTCCCTCATGGGAATCGAACCTACAACCCTGGCACTTGCTATGCTCTACCAACTGAGCTACACCCGATTACAACCCTGTTAGTGATCATTTCTCCTTTGACAAGATAATCCATCCACCTGAAAGGTGTGGCATATCAAGAAGCTGATTAAACGGCATGATCATTACACATGTGCACCTTGTACTGGGGGCAATAAAAGGCCACTCTAAAATGTGCAGTTTTGTCACACAACAAAATGCCACAGATGTCTCAAGTTTTGAGGGAGCGTGCAATTGGCATGCTGACTGCAGGAATGTCTATAAGGGCTGTTGCCATATAATTTAATGTTAATTTCTCTATCATAAGCCACCTCCATTGTTGTTTTAGAGAATTTGGTAGTATATCCAACTGGCCTCACAACCGCAGACCACGTGTTACCACGCCATCCCAGGACCTCCACATCCGGCTTCTTCACCTGCGGCCAGCCACCCGGACAGCTAATGAAACTGTGGAGTATTTCTGTCTGTAATAAAGCCCTTTTGTGGGGAACAACTCATTCTGATTGTCTGGACCTGTTTCCCCATTGGGTGGGCCTATGCTGTCCCAGGCCCACCCATGACTTGACTGTGAATTATATACTATTAAAGAGATTATCAGGTACTTTTGTATACTTTTTAGCCAGTAGTTTTGAAAGTAGCGCTCACGAGCCAAAAGTGGTCCCCAAAATGTGGTCCCCAAAATGTGGTCCCCAAAATGTGGTCCATGTGGTTTCTTACATCACAGACTCCATGCAATGACGACATCTTACTAAATATTTGGTCAAATGATACATTTTGTGTATGGTTTCCTAGAAATAAGGTTGTCTCAACTTACACTTTTGGCTCAACTTACCCCACTCTCCCCTACAGACTGCACAATTATTGGCTTAGCCCAGGGCTAATTTTAACACAGGGTTAAGGACAGAACTTGCAGTGTGAAAAGCCTTTATGAGAGAGAACTGGCTAGGTGTTCACAATGCAAAACGATTTTTTTCAGCCTCAAACAGAAACAAACAGTGAGAATAATTGTATATAGCACAGTGTGTGTTCCAAAACCACAATATATACAGCAAGTTCTCAATCTTTTCCATGGCATCACTATTGATGTGTTTTTTGTCTCCAAAATGTTTTTTGTCTCCAAAAGCAAGGGAAGCTATATATGCATCAACCAGCAGATATATACACATCAGAGCCAGAGACACGTAAAGCATTTAGACGGAACATTGAAACCAATGCTGTAAATGTGACAAAATCTCACAGAAAGAAAACATTGAATATGTTGATGTTTTTTTGTTGGCTGCTCTCAATATAACAGTGATCTCTTTAAGAACCAATTCAACGTAAATCAAATGAGGTTGTGTAGCAAAGACAATGGATAAGAAAATGTCTTTTTGGAGTAAAAGTGGAAGATTTAGTGGTTACATGTATTGTATTGTATTGTAAATTATATCTGATGAGCTGCAGACTATGCCACCTTTTTATTTTAAGCTTGGGTAGTACATTAGTACCATCAAAGCATGTATTTAGATTAGAGGCAAAATCAATAGAACAACACAATTTAGATTATATATCAAACAACATACCTTCATGAACCCAAGGAAGAATTTCCTGATATTACGCAACACTGACAACTATGTTATGTGGGTTGAGTGCTTTCTTTGCAGAGGTGCCGGTGTGCGAGAATTGAGGAATGGTGTAATTGTACTTTGCCTCTCAGTGCCTGATCGGCATCCCAAATGGCACCCTGTTCCCAATTTAGTGCACTATTTTTGACCACGGCCCATAGGGTTTGGGATGCAGCCCTAGTCTCTCTGTCAAAGTGCTCTGTGTATCGAGGAGGGTGCAGCGCTCCCAGACATTTGAGCTGGTGCAGCAATCTCACAAGCCGCCACTTCTCCCAAAAAGAGGATCTGTCAGCCTCTGCCTAATGCCTAGAGGACTGGCAAAGTGGTGCACTATGAGAAGGCTTTGCCTCTGCCCTGCCAGTCATTCAAATCAAAAGGGGACAACACCACCGAAAAATAGTTATGGATAGTGGTTGGGAAGGAGGCAGTCATGAATTCACTAAATGAAATGTTGCTTTATCCCAGGTAGTATTTTCCTTGAACTTTTATTTGGGATAAATGATAACAAGAAGCCTGAGCCACTGGGAAACAGGTCTGATGGGATTCAATAGAGGTGTTTACTTTTGCGAAACAATCACTTTCCCCTTTAACTCATCATGTCTGAAATGTTCACAGCTTCTACCTCTCCCTGTGCAACTGTATTGTACAGAACAAACATGATCCGTAGATCTCTGAGCACATAATTAGATATCATATTGTTGGACAGTGCAATTCAACTCCAGGCCTGGAGGGCCGAATTAAGTACTGCTGGATGTCTTTTCTACCCGGTAGTAAATTGATTGATTCATGTCACTGATTGGTCAAAGAGTTCACTCAGTTCACTCAGTTGGTGTGCCAGATCTGAATCAGTCCCTGATTAGAAGGTCCTCTGTAGCTCAGCTGGTAGAGCATGGCGCTTGTAACGCCAAGGTAGTGGGTTCGATCCCCGGGACCACCCATACACAAAAAAAAATGTTATGCACACATGACTGTAAGTCGCTTTGGATAAAAGCGTCTGCTAAATGGCATATTATTATATTATTATAAGGAGAGAAATAAAAACAAAAAATTGGACGAATTCCAAATCTGTTTTGGCCCTGGAATTGAATAGCCCTGCTTCGGGCATGGAACTCTTTTCTATTTCTGCCAAACTGGTGGGATCAGGGTTCTGTACTAGATCCCAATGAGAGAAGAGTTTTAAAAAGTGGCCACCTGAGGACCAACACATCTTCACTGAAGATGGGAAGGAGAAAATATATTCCCCTAAAACTAGAGCACATCCTATTAAGATGTCAGATGTATCATGTTCAATGACTAAAATGACCCAAATTCCTGCCCCTCCACTCCTTCTTCTGCATATCTATCTCTGTACAGGAGACAGGATTGGTTTTGGCCATGTAGTTCGAGATACAGCATAATGTGGCTTTCTCAACATACTCCTGAGGGACATTGAGGCCCTGCCTCCGCTGTCAGCCACATCTTTAATTACTTCACCTGAAAAATGACCTTATCTGCTCCTGTCCTCTCCTGATTACTGGATGATTTCTGCTCTGTACTAGCTACTGTAGCCGCAGATATATGCTGTGAACTTGGGGACGATGGAGAGGCTGTTGTGTGTATGCATGCGTTGGGATGAACAAAAATTACAAAATACAATTACAAAATACCCTAAAGACCAACGTATCAAATATAATATGAAAAATGAAAAATGTATGCACTCACTAACTGTAAGTCACTCTGGATAAGAGCGTCTGCTAAATGACTAAAATGTAAAATGTATCAAAATAAATTACAACATACATTTGAAAAGTATTGAATTTAATAAAAATACATTAGCAAGTAGCCCTTAACAACCACAACATTCTCAGTAATGGTTCTACAAACGTTTTACTTGCTAGGACTGTGATTATTTTTTTTAATCTACCTTAGTTGAATGCACTGCCTGTAAGTCGCTCTGCATAAGAGTGTTTGCTAAATGACCAAAATGTAAATGTAGTTGTGAAAATGTAGTAGTTAAGTGTTGAGTTAGATTACATACTGTAGCAATCGTTGTTTCAAATAAGGTCGGTGACTTCACAGCAATTGCTAGCTAGCAGAAATGTAGGTAGCTAGCAGGCTCAGCTAAACACAAACCCCCCTAGATACAGCCATGTCTCATAGTCACGTCATGCAATTAGTAAATTAAATAGGAATATAATAATACAAATTGAATGGAGTTTTGCATCTTCCAATTTGGAATTTCTGGCGCAGCACAGAAATGCCTTTATCCAGATGGTGTGACAAAGACATTTCCTAACAGTCCTGCTAACTTTCTTTGTTGCTACTTTTAAGGTTGGAACCAACATTTACATTTTAGTCATTTAGCAGACGCTCTTATCCAGAGCAACTTACAGGAGCAATTTGGGTTAAGTGCCTTGCTCAAGGGCACGTGACAGATTTTTCACCTAGTCGGCTCGGGGATTAGAACTAGCGACTTTTCGGTTACTGGCACAACGCTCTTACCCACTAAGCCACCTGCCGCCCGCACCTGCCACCAACATGCAGTAACTCCAGCAGGAAGATATTCAAGAACCATTCGTCTGCCAGCTCAGGGACAAGCTACACTATTCACAGCCCGGTGTAATGTTCAATGGAATTGCATTGCTGCACTTTTTGACATTTCATGTATTTGTATTGTTTAATTTTTTTTACAAATAAATTAAATGTTTGTATTTGGTCTTTAATGTGTATTTGTTTTAGCTGTTAGTGATAATTCCCTAAGCGTTAATACATTTGGGTTTACAACATTAAGCCTTTATGGATGTGTTATGAATGACTGAAGGTGTCTCACTTCAAACTAAGTATTACAGGACACTACATAAAATGCGAATAAATAAGTTATTAACGTTCTGCTGATTAATGAAGGTTCTCTCATGATCCACAGGTTACTGTAGGGAGTGAGATGTATTTAAATAGTTGATGGACCTGTAAAGCTAGCATTTGTGTGTGTGTCAGAACCAAGATGATTTAGAGTAGTCCAACCTGAGACTACCGTACAAGGTATTCCTCTTCTGTTCCCATGCTGGAGACCAGGGCTTGATTACAACCTGTTACAATGGTGCCAATAATTTGTGGCTGATCTTTCAGCAGGGGAGTGGGTGAATGTGTCCTGACTTGGCCCAGCATCGCGCGGTTTGGCTCGTTTTTGTTGTGTTTGTATACTGAGGAACATGTAACATGGTTCCAGAATAAATACATTTTCAATTTCTTTAGTTTGGGGGCTTTCATCAAGGTAAGTGTTTCTTGGTGTAACGTCGTCCCCAGGCTATTGCACACACAGCAGATTCAAGCATGGGCTATCAACCGTTCAAAGTTGGCCTTAGTAGGAGTTACCATAGAATTCTATATGAGTGACCTTACTGAGTAAACTATTTGTCATCGTCACTACTTAACACAGTCAAAACGTCATAATTATTGCTAAACCCTGCCAATTTCCACAATTGATCTTCTTAAAATTTGATTTTAAACCTAACCATAACTAATGAAGGCCAAGTTTCATGCGTTGGTCCACCAGACCTTCCGCGCATTTGGGCGTAAGTGTCTAGGAACGAGATTAGGTGTAATGTGACTTACATTAAATCACTTTAGAGCGTATGCCATCCTTCAGCACAACATGTTACCCTTTATTAAAAACATGTTTATATCATTTTTGACATAGTGGGTTTTGTCACATTTGACATGGGTGATTATGTCACACAGTTATGCTACATTTATGAACCCTTCATAAAGTATGACATATGGTTATAGATGCTTTGTAACACATTTATGTAGTGCTTATGAAGGCATTATGAAGGCTTTATGAAGCCTTTATAAGCTGAACGTCATTTAAAGCTGAACCAGAAATTATATAGAAAAGTATTTTGTTTTTTGAAAATACAAATTACAGCTCTCAAAAGTATCTTGTTACAAAATACATTGGATTGTAGATCAGGAAAATTAAATACAAATGACAAAATATGCAAAGATCATTGAAATACAGTGCCTTCGGAAAGTATTGACTTCCCTTGACTTTTTCCCCATTTTGTTACATTACAGCCTTATTCTAAAATGTATTAAAGAAAATTAAAATCCTCAGCAATCTGCAATGACAAAGCGAAAACAGACTTTTAGAAATGTTCACAAATGTGTTAAACATAAAAAACAAAAATACCTAAGTATTCAGTATTCAGACACTTTGCTATGAGACTCGAAATTGAGCTCAGGTGCATCCTGTTTCCATTGATCATCCTTCAGATGTTTCTACAACTTGACTGGAGTCCACCTGTGGGACATTCAATTGATTGGACATTATTTAGAAAGGCACACACCTGTCTATATAAGGTCCCACAGTTGACAGTGCATGTCAGAGCAAAAACCAAGCCATCTGGTCGAAGGAATTGTCCGTAGAACTCCGAGACAGGATTGTATCGAGGCACAGATCTGGGGAAGGGTACCAAAACATTTCTGCAGCATTGAAGGTCCCCAAGAACACAGTGGCCTCCATTATTCTTATATGGAAGAAGTTTGGAACCACCAAGATCTTTCCTAGATCTGGCCGCCTGGCCAAACTGAGCAATCGGGGGAGAAGGGCCTTGGTCAGGGAGGTGATTAAGAACCCAATGGTCACTCTGACAGAACTCTAGAGTTCCTCTATGGAGATGGGAGAACCTTCCAGAAGGACAACCATCTCTGCAGTACTCCACCAATCAGTCCTTTATGGTAGAGTGGCCAGACGGAAGCCACTCCTCAGTAAAAGGCACATGACAGCCCGCTTGGAGTTTGCCAAAAGGCACCTAAAGACTCTCAGACCATGAGAAACAAGATTCTCTGGTCCGATGAAACCAAGATTGAACTCTTTGACCTGAATGCCAAGCTTCACGTCTGGAGGAGCATGGTGGTGGCAGCATCATGCTGTGGGGATGTTTTTCAGCGGCAGGGACTGGGAGACTAGTCAGGATCGAGGCAAAGATGAACGGAGCAAAGTACAGCGAGATTATTGATGAGAACCTGCTCAAGAGCGCTCAGGACCTAAGACTGGGGTGAAGGTTAATCTTCGAACAGGACAACGACCCTAAGCACACAGCCAAGAAAACACAGGAATGGATTCGGGACAAGTCTCTGAATGTACTTGAGTGGCCCAGCGAGAGCCCGGACTTAAACATCTTTGGAGAGACCTGAAAATAGCTGTGCAGCGACTCTCCCCATCCAACCTGACAGAGCTTGATAGGCTCTGCAGAGAATAATGGGTGAAACTCCCCAATTACAGGTGTGCCAAGCTTGTAGCGTCATACCTATGAAGACTCGAGGCTGTAATCGCTGCCAAAGGTGCTTCAACAAAGTACTGAGTAAAGGGTATGAATACTTATGTAAATACGGAAAAACAGTTTTATACATTTGCAAAAAAATCTAAAAACCTGTTTTTGCTTTGTCATTATGGGGTATTGTTTGTAGATTGATGAGAAAAATAAGCAATTTAATCCATTGTAGAATAAGGCTGTAACGTAACAAAATGTGTAAAAAGTCAAAGGGTCTGAATACTTTCCGAAGGCACTGTATGTATTTCTAATACATTTATCATAAATACTGCCTATCTGTGTGTGTGTGTGTTTGTGTGTGTGTGTGTGTGCATGCATGTGAAACTGACGTCAATGTGATGCTAACAGCATCGCTTCCTCCACTGTCCCTGTCCTCTTACCGGGCTCAAACCAGTGGTCCTCTGATCGCAAACGCACGTGACCGAGTGGAGTGAGCGTCTTACAAGTTATCTCTCACACTCACACTCCCAGAACTCATCCCTCTCTCCTCTCCTTCTCCCAGACCTCGGCTCATTCCTATTTCCTTCCTCCCAGAACTCATCCCTCTCTCCTCTTCCAGGACCTCATCCCTCTCTACTCTCCTCCTCGACATCATCCCTCTTCTCCTCACCAGGGAGCCAGGCAGGCTGGGGCTGCAGGATGTGCGGTGGTTTTGTGTTCCTCGGTTTGTCAAGGCGAGCGAGGGGCCAGCAGTCTCCTTCTAACCTGGCATGTGGCGTACAAATGCAAAATCAATGGCAGAAAAAAGGGTTTTAAATGTCAAATTCATATACATTTCAAGTTTTCCTTCATTAGGCTCTGTATAAGGCATGGGGAGTCATTATCAGGAGAGATTGCTAGTGTAGGAGGAGCTCTCGTTGATCTTGTTTAAGTTGTTCTGCTGAAGTCGCCCATTGATTGCAGACCTGAGGCAGCCACATGTAATTTGTTATTTCAGTGCTTAGTATTGTGCTCTCTGTCAAACGAGAGCTTCACAATGGAGCATGTGTACCAGTTTTGGACAATAGATCTCCAAAACTGGGCTTTTATTCATATAGCGAGCAAATAACTGTTCCCTGAAGAACTCCTGTCCTTGGGTTCCCAAGGACAACTGGTGCCAATGTTATGGATGAAATCACATGTTGTAATTATTCACATTTGATCTCATTATTAGTCTTCGTAGTTGCACCTGTATTTTGTGACCCAGCTAGTGCATCAGTGCTGTAGAAATGAAGTAATGAAGAGTGCTTGCTGCTCTAAAGAATATAACTGTGACTGTCCTTCACAGAAAATAAATCCCTACACCTGGTCCACCAAGTCACACATCAATCACATATCACACTACAGCAGTGCTTCTCAATTATTTTATGTTACGCCACCCCTAGGAAAAAGTTAACATTCCGCGCCCCCCAACTCTCCGCCGCGACTGTAAATAGTATCATTTGTCTATAAAATTGTTATAAGTACACCTCTGCATAACATTGTATCCTTATTAACATTAAAGAAAACAAAAAAATAAAAAAGAAAGAAATATAGATTAAGTATAACTTTATTAACATTGTTTTTTAGTCTGTAACAGAAAAGACTTAAAGTGCATAAATTTGCCTGAAATTCAAAAAAAAATATGTTAATCCTTATTTAAACTGTAAACATTTTTTGACCATTTCATACTGAAAAATTTAATAAAATATAATCAATAAATAATAATAAATTCAAATTGATCAGCAACATTAACTCAGGAGCACAATATATGAAACACTTTGACCTATAAAACAAAAATGAATAAAACAATTTGTGCTGATTTTTTTTATCAAATTGAGGAAGTCAGGATTAATGGCTACAATGAGCACGTTTTGCAGTGCACAGCTTTTCGAAGCGGGGTTTGAAGCATGATACTGCAACTCTCAGCTCCTGCTCAATGTTTAGCTGGGACCTGTACTTGGTCTTCAGTGCAGCAACAGCAGAGAAGCCAGTCTCTGATGTTGCAAAAGGAAGAAGAATGCCCATGGCCCTCTGCCCTAAGAGTGTATACTGCCTCTCTACACTCAGCCAGAATTCACTCAGTGTCTGTGATGTGAACCTCAGTCTCAATGTGGAGTCAGACGTCATATCAATGAACTGGTCCTCCTCTGCAGAGCTGAAACCAGTTGGAGCTGGTGCATTGAAAGGATCTCTCACCCAGTCATATTGGGAACTGTTTTCAGGGAAGTACTTTTTAAAGAATCCCATCAGTGATGAAATATGCTCCTTAATATATGGAATCACTGAGGTGGCATCATAGTCAGTAGTGTCAACAAATTCATGCAGGTTCTCGAATGAATCAGTATTTCCTTCATCAAGTCGCCTGCCCCACATTGCAAGCTTTCGAGTGAAAGAGCTGATCTTGTCTGTGACCTGAGGGAGGTGTTTATCTTTCCGTTGAAGCTGTAGATTTAGTTCATTTAGCTTTCCAAATATGTCACTCAGGTAGGCCAGTTTTGCCAGGAAGTTCTCATCACTAAGTTTTTCTGCGAGGTCATACTTGTGCTCCTGCTCCGAAAACATTCTTATCTGCTCTCTGAGCTCAAAAACTCAGGACAAGACTTTTTCCTCTTGACAGCCACCTTGCTTCACTGTGAAACAGCACAGCTTGATGTTCAGCTCCCATCTCCTCCCAGATAGCAGAGAAGACTCTTGTTTTTAGTGGTCTGGTCTTTATAAAATTGACTACACCTACAATGTCAGTCATAACCTCACTTAATTCAGAGGAAAGGTGCCTTGATGCCAGTGCTTCTCTGTGTATAACACAGTGTGTCCACTCAGCATTAGGTGAGGCCTTCTTGATGAGTGCCCGAAGTCCTTTTCTCATCCCTGCCATGGTCTGTGCACCATCACTGCAAACACCAATGCAGTTCTTCCACTTTAGCCCATTCTCTGTCAGGAAGCAGTCCAGCATTTTGAATAGCTCTTCAGCTGTGGCTCTGTCTCTGACATATTTACAAAAAAGTAGATCCTCACACAGGGAGTTTGTCATGTCAAAACGTACATAAGCGATAAACAAATAGTCTTTGTTGCTGTCAGTTGATTAATCGAACTGTAAGGCAAAACGTTTGTCTTTGAGTTTATCTACCAGCTGTTCTTTAAGATCGTTAGCAATGTCATTTATACGTCTGGCGACAGTGTCATTGGACAGAGGGATAGTTTTTATTTTTGCAGCACTTGCGTCATCCAGCATGACAGAGACCATGTCTAATGCTGTAGGCAGTATCAGCTCCTCTGCTATGGAGTGTTTTTTTTTGCACTGAGCAATTTGGTACGCCACCTTATATGATGCTAACAGTGCTCGCTGGTTTACTGAAGTAGCATTCACAAAGCGGGACGATTGTTGGCAATATTCGGCACGTTTTCGCTAAAGAAACTCAAGCGGCTTATCAGCGTGATTGGGGTGTAATGTCTTTAAGTGACGCCTTAATTTATTTGGCTTCATGCTGTCCGCTGCCAACATTTTTAGACACAGTAAACATACCGGTCTTTCCTCGTCTCCCACCGTAGTCACAGTGAAGCCAAGCGCTACATACGCTTCGTCATATTTCCTCGTCTTAGCTTTCGGGAGACTTACGTTTGTCTCATTATCTCCGTCTCTCTCCGCCTTTCTTTTCATCCCTGTTAAATATGTTTCCATGGTGTCTCTTAAGGGTTTGTTATCTGCACTTCATATCTCCTGCTCTGTGCTGTGTGCTCTTGTTCGGTGCAAAAAAAAACTACTCCCTGCGGCAAAACTAAGCATGTTCCCCGGGGTCACACGCGCCCCCCCTGGTATCGCTCCGAGCCCCCCCAGAGGGGAGCGCCCCACTATTTGAGAAGGACTGCACTACAGGAACATTTGTGCCCAGTATGAGCACGCACAAGCACACACACACACACACACACTGCCTTAAGTGTACCAGATTGAGGTTTTCATTTATTCAACGGCCCATTATCCTGTGTAATGCATCCGCTTTCGTCCTAATAGTAGTAGCAGAGCTGTGTCCTGTTCCTCTCAGACAAGCTGGTTAGCAGGTGAAGATAAAGCACCACATAGACATCTTACACCCCACTGATTTCTTTAATGAACAAAGCCCAATGTCATTCTGTGCTTGCTCGAGACAAACGCGGACTATCGTATTACCACCATTAGGGGATCTTTCAGGTGGGGAATGTTCCAATGTCTCCTCCAATGTCTGCTATACCTCATTACCTTAATGCTTGTAAAAAACAGACAATATTTTATCACCTAAGTAGAATAGTATACAAATATGCAGATGGGGATAAGAGTCACTCCAGTCCAATCCAGAGCAGTCAAGCTACCTCAGTTATACTGTACCTCAGCACAATATAACCTGTTAGCTACCTCAGTCAACTACCTGAGGAAGATATACCTCTGATCAGTCAAGCTTCTTCAGTTTGGCAAAGTATACCTCATCCCAGTCTAGTTTAGTCAAGCCTACCCCAATCTAAACCATCCCAGAGCATCTCAGCAAGCCAGGCTGAGTTTAGCCCAACCATGGCATGGTTCAGTGCAGCTCACAGCAGTCTAGCATACTGATACTGATGCCGTCTGCATCCTTGAAAGGTGGTGGTGGTTTGTGTGTGTGTGTGTGTGTGTGTGTGTGTGTGTATGTGTGTATGTATGTATGCGTGTAATGAATGGTAATTCACAGTAATAAAAGGCTGACCTGGTCATGCCACAGGGCCTGCAGGCATACAACTCTACCACCCACTATAGCGAGAGCGAGTAAGGCTGATATTACAAATCACAGTTTGGAAGATAGCGATTGAAAGACAGATTAAGAGAAAGTGAGAGAGAGAGAGAGAGAGAGAGAGAGAGAGAGAGAGAGAGAGAGAGAGAGAGAGAGAGAGAGAGAGAGAGAGAGAGAGAGAGAGAGAGAGAGAGAGAGAGGAAAGGAGAGACATAGCAGCTACACTATGTATCATTCCGTTCATTCATTAAAATGAATTACAATTCCGGTACAAGTATTCATGTACTGTACCTACAAATGATCATAATACACTTGAGTTGCTGACTTATTCAATATTTTCACCAATGCCTATCTATAGCCTTTGAATGTCAATATGAAGATTAATGGCAACCTAGCAACATTAATTTCAAATACTCAAACCTCAGTCTTCTGGGTGTATCTGGCGTACCTCAATGTTAAAAATAGAGATGTTGTCCTACCAATCCATTAGTTAAGAGTCTTTATGTCATGCATATAAAGGTTTTCTGAATGTTTTCTGAATGCTACATTATCACCACTGGAAGTAAATTGATACCAAACTAAAAAATACAAAGTATCTATTCCGCATCACATAGATCACATATACATAGATTAATAATGTAGAGATGTCTGTGTTGCTAGCCAAGCATATGGTTATTTCAGGCCACGTAAAGGTCTCTTCATGATCATGTCATCATGCTGTTGGAGCATCTGCTCCAATAAATATGGCTAGACTGAGAGACGCCTTGGATTGTGCATGTGTCCGTTTGAGCAGCACATGTTCAGCTGAAATCGGAAGTTTACATACACTTAGGTTGGAGTCATTAAAAACTCGTTTTTCAACCACTACACAAATTTCTTGTTAACAAACTATAGTTTTGGCAAGTCGGTTAGGACATCTACTTTGTGCATGACACAAGTAATTTTTCCAAAAATTGTTTACAGACAGATTATGTAATTTATAATTCACTGTATCACAATTCCAGTGGGTCAGAGGTTTAAGTCGACTGTGCCTTTAAACAACTTGGAAAATTCCAGAAAATGATGTCATGGCTTTAGAAGCTTCTGATAGGCTAATTGACATCATTTGAGTCAATTGGAGGTGAACCTGTGGATGTATTTCAAGGTCTACCTTCAAACTCAGTGCCACTTTGCTTGACATAATGGGAAAATCAAAAGAAATCAGCCAAGACCTCAGAATTTTTTTTGTAGACATCCACAAGTCTGGTTCATCCTTGGGAGCAATTTCCAAATGCCTGAAGGCATCACGTTCATCTGTACAAACAATAGTACGTAAGTATAAACACCATGGGACCACGCAGCCGTCATACCGATCAAAAAAGGAGACGCGTTCTGTCTCCTAGAGATGAACATACTTTGGTGCGAAAAGTGCAAATGAATCCCAGAACAACAGCAAAGGACCTTGTGAAGATGCTGGAGGAAACAGGATCTATATCCACAGTAAAACATTTAAATTTTACATTTTAGTAATTTAGCAGACGCTCTTATCCAGAGCGACTTACAGTTAGTGAGTGCATACATTTTCCATACTAATGACTTTGCATGTTGAAAGTCATACCAGGTCATAATAGGTGGGAAATTAATGAAAACTGGGGTAACAAATTACCACAATGTAACCTTTTCTCTTTTTCCCCCATTGGGCCATCCAAATAAACAGATATTTAAGGCTCATCTATAGCAGTGCAGTAGATGTGTGCAAGGTTGCACAAAATACCCACCATTTTGCAAGATACTGACTTACCTGTTTCAAATTATCTCTCTTCTAGAAAAGTCTGATGATCAGCACTATTTTTCAGATTACAATGTGTCAGAGCCTAAAATATAATTGGTAATATTTCTTTCTAATTTCAGAAAACTCTAACATGTTAGATTCCAATGTGACAACTGGGATGGACTATGAGTATTCTTTCTTGGACACAAGGCACTTGGACATAATATCTCTGGTTGTCTACTGTGTGGTGTTTGTGCTTGGCCCCATTGGCAACGGCTTGGTGATCTACGTGACGAGCTGCAGGATAAAGAAGACTGTCAACTCTGTTTGGTTCCTCAACCTGGCCTTGGCTGACTTCCTCTTCACTTCCGTTCTGTTGCTCTATATCATCAACATCTCCCGTGGATATGATTGGCCTTTCGGTGACATCCTTTGCAAGTTAAACAGCATGGTGACTGTGCTCAACATGTTCGCCAGCATCTTCCTCCTGGCGGCCATCAGTCTGGACCGCTGTCTGTCCACGTGGGTGGTGGTGTGGGCCCATAACAAGCGCACGCCACGCAAGGCAGAGGTCATCTGTGTGGGGATCTGGCTAGCCTCATTGGTCTGCAGCCTCCCGTTCACTATCTTTCGGCAGATCATACACAATGATAATAGGACAACGTGCAGTTATTCATTGCACCCTGCTTCTTCCACCTACAGGAACTTGGTTGTGTTCCGCTTCCTGCTGGGCTTTCTCATCTCCTTCCTGGTCATCATAGGCTCTTATGTTGCCATATGGATCCGCGCCAGGCGCCTTCATGGAGGAAGACCGCGCACGTCCCTCCGGATCATCGTCTCCATCGTCCTGGCCTTCTTCATCTGCTGGATGCCCTTCCACGTCTTCCAGTTTCTGGACATCATGGAAGACAGCAGCCCAGGCCTCAACCTGGTCGTGCATATCGCGATTCCCCTGTCCGCTAGCCTGGCCTTCCTCAACAGCTGCCTGAACCCCATCCTGTACGTCTTCATGTGTGACGAGTTCCAGAAGAAGCTGCGCCAGTCCGTGCTGCTCGTATTCGAGAAACGAGTCCTATATCGACATAACCTGAAAGGCCGCTCAGCAAGGAAGAAGCCACTGCTCCAAAACCGCCATAAAAGGTGTATGTAAACTTCCGACTTCAACTGTATATTGTGTGCATATTAGGACAAAGTCACACAACTCTGTCCTAAAATGGACAACGTACCAGAGCATACAGTGAGGGAAAAAAGTATTTGATCCCCTGCTGATTCTGTACGTTTGCCCACTGACAAAGAAATCTATAATTTTAATGGTAGGTTTATTTGAACAGTTAGAGACAGAATAACAACAACAAAATCCAGAAAAACACATTTCAAAAATGTTATAAATTGATTTTGCATTTTAATGAGGGAAATAAGTATTTGACCCCTCTGCAAAACATGACTTAGTACTTGGTGGCAAAGCCCTTGTTGGTAATCACAGACTTTTCTTTTAGTTGGCCACCAGGTTTGCACACATCTCAGGAGGGATTTTGTCCCACTCCTCTTTGCAGATCTTCTCCAAGTCATTAAGTTTTCAAGGCTTACGTTTGGCAACTCGAACCTTCAGCTCCCTCCACAGATTTTCTATGGGAATGGAATACCCATCCACGAGCCATTTTCAATGCCCTGGCTGAGGGAAGGAGGTTCTCACCCAAGATTTGATGGTACATGGCCCCGTCCCATCGTCCCTTTGATGCGGTGAAGTTGTCCTGTCCCCTTCGCAGTAAAAACACCCCCAAAGCATTATGTTTCCACCTCCATGTTTGACGGTGGGGATGGTGTTCTTGGGGTCATAGGCAGCATTCCTCCTCCTCCTAACACGGCGGGTTGAGTTGATGCCAAAGAGATTGATTTTGGTCTCATCTGACTACAACACTTTCACCCAGTTCTCCTCATCATTCAGATGTTCATTGGCAAACTTCAGTCGGGCCTGTATATGTGCTTTCTTGAGCAGGGGGACCTTGCAGGCGCTGCAGGATTTCAGTCCTTCACGACGTAATGTGTTACCAATTGTTTTCTTGGTGACTATGGTCCCAGCTGCCTTGAGATCATTGACAAGATCCTCCCGTGTAGTTCTGGGCTGATTCCTCACCGTTCTCATGATCATTGCAACTCCACGAGGTGAGATCTTGCATGGAGCCCCATGCCGAGGGAGATTGACAGTTATTTTTTGTTTCTTCCATTTGCGAATAATCACACCAACTGTTGTCACCTTCTCACCAAGCTGCTTGTCGATGGTCTTGTAGCCCATTCCAGCCTTGTGTAGGTCTACAATCTTGTCCCTGACATCCTTGGAGAGCTCTTTGGTCTTGATTGATTGCTTCTGTGGACAGGTGTCTTTTATACAGGTAACAAGCTGAGATTAGGAGCACTCCCTTTAAGAGTGTGCTCCTAATCTCAGCTCGTTACCTGTATAAAAGACACCTGGGAGCCAGAAATCTTTGTGATTGAGAGGGGGTCAAATACTTATTTCCCTCATTAAAATGCAAATCAATTCATACATTTTTTTGACATGTGTTCTTCTGGATTTTTTTGTTGTTATTCTGTCTCTCACTGTTCAAATAAACCTATCATTAAAATTATAGACTGATCATTTCTTTGTCAGTGGGCAAACGTACAAAATCAGCAGGGGATCAAATACTTTTTTTCCCTCACTGTAGGTGGCTATGCTGTCTCAGTTAGCTGGAGCATGGTTCTCAGTGGGTGTTGTTTGTTTCCCAGCTGTACTGAATGATAGTGTTGTCTGGCTGCACAGTGTTAGCACAACCCTACACAGCAAACTGGCCAGTGTTAACTAGTGATATTTGAATGTTACATTTCTATTGTTGATTCAGGAGTTAAATTAACTCTGTAAGAGTGGTGTAAAATAACTGCAGTGTTGGTGTTAATAACTAGAGTTTAACAAAAAGCATGCCCATCAATATCATATTTCCCAGCATGCTCTATTGCAGGATGAATTTTTTATTTGCATGTACATTGATTGATTAATTAATCTATTTCTACTCAAATATAAATAACATACATTTTTCTAAACTATTCCAATCTTTTACTTGACCTTAATATGCCTGTTACTGAAATTGTTGTTCCAGTTTAGATGCTTTAGGTAATCTCAGTCTTCCCAACCATGCAGTAATTCTGAATAAAAAATTTAAATGTTGGATATCCCCACTCTGGCTGGAGGAATGACACATCACATTACTGCATACCAGAGAGGTGATTTGCTACTGAGGGCATTCTCACTGACAACTAAGTAGCGCGGGAACCAACCTGGAGCATCTGTCAAGGAGGCCATTCACCGACAGATACCCCCAGGGGTCCCCCTTGACGTTCACACATCACCAGAATTAAACATTGTCTCTCTTTTCCTTTTCTTCTCTATTCCTATCTTTGCTTTCCTCGATCCTTTCTCCCTCTTTCTGCCTTTCTCTCCACTTTCTCTTTCTCTCACCTCTCCATCTCCCCCTCTCTCCTTTTTGAAGCAGCTGTTGTGCTGTTAATGGCAGTAGAACTGTCACTGTCCTCATTCTGTGTGCTAGGTCAGAGAGAAAGAGGGCGCTACAGAGACATAGAGAGGGCGAAAGAGGGAGAAAGAGAGAGTGAGTGAGTGAGTGAGTGAGTGAGTGAGTGAGTGAGAGAGAGAGAGAGAGTGAGAGAGAGGGTGAGAGAAAGGCAAAGGAAAAAATGAAAGTGAGAAGAGAGAGAGTGAAACAGATCAAAAACTAAAGAGTGAACAGAACAGAGCTGAGGTGAGCTAAGAGGGGCCTCTGTTGTTCAGGGCCCACTTCTTCACACAGCACCCTGAGGGAGCATGTTAACGAGGAGAAGGGAGGTCCTTTCAACTCTGAACCCTGCTTAGGGCTTCATGTCACATCTGAAGATTACACAGCCTGCTCTCTTTAGGAGGCAGGGAGGAGTGCAGCCTGCACTTGACATTACACTCTAGTTTGTGGAAAAATACACCAGGCCCATTTGATTAAGGAGGGCTACTTCTGTGAACCGTGAGCAAATGCTAATGTGAGCCAATGTTAATGTGAGTGCTAGCCAATGCTATTTCTTTGTTTATTTATCCTTTATTTAGGCAGGGAGTCGCATTGAGACCAAAGGCTCTTTTGCAAGGGAGACCTGCATCACAAGTGCAGCAAGCAATTACACATTAAGAAATTAGGGTGTGCAGGAAACACAAAAGTACAAAAACACAACTTTAAAAAAAACAAGCACATTCCTCTATGAAAAGGTCCTCCGCCAACACTGAACTGCCCAAAAGGCATCTTTAGGGTATTCTGAAGATTGTGTAGAAACTAAAAGCTGTTTTAACTAAATCTGTAGCAGGTATGGTCTCTCATACTTCTGTATTTTTATCTGTTTATTTGGATCGCCATTCGTTTTGCAGAAGCAGCAGCTACTCTTCCTGGGATCCACAAAAAACATGAAACATGACAAGTAACAAAAAATGGATACACTGATAGACAATGACAGTGAAACACATTTAAAATACAGCGATATACAAACAATACCAAAAAAAAATTATACAAACAATACATAAATAAATTATGCATGTGTTAGTGTGTGTCCCCTCACCGTCCCCGCAGTTCCATGAGTTGCTGTTTAATCCATTTTTAAAGGTAATTTTGCTGTTTGCTTGATAATTGGGGATGGAAGGGAGTTCCATGCAATCATGGCTCTGTATAAAACTGTGCATTTCCGTGAATTCCTTTTGGATTTGGGGACTGTGAAGAGACCCCTGGTGGCATGTCTTGTGTGGTATATATGGGTGTCTGACCTGAATGTTATTTGATTCCACAGACAATCTGTTATTTTCATCACAGTAATATTTATCATAAAAACTAGAAGAGAAGCAGTTAATCTCTCTTTAACCCTCAACCAGGAAAGACTGGCATGCAGTCTGTATGTGCAGTTAAGGGCAAGGCGTGCTGCTTTGTTTTGAGCCAGCTGCAGCTTTGCTAGTTCTTTCTTTCCTGCACTTGACCATTTTACCGGACATATTCAAGATGGGACAAGACCAGAGCCTGAACAACTAGTACAGAAAATATTTTTATAACAGACCCCTCCCTATCTTCACAACAATTTTGTCTATATGACTTGAACATGATAATTGACCATCCAATGTTATACCTAGGAGTTTAGCTTCCTCAACTTGCTCAATGGTCACACCCTTTATGTACAACTCCACTTGTTTAGGTCTTCGAGAGAATGTTTTGAACCAAATACAATGCGTTTAGTTTTAGATGTAATTAAGACATGTTTATTATTAATCACCCATTCTGATACTGACTGTAACTCCTTATTTAGAATTTCAGTGTGCTGACATGTAGAGTGTGGGATCATCCGCATACATAGTCATTCTAGCTTCGTGTAAGACCAGTGGCAAATCATTTGTAAAAATAGAGAAGACGAACTGCCCTAGGCAACTGCCCTAAAGGACACCACACTATACATATCTGATGTTAGAGTAGCTTCCATTGAAGAACACGCTCTGGGTTCTATTGGATAAATAACTCTCCAACCATGTGATGGCAAGTGATGTAAAGCCATAGCAAGTGAGTTTTTCAATAACAATTTATGATCAATAACATCAAAGGCTGCACTGAAATCTAACAATACAGCTCCAACTATCAACTTATTATCCATTTCTTTTAACCAATCATCAGTCATCTGAGTCAGTGCAGTACAAGTTGAGTGCCCTTCTTTATATGCATCCTAAAAGTCAGTAGTTAACTTGTTCTCTTAAAAATAGCATTGTATTTGGTCAAACACAATCCTCTCCATCATTTTACTAAGAACAGGCAGCAAACTGATTGGGCGGCTGTTAGAATCAGCAAAGGGTGATTTACTATTTTTAGGAGTGTGTGTGTCCTTGCCTGTGGACACACACACTCCTTTAGGCTTTGGTTAAAGATATAGCAAATAGGGGTGGCAATACAGACTGCTACCATTCTCAATAGTTTCCCATCAAGGTTGTCTATATGTAGCCAGGTGGTTAAAGCACATAGCTGAATTCATTTATTTCCATTAGATGGCACTGTCCGTAAATAATGTGTCCAAACAGTTATGGGATTGCGCCTTCCCAGTGTATAAGAGTGAGAGCAAGCAATTACACCAGAGAGCTGTTGTAATCCATTGTGGGTTCAACGTTACTTTAGATGGATTGACATGAGGATGTTAGCTTCTTGCTCGCTGAATACCAGTGCTCTCAGAACCACATTGTGGAGTTGATAACATGATTTGAAGCTGCTGTATGGGTGAGATGAGGATCTACTGTTCCATGTGGTGTTAGGGTATCATGTGGACAGTGTGTTTAAAGCAGAGCCACTACCGTTCATGCATTTCACTTATTGTAATCAGATTGTTATTATGCACTTTAGTAACATATTTATTTCACTTCATTGTGATTTAGACTGAACTTTACTTTATGGTGACTTCACCTCGCAGTGATTTCCCTCCTAGTTTATCCTATTTTAAATGTAAACTTCGACAGAACAAACAACCCCAAATTAGTTTTGTGTCCTGTGCTGGGTTTACTTTGCCAGGCTACATATACCTGTTGGCTTATCATTATTGATGGATATAAATAGCTTATCCACCTCTCCCACACTAATTTGATCAAATTCATAACAGAAATCCTTCTCTTTCCTTATTAGATATTGTAATATGCCATTTAGCAGACGCTTTTATCCAAAGCGACTTACAGTCATGCGTGCATACATTATTATTATTTTTTTTGTGTATGGGGGGTCCCGGGGATCGAACCCACTACCTTAGCGTTACAAGCGCCGTGCTCTACCAGCTGAGCTACAAAAATTGTATACAAAACTATGATGGTTCACTGTTCAATGTTGTAATTTCACTTCTTAGTTTTTCCACTTTACTAGTGAAATAGTAATTTAAATGATTGGCAATATCGAAAGGTTTTGTTATATATGACCCATCAACTTCATTGAACGATGGAGATTAATTGGGTTTTCTGCACATGATATCATTTAAGGTACTCCAAAGTATTTTTCCATTGTATTTTGTGTCATGTATCTTTGTTTGGTAATATAATGTATTATTATTTTTGTTAAGTTTAGTCACAACATTTCTCAATTTACAGTATGTCAACCAATCAGCTGAGCAGCCTGACTTGTTTTCGCACTGCTTTTGCATAATTTCCTTGAATCATACAATGTTTAAATTCATCATCAATCAAGGGGGCTCTAACAGTTCTGTAAGTTAACAATGTAAGATAATGCAGGAGTTTTTGCAAAAGAGCTTTATAAATGAACACAATGTAATGTTTATATCTAGAAAGCCAGCCCACTTTCTGATTGAAAATGCAGTGATGAGTGCAAAATTGGTCACCCCTGATAAAACGAAGTGTGCTGAGGTAAACAGCATTTAACAGCATTAATGAAGTGGTAGCTGCATTCATGTAGATAATGTCAGCATAATCTAGGACAGAGAGGAACGTAAACTGAACGATCTGCAATGTATTATTAAGCAAAAGGAATGATCATTTCTATAGAAGAAGCCCCGTTTTATTCTCAGCTCCTTAGTTATATGTGTTTTAAAAGATAACTTATAGTCGATCCAGATCGAGGTAATGGTGCCGGAGGGGATGGCTGCCGTTTTATGGGCTCTTAACCAACCGTGCTATTTTGTTAGTTTTTTTTGCATTGTTTGTAACTTATTTTGTACATAATGTTGCTGCTACCATCTCTTATGACTGAAAAGAGAGCTTCTGGGCAACAGAACAGCGATGACTCACCTTGAACTGGACGAATAATTTTTCTTTAATGAGTCGGACGAGAGGGATTTACGAACTACAAGCACGTATATCCTACCAACGGGACATTAAAAACTGTAATATCTTATGTTTCACCGAGTCGTGGCTGAACGACAACATGGATAACATACAGCTTATGGGATACAATTAAGTTAAGGTATTATCAAAGGTTGTCATTTTAATTTCATTTATTATTTTGGTTTAACAGGCAATGTTGTTGTTTTGTTTTTTGAATACATGAATCACAATGTGAGTCATGTGTCCAAACGGGGGAAGTACTGGTCGCATGGGGCTTTTTGGTAAATATGCATATTGAATTAAGAATATGAGCAGTAGTAATTAGTGTGTTATGGGTTAGATTAAATGTTTTATGTGCAAGTGTATTTGTGGTAGGAGGCCTGTCTATGAAACTAGTGACCTATAACAAGCTGCAGGATTGTGCACTTCCTAATCTCAAGGCTTCTCCTGACTGATAAGAAGACATGGTATAGTAGCATACGGTGTCTCACCTAACAATGTTCTTAAGACTTTCTTCCCACGGGTGAAGGTTTCTCTGCCCAACCTAGCAGGAGAATCTGAGCATTGACTGCACCCTGGAGACTTTGCGGTGGTAAAAGACTACAGAAGAAAGAGCTGGAAAGACCCTAGGTGGAGGGGCCCATATCAGGTGTTGCTGACTACCTCGATGGAGGGGAAAGTAGCAGAGAGAGATACCTGCATCCATGTGTCCCACTGTAGGAGTGTTCCAACCCCAGAGGAGGAAGATGGCACCACCACTGTTGAGCATTGTTTTATTTTGTGTCTGTCTGTGTCGGTGTGTCTTTGCAGCAGTGACTCTCAACTTCCCCATTGGTACGCTGCCAGAAGGACACACTCCACAGAATGATGTTGATAAACGGAGAAGGCCTCTGCGTGAACTGAGACCCTAGTGACAGAAGAAGGTTCAGAGCCAAAGGGACCATACATCATCACCCAGGTTACACCAACGGATGTACGGATAGAGGGGAAATCGACCTGGTATCATCTAAACCACTGCAACAGAGTACACGAGGAAACCGACGACCTAGAGATGAGGGAGCTGAGGATGATGGAGCTGGCCAGAATACAATGGCTACGTGATATGGCTGATTCCCTCGGCGGAGGGACAGACCTTCAAGAACATCCAAGATCTTCCAGAATTTCAAGAATCACCTGACGTCCACACCATTCATTTCTCTGTCTCTGGAGGGTTTCCCTAACAGAAATGGAGGTCTAACTTCCCAATCCTGTGAATCTGCGGTGTAGTTGATAGGGTGATAAGGAGTATATTAAAAATTGGTATTAAGAATAATTGGTCAAACATAATAATTTGTCATATACTCAATGCTTATATGGATTTCTAGGATTATAAATGAACTCAACTAAACTGTTATGTTCTGTCTTCTCTTGAGGTAAATGCAGATGGTGTCTTGATGCATAGCAGGGATAATTCGGCCTAGAATGGTGTGAACCTGAAAAAAAAGCAGTTCCTGTACAGCACCACTTCTACCTGCAACCAGTCTACAATAGCCAATCAAAGCTATCACCTGCTTTTCTCTCATGCCTTTTTTCTCGGGAGTGGGACAGGAGTCCACGGAGGAGTGAGGATGGAGACAAATCTGTTCAAATATCACATTTCTCATGTTGTTGGTATACTGATTGGGAAATGGTCAAGACAGAATGGGTTGTAGAGATGGTGGTGACTCGGATGAGACGTTGAAGTTGGGACATTGTCATGGGCAATCCATTTTGAACAATGAAGCTGTATGAAGAACTTAATGAAGAGACGCCAGAAGATTGAGAGCCGGGGAAGGAAGGGGTTGGTAAGCTGTGTCAATAATACATTTGGATGTACAGTGGGGAAAAAAAGTATTTAGTCAGCCACCAATTGTGCAAGTTCTCCCACTTAAAAATATGAGAGAGGCCTGTAATTTTCATCATAGGTACATGTCAACTATGACAGACAAATTGAGAAAAAAAAATCCAGAAAATCACATTGTAGGATTTTTTATGAATTTATTTGCAAATTATGGTGGAAAATAAGTATTTGGTCACCTACAAACAAGCAAGATTTCTGGCTCTCACAGACCTGTAACTTCTTCTTTAAGAGGCTCCTCTGTCCTCCACTCGTTACCTGTATTAATGGCACCTGTTTGAACTTGTTATCAGTATACAAGACACCTGTCCACAACCTCAAACAGTCACACTCCAAAAACCACTATGGCCAAGACCAAAGAGCTGTCAAAGGACACCAGAAACAAAATTGTAGACCTGCACCAGGCTGGGAAGACTGAATCTGCAATAGGTAAGCAGCTTGGTTTGAAGAAATCAACTGTGGGAGCAATTATTAGGAAATGGAAGACATACAAGACCACTGATAATCTCCCTCGATCTGGAGCTCCACGCAAGATCTCACCCCGTGGGGTCAAAATGATCACAAGAACTGTGAGCAAAAATCCCAGAACCACACGGGGGGACCTAGTGAATGACCTGCAGAGAGCTGGGACCAAAGTAACAAAGCCTACCATCAGTAACACACTACGCCGCCAGGGACTCAAATCCTGCAGTGCCAGACGTGTCCCCCTGCTTAAGCCAGTACATGTCCAGGCCCGTCTGAAGTTTGCTAGAGTGCATTTGGATGATCCAGAAGAGGATTGGGAGAATGTCATATGGTCAGATGAAACCAAAATATAACTTTTTGGTAAAAACTCAACTCGTCGTGTTTGGAGGACAAAGAATGCTGAGTTGCATCCAAAGAACACCATACCTACTGTGAAGCATGGGGGTGGAAACATCATGCTTTGGGGCTGTTTTTCTGCAAAGGGACCAGGACGACTGATCCGTGTAAAGGAAAGAATGAATGGGGCCATGTATCGTGAGATTTTGAGTGAAAACCTCCTTCCATCAGCAAGGGCATTGAAGATGAAACGTGGCTGGGCCTTTCAGCATGACAATGATCCCAAACACACCGCCCGGGCAAGAAGGAGTGGCTTCGTAAGAAGCATTTCAAGGTCTTGGAGTGGCCTAGCCAGTCTCCAGATCTCAACCCCATAGAACATTTTTGGAGGGAGTTGAAAGTCTGTGTTGCCCAGCGACAGCCCCAAAACATCACTGCTCTAGAGGAGATCTGCATGGAGGAATGGGCCAAAATACCAGCAACAGTGTGTGAAAACCTTGTGAAGACTTACAGAAAATGTTTGACCTGTGTCATTGCCAACAAAGGGTATATAACAAAGTATTGAGAAACTTTTGTTATTGACCAAATACTTATTTTCCACCATCATTTGCAAATAAATTCATAAAAAATCCTACAATGTGATTTTCTGGATTTTCTTATGATGAAAATTACAGGCCTCTCTCATCTTTTTAAGTGGGAGAACTTGCACAATTGGTGGCTGACTAAATACTTTTTTTCCCCACTGTATCTACATTTGGTAATTTGGGTATGAGATTGATGTAGGATGTATATACTAAATTAATAGTACTAAGAATGCATTGATATAATGATCTGTAGTTATTCTCAGGATGAGGAAGGTCATACTATAATTATGGATATTTATACTGTATGTTAATATAAGTGTACATTCTGACAGTTGTAATATGTGATAAAGTTGAGGGTTTCAATTTTGAGTGATAGGACCACTGCGAATCACTAAGAATTGTCATTCTAAATTTGGTTGAGATAAGTAATTTGGTTGGGGTTATGATTTATAAGATTACTGAGTGATTTAAGGAAATCATTGGTATATATTAGTAACTAAAGATTTTGAAACTATTTTCAGCATGCCTGGTATTGCTTGTACAATTGCGAGATAACTGTCTTAAATATATTTTATGGTTAAAACAGTGATGCATTATTTTAATGTGTTTCTAGTAGAAACTTTTGAATCGTATTGTTTGAAACACATAAGTTAATGCTAGGATTGTGCCTGATATCATGAACATGTTAATTATTAGGTTACCCTATTCACATATTAGTCACTATATACATTTGAAGTATTTGGAGGTGTTGATATGGGACTATTCATTCCCAAAGAGGGGGGATTGATGTGGATTTTTACAGTGGTACATATCTCTGTTGCTAGGCAAGAACTTAATTGGTTCCTATGATGGGGTTTGGTGTGTGTGACATAGGAATGTTTATGCTATTTTCATCTGATCTGACCTTGGGTTGAATTCCTCATTCCTAACTAATCCAAGGCTATACTGATTTGTCAGTTACTGAAAACAGAGTGTTATACTTTGTATCTCTCCTCAGGCATGTGATTTTCTGGAATTTTCTTTTCTCATTTTGTCTGTCATAGTTGACGTGTACCTATGATGAAAATTACAGGCCTCTCTCATCTTTTTAAGTGTGAGAAGTTGCACAATTGGTGGCTGACTAAATACTTTTTTCCCCACTATATGTTGACTATGATGGCACTTTAGATAATATGGTGACAATGATGTAGGCTATGTGGAGCAATTATGAATTGTTTTGTATTGGAACATTTTTTTTCTCGCCTGGTAACATACAGCTGACGAAGGGAAAAGATGCGAGAAGGAATACAACGTGGCTGTTATGAAAGTGAACTGTGTTTACGCGTGATCAGGTGTGTATTCATTCCGCCGTTGAAAAATGTTTCTTAAAAACGGAACAAAATGGAGATAAACATACCTGAATTCGTCCAATAGAAACTCTTGTTTGCAAGTGTTGGACTAATGATTACACCCTATATCAGCTAGATGAAGGCAAGAGTGTGCAAGGCGGTATTGAATGTGTCACCTTCTGTCCATGTGTCACTGTCTGTCACCTCAGATTTTTCTCTCAACCTGTGTGCACCTACGTTGTAAACTTTAATTCATAGGCTAGGTTGTAGCAACCTCATGATGAGTATAGGGACAATTCAAGTATCATGTAGTAGCCTAAACCTATCGTTGTTAAATTGAACTGGATGAATGGAATATGAATGACATTCATCCAATATGCTGTAATATATATAAGGCCATGCTAATTAAGAAATGTATCATCCTCCCTCATCTTAAACGGCACTGACCGCCACTGGTCTCAGGGTACAGAGGCTCAGTGAGGCAGAGTAAACGGTTCAAACATAGTTTTAATTTCATAATTGGCCAATATACAGTGGGGAGAACAAGTATTTGATACACTGCCGATTTTGCAGGTTTTCCTACTTACAAAGCATGTAGAGGTCTGTAATTTTTATCATGGGTACACTTCAACTGTGAGAGACGGAATCTAAAACAAAAATCCAGAAAATCATATTGTATGATTTTTAAGTAATTTATTTGCATTTTATTGCATGACATAAGTATTTGATACATCAGAAAAGCAAAACGTAATATTTGGTACAGAAACCTTGTTTGCAATTACAGAGATCATACGTTTTCTGTAGGTCTTGACCAGGTTTGCACACACTGCAACAGGGATTTTGGCCCACTCCTCCATACAGACCTTCTCCAGATCCTCCAGGTTTCGGGGATGTCGCTGGGCAATACAGACTTTCAGCTCCCTCCAAAGATTTTCTATTGGGTTCAGGTCTGGAGATTGGCTAGGCCACTCCAGGACCATGAGATGCTTCTTATGGAGCCACTCCTTAGTTGCCCTGGCTGTGTGTTTTGGGTCGTTGTCATGCTGGAAGACCCAGCCACGACCCATCTTCAATGCTCTTACTGAGGGAAGGAGGTTGTTGGCCAAGATCTCGCGATACATGGCCCCATCCATCCTCCCCTCAATACGGTGCAGTCGTCCTGTCCCCTTTTCAGAAAAGCATCCCCAAAGAATGATGTTTCCACCTCCATGCTTCACGGTTGGGATGGTGTTCTTGGGGTTGTACTCATCCTTCTTCTTCCTCCAAACACGGCGAGTGGAGCTCTATTTTTGTCTCATCAGACCACATGACCTTCTCCCAATCCTCCTCTGGATCATCCAGATGGTCATTGGCAAACTTCAGACGGGCCTTGACATGCGCTGGCTTGAGCAGGGGGACCTTGCGTGCGCTGCAGGATTTTAATCCATGACGACGTAGTGTGTTAGTAATGGTTTTCTTTGAGACTGTGGACCCAGCTCTCTTCAGGTCATTGACCAGGTCCTGCCGTGTAGTTCTGGGCTGATCCCTCACCTTCCTCATGATCATTGATGCCCCACGAGGTGAGATCTTGCATGGAGCCCCAGACCGAAGGTGATTGACCGTCATCTTGAACTTCTTCCATTTTCTAATAATTGTGCCAACAGTTGTTGCCTTCTCACCAAGCTGCTTGCCTATTGTCCTGTAGCCCATCCCAGCCTTGTGCAGGTCTACAATTTTATCCCTGATGTCCTTACACAGCTCTCTGGTCTTGGCCATTGTGGAGAGGTTGGAGTCTGTTTGATTGAGTGTGTGGACAGGTGTCTTTTATACAGGTAACGAGTTCAAACAGGTGCAGTTAATACAGGTAATGAGTGGAAAACAGGAGGGCTTCTTAAAGAAAAACTAACAGGTCTGTGAGAGCCATAATTCTTACTGGTTGTTAGGTGATCAAATAATTATTTCATGCAATAAAATGCAAATGAATTACTTATAAATCATACAATGTGATTTTCTGGATTTTTGTTTTAGATTCCATCTCTCACAGTTGAAGTGTAGCTATGATAAAAATTACAGACGTCTACATGCTTTGTAAGTGGGAAAACCTGCAAAATCGGCAGTGTATCAAATACTTGTTCTCCCCACTGTAAATGCTTACAAATAAGAAACTTAAAGTATAACTTCAAATAACAAAGGTTATCTTTTAAACTGAGAATCTTTCAGCCCCAACCTGTCCTCTCCCTCGAATGGGCGCAGCAGCAGCCTAATCAACTGTTTGTGCTGACTGTCCGGCCAATCACACACTTGATTGACTTATTACCCTCAGCTGGGCTCCATTAGCCTCCCTACAGGAAAGGTGCCGGAAAGGCGCTAGAAAGGCGTGGCAAGAGGGCTTGCCTCCAGTGCCACAGTCATTTCAGCCTGTAGTGCCTGGCCTTAACATATCAGCTAACCACATCATATGATATAATCTAACGCCCAACTGCACAGTTGATCATGTAGCACTCAACCATTGGTTGATGCAATGCAACTCCTGCAACTCGCACGCACGCAACTGCAACAACACACACACAAGCACAAACATATGACACAAAGAGAAATTCAAATGGCAGGTAATCAGTAGAAAGCATTAGACACGCCAGTGAGACTTCAGAATCAAAACTATGATTTGGTGTCTATTTTCATTCAATTGAATAACTTCTGCCTGCTTTCAGGTTATGTAATGATGCAAAAAATATTGCAGGTTGAAAATCCATCAGTAGAATTATTCATTCTGAAATATTTTCCACCAGGGTTTTGCCTGAAAAACCGAGTTAGAACATCAAACAATTTCTCTCTGAAGGGGTGATAAAACATGCCAACAAAATTAGAAAGGGAGAACAGAGAGAGGGGGGCAGAGACAGAGAGAGAGACTGAGAGAGACAGATAAAAAGAGACAGAGAGAGATTAAAAGACAGACAGGCATCGAGAAAGAGCGAGAGAGAGAGATGCAGACAGAAAAAGAGAGAGAGCTACATGTAAAGTCTGCCAGGTCTGTTTCCCTCACCATCAAACCAAATCAAATATTATTTGTTACATGCGCCGAATACTGTAGACTTTACTGTGAATTACTTACTTAAGAGCCCTTTTCCCCAAAACATTTCATATAATTGTATGCTAATAAGAACAAAAATAAAGGAAGTAGTAACACAATAAAATAACAATAAGGAGGTTATCTACAAGGAGTACCGATACAGAGTCAATGTGCAGGGGTATGAGGTAGTTGAGGTAATATGTACATGTCGGTAGGGGTAAAAGTGAGTAGGCAATCAGGATGGATAATGAACAGAGTGGCCTGAGTGTATGTGAAGTGTGAAAGTGTGACTATGTGTGAGCGTGCATGAGTGGTGTCAATATGCATGTGTGTGTGAGTGATCATACATTATGTAGTATGTGAGTGTGTGTGTGTCAGTGTAGTATGTGTGAGTGTGTGGGTGTACCCTCTGTAGTGCCTTGCGGTCAGATGCCAAGCAGTTGCCATACCAAGCGGTGATGCAGCCAGTCAACATGCTCTCAATGGTGCAGCTGTATAACTTTTTGAGGATCTGAGGGCCCATGCCAAATTTTTTCAGCCTTCTTCAGACAACATGTCAACCAAAGCTCCACATTATGTGCATTCATCCCTCACAATCCCCCCCCCCCCCCCCCCCCCCCCCCCATAGATATACAAGCACTAAAGAGGCTCCTTGTGACGCAGCTCAGCCAACAGCAATTAGCGGGCGGGGTGGGAGGGTGAAACCCACTATAGCAATATCTCTTTATCTCAATCACGGGAGCGCTGTGTGCACAACAACAAGTTACACAGGCTGTGGCCCCAAACCACTCCACACACCTCCACGCCACAGAGATCTCATTGCCCTCTGACAAACACACAGACAAAAATGTGCACACACACACTGTCACGCCCTGGCTCTGGGGACACTGTTATGTTGAGCCAGGGTGTGTAGATCTATGTGTTGTGTTTCTATGTCGGGATTCTAGGTATTGTATTTCTGTGTTGGCCAGAGTGGTTCCCAATCAGAGGCAACGAGTGTCAGCTGTGGCTGGTTGTCTCTGATTGGGAGCCATACTTATAGAGGCTGTTTTCCCACATTAGTTGTGGGATCTTGTTCTAGTTGGTTTGTGTTTGACCGTTGACTGTCACGTTATCGTTTTTGTTGTTTTGGTCGTGTATCACTAATAAAGAGTATGTTCGTCTGCAACGCTGCGCCTTGGTCCTCCTCTGTTCCCGACGACCGTGACAGAAGATCCCACCAAAACTGGACCAAGCAGCGTGTCCAGGAGCCATCGCCAGGGGAGTCGCTAGCAGATCTCCGTGGCAACCTCGACTGGGTCAAGCCTAATGAAGAGCAGAGAGGGTGGACTTGGGAACAGTGGAGGAAGAGTCTCGACTGGGTCAAGCCAAATGAGGAGCAGAATGGCTGGAGTTGGAAGCAGATGAACGAGAGTTGGGCGAGAACTATAGAGGCCTGGCCCACGGGGAAGAGAGAGCCCCAGAAATTTTTTAGGGGGGGGGCTCACGACGTGGACGTCGGGGCAGCAGGAGGCCGCGATAGAGCGGTCCAGTGGGTTGGCAGAGGAGGCCGCCAGGTTACGGGGGCCACTGGTATTAAAGGGGAAGGAAAGTGTGGAGGCACGGCGAGAGGTACTGGTGTGTGTCCCCAGTACGGTCCGGCCTGTTCCTGTTCCTCGCATCGAGCCTGTGGTGCGTGTCGTCAGCCCGGCCCGGCCTGTTCCTGCTCCCCGCACCGAGCCTATGGTGCGCGTCGCCAGCCCGGCCCGGCCTGTTCCTGCTCCCCGCACCAAGCCTATGGTGCGCGTCGCCAGCCCGGCCCGGCCTGTTCCTGCTTCCCGCACCAGGCCAATGGTGCGCGTCGCCAGCCCGGCCCGTCCTGTTCCCCGCACCAGGCCAATGGTGCGCGTCGCCAGCCCGGCCCGTCCTGTTCCTGCTCTCCGCACCAGGTCAATGGTGCGCGTCGCCAGCCCGGTCCGGCCCTTTCCTGCTCCCCGCACCAAGCCAATGGTGCGCGTCGCCAGCCCGGTCCGGCCCTTTCCTGCTCCCCGCACCAAGCCAATGGTGTGCGTCGCCAGCCCGGTCCGGCCCTTTCCTGCTCCCCGCACCAAGCCAATGGTGCGCGTCGCCAGCCCGGTCCGGCCCGCTCCTGCTCCCCGCACCAAGCCAATGGTGCGCGTCGCCAGCCCGGTCCGGCCCGCTCCTGCTCCCCACACCAGGCCAGTGGTGTGCGTCGTCAGTCCGGCACGGCCCGTGCCTGTTCCCCACACCAAGCCAGTGGTGTGCGTCGTCAGTCCGGCACGTCCCGTGCCTGTTCCACCGGTGCCTGGTCCGGCACCGGTCAGATGCTTCACGCCGGAGCTAGATCAATCCGCTCCACCAGTGTGCAGTCCAGCTCCGGACAGCGGGGTCAGACCGGACCAGGGGTACTTTGGGGGTTTGGAGAGGGAGCGGGGATCAGGCCCGGAGCCGGATCCGCCGCCTAGGCGGAGTGCCCACCCGGTCCCTCCCCTGTGGTATTTGGTTGACGCGGTCGGAGTCCGCGCCTTTAGGGGGGGGTACTGTCACGCCCTGGCTCTGGGGACACTGTTATGTTGAGCCAGGGTGTGTAGATCTATGTGTTGTGTTTCTATGTCGGGATTCTAGGTATTGTATTTCTGTGTTGGCCAGAGTGGTTCCCAATCAGATGCAACGAGTGTCAGCTGTGGCTGGTTGTCTCTGATTGGGAGCCATACTTATAGAGGCTGTTTTCCCACATTAGTTGTGGGATCTTGTTCTAGTTGGTTTGTGTTTGACCGTTGACTGTCACGTTATCGTTTTTGTTGCTTTGGTCGTGTATCACTAATAAAGAGTATGTTCGTCTGCAACGCTGCGCCTTGGTCCTCCTCTGTTCCCGACGACCGTGACACACACATTTACATTTTAGTCATTTAGCAGACGCTCTTATCCAGAGCGACTTACAGTTAGTTTATTTTTCATACTGGCCCCCCTTGGGAATCGAACCCACAACCCTGGCGTTGCAAACGCCATGCTCTACCAACTGAGCTACACACACACACAAAGATTAGAAAAGTATGTCAATTCGCTTACTGTGTGATTTTAGGAAATTACATGCACCCTGCACTGGTGAAAGCAAAGCCGTTATCTAAAATAGACTAATTTTCTAGGATCAGTCACTTCACTGTGTTCACGCAGTGTGTATTTACTAATGGTGTTAAATCAGGTTTCCTGGACATAACAAAGCGTGTAACACAGGGATCAATTATTGGTCAGTTTCTTTTCACTATTTACATGAACAATATTGGTTTATCTGTACAAAGTGTAACTATCACCTGAATGCAGATGACACCGTGGTGTATGCTATTGCCGCCACAGCTGACCAGGCTCTGTCAGAGCTTCAATCTGCCTTTATTGCCCTGCAGAAAGCCTTTGTTGAACTGAAGGCAGATAAAACCAAGTATATGCAGACGACACTGTTATGTATGCCATTGCCTCAACTGTTGACCAGGCTATGTTAGAGCTGCAATCTGACCTTGTTGCCTTACAGAAAGCCCTGGGTGGTTTACAATGTGTACTTAATGCGGGCAAGACTAAATATATGTTGTTCTCTAATTCTCGCAGATGGGCTACATATTTATTAATTGGATGGTTCTCCCATCAATCGGGTTCCCACCTATAAATATCTGGGCATTTGGATTGACAATGATTTTCTGTTTAAAAAGCATACGGATAAGCTAGTTAGAAAGCTAAGATTTATAGTGGGTATCTTTTTAGAAATAGATATTGCCTCTCACTAAATAGCAGGAAGCAGATTGTAAAGTACATTTTCCTGCCAGTTCTTGACTATGGTGACACCATTTACCAGATTGCAGCAGCCACTGCTCTTAAACATTTGGATGCCATCTACTATAGTGCCCTTCACTTTATCACAGGTGAAAGTTTTAATACTCACCACTGCATCCTGTATAAAGAGGTTGGCTGGTCGTCATTAAAGTCCCGTTTTTTTTTTTTTTTTTACAAAGCTCAACTACACAAGCTCCTGACTTACCTAAATTCACTGTTAAAATATAAAAACATGAGATACCAAACCCGTTCACAAGGTTAGTTCCTCGGGTTTCCACCGAACTAGGTAAATCCACTTTTAGTTTTAAAGCACCTCATTGCTGGAACCAACTACAAAATACATTACAATTGGATGTCTGGTGCCGTTCGGGAAATGTTAAATATTGATTGGGGACCTTCTTATTGAGCAACATAATTATTTAGTTTTTATATTTGTGTTGTGCTGTATTTTATTTGTTTTATATTGTATACATACATTTTTTTGTGGTCCTCTGTAGCTCAATTGGTAGAGCATGGTGCTTGTAAAGCCAGGGTAGTGGGTTCGATCCCTGGCACTACCCGTACGTAAAAATGTATGCACACATGACTGTAAGTTGCTTTGGATGAAAGTGTCAGCTAAATGGCATATTATATTATTATATGTAGGGCTCCCTTGTGAAAGAGACATCTCATTCCAAAATCATGGGAATTAATATGGAGTTGGTCCCCCTTTGCTGCTATAACAGCCTCCACTCTTCTGGGAAGGCTTTCCACTAGATGTTGGAACACTGATGTTGGGTGATTAGGCCTGGCTCACAGTCGGTGTTCCAATTCATCCCAAAGGTGTTTGATGGGGTTGAGGTCAGGGCTCTGTGAAGGCCAGTCAAGTTCTTCCACACTAGCAACAGCACAGACTACCTTTCCTCACTAGGTAGGGCTCTCTTGAAAAAATGGCGGACTGAAGACAGCGGTGCAGATATGGGATCTAGTTTATTTATTTATTGTCCTATCATCATGGAACAGTCCCCATTACTATACCCTAGACACCCACCTGAGCGACCCACACACTAAGGAGAAGACATCTGTTTTATAGGCCTACTGCAAGTAGCCTATACGCAAGTAGCCTATACAGAAAGATAAATGCGGTCAGAGACCCACTCAAGCAGCACTGCCCCCTCAAGATTCTGAGCCTGCCTGGCAGGGTTGGTCCAACAAAGCCAAAGCCCCCGGATGGCCTTTTGGACCTAGACTTGGCACTCCAGTACCGCTTGCCGTGTGGTAGCAGAGAGAACAGTCTATGACTAGGGTGGCTGGAGTCTTTGATAATTTTTAGGGCCTTCCTCTGACACCGCCTGGTCTAGAGGTCCTGGATGGCAGGAAGCTTGGCCCCAGTGATGTACTGGGCTGTACACACTACCCTCTGTAGAACTGGGGGGCCAAGCAGTTGCCATACCAGGCAGTGATGCAACCAGTCAGGAGGCTCTCGACGGTGCAGCTGTAGAACTTTTTGAGGATCTGAGGACCCATGCCAAGTCTCCTGAGGGGGAATAGGCTTTGTCGTGCCCTCTTCACGACTGTCTTGGTGTGTATGGTCCATGATAGTTTGTTGGTGATGTGGATATCAAGGAACTTGAAGCGCTCAACCTGTTCCACTACAGCCCCGTTGATGAGAATGGACGTGCTCAGTCCTCTTTTTTTCCTGTAGTCCACAATCATCTCATTTGTCTTGATCACATTGAGAGAGATGTTGTTATCCTGGCACCACAAGGCCAGGTCTCTGAACACCTCCCTATAGGCTGTCTCATCGTTGTCAGTGATCAGGCTTACTACTGTTTTGTCGTCGGCAAACTTAATGATGGTGTTGGAGACGTGCCTGGCCATGCAGTCATGGGTGAACAGGGAGTACAGGAGGGGACTGAGCACGCACCCCTGAGGGGCCCCCGTGTTGAGGATCAGCGTGGCGGATGTGTTGTTACCTGCCCTTACCATCTGGGAGGGGCCCGTCAGGAAGTCCAGGATCCAGTTGCAGAGGGAGGTGTTTAGTCCCAGGGTCCATAGCTTAGTGATGAGCTATGGTGTTGAAGGCTGAGCTGTAGTCAATGAATAGCATTCTCACGTAGGTGTTCCTCTTGTCCAAGTGGGAAAATACAACACAATACAATCGAGGTGAGGGTGGTGGAAATGCTTTTGGCAGTTCATCTGCTTCTGTTCTGTGGGTGGAACTGTGTGCTCTTTTTAAAGGATGGGTCCCATTCTCTCAAAGGCCCTAGGATCCAGGTGGACAGGGGTGGTCTGCCAGTCACTGGGACGACAACACAACTTGGGATGGGGGGAGGTTTTAGCGGGTGGAATAGTGGAGAACAATTGGAGGTTTACTCAGTAGCAGTGCAAATACCATGGCACAGCTATATGGACACTCAATCATTATGGTACTTTTTAATGGTAAGTTTACAAACATATATTATGATAAATAGAATTGAAACTTGTATCTCATTATGGTAAATGGTGTTATTGTGAAGTGGAAACGTCTAGGAGCAACAACGGAAGTGGTAGGCCACACAAGCTCACAAGCGCGTAGTGCGGTTGCAACACTCACTACCAAGTTCCAAACTGCCTCTGGAAGCAACGTCAGCACAATAACTGTTTGTCGAGAGTTTAATGAAATGGGTTTCCTTGGCCGAACAGCCGCACACAAGCCTAAGATCACCATGCGCAATGCCAAGCATTGGCTGGAGTGGTGTAAAGCTCGACGCCATTGGACTCTGGAGCAGTGGAAATGCGTTCTCTGGAGTGATGAATTACACTTTACCATCTGGCAGTCAGATGGACGAATCTAGGATTTGGCGGATGCCAGGAGAACGCTACCAGCCCAAATGCATAGTACCAACTGTAAAGTTTGGTGGATGAGGAATAATGGTCTCGGACTGTTTTTCATGGTTCGGCTAGGCCCCTTAGTGAAGGGAAATCTTAACGCTACAGCATAAAATGACATTCTAGACGATTCTGTGCTTACAACTTTGGGCAACAGTTTGGGGAAGGCCCTTTCCTGTTTCAGCATGATAATGCCCCGCGCACAAAGTGAGGTCCATACATAAATGGTTTGTCGAGATCGATGTGGAAGAACTTGACTGGTTTGCACAGAGCCCTGACCGCAACCCCATCGAACACCTTTGGGATGAATTGGAATGCTAACTGAGAGCCAGGCCTAATCGCCCAACATCAATGCCGGACCCCACTAATGATCTTGTGGCTGAATGGAAGCAAGTCCCGGCAGCAATGTTCCAACATCTAGTGGAAAGCATTCCCAGAAGAGCGGAGGCTGTTATAGCAGCAAAGGGGAGACAAACTCCATATTAATGCCCATGATTTTAGAATGAGATATTTGATGACAGGTGTCCACATTCTTTTAGTCATGTAGTGTACCTCAATGGACTGTAAAGGAAATCACACTACAAAATATCACCTTCATGCACTTAAGGAAATCACAAATATCATGGATATATTGGAACTAGTGGATATATGGAGTCTTAAATATCCTCGTGAGATGTACATGGCGGAGGCTCAATCAAGCTAGTTGTCTTGACTACTTTCTTATGTCATTCTTGCTGGCACCAAAAGTTTTAAAAAGTGTTGTAGGGGACAGAATGTGGTCGAACCATCAAATAATTGGCATATACATTACTCCACGTGGGCGAGGATATTGGAAATGTAATCAAAGCCTATTGGATGACAACTTGTTTTTAACCAGGACAGAAGAATTTATAACTCACATTTACCGACAGAACATGCCTTATTGTATGGGACACTTTTAAATGTGCCTTTATAGGCCATGCAATTCAAAATAGTTCATATTAACAAAGTAAATAGAGGGACTAATGGTACAGATAATTAGAAATAAAAACAAACAAAAATAAATGGAGGAACTTGTTCAAGAATGATCAAGTGTAATATATTATACAACATAAACCGAACTGGATGAAATATGGGGAAAAATGCAACAACTTTTTTTTGATCTTCAACATAGAAATGCTACCAAAAAGAATGTTCTGAAATTTGTTACAAATGACAGTCACCCATGATTCACCAAACAATATTTTGAAAGAGGAAGCAAAGCACTTTAAGCATATGATTTCATTTCAGTCTCCTCAATCTCCACTAACCGAAGTTAATTGTAAGGATATTTTTATATTAATAATGTAAAATTAACACCTGTATAGAAAGACTCATGTGAAAGCCAAATTACAGAGGAGGAACTTCTTGAAGCAATTAAATGTTTAACGTCTGGGAAAACTCCAGGGCTGGATGGCATACCAGTTGAGGTATACCAAACCTTTTTTGATGTATTCAGAGGACCGTTATAAGCATGTTTTAACCACTTCTATAAAATGGTAGATGATCAGATACTCAACAAGAAGGTCTGATTTCATTACTACTGAAACAGGACCCAAGTGGTAAATGTAAAGATCCTGACCATTCAAAAAATTGGAGGCCCCTTAAACTTCAGTGTTGTGATGCAAAATGTCTAGCAAAATGCATAGCGCATTGAATTAAAAAGATATTGTCGAATATTATTCATCCTAATCAGACAGGTTTTTTACATGGACGATACATTGGAGATAATATAAGAAAAGCACTGGAAACAATAGAACACTTTGAAAAATCTGGGAAACCAGGCCTGGTATGCATAGCTGACTTTGAAAAGGCTTTGGATAAAGTACAACTGGAATTTATATGTAAATGCCTGGAATATTTCAATTTTGGAGAATCTCTTATACAATGGGTTAAAGTTATGTATAGTAAGCCTAGGTGTAAAAAGTACAGTTGAAGTCGGAAGTTTACATACACCTTAGCCAAATACATTTAAACTTAGTTTTTCACAATTCCTGACATTTAATCCTAGTAAAAATTCCCTGTCTTAGGTCAATTAGGATCACCACTTTATTTTAAGAATGTGAAATGTCAGAATAATAGTATAGAGAATCATTTATTTCAGCTTTTATTCATTTAATCACATTCCCATTGGGTCAGAAGTTTACATACACTCAATTAGTATTTGGTAGCATTGCCTTTAAATTGTTTAATTTGGGTCAAAGATTTCGGGTAGCCTTCCACAAGCTTCCCACAATAAGTTTGGGGAATTTTGGCCCATTCCTCCTGACAGAGCTGGTGTAACTGAGTCAGGTTTGTAGGCCTCCTTGCTCGCACACACTTTTTCAGTTCTGCCCACAAATGTTACCTAAGACAGGGAATTTTTACTAGGATTAAATGTCAGCAATTGTGAAAAACTGAGTTTAAATATATTTGGCTAAGGTGTATGTAAACTTTCAACTGTATGCAGATAAATATATACAAAAATATATGGACATTACAACCAAAATTACAACCAAATAATTGCAGCATTACCACAAAAATGGAAGAGGCAAGTGGAATGTTTTTTTCCTTATCAATCTACACACAATACCCCATAATGACAAAGCAAAAATAGGTTTTTAGAAACTCATCCCGAAGCCACTCCTGTGTTACCTTGGCTGTGTGCATAGGGTCGTTGTCCTGGTGGAAGGTTAACCTTAGCCCCAGTCTGAGGTCCTGAGCGCTCTGGAGCAGGTTTTCATCAAGCATCTCTCTGTACTTTGCTCCGCTCATCTTTCCCTCGATCCTGACTAGTCTCCCAGTCACTGCCTCTGAAAAATATCCCCACAGCATGATGCTGTAACCACCATGCTTCACCGTAGTGATGGTGCCAGGTTTCCGCAAGACGTGATTCTTGGCATTCAGGCCAAAGAGTTCAATCTTGGTTTCATCAGACCAGAGAATCTTGTTTCTCATGGTCTGAGAGTCCTTTAGGTTTCTTTTGGCAAACTCCAAGCGGGCTGTCAAGTGCCTTTTCTGAGGAGTTTCTTCCGTCTGGCCACTCTACAATAAAGGCCTGATTGGTGGATTGCTGCATAGATGGTTGTCCTTCTGGAAGGTTCTCCCATCTCCACAGAGGAACTCTGGAGCTCTGTCAGAGTGACCATCAGGTTCTATGTCACCTCCCTGACCAAGACCCTTCTCCCCCAATTGCTCAGTTTTGCCGGGCGGCCAGCTCTAATAAAAGTCTGGTGGTTCCAAACTTCTTCCATTTCAGAATGATGGAGGCCACTGTGTTCTTGGGACCTTCAATGCTGCAGAAATGTTTTGGTAGGCTTCCCCAGATCTCTTTCTCGACACAATCCTGTCTCGCAGCTCTACGGACAATTCCTTCAACCTCATGGCTTGATTTTTGCTCTGACATGCACTGTCATCTGTGGGACGTTCTATAGACAAGTGTGTGCCTTTCCAAATCATGTCCAATCAATTGAATTTACCACATGTGGAATCAAGTTGTAGAAACACCTCAAGGATGATCAATGGAAACAGGATGCACCTGAGCTCAATTTCGAGTCTCATAGCAAAGGGTCTGAATACTTATTTAAATAAGGTTTAAAAAAAAAAAACTGTTTACGCTTTGTCATTATGGGGTATTGTGTGTAGATTGATGAGGATTTTATTTTATTTTATACATTTAAGAATAAGGCTGTAACATAACAAAATGTAGAAAAAGGGAAGGGGTCTGAATACTTTCCGAATACACTGTAGGTTCAGAAATTTTGTGAAGCAGCACAGTTGGAAAATATATGTCAAATAGAAATCAAAACTGGATGGTCTTCAGAGATACATGGGAGGGGTTGAGGATAGCTGAAGGATGGGACTAAAAACAAACAAAAGATAACTATTGTAAAATGTAAAGGCAATGCTACCAAATACTAATTGAGTGTATGTAAACTTCTGACCCACTGGGAATGTGATGAAATAACTAAAAGCATAAATAAATAATTATCTGTATAAGCTGGAAGTAGAAGCCTAGGTGTTGTTGTCCATTAGTTTACTCCAATTAGGGAGGGGTGATAGGGTTAGGGGAAAATAATAAAGGAAAATATAAAAGACACCTGGGAGCCAGAAATCTTTCTGATTGAGAGGGGGTCAAATACTTATTTCCCTCATTAAAATGCAAATCAATTTATAACATTTTTTACATGCATTTTTCTGGATTTTTTGGTTGTTATTCTGTCTCTCACTGTTCAAATAAACCTACCATTAAAATTATAGACTGATCATGTCTTTGTCAATGTGCAAACGTACAAAATCAGCAGGGGATCAAATACTTGTTTCCCTCACTGGGAAATCTGTGTCTTACAACCTGATATTTGTTGGACCACCAAATGTATTGGTGAATTAGCTATATTAATCATGTGTTGAATTGCATCCATCTATTCTGCCAACAATGCCTTTGTCACACCTTTGTTTCACCTGTCTTTGTTCTTGTCCATCTTCCCCATTATCCCCTGTGCATTTATACCTGTGTTCTCTGTTTGTCTGTTGCCAGTTTGTCTTGTCTCGTCAAGCCTACCAATGTGTTTTTCGTACTCCTGTTTTCTTGAGCCCTGTTTTCTAGTTTTCCCGGTTTTTATCTTCTTCCTGCCCTGACTCTGAGCCTGCCTCCGTTCTGTACCGTTGACACTGCCCTGGATTACTGACCTCTGCCTGCCCCGACCCTGAGCCTGCCTGCTGCTCTGTACCTTACGGACTCTGCCCTGGGCTACCGACCTCTGCCTGCCCTTGACCTTTCCTTTGCCTGCCCCCTGTTTATATAATAAACATCCGTTATTTGAACTGTCTGCATCTGGGTCTTTTCCTGAGCCGTAATAACCTTATTCTACGTCATGGATTTTTTTGTCAAATAGAACCTATTTTAAAAACGTCTTATAAAGTTGGTTTTGTAGCTTAAACTGGGAATTCAATATTTTATACTGTTATTAAGATTGTCTGTTTGTTTCCTATCAGCAAAGTAGTTAAGATGCTGTCAGTTCCATTTTAAGTTTGTACACTGCAAATGTCAATTTCCCTTGAATATTTTTGCACATTACATATTTTAATATAATAGTCATAACATTATGGACAGTTTTAAACATTATGAACATTATGGACAGTATGAAAAATGTATGCACTCACTAACTGTAAGTCGCTCTGGATAAGAGCGTATGCTAAATGACAAAAAATGTAAATGTAAACATATTATTTACATATTGTAACAAAGTGTTAACTATCCCAACATTGGAATTTGCATAGGCTCCTAACAGGTTTTGGGACTTTATCACGGTAATTTGCTTATAAATCAGCCTCTGTTTTGGCTGATAGCACCGCTCTCCAGCTTCAATTGAGTTAGCTTCGGAAGACTCTGGGGTATCAGGTTACATATCCAAAGCCGTGGGAGGCTGTGAAGTCCCACCACAGGAGGTTGGTGACACCTTAATTAGGGAAAACGGGCTCGTGGTATTGACTTGGGTGGAATGGTAACAAATACATCAAACACATGGTTTAGTATGAGCCGTTCTCCCCTCAGCAGTCTCCTGTGAGTCCCACCTACACTTTCATTCGATGGTCCTACTGTCTGTCAATTTGTTGCGGAAGGGTACGTCACAGCCTCATATGCCGTGTAGCATTGGACAGCTGAAAGTCTCTCGCATCGATAAGAAGTAGTCCCACAACTGGTTCTATAACAAATTTAATAAATAAAAAACTCAAACATTATTTGTAGTTATGAAACGAAACCACTTTGTGTTCATCAAAGACGGCCAACTTGTATAGGAGATGAAAGCTGAGATTACATAACGAGTTCGTAGAGTTACTAGCAAACTCTCTGTGGGATTCAGGAGGGGAGGGAGAGACGCACATTGTTACAACACTGTATATATACATAATATGACATTTGAAATGTCTTTATTCTTTTGAAACTTCTGAGTGTAATGTTTACTGTTAATATTTATTGTTTATTTCACTTTTGTTTACTATCTACTTCACTTGCTTTGGCAATGTTAACACACGTTTCCCATGCCAATAAAGCCCTTAAATTGAATTGAATTGAATTGAGACGAATGAACGAAAGCCGTGCCCTAAAAATAAGGCAACTGTTCCCTACCCACTAGTTACAGTATATATATATATATATATATATATATATATATATATATATATATATATATATATATATATATATATACAGTGGGGAGAACAAGTATTTGAAACACTGCCGATTTTGCAGGTTTTCCTACTTACAAAGCATGTAGAGGTCTGTAATTTTTTTCATAGCTACACTTCAACTGTGAGAGATGGAATCTAAAACAAAAATCCAGAAAATCACATGGTATGATTTTTAAGTAATTAATTTGCATTTTATTGCATGACATAAGTATTTGATCACCTAACAAGTAACTGATTATACAAGTAACTGTTTTCCAGTCATTACCTGTATTAACTGCACCTGTTTGAACTCGCTACCTGTATAAAAGACACCTCTCCACACACTCAATCAAACAGACTCCAACCTCTCCACAATGGCCAAGACCAGAGAGCTGTGTAAGGACATCAGGGATAAAACTGTAGACCTGCACAAGGCTGGGATGGGCTACAGGACAATAGGCAAGCAGCTTGGTGAGAAGGCAACAACTGTTGGCGCAATTATTAGAAAATGGAAGAAGTTCAAGATGATGGTCAATCACCCTCGGTCTGGGGCTCCATGCAAGATCTCACCTCGTGGGGCATCAATGATCATGAGGAAGGTGAGGGATCAGCCCAGAACTACACGGCAGGACCTGGCCAATGACCTGAAGAGAGCTGGGTCCACAGTCTCAAAGAAAACCATTAGTAATACACTACGCCGTCATGGATTAAAATCCTGCAGCGCACGCAAGGTCCCCCTGCTCAAGCCAGCGCATGTCCAGGCCCGTCTGAAGTTTGCCAATGACCATCTGGATGATCCAGAGGAGGAATGGGAGAAGGTCATGTGGTCTGATGAGACAAAAATTGAGCTTTTTGGTCTAAACTCCACTCGCCGTGTTTGGAGGAAGAAGAAGGATGAGTACAACCCCAAGAACACCATCCCAACCGTGAAGCATGGAGGTGGAAACATCATTCTTTGGGGATGCTTTTCTGCAAAGGGGACAGCACGACTGCACCGTATTGAGGGGAGGATGGATGGGGCCATGTATCGCGAGATCTTGGCCAACAACCTCCTTCCCTCAGTAAGAGCATTGAAGATGGGTCGTGGCTGGGTCTTCCAGCATGACAACGACCCAAAACACACAGCCAGGGCAACTAAGGAGTGGCTCCGTAAGAAGGATCTCAAGGTCCTGGAGTGCCTAGCCAGTCTCCAGACCTGAACCCAATAGAAAAACTTTGGAGGGAGCTGAATGTCCATATTGCGCCAGCCCCGAAACCTGGAGGATCTGGAGAAGGTCTGTATGGAGGAGTGGGCCAAAATCCCTGCTGCAGAGTGTGCAAACCTGGTCAAAGACCTACAGAAAATGTATGATCTCTGTAATTGCAAACAAAGGTTTCTGTACCAAATATTAAGTTCTGCTTAAAATGCAAATTCATTACTTAAAAATCATACAATGTGATTTTCTGGATTTTTGTTTTAGATTCCGTCTCTCACAGTTGAAGTGTACCCATGATAAAAAATTACAGACCTCTACATGCTTTGTAAGTAGGAAAACCTTCAAAATTGGCAGTGTATCAAATACTTGTTCTCCCCACTGTATATACACTGCTCAAAAAAATAAAGGGAACTCTTAAACAACACAATGTAACTCCAAGTCAATCACACTTCTGTGAAATCAAACTGTCCACTTAGGAAGCAACACTGATTTACAATAAATTTCACATGCTGTTGTGCAAATGGAATAGACAACAGGTGGAAATTATAGGCAATTAGCAAGACACCCCCAATAAAGAAATGGTTCTGCAGGTGGTGACCACAGGTCACTTCTCAGTTCCTATGCTTCCTGGCTGATGTTTTGGTCACTTTTGAATGCTTGCGGAGCTTTCACTCTAGTGGTAGCATGAGACGGAGTCTACAACCCACACAAGTGGCTCAGGTAGTGCAGCTCATCCAGGATGGCACATCAATGCGAGCTGTGGCAAGAAGGTTTGCTGTGTCTGTCAGCGTAGTGTCCAGAGCATGGAGGTGCTACCAGGAGACAGGCCAGTACATCAGGAGATGTGGAGGAAGCCGTAGGAGGGACACAACCCAGCAGCAGGACCGCTACCTCCGCATTTGTGCAAGGAGGAGCAGGAGGAGCACTGCCAGAGCCCTGCAAAATGACCTCCAGCAGGCCACAAATGTGCATGTGTCTGCTCAAACGGTCAGAAACAGACTCCATGAGGGTGGTATGAGGGCCCGACGTCCACAGGTGGGGGTTGTGCTTACATCCCAACACCGTGCAGGACGTTTGGCATTTGCCAGAGAACACCAAGATTGGCAAATTCGCCACTGGCGCCCTGTGCTCTTCACAGATGAAAGCAGGTTCACACTGAGCACATGTGACAGATGTGACAGAGTCTGGAGACGCCGTGGAGAACGTTCTGCTGCCTGCAGCATCCTCCAGCATGACCGGTTTGGCGGTGGGTCAGTCATGGTGTGGGGTGGCATTTCTTTGGGGGGCCGCACAGCCCTCCATGTGCTAGCCAGAGGTAGCCTGATTGCCATTAGGTGCCAAGATGAGATCCTCAGACCCCTTGTGAGACCATATGCTGGTGCGGTTGGCCCTGGGTTCCTCCTAATGCAAGACAATGCTAGACCTCATGTGGCTGGAGTTTGTCAGCAGTTCCTGCAAGATGAAGGCATTGATGCTATGGACTGGCCCGCCCGTTCCCCAGACCTGAATCCAATTGAGCACATCTGGGACATCATGTCTCGCTCCATCCACCAACGCCACGTTGCACCACAGACTGTCCAGGAGTTGTCGAATGCTTTAGTCCAGGTCTGGGAGGAGATCCCTCAGGAGACCATCCGCCACCCCATCAGGAGCATGCCTAGGCATTGTAGGGAGGTCATACAGGCACGTGGAGGCCACACACACTACTGAGCCTCATTTTGACTTGTTTTAAGGACACATTACATCAAAGTTGGATCAGCCTGTAGTGTGGTTTTCCACATTAATTTTGAGGGTGACTCCAAATCCAGACCTCCATGGGTTGATACATTTGATTTCCATTGATAATTTTTGTGTGATGTTGTTGTCAGCACATTCAACTATGTCAAGAAAAAAAGTATTTAATAAGATTATTTCATTCATTCAGATCTAGGATGTGTTGTTTAAGTGTTCCCTAATTTTTTTTTAGCAGTAAACAGTGGGGAAAAAAAGTATTTAGTCAGCCACCAATTGTGCAAGTTCTCCCACTTAAAAAGATGAAATAGGTCTGTAATTTTCATCATAGGTACACGTCAACTATGACAGACAAAATGAGATTTTTTTCCACAGAAAATCACATTGTAGGATTTTTTTATGAATTTATTTGCAAATTATGGTGGAAAATAAGTATTTGGTCAATAACAAAAGTTTCTCAATACTTTGTTATATACCCTTTGTTGGCAATGACACAGGTCAAACGTTTTATGTAAGTCTTCACAAGGTTTTCACACACTGTTGCTGGTATTTTGGCCCATTCCTCCATGCAGATCTCCTCTAGAGCAGTGATGTTTTGGGGCTGTCGCTGGGCAACACAGACTTTCAACTCCCTCCAAAGATTTTCTATGGGGTTGAGATCTGGAGACTGGCTAGGCCACTCCAGGACCTTGAAATGCTTCTTACGAAGCCACTCCTTCGTTGCCCGGGCGGTGTGTTTGGGATCATTGTCATGCTGAAAGACCCAGCCATGTTTCATCTTCAATGCCCTTGCTGATGGAAGGAGGTTTTCACTCAAAATCTCATGATACATGGCCCCATTCATTCTTTCCTTTACACGGATCAGTCGTCCTGGTCCCTTTGCAGGAAAATAGCCCCAAAGCATGATGTTTCCACCCCCATGCTTCACAGTAGGTATGGTGTTCTTTGGATGCAACTCAGCATTCTTTGTCCTCCAAACACGACGAGTTGAGTTTTTACCAAAAGTTATATTTTGGTTTCATCTGACCATATGACATTCTCCCAATCCTCTTCTGGATCATCCAAATGCACTCTAGCAAACTTCAGACGGACCTGGACATGTACTGGCTTAAGCAGGTGGAAACGTCTGCACTGCAGGATTTGAGTCCCTGGCGGCGTAGTGTGTTACTGATGGTAGGCTTTGTTACTTTGGTCCCAGCTCTCTGCAGGTCTTTCACTAGGTCCCCCCGTGTGGTTCTGGGATTTTTGCTCACCGTTCTTGTGATCATTTTGACCCCACGGGGTGAGATCTTGCGTGGAGCCCCAGATCGAGGGAGATTATCAGTGGTCTTGTATGTCTTCCATTTCCTAATAATTGCTCCCACAGTTGATTTCTTCAAACCAAGCTGCTTACCTATTGCAGATTCAGTCTTCCCAGCCTGGTGCAGGTCTACAATTATGTTGCTGGTGTCCTTTGACAGCTCTTTGGTCTTGGCCATAGTGGAGTTTGGAGTGTGACTGTTTGAGGTTGTGGACAGGTGTCTTTTATACTGATAACAAGTTCAAACAGGTGCCATTAATACAGGTAACGGGTGGAGGACAGAGGAGCCTCTTAAAGAAGATGTTACAGGTCTGTGAGAGCCAGAAATCTTGCTTGTTTGTAGGTGACCAAATACTTATTTTCCACCATAATTTGCAAATACATTCATTAAAAATCCTACAATGTGATTTTCTGGATTTTTTTCCATCAATTTGTCTGTCATAGTTGACGTGTACCTATGATGAAAATGACAGGCCTCTCTCATCTTTTTAAGTGGGAGAACTTGCACAATTGGTGGCTGACTAAATACTTTTTTCCCCCACTGTATATATACAAAAGGGATGCAACATGAAAAACATTTGGTTTCTGTATCAACCTGTGGACTAATGAAAAATATACCAAAATATAGTTTGAGTGGAGTTCCCCTTTAAATGACATTAATAGTACTGCAGTTTAATTAATTTCTTTCTATTTTACGGAGAATTTTAATGGTTACTTTCCATTATTTAAAAGAAAATCTGTCATCTTAAACAGATAATTTATATTAATGTTTTTGTTGTGTTATTTAAGAAACCAATATTTCCCTCTCTTTCTGTAGAAAATCTCAAATATTATATTAAAAAAGGGTGAAAATACTGGCAGTTTCATAACATTGAAATTATTTGTTTTTTTTAAAGACAACATTCATGATGCAACATAACATCAATTGAACCAAAACTGAAATGATTGAGCAACAGTAAACTAAAAAAAAAATGCTGGGTTGTTTGGATGACCCAACTGCTGGGTTGCAGGCATTGATGCTGGTTTATTGAGATATGACCCAGCGGTTTAGATCAGAATACTGTAGGCGTGGCTTAGTAGTCATTCTGGTTCATCTGTTCTGTTACATTGTTATCACATGCTAAAGTTGAACAATGACAGTTTTGTAGCTTTAACCTTTTCACACAAACCAACAAACGGGTGTGATCATTCTACAGTGGTCCCTGCAGCGTACGCTCAAACCGGTGGGATTAGAATGCTTATTTAGAACATCCAGTTTCTATTGACGCAACAGTCAGCATTTGAGCTTGCCACAAAGTCCTTACAAAGTTATGTGACCTGTTTATTTTTGGATGCAATGTTCAGACATTCACAGAAGTAGCAACAGCATACACAATCATCCAAACACGAAAATTAGTCCTAGCGCTAACTGAGGAAAGATTGACATAACACAAGCGGTCATATTTAGATAAATCTCAGCTGAGAGAAACCACAATATGAATGAGCTAATAGCAATTGTTATTTATAATTCATCACGTCACGGGTGAGCTCAACATTGATCAAAATAATTGAGTAAAACACTTTCTAGAAATCAAAAGTAATCCGACGATGGGTAGTTTGTGTGCGCCGTCATGTTTGTTTTTTCGCGTCAACAGAAGATAATAAAAGGAGACAAGATGAGTTTGGTCTGTTTGCTGTATGCATATTGAAGGGGGTGTGTCATCTACGATCATTCACTTCCCTTAATTCACTTCCGGAAGTTTACTCGAAAGATAAGTGAACCAGTCCTTCACCTCATCTTTGGTCTGACAGACATTTCCGTGACACCCAGAATGCATTGTATAATGTCAACAAACATGGCGCCACACATAGCTGCCAAATAGTTTAGCATTAGCTCATTATAATCAGTACAACAAAATACCCAAAAAGTATTTTACACACATCATTTGTGTCCATTACAATCTATGCAATACTCTGAATGCATTATTTGTCACCTGTACTTGAAAAAGTGAATAAAACTGTAAATACATTATGCTCCATACACACAGTGGCTTGTGAAAGTATTCACCCCCCCTTGGCATTTTTCCTATTTTGTTGCCTTACAACCTGGAATTAAAATGGATTTTTGCGGGGTTTGTATCATTTGATTTACACAACATGCCTACCACTTTGAAGATGCAAATTTTTTTTATTGTGAAACAAACAAGGAATAAGACAAAAAAACAGAAAACTTGAGCGTGCATAACTATTCACCGCCCCAAAGTCAATACTTTGTAGAGCCACCTGTTGCAGCAATTACAGCTGCAAGTCTCTTGGGGTATGTCTCTATAAGCTTGGCACATCTAGCCACTGGGATTTCTGCCCATTCTTCAAGGCAAAACTGCTCCAGCTCCTTCAAGTTGGATGGGTTCCGCTGGTGTACAGCAATCTTTAAGTCATACCACAGATGCCCTCTCTTGGCAGGTTTGTTGTAGTGCCATATTCTTTCAATTTCTTAATAATGGATTTAGTGGTGCTCTGTGGGATGTACAAAGTTTCTGATATTTTTTTTATAACCCAACCCTGATCTGTACTTCTCCACAACTTTGTCCCTGCCCTGTTTAGAGAGCTCCTTGGTCTTCATTGTGCCGCTTGCTTCGTGGTGCCCCTTGCTTAGTGGTGTTGCAGACTCTGGGGCCATTCAGAACAGGTGTATATATATACTGAGATCATGTGACACTTAAATAAAGTCCACCTGTGTGCAATCTAACTAATTATGTGACTTCTGAAGGTAATTGGTTGCACCATATCTTATTTAGGGGCTTCATAGCAAAGGGGGTGAATACATATGCACGCACCACTTTTCACTTCACTAATTTGGACTATATTCTGTATGTCCATTAAATGAAATCCAAATAGAAATCCATTTAAATTACAACAAACGCAACAAAATAGGAAAAACACCAAAGGGGATGAATACTTTTGCAAGGCACTGTACTGTATGCTACAGTAGAAACGACAACACAATATACAGAAAATAAGGCACTTACTTTGATAGGAACACACACATGCCCAACGTTATTATTTGTAAGGAAAACAACAATGTAACAATGCGAGCGCCAGCCAGAAAATGTGCCAGTTCGTGCAAGACTGCGCAAATGTCTGCATACTTCATGTGCGGAAAAAATGGGGAAGAGGGAAATTTGTCCTGCTCAGTAAAGCCTCAAACATAAATTGTCCGCAACATTGAAATGGGCTACTTCTATATGAATTAATGAGGAGACGGAACACACCTCAATTCAAACTGTTGTTAGAAAATACAACTTGTTAAAAAGTTATTTGAAATTGACAAGTTGAAACATAGCCTATAGATAATTAGCAGGCAGTGCGTGTTAAGTGTCCTGTTGCGTAACAATCACATTTTGGAGCAGTGAGTGCATTCTAACATCACGTGCATAAAACAACTCACGCTGCGGCGACCGTTAGAGATATTTGGAACTCACATGTGAAAACGTTAATGAGACTCTCTGTGTGTGTGTGTGTGTGTGTCTGTGCGCGTGTCTCTCTGCGTGCATATGTGTGTACATAAGTATGTGTATGTGTAGATGTGACACAAATACATATCCCTACAGTCTACAGCTTGCCTCTCTTATCCCACACTGTCTGCAGCCTGTCACCAGAACAACAATAAGTGTTAACAAATATTTACCTTGATGAGCACACACTGCTTATCAGTTTTGTCACTTCTCGGGGACACTTGTGAGACTCGCTGAATGCTCAAAGGGAACATGGCAATTGGAGACAGCTGGAAATATCACAGCCTCTCAACATGCCCGTGTGTGTGTGTGTGTGTTTGTTTGTGTGTGTGGTGGAAGCTGTGGTGCTTGTGTGTGTATATGTATGTGTGCGTGTGTGTGTAACCTACTGCATGTGCACGAGTGCATTAGTGTACATGTGTGTGCATCCACCTGTGAGTTCCTACAGTGTTAGTTCAAAGCAGTATCAGCAGTTTCACCTCTGGTAACATCTTGCAAGCAAAGAAGCCATTTTAGGCTAAAGGTGACATGAGTGTTGTCAGTTATAGAAACACCTCTTCACCGCTGAGGTTCAAGCTGATGCTTCCATTGCCTGACTTTCAGTCTGTATTACTGCTTGTACTTGTAGGTAGCATGGAATGTACTTGTAGCACTAATGGAGTGGGGTAGATTGTATGTTACCCAATAGGTGTGCGTGCTTGCGCGTACATATGTTTACGCCTGTGTGTGTCTTTTACCTGTTGCAGTCGACATGCAGCAATAGGTGTGTAGCGCTGATGGTGAGGGCTATCTTGTGCCACTGGCCGTCGGCTAGTCGGTATGGGAAGGACTCTGAGCGAGGCTTGCCTTTGTAGCGGTAGTGGTAGCGGATCTCCTCCCTCAGCCCACTGCTCTCCAGCTCAAAGTAACTGCAGGGGAGGAGAGGGCAAAGGTTACAGGTAGAGTTCAGAGATCACCGAAGCGCTTACAGCCCCTGAGCAATATGGAGAAGGATTTAGCTTGGGGCTATGAGGTGATGCAATGGGGGAATGTGGTGTGTTAATATTCAACATACATACACTATTGGTCAAAAGTTTTAGAACACCTACTCATTCAAGGGTTTTTCTTTATTTTTACTATTTTCTAAATTGTAGAATAATAGTGAAGACATCAAAACTATGAAATAACACATATGGAATCATGTGGTAAGCAAAAAAGTGTTAAACAAATCAAAATATATTTTATATTTGAGATTCTTCAAATAGCCACCCTTTGCCTTGATGACAGCTTAGCACACTCTTGGCATTGGATATGATTTGGAAAGGCACACACCTGTCTATATAATGTCCCACAGTTGAAAATGCATGTCAGAGCAAAAACCAAGCCATGAGGTCGAAGGAATTGTCCGTAGAGCTCCGAGACAGGATTGTGTCAAGGCACAGATCTGGGGAAGGGTTCCAAAAAATGTCTGCAACATTTAAGGTCCCCAGGAACACTATGGCCTCCACCATTCTTAAATGGAAGAAGTTTGGAACACCAAGACGCTTCCTAGAGCTGGCCGCCCGGCCAAACTGAGCAATTGGGGGAGAAGGGCCTTGGTCAGGGAGGTCACTATGACAGAGCTCCAGATTTCCTCTTTGGAGATGGGAGAACCTTCCAGAAGGACAACCATCTCTGCAGCAATCCACCAATCAGGCCTTTATGGTAGAGTGACCAGACGGAAGCCACTCCTCAGTAAAAGGCACATAACAGCCTGCTTGGAGTTTGCCAAAAGGCACCTAAAGACTCTCAGACCATGAGAAACAAGATTTTCTGGTCTGATGAAACCAAGATTGAACTCTTTGGCCTGAATTCCAAGTATCACGTCTGGAGGAAACCTGGCACCATCCCTACGGTGAAGCATGGTGGTGGCAGCATCATGCTGTGGGGATGTTTTTCAGCGGCAGTGTCTGGGAGACTAGTCATTATCGAGGGAAAGATGAACGGATCAAAGTACAGAGAGATCCTTGATAAAAACCTGCTCCAGAGCGCTCAGTACCTCAGAAGGTTCACCTTCCAACAGGACAAGGACTCTAATCACACAGGCAAGCTAACGCAGGAGTGGCTTCGGGACAAGTCTCTGAATGTCCTTGAGTGGACCAGCCAGAGCCCGGACTTGAACCATATCTAACATCTCTAGAGAGACCTGAAAATAGCTGTGCAGCGACACTCCCCATCCATCCTGACAGAGCTTAAGATGAAGAATGGGAGAAACTCCCAAAATACAGGTGTACCAAGCTTGTAGTGTCATACCCAAGAAGACTCAAGGCTGTAACCAAAGGTGCTTCAACAAAGTACTGAGTAAAGGGTCTGAATACATACGTAAATGTGATATTGAAGTTCTATATTTGTAATACATTTGCAAAACAAATCTAAAAACCTGTTTTTGTTTTGTTATGGGGTATTGTGTGTAGATTGATGAGGAAATACATTTTAGAATAAGGCTGTAACGTAACAAAGTAGAAAAAGTCAAGGGGTCTGAATAATTTCCGAATGCACAGTATATGGATAATATCCCCTATTTACATGAAATGTACTTAGAAGTAGGGATAATTGGCATCTTGGAGCTGTTTGTTATCATAATGCCTGCATTAAAACATGTGAATAAAGTCTTTCATACAAAAAGCAAGAGGGAAAACAAGCCAGATAATAACGCACACAACAAAATAATAATCTAAAAAGACATTTGAGGTTCAACTGACAGGAGAAGAGTAAAGAAGAGAACAGGAGAGAACAGGAGAGAAGAGGAGAGAAGAGAAGAGAACCAAAGAAAACAGAAAAGAGTCGGCTGCCTGTCTGAAGAAGAAGACAACTAGAAGGAGAAAATTACAAAAGGACAGCAGGAGAGAGAGTGAGCTACCAGAGGAGAATGAGAGGAGGAGTGTGGGAGTGTGTCTCTAAAGCCGTCTGTCTCTAATCCTGTCCAGCATTGCACACACAGGGAGGAGCAGCACCATAAACCTTCAATGGGGCATAAGGACCCAGGCCCAGAACTCTCCTTACCCTCTGAACCTCCTACAGCTCCTGCCCTCCCCACACTGTCACTCAGGCTCTGATCAGACACGCTAAATTAAGAGCCAGGCGGCCACAGCCAGCACCCAGGAAACTGTAGCCAGCCAGCCGTGACATTTATTTTTCCTCAAAAACTGCTGCACACTGGCCCTTTGAAACAACCCCCAGCTTTCCGTTTCCAATCCCCAGACACCACCACACATGCAAATGCACATACGTAAGCACACACAGTACATTCATACACAAGGCCAGCGGGCAAAATTTGGCATGTGATGTCTTAATTCTGTCTGAGAAGACATCATATTCCCAGATTACAACCAACTGGTCCAGTACAACCAGGTATAGACACATTTTTCGCTTTCAAGATGTCTTGGGAAGGATATAACATTTTGGTTATCTGGTTGCTACACAGATGTTAGCAAAACTTCCTTATACAACCAGTATACAACCTGACTACGACCTCATAAAATATTTTATCTCTGAAACCCAGAACGGAAATCTCGGAGCAGATAATCAATTAAATTATGTGGGGAGAAAAGATACTAGAACGAAGCAGAGTGGTAGTTGACCCTAGAGATCTTCTCAGGTCCTTTTATAACATACTTCCATGTCGTCTTAATCAACAAATTACCTAAAAACACTTTCTAAACGTCAAATTATTTGCATGAACAGATTATCGCATGGAATGTACGTCATGATTATCAGCCAAAGAGCCGATTCCAACGGACTTTCTAACCCTACTTTTAAGATAGTGAAAAGCTGTTGTGTAACGTTTTGTTTGAACAAGAGCAGGAGAAAAGAACACCAAATTAAGTTTTATCAACTGCCCAAGGACCAGGTTGACCGGAATGGTCGGTAGTGGAAAGACATAGGAAGAAGAGGGATCATGATACAGAAAGCAGTGGATCATCTAGTAAAGAAAGCATAAAGAGGGCCAAGGTAGGAAGCAAGAGTAATGATGTGTTAGAGTGGAAAGTGGTGATAGTGTTTGATGAGACTACAGGGCCTCACTTACAACCTATCCGACTAACTAATGCCATAGAGAAAGAGGTAGGTGAAGTGAAATGAGCTTGGTTCATTGGAAATGGTAGATTGTTATATTGTGTGGTAGCCAGGCTCAGCAAGAGAAGATTCTGAAGATGGAAAAGCTTAATGGCAATAAGATTAAAAGCCATGTCCCTGGTGCTTATGCTAGATTGCCACAGTCATCACTGGGGTCCCAATATCTATGTCCACAGATGATAGGATTCCTTAGTTTCAATATTAGAGAATTTGTCCCATATGCACTGCAGTGTTTTAAATGCCAAAGAATGGGACATGTGGCTGCTCAGTGTAAAGGAAAGAAAAGATGTGCCATGTGTGGAGGGGCACATGATTAAGGTGAATGTGGAAGCAATATGAAGGTTAAGTGCTGTAATTTTGGGGGAGAACACAGTGCAGCATTTGGTGGATGGCAGGTACAGAGAGAGGCTAGAGAGGATCAGAGATATAGGACCCCTACACATCAGCTGGGCTAGACAATCTGGACCATTTATTTCTAAAATTAGCCGCAGAAATTGTCGCAACCCCTATTACTAGCCTGTTCAACCTCTCTTTTGTATCGTCTGAGATCCCCAGAGATTGGAAAGCTGCCGCGGTCATCCCCCTCTTCAAAGGGGGTGACACTCTAGATCCAAACTGTTACAAACCTATATCCATCCTGCCCTGCCTTTCGAAACTATTTGAAAGCCAAGTTAACAAACAGATCACCGACCATTTCGAATCCAACCATACCTTCTCCGCTATGCAATCTGGTTTCCGAGCTAGTTATGGGTGCACCTCAGCCACACTCAAGGTCCTAAATGATATAATAACCGCAATCGATAAAAGACAGTACTGTGCAGCCGTCTTCATTGACCTGGCCAAGACTTTTGACTTTTCAATTTCAATTTCAATTCTCGGGCCGACTCTATTCTCTGTGTATATCAATGATGTCGCTCTTGCTGCTGGTGACTCTCTTGCTGCTGGTAGAAGTTAAGGATTAATTTGGTTTTGAATTGTATTTTCATGGTAGTACAGAATTGGGCAGAACATGATTGATCGTACATTCCAGCAGAGTAGGTGGCGGCATGCACTTTAAACGTTTGTTTGCGGACCGCCATGATATCATAGAAGAAAAGAAGAAGAAGGACCAGGTTAGACGAACCACATGATTTCAGCCTATATTACGCCGCGATGATGATGGAAAGCTGTGGGCTCCGGTTATTCGATACATCCAGTGTTCAAGCGGTTCATCGCTGGTAAGTCGCTAACACTTGTTTGTATCTAACAAGCTATGTGTATTGCGTAAAGCTTGCTGTAGTCAGCTTGTAGTAAGGACTAGTGAGCAGTATCAATCCAAATAACAGCTATAATATTATTCTGCATTTGGATATATATGCAAACCTAGAGATTCCATCAAATAGGTGTAGATATCGCCATAGGCTACTTTGGGCCATTTGGTAGGGTTGTCTCCCCATCTGTTCTCCGGAAAGTTAAAAGTATATATAAGAAAGCCAAAAAGAATCAAGTTTTCTAAATACCTAGACCATTCAAGGGTAGGCAAATACTGGAAGTAGTTACGTGACATATCTAAGACAAGCAAATTACTGTAGATCGAGATGAACTTCTCTCACTAACCAGCCAGCTAACATCAGCTCTGTAACAGGTGAAAAAGCTAGCTGTAAACAAACAGTGACAAATGTAAAATGTGACAGCTTTACTAGCTTTACTGTCAGTGTTAGCAGGTTGGGTAACAAATTAGAGTGGCAGAATAAGTGTCATGAAAATAATTTGTTGTTGTGACAGCCAAGTATGTAAATAAACGACACGTGAGGCTGCTGAAAACGTTTATTGAAATGACACAAAAGTGTCAGTAGTTTGCTTAGGATGATACTAAAGTTAGGCTAATTACATGGGAGTCATAGGCAGCATTCCTCCTCCTCCAAACACGGTGAGTTGAGTTGATGCTAAAGAGCTCAATTTTGGTCTCATCTGACCACAACACTTTCACCCAGTTCTCCTCTGAATCATTCAGATGTTCATTGGCAAACTTCAGACGGGCCTGTATATGTGCTTTCTTGAGCAGTGGGACCTTGCGGGAGAGGTGAGATCTTGCATGGAGCCCCAGGCCGAGGGAGATTGACAGTTCTTTTGTGTTTCTTCCATTTGCGAATAATCGAACCAACTGTTGTCACCTTCTCACCAAGCTGCTTGGCGATGGTCTTGTAGCCCATTCCAGCCTTGTGTAGGTCTACAATCTTGTCCCTGACATCCTTGGAGAGCTCTTTGGTCTTGGCCATGGTGGAGAGTTTGGAATCTGATTGATTGATTTCTTCTGTGGACAGGTGTCTTTTATACAGGTAACAAACTGAGATTAGGAGCACTCCCTTTAAGAGTGTGCTCCTAATCTCAGCTCGTTACTTGTATAAAAGACACCTGGGAGCCAGAAATCTTTCTGATTGAGAGGGGGTCAAATTCTTATTTCCCTCATTAAAATGCAAATCAATTTATAACATTTTTGACATGGGTTTTTCTGGATTATTTTGTTGTTATTCTGTCTCTCACTGTTCAAATAAACCTACCATTAAAATTATAGACTGATCATTTCTTTGTCAGTGGGCAAACATACAAAATCAGTAGGGTATCAAATACTATTTTCCCTCACTGTATCTAGGCAAGCCAAAAAGTGTTAACTGTAGTGTCAGTTCATTTTCAGGGTCATAGTACTTCAGTACTGGTGCTTTGTCAATGGTGTCTTTGATCTTGAGGAACACCTGTTCGTACGTCTTAGTCCAATCCCACAGATTTTATTTGTGTGGCAGCTGTCTCAGTAACACACAGTTGTCAACTCCCTTCTTAGTGAGAGACTGCTAAGAGAGCATAACCTGACATTAGACAAATATTCAGATATAGGGATATGTAGAGCTGCTGAGTGGTCACGTGAGAACAGTACATTTTTTTAAGGTAATACAGTTGAGGAAGTACATGCAATGAAACATAAAGCGAAGAAAGAAAAGGACCAATATGAAATCTCAGGCATATCCTGTGGGAAAACACATGAGAGGAATAAAAATAAATGCCCAGCTTTTGGAAAGCAGTATAAAAAGTGTGGGCTGGACAATCATTTTGCTGTGCATGTCAAAGCAAGGGAAAGGCAAATCATTGCATAACGTGACTGAGACAGATGAGAAATATGAGGAGATTCTGAGTGTTACTACAGAGACTGTAAACACAGTAAAGGACAGTACAGACAAGAGACCTAGTCAGTTGTTTGCAGCAATACTCATTGACAAAGAATTGGAGAGATGTCAGTTAGATTGTAACATACTCTGTTTCACGGAATCATGGCACTCTCCGGATATACTGTCCCCGTCCATACAGCCAGCCGGGTTCTCGGTACATAGAGCAGACAGGAATAAAGAACTCTCCGGGAAGAAGAAAGGCGGTGGTGTATGTTTCATGATTAACTACTCATGGTGTGATTGTAATAATTTACAGGAACTCAAGTCCTTTTGTCCACCTGACCTAGAATATCTCACTATCAAATGTCAACCGTATTACCTCCCAAGATAATTATCTTCAGTTATAGTAACAGCCGTGTACATTCCCCCTCAAGCCGATACCACAACGGCCCTCAAGGAACTACACTGGACTTTGTGCAAACTGGAAACCACATATCTTGAGGCCGCATTTATTGTAACTGGGGATTTTAACAAAGCAAATTTGAGGAAAACACTACCGAAGTTCTATCAACACATTCCCTGTAGTACTCGCGCTACAAAAACTCTCAACCATTGTTACTGGCTACAAGGCCCTCCCCCGCTCTCCCTTCGGCAAATCAGATGACTATTTAATTTTGCTCCTCCCTTCCTATAGGCTGAAACTCAAACAGGAAGTACCCGTGCTAAGGTCTATTCAACACTGGTCAGACCAATCAGAACCCATGCTTCAAGATTGGTTTGATCACGCGGACTGGGATATGTTCCTGGTTGCCTCTGAGAATAACATTGACGTATACACGGACACGGTGACTGAGTTCATCAGGAAGTGTGTAGGGGATGTTGTTCCCACTGTGACTATTCAAACCTACCCAAACCAAAAACTGTGGCTAGATGGCAGCATTCACGCAAAACTGAAAGTGCGAACCAACGCAATTAACCAAGGCAAGGTGACTGGGAATATGGTTGAATACAAGCAGTGTAATTATTCCCTCCATAAGGCAATCAAACAGGCAAAACATCAATATAGAGACAAAGTGGAGTTGCAATTCAATGGCTCAACATGAGATGTATGTGGCAGGGTCTACAGACAATCACGGATTACAAAGGGAAAGGTTGACCAGATCTGACACAAAATATGTCAGAGATGAGAGAGACACAGGTCCAAATTGGGTCGGATCTGTATCAGACCCAAATGAATCCGAAACATAAGAAATGCAGTTTCTATATAGTTCGATGGAGAATATTATGAGGTTTTCAAAAATGTTTTCCTTATTTCTGTTTACCAAATATTTGAGTAGGATTATTTTTTTTACATGATGATTGCGTGCCAGACATCAGCGCATAATTCAGTTTTGTCCGTAACTAGGGCTCTAAAGTGTGACCAAACATGCAATCAATATGTGTTGTTGTGTGACCTTGAGTTTTATTTCAGGAGCACCGTGCGACAAAAAACATTATCGTACATAACAATCTGTGCATAACAATATTTCACTGCAACACTCTTCTCTACAATGCTCAAACAAGACAGGCTGAAAAAAATCACCCAGATAATAATTGTTGTGATTAGGCTTCGCTTTACCTCAGCCTCCGATAGAGTCCTCTCTCTCACTCCTGCGGCTGCCTCGGCCACACACAAAGCCCTGCCCGGCCGCCGCCTGTCACTCAACAGGCACACAGACAGTTCTTCCACGCTGTGCCTGTTTCTCTCAGCATGCACTTAACAGATTCTCCCAAAACATCAATAAGATGCTGGATATGAATCCACATATGTTTTCTCTATTATAATATTAGTTTGTGTATCTTAATTTCTGCAAAACGCCAGTTAGTTAATCTAAGGAAGCTGGCATGTGCCTAAATAATGCTAATCTTTAATTGCTTTTTTTTACTTTTTTACTTTTAATAACCGTTTAATCAAAACTCTACATTTAACACATTTACCAACATCGTAGTTTTTTCCTCGCTCAACTTTTTTCATTAAACTTTTTTCACCCTTTCACGCTTTAGTACCTCTTCATAGCCTGGCTCGGTTGTTGGTATAACAACCGAGCCAGGCTATGAAGAGATCAACTCATACAACGCTCTCTATAAAACTACTAAAGGAAAGTGCTAATTTCCAGCGTATGAGTGTGACTCCAATTGTTGGCTAGTAAATGCTGTAATTGGACGTTTTGTATCCCCCACGACTACAGACACTGGGGACAGGCCTGACACAGCTCTGAGAGGCTACACCGAACACAAACACGCAGCCGGGCCGGTGCGTAGAAAGGAACAGCAGGCGACCTGCCACTGATAACCGACCCAGACATCACCACAGTTGTGTGGGGGGCTGGTGGGGGCGTCCGCGGCCATGGAGGGAGCACCTAAGTCCCCGGCAGAGCCGGGAAATGTTGGTTCCCTTGGACTGTCGGCGTGCAGCAGTGAAAACTCATTTGAATCTGCTGGGGACTCCTGAGCTAATAAATGTATAACATGTGACATGTTCGTTGTTGTCACGGGGAAAGATCCGATGGATACCTTCATTTATGAAAAATTTATTGAACTTGATGCAGCTAAAGAATGGATTATTACTCTTCATGACGAAATAAAAAATCTGACCAAGTGACTGAATAAGGATTATATGAGACTATCGGCATCTTTAAATGCTTCCTATCAAAACATCCTAGAGGATCATAGTGGGACCTTCCTGGACTATGGTCAATTTCAGCCACTGCACCCCTCTACTAGCTTGAACCAGAAAATGGCTGCTCACTGTTTGACTCCAGGTGAGCGTAAATGGATGTGTGTCAGAACCAGAAAGAAGGAGAATAATCGCTCTCTGCGCGTCTGAATTCTTCCTCCGCGTCCGGATTTAAGACTTTCAAATCACTTTGAGCCCCTTTACCAGCTGTCCTCTGCCAGGAGCTTGGGTGTTCCCTCCATGGCTGTGGATGACCCTCCAGCTACCTCTCCCTGTCCTAGTCAATCAACTGCCTGGGCACAGCCTGGACCACCACAGCCCTCCTCCGCTGGCCCATGCTCTCTGGATTAGAGCTCTGTCCCTTTGGCGATTGTGGCCTGCACGCAGCCGGCGTCTCAGCAGCCCTCTTCTCAGGTGAGTTCTGTGTCTCTGGCCTCGCAATCTGCTTCGAGACACGGCAGAGGCCGGATCATTCCGGCGATTGTGATAGGGAGTTCGATGGTGAGGCATATATCTGTACCTGGGGCAAAAGTTCAGGATATCACCAGGTTGATTCCTCAGGCTGTGAGTCAGTCACAGGGGGCTGATACTGTCATGGTTCATGTGGGGTCAAATTACATTATGAAGGGCAGCTCACAACAGCTGAAGATGGATTTTAAAGAACTGATTGGGTCACTACTTGACACCAACGAACGCCCTATAATATCTGGCCCTCTGCCCTCCCTAAATCGTGGCATTGAACGGTTCAGCAGACTTTTAGCCCTCCATTACTGGCTACGAGACTATTGCAGCTCTGTGGGTGTAACATTTATTGACAATTTTGATACCTTCTGCAAACAAAGCTCGTATTATAAGGAGGATGGGATCCACCCAAATCATTTGGGTTCCTGGATCCTTTCACAGTATTATTAGGTTATAACATTTACAGAAAAGACAGAAATGCCAATGGGGGCGGTGTTGCGGTCTCACGTTAAATACTGTAGAAGTAATATGGCTACAGGTTAACCTGCCTCACCTAAAGCCCATTCTGGTGGGAAGCTGCTATAGACCACCAAGTGCTAACAGTCAGTATCTGGATAACATGTGTGAAATGCTTTATCACATATGTGATATCAATAGAGAGGTGAACTTTCTGGGTGATTTAAATATTGACTGGCTTTCATCAGGCTGGCCATTTAACAGAAAGCTTCAAACTGTAACTCGTGCCTGAAACCTGGCTCAGGTTATCAATCAACCTACCAGGGAAGTTACAAACAGTACAGGAATGAAGTTGTCAACATGTATTGATCATATCTTTATTAATGCTGCATAAATGTGTTTGAAAGGAGTATCCAAATCCATTGAATGTAGTGATCACAATATAGTAGCCATATCTAGGAAAACCAGATTTCCAAAGGCTGGGCCTAATATTGTGTATAAGAGGTCATACAATACGTTTTGTAGTGATTCCTATGTTGCTGACGTGAATAATATTTGTTGGTCTGTGGTGTGTAATGACCAGAAACCAGACGCTGCACTTGACACATTAATGAAATTGCTTTTCCCAGTTACTAATAAGCATGAACCCATTACGAAATTGACTGTAAAAACCGTTAAATCCCTGTGGATTGATGAGGAATTGAAAAACTGTATGGTTGAGAGGGATGAGAAAAAAGCGATGGCAAATTGGTCTGGCTGTACAACCGATTGGCAAATGTATTGCAAATTGAGAAACCATGTGACTAAACTGAATAAAAAGAAGAAGAAACTATACTATGTAACAAAGATCAATGACATAATGAATGATAGTAAAAAGCTTTGGAGCACCTTAATGAAATTTTGGGCAAAAAGGCAAAAAGGCTCCATCATTCATTGAATCAGATAGCTCATTCATCACGAAACCCACTGATATTGCTAACTACTTTAATAATATTTTCATTTGCAAGATTAGCAAACTTAGGCATGACATGCCAGCAACAAACGCTGACACTACACATCCAAGTACACTACCGTTCAAAAGTTCTGGGTCACTTAGAAATGTCCTTGTTTCCAAAAGAAAAGCCATTATAAAAAATAAAAAAACATCAAATTGATCAGAAATACAGTGTAGACATTGTTAATGTTGTAAATGGCTATTGTGGCTGGAAACGGCTGATTTTTTATGGAATATCTACATAGGCGTACAGATGCAGCAACTATCAGTCCTGTGTTCCAATGTAATACAAGTTTATCATTTTAAAAGGCTAATTGATCATTAGAAAACCCTTTTGCAATTATGTTAGCACAGCTGAAAACTGTTGTGCTGATTAAAGAAGCAATAAAACTGGCCTTCTTGAGACTAGTTGAGTATCTGGAGCATCAGCAATTGTGGGTTCGATTACAGGCTCAAAACAGCCAGAAACAAAAACTTTCTTCTGAAACTCGTCAGTCTATTCTTATTCTGAGAAATTAAGGCTCTTCCATGCGAAAAATTGCCAAGAAACTGAAGATATCGTACAAAGTCCAGTGTCTGTGTTCTTTTTCCCATCTTAATCTTTTATTTTTATTGGCCAGTCTGAGATATGGCTTTTTCTTTGCAACTCCGCCTAGAAGGTCAGCATCCCGGAGTCGCCTCTTCATTGTTGACGTTGAGACTGGTGTTTTGCGGGTACTATTTAATGAAGCTGCCATATTATTCATTAGAGATTTTTTTTAGATTTACAACATTAACAATGTCTACACTGTATTTCTGATCAATTTGATGTTATTTTAATGGACAAAAAATTGCTTTTCTTTCGAAAACAAGGACATTTCTAAGTGACCCCAAACTTTTGAATGGTAGTGTATATCTGACCAGATTTTGAAAGACAAACATTGTAATTTTGAATTCCGTAAAGTAAGAAGAGGTGAAAAAATTCTTATTGTGAATCAACAATGACAAGCCACCGGGGTCTGACAACTTGGATGGAAAATTAATGAGGATAATAGCGGACAATATTGCCACTCCTATTTGCCGTATCTTCAATTTAAGCCTACTAGAAAGTGTGTGCCCTCAGGCCTAGAGGGAAGCAAAAGTTATTCCCCTACCTAAGAATAGTAAAGCCCCTTTTACTGGCTCAAATAGCCAACCAATCAGCCTGTTACCAACCCTTAGTAAACTTTTAGAAAAAATTGTGTTTGACCAGATAAAATGCTATTTTACAGTAAACAATTTGACAACAGACTTTCAGCACGTTTTAGGGAAGGTAATTCAACAAGCACAGCACTGACATAAATGACTGATGATTGGCTGAGAGAAATTGATGATAAAAAGATTGTGGGGGCTGTTTTGTTAGACTTCAGTGCGGCTTTTGACATTATCGATCATAGTCTGTTGCTGGAATAATGTATGTCTTATGGCTTTACACCCCCTGCTACAGTGGGGGAAAAAAGTATTTAGTCAGCCACCAATTGTGCAAGTTCTCCCACTTAAAAAGATGAGAGAGGCCTGTAATTTTCATCATAGGTACACGTCAACTATGACAGACAAATTGAGAATTTTTTTCCCAGAAAATCACATTGTAGGATTTTTTATGAATTTATTTGCAAATTATGGTGGAAAATAAGTATTTGGTCACCTACAAACAAGCAAGATTTCTGGCTCTCACAGACCTGTAACTTCTTCTTTAAGAGACTCCTCTGTCCTCCACTCGTTACCTGTATTAATGGCACCTGTTTGAACTTGTTATCAGTATAAAAGACACCTGTCCACAACCTCAAACAGTCACACTCCAAACTCCACTATGGCCAAGACCAAAGAGCTGTCAAAGGACACCAGAAACAAAACTGTAGACCTGCACCAGGCTGGGAAGACTGAATCTGCAATAGGTAAGCAGCTTCGTTTGAAGAAATCAACTGTGGGAGCAATTATTAGGAAATGGAAGACATACAAGACCACTGATAATCTTCCTCGATCTGGGGCTCCACGCAAGATCTCACCCCGTGGGGTCAAAATGATCACAAGAACGGTGAGCAAAAATCCCAGAACCACACGGGGGGACCTAGTGAATGACCTGCAGAGAGCTGGGACCAAAGTAACAAAGCCTACCATCAGTAACACACTACGCCGCCAGGGACTCAAATCCTGCAGTGCCAGACGTGTCCCCCTGCTTAAGCCAGTACATGTCCAGGCCCATCTGAAGTTTGCTAGAGTGCATTTGGATGATCCAAAAAAGGATTGGGAGAATGTCAGATGAAACCAAATTAGAACTTTTTGGTAAAAACTCAACTCGTCGTGTTTGGAGGACAAAGAATGCTGAGTTGCATCCAAAGAACACCATACCTACTGTGAAGCATGGGGGTGGAAACATCATGCTTTGGGGCTGTTTTTCTGCAAAGGGACCAGGACGACTGATCTGTGTAAAGGAAAGAATGAATGGGGCCATGTATCGTGAGATTTTGAGTGAAAACCTCCTTCCATCAGCAAGGGCATTGAAGATGAAACGTGGCTGGGTCTTTCAGCATGACAATGATCCCAAACACACCGCCCGGGCAACGAAGGAGTGGCTTCGTAAGAGTAAAGCCAGTGTGTCTATGTATGCAGATGACTCAACACTATACACTTCAGCTACCACAGCGACTGAAATGACAGCAACACTTAACAAAAAGCTGCAGTTAGTTTCAGAATGGGTGGCAAGGAATAAGTTAGTCCTAAATATTTCAAAAAATAAAAGCATTGTATTTGGGACAAATCATTTACTAAACCCTAAACATCAACTAAATATTCTAATGAATAATGTGGAAATTGAGCAAATTGAGGAGAATAAATTGATTGGAGTAACCCTGGATCGTAAAGTGTCATGGTCAAAACAGATTGATACAACAGTAGCTAGGATGGGGAGAAGTCTGTCTATAATAAAGCGCTGCTCTGCATTCTTAACAGCACCATCAACAAGGCAGGTCCTACAAGCCCTAGTTTTGTCGCACCTGGACTACTGTTCAGTTGTGTGGTCAGGTGCCACAAAGAGGGACTTAGGAAAATTGCAATTGTCTCAGAATAGTGCAGCACAGCTGGCCCTTGGATGTACATAGAGAGCTAACATTAATAATATGCATATCAATCTCTCCTGGCTCAAAGTGGAGGAGAGATTGACTTCATCACTACTTGTATTTGTGAGAGGTATTGACATGTTGAATGCACCGAGGACACCCATCCATACCCCACAAGACATGCCACCAGAGGTCTCTTCATAGTCCCCAAGTCAAGAACAGACTATGGGAGGCGAACAGTACTACATAGAGCCATGACTACATGGAACTCTTTTCCACATCAAGTAGCTCATGCCGGCAGTAAAATTAGATTAAAAAAACAGATAAAAAAACATCTTATGGAACAGCGGGGACTGTGAAGTGAGACAAACATAGACACATGCATACAAACACACAATAACATACGCACTATACACACATGTACACATGGATTTTGTGTTATAGATATGTGGTAGTAGAGTAGAGGCCTGAGGACACTTAATATGTTGTGAAATCTGTTATGAATGTATTGTATTGTTTTTAAATGTATAACTGCCTAATTTTTGCTGCTAATGGGGATCCATAATAAATACCAACGCTAATCGCTAACTAGCTAGCTGCCTAGCTAAATTACATTTATCTAAATGCACTAGCTATGGCAAAGCAAACGTTAGCTCTAATATAGGTTGCTACCTGTGGTTGTGTATAAAAAATAATTAAATAAAGGTGCCATATCACCATGTTGTATGGGCAACGGCATGTTTTGAATCAGATAGCCTATTCTAAAATCTTTGTCTAAATATAACATCTATGCATCTATTGAAATGCTATCAGGGTCCCCTGGGAAACGCTGACCAGCACTTTGGTTGATACCATGTCATAACCCCTACCTGGCTTTATCATTTGTTTTCACCCCAAACAACACCAATCATAGAATTAGAATAATAGTTATATTTATATGATTCCAACAGTTCACCCAAGTATTTTGATCTATCACTAGTCAAATCGCAATATTTTGATTGAAAAATCTCAATTAGATGTTTTTCCTATATTGCCCTACCAATCTGGTAACTTTACCATTATGCAAACATTTGGTGGCACAGAAAGAAAGAGAAAATTTTTAAGTTCTTCAGAAGTGCTTCAAACGTAAGTAGGATTCATATAGGCCCAATGTAGACAATATCTCAATCAATTAAAATAATATATATTTCTGGTGCTCCTAACTTTCGGTCAAGTCTATGGGCCAAATGTCCCCTCCCCATCCGAAATTCGAAAGACGCTGACACCTGTTAAATCATGATTTGTCCAACTTATCAGTAAAGAAAAACCAACGCACTGGAACAACAGTTAGTCATTGCATCGCACATTCTTTTGACAGACATTACAATACTAGGGCACCATAAAATCTGTTAGAATTTGTTAGAACAAGTTGTTTTCTTGTAGACATTTTCCTGGTCAAATTTTTTCAGTCCATGTCAATGCATAAATCACATCAGAAGACAATTCTTTAGTGTAATTCCCTTTTAACTGCGCACCTAGCGAGAGAGGAATGTATTTGGCTAGCAAAGTTTCTGTACTGCACATGTGATGGCAAGGTTTGCGAAACAAAATGCTAATCATGATATCATTCTGCCAGGAAAGCAGAGAACATTTAATTGAAAAGGTTTTCATTAGCGGTTATCATTAGCATCCCTAACTGGCTACAGTGATAGACAAATGTGCGCACCACACAGACAGGGGCATCCCATGTCGTTGGTTCTTTAGAAAGTTGCAGAAAATACGAATCACAGATGCATTATTTTCATATCTTGTGAGAAACTTGTACAAATCAATTAATTGTATTTTAAGTTCAAAATATTTAATTAATCTTATACATTCATATTTTTGAATATTGCTGAAATCATTGTTAATGTCTGGATTCCGTGATTCCGTCCTCATTCTTTTTTTAGGGCCCTACTATACCATTACGATACCAGTTATGTTACATAGTCTGTCCATGAGATACTATAAAATATGTCACAATTACATTATAATTTTTTTTAAACCCATTGGGAGATATATTGCACAAAATGAGTATATTTAAAACACAATAGCCCACATACAGTGTAGGATGTTTCTCATGAATAAGCTTTTATCAACAGTATATATAGTGCCTTGCAAAAGTATTCATCCCACTTGGCGTTTTTTCTATTTTGTTGCATTACAGCCTGTAATTTAAATGTATTTTTATTTGGATTTCATGTAATGAACATACACAAAATAGTCCAAATTGGTGAAGTGAAATGAAAAAAATAACTTGTTTGAAAAAATTATAAAAAATAAATAATGGAAAAGTGGTGCGTGCATATGTATTCACCCCCTTTGCTATGAAGCCCCTAAATAAGATATCGTGCAACCAATTACCTTCAGAAGTCATATAATTAGTTAAATAAAGTCCACCTGTGTGCAATCTAAGTGTCACATGATCTGTCAGATTATCTCAGTATACATACACATGTTCTGAAAGGCCCCAGAGTCTGCAACACCACTAAGCAAGGGGCACCACCAAGCAAGCGGCACAATGACGACCAAGGTGCTCTCCAAACAGGTCAGGGACAAAGTTGTAGAGAAGTACAGATCAGGGTTGGGTTATAAAAAAAATATCAGAAACTTTGAACATTCCACGGAGCACCATTAAATCCATTATAAAAAATTGAAAGAATATGGCACCACAACAAACCTGCCAAGAGAGGGCCGCTTTCAAAACTCATGGACCACGCAAGGAGGGCATTAATCAGAGTGGCAACAAAGAGAACAAAGATAAACCTGAATGAGCTGCAAAGCTCCACAGCGGAGATTGGGGTATCTGTCCATAGGACCACTTTAAGCCGTACACTCCACAGAGCTGGGCTTTACAGAAGAGTGGCAAGAAAAAAAACATTGCTTAAAGAAAAAAATAAGCAAACACGTTTGGTGTTCGCCAAAAGGCATGTGGGAGACTCCCCAAACATATGGAAGTATGTACTCTGGTCAGATGAGACTAAAATTGAGCTTTTTGGCCATCAAGGAAAACGCTATGTCTGGGGCAAACCCAACACCTCTCATCACACCGAGAACACCATCATTATCATGCTGATCATGCTGTGGGGATGTTTTTCATCGGCAGGGACTGGGAAACTGGCCAGAATTGAAGCAATGATGGATGGCGCTAAATACAGGGAAATTATTGAGGGAAACCTGTTTCAGTCTTCCAGAGATTTGAGACTGGGACGGAGGTTCACCTTCCAGCAGGACAATGACCCTAAGCATACTGCTAAAGCAACACTCGAGTGGTTTAAGGGGAAAAATTTAAATGTCTTGGAATTGCCTAGTCAAAGCCAGACCTCAATCCAATTGAGAATCTGTGGTATGACTTAAAGATTGCTGTACACCAGCGGATACCATCCAACTCGAAGGAGCTGGAGCAGTTTTGCCTTGAAGAATGGTCAAAAATCCCAGTGGATAGATGTGCCAAGCTTATAGAGACATACCCCGAGAGACTTGCAGCTGTAATTGCTGCAAAAGGTGGCTCTAAGTTTTGACTTTTGGGGGGGGTGAATAGTTATGCACGCTCAAGTTTAAATCAAATGATACAAACCCCCCAAAAATCAATTTTAATTCCATGTTGTAAGGCAACAAAATAGGAAAAATGCCAAGAAGGGTGAATACTTTCGCAAGCCACTGTAACTATAGCCTTTACTGTGAGGTGCTAATTTGTATTTCATTTCACTACATCTTTATCTTAAAAGCCCATACATGATGTAAACATTAAAGGTATGCTCCTGAATGGAGAAGATTAATAAAAGAGAAGATGAAGGAGGGATGAATGAGATAAGCTTTAGTTTAAACCCAGAGCACACGCTTTTATGAGTCCCTCAAGCCCAGTCCAGTTCGATCCGATTCACTCACTTCAGAACTCATTATCACCATCGAATGAATGACCCCTGTTCCTCTTCAACTGTTTCCATAGCAACCCTGGCACCATCCTGTGCTAGAAATAGTGTTACTCTTAAAAATAATTAACTCAGAGCAAATTAACTAGCATTACATTAGTGTTTTTTTTGTTCTGATTCAATCGGCAGGATTGTCTGAATATGGGCCAGCGGGATAAATACTGTAAATACAGCAAATTGTTTTAAATTGTTTTTTTTGTCACGTTTCGTAAACAACAGGTGTAGACTAACAGTGAAATGCTTACTTACTGGTCCTTTTCCAACAACGCAGAATAAAGATAAAGACACAATCCATTTTTTTTTTATAGTGACACAAGGAATAAATACAATGTCAATCATAAATAACAATAACGAGTAAAAATAACATGGCTATACAGTATACAGTGATTACCAGTACCGAGTGGATGTGCAGGGATACGAGGTAGTTGAGGTAGCTATGTACTGTACATTTGAAGTCGGAAGTTTACATACACCATAGCCAACTACATTTAAACTCAGTTTTTCACAATTCCTGACATTTAATCCTAGTAAATATTACCTGTCTTAGGTCAGTTAGGATCACCAATTTATTTTAAGAATGTGAAATGTCAGAATAATAGTATAGAGAATGATTTATTTCAGCTTTTATTTATTTAATCATATTCCCAGTGGGTCAGAAATGTACGTACCTACACTCAATTAGTATTGGCAATGGTGATTGCGTCGTCCGTGAATCTGTCACGGTGGTAGGCAAATTGGAGAGGGTCAAGTGTATCGGGGAGGGAGGAGGTTATGTGGTCTTTGAGTTGCCTCTCGAAGCATTTCATGATGACGGGAGTTCTACGGGTTGGTAGGCGTTCAGTTACTTTCCCTTTCTTTAGAAAGAGGCATGTTAGTGGACATCTTGAAGCAGGTGGGGATAACGGCCTGAGCAAGAGAGAGATTGAAAGTGTCAGAAAACACATCTGCTAGCTGGTCTGCACATACACTGAGGGTGCGGCTAGGGATGTCGTCTGGGGCGGCAGCCTTGCGAGGGTTGACACGTTTGAAGAATTTATATGCGTCCTCTGTGGAGACCGTAAGCAAGTAGCCCTCGTTGTCCTCGGGGGCTCTTCTCGGTGGCTCAGAGACTAGCTCTAAGGATACTTTGCGGTATTTTGTATTTTTTTGTATTATTTTTTACATTATTAGCTCAGAAAGTGTTTTGTATCATTACATAGAGCCGGGAAAAACTATTGGATATCAGAGCGGCGGTAACTCACCAGCATTACGACCGGGAATACGACTTTCCCGAAGCAGATCCTTTGTTTGCTCTCCCCAGGGCAATTTAACTGAATCCAGCGGCTGACCCAAAACATCGCCGGTGGAGGAGGAGAGGCACTCGGAGTGGCCTGCTGGTTTGACTTAGGAGGCGCACACACCACCCCCACCGCTAATACTACTCGCTAATGTTCAGTCTCTGGTTAACAAGGTTGACGAGCTCCGGGCAAGGATTTCTTTCCAGAGAGACATCAAGGCCTGTAACATACTTTGTTTCACGGAAACATAGCTCTCTGGGGATATTCTTTCGAAATCGGTCCAGCCAGATGGGTTCTCAGTTCATCGAGCAGACAGGAATAAATATCTCTCCGGGAGGCAGAAGGGCGGAGGTGTGTGTTTCATGATTAACGGCTCATATTGTAATTGTAGTAACATACAGGAACTCAAGTCCTTTTGTTCACCCGACCTAGAATACCTCACAATCAAATGCCTACCGTATTTTCTCCCAAGATAATTTTATTCGGTTATAGTCACGGCCATGTATATCCCCCCTCAAGCCGATACCACGACGGCCCTCAAAGAACTTCACTGGACTTTATGCAAACTGGAAACCACATATCCTGAGGCTGCATTTATTGTAGCCGGGGATTTTAACAAAGCAAATTTGAGAACTAGGCTGCCGAAGTTCTATCAACATATCGACTGTTGTACTCGCGCTGCTAAAATCCTCGACCATTGCTATTCGAACTTCCGGGATGGATTATAAGACCCTCCCCCGCCCTCCTTTCGAAAAAATCTGATCACAACTCAATTTTGCTCCTCCCTTCCTATAGGCAGAAACTCATACAGAAAGTACCCGTGCTAAGGGCTATTCAACGCTGGTCTGACCAATCGGAATCCACGCTTCAAGATTGTTTTGATCACGACTGGGATTTGTTCCGGGTAGCTTGCGAAAATAATTTAGATGAATACACTGAAACAAGTGTATAGGTGATGTTGTGCCCACTGACTATTAAAACATGCCTTAACTAGAAAGCGTGGATAGATGGCAGCATTCGTGCAAAACTGAAAGCTCGAACCACCGCATTTAAACTGGCAAAACATCAGTATAGAGACAAAGTGGAGTCGCAATTCAACGGCTCAGACACGAGACGTATGTGGCAGGGTCTACAGACAATCACGGACTACAAAAACAAAACCAGCCACGTCGCAGACACCAACGTCTCGCTTCCAGACAAGCTAAACACTTTCTTTGCCCGCTTTGAGGATAACACAGTGTCACTGACGAGGCCCACTACCAAAGACTGTGGCCTCTCCTTCTCCGTGGCCGACGTGAGTAAGACATTTAGCATGTTAACCCCCGCAAGGCTGCCGGCCCAGACAGCATCCCTAGCCCAGTCCTCAGAGCATGTGCAGACCAGCTGACTGGTGTGTTTATGGACATATTCAATCTCTCCCTTTCCCAGTCTGCTGTTCCCACATGCTTCAAGATGGCCATCATTGTTCCTGTACCCAATAAAGCAAAGGTAACTGAACTAAATGACTATCGCCCCGTAGCACTCACCTCTGTCATCATGAAGTGCTTTGAGAGACTAGTCAAGGATTACTTGTCAACCTAGACCCACTTCAATTTGCTTACCGCCCCAATAGATCCACAGATGATGCAATCGCCATCACACTGCACACTGCCCTATCCCATCTGGACAAGAGGAATACCCATGTAAGAATGCTGTTCATTGACTTTAGCTCAGCATTCAACACCATAGTACCCTTCAAGCTCATCATTAAGCTCGAGGCCCTGGGTCTGAACCCCGCCCTGTGCAACTGGGTCCTGGACTTCCTGACGGGCCGCCCCCAGGTGGTGAAGGTAGGATACAACAACTCCACTTCGCTGATCCTCAACACTGGGGCCCCACAAGGGTGCATGCTCAGCCCCCTTCTGTACTCCCTGTTCACCCATGACTGTGTGGCCAAGCACGCCTCCAACTCAATCATCAAGTTTGCAGACGACACAACAGTTGTAGGCTTGTTTACTAACAATGACGAGACCGCCTACAGGGAGGAGGTGAGGGCTCTGGGAGTGTGGTGCCAGGAAAATACCCTCTCACTCAACATCAACAAAACAAAGGAGATGATCGTGGACTTCAGGAAACAGCTGAGGGTGCACCCCCTATCCACATCGACGGGACCGCAGTGGAGAAGGTGGAAAGCTTAAAGTTCCTTGGCGTACACATCACTGACAAACTGAAATGGTCCACCCACACAGACAGTGTGGTGAAGAAGGCGCAACAGAGCCTCTTCAACCTCAGGAGGCTGAAGAAATGTGTCTTGGCACCTAAAACCCTCACAAACTTTTACAGATGCACAATTGAGAGCATCCTCTCGGGCTGTATCACCGCCTGGTACAGCAACTGCACCGACCGCAACCGCAGGGCTCTCCAGAGGGTGGTGCGGTCTGCCGAACGCATTACCGGGGGCAAACTACCCGTCCTCCAAGACACCTAGAGCAACCAATGTCACAGGAAGGCCAAAAAGATCATCAAGGACATCAACCACCCGAGCCACTGCCTGTTCACCCCGCTATCATCCAGAAGGTGAGGTCAGTATAGATGCATCAAAGCTGGGACCGAGAGAATGGAAAAACAGCTTCTATCTCAAGGCCATCAGACTGTTAAATAGCCATCACTAGCACGTTAGAGGCTGCTGCCGCCTATTGAAATCACTAGTCACTTTAATCATGTTTACATATCTTACACTACTCATCTCATGTGTATATACTGTATTCTATTCTATAATATTCTACTGTATCTTAGTCCATGCCGCTCTGTCATTGCTTGTCCATATATGTATATATTCTTAAATTCCATTCCTTACTATATTTCTGTGTATCGGGTATATTTTGTGAGATTGTTAGATATTACTTGTCAGATTTTACTGCACTGTCGGAGCTAGAAGCACAAGCAATTCGCTACACCCGCAATAACATCTGCTAAACACGTGTATGTGACAAATACAATTCGATTTGAATTTATGCTCGAAGAGTGAGAAACAGATGTCTAGCTCGTCCAGTAGGGTGGCGTTGGTGTCCGCGACTGGGTTTATTTTTGTAATCCGTGATTGTTAGAAGCCCCTACCACATACGCCTCGTGTCCGACCCGCTGAATTGTCCCCACTTTGTGTCTCGCCACCTTGATTGATCTGCGTAGGTCGTATTTGTACTGTTTACCATACGCTTGTCCCCTGTCACCTTGCTGTGTTAATAATCATTATTTTTCTTCTTTAGTTTCCTGACAAGGCTGCCATCAATCCACGTTTTTTCATTCGGGTAAATTTTTTATGAGTCCGTTAGCTGAGTCGAAGTATTCATTGACGTTATCTCCAGAGGCGACATGGAACATATTCCAGTCCACATGAACAAAACAGTCTTGGAGCATGGATTCTGATTGGTCAGACTATCGTTGTACAGACCTAACCACCGGAACTTCCCTCTTGAGTATTGGTTTGTAGGTTAGGATGAGCAAAAGGGAGTCGTGGTCCGATTTGCCTAAAGGAGGATGGGAGGGCCTTATACCCGTGTCCAAAAAGCAGTGTAGCAGTGGTCAACAGTGTAATTTATGTGAGGTGGACAGTCAATGTGTTGGTAGTAATTCTGGAGCACGGTCCTCAAATTAATTTTGTTAAAGTCCCCCGCAACATTGAACGCTGCCTCAGGGTACACTGTCTCTAGTTCGTTCAGGGTCCAATGAAAATCCTTGACAGCATTTTTTTGTACACAGCCATGGTGATAATCACTGAGAACTGTCTCGGAAGGTAAAAAACAATTATTCCAAGTCGGGAGAGCATACGCTCCCAAGTTCCTGTACGTTTCCCCCATTGCACCACTTATTATTGCTCAAAAGCAGATCCCACATCCTCTGTTCTCGCCAGTGTCACGATCGTCTAACATAGAGGAGGACCAAGGCGCAGCGTTGAACGTGAACATATTTATTTAATAAATGATCACCCGACCAAAACAACAAAACGATGACGTGACAGTCAATGGTCAATAAACAAACCAAACACAAACAAAATCCCACAAACCCGAATGAAAAACAGACAGTTTAAATATGGCTCCCAATCAGAGACAACCCACGACAGCTGACACTCGTTGCCTCTGATTGGGAGTCACTCTGGCCAACATAGAAATAAACACCCATAGAAACAAAACCCATAGATCTACACACCCTGGCTCAACATAACAGTGTCCCCAGAGCCAGGGCATGACAGTACCCCCCCCTAAAGGCGCGGACTCCGACCGCGTCAACCAAAACCCACAGGGGAGGGACCGGGTGGGCACTCCGCCTAGGCGGCGGATCCGGCTCCGGGCCTGATCCCCGCTCCCTCTCCAACCCCCCAAAGTACCCCTGGTCCGGTCTGGCCCCGCTGGCCGGAGCTGGACTGCACACTGGTGGAGCGGATTGCTCTAGCTCCGGCGTGAAGCATCTGACCGGTGCCGGACCAGCCACCAGCTGCCCACTGCACTGAGGCTAGGAAACACTGTCACTACTGATAAATCTACGATAATCGAAAATTTCAACAAGCATTTTGCTACGGCTGGCGATGCTTTCCACCTGGCTACCCCTACCCCGGCCACCAGTTCTGCCCTCCCCCGCTTCTCCTTCACCCAAATTCAGATAGCTGATGTTCTGAAAGAGCTGCAAAATCTGGACCCCTACAAATCAGCTGGGCTAGACAATCTGGACCCTTTCTTTCTAAAATTAGCTGCCGAAATGGTCCCAACCCCTATTACCAGCCTGTTCAAACTCTCTTTCGTATCGTCTGAGATCGCCAGAGATTGGAAAGCTGCCGCGGTCATCCTCCTCTTCAAAGAGGGTGACACTCTAGATCCAAACTGTTACAGACCTATATCCATCCTGCCCTGCCTTTCGAAAGTATTTGAAAGCCAAGTTAACAAACAGATCACCGACCATTTCGAATCTCACCATACCTTCTCCGCTATGCAATCAGGTTTCCGAGCTGGTCATGGGTGCACCTCAGACACGCTCAAGGTCCTAAACGATATAATAACCACGATCGATAAAAGACAGTACTGTGCAGCCGTCTTCATTGACCTGGCCAAGGCTTTTGACTCTGTCAATCACCGCAGCTTTGGTTTCTCAAATGACTGTCTCGCCTGGTTCACCAACTACTTCTGAGATAGAGTTCAATGTGTCAAATCGGAGGGCCTGTTGTCTGGACCTCTGGCAGTCTCTATTGGGGTGCCACAGGGTTCAATTCTCGGGCAGACTCTATTCTCTGTGTATATCAATGATGTCACTCTTGCTGCTGGTGACTCTCAGATCCACCTCTACGCAGAAGACACCATTTTGTATACATCTGGCCCTTCATTGGACACTGTGTTAACAAACCTCCAAACGAGCTTCAATGCCATAAAACACTCCTTCCGTGGCCTCCAACTGCTCTTAAACGCTAGAAAAACTAAATGCATGCTCTTCAATCGAACGCTGCTTACACCCGCCTGCCCGACCAGAATCACTACTCTCGGCGGGTCTGACTTAGAATATGTGGACAACTACAAATACCTAGGTGTCTGGTTAAACCGTAAACTCTCCTTCCAGACTCACATTAAGCATCTCCAATCCAAAGTTAAATCTAGAATCAGCTTCCTATTTCGCAACAAAGCCTCCTTCACTCATGTTGCTAAACATGCCCTCATAAAACTGACTATCCTACTAATCCTTGACTTCGGCGATGTCATTTACAAAATAGCTTCCAACACTCTACTCAGCAAATTGGATGTAGTCTATCACAGTGCCATCCGTTTTGTCACCAAAGCCCCATATACTACCCACCATTGTGACCTGTACGCTCTCGTTGGCTGGCCCTCACTACATATTTGTCGCCAAACCCACTGGCTCCAGGTCATCTATAAATCACTTCTAGGCAAATCCCTGCCTTATCTTAGCTCATTGGTCACCATAGCAAAAACCCACATATAGTATGCGTTCCAGCAGGTATATCTCACTGCGTTCCAGCAGGTATATCTCACTGGTCATCCCCAAAGCCAACACCTCCTTTGGTCACCATTCCTTCCAGTTCTCTGATGTAAATGACTGGAACAAACTGCAAAAATCTCTGAAGCTGGAGACACTTATCTCCCTCACTATCTTTAAGCATCAGTTGTCAGAGCAGCTTACCGATCACTGCACCTGTACACAGCCCATCTGTAATTAGCCCACCCAACTACCTCATCCCATATTGTGATTTACATTGTTATTTATTTTGCTCATTTGCACCCCAGTATCTCTATTTGCACATCATCTTCTGCACATCTATCACTCCAGTGTTAATACTAAATTGTAATTGTAATTATTTTGCACTATGGCCTATTTATTGCCTTACCTCCATAACTTACTACATTTGCACACACTTGTACAGGAGGGAAAAAAGTATTTGATCCCCTGCTGATTTTGTACGTTTGTCCACTGACAAAGACATGATCAGTCTATAATTTTAATGGTAGGTTTATTTGAACAGTGAGAGACAGAATAACAACAAACAAATCCAGAAAAACGCATGTCAAAAATGTTATAAATGTATTTGTATTTTAATGAGGGAAATAAGTATTTGACCCCTCTGCAAAACATGACTTAGTACTTGGTGGCAAAACCCTTGTTGGCAATCACAGAGGTCAGACGTTTCTTGTAGTTGTCCACCAGGTTTGCACACATCTCAGGAGGGATTTTGTCCCACTCCTCTTTGCAGATCTTCTCCAAGTCATTAAGGTTTCGAGGCTGACATTTGGCAACTCGAACCTTCAGCTCCCCAAACATATTTTCTATGGGAATAAGGTCTGGAGACTGGCTAGGCCACTCCAGGACCTTAATGTGCTTCTTCTTGAGCCACTCCTTTGTTTCTTTGGCCGTGTGTTTTGGGTCATTATCATAATGGAATACCCATCCACGACCCATTTTCAATGCCGTGGCTGAGGGAAGGAGGTTCTCACCCAAGATTTGACGGTACATGGCCCCGTCCATCGTCCCTTTGATGCGGTGAAGTTGTCCTGTGCCCTTAGCAGAAAAACACCCCCAAAGCATAATGTTTCCACCTCCATGTTTGACGGTGGGGATGGTGGTCTTGGGGTCATAGGCAGCAACTCCTCTAAACACGGCGAGTTGAGTTGATGCCAAAGAGCTCCAATTTGGTCTCATCTGACCACAACACTTTCACCCAGTTCTCCTCTGAATCATTCAGATGTTCATTGGCAAACTTCAGACGGGCATGTACAGTGGGGAGAACAAGTATTTGAAACCCTGCCGATTTTGCAGGTTTTCCTACTTACAAAGCATGTAGAGGTCTGTAATTTTTATCATAGGTACACTTCAACTGTGAGAGACAGAATCTAAAACAAAAATCCAGAAAATCACATTGTATGATATTTAAGTAATTAATTTGCATTTTATTGCATGACATAAGTATTTGATCACCTACCAACCAGTAAGAATTCCGGCTCTCACAGACCTGTTAGTTTTTCTTTAAGAAGCCCTCCTGTTCTCCACTCATTACCTGTATTAACTGCACCTGTTTGAACTCGTTACCTGTATAATATACACCTGTCCACACACTCAATCAAACAGACTCCAACCTCTCCACAATGGCCAAGACCAGAGAGCTGTGTCTAACCCTGCACAAGGCTGGGATGGGCTACAGGACAATAGGCAAGCAGCTTGGTGAGAAGGCAATAACTGTTGGCACAATTATTAGAAAATGGAAGAAGTTCAAGATGACGGTCAATCACCCTCGGTCTGGGGCTCCATGCAAGATCTCACCTCGTGGGGCATCAATGATCATGAGGAAGGTGAGGGATCAGCCCAGAACTACACGGCAGGACCTGGTCAATGACCTGAAGAGAGCTGGGACCACAGTCTCAAAGAACAGCATTAGTAACACACTACGCCGTCATGGATTAAAATCCTGCAGCGCACGCAAGGTCCCCCTGCTCAAGCCAGCGCATATCCAGGCCCGTCTGAAGTTTGCCAATGACCATCTGGATGATCCAGAGGAGGAATGGGAGAAGGTCATGTGGTCTGATGAGACAAAAATATAGCTTTTTGGTCTAAACTCCACTCGCCGTGTTTGGAGGAAGAAGAAGGATGAGTACAACCCCAAGAACACCCTCCCAACCGTGAAGCATGGAGGTGGAAACATCATTCTTTGGGGATGCTTTTCTGCAAAGGGGACAGGACGACTGCACCGTATTGAGGGGAGGATGGATGGGGCCATGTATCGCGAGATCTTGGCCAACAACCTCCTTCCCTCAGTAAGAGCATTGAAGATGGGTCGTGGCTGGGTCTTCCAGCATGACAACGACCCGAAACACACAGCCAGGGCAACTAAGGAGTGGCTCCGTAAGAAGCATCTCAAGGTCCTGGAGTGGCCTAGCCAGTCTCCAGACCTGAACCCAATAGATAATCTTTGGAGGCAGCTGAAAGTCCGTATTGCCCAGCGACAGCCCCGAAACCTGAAGGATCTTGAGAAGGTCTGTATGGAGGAGTGGGCCAAAATCCCTGCTGCAGTGTGTGCAAACCTGGTCAAGAACTACAGGAAACGTGTGATCTCTGTAATTGCAAACAAAGGTTTTTGTACCAAATATTAAGTTCTGCTTTTCTGATGTATCAAATACATATGTCATGCAATATAATGCAAATTAATTACTTAAAAATCATATAATGTGATTTTCTGGATTTTTGTTTTAGATTCCGTCTCTCACAGTTGAAGTGTACCTATGATAAAAATTACAGACCTCTACATGCTTTGTAAGTAGGAAAACCTGGAAAATCGGCAGTGTATCAAATACTTGTTTTCCCCACTGTATATGTGCTTTCTTGAGCAGGGGGACCTTGCGGGCGCTGCAGGATTTCAGTCCTTCACGGCGTAGTGTGTTACTAATTGTTTTCTTGGTGACTATGGTCCCAGCTGCCTTGCGATCATTGACAAGATCCTCCCGTGTAGTTCTGGGCTGATTCCTCACCGTTCTCATGATCATTGCAACTCCACGAAGTGAGATCTTGCATGGAGCCCCAGGCCGAGGGAGATTGACAGGTATTTTGTGTTCCTTCCATTTGTGTTCCTTCCATTTGGTGCGAATAATCGCACCAACTGTTGTCACCTTCTCACCAAGCTGCTTGGCGATGGTCTTGTAGCCCATTCCAGCCTTGTGTAGGTCTACAATCTTGTCCCTGATATCCTTGGAGAGCTCTTTGGTCTTGGTCATGGTGGAGAGTTTGGAATCTGATTGATTGCTTCTGTGGACAGGTGTCTTTTACACAGGTAACAAGCTGAGATTAGGAGCACTCCCTTTAAGAGTGTGCTCCTAATCTCAGCTCGTTACCTGTATAAAAGACACCTGGGAGCCAGAAATCTTTCTGATTGAGAGGGGGTCAAATACTTATTTCCCTCATTAAAATGCAAATCAATTTATAACATTTTTGACATGCGTTTCTCTGGATTATTTTGTTGTTATTCTGTCTCTCACTGTTCAAATAAACCTACCATTAAAATTATAGACTGATCATTTCTTTGTCAGTGGGCAAACGTACAAAATCAGCAGGGGATCAAATACTTTTTTCCCTCACTGTATATAGATTTTATATTGTGTTATTGACTGTACGTTTTGTTTATTCCATATGTAACTCTGTGTTGTTGTTGTTTTAATCACACTGCTTTGCTTTATCTTGGCCAGGTCGCAGTTGTAAATGAGAACTTGTTCTCAACTGGCTTACCTGGTTAAATGAAGGTGAAATAAATTAAATAAAAAGTGGGAGAGAGAAAGACCGAGACCAAAGTTGTGGCCCAAATGGCAGTATTTTTCTTATATAGTGCTGTAATTTTGACCAGAGTCCTATGGTCCCTAGTGCACTATAAAGATAATAGAATGCAATTTAGGACTCAGCCCCAGAGTTCCACAGCTTGACAAAAGGGCCAGGAAGTTGAGAGAGGGAATTAAAAACCGGGGCTGCACCACGTCTAAAGTGTGTGTGCAAGGGCCAGAGAGGCACTGGAGATGGAGATGGCTTTGAGTTAGCTCATCACATACAGACAGACCATCAGACGCCTCCACTGCTTTACAATGAGTACCGCTCTGCATGGGGACCTCTGAAAACTGCTTGCCGAGCAGAAATTGCCCCTTTTTTCTATTCTATAGCTTGGTAGAACAGTAATAAAAAACATGTAATCTCCAAGTTCCCGATGCTAGAATATAAAGAGAAGCTTGGCGCTTGCAGTGGTGCAGTCAGATAGCGCCGAGGATGCTTTGATTGTGTTATGGCAGACTTAAGAGGGGGATGAGGAAACAGAGAGGGGGAGAATTTTGATTGTGCTGGCAGGGAAAAGTTGGGAAGGCACAAGGAGAAGAGGGGAAGAGGAGAGTGTGCAGGAGCACAGTTCGGAAGAGAGAAGAGGGAGAGAGGCCAGAAAGTTGCCCATTTGGCAGTTGAATGCATGGTTATTTTGAATGAAGGGCCGTGAATGCGTCCCAAATGGCAACCTACTACCTACATAGTGCACTACTTTAGTCCAGAACCCTATGGTGTCATTTGGGACACAGCCCATGTCTTTAATGACGTTATAGTGTGTTTAAAATATAATTTCCACTCCTAACAAGAATGAAAAGTAGAGTTTTTAACTTGAACGTTGAACTTCTAAGTACATTTCATGTAAATAGTGGATAGTATCCATATACAGTGCATTCGAAAAGTATTCAGACCGTTACAGCCTTATTCTAAAATTGATTAAAAAATAATAATAATTCCCTCATCAACCTACACACAATACCCCATAATAAAACAAAAACCGGTTTTAAGATTTTTTTTGCAAATGTATTAAAAATATAATACTTAAATATCACATTTACATAAGTATTCAGACACTTTACTCAGTACTTTGTTGAAGCATCTTTGTCAGTGATTACAGCCTCGAGTCTTCTTGGGTGTGACACTAGCTTGGCACACCTGTATTTTGCGAGTTTCTCCCATTCTTCTCTGCAAATCATCTCAAGCTCTGTCAGGTTGGATGGGGAGTGTCGCTGCATAGCTATTTTCAGGTATCTCTAGAGATGTTAGATTGGGTTCAAGTCCGGGCTCTGGCTGGCTGGGCCTCTCAAGGACATTCAGAGACTTGACCCGAAGCCACTCCTGCGTTAGCTTGGCTGTGTGCTTAGAGTCATTGTGTGATGATGTAAATGTAAATGTTGTCCTGTTGGAAAGTGAACCTTCGCCACAGTCTGAGGTCCTGAGCGCTCTGGAGCAGGTTTTCATCAAGGATCTCTCTGTACTTTGATCCGTTCATCTTTCCCTCAATAATGACTAGTCTCCCAGTCCCTGCCACTGAAAAACATCATGCTGCCACCACCATGCTTCACCGTAGGGATGGTGCCATGTTTCCTCCAGACGTGACGCTTGGCATTCAGGCCAAAGAGTTCAATCTTGGTTTCATCAGACCAGAGAATCTTGTTTCTCACGGTCTGAGAGTCTTTAGGTGCCTTTTAGCAAACTCCAAGAGGGCTTTCATGTGCCTTTTACTGAGGAGTGGCTTCTGTCTGGCCACTCTACCATAAAGGCCTGATTGGTGGAGTTCTGCAGAGATGGTTGTCCTTCTGGAAGTTTCTCCCATCTCCACAAAGGAACTCTGGAGCTCTGTCATAGTGACCTCCCTGACCAAGGCCTTTATCCCCCAATCGCTCAGTTTGGTCGGGCGGCCAGCTCTAGGAAGCGCATTGGTGGTTCCAAACTTCTTCCATTTAAGAATGGTGGAGACCATAGTGTTCCTGGGGACCTTCAATGTTGCAGAAATTTTTTGGAACACTTCCCCAGATCTGTGTCTTGACACAATCCTGTCTTGGAGCTCTACGGACAATTCCTTCGACCTCATGACAGTGGGACGTTAGACAATTGCGTGCCTTTCCAAATCAAGTCCAATCAATTGTATTTACCATAGGTGGACTCCAATCAAGTTGTAGAAACATCTCAAAGACGATCAATGGAAACAGGATGCACCTGAGCTCAACTTCGAGTCTCATAGCAAAGGGTCTGAATACTTATGTAAATAAGGTATTTATGTTTTTTATTTTTAATACATTTGTGAAAATTTCTAAAAACCTGTTTTCAATTTGTAATTATGGGGTATTGTATGTAGATTGATGAGGAAAAACATGTATTTAATCAATTTTAGAATAAGGCTGTAACATAACAAAATATGGAAAAAGTCAAGGGGTCTGAATACTTTCCGAATGCACTCTACTTTGTTAAAATATCTCTATGATCCATGTGATACAGGGGTATGAGCCTGTAGGAAGGCTACACAGTCAGTTGGCTCCTTTTAGCCTGAAAGATGTCTGGTGATGCCTGTTGTTGACCAAGGTAATGGGCAAGGCATTGGGGATGTAGCAGGGGCCAGTGGGTAGACACAGGTGAGTCAGCATATCACTCACACACCCCCTCCATCTTTAGGCCAAAACAAGATTCACACCTACAGTACCAGTCAAAGATTTGGACACACCTACTCATTCAAGGGTTTTTCTTTTTTTAAACTATGTTCTACATTGTAGAATAATAGTGAAAACATCAAAACTATTAAATAACACATATCGAATCATGTAGTAACCAAAAAAGTGTTTAACAAATACAAATACATTTTTTATTTGAGATTCTTCAAATAGCCACCCTTTGCCTTAACAACAGCTTTGGCATTCTCTCATCCAGCTTCACCTGAAATGCTTTTCCAACAGTCTTGAAGGAGTTCCCACATATGCTGAGCACTTGTTGGCTGCTTCTCCTTCACTCTGTTGTCCGACTCATCCCAAACCATCTCAATTGGCTTGAGGTCGGGGAATTGTGGAGGCCAGGTCATCTGATGCAGCACTCCACCAAAAATCTCAACATTGGCCTCATCAGACCAATGGACAAATTTCCACCGGTCTAATTTCCATTGCTCGTGTTTCTTGGCCCAAGCAGGTCTCTTATTATTGGTGTCCTTTAGTAGTGGTTTCTTTGCAGCAATTCGACCATGAAGGCCTGATTCACACAGTCCCCTCTTAACAGTTGATGTTGAGATGTGTCTGTGACTTGAACTCTGTGAAGCATTTATTTGGGCTGCAATTCTAATGAACATATCCTCTGCAGCAGAGGTAACTCTGGGTCTGCCATTCCTGTGAGGGTCCTCATGAGAGCCAGTTTCATCATAGCGCTTGACGGTTTTTGCGACTGCACTTGAACCTTTAAAAGTTATAAAAATGTTCCGTACTGACTGACCTTCATGTCTTAAAGTAATGATGGACTGTCGTTTCTATTTGCTTATTTGAGCTGTTCTTGCCATAATATGGACTTGGTCTTTTACCAAATAGGGCTATCTTCTGTATACACCCCCACCACCTTGTTACAACACAACTGATTGGCTCAAACGCATTAAGAAGGAAATAAATTCCACAAATTAACTTTTAATAAGGCATACCTGTTAATTGAAATGCATTCCAGGTGACTTCCTCATGAAGCTTGTTGAGAGAATGCCAAGAGTGTGCAAAGCTGTCATCAAGGCAAAGGGTGGCTATTTGAAGAATCTCAAATATAAAAAAATTTGGATTTGTGTAACACTTTTTTGGTTACTACATCAATCAATCACATTTTATTTATAAAGCCCTTTTACATCAGCAGATGTCACAAAGTGCTATACAGAAACCCATCCTAAAACCCCAAACAGCAAGCAATGTAGATGTAGTACTCCTGAGTGGCGCAGTGGTCTAAGGCACTGCATCGCAGTGCTAACTGTGCCACTAGAGATCCTGGTTCGAATCCAGGCTCTGTCGCAGCTGGCCGTGACCGGGAGACTCATGGGCGGTGCACAATTGGCCCAGCGTCGTCCAGGGTAGGGGAGGGAATGGCCGGCAGGGATGTAGCTCAGTTGATAGAGCATGGCGTTTGCAACGCCAGGGTTGTGGGTTCGTTTCCCACGGGGGGCCAGTATAAAAAAATGTATTCACTAACTGTAAGTCGCTCTGGATAAGAGTGTCTGCTAAATGACTAAAATGTAAAAATGTAAATGTAGAAGCACGGTGGCTAGGAAAAACTCCCTAGAAAGGAAGAAACCTAGAGAGGAACCAGGCTCTGAGGGGTGGCCAGTTCTCTTTTGGCTGTGCCGGGTGGAGATTATAACAGTACATGGCCATTAAGGCCAGATTTTTCTCCAAGATGTTCAAACATTCATAGATGACTAGCATGGTCAAATAATAATCACAGTGGTTGTAGAGGTTGCAACAGGTCAGAACATCAGAATGTTACTTGGCTTTTCAGAGCCGGGCATTTAGAGGTTGAAATAGCAGGTGCGGTAGAGAGAGAGAGTTGAAAACAGTAGGTCTGGGACAAGGTAGCACATCTGGTGAACAGGTCAGGGTTCCATAGCCGAAGACAGAGGAGTGGAAACTGGAGCAGCAGCATGACCAGGTGGACTGGGGACAGCAAGGAGTCATCAGGCCAGGTAGTCCTGAGGCATGGTCATAGGGCTCAGGTCCTCCGGGATGGGAGGGAGAGATAGCGAATTAGAGGGAGCATACTTAAATTCACACAGGACACCGGCGGCAGGTAGCTTAGTGGGTAAGAGCGTTGTGCCAGTAACCGAAAGGTCGCTGGTTCTAATCCCAGAGCCGACTAGGTGAAAAATCTGTCGATGTGCCCTTAAGCAAGGCACTTAACCCTAAATGCTCCTGTAAGTCGCTCTGGATAAGAGCGTCTGCTAAATGACTAAAATGTAAATGTAATGTAATGTAAAATGTAAATGGATAAGACGGAAGAATAACGCCAGATATAACAGACTGACCCTAGCCCCATAGACTATTGCAGCATAAATACTGGAGGCTGAGACGGGGGGAGTCGGGAGACACTGTGGCAAAGCACAGCCCCCACACAGTACCAGAGGGACATCAACAGACCACCAACCTACTACCCTGAGACAAGGCGCCCGAGTGGCGCAGTGGTCTAAGGCACTGCATTGCAGTGCTAGCTGTGCCACTAGAGATCCTGGTTCGAATCCAGGCTCTATCGTAGCCGGCCGTGACCGGGAGACCCATGGGGCAGCGCACAATCGGCCCAGCGTAGTCCAGAGTAGGGGAGGGAATGGCTGGCAGGGATGTAGCTCAGTTGGTAGAGCATGGCGTTTGCAACGCCAGGGTTGTGGGTTCGATTCCCACGGGGGGTATGAAAAATAAATACAAATATAATGTTACTCACTAACTGTAAGTCGCTCTGGATAAGCGCGTCTACTAAAATGTAAGGCTGAGTATAGCCCACGAAGATCTCCTCCACTGCCCGAGGGAGCGACAAACCGGACAGGAAGATCACGTCAGTGATTCCATATGTGTTTTTATGTTTTCACTATTATTCTACAATGTAAAAAATAGTAAAAACATAGAAAAACCCTTGAATGAGTAGGTGTGTCCAAACTTTTGACTGGTTGTGTACATGGACAAGCTGGCATGAGCGCACGCACACAGGCACGGACACACACATGGACATACAGACACACACAGGGAAAGTACTTGTACACACAAAGGCATCTCACAAATCACACACATACACAGGCACTCATACATAACACACAGGTGTACACACAAAGTTGCACACATTTGCACACACATCTCAAAATAATACTGAACAAAAATATAAATGTTCTCTCCAATTTTGTGCACACATTTCTTTAGATCGATGTTAGTGACCATTTCTCTTTTGACAAGATAATCTATCCACCTGTCAGGTGTGGCATATCAAGAAGCTGATTAAACAGCATGATCATTACACAGGTGCACTTTGTGCTGGGGACATTAAAAGGCCACTCTAAAATGTGCAGTTTTGTCACACAACACAATGCCACAGATGTCTCATGTTTTGAGGGAGCGTGCATTTGGCACGCTGACTGCAGGAATGTCCACCAGAGCTGTTGCCAGAGAATTTAATGTTCATTTCTCTACCATAAGCCGCCTCCAACGTCGTTTCAGAGAATTTGGCAGTACGTCCAACTGGCCTCACAACCGCAAAGCACGTGTAATCACATCAGCCCAGGACCTCAAATTCCGGCCGAAATGTACTGCTTTTGGTGCAGACAACTAGGAATTCGGAAACAAAACGAGCAATGACTGGGAAACTCTGTGATCTTCAGGTCGGAGAAGTTAGAGCTCTAAGATGATGCCCGAGTTTCTGACATGTAACTCCGAGGTGGATCACACTCTATTGCACACGCTGCTACTAATCTGTTTATTATACTGTATATCCTAATTGCCCAGTATGTAATTACCTACATGTACATATTACCTCAATCACCTCAACTACCTCGTACCCCAGCACATTAACTCGGTACTCCGAGTTCCCTGTTGTCTTGAAACCACCATCAGTTAAGGCTTCATATGAACCAGAAAGGATAATCTGTAGCCCCACCTTTTTGTGTTGTTGTTTTGGGAAACGTTATTGGAGTAAACTTGAGTGTGCCGTAGGCCTACGCATGTATCAATTGAAGAGTCACCTGAAGCTTGAGAGGAATGGGAGATGCAGTAGAGGAATGCAGTGCTAAGGCACAGTGTGTGGTGAGCTTTCTGGCGCCCAGAGCTGCTGTGGCATTGTAAAGGAGATCTCCAGTGGCTACACAACTCAGGCTGATTCACGGTGTAGCCTTCTACAGGATCGTCACCAGACTCCATCTTCATCAATCATCTCCTTTCTTCTTATCTGGCCATGAACTGTCCTTCTCCATCTTCAGAGGATGCATGCACTCAAAGACTTGGCCTCTATTGGTTGACCTACCCAGCTATAGCTAGGCTACTCATGATGTATTTCTTGTTTATTCTTTGCTTTTGATGCGCTTTGAGATTATGAAAAGCGCTATAGAAATGTGATCAATTATTATTACATGAATGCCGGTGAAGCATAGGAAATGTATGAGAAAGTGTTGTTGCACTCAGAGAAAAAGGGGAACTTTATCAGTACAGAACAACAATTAATTTATATTTTTATTAAACCTTTTTTTCACAGGGAAGTCATACTGAGACTAGGGTCTCTTTTTCAGATGAGCCCTGCATAAATACATCAAACATACAGTGGCTTGCAAAAGTATTCACCCCACTTGCCATTTTTCCTATTTTGTTGCCTTACAACCTGGAATTAAAATGGATTTTTTGGGGGGTTTGTATCATTTGATTTACACAACATGCCTACCACTTTGAAGATTTTTTATTGTGAAACAAACAAGAAATAAGACAAAAAAACTGAAAACTTGAGCGTGCATAACTATTCACCCCCCAAAGTCAATACTTTGTAGAGGCACCTTTTGCAGCAATTACAGCTGCAAGTCTCTTGGGGTATGTCTCTATAAGCTTGGCACATCTAGCCACTGGGATTTTTGCCCATTCTTCAAGGCAAAACTGCTCCAGCTACTTCAAGTTGGATGGGTTCCGCTGGTGTACAGCAATCTTTAAGTCATTCCACAGATTCTCAATTGGATTGAGGTCTGGGCTTTGACTAGGCCATTCCAAGATATTTAAATGTTTCCCCTTAAACCACTCGAGTGTTGCTTTAGCAGTATGCTTAGGGTCATTGTTCTGCTGGAAGGTGAACCTTCGTCCCAGTCTCAAATCTCTGGAAGACTGAAACAGGTTTCCCTCAATAATTTCCCTGTATTTAGCGCCATCCATCATTCTTTCAATTCTGACCAGTTTCCCAGTCCCTGCTGATGAAAAATATCCCCACAGCATGATGCTGCCACCACCATGCTTCACTGTGGGGATGGTGTTCTCGGTGTGATGAGAGGTGTTGGGTTTGCGCCAGACATAGCATTTTCCTTGATGGCCAAAAAGCTCAATTTTAGTCTCATCTGACCGGAGTCCCTTCTTCCATATGTTTGGGGAGTCTCCCACATGCCTTTTGGCGAACCCCAAATGTGTTTGCTAATTTATTTCTTTAAGCATTTACTTTTTTTCTGGCCACTCCTCGATAAAGCCCAGCTCTGTGGAGTGTATGGCTTAAAGTGGTCATATGGACAGATACTCCAATCTCCGCTGTGGAGCTTTGCAGCTCCTTCAGGGTTATCTTTGTTCTCTCTGTTGCCTCTCTGATTAATGCCCTCCTTACCTAGTCCATGAGTTTTGGTGGGCGGCCCTCTCTTGGCAGGTTTGTTGTGGTGCCATATTCTTTCCATTCTTTAATAATGGATTGAATGGTGGACTTTATTTAACTAATTAGGTGACTTCTGAAGGTAATTGGTTGCAGCAGATCTTATTTAGGGGCTTCAGAGCAAAGGGGTGAATACATATGCACCCACCACAATTCCATTATTTATTTTGTAGAATTTCTGAAACAATTTTTTTTTTTATTTCACTTCACCAATTTCGACTATTTTGTGTATGTCCATTACATGAAATCCAAATAAAAATCAATTTAAACTACAGGTTGTAATGCAACAAAATATGAAAAACGCCAAGGGGGATGAATATTTTTGCAAGGCACTGTATATACAACATACCATATACAAAATTACAAAACATAAAGAAAAACAGACACATTTATCAACATAGAGGTATCTGATTATTTCTCTGAACTGACCAAGGGGGATCAGAACATCTCATTTCTGAGATCTATGTGAGTTGTTCCACATAAAGCTAGCAAAAAAGCTAAAAGCAGCTTTACCCAACTCTGTGGAGACTGAAGGGGCCTCCAGCGTTGTCCAAGCCTGTGACTGGGTTTAGCCATTTGTAAGTCTAAATTGAATTAATGATGATAGATACATAGGAAGTTTCTGCACGAGTGCTTTGTAAATAAACACAAGAGAATGCTGCTTTCTCATTAAACACAAAGAGGCCCAACCAACTTTTTGTTCCACAACATTTCTGCATTCTATAACCACCACCAGTAATAAACCTAACGGCACAATGGAAAACAGCATCTAGTGGTTTAAGTTTAAATGCTGCTGCATGCATATAGATAATTTCCCATAATCTAAATTAGATATAAAAGTGGCCTGTACAAAATCATTCCTATCAACAAAAGTCAGACATGGTTTGTTTCTGTAAAATAAACTAACCCTGAACTTCAACTTATTCACCAGCTCAGTGACATGTTTTTTAAATAAATTACAGTTTGTCATCAAGCCAGATATCAATATAATAAATGTCAAGAAAACATTTTTGCTTATGTTTCTCCCACTTCTTTTTCACTCATGCAGGTGACAGCTGCCCCTCCAGCTCACACTCCTTCATGTACAGTTGAAGTCTGAAGTTTACATACACCTTAGCCAAATACATTTAAACTCAGTTTTTCACAATTCCTGACATTTAATCTTAGTAAAAATTATCTGTCTTAGGTCAGTTAGGATCACCACTTTATTTTAAGAATGTGAAATGTCAGAATAATAGTATAGAGAATGATTTATTTCAGCTTTTGTTTCTTTCATCACATTCCCAGTGGGTCAGAAGTTTACATACACTCAGTTAGTATTTGATAGCATTGCCTTTAAATTGTTTGACTTGGGTCAAACATTTCGGGTAGCTTCCACAAGCTTCCCAGAATAAGTTGGGTGAATTTTGGCCCATTCCTCCTGACAGAGCTGGTGTAACTGAGTCAGGTTTGTAGGCCTCCTTGCTCGCACACGCTTTTTCAGTTCTGCCCACAAATGTTCTATAGGATTGAGGTCAGGGCTTTGTGATGGCCACTCCAATACCTTGACTTTGTTGTCATTAAGCAATTTTGCCACAACTTTGGAAGTATGCTTGGGGTCATTGTCCATTTGGAATACCCATTTGCGACCTTGCTTTAACTTCCTGACTGATGTCTTGAGATGTTGCTTCAATATATCCACATAATTTTCCTTCCTCATGATGCCATCTATTTTGTGAAGTGCACCAGTCTCTCCTGCAGCAAAGCACCCCCAAAGCATGATGCTACCACCCCGTGCTTCACGGTTGGGATGGTGTTCTTCGGCTTGCAAGGTACCCCCTTTCTCCTCCAAACATAACGATGGTCATTATGGCCAAAGAGTTCTATTTTTGTTTCATCAGACCAGAGACATTTCTCCAGAAAGTACGATCTTTGTCCCCATGTGCAGTTGCAAACAGTAGTCTGGCTTTTTTATGGCGGTTTTGGAGCAGTGTCTTCTTCCTTGCTGAGCGGCCTTTCAATGTCAATATACAGTGGGGAGAACAAGTATTTGATACTTTGCCGATTTTGCAGGTTTTCCTACTTACAAAGCATGTAGAGGTCTGTAATTTTTTATCATAGGTACACTTCAACTGTGAGAGACGGAATCTAAAACAAAAATCCAGAAAATCACATTGTATGATTTTTAAGTAATTAATTTGCATTTTATTGCATGACATAATTATTTGATACATCAGAAAAGCAGAACTTAATATTTGGTAGAGAAACCTTTTTTTGCAATTACAGAGATCATACGTTTCCTGTAGGTCTTGACCAGGTTTGCACACACTGCAGCAGGGATTTTGGCCCACTCCTCCATACAGACCTTCTCAAGATCCTTCAGGTTTCGGGGCTGTCGCTGGGCAATATGGACTTTCAGCTCCCTCCAAAGATATTCTATTGGGTTCAGGTCTGGAGACTGGCTAGGCCACTCCAGGACCTTGAGATGGTTCTTACGGAGACACTCGTTAGTTGCCCTGGCTTTGTGTTTCGGGTCGTTGTCATGCTGGAAGACCCAGCCACGACCCATCTTCAATGCTCTTACTGAGGGAAGGAGGTTGTTGGCTAAGATCTCGCGATACATGGCCCCATCCATCCTCCCCTCAATAAGGTGCAGTCGTCCTGTCCCTTTGCAGAAAAGCATCCCCAAAAAATGACGTTTCCACCTCCATGCTTCACGGTTGGGATGGTGTTCTTGGGGTTGTACTCATCCTTCTTCTTCCTCCAAACACGGCTAGTGGAGTTTAGACCAAAACACTCTATTTTTGTCTCATCAGACCACATGACCTTCTCCCAATCCTCCTCTGGATCATCCAGATGGTCATTGGCAAACTTCAGACGGGCCTGGACATGCGCTGGCTTGAGCAGGGGGACCTTGCGTGCGCTGCAGGATTTTAATCCATGACGGTGTAGTGTGTTACTAATGGTTTTCTTTGAGACTGTGGTCCCAGCTCTCTTCAGGTCATTGACCAGGTCCTGCCATGTAGTTCTGGGCTGATCCCTCACCTTCCTCATGATCATTGATGCCCCACGGGGTGAGATCTTGCATGGAGCACCAGACCGAGGGTGATTGACCGTCATCTTGAACTTCTTCCATTTTCTAATAATTGCGCCAACAGTTGTTGCCTTCTCACCAAGCTGCTTGCCTATTGTCCTGTAGCCCATCCCAGCCTTGTGCAGGTCTACAATTTTATCCCTGATGTCCTTACACAGCTCTCTGGTCTTGGCCATTGTGGAGAGGTTGGAGTCTGTTTGATTGAGTGTGTGGACAGGTCTCTTTTATACAGGTAACGAGTTCAAACAGGTGCAGTTAATACAGGTAATGAGTGGAGAACAGGAGGGCTTTCTAAAGAAAAACTAACAGGTCTGTGAGAGCCGGAATTCTTACTGGTTGGTAGGTGATCAAATACTTATGTCATGCAATAAAATGCAAATTAATTACTTAAAAATCATACAATGTGATTTCCTGGATTTTTGTTTTAGATTCGGTCTCTCACAGTTGAAGTGTACATATGATAAAAATTACAGACCTTTACATGCTTTGTAAGTAGGAAAACCTGCAAAATCAGCAGTGTATCAAATACTTGTTCTCCCCACTGTATATGTCAATATAGGACTCATTTTACTGTGGATATAGATACTTTTGTACCTGTTTCCTCCAGCATCTTCAGAAGATCCTTTGCTGTTACTCTGGAATTGATTTGCACTTTTCCCACCAAAGTATGTTCATCTCTAGGAGACATAACGCGTCTCCTTCCTGAGCGGTATGATGGCTGCGTGGTCCCAAAGTGTTTATACTTGCGTACTATTGTTTGTACAGATGAATGTGGTACCTTCAGGCGTTTGGAAATTGCTCCCAAGGATGAACCAGACTTGTGGAGGTCTACAATTTTTTTCTGAGGTCTTGGCTGATTTCTTTTGATTTTCCCATGATGTCAAGCAAAGAGGCACTGAGTTTGAAGGTAGGCCTTGAAATACATCCACAGGTACACCTCCAATTGACTCAAATGATGTCAATTAGCCTATCAGAAGCTTATAAAGCCATGATATCCTTTTCTGGAATTTTCAAAGCATTTTAAAGGCACAATCAACTTAGTGTATGTAAACTTCTGACCCACTGGAATTGTGATACAGTGAATTATAAGTGACATAATCTGTCTCTAAACAATTGTTGGAAAAATTACTTGTGTCATGCACAAAGTAGATCTCCTAACCGACTTGCCAAAACTATAGTTTTTTAACAAGAAATGTGTGGAGTGGTTGAAAAACAAGTTTTAATGACTCCAACCTAAGTGTATGTAAACTTCCGACTTCAACTGTAGATCCTGAAAAGACATAGGATGAAGTACTTATCCAAAACATGAGCAGAGTAAAGTTGTGTGAACTTTCTGTAGATAGCTGGACTGTACAGCGAATATACTTTATCAAATTGGAGGGCCAAGGGGAAACAGTGACAAGTGCAGTATACCATTACCTTCACCATAACAGGTTATGTGCAATGAAACTAGCTAGACCCATTCAGGCTGTAACCGTTCAGGTATTATTTTTTTCCTATTTTGTTGCATTACAACCTGCAATTTAAATGGATTTTTATTTGGATTTCATGTAATGGACATATAAAATAGTCCAAATTGGTGAAGTGAAATGAAAAAAAGCTGGGCTTTACGGAACAGTGGCCAGGAAAAAAACATTGCTTAAAGAAAAATATAAGCGAACACGTTTGGTGTTCGCCAAAAGGCATGTGGGAGACTCCCCAAACATATGGAAGAAGGTACTCTGGTCAGATGAGACTAAAATCGAGCTTTTAAAAACTTAATCAAAACCTTTTTTGCAGCATTTCTCCTGCCGTGTTCGCCACTGAATTAAATGCCTGGTATTGTCATCAGACCCTGTAACAGTTTGAACACAAGCCCTGGTATTTACAAAAAGTACCTAGCTAACTAGGCCAATCTTAAATATGAACTTGTCGCTCAACAGCAAGCAAGTATCCCTGTAACTAACGCTAATGTTCAAACAGTTATAACGTCTAGTCCTACTAAAGCACATAGCTAGCTAAAGGCACGGCAGGCAGGAGGCTGCAGATCTGTTTGCAAAGAAGTAATGTTACAATGAAATAGTCTTGATCATTTTAAGGAGAACAAAAACTACTTACATTTCAACACCACTGCAGAAGCTTCGCTAATCGCCATCTTTCAAGTTGTTTTGTTGTTTATTCATGAGATCTAGCTATCATAATTCGCAGCCCCACTCTTCCAATGCATGTTTAGTGAATTCTACCAGATGAAAAGCCAAAATGAGTATAATATCCTGGGATGTAAATCTTAGTAGATTTTCAGAAAACCACATACTATAAAACATTCTATTTTTGCATACTAAGAATGGGTCATGCGCGATTGTGTTGTTTCCTGCTATTCATTGATTTCAGTTGCGCATCCCCATATCTAAGTAACACTAGCATCGCAAAAATAATCATTTGATTGTGTTTATGAAGGCCTTGGGTATAATATATTAGAATACTATTTTTAATTTATTTCAAATAACACAATTTAATTTTCATTAGTTTATGTTACTGTAGGCTAAACATTACCAGTCAAAAGTTTGGACACACCTACTCATTCAAGGGTTTTTCTTTATTTTAACTATTTTTTACATTGTAGAATAATAGTGAAGACATCAAAACTATGAAATAACACATATGGAATCATGTCGTAACCAAAAAAGTGTTAAACAAATAGCCACACTTTGCCTCGATGACAGCTTTGCAAACTCACCTGGAATGCATTTCAATTAACAGGTGTGCCTTCTTAAAAGTTAATTTGTGGAATTTCTTTCCTTCTTAATGCGTTTGAGCCAATCAGTTGTGTTGTGACAAGGTAGTGGGGTATACAGAAGATAGTCCTATTTGGTAAAAGACCAAGTCCATATTATGGCAAGAACAGCTCAAATAAGCAAAGAGAAACGACAGTCCATCATTACTTTAAGACATGAAGGTCAGTCAATACGGAACATTTCAAGAAGTTTCTTCAAGTGCAGTGCAAAAATCATCAAGCGCTATGATGAAACTGGCTCTCATGAGGACCACCACAGGAATGGAAGACCCAGAGTTACCTCTGCTGCAGAGGATAAGTTCATTAGCGTTAACAGCCTCAGAAATTGCTGCCCAAGTAAATGCTTCACAGAGTTCACAGAGTTCAAGTCACAGACACATCTCAACATCCACTGTTCAGAGGGGACTGTGTGAATTAGGCCTTCATGGTCGAATTGCTGCAAAGAAACCACTGCTTGGGCCAAGAAACACGAGCAATGGACATTAGACCGGTGGAGATTTTTGGTTCCAACCACCATGTCTTTGTGAGACGCGGTGTGGGGGAACGTATTATCTCTAAATGTGTAGTTCCCACTGAAAAGCCTGGAGGAAGAGGTGTCATGGTGTGGGGGTGCTTTGCTGGTGACACTGTCTGTGATTTATTTAGAATTTAAGGCACAGTTAACCAGCATGGCTACCACAGCATTATGCAGCGATACGCCATCCCATCTGGTTTGGGCTTAGTGGGACTATCATTTGTTTTTCAACAGGACAATGACCCAACACACCTCCAGGCTGTGTAAGGGCTATTTGACCAAGAAGGAGAGTGATGGAGTGCTGCATCAGATCACCTGGCCTCCACAATCCCCCGACCTCAACCAAATTGAGATGGTTTGGGATGAGTCGGACGGCAGAGTGAAGGATTCCATATAATGGATTCAGAGCTATCTATCTAATAGAACTCAAAGCTTCTGGAAGCTTCTCTAATGTCAAACATGACGGTAATTTCTACCAATGAACTGCCACTGGCATTAAACAAAGCATGTGTGTCCATGTATGCTGATGATTCAACCATATACGCATCAGCAACCACAGCTAATTAAGTCACCGAAACCCTTAACAAAGAGTTGCAGTCTGTTTTAGAATGGGTGGCCACTAATAAACTAGACCTAATCATCTCTAAAACTAAGAGCATTGTATTTGGTACAAATCATTCCCTAAGTTCTGGACATCAGCTGAATCTGGTAATTAAGATTGCCATTACCTTAGATTGTAAACTATCATGGTCAAAACATATTGATTCAATGGTTGTAAAATGGGGAGAGGTCTGTCCGTAATGAAGAGATGCTCTGCTTTTTTGACACCACACTAAATAAAACCAAGTTCTGCAGGCTCTAGTTTTGTCTAATCTTGATTATTGTCCAGTCATGTGGTCCAGTGCTGCAAGGAAAGACCTAGTTAAGCTGCAGCTGGCCCAAAACAGAGTGGCACGTCTTGCTCTTCATTGTAATCAGAGGGCTGATATAAATACTATACATGCCAGTCTCTCTTGGCTAAGAGTTGAGGAGAGACTGACTGCATCACTTCTTCTTTTTATAAGAAACATTAATGTGTTGAAAATCCCAAATTGTTTTGATAGTCAACTTAAACACAGCTCTGACACACACACTTACCCCACCAGACATGCCACCAGGGGTCTTTTCACAGTCCCCAAATCCAGAACAAATTCAATAAAGCGTACTGTATTATATAGCGCCATTATTGCATGGAACTCCGTTCCATCTCATATTGCTCAAATAAACAGCAAACTTGGTTTCAAAAAACAGATAAAGCAACACCTCACGGCACAACGCCTCTCCCCTATTTGACCTAGATAGTTTGTGTGTATGAATTGATATGTAGGCTATGTGTGCCTTTTAAAAAAAATGTATGTAGTTCTGTCCTTGAGCTGTTCTTGTCTTTTAATGTTCTGTATTATGTCATGTTTCATGTTTTGTGTGGACCCCAGGAAGAGTAGCTGCTGCTTTTGCAACAGCTAATGGGGATCCTAATAAAATACCAAATACCAAAACACTCTCACGGGTGGCCAATTAGATCTAGTTGAAAGCCACGCCTCTAATAGGCCACACCTCCTGAAAATAACCTAAGGATTACATTAAAAAAAGACCCAGCTGCTAGGTCAACCCAGCATGAGAGTAAAAAAATGCCCAACTGATGATTAAATTAACGTTTGGGTAATCCCAACAACCAAACTTGTTGGGTTATTCACACAACCCAACTGGCTGGGTCAAAACAGGCTTTTTGATAGTGCAACGCTAAGTAACAGTACAGATGAAAAATGATCTGGCCTACTGTACATCTTACTGTAGAAATTATTGTTGAAAGAAAATCTAGGTTGGAACTGTTGCTGTTAAAATACAATACATATTTTTTATTCTGAACTGTAATAAACTGATCGATCACATCACACAGATGTAGACCAGAAAACTAACACACACACACACAGTCCTAATGAGAGGTGTGTGTCTGGTTGAAGTTTTCAACAAGCATGTCTATTCTGGGCTCAGTTTTTGACATTGGAACACTGAGGTCATGCTCAGCATTGAGACTGTTTCTGTACTTGTTTTTTTAAGTATGTCAGAGTTGAGAACCCTGACTCACATAGGTATGTGGTGCCAAACTTGATCTGAACATCTACTGCTTTCTCAGTCAGGCAGGAGAACGCTTCAGACTGTAGATGTGCAACCCAGAACTGTGTGAGTGTGTTTGCCTAAAAAAGCATCTTGCTTCAGTCAGTATATTCCAGTTCAGAATAAAAAGTATTACTTGTATTTTAACAGCAACAATTCCAACCTAGACTAGGTTTCAACAATAATTTCTACAGTAAGATGTACTGTGATCATTTTTCATCTGTACTGTTACTTAGGGTTGCACTATCAGTAGATAGCTAGCTTGCTTTGGCTAACGTTAGCTATTAGCTGTGTACAAGGCCAGGGGATTGTTTGAAAGAGAAACTCATTGGTACTACTATGAGTTAGTACTCACTTATTTCTGCTTATCATCACCTGTTATAAAATGACAACAATGTCTTGCTAGCTGACGTACTTTTCCACTGTCGAATCACTGCTTCCTGAAGCATTCTGCCCTGTTCTGAAAGATCTCCCTGGGTTTACCGTCATTGCGTTTCAAGACAATTGAGCTCAGTCAGAACTTGTGGCTAGCATGAGTCCATTTGATGACAGTGGTGAGTAATGGCGAGTGGGAATGACAAGTCAGTGGCTGACAGCGCATCATCTGCTGCTGAACGACAACGCTGCACAGTGTGTGTCGCCGAGTGATCTTCAAGAAAACAGCAGAAAAAATATCAGGTAAACCGCAAAGAGGCATCTCCCTCTCCCACTCGCGCAGCAGGCAAACTGAGCAGAGACTGCTGCTAAGCAGAGAGCGCACTGAACAGAGAGCGCAGATGCACTTGGCCAAATCAATTCCAGTAATTAATGAAATAATTATGCATTTACTCTGACTCGTTGCGACCCATCATTAACAGGTCTGTCGCGACCCATTCTTTAAGAAAGGCTGTGCTTGAGGAAAACCTTTCCACCAGACACTGGGAGACAAATTCACCTTTCAGCAGGACAATAACCTAAAACAAGGCAAAATCTACATTGGAGTTGTTTACTAAGACAGTGAATGTTCCTGATTGTCCGAGTTACAGTTTTGACTTATATCTGCTTGAAAATCTATGGCAAGACTTAAAATGTCTGTATAGCAATGAACAACAACTTGATAGAAAATAATATAGGTCACATATTGCACAATCCAGGTGTGCAAAGCTCTTAGAGACTTAACCAAAAAGACAGACAGCTTGTCATTTTGCCAAAGGGTGTTTCACACGTGCACACTTGCGACACTCAGCAATAGTTTGTCAAAAAAATATCCTTTCTATTTTATTGTGTTATATTCCATTATATTCTTCTCACAATAAAATATAGGGCACTCCAAAAGTGTTGGGACAGTGACATTTTTGTTATTGTTTTAGCTCTGTACTGCAGCACTTTGGATTTTAAATGATACAATGACTGAGATTAAAGTGCAGACTGTCAGCTTTAATATGAGGGTATTTTCATCTATATTGGGTGAACCATTTAGAAATGACAGCAATTTTTGTACATAGTCCCGCCATTTTAGTAATGTATTTAAATAATGTATTGTGTCATTTTGGAGTCACTTTTATTGTACATAAGAATATAATATGTTTCTAAACACTTCTACATTAATGTGGATGCCATCATGATTATGGATAATCCTGAATGAATCGTGAATAATGATGAGTGAGTAAATTACACATGCACAAATATCATACCCCCAAGACATGCTAACCTCTCACCTTTACAATATGAGGTAGGTTAGCATTTCTGGGGGGTATGATATTTATGCCTCTGTAACTTTCTCAGTCATTGTATCATTTCAAATCCACAGTTCTGGAGTACAGAGCAAAAATATCAACAAATGTGTCACTGTCCCAATACGTTTGGAGCTTACTGTATATATGTGTTGACTGTGATAAGGGCACAACTCACAAACAGACGCACACACACACACACAGATACACACACACAAAATACAGAGATAATGTACATTTGTGACTGAAGTTATTTGAAATGGCTGGAGGGGGAATTAAGGTTAACGCAACATGTCAGTGTGCACTGTGTACAGATGCTGGATTATCAATCACTACATTGTCCGTTCCTCCTTCAAGTATGATTTTCCTTCTGTCATTTGCCAGTGTGAGAGATAAAAACACGTAGGGCAACAAATTGTTTCTGTCCAAATCATGCAAGCAGAAAAGCATGCACTCAGCAAGTTACACATCTCCCACTCCTTTCCCTCCATCACTCACATAAACAGAGTAATCTGACATTGATATTTTCAACGGGCGGATCAAATTCGTCTTGCAAATGCTCAAGGAATGAATGCGACAAGAAGTCATATGTGGGTTCAATTCCAACAAGGGCCATTCAGAGTCACAGGTGGGAAAGTTAGTTGACGATAGTGGTGGCAGATAGAGAAAGTAGATGCTGAAAAGGCAGTAATAAAAGGATTAAAAATGCATTACCTGTGTTCAGATTCATGGATGGAGAAGATGACACCTGACGAGGAGGACTTCTGCTGGATGGAGGCCAGGAAGGTAAATTCATTTTTACTCCTGAAGAGCTGCACCACCTTCTCTGTGATGTCGGCCGGCGCGTGGACTGCTCTCCCCACATCTGGGGGATGAGAGAGAAATAACAGCAATCAGGGAACGGCATGTTCGCCGCTTTCACAGTCGGCGAGTCGACATCCTGTCTGCCTGCTAAGGTTCAGGATTCAGCTAGCAGGGGAAAATGGCAACCTGTTCCCAATGTTGTGCACTACTTTTGACTAGGGTGCATAGGGCCATTTGGGATGCACAAAAGAGACACACAATGTCTGAGGCACGGCCTGAAACACTGCTGACTTTCACCAAAACAATACTGTTCACGAATATGGTTCTCTTTTTCAATGAATGCCTTCTCTAATGACATAGAAAAGGCATAGCATCTGTATGCATTATTCAACATAAAGAATTGAACAATTAGCACTAACACACTCAGTATTAAGCAAGCAAAAATTTGTCACCCATTTACCTGGATGCAGTCCCAACCCAGAGGTGCGTTCGACACAGCAAATGTTTGGAACATTAGGATGATATGTCCACTAACAAACTCAAACTAATTTTGCAAGTACACCAGCAAAACCTCCATCTATGAGGCATATGAAACAATTGCCATTGATAAAATGCAATTATGCCTGCCCAACCCCACCGCCACCATGGGGCACTCTGTTCACAACGTAGACGTTAGCAAACCGCCAGCCCACACAACACCATACACGTGTTCTGCAGTTGTCAGGGACTCAAGTACAGGCCATTCTACTGCCAGTGTTTGTCTATGGAGATTGCATGGCTGTGTGCTCGATGAGCAACCTGTCAGCAACGGGTGTGGATGAAATAGCCGAATCCACTAATTTGAAGGGGTATCCACATACTTTTGGTTATGTAGTGTATATGGGATCCCGGGAAGACCCTAGAAGCCACATTTTCCATCCTATCCAGGCACGTGTCAGCCTCTCCCTGTGGACCTAACCTATTTTCTACAGCTCCAGGCAAGCCTACTGTGGAGGGAGAGAGAGGGGGATGGCCAAAGAGGAGGATGGCCAAAGACTCCAGCTGGGTCTGGAGCTGCATTGGAGATGGAGCTAGGGAGGGGGCTGTGGCTCGCTGGTGCTGAGGCTGAGAAGGGTGCTGTGGCTATGGAGGGTGCTGGAGCTATGAATGGGGCAGGGGAAGGGGCTGGGACAGGGGCTAGGGAAGGGGCTGGGGCTGGCGCTCTGAGCTGTGGCTAGTAAAAGCGCTGGGGCAGGAATTAGTTAACAAACGAGCTTCAATGCCATACAACACTCCTTCCGTGGCCTCCAACTGCTCTTAAACGCTAGTAAAACTAAATGCATGCTCTTCAATCGAACGCTGCTTGCACCCGCCTGCCCGACTAGAATCACTACTGTCGGCGGGTATGACTTAGAATATGTGGACAACCACAAATACCTAGGTGTCTGGTTAGACTGTAAACTCTCCTTCCAGACTCACATTAAGCATCTCCAATCCAAAGTTAAATCTAGAATCGGCTTCCTATTTCGCAACAAAGCCTCCTTCACTCAAGCTGCTAAACATGCACTCGTAAAACTGACTATCCTACCGATCCTTGACTTCAGTGATGTCATTTACAAAATAGCTTCCAAAACTCTACTCAGCAAATTGGATGTACTCTATCACAGTGCCATCCGTTTTGTCACCAAAGCCCCATATACTACCCACCATTGTGACCTGTACGCTCTCATTGGCTGGCCCTCACTACATCGCCAAACCTACTGGCCAGGTCATCTAAAAATCTCTTCTAGGCAAATCCCCGCCTTATCTTAGCTCATTGGTCACCAGAGCAACACCCACCCGTAGTATGCGTTCCAGCAGGTATATCTCACTGGTCATCCCCAAAGCCAACACCTCCTTTGGCCGCCATTCCTTCCAGTTCTTTGCTGCAAATGACTGGAACGAACTGTAAAAATCTCTGAAGCTGGAGACACTTATCTCCCTCACTATCTTTAAGCATCAGTTGTCAGAGCAGGGGCTGGTGCTAAGGGGGCCTGGGTATGGGCTCCGGGCAAGGGTTTCAAGATAGTGGCAGGGGCTAGAGGTGTGACTGAGGCTGGAAGTGGAGTTGCACAGGGCAGGATTCAAACAAATTACATGTCCTTTATAAGTGCACCTCCAGTAAGAAATAAGCACTCCCTTGCAAATCAAGGCATACACATAAAAATATATATATATATATGTTGTCAGTCAGACGCAGTAGAAGTAGAATGTTGTTGCATTCATGCATTGCTACACTATTTTTTATAAGTAAGCTAATACATAATGCTGGCTTGCAGTTGAACTTATCAACACTAAATAATAGATAATTTCCAACTATACATTTCACAATTCCAGAGGTAACTGGGCAGTCTGCTTTCTCTAATTCACTCCCATGCATTCTATTTCCAGCATAAGCACGCTCGTTCACGCACAAATGAAGATTCTCTGCACTCACTAAGAGTGTAATTTCAACAGTAAAACACTGTAGAATGCACAGGAATATACTGTAAATGTGTTTTACAGCATTAATGCTGTAGATTGCACTGCATTATGTGTAAAATGCAGAAACATACTGTTATTAACTGTAATTGAAAGCCTCCTGTAAACATTAAAGTATGCAGTATTTATTTACAGTAATAGCTTATGCCTACTGTAGATTCAAATGATCAGTTTCAGGCGCCAACCTCATGCTGTCGGTGAGACACATTCAGCTCAGACTGTTTTAGTAAATATTTTCTTGAAGCAGCAGTGAAGTGGAAGAATATACTCAGCAGCTGCTGGGTAGGTTCAGTACCTTCACTTGTTTATAAGTATATTTATTGCTATTTTGAATTACTGCATGTGTTCTTAGCTAGCTAGCTAACGTTTGCTAGCTAGCTAGTTAGCTAGCTCAAGTTGACACAAGCCATTTCGGTCTGCTCTAAATTGCTCGTAAATATCTTGCTGTTCGACCAAGTAATAAATCAACCAGATAATAATTGTTGTGATGATACAGTGCCTTCAGAAAGTATTCACACCACCTGACCTTTTCCACATTTTGTTGTGTTATAGCCTGAATTTAAAATTGATTAAATCTAGATGTCAAAGTGGAATTATGTTTTTAGACATGTTTAAAAATCATTAAAAATGAAAAGCTGAAAGGTATACAACCATTTTGTTTTGGCAATCCGAAATAAGTTCAGGAGTAAAAATGTGTTTAACAAGTCACATAATAAGTTGCATGGACAGTTGCATGGACTCTGTGTGCAATAATAGTTTTTAACATGATTTTGGAATGACTACCTCATCTCTGTACCCCACACATACAATTATCTGTAAGGTCCCTCAGCCGAGCAGTGAATTTCAAAACACAGATTCAATCACAAAGACCAGGGAGGTTTTCCAATGCCTCACAAAGAAGGGCACCTATTGGTAGATGGGTAAAAAACTAAACAGACATTGAATATCCCTTTGAGCATGGTGACGTTATTAATTACACTTTGGATGGTGTATCAATACACCCAGTCACTACAAAGATACAGGCATCCTTCCTTGCCGGAGAGGATGGTGACTTTAAAACAGTTACTCAGTTTAATGGCAGTGATAGGAGAAAACTGAGGATGGATCAACAACATTGTGAATGAAATCATTTCGTAGATGAAAAATATATTTTTGGATTTTTGTCTCCATTTACCTTTGTTTCATCTGGCTGTCAACACATTGGGCAATTTTGCAATATTGCAACATAATTTTTTAAGGAGACATGCAAAACAGGTCTGTTGAAACTTTTGAGGCTTCTTAGAAATACTCATTCCCTGCCCTGCAGAGACCCCTCCCTAGTGAAGTCACCTCTCCCTTCCCATCTGAGCTGATCAACACCCTGAAAGGCTCTGAAAAGCAGCCAATTATCTCTGGCCCTGTGCCGCTGCTGGGTCACGGATGCGAACGGTTTGGCAGGCGCTTAGCACTTCATATCTGGGTTAAAGAATACTGCCACTCTGTTGGCATAACTTTTGTTGACAATTTCAATACTTTTTGGAAACAAAATATGCTCTACAGAGATGATGGACTCCACCAAAACCATCTAGGAACCTGGACCCTCTCTTCACACTTCAAGGTTGCATTAAGATATTGAATTAGAGATATACCAAGCACCGCTCAGGTAATACCTCCCATCCTTTCTAAGTGTTATCATCATACTGTTGTCTATACTGCCAAGGGTGTTGTCAGTTGTAATCTTGTACGTTTTCTATTTAAATTTTTGTTGCATCATCTTTGACATGAAAAAGAAAAGGCATACATTCAGATAGGAAGCTGGAGGTCAATTTAAATGTTATCTACAAGAGGGCAACAGTGTATGTGCAAAGTTTCAGACTGATACCTTCAAGAATGAGGGAGCTAAATAACAGGTGTTCCTCACGAGTTTGCCCAAATGTACCCAAGTGGCCTCCAAGTGGCCGAATTGGTAAATGTATTAATTTTCAAGTACATAACTATAGAGAACATACAAAAATGCTAGGGTAATAAAAAATACAAGTTTACACACTCCCAGGAATGTCATACATGATGGATCATTAGCTTCCCTACATAAAAGGTACTAACAGGAGACGCGACGAGAATGCTGATCCAATGCCTCCCAACAGAGAAGTGTACTAGTTAAGATAAGGGCCAAGTTAGCAGCCAACACTGATCTAATGTCATAAGTGAACACATCACAAACCACACACAAAGTGAAATTAATTAAATATATACACTACCAGTCAAAAGTTTGGACACACCTACTCATTCAAGGGTTTTTTCTTTATTTTTTTAAACTATTTTTTACATTGTAGAATAAGAGTGAAGACATCAAAACTATGAAATAGCACATATGGAATCATGTAGTAACCAAAAAAGTGTTCAACAAAACAAAACATTTTATATTTGAGAATCTTCAAATAGCCACCCTTTGCCTTGATGACAACTTTGCACACTCTTTGCATTCTCTCAACCAGCTTCATGAGGTAGTCACCTAGAATGCATTAACAGGTGTGCCTTCCTAAAACTTAATTTGTGGAATTAATTTCCTTCTTAATGCGTTTCAGCCAATCAGACAAGGTAGAGGGGGAACACAGAAGATAGCCCTATTTGGTAAAAGACCAAGTCCATATTATGGCAAGAACAGCTCAAATAAGCAAAGAGAAATGACAGTCCATCATTATTTTAAGACATGAAGGTCAGTCAATATGGAATATTTCAAGAACTTTGAATGTTTCTTAAAGTGCAGCCGCAAAAACCATAAATCGCTATGATGAAACTGGCTCTCATGAGGACCGCTACAGGAATGGATGACCCAGAGTTACCTCTGCTGCAGAGGATAAGTTCATTAGAGTTACCAGCCTCAGAAATTGCAGCCCAAATAAATGCTTCACATCACCTGTTCAGAGGGGCTGTGTGAATCAAGCCTTCATGGTCAAATTGCTGCAAAGAAAACACTACTAAAGGAGACCAATAAGAAGAAGAGGCCTGCTTGGGACAAGAAACACGAGCAATGGACGGTTGATCTCCGCGTGTGTAGTTTCCCACCGTAAAGCATGGTGGAGGAGGTGTTATGGTGTGGGGGTGCTTTGCTGGTGACACTGTCTGTGATTTACACTTAACCAGCATGGCTACCACAGCATTCTACAGCGATTTGCCATCCCATCTGGTTTGGGCTTATTGGGACTATCATTTGTTTTTCAACAGGACAATGAACCAACACACCTCCAGGCTGTGTAAGGGCTATTTAACCGAGAAGGAGAGTAATGGAGTGCTGCATCAGATGACCTAGCCTCCATAATCACCCGACCTCAACCAAATTGAGAATGTTTGGGATGAGTCGGACGGCAGAGTGATGGAAAAGCAGCCAACAAGTGCTCAGCATATGTGGGAACTCCTTCAAGATTGTTGGAAAAGCATTCCAGGTGAAGCTGGTTGAGAGAATGCCAAGAGTGTGCAAAGCAGTCATCAAGGCAAAGGGTGGCTATTTGAAGAATCTCAAATAGAAAATATATTTTGATTTGTTTAACAAACTTTTTTGATTACTACATGATTCCATATGTGTTATTTTATAGTTTTGATTTCTTCACTATTATTATACAATGTAGAAAATAGTAAAAATTAAGAAAAACCCTTGAATGAGTAGGTGTGTCCAAACTTTTGACTGGTACTCTTTGGGCTGGCTTCTTCACATCCAGGTGTCTTCGCAAGAAATCTCCCATCACCTGCACTACTTTTTCTGTTACCCTCTGCTTTACAGCAGAAAGAGACTGCTATGGGACTTGGCATCAGTAGCACAATCTTGTAAATAGTGTGTAAATATATTTTGTGCTACTGATGCCAAGTCCCATAGCAGTCTCTTTCTGCTATAAAGCAGAGGGTAACAGAAAAAGTAGTGCAGGTGATGGGAGATTTCTTGTGAAGGTACCTGGGTGACTTCATACTAAATGTTATGTAGCTCCCTCATTCATACACCTCATAGAACAGCGGGGACTGTGAAGCAACACAAACATAGGCACAGACACATGCATACACACACAATAACATACGCAGTACACACACACACGTACACATGGATATTGTACTGTAGATATGTGGTAGTGGTGGAGTAGGGGCCTGAGGGCACATAGTGTGTTGTGACATCTGTGAATGTATTGTAATGTTTTTAAAATTGTATAAACTGCCTTAATTTTGCTGGACCCCAGGATGAATTGCTGCTGCCTTGGCAGCAGCTAATCGGGATCCATAATAAATACAAATACAACGACACCTTCCTGCTGTGGTCTTTTGGCCCTGAGGCACATTCATGTCAACATTTATGTATTTTGGCAGGTGAACACCACTGGTGGCAGGAGTAGAGGGGTGAAGATGAAGGGAGCTGTGCTTTCCAGTCATGTCCAGCTGAGGGCCTGGCTGTCTTTTCGGTCTAAATGTTGGTGGAACCCAATAGGAAATCTTTGGAGGGAGCTGAAAGTCTGTATTGCCCAGCGACAGCCCCGAAACCTGAAGGATCTGGAGAAAGTCTGTATGGAGGAGTGGGCCAAAATCCCTGCTGCAGTGTGTGCAAACCTGGTCAAGACCTACAGGAAATGTATGATCTCTGTAATTACAAACAAAGGTTTCTGTACCAAATATTAAGTTCTGCTTTTCTGATGTATCAAATACTTATGTCATGCAATAAAATGCAAATTAATTACTTAAAAATCATACAATGTGATTTTCTGGATTTTGTTTTAGATTCCGTCTCTCACAGTTGAAGTGTACCTATGATAAAAATGACAGACCTCTACATGCTTTGTAAGTAGGAAAACCTGCAGAATCAGCAGTGTATCAAATACTTGTTCTCCCCACTGTATATGTGTTGACTGTCATAAGGGCACAACTCACAAACAGACGCACACACACAGACACACACACACACAGATACACATACAGAAAATACAGAGATAATGTACATTTTCGACTGAAGTTATTTGAAATGGCTGGAGGGGGAATTAAGGTTAACGCAACATGTCAGTGTGCACTGTGTACGGATGCTGGATTATCAATCACTACATTGTCTGTTCCTCCAAGTATGATTTTCCTGTCATTTGCCAGTGTGAGAGATAAAAACACGTAGGGCAACTAATTTTTTTTGTCCAAATCATGCAAGCAGAAAAGCATGCACTCAGCAAGTTACACATCTCCCACTCCGAGAAATTGCCAAGAAACTGAAGATCTAATACAACGCTATGTACTACTCCCTTCACAGAACAGCTTAAACTGTCTGTAACCAGAATATGAAGAGAAGTGGGAGGCCCCGGACCACAACTGAGCAAGAGGACAAATACATTAGTGTCTAGTTTGAGAAACAGACACCTCGTTGGTCCTCAACTGGCAGCTTCATTAAATAATACCTTCAAAACACCAGTCTCAACATCAACAGTGAAGAGGCGACTCCGGGATGCTGACCTTCTAGGCAGAGTACAAAAATGTGCTTTTGTTTACAATGTCATTGTCGTCACATTATCCGTATTGAGCAACAACTGTCCCGATTTCGGGACACCCATCCAGTAGAGGTTAACATTATTATCAGGAAATATTCAAAAAGTATGGAAATCAGCTCTTGTGCTGCCACTCCATAAGGGCGGGGATAGTAGTGATCTTAATAATTATTGCCCCATTTCAAGGCTTCCTTGTCTAGCTAAGATTATTGAATCCTTGGTAAATGTACAACTTTGTTCTTTTTTATCTGAGAAATGTATTTTGAATGTAACCAATCAGGGTTTAGGCCTTAGGCCTGGGCATAGCAATACAACAACCACTTTAGTTGTTAATGATCTTGTCAATGCTTTAGACACTAAAATGTAATGTGCTGCTTTGTTTGTGGAACTGTCAAATGCTTTTGATACTGTTGATAATGCTATTTTATTGAATAAGTTGACCTCAATAGGCCTGAGATCTGACACCTGTTCATGATTTTATGATTATCTCAGGCCATCGTGATTGATGGGATTAAGTCAGAATTTCTTTAAGTACATAAAGGTGTTCCGCAGGGGTCGATACTAGGACCTTTTCTTTTCACTATTTATAGAAATGCTATTGGTCAATCTGTCAACCCGACTGCTGACCTGGCTCTGACCAGGCTACAGTCCGATGTTGCAGTTGTGCAGGAAGCCCTTACTGATTTAAAACTCGTACTCAATACTGGATTTTTTTTTACTAATGTTTTCAAGTTCTCATAAAATTGTCTCAGATGGATTACATATTCACTCATCGGATGGTTATACTGTATAATCGAACAAGTCCCTGCATACAAATACCTTGGTAGTTGGATTGACAACAATTTATGGATAAAAAAACATACGACTGAGCTTGTTAAGAAACTAAGATTTAAAGTGGGCTTTTTTTATCAGCAGGAAGCAGATTGTGCAGTCAATTTTTCTACAAGTTCTTGATTGAGGTGATACTATTCAACAAGGTGCAGCTGCCTCTACTCATAAACCTCTGGATGCTATTTTTCATAGAGCCCTTCATTTTCTACCCACAGGAGACAGTTTTATTACACATCACTGTATTCTTTGCCAAAAGGTTGGCTGGACCTCTTTGAAGTCACGTAGATCACACCCATTATGCTCTTTTTGTTTAGTCCTGCTCCACAAACTTCTAACTTACCTAACATCACTGTTAAGATTTAAAATGACAAGTTATCAAACCTGTTCACAGGGTTGTTTAACTCTGGAGACTCCTTTGGTGTCTAGAGAGTTTGGTTGCGTGTGGAAGGATCTACAATGGACTTTAAAATTGGAGGAATTGGTGCCTCTAGGGCATTTTAGATGGTTGTTAGGGGACCTTTTTACTGAAGAATGTGTCTGTTTTTTTATGATTGTGTTTTGCTTTTTGTGTATTGTTGTGTTTAATAATGTGTATTTTAATGCGTAGTTGAATGTGTTTATTGTATATTTTGATGTGTATTTTTGTGCTATACAGAGCTTATCTGGAAAAGGGACCTTGGTCTCAGCATTGACTCCCTGTCAAAATAAAGGTTAAATAAAACTTATATTGTCAATTCTGTTGTTAATTTGTAGTTAATGTTGTTACCAATATCAATAAATGTATTTTATGTACAAATGTATTGTTTTTCTTACATTTACATTTCAAGGAGAATTTCATTGTACATTTTCAGCATTATCCTGGCACCAGAGTTGCCAGCTTAATACTGTAATTTTGCTTTACAGCAGAGATGCTGTAATATATTTCACAGTACTATTTTCCTTACTGTAAAACACTACAGCATCTCTGCTATAAAGCAAAATTGCAGTATTAAGCTGGCAACTCTGATGCCAGTATAATGCTGTAAATTTACAGGGAACATTTTTACAGTGTTTTGACTGCTATGATTAAGCAATAATGCCCGAAGAGGTGTGGTATATGGCCAATATTACAACGGCTAAGGGCTGTTCTTAGGACAGCCCTTAGCTGTGTTATAGGCTATTGGCTATATACCACAAACACCTGAGGTGCCTTATTGCAATTATAAACTGGTTACCAACGTACTTGGTAACCAAATAAATGTTTTGTCATACCCGTGATACATGGTCTGATATACCATGGCATTCAGCCAATCAGCATTCAGGGCTCGAACCACCCTGTTTATAATTGTAAATCAATCCCTTTTGTGCATAACTACAGATAAATCCTAGGGGAGTGTTTGAGTGATGAAAGTTTGACAGAGGATCTCAAAGATTCTGTGCAAGAAACACTTGGATGAACTTCAAAAAATGACTGTTAGGGTATTTTCTGGCAGATGTTAAGACTACAAACCATTATAAATGGCCTATTTGCAAGAATAATTTGTTATTTCAATAGGCACAGGCTATTGACTAAAATCTGAGTTTATAATTGCAATTCAACTTTGCCATTGTTTGCTGAACTAGATGCAGGTAGCCTATAGCCTCTGATAGGCCAACATCTCATTTCAGGGAAAAGTTCACAATGAAACTGACATTAAATGTGGAGAACATTACATTTGTGATAGAGCGGTGATCAAGATCACAATTGATAACTTCCAATTTAATTAACTAAACATGGCCATTAATAATTGCATAACAACACAAGGCTACTACAACAAACTGAAGATATAGGCTATTTATTATATTCGTTTGCCAGCTCCCGGTAGGCTACAAAAGTGGCACAAATTGATTTGCAATGACTCCAGTGATATCGTCATTTCAAAATATTTATTGTATCAAATAGTAGGCATATAAATGAATAGCCTACTTGATGGCCAACAGATGCAAATGTTTCATTCTCCACATTTAATGTGAGTTTCATTGTAGACTTTTTCCCATAACAGAAGCAAGCATGTGAGGGAGTTCCATAAGTTCCATTGCAATGTTCCACTCGCGTATGAACTGGTCACGCGTAAACCCCTTCACTTGATACGGCTTTTCATAAGAAAAGTCAACATTAGAATGCAGCTTACTTTAAACCACCTCTGAGCGAATTCATCTAAAGGCTCTAGTGCGCCTAAAGTCGTTTTCCAGTCCTTTGTCGCCTTTATATCAGTTCTAGCTTGTTTTTTATGGAAAAAGAGTTGGAAATAGGTGTCTCCATAATGACCAATCTAAATAGCCTACCTACAACTGGTCAAAAGTTTTCACAACGTGCGCATGTGCTGCTCTGTCTCTGTGACTCAGTTGCCTGCTGCAGCGCTCTCTCAACCAATGCTCTCAACACACACACACTTCCCTCCGGCCCTCCACCTCTCCACCACTCACTCACTCAGTCAGTAACAGCCTGCTCACTGCCTGATAGTCAGCAACAGTAGGTCACAGTTAAATTATACTTGTTTTAAAAAGAGAAATGCCATGGTGGCTGCGGTGCAATTTAGATTTAGCTCAAAAACCCGCAATTTCACCCGCGACATCGTTTTCAAAGTAGCCCAATTGCGGTAAAACCGCGAACATGGCAACCCTGATGGTGATGCAGATGGTAAAACACATACACACAAGCATGCACACACATACATACAGATACACGCATGCACACACAAAATGCACACGGAACACACACAGCTCTACTTAGGGCTGGGAATTGCCAGGGACCTCACGATACGATATTATCCCGATACTTAGGTGCCAATTCTGACGATTCTATATATTGCGATTCGATACTGCGTTTCTATTGCAATTTGATCTTCCAAACATATTGCTCACTATGTCTGCTGCATTATTTTCTTTTTTTGATCAGTCATGGATATAAAAGTGCAGAAAATATGTTGGCTGACTATTTAAAAGGAAGATGGAGAATAAGCTATAGGATGAAAAATACCTGAGTTTTGGTGCATGTACAGCTGACTAGCCCTAGCTAACACTACCTAGCAAAAAATATATAAATAATATATTTTTTTTTTTATTCTTTACAAATCGAGACTTACAAATGTTGTCAAAATATTGCAATATGTACATGTTTACATTGTTTCCCCATCACTAGCTTTGCTATCCTCAACTGTGTATCACTCACTGCATTGTCATTGTTTAATAATCACATCTAGTGTATATTCTTATACTCCAACCCCAACAGCCTTGGAACATGACGTACTGCTACACAGCTCATTTTCCTGTAAATGAAATTATATACTGCAGCATGACTTATGTTGTAATTCAAAGTTTACTTTGACAGGGGATTTAATTACAGCACGATACGCACGCCACATGCACCATACGCAATGCCATCACAGGGTACAGTATCGGAGCACCCTTTACTTAGAATGTTGCAGTGCGCTAGTCCACAGCGTAGCGTTTCTTGGGACAGGAAAATGTTGCCATAAGCCTTTAAAACCTAGTTAAAAGGACAATATCTCTGTAACCACAAAAAGTAGTTGTAGGTTGGTCAGGGACACCAGAGGATAGTTAGACATTTAACTAACATTTAGCTAACTCCAGCATTTGACAATCCTGTAAATAAGTCCTGAAAGATTCATATTGGGTATTAACGGCTAGGTAGATACAATAAACGCAGACCAATTAAGATAAGAATGTGGTCTTTTATAAACAATAGAGCAAGAGGGTTGACAAGGGTAGAGAAAAGCCTTAATCAAACTTTCATGGAAACAGAAGATGCTCTACAGGAATGACGGAGTCCATCCAAATCATCTTGGTGCCTGGACCCCGTCCTCACATTTCAAGGCAGCATTGAGACAATTACTTATCAGTGACCCAAGCCCTGCTCAGATAATCCCTACCATTGTGTTGCTGAGCTGTCGTAGTGCTGCTGCAAAAGTACATTTTCCCAGGGGTGTTGGCAGTTATAATGTAAGTAACCTAATTTATATTTCTCTAAATGCCTTTGTCAATCCGACAGCTATTGTCAGCAGTAATCATCTGCCTATGAACCTGAGTTATACTGTTAGCACTGAGATGTTTTGGCCTAGCAGGAAGCCCACTGTGGGCAGTTCACCCTGCACTATCAGCTCAACTATAAATATCATTGTCATGTCAACCTCTGATAAGCCTCCCTGAAAAAAACTAAAAAACAATCAAGAATCCCAGAAAAGCGCAACAAATAGCTCACAATAACATACAGGTATGTAACCTAAGAAATAAGATTTATGAAATCGATAACTTGCTAGCAACAGAAAACATTCATATACTGGCTATCTCTGAAACTCACTTAGATAATTCCTTCGATGAAACAGTGGTAGCTGTTTATATTCAGAGTCATATTCCTGTAACGCTTAGAGAGGAGCTCATGTCAGATGCTGTTGAAGTAATATGGCTACAGGTTCATCTGCCTCACCTAAAGCCTATTCTTGTGGGAAAATGCTATAGATCACCTAGTGCTAATAATCAGTATCTGGATAATATGTGTGAAATGCTTGATAATATAATGTACAGTTGAAGTCGGAAGTTTACATACACCTTAGCCAAATAAATTTAAACTCAGTTTTTCACAATTCCTGACATTTAATACTAGTAAACATTCCCTGTCTTAGGTCAGTTAAGATCACCACTTTATTTTAAGAATGTGAAATGTCAGAATAATAGTAGAGAGAATGATTTATTCAGCTTTTATTTCTTTCATCACATTCCCAGTGGGTCAGAAGTTTACATACACTCAATTAGTATTTGGTAGCATTGCCTTTAAATTGTTTAACTTGGGTCAAACGTTTTGGGTAGGCTTCCACAAGCTTCCCACAATAAGTTGGGTGAATTTTGGCCCATTCCTCCTGACAGAGCTGGTGTAACTGAGTCAGGTTTGTAGGCCTCCTTGCTCTCACACGCTTTTTTCAGTTCTGCCCACACATTTTCTATAGGAATAAGGTCAGGGCTTTGTGATGGCCACTCCAATACCTTGACTTTGGAAGTATGTTTGGGGTCATTGTTCATTTGGAAGACCCATTTGCAACCAAGCTTTAACTTCTTGACTGATGTCTTGAGATGTTGCTTCAATATATCCACATAATTTTGCTTCCTCATGATGCCATCTATTTTGTGAAGTGCACCAGTCCCTCCTGCTGTAAAGCACCCCCAAAGCATGATGCTGCCACCCCCGTGTTTCACGGTTGGGATGGTGTTCTTCGGCTTGCAAGCATTTTCCCATTTTCCTCCAAACACAATGATGGTCATTATGGCCAAACAGTTCTATTTTTGTATCATCAGACCAGAGGACATTTCTCAAAAAAGTACGATCTTTGTCCCCATGTGCAGTTGCAAACCATAGTATGTATTTTTTATGGCGGTTTTGGAGCAGTGGTTTCTTCCTTGCTGAGCGGCCTTTCAGGTTATGTCGATATAGGACTCGTTTTATTGTGGATATAGATACTTTTTTACCTGTTTCCTCCAGCATCTTCACAAGGTCCTTTGCTGTTGTTCTGGGATTGATTTGCACTTTTCGCACCAAAGTACGTTCATCTCTAGGAGACAGAACACGTCTCCTTCCTGAGCAGTATGACGGCTGCGTGGTCCTATAGTGTTTATACATGCGTACTATTGTTTGTACAGATGAACGTGGTACGTTCAGGCGTTTAGAAATTGCTCCCAAGGATGAACCAGACTTGTGGAGGTCTACTATTTTTTTTTCTGAGGTCTTGGCTGATTCATTTTGATTTTCCCATGATGTCAAGCAAAGAGGTACTGAGTTTGAAGGTAGACCTTGAAATACATCCACAGGTACACCTCCAATTGACTCAAATAATGTCAATTAGCCTATCAGAAGCTTCTAAAGCCATGACATCATTTTCTGGAATTGTCCAAGCTGTTTAAAGGCACAGTCAACTTATTGTATGTAAACTTCTGACCCACTGAAATTGTGATACAGTGAATTTCAAATGAAATAATCTTTCTGTAAACAATTGTTGGAAACATTTATTGTGTCATGCACAAAGTAGATGTCCTAACCGACTTACCAAAACTATAGTTTGTTAACAAAAAAATGTGTGGAGTTGTTTAAAAATGAGTTTTAATGACTCCAACCTAAGTGTATTAAAACTTCCGACTTCAAAGGTATGTGATATCAATGGAGAGGTATATTTTCTGGGTGACCTAAATATTGACTGGCTTTCATCAAGCTTTCCACTCAAGAAAAAGCTTATAACTGTTACCAGTGTCAGTCAACCTAACAGGGTTTTAACAAACAGAACAGAAACTAAATTATCCACTTTTATTGACCACATTTTTACTAATGCTGCGGAAATCTCCCCTAAAGCAGTATCCACACCCATCAGATGGAGTGATTATAATATAATAGCCATATCTAAGTAAACTATGTTCCACGACTGGACCTAAAATTGTGTATAAGCGATCATACAAGAGGTTTTGCAATGATTCCTATGTGAAAAATATTTGTTGGTCTGACATGTGTAATGAGGAACATACTGAAGCTGCACTTGAAGCAATTATGAAATTACTTCTTCCGGTTACTGACAGGCATGCACCTATAAAGAAACTGACTATTAAAACTGCCAAATTCCCATGGATAGATGATGAATTGAAAAACTGTATGGCTGAGAGAGGGATGAGGCTAAGGCAATGGCGAATAAGTCTGGCAACACTGCAGATTGGCAAACATACAGTAAATTGAGAAATCACATAACTAAACTACACAAAAAGAAGAACAAACTATACTATGCTGTCTTCATATTAATGCATAACGGACCAAATAATGAAAGACAAGCGCTGTAGCTTTAAATTCTGCAAAGTTCGTGTGGAGGAGGTGAAATAAATATTGCTATCTATAAATAAGGACAAACCACCTGGAACCGACGACCTGGATGTTAAATTACTGAGGTTGGTAGCGGAATACATTGCGACCACTATTTTCCACAGCTTCAATCTAAGCCTAGAAGACGGAGTGTGCCCTCAGGCCTGGTGGGAGGCAAAGGTCATTCGGTTGCTCAAAAATAGCAAAACACAGTTTAATGGTTCAAACAGCAGACCAATCAGCCTGTTACCGGTGCTTAGCAAACTTTTGGAAAAAATTGTGTTTGACCAAATATAATGTTATTTGCAGAAAACAAATTAACAACAGACTTTCAGCATGATTATAGCGAAGGGCACTCAACATGCTCGGCACTGACACAAATGACTGATGATTGGCTGAAAAATTGCAGCCTTTGATATCATTGATCAGAACATATTGCTGAAAAAATGTAGGTGTTATGGATTAACATCCTCTGACTTATCATGGATGGCAATTACCTAGCCAATAGAACACAGAGGGTTTTCTTTAATGGATCCTCTCTAATGCAAATTTGTTTGAGTGTGGTGTACCGCAGGGCATCCGGCTTGGACAATTATTGTTGTTTTCTGTGTTTACTAATGACCTTCCACTGACCTTGAATAATGCCTGTGTGTACATGTATGCTGACGACTCAACAGTATACACGTCGGCTGCAACGGTAAAATAAATAACTGACACCCTTAACATAGCGCTCCAGTAAGTTTTAGAATGGGTAACTATCAATAGTTAAAATATTTCAAAAACTAAAAGCACAAATCACTCGCTCAACCCTAAACCTCATCTGGATCTATTATTGAATAATATGGCTAATGAACAAGTTGAAGAGAGTAAACTTCTGGGTGTCACCCTAGATAGCAAGCTATCATGGTCAAAACATATAGACACAATGGCTACTAAAATGGCAAGAGGTCTGTACATGATAAGGCGTTGCTCTTCTTTCTTCATATCTCAGTCAACCAGACAGGTCCTACAGGCCCTAGTTTTGTCACATCTGGACTACTGTCCAGTTGTGTGGTCAGGTGCGGCAAAGAAGGACATAGGCAAATTGCAGTTGGTCCAAAACAGAGCAGCACATATTGCACTTAGATGTACACTGAGGGTGAATGTCAATGACATACAGTGTGTCATGGGCCTCTCACTCCACCGGGTTACCACCTTTATTTTCTTCCACTCTGCTCACCACTCTCTCTACTCAGCCTAACTAGCTCCACCTGTCCCTGCTCTGCTCTGCTCTAATTACTCTGCCAGCTGCGCTGCATTACCCACTACCTCTCCCAGTATTTAAGGCCCTGTCTTTCAGCTCTCCGGTGTCAGATCGTCTGCAAAGCTCACACCCGGAACCTGTTTGCTCGCGCTTCTGGCTCACCCTGGTTTTGTGACCCCGGACCTGCCTGTTTTTTGGATACTCTTCTGCCTCAGGAGATCCAGACCTGCTTCTGCCATTACGACTCCTGACTACTCTTCAATCCCGGACTTCTGGACCACCCACCACCGGCTTCATAGGACGCATCGCTGCCACTGGGGGGGGCACAGACCCAGCGCATTGGACGGGATCCCTGTTACCCCTGGAGCCTTCATTCACTCCCTACTTCCCTTTTCCCTTAAGTTTAATAAACTTTCTGGTGTGACGCAATTGTGGTCCTCTGGTCGTCTGTCTGAACCGTGACAGTACGATCTGACCATTATGGACTCAGCGCACACTTTCCCCGACATGGAAACCGATGAGCATGAGCAGCAGTTCCAGCAGCAGCAACAACAACTCGCCATGATCATTCAACTCCTCACCAACCTTACCCCAGCCAGTCTGCCCACCAGCCCAGCCCCCGAGTTACCTGCCCCGGTCATTGCAGCCGCTGCTCCGGAACCCAAGATTGGAAACCCCGAGCGGTTCAACGGCGATTCAACCCAGGTCCGGCCATTCCTGACTAGCTGCCGACTTCAGTTCTCCTTGCAGCCAAGGACCTTCGCCACGGAGGGGGCTAAAGTTGGGTATGCCATCACTCACCTGACGGGCCGAGCTCGACTCTGGGGAACAGCAGAGTTCGAACGTCAAACCCCCGCATGTGCAACCTTCGACCTGTTTGCTGAGGAGATGCTGAAGGTGTTTGACCTGGATTCACCCACCGCAGAGGCGTCTCGTGAACTGTTCAGTATTCGACAAGGCAGACGTACAGTCGCAGACCATTCCATCGACTTCCGAACCCTGGCTAGACGAAGTTCTTGGAACACACCATCGTTGGTGGACGCGTTCTTCCATAGTTTGGCTGACTATATCAAGGACGAGTTGGTCTCCCATGAACTGCCTTCCACTCTTGATGAAGCCATCGCACTGACTGTCAGGATCGACAGAAGGATACAGACCCGTCGTCGTGAGAGGGGGCGCCAAGGTCCACCTACTACCGGCATTCGGAGAGATCCGACTGGGCTCCTGTCATCTACTGCCACTCACCCAGGTCAGCTTGATCAGTCTGAGCCTATGGAGATTGGGCGAGCCTCCCTCACTCCTGCAGAGCGCCAGCGCCGCTTCACCTCAAACCTCTGCCTCTATTGTGGAGGTGAGGGACATCGTGTGGTAACCTGCCCTTTAAAGGGCCGAAGCTCACCGGGCATAGGGGGAGTCCGGTTGAGTTCAATGACCATCCAGTCCTCCGACCGCAAACCCCTGCTGCAAGTTCACCTCCGCCTCTCTGACTCAACTCACACCCTGGCTGCTCTGGTGGATTCTGGCGCCGAAGCCAACATAATGGACATCAAGCTGGCACGCCAACTGGGACTGGAGAACCTCCGTTTGACACCTCCTATTCCTGCCCGGGCACTGGACGGACACTTACTCGGATCGGTCACTCATGTCACGGCCCCGGTCTCGATGGGTCTGTCCGGAAACCATCAAGAAACTATCCAGTTTCACCTGCTCCCCTCTCCAGGCCAACCCCTCATCCTGGGTTACCCATGGCTCCGCCGGCACAACCCTCAGCTCGACTGGGTGACCGGGGTGATCAGGGAGTGGGGAGAGGACTGCCACCGAACCTGCCTGCTTGCTGCCGCACTACCCCCTCGGCCAGTACCTACTAACTCCGCTCCTGACCTCTCCAATGTCCCAGAATGCTACCATGGTCTCAGAGAGGTGTTTAACAAAGCAAGAGCCACATCTCTGCCCCCTCACCGACCGTACGACTGTGCCATCGACCTCCTCCCTGGAACAGCTCCTCCAAAGGGTCGTCTTTATTCGTTGTCTGCTCCTGAAAGAAAGTCCATGGAGGACTACATCAATGGCTCTCTGTCCGCAGGATTAATCCGTTCATCTTCATCTCCTGCTGGTGCTGGCTTCTTCTTTGTGGGGAAGAAGGACGGATCTCTTCGCCCCTGCATCGACTACAGGGGACTCAACGACATCACAGTGAAAAACCGTTACCCTCTGCCTCTGCTCACCTCTGCTTTTGAGTTGCTCCAGGGAGCCACTGTTTTTACCAAGTTGGATCTCAGAAACGCTTACCACCTAGTGCGGATCCGGGAGGGAGATGAATGGAAAACCGCATTCAATACACCAACAGGCCACTACGAGTATCTGGTTATGCCTTTTGGCCTCACCAATGCTCCTGCTGTGTTCCAGGCTCTAGTGAATGATGTACTGCGGGACATGTTAAACAAGTTTGTCTTCGTTTACCTGGATGACATCTTAATCTACTCCAGAAACCTGTCTGAACACACCCGCCATGTCCAGCAAGTCCTTCATCGTCTTCTGGAGAATTCCCTCTACGCCAAGGCAGAGAAATGTGAGTTTCACGTCAAGACAGTGGCCTTCCTGGGGTACATAGTGGCAGAGGGAAGTATCCAAATGGATCCTGCCAAAGTATCAGCAGTCACTTCATGGCCTGTTCCGGAGAACAGAAAGAAGCTGCAACAGTTTCTGGGGTTTGCTAACTTCTATAGGAAGTTTATCCGGAACTACAGTACCGTTGCTGCCCCTCTCACTGCTCTAACCAGCACCAAGCAACCCTTCACCTGGACTCCAGCAGCCGACAAGGCCTTCAGTACCCTCAAGGTGAGGTTCACCTCCGCTCCCATCCTCCAGATGCCTGATGTGGACCGGCAATTCATTGTGGAGGTGGACGCCTCAGATGTGGGAGTTGGTGCTGTGATTTCTCAGTGGGCTGCGGAGGATAGGAAGCTCCATCCCTGTGCCTTTTTCTCACGTCGGTTGTCCCCCTCTGAGTGCAATTACGACATAGGGAACCGTGAGCTGCTGGCTGTGAAGCTTGCCTTGGAGGAGTGGCGTCACTGGCTGGAGGGGTCCACCATTCCATTTCTCGTTTGGACCGATCATAAGAACTTGGAGTACATCCGCACGGCCAAACGGTTGAACTCCAGGCAGTCCCGCTGGGCCCTGTTCTTCACCAGGTTTAATTTCACTCTGTCATACCGGCCTGGATCACGCAACACCAAGCCAGACGCCCTCTCCCGTCAATTCCAGAAGGATGACACCCCCTCCAAGGACCCTGTGTCGATTCTGCCAAGTCCCTGCATCGTTGCAGCTCTGACCTGGGCTGTTGAGGAACAGGTGCTGGAGGCTCTCCGTAACCAGCCAGGTCCCAGCACTTGCCCAGCTGACCGCCTTTTTGTCCCCGAAGACCTGAGGTCCCAGGTCGTTCAGTGGGGACATGACTCCCGCCTAGCTTGTCACCCTGGCTCCACCCGCACTTACAACCTGCTCGCCCAGAGGTTCTGGTGGCCCTCTCTGAGGAAGGATGTACGGGAATTCGTCCAAGCCTGCCCCATCTGCAACCAACACAAGTCGTCCTGCCAGCCCCCAGCCGGATTGCTGCAGCCCCTGCCTGTGCCCAGACGTCCCTGGTCTCACATCGCCCTTGACTTTGTCACGGGGCTGCCCCCTTCAAGTGGCATGACCGTCATTCTCACCATCGTTGACCGTTTCAGCAAGATGGCACACTTCATTCCCCTCCCCAAGCTCCCAACCGCCAAGGAGACCGCCCAGGTGGTCCTGGAACACGTCTTCCGGATCCACGGACTGCCAAAGGATGTAGTTTCTGACCGTGGTCCACAATTCTCCTCCGCTTTTTGGAAGGAGTTCTGTCACCTGCTGGGAGCCACAGTCAGTCTGACTTCCGGATTCCATCCCCAATCCAATGGGCAGTCAGAGCGGGCTAATCAGGAGCTCGAGAAGGCACTGCGATGCATGACTTCACGCAACCCCCACTCCTGGTCGCAGCAATTGACATGGGTGGAGTACGCACACAATTCTCTGACCTGCTCTGCCATCGGTATGTCCCCTTTCCAATGTGTTTATGGATACCAGCCTCCTCTATTTGCCAGCCAGGAAGAGGAGGTTACTTGCCCATCTGCACTTGCTTTTGCCCGTCGATGTCGCCGCACCTGGTCACAAGCCCGAGCCACACTCCTCAGATCCGTTGCCAGCTACACTACCGGGGCCAACCGTCGGAGAATTCCTGCTCCCACCTACCATGTTGGTCAAAGGGTGTGGTTGTCATCGAGGAACCTGCCACTCAGGGTGGAGTCGCAGAAGCTGGCACCTCGGTTCATTGGCCCATTCCCTATCATAAGAGTGATTAGCCCAACTGCTGTCCGGCTCCAACTGCCTAATTCCCTGAGGGTGCACCCCACTTTCCATGTGTCTAAGATTAAGCCCATCCATGAGAGTCCGCTGGTCCCTGCTGCGCCTGGTCCTCCTCCTCCACGGCTCGTCGATGGTGGTCTGGTTTACACCGTCCGCCGCCTGCTTCGGTCCAGACGGAGGGGTAGGGGTCTCCAGTACCTCATTGACTGGGAGGGCTATGGACCTGAGGAGAGGACCTGGGTGCCAGCTAGTCGGATTGTGGATAGGACTCTCATCACCGCTTTCCACCAACGGCATCCTGATCAACCTGCAATCCGTAGGGGCCGCCCCAGAGGGGTCCCTAACCGTCCGGCCCGCTCGGCTTCCTGTCCTGTGCCTGATCCTGTCTCGGGACCTGTCCCATCTCCCGACCACGGCCCTCCGGCTTCCTCCGAGGATGAGGACGTTCACTCGGACCGTTCGGAGGAGTTCTAGCCCTCCTCCGGCTCCCCTCCTCCCGCCCGGCGTGGTGTTGCTCTTGGGACTTCTGGGGCCGTCCCTTGGGGGGGGGGTTCTGTCATGGGCCTCTCACTCCACCGGGTTACCACCTTTATTTTCTTCCACTCTGCTCACCACTCTCTCTACTCAGCCTAACTAGCTCCACCTGTCCCTGCTCTGCTCTGCTCTAATTACTCTGCCAGCTGCGCTGCATTACCCACTACCTCTCCCAGTATTTAAGGCCCTGTCTTTCAGCTCTCCGGTGTCAGATCGTCTGCAAAGCTCACACCCGGAACCTGTTTGCTCGCGCTTCTGGCTCACCCTGGTTTTGTGACCCCGGACCTGCCTGTTTTTTGGATACTCTTCTGCCTCAGGAGATCCAGACCTGCTTCTGCCATTACGACTCCTGACTACTCTTCAATCCCGGACTTCTGGACCACCCACCACCGGCTTCATAGGACGCATCGCTGCCACTGGGGGGGGCACAGACCCAGCGCATTGGACGGGATCCCTGTTACCCCTGGAGCCTTCATTCACTCCCTACTTCCCTTTTCCCTTAAGTTTAATAAACTTTCTGGTGTGACGCAATTGTGGTCCTCTGGTCGTCTGTCTGAACCGTGACACAGTGGGGAAAAAGTATTTAGTCAGCCACCAATTGTGCACTTAAAAAGATGAGAGAGGCCTGTAATTTTCATCATAGGTTCACGTCAACTATGACAGACAAATTGAGAAATTGTTTTCCAGAAAGTCACATTTTTAATGAATTTATTTGCAAATTATGGTCGAAAATAAGTATTTGGTCACCTACAAACAAGCAAATTGTATGGCTCTCACAGAACTGTAACTTCTTCTTTAAGAGGCTCCTCTGTCCTCCACTCGTTACCTGTATTAATGGCACCTGTTTGAACTTGTTATCAGTATAAAAGACACTTGTCCACAACCTCAAACAGTCACACTCCAAACTCCACTATGGCCAAGACCAAAGAGCTGTCAAAGGACACCAGAAACAAAATTGTAGACCTGCAACAGGCTGGGAAGACTGAATCTGCAATAGGTAAGCAGCTTGGTTTGAAGAAATCAACTGTGGGAGCCATTATTAGGAAATGGAAGACATACAAGACCACTGATAATCTCCCTCGATCTGGGGCTCCACGCAAGATCTCACCCCGTGGGGTCAAAATGATCACAAGAATGGTGAGCAAAAATCCCAGAACCACACTGGGGGACCTAGTGAATGACCTGCAGAGAGCTGGGACCAAAGTAACAAAGCCTACCATCAGTAACACACTAAGCCGCCAGGGACTGAAATTCTGCAGTGCCAGATGTGTCCCCCTGCTTAAGCCAGTACATGTCCAGGCCCATCTGAAGTTTGCTAGAGTGCATTTGGATGATCCAGAAGAGGATTGGGAGAATGTCATATGGTCAGATGAAACCAAAATATAACTTTTTGGTAAAAACTCACTTCGTCGTGTTTGGAGGGCAGAGAATGCTGAGTTGCATCCAAAGAACACCATACCTACTGTGAAGCATGGGGGTGGAAACATCATGCTTTGGGGCTGTTTTTCTGCAAAGGGACCAGGACGACTGATCCGTGTAAAGGAAAGAATGAATGGGGCCATGTATCGTGAGATTTTGAGTGAAAACCTCCTTCCATCAGCAAGGGCATTGAAGATGAAACGTGGCTGGGTCTTTCAGCATGACAATGATCCCAAACACACCGCCCGGGCAGCGAAGGAGTGGCTTCGTAAGAAGCATTTCAAGGTCCTGGAGTGGCCTAGCCAGTCTCCAGATCTCAACCCCATAGAAAATCTTTGGAGGGAGTTGAAAGTCCGTGTTGCCCAGCGACAGCCCCAAAACATCACTGCTCTAGAGGAGATCTGCATGGAGGAATGGGCCAAAATACCAGCAACAGTGTGTGAAAACCTTGTCAAGACTTACAGAAAACGTTTGACCTGTGTCATTGCCAACAAAGCGTATATAACAAAGTATTGAGAAACTTTTGTTATTGGCCAAATACTTATTTTCCACCATAATCTGCAAATAAATTCATTAAAAATCCTACAATGTGATTTTCTGGATTTATTTTTCTCATTTTGTCTGTCATAGTTGACGTGTACCTATGATGAAAATTTCAGGCCTCTCTCATCTTTTTAAGTGGGAGAACTTGCACAATATGTGGCTGAATAAATAAAAAATTTCCCCACTGTAAATGTCAATCTCTCCTGGCTCAAAGTTGAGGAGAGATTGACTGCATCACTATTGGTCTTAGTGCGAGGTGTTGATGTGTTGAAGGTAACGAACTGTCTGTTCAAGCAGTTGGCACACAGTTCGGACACTCATCGGTATCACACAAGACATGAATTCAGAGGTCTCTTCACAGTCCACAGGTCCAGAACAGAGGCTGGGAAACACACATTATTAAATAGAGCTATTGTCACGCCCTGGCTCTGGGACTCTGTCATGTTGAGCCAGGGTGTGTTGTTTCTATGTGTTTTGTGTGCTAGGGTGATTGTCTAGTTCATTTGTTTCTATGTTGGCCGGTGTGGTTCTCAGTCAGAGGCAACGTGTATCAGCTGTTGCTTGTTGTCTCTGATTGGGAACCATACTTAGGCAGCCTGTATTCCACAGTGTGTTGTGGGATCTTGTTCCGTTTGGTTTGTGTAACCGTAGGACTTCACGTTTCGTATCGTTTGTTGTTTTGTTCGTGTGGTGACTCTAATAAAAGAAGTATGTTCACTTATCACGCTGCGCATTGGTCCACTTCTATCGACGATCATGACAGCTATGACTAAATGGAACTCTCTGCCACCCCAGGTAACTCAAGCTAGCAATTAAACCAGATAAAAAAAACAGATAAAAGAACACCTTATGGCATGAAGAGGACTGTGAAGAGACACACAAACATTTTAATGCATTTCTTATTGTATTTTGCATTGTATTCTGTATGTGATACATGGTTGGGATTCATCTATAATGTTGTTGTCTCAACTGGCTATTTTAAGATGAATGCACTAGCTTTGGGTCGCTCTGGATGGCAGTGTCTGCTGAATGGCTAAATTGCAATGTAAAGTAAGTGCTATTTATGTATATTATGTATTTTATTTGTTGTGTTGTTTCCAGTTTGGACCACAGCAAGAGTAACCCTTGCCTTGGCAGCAGCTAATTGAGGATCCTAATAAATACTAATACTGAAACCGAAAGGTACAGAGCTAACATTGTTACCGCAGAGGAAAAGTGATATGTGAATAGAAGTGTGTGGGTGCATGTAAGGTCTACGGAAAACACACACACACACACACACAGATAGATTTCCTCTCCTCGGCTAGCTGCATGGGTTTCTGTTTGAAGAAATCAAACTATTGAAAAATTAATAGATAGGAAGAATTGATCAAACATTAATGAAGGACTTTGTTTGAGACTTCCTGCATGGGCGAGATGGAAAATGATGTTCAGATGATAAAACGCTTGTAAGTTGCATTTGTTGGGTGGCATCCGTTGACATGTATTTTATACAGAGCCTTAGGACCTGAAAATAAAACAGCTGACATCTTTCACATTGGGTGTGTTTGTGTGTGCACATGTATGTGTGTGCATGTGTGTGTGTGTGCCTACTGTAAATGGGAGTTATATCACACTGTTTCCTTCAGGGTTGTGAGATGATTGTACTCTCTATTATACAACATTAAATAGATTGCACTGTATCATTCTCCGTTATGCTCTCAAGGAGCCACACGAGTTAATCTAGAGGTGCGTCCCAAATGGTACCATATTCCCTATGTAGTGCACTCCTTTTGCACTATATAGTGAATAGGATGCTATTTAGGATGCAAACTATCCCGTTTCATTTGAATATATGAGGCCTACTTGGCAATAGTAGAGGTATCAGGTCCTTTATAAAGTGCTGCTGTTCAGGCCTAATGGAAAATTCCGGGGGATCCATTCATATTAGAACGCATAACATATTGGTTATGTGTGATTTCCTATGCAAAAACAGGCAGGCAAACCCAAAGTCCTTGCTCCGGCCAATCTGAGTAACTCCCCGATGATTTCTAGAATGGATATATATTCTAGACCATCTGATTGGTCTCAGAAACCGATGGGTTGGGCCAGAGCCAGAACACACGTGGGTAAAGCAGCATTTTGAAAATTCATCATTGGCTTTGATATTCTGATTGGTTAGAGATGATCCAATCGCTGATGACTTTGTTTTGTAGACACCCCCCCCCCCCCCCCTCTCTCTCTCTCTCTCTCTCTCTCTCATACATACACACACACACACAGGGGGAAATAGCTCCATGAAGATGAGACGTGAAGTTAATTTGCTGGAGCGCTGAGTGCTTTATACTAGTATCAGTATCAGTCAGGCCTCTCATAGGTCCACTGGTGGGAGCCTTACCCACTCACTAGGATCCCACACTTCAAAAGAGCTGACACACACACACACACACACACACACACACACACACACACACACAGAGAGAGAGAGAGATCCAACTGAGCCTCAGCCTCCTCAGCAGAGCTCCACACCGCTTAATTACTAGCTCTCACTAGCTCGCTCCCAATTCAGTAATACCACAGAGGCTGTGTCTTAATCAGAGAGTAAGGGTGTCTCAATGGTATTAAGTATACCCTTCGTACACTACTTTTGACCAGGGCCCATGACCAGGGCCCATGGGCCTCTGGTCAAAAGGAGTGTACCATGAAGGGAATACAAATAGTCTAAAATTATACATACACACTTACAAGCACAATTTCACCTAATTTCATATTCCATGCCTGTTATGGAGGTTCCATAAAGGGGGATTTATCTATAGCTGTAAATTGGCTGTTAGCAAATTTGACTGTGTGTTTGGGTTTTGTGTGAAAAGACGGTTTAATTAACATTGCCAGTGTTAATAGCACTGAGAAGATTGGCTTCCGAGTCTGGCTTTACCAATAAGCCCTTTAGTTACAGAATAGGGATCTCAGTGCATTTCATGGATTACAATAGCAATCTCCACTGACATGTATACTGCTGCGGGAGCCTGAAGAATATCAACTATCCTGCCATTCCCTATGAGCTACAACACCTAACCCTGAAGAGTCAAACAAAGGAAGTGAGGAAAATAATCACAAGGTTTTATCTTCTCTGTGTTGCTATTTAATGACTGGCTGTGTCCCAAATGGCACCTTATTCCATGCACAGTGCAGTACCCTATGGGCACTGGTCAATAAAGGGAATAGGGGGTGCAAATTGGTACGCAGTTTCTATCTTAAAATCAGATAGCCTAAGATATGGAAAGCGTCTGTATGCACTTTTGAAAAAGATTCAGAGACACAACAGCCAATCAATAAACACAGTAGGGCTATCAGGACATCTGATAGGGAGTTACAGGTGCAAAGGGGACTATCAGAGCACCAATTAGATGTGTCTTGGTAGCATTGTCATGATAATCAATGATTGAAAATTACTGCCACAGTTACAGTTCCTCTGAAAGTCTATTAGCAGACATGATGGTCATGCATGTCGACCCTTTTTAAAACATTGAGTGAAAAGTGCCAACTGGTCTGAGAGAGATCACTGGTGCACCTCCTACTCCAACATGGGAATAGGCTTTGGCATAGGCTTTGAGAGGGGGTTGTGCTTGTCTGCTATTTTCACTGAGTCAGTCAGTTCTGATTTGAAAACCTCAGCCCCCAAGAACAACATTTTATTAAACTTGTATTTATTCAGGGGAATCCATTGAGACCAGGTTCTTATTTACAATGGTGCCCTGAGGACAGCAATAGAACAATTCAAAATAATTAATAAAAATACAATCAAAGCTACATATTACAGAACACCACAAATACAATCAATCCAAACAGTTGCAATTCTCATTAAACACATTCAACATTAAAGTCCTAAACTGCCCTAGAGGCACCAGAGAGTGAAAATGTAGGGAGTTTTGTAGGTTATTCCAAAAATGGGGGCACTAAAACTGAAGGCAGATTTACCTAGATCGGTAGAGACTAGTGGAACCTTGAGAGTTAACCATCCCTGTGAACAGGTTTGGTGTCTCATATTTTATTTTAACAGTGAAGGTTGGAAGCTTTTTCAGCTGAGTATTGTAAACAAAAAGGGAGTAATGAAGTGATGTACAGGACTTTAGTGAGGACGAGCACACCTTCTGAGACAGGATGCAGTGGTGAGTGTTAATCCTGTCATCTGTGATAAAGCAAAGTGTGCTATTGTAGACTACATCCAAAGGTTTTAGAGAGGTGTCTGCTGCATTTTGATAAATGGTGTCACCATAGTCCAAAACTGGCAGGAAAGTTGATTGTGCAATATTTAGATTGCAGCTCTAACATAGTTTGGTCAACAGTTGGTGCAATGGCATACATAACCGTATCGTCTGCATACAGATGAATATTACAGGATTTAATAGATAGACCAATATTATTTATATAAATAGTAAAGAGAACAGGTGCCAAAATCGACCCGTGTCCAAATACCCATACTTGCGTCCTAAATAGTAGGCCTTTTGAGTATGCGGAAAAAAAAGGGTTTTATAGTATGTGACATTTCGAAAATCGAGTATACTTTAAATGCCCGGATGTCATAGTAATTTTGGCTTTGACAACAGCTGATAATCAGATATAGGGATGTACTACCGAAATTAACCAATAACGCAAAACAACGCAATCACGCATGACACATTCTCATTATGTGAAAATAGAATGTGTTATAGTATGTGATTTTTCAAAAATCGAGTATGGTTTAAATACGGCTACTTAATTGGGAAGATGCTGAATAGTGAAGCTTCTGCGGTGGTGTACAAATGTATGCTAAGTAGTTTTTGTTCTCCTTAAAATGATCACAAGTATTGCATCGTATGCTGCATCTTTGAAAACAGACAGGTTTTTATTTTTATTTTTTTACCCAAAGTGGATTTCATTTTTCTCATTGAAAAGTATTTATTGTTCTCTTGGCCTTTGTTGGAGCTTTTAAACTAAATACTAAACCATCTTTTGATTTCTGAATGCGTTGGCACCGGGAACACATTCAGAAATGTGTCCCCTGCGTTATTGATGTCATGTTAATCAAGCCTTTTGATTTGAACATATGAATTATTTTAGATTGTTTTAGGCTAGGCTACCTATTTTATTATTTAATATATGGATCAAGCCTTAGCAGTCATTCTGATCTCATTCCCAATGATTAGTGCTTTAGTTTATTATGTTGCTGTCTAGCGGTTCTGAATTTGCGATGCACCCATGCAATAGCCTTTTGATTTGTAAATTTGATGTGTGTACTAGGCTATTTGATTTCATTTATATCCTGTATGTTACAGCACTTTGGTTTCACTAATAAATATGTTGAAATGGAACCAAATTATCTGTTTCTGTCCTCAGTCCTTTTTAAATAGGAAAGATGGACTATATAAGTTCTTAGCTGGGAGTTGGTCAGGGATTCTAACACCTTGGCTTGGCAAGATAACGTGGAGATTGGGCAGTAGCTTTCTAAGTCAGAAGGACCTCCGCCCTTATGTAGGGGGAGGACATGTGCCACTTTCCAGATCTTAGGGATAACACTAGTAGCAATTGTCAAGTAAAAAATACAGGTCAAAGATTCAACAATGAGTGGGGCAGAGAGCTGTAGTAAGAAGGCGTCAAGTGAATCAGCCCCTGTGGATTTGTTTACATCGATCTTTAGCAAGGCACTACATATACTGAACAAAAATATAAAGACAACATATAAAGTGTTGGTCCCATGTTTCATGAGCTGAAATAAAAGATCCCAGAAATGTTCCATATGCACAAAAAGCTTATTTCACTCAAATTTGTTTACATCCCTGTTAGTGACCATTTCTCCTTTGCCAAGATAATCCATCCACCTGACAGGTGTGGCATATCAAGAAGCTAATTAAACAGCATGATCATTACACAGGTGCACCTTGTGCTGGGGACAATAAAAGGCCACTCTAAAATGTGCCGTTTTGTTGCACAACACAAAATAACACAGATGTCTCAAGTTTTGAAGGAGTGTGCAATTGGCATGCTGACTGCGGGAATGTCCACCAGAGCTGCGGGATCGTCTGAGACCAGTCACCCGGACAGCTGATGAAACTGAGGAGTATTTCTGTCTGTAATAAACCCTTTTGTGGGGAAAGACTCATTCTGATTGGCTGGGCCTGGCTCCCCAGTGGGTGGGCATATGCCCAGTCATGTGAAATCCATAGACTAGGACCTAATTAATTGATTTCAATTGACTGATTTCCTTATATGAACTGTAACTCAGTAAAATAGTTGAAATTGTTGCATGTTGCGTTCATATTTTTGTTCAGTATACGTCATAGACATAAAATGGTTGAAATGAAAATAAAGAATATTTCAAATGCCTTGGCCAGCTACTTGATCAAAGAAATCAAGAAGCTGACCAAGGCATGTGTAGATTTGGTTATGGTTTCAGAGATTAACCCACCACCAACAGAGACAGGAGCACTAGAAAATAAAGCCCGGTTCACTAATATCGGCATGTGAATAATTCACATATTTTTTTCAACAACAATAAAAAGGTTGCTCTTGACCAATCAGATTGACACAAATGCAGAGGGCAGACAGTGCACTTTTGTTTTAAGCCTGCTATTCTCAGGCAGTTTTTGGCTAACAGCGACAGTGAAAGAGAAGTCTGATGTTTGCCATGATATAAATTATTCTGTTTAAGTTTTCTGGGGAGTGTTTTGCATTGATATGTGTCAGATCATATTGTGGAACCTCCTGTAATTGCTTTTTGAAGTGGGGGAAATAGCATACCGTTGTCAGTGCTGACTGGAGGGCTAAATGTGCTATGAAAGTAAAATGCTGTTTATTTAAAATGCAACATGAGAGCGAGAAAATTAACGTATAACTTTAGGCTATTTTTACAGTGCGAAACAAACTGTAAACCATAGAATGACATATAGAATATCTGTGCTGTAAACAATGCTCTGTCAAAGCCATGTGAATCTGAAGCAGCAGTAGCTCAACGCACGTCATTAAAAACAACATTCAAAAGTTTGTTGTTTTATTAAATTAAGGATTCCAAATGTCATGGTATGTCCTTGTATGTAGCCTCGTTGAGAATCAGCACCCCCAAAAAGAGTAACAAAAAAATAACACAGAACATCAGCACACTGCTCTCTGATTGGCTAAACTTGCAGAGGCGGGACCAAGTCACTGTTATTCGAGTCACAAGCAAGGTTCAAGTAATATAGATGTAGGGTCTTAATTTTAGCCAGTTTGCTTCAGCAAGAAAATAATCCTGCAGCAACAGGAAATTACAATTATTATGTGGCTTATAATTCATGGACATTTTTGTAGGGGTTGATACATTTTTTGCAAGGGAAAATTAAGTCTGAAATTTAAAAGTGGAAATTAAAAACTTCAGAAGCCTTTTTAAACCTCAAATACAGTGCATTTTTAACATTTACTGCAACTTCTCCTGCAACAGGGTGATCAAATAAGATCCTACATCTGTAAGGTCAGGGTCTCAAGTCGAGTCCCAAGAAGAACGGGTTGAAACTCGAGTCAAGTCCATGTCGTGCATGGTAAGATCAACTCGAGTCAAGACACAAGTTTTTCAAGTCAAGGCTCAAGTTTTTCTTTTTACATGCAATCTACTTCAAGTACAAATCTTTGTCTATTTATTGAGGCTAGCAGACAGCCTTTATAAGTATTTTGTCAACAACATATTTGGATGATGTAACAATTAATTTAAACAACAAACTTCAGATGAAAGCTTCATGAGAAAATTATCCAATTCAAGCAATTTTCTTATACCAATAGAGCAGTAGGCCTATGTTAGTAATTGTTGCTTGATGACCCATTGTTGGTTCGCTTGTAAACGGTTTATATTCTTGATCGGCAAACAGTCTTTGGAGCTGCATGCTTATTTAAGACAAGAACAGCTCACGACAGAACTACATCATTTTTTTTAAAGGCACATGTAGCCTACATATCAGTACATAGACACAAACTATCAAGGTCAAATAGGGGAGAGGCGTTGTGCCGTTAGGTGTTGCTTTATCAATTTTTTGAAACCAGGTTTGCTGTTCATTTGAGCAATATGAGATATAATGGAGATCCATGCAATAATGGCTCTATATAATACTGTACGCTTTCTTGAATTTGTTCTGGATTTGGGGACTGTGAAAAGACCACTTGTGGCATCAGACAAATCAAAAAATAAAATGAAATTTTATTTGTCACGTGCGCCAATACCTTACAGTGAAATGCTTACTTACAAGTCCTTAACCAACAATGCAGTTTTAAGAAAGAGTACCAAAAGAAATCACAAAAAAATACAATATAAAATAATACAAAATAAAAGTAACAAATAATTTAAGAGCAGCAGTAAAAATAACAATAGCGAGGCTATATAGAGCGGGTACCGGTACCGAGTCAATGTGCGGGGGCACCGGTTAGTCGAGGTAATTTAGGTAATACAGTGAGGGAAAAAAGTATTTGATCCCCTGCTGATTTTGTACGTTTGCCCACTGACAAAGATATGATCAGTGTATAATTTTAATGGTAGGTTTATTTCAACAGTGAGAGACAGAATAACAACAAAAAAATCCAGAAAAACGCATGTCAAAAATGTTATAAATTGATTTGCATTTTAATGAGGGAAATAAGTATTTGACCCCCTCTCAATCAGAAAGATTTCTGGCTCCCAGGTGTCTTTTATACAGGTAACGAGCTGAGATTAGGAGCACACTCTTAAAGGGAGTGCTCCTAATCTCAGTTTGTTACCTGTATAAAAGACACCTGTCCACAGAAGCAATCAATCAATCAGTTTCCAAACTCTCCACCATGGCCAAGACCAAAGAGCTCTCCAAGGATGTCAGGGACAAGATTGTAGACCTACACAAGGCTGGAATGGGCTACAAGACCATCGCCAAGCAGCTTGGTGAGAAGGTGACAACAGTTGGTGCGATTATTCGCAAATGGAAGAAACACAAAATAACTGTCAATCTCCCTCTGCCTGGGGCTCCATGCAAGTTCTCACCTCGTGGAGTTGCAATGATCATGAGAACGGTGAGGAATCAGCCCAGAACTACACGGGAGGATCTTGTCAATGATCTCAAGGCAGCTGGGACCATAGTCACCAAGAAAACAATTGGTAACACACTACGCCGTGAAGGACTGAAATCCTGCAGCGCCCGCAAGGTCCCCCTGCTCAAGAAAGCACATATTCAGGGCCATCTGAAGTTTCCAATGAACATCTGAATGATTCAGAGGAGAACTGGGTGAAAGTGTTGTGGTTAGATGAGAACAAAATCGAGCTCTTTGGCATCAACTCAACTCGCCGTGTTTGGAGGAGGAAGAATGCTGCCTATGACCCCAAGAACACCATCCCCACCGTCAAACATGGAGGTGGAAACATTATGCTTTGGGGTTTTATTCTTCTGCTAACGGGACAGGACAACTTCACCGCATCAAAGGGACGATGGACGGGGCCATGTACCGTCAAATCTTGGGTGAGAACCTCCTTCCCTCAGCCAGGGCATTGAAAATGGGTTGTGGATGGGTATTCCAGCATGACAATGACCCAAAACACACGGCCAAGGCAACAAAGGAGTGGCTCAAGAAGAAGCACATTAAGGTCCTGGAGTGGCCTAGCCAGTCTCAGACCTTAATCCCATAGAAAATCTGTGGAGGGAGCTGAAGGTTCGAGTTGCCAAACGTCAGCCTCGAAACCTTAATGACTTGGAGAAGATCTGCAAAGAGGAGTGGAACAAAATCCCTCCTGAGATGTGTGCAAACATGGTGGACAACTACAAGAAATGTCTGACCTCTGTGATTGCCAATAAGGGTTTTGCCACCAAGTACTAAGTCATGTTTTGCAGAGGGGTCAAATACTTATTTCCCTCTTTAAAATGCAAATCAATTTATAACATTTTTGACATGCATTTTTCTGGATTTTGTTGTTGTTATTCTGTCTCTCACTGTTCAAATAAACCTACCATTAAAATTATAGACTGATCATGTCTTTGTCAGTGGGCAAACGTACAAAATCAGCAGGGGATCAAATACTTTTTTCCATCACTGTATCTACATGTGGCAAGTTCTCATTGGTCCAAATGGTCTATACATTGAGCCTGAAACAGGATACTTGGGGGTTTGGCCATTGGGCCAATTGTATTGCAAGGAATTCTAACTGGTCAGTCACATGCTAGGCTTGAGGCTATAAACTACATTTTGTCTCTTTGTTCAGTGGAGAAACATTGAGGACAGGGAAGAATGAACATCTACCATCTCCTTTCCAGCTTAACAACTATGATTTGTTCTCTTTGAATAAATATATTTCTCTCCCCCTGATTTGCTTTGGGGTCTGTGCTATTGAAGAATAACATCAACTGCTAAAAATATGCGCACACACTCGCTCTGGAATGGGAAAAATGTCCTTTCAATTTTATTCAGCTATGTTCAATTATATTCTTCTTACTAAAAAATAATATAATAAAAATAATGGCACAGGACTGAACAAGCCTACAGCCTATGGCATGGCGCATAGCCAGATAACATACAGTAGGCCGACTCATATTCTGTTCTTCTGAAATACATTTTTTTCATATCATAATGTTTCTTTAGACCTGCCTAAAATAAATAATGGATTTATTGTGCTGGTGTATATTAAATTGATTTATTACACTTTTTTAAATGTAGATGTTCCAAGGGCGCGCATCAGTGGCTTGTATGCATGTTGTATGCGTGGAGGCCTGGACATGCTAAACGTGTTTATGTTAATTAACGGTCAATTACAGTGAAACCGGGAGTCTCTTGCATGACAATAACCGGCTGACAAAATGTAATGACCGCCACAAAGTTGAGTCTTTAGACTCCAAGTCTACGAAGTCGAGTCTCAAATCATCAAATTTGAGTCCAAGTCGTGACTCGAGTCCACACCTCTGCTAAACGGACCCGTCTCATCTCAAATCTTTTACTAAGATGTGATATGTTGGATCTTGGAAACTCCAGCTAAACCGTTCAGATCAAGCAAACTTTGTTTTAAAATTGATAGAAACATCTCATCTCGTCTGTTAGATGTGAACCGGCATTGACATCCCACCCACAGTAAGATCATTGACACACGCAGCCCCTTAACACCCCTACTGTAACACAACAACTAACAAGCAAACAACAGAGAAACTGTGTCTCCGGATGTACTGTACAGTATGTTGCTGCTATTCTCCCCCGACAGACACAGATACAGAAATAGAAAAAAACATCAACACGGCAACACAAACAACACATGAGCTTCCCTCCTGCCTTGTCATAGCAAATGGAGCATCGATTCACCGAGACGAAACCCAAAGAAAGAGCAACAACAACATTGCACACGGAGGATTGGATATGCAAAACTGTCGCTGTACGCGGGAATTATATGTGTGTGTTCCCTCAAACTCGCCTCCAGAGAACTCACATGGGACTGAATTCAGAGAGGAAGAGCTACAGAGTCTAGTAATACCTATACTCTCCACATCGTTGATTATGAAGTCAGCGGATTAATAATTAAAATCAATGGCACTCCTGATGTTTCTCCCCTTGCTTTTATGACAAATAACTCTGGCATATTCTCTGACGGCTGGAGAAACCGGGAAAATGCGTCCGGCATAATGAGAGCTTGATAAACCTCTCCCTTTCTTTCAGTTTTTCTCTCATTCTCTTTCTGTTTCTCATTTCTTTCTCTGTCTCTGCTGCAGCTTCGATCCTCGGGAAACATTTACAGGGCGCTCAGTTGAAATGTACTCTTGGCACTACATGGTTTTGATTGTGTGAAGGATGCATTTGGTGCAAACAACCCAGAGCTGAAGTCATTTAGCACTAGCTGTTGAGAGAGGAGCATAGGTTCATTAGACACCAAACAGAAGAAAACAGACTGAAAAAGGTAGGGACCAATAACAAAAGCTCATCAATCTACACACAGTACCACATAATCACAAAGCAAAACAGGTTTTAAATAAATCTTTGCTAATTTATATATATTTTTTAACTTAAATATCACATTTACATAAGTATTCAGACCATTTACTCAGTACTTTGTTGAAGCAGCTTTGGCAGCGATTACAGCCTTGAGTCTTCTTGGGTGTGACGCTACAAGCTTGGCACACCTGTATTTTGGGACTTTCTCCCTTTCTTCTCTGCAGATCCTCTCAAGCTCTGTCAGGTTGGATGGGGAGCGTCGCCACACAGCTATTTTCAGGTCTCTCCAGAGATGTTCGATCGGGTTCAAGTCCGGGCTCTGGTTGGGCCACTCAAGGACATTCAGAGACTTGTCCGAAAGCCACTCCTGCGTTGTCTTGGCTGTGTGCTTAGGGTCATTGTTGTGTTGGAAGGTGAACCTTCGCCCCAGTCTGAGGTCCTGGGTGCTCTGGAGCAGGTTTTCATCAAGGATCTCTCTGTACTTTGCTCCGTTCATATTTCCCTCGATCCTGACTCGTCTCCCAGTCCCTGCCGCTGAAAAACATCCGCACAGCATGATGCTGCCACCACCATGCTTCACCATAGGGATGGTGCCAGCTTTCCTCCAGACATGACGCTTGGCATTCAGGCCAAAGAGTTCAATCTTGGTTTCATCAGACCAGAGAATCTTGTTTCTCATGGTCTGAGAGTCTTTAGGTGCCTTTTGGAAAACTCCAAGTGGGCTGTCATGTGCCTTTTACTGAGGAGTGGCTTCCGTCTGGCCACTCTACCATAAAGGCCTAATTGGTGGAGTGCTGCAGAGATGGTTGTCCTTCTGGCAGGTTCTCCAATTTCCACAGAGGAACTCTAGAGCTCTTTCAGAGTGACCATCAGGTTCTTGGTCACCTCCCTGACCAAGGCCTTTCTCCCCCGACTGCTCAGTTTGGCCGGGTGGCCAACTCTAGGAAGAGTCTTTGTGGTTCCAAACTTCTTCCATTTAATAATGATGGAGGCCACTGTGTTCTTGGGGACCTGTAATGCTGCAGAAATGTTTTGGTAGCCTTCCCCAGATCTGTGCCTCGACACAATCCTGTCTCGGAGCTCTATGGACAATTCCTTCAACCTCATGGCTTGCGTTTTGCTCTGACATGCACTGTCAACTGTGGGACCTTATATAGACAGGTGCGTGCCTTTCCAAATCATGTCCAATCAATTGAATTTACCACAGGTGGACTCCAATCAAGTTGTAGAAACATCTCAAGGATGATCAATGGAAACCGGATGCAACTGAGCTCAATTTCGAGTCTCATAGCAAAGGGTCTGAATAATTATGTAAATAAGGTATTTCTGTTTTTTATTTTTAATAAATTTGCTACAATCTCTAATGACCTATTTTCACTTCGTCATTATGGGGTATTGTGTGTAGATTGCTGAGGACATGTTTTTATTTAATCCATTTTAGAATAAAGCTAACGTAACAGAATGTGGAAAAAGTGAAGGGGTCTGAATAAGCAGGTGATGATTACTATATTTAGTGGTGCTGTCTGAGAGTTTGCACATCCCAAATGGCACCCTATTCCCTATATAGTGCAATATTTTTGACCAGGGCCCATGGAACGCTTCCTAGTAAGGAGAAATTACATTTCTGAAAGAAAGGATCACAGACAACCACTCTTGTAACCACTAGGGGTGTGCCGATCTGGCCATACTCATATTCTTAATCGTATGTGTAAATTGACAGTTGATAACTGGATCGGATAATACTCATAATTGGAAAAACGGAAGTGTTTCAAAATGGCTAAATAGAGATTGGCAATACATAATTATATCCTCTTTTTTTGTCATTTAGTAGACACTCTTATCCAGAGCGACTTACAATTAGTGCATTCATCTTAAGATAGCTAGGTGAGACAACCACATATCTCAGTCATAGTAAGCACATTTTCCCTCAATAAAGTATTTACCAGCAAAGTCACTGCTAGTAGGAGAGTATATAAACCAAGGAAGCTGTTGATCAGGAGCAGTGGACGTGTGTCTGTAGGTTTGTGGGGTTCTCAAAACTTGCAGTGGACAGAACGCTGTTTTGTCGCTGTTTCATAAATTGTTTCTAACCTCACGCCGCTTGTCAGATATTATGCACATTGACAGCTTGCTAGCAAGCATCTTCGTCAACTGATTTATCATAGTAGCAGCAGGCAGTAGCAATCTAAATGATCGGAGCAAAACAAGCAAGGTGAAAAATGCTGCCCATCCGGCATTTAGGACAAGCTCAGTCAAACGCTCAACATATTTGAAAGAAAACAAATCCTATTTGAACCCAGGTGTGCTCGCTACGCTGGCAGCATATTCCTGTCAACAAACCGATGCCACAATCCATCTTCATCATCCATATTAATACAGTGAACAGTGGACAGATTGACAACTGTAAGGTTTATTAGATAGGGGGAACCCGCGTAGCAAGGCTGACGTGACTCACGTGGTACACAGCGAGGGAGAGCTGTGACACACTAGCCTGGACAGTTATTTGTTGGTGCAATAATCAAACTGTTGTATTGGAAGTGTGTCCATGTGGTGTTAGAGTGAGAAAGACACAGAGGAGAACCTATTAGTAAAAAAGCGTAGCCCCCTTCATTATCAACACCTTGTGCCTACAACAACAAGGGGCCTTTCCAGACTCTGAAGTCAGGAAGACTTCGAGTTTAGTGTCAGTCAGACAAGAACCCACAACCATAGGGTCTGAAATCAAATTATTCTCACCAAAAGAAGGAAAGGGCACTTGTACCACTTCCATTCTTCAGTGGGGCTACATTTAATTTGGTGACAGGAGGGCACTGGAAACACGTTCCATCCCTTTGAAAGATATTGTCAGTATGTAGAATGAATTATTCAGGTGGTATAATTTCCAGATTCTTACAAAGTGCATGGGACCGATGTCTCGCCCACTCCTCCAGGACAGCCATGGAGATCTCATACATACAATATTAAAGGTTTGATGGCATCCATCAGTTCCAGTGACAGGGAGCACACAGGTGTAGACTTTAATGTCTTATTGTCATATTTCCTTGCCTTGCCTTGTCTGGCTCAGCCATGAGATGTCTACTGACGACCCAGTCTCCATAGCTAGCATGGGCTTCCTCTGTCAAATCTGTGCCATATGCAGCCCTAGCTGGGCAGCCCTAGGGGGTGCGATATACAGTGCCTTGCACACACCTGTGTGCAATCTAAGAGTCACATGATCGGTCAAATGATCTCAGTATATATACACCTGTTCTGAAAGGCCCCAGAGTCTGCAACACCACTAAGCAAGGGGCACCACCAAGCAAGCGGCACCATTAAGACCAAGGAGCTCTCCAAACAGGTCAGGGACGAAGTTGTGGAGAAGTACAGATCAGGGTTGGGTTATAAAAAAATATCAGAAACTTTGAACATCCCACGGAGCACCATTAAATCCATTATTAAAAAATTGAAAGAATATGGCACCACAACAAACCTGCCAAGAAAGGGCCGCCCACCAAAACTCACGGACCAGGCAAGGAGGGCATTAATCAGTGAGGCAACAAAGAGACCAAAGCTCCACAGCCGAGATTGGAGTATCTGTCCATAGGACCACTTTAAGCCGTACACTCCACAGAGCTGGGCTTTACGGAAGAGTGGCCAGAAAAAAAGCCATTGGTTAAAGAAAAAAATAAGCAAACACGTTGGTGCTAAACTGTGTGTTATTGGATGCTAGCATGCTAGTTAGCTATGGTGTCATAGTTAGGCATCGTGGGCTGTTGTGGGTAGTTATTGTAGGTTAGCATTGTTTTCGGCGGTGCCGGGTGTAGCACGAAGCTAGCTAGCTAGCCGTTTTTCAAACTAAGTCAACACAGTAGCCATTGCTAGCTAGCCAACACGACCAGCTAACTGTACTGTAGCAGCTAAATACAATATATTTGTGCTAGCTAGCCAACGTTTAATTATTGCTGCGTTATGAAAGGAACTAGACACGGACACGAATTATCTGTTTAGTGTGTTAACACACTATTGGTAGTTTGTTGTAACCAAGTATTGGTGCTAAACTGTGTGTTATTGGATGCTAGCATGCTAGTTTATGGTGTCATAGTTAGCTAGCTGAATAAAGTAAGTTGAGTCTATTCCTTGAAACATTGAACCGCTGTAGTTCACAACAATTCTAATTTCTAAAAGTGGAAGTTGGGAGAGTTTTTGTTCGGGTGGTTCAGTGAAACAATTATAGTTTCTGAGGTGGAAGCTTTGGTGAGGGAGGCCCTACTCTCTCCTTTCCCAGATGTTTAGTTCATTTCATTCCGATCTCCTCTGCATTATTGTAGCCATTTGCTACAGCCTGTCAACTATGCCTCTGCCTATCCCTGTTCTCTCCTCTCCGCATAGGCTACACAAACGCCTCACACCGCGTGGCTGTTGCCTCTCTAACCTGGTGGTCCCTGCACGCACCCCACACCTGGAGTTCCAGGTCTCAGGCAGCCTCTGGAACTGCCGTTCTGCTGCCAACAAAGCTGACTTCATCCCAGCCTATGCTAACCTCCAGTCCCTCGACTTCCTGGCGCTGACGGAAACATGGATTACCACTGAAAACACTGCTACTCCTACTGCTCTCTCCTCGTCTGACCATGTGTTCTCGCATACCCCGAGAGCATCTGGTCAGAGGGGTGGTGGCACAGGAATCCTCATCTCTCCCAAGTGGACATTCTAAATTTTTCCCCTAACCCATCTGTCTATCTCCTCATTTGAATTCCATGCTGTCACAGTCACTAGCCCATTTAAGCTTAATATCCTTGTCATCTATCGCCCTCCAGGTTCCCTTGGAGAGTTCATCAATGAGCTTGACGCCTTGATAAGTTCCTTTCCTGAGGATGGCTCACCCCTCACAGTTTTGGGGGATTTCAACCTCCCTACGTCTACATTTGACTCATTTCTCTCTGCCTCCTTCTTTCCACTCCTCTCCTCTTTTGACCTCACCCTCTCACCGTCCCCCCCTACTCACAAGGCAGGCAATACGCTTGACCTCATCTTTACTAGATGCTGCTCTTCTACTAATCTCACTGCAACTCCCCTCCATGTCTCCGACCACTACTTTGTTTCCTTTTCTCTCTCGCTCTCCTCCAACACTACTCACTCTGCCCCTACACAGATGGTAATGCGCCGCCGCAACCGTCGCTCTCTCTCTCCCACTACTCTCTCCTCTTCCATCCTATCATCTCTTCCCTCTGCTCAATCCTTCTCCCTCCAATCTCCTGATTCTGCCTCCTCAACCCTCCTCTCCTCCCTTTCTGCATCCTTTGACTCTCTGTGTCCCCTATCCTCCCGGCCGGCTCGGTCCTCCCCTCCAGCTCCGTGGCTTGATGACTCATTGCGAGCTCACAGAACAGAGCTCCGGGCAGCGGAGCGGAAATGGAAGAAAACTAAACTCCCTGCCGACCTGGCATCTTTTCACTCCCTCCTCTCTACATTTTCTTCATCTGTTTCTGCTGCTAAGGCCACTTTCTACCACTCTAAATTCCAAGCATCTGCCTCTAACCCTAGGAAGCTCTTTGCCACATTCTCCTCCCTGCTGAATCCTCCCCCCCCCCCCCCCCCCTCCTCTCTCTCTGTGGATGACTTCGTCAACCACTTTGAAAAGAAGGTTGACGACATCCGATCCTCGTTTGTTAAGTCTAATGACACTGCTGGTCCTACTCACACTGCCCTACCCTATGCTTTGACTTCTTTCTCCCCTCTCTCTCCAGATAAAATCCTGCGACTTGTGACTGCAGGCCGCCCAACAACCTGCCCGCTTGACCCCATCCCCTCCTCTCTTCTCCAGACCATCTCCGGTGACCTTCTCCCCTACCTCACCTCGCTGATCAACTCATCCTTGACCGCTGGCTATGTCCCTTCCGTCTTCAAGAGAGCGAGAGTTGCACCCCTTCTCAAAAAACCAACACTCGATCCCACTGATGTCAACAACTACAGACCAGTATCCCTTCTTTCTTTTCTTTCCAAAACTATTGAGCGTGCCGTCTTTAGCCAACTCTCTTGCTATCTCTCTCAGAATGACCTTCTTGATCCAAACCAGTCAGGTTTCAGGACTGGTCATTCAACTGAGACTGCTCTTCTCTGTGTCACGGAGGCTCTCCGCACTGCTAAAGCTAACTCTCTCTCCTCTGCTCTTGTCCTTCTAGACCTGTCTGCTGCCTTTGATACTGTGAACCATCAGATCCTCCTCTCCACCCTCTCCGAGCTGGGCATCTCCGGCGCGGCTCACTCCTGGATTGCGTCCTACCTGACCGGTCGCTCCTACCAAGTGGCGTGGCGAGAAGCTGTCTCCGCACCACGTGCTCTCACCACTGGTGTCCCCCAGGGCTCAGTTCTAGGCCCTCTCCTATTCTCCCTATACACCAAGTCACTTGGCTCTGTCATATCCTCACATGGCCTCTCCTATCATTGCTACGCTGACGATACACAACTAATCTTCTCCTTTCCCCCTTCTGATAACCAGGTGGCGAATCGCATCTCTGCATGTCTGGCAGACATATCAGTATGGATGACGGATCACCACCTCAAGCTGAACCCTGGCAAGAAGGAGCTGCTCTTCCTCCCGGGGAAGGACTGCCCGTTCCATGATCTCGCCATCACGGTTGACAACTCCGTTGTGTCCTCCTCCCAGAGTGCGAAGAGCCTTGACGTGACCCTGGACAACACCCTGTCGTTCTCCGCTAACATCAAGGCGGTGACCCGATCCTGCAGGTTCATGCTCTACAACATTCGGAGAGTACGACCCTGCCTTACACAGGAAGCGGCACAGGTCCTAATCCAGGCACTTGTCATCTCCCGTCTGGATTACTGCAACTCGCTGTTGGCTGGCCTCCCTGCCTGTGCCATTAAACCCCTACAACTCATCCAGAATGCCGCAGCCCGTCTGGTGTTCAACCTTCCCAAGTTCTCTCACGTCACCCCCCTCCTCCGCACACTCCACTGGCTTCCAGTTGAAGCTCGCATCCGTTACAAGACCATGGTGCTTGCCTATGGAGCAGTGAGGGGAACGGCACCTCCGTACCTTCAGGCTCTGATCAGTCCCTACACCCAAACGAGGGCATTGCGTTCATCCACCTCTGGCCTGCTGGCTCCCCTTCCTCTGCGGAAGCATAGTTCCCGCTCAGCCCAGTCAAAACTGTTCGCTGCTCTGGCACCCCAATGGTGGAACAAGCTCCCTCACGACGCCAGGACAGCGGAGTCACTCACCACCTTCCGGAGACATTTGAAACCCCACCTCTTTAAGGAATACCTGGGATAGGATAAATTAATCCTTCTACCACCCCCCCCCCCCCCCCCAAAAAAAAATAATAATAATAATAATAATTGTAAAGTGGTTATCCCACTGGCTATAGGGTGAATGTACCAATTTGTAAGTTGCTCTGGTTAAGAGCGTCTGCTAAATGACGTAAATGTGCCCTTGAGCAAGGCACTTAACCCTAATTGCTCCTGTAAGTCGCTCTGGATAAGAGCGTCTGCTAAATGACTAAAATGTAAATGTCAAATGTGTTCTCCAAAAGGCATGTGGGAGACTCCCCAAACTTATGGAAGAAGGGACTCTGGTCAGATGAGACTAAAATTGAGCTTTTTGGCCATCAAGGACAATGCTATGTCTGGCGCAAACCCAATACCTCTTATCACCCCGAGAACACCATCGTGCTGTGGGGATGATTTTCATCGGCAGGGACTGGGAAACTGGTCAGAATTGAAGGAATGATGGATGGCGCTAAATACAGGGAAAGTCTTGAGGGAAACCTGTTTCTGTCTTCCAGAGATTTGAGACTGGGACGGAGGTTCACCTTCCAGCAGGACAATGACCCTAAGCATACTGCTAAAGCAACACTCGAGTGGTTTAAGGGGAAACATTTAAATGTCTTGGAATGACCGAGTCAAAGCCCAGACCTCAATCCAATTGAAAATCTGTGGTATGACTTAAAGATTGCTGTACACCAGCGGAACCCATCCAACTTGATGTAGCTGGAGCAGTTTTGCCTTGAAGAATGGGCAAAAATCCCAGTGGCTAGATGTGCCAAGCTTATAGAGACATACCCCAAGAGACTTGCAGCTGTAATTGCTGCAAAAGGTGGCTCTATAAAGTATTGACTTTGGGGGGGTGAATAGTTATGCACTCTCAAGTTTTCAGTTTTTTTGTCTTATTTCTTGTTTGTTTCACCCACAAAAATATTTTGCATCTTCAAAGTGTTAGGCATGTTGTGTAAATCAAATGATACAAACCCCCCAAAAATCAATTTTAATTCCAGGTTGTAAGGCAAAAAAATAGGAAAAATGCCAAGGGGGGTGAATACTTTCGCAAGCCACTGTAAATAGCAAAAACTTGGATGCTAGAGAATGAGACCTCACTGGAACCTCCTGCCTGCTATTCACTACCGGCCAAGAGGGTAGTGGGGATTTAGCTCAGTTGATAGAGCATGGCGTTTGCAACGCCAGGGTTGTGGGTTCAATTCCCACGGGGGGCAAGTATTAAAAAATAAAAATAATAAAATAATAAAACAAAAAAAACAATAAAAAACAAAAATAAATATATGTATTCACTAACTGTAAGTCGCTCTGGATAAGAGCGTCTGCTAAATGACTAAAACGTAAATGCAGATAGCTTTCGCCCATATAAAACAGATTTTGTAGGTGGTGGAACTGTCAAAATTCCCTGCTTCTCCATGAAAATTTGATAGAAGCACATTCAATTTCCCTTGTATATTGTGTCCTATCCTTATTCCCAATTCAGCCGCTGTCTAGAGCCTACTGCAGGGTTCTTCAATTCCGGTCCTGGAGGGCCGAAACACCTCTGTTTTTCATCCTCTCCTTCTAATCAGGGGCTAATTCAGACCTGGGACACCAGGTTAGTGCAATTAACTACCAGGTAGAAATACAAGTGTTTCGGCCCTCCAGGACCGGAATTGAAGAACCCTGGCCTACTGTATGCATAGCGCAGAGCTTGATACATCCGTTCAGTTTCAGGGCTTTTGAGTGCGACCGTTTAGTCACATTTTGTGACCCTTTGACTTGGCTGTGCGAGTTCAATGTCGGTGCGAGCTGCACATTCTACCTGGTCACCACACTCAAAAAACATGAATTGGTCAAACAATAAAGTGCATTATCCTCATGATTTTGTTTTGCTGAGGCCTGCTGCTGTGATGAGCGAGCCACTGTCACTCCCTCTTCCCCCCATGTGCACCCCGAGTAGAGGGAGAGAAAAAATTATAACATTTTATAATGCAATTGTGGGGAAAACACAGTTTCGGCAGCAACTACTGTTGTCACTGTTGAGAGGAGGGTCTCAGCTTTATGTAGTTATATAATTTTTATTTCTCAACTCTCAATATTGAGCTAAAAGCACATTGTTTTACAACCGAAGTATCTGTGGCTTTGAGATATGGAGCGTGCAAAATGTACGTCGGCCTTCGCAAGTACATAGGCATCATTGGGTAGTACAGCTACTTTTAGGACATTACGTTTACTGTTAGATTAATACATGGCTACTAGCAGTAGGCCAACAATGGATATACTGCTTTTCTCTGGTAGTTTAGCAAACAACAACAGCGAAAGAAAAGTCTCATATTCGCCATGATACTTGAAGTGCTTCGAGAGACTAGTCAAGGATCATATCACGTCTACCTTACCTGTCACCCTAGACCTACTCCAATTTGCTTACCGCCCCAATAGATCCACAGACGATATAATCGCCATCACACTGCACACTGCCCTATCCCATCTGGACAAGAGGAATACCTATGTAAGAACGCTGTTCATTGACTATAACACCATAGTACCATCCAAGCTCATCATTAAGCTCGAGGCCCTGGGTCTGAACCCCACCCTGTGCAATTGGGTCCTGGTATTCATGACGGGCCGCCCCCAGGTGGTAAAGGTAAGAAACAACATCTCCTCTTCGCTGATCCTCAACACTGGGGCCCCACAAGGGTGCATGCTCAGCCCCCTCCTGTACTCCCTGTTCACCCATGAGTGCGTGGCCAAACACGCCTCCAACTCAATCATCAAGTTTGCAGACGACACAACAGTAGTAGGCTTGATTACCAACAATGACGAGACCACCTACAGGGAGGAGGTGAGGGCTCTGGGTGTGGTGCCAGGAAAATACCCTCTCACTCAACATCAACAAAACAAAGGAGATGATCGTGGACTTCAGGAAACAGCAGAGGGTGCACCCCCCTATCCACGTCGACGGGACCGCAGTGGAGAAGGTGGAAAGCTTCAAGTTCCTTGGCGTACACATCACCGACAAACTGAAATGGTCCACCCACGCAGACAGTGTGGTGAAGAAGGCGCAACAGAGCCTCTTCAACCTCAGGAGGCTGAAGAAATTTGACTTAGCACCTAAAACATTCACAAACTTTTACTGATGCACAATTGAGAGCATCCTGTCGGGCTGTATCACCGTCTGGTACGGCAACTGCACCACCCACAACTGCAGGGCTGTCCAGAGGGTGGTGCGGTCTGCCGAACGCATTACTGGGGGCAAGCACATACAGCACCCGATGTCTCAGGAAGGCCAAAAAGATCATCAAGGACACCAACGACCCGAGCCACTGCCTGAACACCCCGCTATCATCCAGAAGGCGAGGTCAGTACAGGTGCATCAAAGCTGGGACCGAGAGAATGAAAAACAGCTTCTATCTCAAGGCCATCAGGCTGTTAAATAGCCATCACTAGCACATTAGATGCTGCTGCCGCCTATTGAAATCACTGGCCACTTTAAGAAATGGAACACTAGTCACTTTAATAATGTTTACATATCTTACACTACTCATCTCATATGTATATACTGCATTCTATTCTATCATATTCTACTGTATCTTAGTCCATGCCGCTCTGTCATTGCTTGTCCATATATGTATATACACTTAAATCCCATTCCTTACTAGTTTTGTGTGCATTAAGTATACAGTTGAAGTCGGAAGTTTACATACACTTAGGTTGAAGTAATTAAAACTCATTTTTCAACCACTCTACAAATGTCTTGTTAACAAACTATAGTTTTAGCAAGACGGTTAGGACATCTACTTTGTGCTTGACAAAGTAATTTTTTCCAACGATTGTTTACAGACAGATTATTTCACTTATAATTCACTATATCACAATTCCAGTGGGTCAGAAGTTTACATACACTAAGTTGACTGTGCCTTTAAACAGCTTGGAAAATTCCAGAAAATGATGTCATGGCTTTAGAAGCTTCTGATATGCTAATTGACATAATTTGAGTCAATTGGAGGTGTACCTGTGGATGTATTTCAAGGCCTACCTTCAAACTCAGTGCCTCTTTGCTTGACATCATGGGAAAATCAAAAGAAATCAGCCAAGACATCAGATATTTTTTTTGGGACCTCCACAAGTCTGGTTCATCCTTGGGAGCAATTTCCAAACGCCTGAAAGTACCACGTTCATCTGTACAAACAATAGTACGCAAGTATAAACACCATGGGACCACGCAGCCGTCATACCGCTCAGGAAGGAGACGCGTTCTGTCTCCTAGAGATGAACGTACTTTGGTGCGAAAAGTGCAAATCAATCCCAGAACAACAGCAAAGGAACTTGTGAAGATGCTGGAGGAAACAGGTACAAAAGTATCTATATCCACAGTAAAACAAGTCCTATATCGCAAGGAAGAAGCCACTGTTCCAAAACCGCCATAAAAAAGCCAGACTACGGTTTGCAATTGCACATGGGGACAAATATCTTACTTTTTGGAGAAATGTCCTCTGGTCTGATGAAACAAAAATAGAACTGTTTGGCCATAATGACCATCGTTATGTTTTGAGGAAAAATGGGGACGCTTGCAAGCCGAAGAACACCATCCCAACCATGAAGCACGGGGGTGCTTTGCTGCAGGAGGGACTGGTGCACTTCACAAAATAGATGGCATCATGAGGAAGGACAATTATGTGGATATATTGAAGCAACATCTCAAGACATCAGTCAGGAAGTTAAAGCTTGGTCGCAAATGGGTATTCCAAAAGGACAATGACCCCAAGCATACTTCCAATGTTGTGGCAAAATGGCTTAAGGACAACAAAGTCAAGGTATTGGAGTTGCCATCACAAAGCCCTGACATCAATCCTGTAGAAAATTTGTAGGCAGAACTGAAAAAGTGTGTGCGAGCAAGTAGGCCTACAAACCTGACTCAGTTACACCAGCTCAGTCAGGAGGAATGGGGCAAAGTTCACCCATCTTATTGTGGGAAGCCTGTGGAAGGCTACCTGAAACGTTTGACCCAAGTAAACAATTTAAAGCCATTGCTACCAAATACTAATTCAGTGTATGTAAACTTCTGACCCACTGGGAATGTGATGATGGAAATAAAAGTAGAAAGTAGTAGATTCTCTCTACTATTATTCTGACATTTCACATTCTTAAAATAAAGTGGTGATCCTAACTGACTTAAGACAGGGAATTTGTACTAGGATTAAATGTCAGGAATTGTGAAAAACTGAGTTTAAATGTATTTGGCTAAGGTGTATGTAAACTTCCGACTTCAACTGTACGTTGTGAAATTGATAGATACTACTTGTTAGATATTACTGCACTGTCGGAGCTAGAAGCACAAGCATTTTGCTACAACCGCTATAACATCTGCTAAACACGTGTATGTGACAAATACAATTTGATTTGATTTGATTTTGTTACAAAAAGGTTTTCTGGGGAGTGTTTTGCATTGATCTCTGTCAGTTATTGTAGAAACTGTGTTAGGTGAGCGCCTGCTATTTGAATTGGGGATAATAGCAGACCGATGTCAGGGCAGCATGGAGGGCTAAATGCGCAGTAGTAGTGCAGCAGTAGCTCAACGCACCGTTATAAAAGCTACATTCAAAAGTGTGTTGTTTTATTAAATTAAGAATTTAAAGTGTCATTGTATATCCTTGTAGGTAAATATGTCACAAAGATAATTTCATTTAGACAAAGATTTTTCATTGTTAAAATAGGCCAACAAAAATAAAAAACACAAAATTAACACTCACTCAAGTAACGTCCATTCGGATATCTAGATATTTGATTAACAATGCCCATCCCTAGTCTGGAGCCCTGAGTTTGCTTGGGTAGTCTCGATCAATGCCACATTACATTGACACTAACTGAAGTTGTGAAGAGTGAAGGCAGATCCTGTGCCAATCCCGATTTCCTGACACAAACAAGATAACATTTCACTGGATATCAACAAAGAACGGCATATACAAACTACATTAATGTGCAAGACACGGCGCTTATACGCTTCCAGAAAAATGCCTAAAAGATTAAACATGTTTCCGGCTTACTTGGTACAGCTATCTCATCATGCCCATCCCTGTGACCTGCCCTGTCTGGATCTGTGAGGAGTAACAGCGTAACCTACGTTGCTAGCTACCATGACAAAGACCAAAGCCAGCAGGAGTACCGTTGAGGACAGTGGTCTCTCTCTATCACAGGTGAAGTATATTTTAAACAAACAACATTTCTAAAAGCAGCTGTTACAACAAGAAAATTGCTTCAAGTGTTTTGTCCAAATACTGGTGGATTCAACTAATAAAAGAATGGACGACCTGACCAGAGAGGAGCAGGACCTGAAGAACAGCTTGCAGTTCTCCCAGGTTCAGCTCGATGAGTTGAAACAGGAGAGCGGCAAGATGACAGCAATCTTTAAGTCATTGAGAGAGGACATCAGTTCTGTGCGTGAATTCATGATAACAATGACGAATAAATCAGACTATCTCGAGGGACAATCAAGGTGGAATAACATGGTTGTGGACGGAATTGCAGAATCTCCACATGAGACCTGGACGGAGTCTGAGGACAAAGTGAGGGAAATGATATCTGAGAAATTGAAGATGGACCACAGGAAGAATGAGCTGGAGCGTGCACATAGGACTGGAAAACCCACTATCGGCCCAGGTGACAGGCCCAGGCCAATAGTGGTCAAGTTCATGAGGTTGAAGGACAAGGTAGCTTTTCTGGAAAGAGCCAAGAACTTGAGAGGAACGTATATCTTCCTCAACCAGGACTATCCTGAAGCTGCTGCGCCAGAAGAGGAAAGAACTTATCCCAGCTATGAAAGCTGCCAGAGAGCGTGGGGACATTGCTTACATCTGCTATGACAGGCTCATTGTCCACCCACCCTACCTCCCAGAAGCCTGGAAGGGATGAGAGAGACAAGCCTATGGGTTCGTAGCTTCAACCCCGCAGCACACACACACCAATTGATCTATAGAAGAGACAGAAATGCTTATGGGGGAGGTGTTGCTGTATATATTCAGAGCCATTTGCCTGTAATGTTTAGAGAAGATCTTATGTCAAGTGTTATTGAAGTGTTGTGGTTGCAGGTTCACTTGGCACATCTATAGCCTTTTCTTTTGGGGTGTTGCTATAGGCCACCAAGTGCTAACAGTCAGTATCTAAATAATATGTGTGAAATGCTTGATAGTGTATGTGATGTAAATAGAGAGGTCTACTTTCTTGGGGACCTGAATATTGACTGGTTTTCATCAAGCTGTCCGCTCAAGAGGGAGCTTCTCACTGTAACCAGTGCCTGTAATCTGGTTCAGGCTATTAATCAACCTACCAGGGTGTTTATAAACACAACAGGTACAAGATCATCCACATGTATCGGTTACATTTTTACTAATACTGTAAAACATTGTTATAAAGCTGTATCCGTACCCATTGGCTACATCCAGGAAAGCCAAAGTTCCAAAAGATGGACCTAAAATAGTGTATTAGAGATCATACAAAAGATTTAGCTGTGACTCTTATGTGGATGATGTTAAAAATATTTGTTGGTCTGACGTGATTAATAAGGAGCACCCAGATGCTGCACTTGATGAATTTATGGAATATGGTTGAAAGAGATGGGGCAAAAGGAGCGGCTAATAAGTCTGGCTGCACATCTGACTGGCTGGCTTATTGCAAATTGAGAAATGATGTGACTAAACTCAACAAAAAGAAGAAGAAACTGTATTATGAAGCCAAAATCAATGATATAAAGAATGATGGAAAAAAAAACTTTAATTGGAATTATGGGCAGAAAGACTAATTCAACTCCATCTTTAATCGAATCAGATGGCTTATTCATTACAAAACCATTTGAGGTTGTCAATTATTTGAATGATTACTTCATTGGCAAAGTGGGCAAACTTATGCAGGAAATGCCAACAATGAACAGTGAGCCATCGTATTCATGCATAAAAAAAACTAATAATGAAATAAAAACATTGAAAGTTTGAATTTTGTAAAGTTAGTGTGGGAGAGGTGGAAAATGTATTCTTATCGATCAATAATGACAAACCTCCTGGCATTGACAACATAGATGGAAAGCTACTGAGGATGGTAGCTGACTCTATAGCCACTCCTATCGGTCATATCCTTAATCTGAGCCTCCAGGAAAGTATTTGTCAGGCCTGGCAGGAAGCCAAAGTAATTCCGCTACTCAAGAGTGGTAAAGCGACAACAGACCTATAAGCTTGCTGCCAGCTCTTAGCAAACTATTGGAAAAAATGCTGTTTGACCAAATACAATGCTATTTCTCTGTAAACAAATTAACAACAGACTTTCAGCATGCCTATAGAGAAGGGCACTCAACATGTACTGCACTGCCAATAATCGACCAATCAGTCTACTCCCTTCACTCAGTAAGATATTGGAGGGTATTGTGAGTAGACAAATATGGGAGTGTATGGAAAGAATGATCTGATCACAGCCAATCAGCATGCTTATCGCAAAAACCATTCCACCATCACTACATTGGTTGACATGACTGACCAGTTGCTCAATGCTATGGATAATGGTGCCGGAGGGGATGGCTGCCGTTTTATGGACTCTTAACCAAACATGCTATTTTGTGTGTTTTTTCCGCATTGTTTGTAACTTATTTTATACATAATGTTGATGCTACCGTCTCCTATGACCGAAAAGAGCTTCTGGACATCAGAACAGCGATTACTGACCTTGAACAGGACGAATCATTTTTATTTAATGAGTCGGACGAGAGGGATTTACTCCAGACACACGACAGGGCCCTCATCCCCGTCATTCGCAGTAGAAAGAAAAGGAGATATCGCGGAAGGAGATCGGGGTGCTTGGTAAGGAGCCGGCGACAGTGGCCAACTTACAATCGCTTGATAATAAAGTGGACGAACTACAGGTACGAATATTCGACTAACGGGACATTAAAAACTGTAATATTTTATGTTTCACCGAGTCATGGCTGAACGAAGACATGAATAACATACAGCTGGCTGGTTATACACTGTATCGGCAGGATAGAACAGCAGCCTCTGGTAAGACAAGGGGTGGCGGTCTATGTATATTTGTAAACAACAGCTGGGGCACAATATCTAAGGAAGTCTTGAGGTTTTGCTCGCCTGAGGTAGAGTATCTCATGATAAGCTGTAGACCACACTATCTACCAAGAGTTTTCATCTATACTCTTCGTAGCTGTCTATTTACCACCACAAACCGATGCTGGCACTAAGACAGCACTCAAGGAACTGTATACGCCCATAAGCAAACAAGAAAACATTTATCCAGAGGCGGTGCTCCTAGTGGCCGGGGACTTTAATGCAGGGAAACTTAAATCAGTTTTTCCTCATTTCTACCAGCATGTTAAATGTGCAACCAGAGGGAAAAAAACTCTAGACCACCTTTACTCCACAAACAGAGACGCGTACAAAGCTCTCCCTCGCCCTCCATTTGGCAAATCTGACCATAATTCTATCCCCATAAGTCTATCCTGTTTATAAGCAAAAACTAAAGCAGGAAGCACCAGTGACTCAGTCAATACAAAAGTGGTCAGATGAAGCAGATGCTAAGCTACAGGACTGTTTTACTAGCATAGACTGGAATATGTTCCGGGATTCTTCCGATGGCATTGAGGAGTACACCACATCAGTCACTGGCTTCATCAATAAGTGCATCGATGACATCGTCCCCACAGTGACTGTACGTACATTCCCCAACCAGAAGCCATGGATTACAGGCAACATCCGCACTGAGCTAAAGGGTAGAGCTGCCGATTTCAAGGAGCAAGACTCTAACCCGGAGGCTTATAAGAAATCCCGCTATGCCCTCCAACGAACCATCAAACAGGCAAAGCATCAATACAGGACTAAGATCGAATCGTACTACACCGGCTCCGATGCTCGTCAGATGTGGCAGGGCTTGCAAACTATTACAGACTACAAAGGGAAGCAAAGCCGTGAGCTGCACAGTGACACGAGCCTACCAGACGATTTAAATTACTTCTATGCTCGCTTCAAGGCAAGTAACACTGAAACATGCATGAGAGCATCAGCTGTTCCGGATGACTGTGTGATCACGCTCTCCATAGCCGATGTGAGTAAAATGTTTAAACAGGTCAATATTCACAAGGCCGCAGGGCCAGACGGATTACCAGGACGTGTACTCAGAGCATGTGCTGACCAACTGGCATTTTCAACCTCTCCCTGTCTGAGTCTGTAATACCAACAAGTTTGAAGCAGATCACCATAGACCCTGTGCCCAAGAACACTAAGTTAACCTGCCTAAATGACTACCGACCCGTGGCACTCACATCTGTAGCAATGAAGTGCTTTGAAAGGCTGGTCATGGCTCACATCAACACCATTATCCCAGAAACCCTAGACCCACTCCAATTTGCATACCGCCCCAACAGATCCACAGATGATGCAATCTCTATTGTGCTCCACACTGCCCTTTCACACCTGGACAAAAGGAACACCTATGTGAGAATAATATTCATTGACTACAGCTCAGCGTTCAACAACATAGTGCCCTCAAAGCTCATCACTAAGCTAAGGACCCTGGGACTAAACACCTCCCTCTGCAACTGGATCCTGGGCTTCCTGACGGGCCACCCACAGGTGGTAAGGGCAGGTAACAATACATCTGCCACGCTGATCCTCAACACGGGGGCCCCTCAGGGGTGCGTGCTCAGTCCCCTCCTGTAATCCCTGTTCACTCATGACTGCATGGCCAGGCACGACTCCAACACCATCATTAAGTTTGCCGATGACACAACAGTGGTAGGCCTGATCACCGACAACGACGAGACAGCCTATAGGGAGAAGGTCAGAGACTTGACCATGCAGTGCCAGGACAACAACCTCTCCCTCAACATGATCAAGACAAAGGAGATGATTATGGACTACAGGAAAAAGAAGTGGAGCATGTTGAGAGCTTCAAGTTCCTTGGTGTCCACATCACCAACAAACTAACATGGTCCAAGCACACCAAGACAGTCGTGAAGAGGGCATGACAAAACCTTTCCCCCTAAAGAGACTGAAAATATTTGGTATGGGTCCTCAGATCCTCAAAAGGTTCTACAGCTGCACCATCGAGAGCAACCTGACTGGTTGCATCACTGCCTGGTATGGCAACTGCTCGGCCTTCCGACCGCAAGGCACTACAGAAGGTACTGCGTACGGCCCAGTACATCACTGGGGCCAAGCTTCCTGCCATCCAGGACCTCTATACCAGATGGTGTCAAATGAAGGCACTAAAAATTGTCAAAGACTCCAGCAACTCTACTCATAGACTGTTTTCTCTGCTACTGCACGGCAAGCAGTACCGGAGCGCCTAGGTCCAAGAGGCTTCTAAACAGCTTCTACCCCCAAGCCATAAGACTCTTGAACATCTAATCAAATTGCTACCCAGACTATTTGCAGTGCAGCATTTCATTTAGTGGATCATGAAATTATTTTGACAAAATTATTGCATTATGGGTTTAAGGAGGCAGCATTGAATTGGGTACAGTCATATCTAACTGACAGGGAACAGTACACATATAGGAATGGGTCGTTTTCTTCCCCTCATGCTTTAGCCCTTTGACGCGTATGATCACGTATTTGTGATCATTGTTGAGGTGTCCCTGCAGCGTATGATCTCAAATATGTGATTGGAACAGTAGCAACTGAGCGTATGACGCAACAAATGCTAAACAGCTTTGTTGTCTGAACAGTATCTAAATCTTTTTTTTGTACTGATGGAAAATAAATGTCTTAAACTTTATTCCTCAATTGTACCTTTTATTGTAAAAAGATAAATGCGAACTTCATCATCCAAGCATCACATGGAACACATCCACAGCCAAACTCATTCCATAAACCAGTCTAAATAACCGGTTGTGCTGACAAAAAACTAAACATAAGTTAGCGACCTAACAGCTAGACTAGTTTACAATGTACCACATCTCTGGTGAGCACAAGAGACTAATGTAATGTTGTTTATAAAATAAATGTGTGTCAGCTAAGCTACCAGCTGCTAAATTCTTTATGATGGCAGCCATGTTTGTTTATGTTTGACTTGGCGAAAACTCCCTAATCCCAGAATGCCATTCACTATAAGACGCAAATAAACAAAGTCAAAGATGGCTGCGCTTATTGCCTGAAAAATATGAACTTAGTTTAGCCACTTTTCAGCATATTACAAATCGTTAATGTACTTGTAACAGTGTATACAAGAACCGGAGCACATGACAAGTCGTTTACCGTTTTTGACAAATCACAAAGCAAATAAAATGTTTTCATCTCACAGATTATCACACCAAATACAAGCCTACTGCCTAGCCTAACCGTAGTGTGAAAGCTAAACAGGGATGAAACCATTTTAGGGGGGTTTGTGGGGGGATTCATTTAATTTGTGGGGTAGAAATGGGGGAAGGTATCATTTGGGGATATGATGCAGGGAATATTACCATGATGGGGGATTTATCAATAAATGGGGGGAAAACACAAGAGAAGATTATACGCGAAATAAAAATAAAACCCCTGGAAAGGGGGGTCTGAGCTGGCAACCCTGAGGTACCAAAGTTACAATCTGATGCCGCATTCAAAACAACTGGGAACTGTAAATCTCCGACTTTCGACTTCAGTGCGTTCAAGACAACTGGTAACTCTGGAAAAAACAAGCTCAGACTGGGAAAAATAGTTTTGAACGGTCATCCAACTCTGAATTCCAACACGGGAACTCGGGCCTCTTTCTAGAGCTCAGACTTTCCGACCTGAAGATCATTGACGTCATGATTTTACCTAGTATTTTTCTGAGTTCACAGTTGTCTTGAAAGCACCATAAATCAGTTGAGTGAACAATCCCTTGTTATAACATCTTTGGTCTTACGTGACAATCAGAATGCATTGTATAATGTCAACAAACACTACAGACACCCTGGTTCGATTCCATGCTGTATCACAACCGGCCGTGATTGGGAGTTCCATAGGGCGGTGCACAATTGGCCCAGTGACGTCCGGGTTTGGCCGGTGTAGGCAGTCATTGTAAATAAGAATTTGTTCTTAACTGACTTGCCTAGTTAAATTAAATTAAATTTTATAATAAAATAACCACTTGCTTTGATAGGAACGCACACATGTCGAAAGTCCAATTTGTATGGAAAACAACCATCAAGGCAATGCGGGCGCCAGCCAGAAAATGTGTTGGGGGAAGGCCTGTTCTGACGAGAGATGTGCAATGTTTTCATACATGATCTGGGGAAACACTAGGGAAGTAGTAGCTCTCATTGAAGAGAGAAGTTTGTCCGGCTCAGTAAAGCCTCAAAAATCCATTGTCCGCAACAGTGAAATGGGCTACTTCTTATGTGAATTAACGAAGAGGCGGAACACACCTCAATTTAAACTGTTTTTAGAAAATAAAACTTGTTAGAAAATATTTGAAATTGTCAAGTTCAAACATAGCCTATAGATAATTAGCAGGTTTGAGGGTTTGAGGGCAGCGTAATAATCACATTTTGGAACAGTGAGAGCATTCTGACATCACACGGATGAAAAAACTAATGAAGGTGCAACGGTTAGATTTATTTGGAACTCATGCGTGAAAAGGTTCAACAGTGGAATAATGCTGGGCAGCTGCCTTGGACCACTTATTTACTTAATATATACCAACGACCTTCCTTATGCTTTATCTGAACCTCAAGGTACCATATTTGCAGATGATACTACAATTTATACAGCAAGACAATTGGTTCAACAGGTACGTCACGCTCTACAAGTAGATCTGGGAAATATCAGGGAGTGGGTTTGCCAGAACAAACTTGTTTTGAATGCCAAGAAAACCAAGGTTATGTGGGTCTGTCCAACCAGGAAAAGGCCAACACAACATAAAAATGTATGCACACATGACTGTAAGTCGCTTTGGATAAAAGCGTCTGCTAAATGGCATATTATTATTATATTAACATGGGATGCAATTAAGTATGGGGGGAGTACAAATTCAGGAAGTGGCAGAAACCAAACTACTTGCGGTGCATCTAGACAACTGCTTATCATGGTGTCTCACAAAACTCATCTATGTAAAAAAATATTACAACTGCATGCATGATCAGAAGGATAGCTAAATATTTACCAGGAAAGATTCTTAAGCGAACAACCCAAGCATTAATTGGGAGTCAGGTGAACTACTGTTCTGTGGTCTGGGGAAACGCATCAGCAAGTGAAATTAGGAGGCTGCAGATTGCACAGAACAAAACAGCAAGGATTGTTTTAAGGTGGAGATATGATTATTCTGTTGTAGCCATGCACAATGCTCTTGGGTGGTCATCAATCGACAAGATAATTGAAAAAAACATGCTTATTTTATTTCACAATTTACACCATTTAAAACAGCCAAACTCCATTCACAACAGTATTCAGTTGGTAAGAGACAGACATTTAGTCAATACTAGGAATAGATTGTCCACCATTTCCCTCTGAGGCAGAGTGCTGTTTCTGACAGAGGAGCTGGTGGGAGACATAGTAGAGGAGACCAATCGCTACGCCTTGGAACTACAGGAGAAGAGAGAGCCAGGAGTGAGGGGGAAACTCGCTAAATGGGTGACAACCACAATTAGTGAAATGTATATCTTCCTGGTGACAGTCCTTCTCATGGGAATAGTAAAGAAGAACTCCCTAAGAGAATACTGGAGCACAGATCCTATGTTTGCAACTCCCTTCTTTACCACCCTCTTTTCCCAAGACCGCTTCCTGGTTCTGCTGCGATGCCTGCATTTCGTCAACAATGCTACTGCCAACCTAAATTACCCAAAATAAGAAATGTTCTTACCAGCCTGACATCAGCATTTGGTCGGGTCTTGTGCCATACAAGGACCTATGCATTGATGAGTCCCTGATGTTATGGAAGGGTAGGCTGGCGTTCTATCAATATATTCCCTTCAAAAGGCACAGATTTGGGGTCAAGTTCTTTGTTATGTGCATCGTGAAGACAGGATTTGTCCAGGACATTATAGTCTACACAGGGTCCACCGCTGACATCCAACATTATGAGGGGCTTGGAGTGTCCGGGTCCATGGTGATGACACGCTGGCTCCTCATCTCGGCAAGGGACACACTTTGTATGTGGACAATTGGTACAGAAGTCCCATACTCTTCCAGCATCTGCTCTCCAACAGCACAGGGGCCTGTGGCACAGTCAGGTCGAACAGGAAAGGGATCCCGGCATTCGAATGTAGGAAGATGCAGAGAGGGGAGGTGGAGTTCAAGGAGAACGGTCAACAGCTGGCAGTAAAGTGGCATGACAAACGAGATGTCCATGTCCTCTTCACTGTCCATACAGCAACCATATTTCTCACCTGATGGGAGAGAGAAAGATCAAACCAGACTGTGTGCATGACAATAACCTCAAAATGGAGGCAGTGGATAAGGGGGACATGATAAACAGCTTTGTGGAATGCGCTCGGAAAACTACCAAGTGGTATAAAAATATATTTTTCCATCTGATCGACAATGCTGCCCTCAATGGCCACATAGTTCACCGCCAACTAACAGGTGAGATGATTACTGAACAAGGTATTTTTTGTAATTGGACGTACAGTTCACATACAAATCACATACAGTTCCATTATGCAATTATAGTGACAATATCTCAACCACCTACCCACTGCCTAATCATCCTCTCCCCTCCCTCATCCTCCCCACTCCCTCTCCCCATAGGTAAAGTAATTACCTACCAAAAGTCCAAAGAAAACCTAATGAGAGAGCTGCTGGAGGAGTACCAGACCCCTCGGTGTCCATCCACTGGGGACCATCCTGCTGCAGACAATCCCCTACGCCTCACTGCATGACATTTTCCCTGCGAAGTCCCTCAAACTGCTGCTCAAGGCAGTCGCACACGGAGGCCCTGCAAAGTCTGCCTGTCCGTCACCAGGAGAAGGAAGCAGAGGAGGTTGACAAAGTACATGTGTTTAGCTTGTGACACACCTCTATGTGTTTCACCATGCTTTGGGGAGTACCATATACTCAAGCAATATTGAGCACGTCTGCAGCAATTACTGACTGACTGACTGACTGACTTGACAGCTGACTTGACAGGTGATCTGCCATGATACTACACCTTTAGAGGTGGGGGTTGGAAATGCAGATGTTGTTCAATCACTGCATGAATATGAAATATGGGTTATGCATATTCATAAGTTCTTGCAGTTGTTTTCCCTCCAGTAAAACACGTTTTTGTTGTTGTTGTTCAACCACCACCAATACTTCAATAAAATAGACGACTATTACATATAGGCCTATGTCTTTTCTTGCTGTGTTTTCATCCAGTAAAACTGTTAAGGATTGTACGTTCAAACAGTATGTTGCTAGCATTCAAAAGCTGGCCTCAATCTTCAGCTCGAAAGATGTCCAGTTCCAATTATGATATTGGCAAATAATGTTCAATACTGTTTGTGTGTGTGGTTTCTGAAAGTACAGAATAAAGAGGAATTATTAGTAATTAAAATACAATATCAGGATATAACAATAAAACAATATTACAAAGAAGTATCATAATAACACTGCTATAAATATAATTATATGCATTGACAAAATCACAGATATTAGTTAAATAACAGTAAGAAACAGTAACTGTTGAGCTCCTCAAGGGGGCAGGGCAGAGCTATGCTAAACAGGCCAAATGAAAACTAACCATGGTCATAAGGCCAGGGTAGCTTCAAAAGACAACACAAGCTAATACTTGTCTGATACAATTTGCATTGTTTTACAGAGCTAATAGAAGAGTGTAGCTAGCTACATAAGCACAATTGAGTATAACACCATAAAGGTTATGAAATAAGTACCTTGCGTATCCACGGTTATAAGGAATAAACACAAATATATTATGGTCCATACATACAGTGAGCTACAGTAGAAACGACATAACACAACGTACAGAAACTATTATAACATAATAAGGCACTTACTTTGATAGAAATGCACACATGTCCAAAGTTATCATCATGTAGTAAGGAAAACAACAATGAAGGCAATGCGGGCTCCAGACGGAAAATGTGAAAAAGTTTGTGCAGGACCTGTTCTGACTGGAGATATGCAAATGTCTGCATACTTGATCTGCGGAAACAATGTGGAAGTGCTTGGGGAAGTTTGTCCAGCTCAATAAAGCCTAAAAGATCAATTGTCCGCAAAAGTGAAATGGCCTACTTTTATATGAATTAATGAGGAGGTGGAACACACCTCAATTTAAACTGTTGTTAGAAAATATAACTTGTTAGAAAATCATTTGAAATTGACAAGTTGAAACAGCCTATAAATTCAAGCAGGCAGAGTGTCTTGGTTTGAGGACAGCGCGGATTAACTGTTCTGTTGCGTAACAATCACACTTTGGAACAGTGAGCGCATTCTGACATCACGTGCATAAAAAAACCTTATGCTGGGGCGACCATTAGAGGTATTTGGAACTCACATGTGAAAAGGTTAAAGACTAGAGACAGGTGGAAAAAATATTCTTTGCAAACATGCCTCGCTTGACTTAAATTATACAGTGCCTTCAGAAAGTATTCATACCCCTTGACTTATTCTACATTTTGTTGTTTTACAGCATGAATTCAAAATTGATTAAATAAATAAAAATTATCTCAACCATCTAGACACAATACCCCATAATGACAAAGTGAAAATATGTTTTTAGAAATGTTTGCAAATGTATTGCAAATGAAATACAGAAATATCTCATTTCCATAAGTATTCACCCCTTAGTCAATACTTTGTAGAAGTACCTTTGGCAGCGATTACAGCTGTGAGTCTTTCTGGGAAAGTCTCTAAGAGCTTAACACACAAGGACTGTGCAACATTTGCCTACTATTCTTTTCAAAATTCTTCAAGCTCTGTCAAATTAATTGTTGATCATTGCTAGACAATCATTTTCAAGTCTTGCCATAGATTTTCAAGTAGATTTAAATCAAAACTGTAACTCGGCCACTCAGGAACATTCACTGTTTTCTTGGTAAGCAACTCCAGTGTAGATTTGGCCTTGCGTTTTAGGTTAATGTCCTGCTGAAAGGTGAATTATTCTCCCACTCTCTGATGGAAAGCAGACTGAACTAGGGTATTGTGTGTTGCCAGTGACACAAAATCTCAATTTAATCAATTTTAAATTCAGGCTGTAACATAACAACATTTGGAAAACGTCAAGGGGTGTAAATACTTTCTGAAGGCACTGTACATGGACAACTCTACTTGCTTACATGTCCCAGAAAAAAAATCTGCTCAGAACTGCAATAAATACAGCATGCATGACTGACAATGAACGCTGTAGTTCTCCTGATTAGCTTATTTTTTTAAACAATACTGTGTTATCTGAGTGATGAGATGTTGATGCGCCAGGTTTTTATCTCCATTTGAGGAAGGAAAAACAAATCAATTAAACTGTGATGACTCCCACACTAGACTGCAAGCTCTTGAGAATAAATGTGAGGAAATTAGAAGGCAATTCCACACTAAGTGGTCCTTTATATGAAGCAATAATAAAGCCCCTTATTTCAAATCTAAATCACCTTTAGAGTTTCTTTGGTTTATTTAATGTTGTAGGCCTAGATATTGACAGATAAAAGCTGACTTGCAGGACCTAAATGTGTTTTTTGTTTGACAATTTAATGGTAAAATGCAATTTGCCATGTTTATGCTGTATGCTTTACTGTAGGTATCGGGAGGATTGGAGTGTTGATTATACACTATAAATACAAAAGTACGTGAACACCCCTTCAAATTAGTGTATTCGGCTATTTCAGCCACACCCGTTGCTGACAGGTGTATAAAATCAAGCACACAGCCATGCAATCTCCATAAACATTGGCAGTAGAATGGCCTTAGTGAAGATTTCAGTGACTTTCAACGTGGCACCGTCATAGGATGCCACCTTTTCAAAAAGTGAGTTCGTCACATTTCTGCCCTGCTAGAGCTGCCCCAGTCAACTGTAAGTGCTGTTATTGTGAAGTGGAAACGTCTAGGAGCAACAACGGTTCAGCCGCGAAGTGGTAGCTCACAGAACAGGACCGGCGAGTGCTGTAGTGCTGGAGTGCGTAGTGCGTAGTGCATAAAATGTGTCTGTCCTCGGTTGAAACCTTCACTACCAAGCAACATCACACAATAACTGTTTGTCTGGAGCTTCATGAAATGGGTTTCCATGGCCGAGCAACCGCACACAAGCATAAGATCACTGCCAAGCTTCGGCTGGAGTAGTGTAAAGCTCGCCGCCATTGGGCTCTGGAGCAGTGAATTGGAACGCCGACCCGAGAGACAGGCCTAATCGCCTAACAACAGTGCCCGACCTCACTAATGCTCTTGTGGCTGAATGGAAGCAAGTCCCCGCAGCAATGTTCCAACATCTAGTGGAAAGCCTTTCCAGAAGAGTGGAGGCTGTTATAACAGCAAAGGGGGGACCAACTCCATATTAATGGCCATGATTTTGGAATGAGATGTTCGACGAGCAGGTGTCCACATACTTTTGGTCATGTAGTGTATGTTCCTCCCATGGGTATAATCAATCTACAGGCTTAAGCTATTGAAAGTATTATTATAATATATATATATATATATATATATATATATATATATATATATATATATATATATATTAACCTTAATCGAAAACTGTGTTTTTTGTGTGTTTTTTTTACAGAAACGGAACTGACATCAAAAAGCACTAATCACTCAGCACTATTATAATAATAATAATAATAATATTATGGAAGCTTAAGTAATAGCTAAGGCCTGTAGAATTGATTATACCCATTGGAGGAACATATAATCAACACTCCAATCCACCCGATGTCATGCCCTGACTCAGGGGACTCATATATGTTGAGTCAGGGTGTGTATGTTCTATGTTGGTGTATATCTATGTTGATATTCTAGTATGTGTATTTCTATGTTGACCGGTGTGGTTCCCAATCAGAGGCAGCTGTCGCTCGTTGTCTCTGATTGGGGACCATACTTAGGCAGCCTATTGGCACTAGTGGGTTGTGGGATCTTGTTCTGTGTGAGGTATGTTGTTTGTCTACCTTGGACTTCACGTTTTGTTTCATTTGTTGTTTTGTCGTGGTGTTTATTCAGTATAAATAAACATGTATGCATATCACGGTGCGCCTTGGTCCGTCCCGTCTATAAACGAACGTGACACCCGATACCTACTATGAACCAAATACTGGTATTTTGGTAGTTTAAAACATTTTTCAGCAATACTGTCCCTCTACACTTGAATGAGTATTATATTGTTAATGAATACATTTGAAACCTTTACTGTATAATACATAATGCAGATTAAGATTCCATAATAGTGCTGAGCGATTAGTACTTTTTGAGGTCGTTTCTGTTCGGTAAAAACAAAAAAATGGTTAATCGCTCAGCACTATCCCATAATGATGAAATTACCCTACACACAGCCATTTCATTGAGGGCAAGTATTCAGTTGATTGGTGTGGCAAATGTTTACATATCTCGGCAATTAGCTCAGCTTGGACGCTAATATCAATATAAGCATTGTTATTATAGTCCAATGTTCTCATTATTTTGCAACCCGCAGCAACGCAAACTGCGCCAAAGAATGAAAAAAATATTTATTTCCACAGAACCAAAGGAAAGCTCTTTTCGCTTCTCTCCCAAAGGCACCAGGTAAGATCAGATAGGGACATAACTAGATGAAGAACTTTGTGTGGAGGTTCCGTTGATCTGACAACTTTCAATTGGCTTCTCTTATCAGGAGCGCCAGCGGTGACACATTTTTCTGTCACCCTTAATGTAGGGTCATAAAAGCTTCCCTCGCCAACACAGGACATCTGTTGTTTATGAATCACTGGCTAACGTAGCAACCAGGGAACAGGGGGTGAGACTAGTCCCAGAGCCATGGAATAGGACTGCCAGCCCAGCAGCAGCCAGATCTGTGCCTCTCTCTCTCTATCTCTATCGTCTCGCTCTCACAGTCTATCTGTCCCTCTCTCTCTCTCCCTCTCTCTCCCTCCACGCTGACAGCCCCTTCCTGTCATCCTCATCCAAAACTCCACAGCAGTAATATGTAAATAGCGGCCCAAGGGCCATATTAGGCCCGCCACATAGTTTCCTGGGGCTATCGATGATTTAATACATTTTCCAAACAAATCCATGACAATATGCTCCCCTACGATTTGTGTAATCAAGTATTTAAACAAACACGATAGTGAGCTTAAAGCAAAACATGATGATCCCGTAAATCATCATAACCGTTTAGAGTTGACAGTGGACAGATTGTCTTTGTGTGTAGTAGGCTATGACTTGTTGAGATTGCAGAGTTGCTGCTTCATATTGCCTTTTCAAATTATCAGCTGCCCGCTGCAAGCTCTTGTTGTTTTTGGAAATGGCCTACTTGCTCATCTAATTGAGTGTCAGTGCTCTACACTCTTAGAAATAATGGTAACTTGAGAAACCCTGGAGATCTTCAAGGAACCCCTGGAGTTCCTCAAGGAACCATTGCTAGTCAATGGTTCATATTTGCAACTTCGGTTAGGGGTTCATGGAGGAACCTTTAATGGTTCAATGTAGCAACGGGTTCCTGGGGGAACCCTGGAGTGGAGACGTAGCTTAGTAGGGGCATGGCTTTAAGATATACTGTATCTTTTTTTGGCCACCCGTTAGAGTAAATGTCATTCCTGTTCATCTGTTCTGTTGTATTGTCATCACATGTTAAGGTTGAACACAGACAGTTTTGTAGCTTCCAATGTTGCTATCAGAGGTGTATGAGTTCCTCAAGAGCCTATGCAAATCCCAAAGTTGGAATAGTTACCACTTTCTTACTGTATTATATTAGAATATCTAATATGCTTAAATATTCAAATACATTTTTTATTTGCAGTGTACAAACTTAACATGATGAACATGAATGACATGTATGCTAATGAGTGACCTAAAATAACTACAGTATCTGAAAGCCACATCTCCAATTTGATATGCTGCCACCTCTACAATATATATTATTAAAAAGGTTCCAAATTGAACCCATCCCATCACAAAAAGGTTCTGGTTTTAACCTTTTCAAAGGGGTTCCTCGATTAACCTTTTTCAACTGGAAAGGTTCCACCGGTGTGGCAACCAAAAGGTTAATCCAGGCACCTTTACTTCTAAGAGTGTACAAGGCCGAGGGTTTGTGGGGGAATGAGTGCTATGGGGAAAGGGGGAAGTGGTAAAATGGGTCATAACACAAACACTGTTTACTGTGAAAGTTATAGCCCGTATTCACAAAGTGTCTCAGAGCAGGAGTCCTGATCTAGGGTCAGTTTTGCATTTTAGATCATAATGAATGGACAGAGGTACCTGATCCTATGTCAGCACTCCTACTCTGAGACTCATTATGAATACGGGCCCTGAAACCCACTCTGACTGACAGCGGCTAGTTCGGACTTATACCTCTGTGTTTTTATTCAACCTTTATTTGTACAGGTAAGTAAATTATTTCTTTAGAGTCTAAGACGTTGGGGAGGGGGTGCTATGCTGACATATGGAATTGTTTTAAGATGGATAATTTAGCTATTTGATTTAGAATTTTAGGATCCCTTTAGGTATCCCCAAAAATATTAACAAATTATATAAAATAAAATATATGCCAATAGAAACGCATTGAATAACACATTCATAAATGGCAAAAAATACAGTAAAATAATGTATCATAAAAAAGGTTTTGAAGTGTCTGTCCTAAATCTAGGAGATATAAAAAAACTCAGGAAATATATATATATATATAAATATATATATACACTATATTTTTACACATTTTTACACATATTTAACCCCTTTTTGTGGGCAGGCACAAAAATACCTTCATACTTTCATTTTTTTTTACCAGTACCGGTTACCTTCAGACGAGTCCTGTGACACTTGTGGGGGTGGTAAGCAATACGGAAAACATCATCGTGTTCGTGAGAATCTCCCCTTTCCACAGTGGGGTCTCAATTGTTTGTAGCCCAAATGGTTTGAACGCAAGTGCTGGTTAAGGAAAAAGAGGAGGATTATATAAGGTAGGGTTTCAGACGTTTTCAGAAGATGGGCAGGGACTCTGCTATTCCTAGTTTCAGGAGGAAGCTGGTTCCACCTTTGAGGTGCCAAGACAGAGAAGAGCTTGGACTGGGCTGAGCGGGAGCTGCCCTCCCGTAGCGGTAGGAGGGCCAAGAGACCAGAGGTGGCAGAACGGAGTGCTCGGGTTGGGGTGTAGGGTTCGAGCATAGCCTGAAGGTAGGGAAGGGCTGTTCCTGTTGCTGTTCCCTGGTAAGCACCATGGTTTTGTAGTGGATGCTAGCATCGACTGGAAGCCAGTGGAGAGTGCAGAGTAGCGGGATGACATGAGAGATCTTGGGAAGGTTGAAAACCAGGCGGGCTAGAGCATTTTGGATAAGTTCTAGGAGTTTGATGGCACAAGCGGGGAGCCCAGCCAACAGCGTGTTGCAGTAGTCCAGACGGGAGAGAACAAGTGCCTGTATTAGTACCTGCGCCGCTTCCTGTGTGAGGTAGGGTCGAACTCTACGAATGTTGTAGAGCATGAACCTGCAAGAGCGAGCCACTGCTTTGATGTTTGCAGAGAACGACAGGGTGTTGTCCAGGGTCATGCAACGTTCTTTGCACTCTGTTCTTTGCACACCAGGCAGGATCGGGCAATGGACTCATGCTGCTTACCCCAAATCCTGACTCTGATCAGCATGACGCAATAGGAACAGGGATTTGTCGGACCAGGCAATATGTTGATGTGTTGCTGATCGCGTGCCCACTGGAGCCACTTCTTCTTATGTTTAGCTGATAGGAGAGGAACCCATTGTGGTCGTCTGCTGCAATAGTCTATCCATGACGAGATGCTGTTCTGCACACCACTGTTGTACTGCACCGTTATTTGGCTGTTTGTGGCCCGCCTGTTAGCTTGCACAATTCTTTCCATTCTCCTTTGACCTCTCTCATCAACAAGCTGTTTTCGCTCACAGGACTGCCGCTGACTGGATGTTTTTTCTTTGTTACACCATTCTCTGTAAACCATAGACACTGTCGTGCGTCAAAAGCCCAGGAGGCCTAATAAACTGGCCACTGAATGTACACATCAGCAGAATTTCAGACATCAAACAGTGTATTCCTATCATGCTACTCCAGCAGTAAACGTCTTTATATTTTTGGGACTAAATTAGTCTTCGCAATTACATAATACACACAGAGTCACTCAGGATATCCCCTCACACCTACTATCTATACTTCACTTGATGATTGAGCAATCAACTTCAGAAATGAAAAATAAATTGTAGATCTCCCTATTAATTCTCAGATAAGTGCATTCAGGCTTTGTAGTGCAGATGCCTCTGTTGCATAACAGTAAATTATTCTAATTGCTACACTTTAAAATAGCACAACTAGAGAGTGAGAGAGTGGGCCTTCCCCACAGACACCGGACAATAATTCAAACTCTGCCAATTTGGAGTCCATTATTACTCTTCAATTTCCATGTCATCCATTAAACCCACCAGCCACCCACAAGTTGTTCAGGCAGCACGCTAATTCCAAATGAACAATTTGTGCATTGCTGTCACAGTATTGCACTAGTCGAGTACGTGGCCACAGATTTCTTTGAGCTTCAGCCAACTCCTCTCAGACTTTCATTGTCATGCCATCCATGTAGTGTAACGACAATCATATTAAGAGTTGGGTTAGCAGTAAACACATACAGGTGCAGAGCCAAGGTGTCATGGTAATAGTCCTTGGCACAGTCACAACTCACCACCGGAGACCAGGGTTCACTCCCTGCGTCCACCCTTATTGAACCCTGGTATCCAGTATTTTTTTGGGAGTTTTAACACTTTATTCAGACAGTAATGAAATTAGGTCATTTCCTTAATGTCTGAATAAAGTGTTAAAACACCTAAAACACACATATACATACAGTACCAGTCAAAAGTTTGGAAACACTCACTAATTCCAGGGTTTTTCTTTGTTTTTACTATTTTCTAAATTGTAGAATAATAGTGAAGACATCAAAACTATGAAATAACACATATTATGTCATGTAGTAACCAAAAAAAGTGTTAAACAAAATATATTTTATATTTGAGATTCTTCAAATAGCCACCCTTTGCCTTGATGACAGCTTTGCACACTTTACATTCTCTCAACCAGCTTCACCTGGAATGCTTTTCCAACAGTCTTGAAGGAGTTCCCACATATGCTGAGCACTTGTTGGCTGCTTTTCCTTCACTCTGCCGTCCGACTCATCCCAAACTATCTCAATTGGGTTGAGGTCGGGGGATTGTGGAGGCCAGGTCATCTGATGCAGCACTCCATCACTCTCCTTCTTAATAAAATATCCCTTACACAGCCTGGAGGTGTGTTGGATCATTGTCCTGTTGAAAAACAAATAATTGTCCCACTAAGCCCAAACCAGATGGGATAGCGTATCGCTGCAGAATACTGTGGTAGCCATGCTGGTTAAGTGTACCTTGAATTCTAAATAAATCACTGACAGTGTCACCAGCAAAGCACCCCCACACCATAACACCTCCTCCTCCATGCTTTACGATGGGAACTACATATGCGGAGATCATCCATTCCCCCACACCACATCTCACAAAGACATGGCGGTTGGAACAAAAATCTCAAATTTGGACTCCAGACCAAATGACACATTTCCACCAGTCTAATGTCCATTGCTTGTGTTTCTTGGCCCAAGCAGGTCTCTTCTTATTATTGGTGTCCTTTAGTAGTGGTTTCTTTGCTGCAATTAGACCGTGAAGGCCTGATTCACACAGTCCCCTCTGAACAGTTGATGTTGAGATGTGTCTGTGACTTGAACTCTGTGAAGCATTTATTTGGGCTGCAATTTCTGGGGCTGGTAACTCTAATTAACTTATCCTCTGCATGAGAGGTAACTCTGGGTCTTCCTTTCCTGTGGTGGTCCTCATGAGAGCCAGTTTCATCATAGCGCTTGATGATTTTTGTGACTGCACTTGAAGAAACGTTCAAAGTTCTTGAAATGTTCCGTATTGACTGACCTTCATGTCTTAAGGTAATGATGGACTGTCATTTCTCTTTGCTTATTTGAGCTGTTCTTGCCATAAAATGCTATCTTCTGTATACCCTCCTTCCTTGTCACAACACAACTGATTGGCTCAAACACATTAAGAAGGAAAGAAATTCCACAAATTAACTTTTAAGATGGAACACATGTTAATTGAAATTCATTCCAGGTGACTATCTCATGAAGCTGGTTGAGTGAATGTCAAGAGTGTGCAAAGCTGTCATCAAGGCAAAGGGTGGCTATTTGAAGAATCTCAAATATATTTTGATTTGTTTAACACTTTTTTTGGTTACTACATGATTCCATATGTGTTACTTCATAGATTTATATTTTAGTCATTTAGCAGACGCTCTTATCCAGAGCGACTTACAGTTAGTGAGTGCATATATTTTTCATACTGGCCCCCCGTGGGAATTGAACCCACAAGCACCATGTTCTACCAACTGAGCTACACGGGAAATGTAGAAAATAGTAAAAATAGTAAAAATAAAGAAAGGTTAGGACATCTACTTTTTGCATGACACAAGTAATTTTTCCAACAATTGTTCACTTATAATTCACTGTATCAAAATTCCAGTGGGTCAGAAGTTTACATACACTAAGTTGACTGTGCCTTTAAACAGCTTGGAAAATTCCAGAAAATTATGTCATGGCTTTATAAGCTTCTGATAGGCTAATTGACATAATTTGAGTCAATTGGAGGTGTACCTGTGGATGTATTTCAAGGCCTACCTTCAAACTCAGCGCCTCTTTGCTTGACATCATGGGAGAAAAAAAAAATCAGCCAAGACATCAAGACATCAGCCGAAAAAAAAAATAGTAGACCTCCACAAGTCTGGTTCATCCTTGGGAGCAATTTCCAAACGCCTGAAGGTACCACGTTCATCTGTATAAACAATAGTATGCAAGTATAAACACCATGGGACCACGCAGCCGTCAAACCGCTCAGGAAGGAGACACGTTCTGTCTCCTAGAGATGAACGTACTTTGGTGCGAAAAGTACAAATCAATCCCAGAACAACAGCAAAGGACCTTGTGAAGATGCTGGAGGAAACAGGTACAAAAGTATGTATATCCACAGTAAAACGAGTTCTATATCGACATAACCTGAACGGCCACTCAGCAAGGAAGAAGCCACTGCTCCAAAACCGCCATAAAAAAAGCCAGACTACGGTTTGCAACTGCACATGGGGACAAAGATCTTACTTTTTGGAGAAATGTCCTCTGGTCTGAGGAAACAAAAATAGAACTGTTTGGCCATAATGACCATCGTTATGATTGGAGGAAAAAGGTGGTTGCTTGCAAGCTGAAGAACACCATCCCAACTGTGAAGCACAGGGGTGGCAGCATCATGCTGTGGGTGTGCTTTGCTGCAGGAGGGACTGGTGCACTCCACAAAAAATGGCATCATGAGGAAGGAAAAGTATTTGGATATATTGAAGCAACATCTCAAGACATCACATCAGTCAGGAAGTTAAAGCATGGTCGTAAATGGGTGTTCCAAATAGACAATGACCCAAAGCATACTTCCAAAGTTGTGGCAAAATGGCTTAAGGACAACAAAGTCAAGGTATTGGAGTGGCCATCACAAAGCCCTGACCTCAATCCTATATACAATTTGTGGGCAGAACTGAAAGGCGTGTGCGAGCAAGGATGCCTACAAACCTGACTCCGCTACACCAGCTGTGTCAGGAGGACTAGGCCAAAATGTGGGAATGTGATAAAAAAAATAAAAGCTGAAATAAATAATTCTCTCTACTATTATTCTGACATTACATTTCAGTCATTTAGCAAACGCTTTTATCCAGAGCGACTTATAGTTAGTGAGTGCAATTTTTTTTTTCATACTGACATTTCACATTCTTAAAATAAAAGTGGTGATCTTAACTGACCTAGGACAGGGAATTTTTACTAGGATTAAATGTCAGGAATTGTGAAAAAACTGAGTTTAAATGTATTTGGCTAAGGTGTACAGTGGGGGAAAAAAGTATGTAGTCAGCCACCAATTGTGCAAGTTCTCCCACTTAAAAAGATGAGAGAGGCCTGTAATTTTCATCATAGGTACACGTCAACAAACAAAATGAGATTTTTTTTCTCCAGAAAATCACATTGTAGGATTTTTTATGAATTTATTTGCAAATTATGGTGGAAAATAAGTATTTGGTCAATAACAAAAGTTTCTCAATACTTTGTTATATACCCTTTGTTGGCAATGACACAGGTCAAACGTTTTCTGTAAGTCTTCACAAGGTTTTCACACACTGTTGCTAGTATTTTGGCCCATTCCTCCATGCAGATCTCCTCTAGATCAGTGATGTTTTGGGGCTGTCGCTGGGCAACATGAACTTTCAACTCCCTCCAAAGATTTTCTATGGGGTTGAGATCTGGAGACTGGCTAGGCCACTCCAGGACCTTGAAATGCTTCTTACGAAGCCACTCCTTCGTTGCCCGGGCGGTGTGTTTGGGATCATTGTCATGCTGAAAGACCCAGCCACGTTTCATCTTCAATGCCCTTGCTGATGGAAGGAGGTTTTCACTCAAAATCTCACGATACATGGCCCCATTCATTCTTTCCTTTACACGGATCAGTCGTCCTGGTCCCTTTGCAGAAAAACAGCCCCAAAGCATGATGTTTCCACCCCCATGCTTCACAGTAGGTATGGTGTTCTTTGGATGCAACTCAGCATTCTTTGTCCTCCAAACACGACGAGTTGAGTTTTTACCAAAAAGTAATATTTTGGTTTCATCTGACCATATGACATTCTACCAATCCTCTTCTGGATCATCAAAATGCACTCTAGCAAACGTCAGACGGGCCTGGACATGTACTGGCTTAAGCAGGGGGACACGTCTGGCACTGCAGGATTTGAGTCCCTGGCGGCGTAGTGTGTTACTGATGGTAGGCTTTGTTACTTTGGTCCCAGCTCTCTGCAGGTCATTCACTAGGTCCCCCCGTGTGGTTCTGGGATTTTTGCTCACCGTTCTTGTGATCATTTTGACCCCACGGGGTGAGATCTTGCGTGGAGGGAGATTATCAGTGGTCTTGTATGTCTTCCATTTCCTAATAATTGCTCCCACAGTTTATTTCTTCAAACCAAGCTACTTACCTTTTGCAGATTCAGTCTTCCCAGCCTGGTGCAGGTCTACAATTTTGTTTCTGGTGTCCTTTGACAGCTCTTTGGTCTTGGCCATAGTGGAGTTTGGAGTGTGACTGTTTGAGGTTGTGGACAGGTGTTCAAACAGGTGCCATTAATACAGGTAACGAGTGGAGGACAGAGGAGCCTCTTAAAGAAGAAGTTACAGGTCTGTGAGAGCCAGAAATCTTGCTTGTTTGTAGGTGACCAAATACTTATTTTCCACCATAATTTGCAAATAAATTCATTAAAAATCCTACAATGTGATTTTCTGGATTGTTTTTTCTCAGTTTGTCTGTCATAGTTGACGTGAACCTATGATGAAAATTACAGGTCTCTCTCATCTTTTTAAGTGGGAGAACTTGCACAATTGGTGGCTGACTAAATACTTTTTTTCCCCACTGTATGTAAACTTCCGACTACAACTGTAGTATACTATTACCATTATTACCACTACTACCCCAATTACTAATATTCTACTACTACCTCTACTACTGCTACTGATAATATTACTATCTCTACTACTAATAGTAATAAATGTAGCAAACGGCAGGGCAGGGAAGCGCACCCGGGTCGCTGGAGTGATCACTCCCAGTTCGCCACTGTTGTTGACAAAACGTGTTATACTAGCCTGAGTTACAATACAAAAATCCCCCCAAAAATCTAATTAATTATGTGATTGGTGTAGGCTTATCTTTGCCTGACGTTTTTGATAGCGGTGTGGTTCTCTCTCGGACACGGAGGAAAGACACAAAGGACCGGCTGGCTTAGCTAGCCTGGATTCTCAAATTGAGGACGCTAACATACATTTTCAACTCTGCAGGAGCTGTGTTTATTTTGCTTTATTCTGGGACAATGTGGACTGCCCAGAATTTCAATGTAGGAACTGTTTGCTTGCAGAGGTCTACAGGGGTGAAGTGGCTACTCTTAGCAAACAAGTAGTGAACCTACACAAGCTACTGGGGAATCCACACCCACCTACTTTTTCTTTCTCTTCTACCCCAGTAGCTGGATGCCGCTTAGGCCTGGTGGAATTGTCGCCACCGTGTTGGCTCTCCACAGCCGACTGGCCGGTACTCTGCAGTGATTCCTCCCCAAAGGGGTCTCCCCCTTCCCTGGAGAATGGAGCTAGTGGGATGCTCCTGGATGACTTGGTGGATGTTCCTGTTCTTGATCCTACCAACTAGTCATGGAGATATGTTACTCGCCGTGGAAGTCGAAAACAGCGTCCTCTGGCAATGGGGGCCTCCTTGGAGATGTTAAGCCCGGACCGGACACAGACCAGAAACAGCTTCGCCGCCCTGGATCCAGAGGTTCTGGCGCCTTCTTCCCTGGGGGCTTCCGATTCAACATCAGATCCAGAGGTACCTGCTCCTTCATCCTCTATTCTGTCTCTGTCTCCGGTGGCTTCTACCCCGGATTCAGATCCACAGAGCTCTGACCATCATCAGACTGCAAGGCTGTCTGAGACTCCGGCACGTTCATCATCCACAATGGATACTACAGCCGGCTCGGGTCCATCGGACCCCACCGCCCTTCGGTCCTCAAGGGGTTTGCCAAATCACTGGAGGCGAAAGAATGGCTGGACTTCCTCAGCCATTGCACCAACTGTCGTCATTGGCAGTTCTATGGTTAGAAATATCTTGGTTCCCGGGGAAAAACCCTGTGCTATCCTGGAGCACGAGTACAGGACATTACAAGGCTGCTTTTGACCGTTCTACAACAGATACCGGGAGCTGACGCTGTCGTAGTCCATGTGTAGTCAAACGACTTTAGGAGGGCTAGCTCGGAACTTCTGAAAATTGATTTTAAAGAGCTGATTCTAGCACTGAAAGATTCCAAAAGGCGGCCAATTATTTCAGGTCCGGTACCATCATTGCGCAGCGGGTGTGAAAGATTCAGCGGCTACTGGCATTACAAACCTGGCTAAAAGATTACTGTAGCTCTGTTGGTATCACTTTTATAGATAACTTTGAGTCCATCCAAATAATCATGGCTCTTGGACTCTGTCCACGCATTTCAAGGCTGCATTATGACAATGATTTATCAATGACCCAAGACGAGCTCAGTTAATCCCTACCATTGTGTCGCTGAGTTGTCATAATGCTGTAGCAAATGTACATTATCCCAGGGGCGTTGGCAGACACAATGTAAGTAACTTAATTTATGTCCTTCTAAATGTCCTGAATGCCTCTGTTGATCCTACAGCTATTGTATGCAGTAATAATGTGCCTATGAACCAGAGTTATACTCATAGCACTGAGGCGGTGTGCCCTAGTAGGAAGTCCACCATGTGCAGCTCACCCTGCACTATCAGCTCAAACATAAATAACATGAGCATGTCTACTTCTGATAAGCATCCCAGAAAAGTGCTAAAAATAGCCCATATATGCAGTCTAAGAAACAAATATTCATGAAATCAATGACTTGCTAGTAACAGATGACATTCATATTCTGACTATCTCTGAAACTCACTTAGGTAATACCTTTGATGATACAGTGGTAGCAATACATGGTTATAACATCTACATTCCTGTAAAGCTTATAGAGTCTCTCATGTTAAATACTGTTGAAGTAATATGGCTACTGGTTCATCTGCCTCACCTAAAGCACATTCTTGTGGGAAGCTGCTACAGACCACCAAGTGCTAACAGTCAGTATCTGGATAATACTGTATGTGTGAAATGCTTGATAATGTATGTGATATCAACAGAGAGGTATATTTTCTGGGTGATTTAAATATTGAATGGCTTTCATCAAGCTGCCCACGCAAGAAAAAGCTTCAAACTGTAACCAGTGCCTGCAACCTGCTTCAGGTTATCAGCAAACCTACCAGGGTAGTTACAAACAGCACAGAAATTAAACCATCAACATGTATTGATCACATCTATACTAATGCTGCAGAAATGTGTTTTAAAGCAGCATCGAAATCCATTGGATGTAGTGATCACAATATCGTAGCCATATCTAGGAAAACCAAAGTTCCAAAGGCTGGGCCTAATATAGTGTATGAGAGGTCATACAATAAGTTTTGTAGTGATTCCTATGTTGATGATGTAAATAATATTTGTTGGTCTGTGGTGTGTAATGAGGAGCAACCAGACGCTGCACTTGATACATGTTACGATCGTTGACACATGATGAAGCGGACCAAGGTGCAGCGTGATAAGCGTACATTCTTTTAATGAGTACACACACGAATTAAACTATAAACGATACGTGAAGTCCTAGGGTTAAACACAAACCTTACGGATCAAGATCCCACAATTAACTGTGCCAAACAGGCTGCCTAAGTATGGTTCCCAATCAGAGACAACGAGCAACAGCTGCCTCTGATCGGGAACCACCCTGGCCAACATAGAACTAACGATCTAGAATAAACACATAGAAACTATAACATAGAAACTAACACCCTGGCTCAACATTAAAGAGTCCCCAGAGCCAGGGCGTGACAGTACCCCCCCCCCCAAAGGCGCGGACTGCGACCGCGCCAACTAAACCCAACAGGGGAGGGGCCGGGTGGGCATTCCGCCTCGGAGGCGGATCCGGCTCTGGGCGTGACCACCACTCTCTCGCTACCCCCCCGTAGCGCCCCTGGTCTAGTCTGGCCCCACTGGCCGGAGCTAGACTGGACACCGGTGGAGCGGATTGCTCAGGCTCCGGTGTGGAGCAGCTGACCGGTACCTGACCAGGCACCGGTGGAACAGGCACGGGCTGTGCCGGACTGACGACGCGCACCACTGGCTTGGTGCGGGGAGCAAGGACAGGCCGGGCCGGGCTGGCGACGCGCACCACAGGCTTGGTGCGGGGAGCAGGAACAGGCCGGGCCGGGCTGGCGACGCGCACCACTGGCTTGGTGCGGGGAGCAGGAACAGGCCGGACCGGGCTGGCGACGCGCACCACTGGCTTGGTGCGGGGAGCAGGAACGGGCCGGACCAGGCTGACGACGCGCACCACTGGCTTGGTGCGGGGAGAAGGAACGGGCCGGACCGGGCTGTGGAGACGGACTGGAGGTCTGGAGCGAAGAGCTGACACAACCCGTCCTGGCTGAATGCAGATTACTATACACTCTGTGTGAGGCATCAGCACATGACGTACAGGGCTGTGCACTCGTACTGGCACTACAGCACGTGGCTCTGGCGCAGGATATCCGGGACCGAGGAGGGGTACTGGAGGCCACGAGCGTTGAGCCGGCACACTCCGTCCTGGCTGCATGCCCACCTTAGCACGATACATGCGTGGTGCTAGCACAGGACGTACAGGACTGTGCCGGACCACTCGCGGCACAGTACGCAGCTCCGCATACCTCGGAACCTGCCCAGTCTCACGCTGCCTAGCCTGAGTACGGGGAGTTGGCTCTGCTCTACCTCTAGGCTCCGCCAACCTCCCTTCCAGCCCCCCAAACCTGGTGGCCTCCTAATCCGCCGATACTTCCTGTAGCTGCCTCCAGCATCCCCGTCGTCCATGCCGTGTGCCCCCCCCAAAAAATTACTTGGGGTTGCCTCTCGCCTGTCCGACGACGGCACGGTTGGCGCCGAACCTCCTCTCTCGCCAGGGCCTTAACTTTAGCCCATGGCCCTCTGCCCGCGAACATGTCCTCCCACGACCACCATTCGCCCAACTGGGACATCGCCAACTTCTCCAGTTCCTTACCCGGCGTTTGCTCCTGAACATGCTGCTTGGTCCTTCTTTGGTGGGATCTTCTGTCACGCTCGTTGACACATGATGAAGCGGACCAAGGCGCAGCGTGATAAGCGTACATTATTTTAATGAGTACACACACGAACAAAACAATAAACGATACGTGAAGTCCTAGGGTTAAACACAAACCTTACGGATCAAGATCCCACAATTAACTGTGCCAAACAGGCTGCCTAAGTATGGTTCCCAATCAGAGACAACGAGCAACAGCTGCCTCTGATCGGGAACCACCCTGGCCAACATAGAACTAACGATCTAGAATAAACACATAGAAACTATAACATAGAAACTAACACCCTGGCTCAACATTAAAGAGTCCCCAGAGCCAGGGCGTGACAGTACCCCCCCCCCCAAAGGCGCGGACTGCGACCGCGCCAACTAAACCCAACAGGGGAGGGGCCGGGTGGGCATTCCGCCTCGGAGGCGGATCCGGCTCCGGGCGTGACCACCACTCTCTCGCTACCCCCCCGTAGCGCCCCTGGTCTAGTCTGGCCCCACTGGCCGGAGCTAGACTGGACACCGGTGGAGCGGATTGCTCAGGCTCCGGTGTGGAGCAGCTGACCGGTACCTGACCAGGCACCGGTGGAACAGGCACGGGCTGTGCCGGACTGACGACGCGCACCACTGGCTTGGTGCGGGGAGCAAGGACAGGCCTGACCGGGCTGGCGACGCGCACCATTGGCTTGGTGCGGGGAGCAGGAACAGGCCAGACCGGGCTGGCGACGCGCACCATTGGCTTGGTGCGGGGAGCAGGAACGGGCCGGACCGGGCTGACGACGCGCACCATTGGCTTGGTGCGGGGAGCAGGAACGGGCCGGACCGGGCTGACGACGCGCACCACTGGCTTGGTGCGGGGAGCAGGAACGGGCCGGGCCGGGCCGGGCTGGCGACGCGCACCACAGGCTTGGTGCGGGGAGCAGGAACAGGCCGGACCGGGCTGGCGACGCGCACCATTGGCTTGGTGCGGGGAGCAAGAACGGGCCGGGCCGGGCTGGCGACGCGCACCACAGGCTTGGTGCGGGGAGCAGGAACAGGCCGGGCCGGGCTGGCGACGCGCACCACTGGCTTGGTGCGGGGAGCAGGAACAGGCCGGACCGGGCTGGCGACGCGCACCACTGGCTTGGTGCGTGGAGCAGGAACGGGCCGGACCAGGCTGACGACGCGCACCACTGGCTTGGTGCGGGGAGAAGGAACGGGCCGGACCGGGCTGTGGAGACGGACTGGAGGTCTGGAGCGAAGAGCTGACACAACCCGTCCTGGCTGAATGCAGATTACTACACACTCTGTGTGAGGCATCAGCACATGACGTACAGGGCTGTGCACTCGTACTGGCACTACAGCACGTGGCTCTGGCGCAGGATATCCGGGACCGAGGAGGGGTACTGGAGGCCACGAGTGTTGAGCCGGCACACTCCGTCCTGGCTGCATGCCCACCTTAGCACGATACATGCGTGGTGCTAGCACAGGACGTACAGGACTGTGCCGGACCACTCGCGGCACAGTACGCAGCTCCGCATACCTCGGAACCTGCCCAGTCTCACGCTGCCTAGCCTGAGTACGGGGAGTTGGCTCTGCTCTACCTCTAGGCTCCGCCAACCTCCCTTCCAGCCCCCCAAACCTGGTGGCCTCCTAATCCGCCGATACTTCCTGTAGCTGCCTCCAGCATCCCCGTCGTCCATGCCGTGTGCCCCCCCAAAAAAATTACTTGGGGTTGCCTCTCGCCTGTCCGACGACGGCACGGTTGGCGCCGAACCTCCTCTCTCGCCAGGGCCTTAACTTTAGCCCATGGCCCTCTGCCCGCGAACATGTCCTCCCACGACCACCATTCGCCCACCTGGGACATCGCCAACTTCTCCAGTTCCTTACCCGGCGTTTGCTCCTGAACATGCTGCTTGGTCCTTCTTTGGTGGGATCTTCTGTCACGCTCGTTGACACATGATGAAGCGGACCAAGGCGCAGCGTGATAAGCGTACATTATTTTAATGAGTACACACACGAACAAAACAATAAACGATACGTGAAGTCCTAGGGTTAAACACAAACCTTACGGATCAAGATCCCACAATTAACTGTGCCAAACAGGCTGCCTAAGTATGGTTCCCAATCAGAGACAACGAGCAACAGCTGCCTCTGATCGGGAACCACCCTGGCCAACATAGAACTAAACGATCTAGAATAAACACATAGAAACTATAACATAGAAACTAACACCCTGGCTCAACATTAAAGAGTCCCCAGAGCCAGGGCGTGACAATACATTTATGAAATTGCTTTTTCCAGTTACTAATAAGCATGCACCCATTATGAAAATGACTGTAAAAACGGTTCAATCCCTCTGGATTGATGAGGAATTGAAAAATTGCATGGTTGAGAGGGATGTGGCGAAAGGAATGGCAAATATGTTTGGCTGCACAACAGATTGGCAAATGTACTGCAAATTGAGAAATCATGTGACTAAACTGAATAAAAAGAAGAAGAAACTATACTATGAAGTTAAATTATATAAAAAGTGTTGGAGCAACTTAAATTCTGGGCAGAAATGCAAACTCAGCTCCATCATTTATTGAATCAAATGGCTCATTTGTCACAAAACCCACTGATATTGCCAACTACTTTAATTATTTTTTCATTGACAAGATTAGCAAACTTAGGCATGACATGCCAGCAACAAACACCGACACTACACGTCCAAGTATATCCGACCAAATGATGAAAGCATTGTAAGTTTGAATTCCGTAAAGTGAGCGTGGATGAGGTGAAAAAATTATTGTTGTCTAGCAATAATTACAAGCCACCGGGGTCTGACAACTTGGATGAAAAATTACTGAGGATAATAGCGGACAATATTGCCACTCCTATTTGCAATATCTTCAATCTAAGCATACTAGAAAGTGTGTGCCCTCAGGCCTGGAGGGAAGCAAAAGTCATTCCACTACCCAATAATAGTAAAGCCCCCTTTACTGGCTCAAATGGCCGACCAATCAGCCTGTTACTAGCCCTTAGTAAACCTTTGGAAAAAATGTTGCATTATATTTGGGACAAATCATTCACTAAACCCTAAACCTCAACTTAATCTTGTAATGAATAATGTAGAAATTCAACAAGTTGAGGTGACTAAACTGCTTGGAGTAACCCTGGATTGTAAACTGTCATGGTCAAAACATGTTGATACAGCAGTAGCTAAAATGGGGAGATGTCTGTCCGTAATAAAGCGCTGCTCTGCCTTCTGAACAACACTATCAGCATGTCATGTCCTACAGGCCCTAATTTTGTTGACAAGCTGAATGCACCGAGCTGTCTGTTTAAAGTACTAGCACACAGCTCGGACACCCATGCATACCCCAAAAGACATGCCACCAGAGGTCTCTTCACAATCCCCAAATCAAGAACAGACTATGGGAGGCGCACAGTACTACGTAAAGCCATGGCTACATGGAACTCTATTCCCCATCAGGTGCAAGCAGTAGAATCAGTCTGTGCGTTACGATGGCCTCACGGCCGCCATCCCACCTCTGACACCAGTGTAGCAAACGGCAGGGCAGGGAAGCGAACCCGGGACGCTGCCATGAAAGGCAAGCACCCTACGCATCGCGCCAATAGAGTTTACCCACTTGGTAGGAATTGTAACATGGCTCATATAGCAAGAATCGTTACAATACATTGGTGATGTAATGATGAGGATGATGATTAGTTCACCATCTGTTACCAACATTTTACCTAAAATATTCTGGATAATCTTACAACCATGAGTCCGAGCTTGGGCAACCTACATCTTACAAATGAAATTAGTTTACCCAACGTTCTCAGGATTCCACCTCAAAATAAAACACATTTCTGCAATTCACTGATAAATAAACAATGATCTATCAATCAATTAACCTCTACAGGATCGGTGTCCCTATGTGACTAGAATGGTGTTTTAAATAACAGCCAACTTTCCGGTACATAGACATGTCTTATATGGGCAGAAAGCTTAAATTGTTGTTAATCTAACTGCAGTGTCCAATTTACAGAAGCTATTAATGCAACAAAAAAATGCCATGCTATTGTCTGAGGATAGTGCACAACAACAAAACACTTTTGTCACGGCAACCGGTTTGATACATCTCTGGCTCCACACTCCGCCCGCCAACTAGATGTGTGAAAGTTAGTGTATAAGCTAATGATCCATCATGTATGACATTCCTGGGAGTGTGTAAACTTAACATTTTTATTACCATAGCATTTTTGTATGTTCTCTATAGTTATGTACTTGAAAATGTATAAATTGACCAATTCGGAACATTTGGGAAAACTCCTGGCAGACTTGATACAAAATATTGTGTGGTGATGTAATCCTTCACTGGATTAGTCTGAAACTTTGCACACACATTGCTGCCGTCATCTAAATTACACCTAGATTCCTACATCACTGTCTGGCCTCTCTCTTGCATTTCAAAGCTGATGCAACAAAAACTAAAATAGAAATCGCATGTGTTATATTCTCCTACATTAATTTCACATTTCCACAAACTTCAAAGTGTTTCCTTTCAAATGGTATCAAGAATTGCGCCGGAGGAGATGGATGCCGTTTTACGGGCTCCTAACCAATTGTGCTATTGTGTGTGTTTTTCCGCATTATTTGTAACTTATTTTGTTTATAAAGTTTCTGCCACTGTTGCTGCCACCGTCTCTTATGACCGAAAATAGCTTTTGGATATCAGGAAAGCGATTACTCACCATATACTGCACGAAGATTTTTTCTTTAAATAGTCGGACGTGAAGGATTTTCTTCAGACACCGACAAGGCCCAAATCCCCGTCATTCGCATGAGAAAGAGACAGAGATATTGGGGACGTAGGTCGGGGTGCCTTGTAAGGATCTGATGGCGAGTGGGTAATCTGCTTCTACCATCAGTCCTATTAGCCAACATACAATCATTGGATAACAAAATAGAAGAACTACGATCACGGATATCCTAACAATGGGACATTCAAAACGGTAATATCTTATGTTTCACAGAGTTGACGCTGAACGACGACATGGATAACATACAGCTGGCGGGATATACGTGCATCGGCAAGATAGAACAGCTGCCTCCTGTAAGACAAGGGGTGGCGGTCTGTGAATATTTGTAAACAACAACTGGTGCACAAAATCTAATATTAAGGAAGCTCAAGGTTTTGCTTGCCTGAGGTAGAGTATCTCATGATAAGCTGTAGACCACACTATTTACCAAGAGGGTTTTCATCTATATTTTTTGTAGCTGTCTATTTACCACCACAAACCATTGCTGGCACACTCAATGGGCTGTATAAGGCCATACGCAAACAGGAAAACATTCATCCAGAGGCGGCGCGCCTAGTGGCCCGGGACTTTAATGCAGGGAAACTTAAATCAGTTTTACCTAATTTCTACCAGCATGTTAAATGTGCAACCAGAGGAAAAAAAAACTCTAGACCACCTTTACTCCACACCAAGACAGTCGTGAAAAGGGCACGACAAAGCCTATTCCCCCTCAGGAGACTGAAAAGATTTGGCATGTGTCCTCAGATCCTCAAAAAGTTATACAGCTGCGCAATCGAGAGCATCCTGACTGGTTGCATCACTGCCTGGTATGGCAACTGCTCGGCCTCTGACTGCAAGGCACTACAGAGGGTAGTGCGTACGGCCCAGTACATCACTGGGGCCAAGCTTCCTGCCATCCAGGACCTCTATACCAGGCGGTGTCAGATAAAGTCCATAAAAATTGTCAAAGACTCCATCCACCCTAGTCATAGACTGTTCTCTCTGCTACCGCACGGCAAGCGGTACCGGTGCGCCAAGTCTAGGTCCAAAAGGCTTCTTAACAGCTTCTACCCCCAAGCCATAAGACTCCTGAACAGACTCCTGAAATGGCTACCCGGACTATTTGCATTGTCCCCCCCCCCCCCCCACACCCCCTCTTTTACGCTGCTGCTACTCACTGTTTATTATCTATGCATAGTCACTTTAACTCTACCTAGATGTACATATTACCTCAATTACCTCGACTAACCTGTGCCCCCGCACATTGACTCTGTATCAATATTTTAGTATTTTTTACGTAGCACTTATTTTTCTTAAAACTGCATTGTTGGTTAAGGGCTTGTAAGTAAGCATTTCACTGTAAGGTCTACACCTGTTGTATTCGGCGTATGTGACAAATACATTTTCATTTTATTTGATTATGCATATCCTTGCTTCAGGTCCTGAGCTACAGGCAGTTAGATTAGGGTATGTCATTTTAGGCTACAATTGAAAAAAATGCGTTTGATCCTTAAGAGGTTGTATTAAACAAATAGAGAAAGAAAGTATACATTACCTCGAAATAAGAAGGCTTTGCTATTGTTGTGAAGCCCTGCCACTTGGGTAATTCCATATGTTGCATTTGCGAAGTCAAGTTCATTGATGATATCTATCTGGTAATCGGGATCTTTTCCAAAGCCGAGAACTGTAGAGGGAAAATATTCTTTAGACATTTTTACACATTGGGTGCACAGTTACTATCACACATCCTCTCACCTATATGATGTGTATAACGTACATAAGCAAGGCACTTCTTTAATGATTGAGTTTGAGTATCAAACTTCAGCGTCTGCATGATACAACGAACTGCAACACAGTCAAAAACATGGGGATTGATTCCATGCGATTTCAAAGCACCTTCACCAAGGTACAGTGGCCATCACATCAGAGACAAAACGCGTAAATGGCATGGCACTAGATATCAGATACCGTATAATGGCAGATCATTTTAAATTAAAGTCTACATAATCCAAATATTAGGCCTATTGTTGCGCGGGAACAAATTGACTGCTGTATCAACCTGTGCGACACCTGTCATTTCTATAGGGACTTTTGCGCGAACTACAGATGTGGTATAACAGAACAACATACCCTACGATTTGGATGATAACTATGCTATTTATCTGTACTATAAAACTAATTCCAAAAAGAATTGATTTATAAAAAATCGATGAGGGGCAAATTGATACAAAATTATTGATTAATACAAAATCTACGAGGGACAAACGAACAAAAAATATGATCTAGAAGCTTGCGCGCAAGGTCCGAATTAGGCTATGGAGAAGGAGAGGGTGCGCATTAAAAAGCTATTGCCGACAGAGCTGATAATGATACATAAAACTAACTGCATATGTCCCCGTGTGACACCTACCTGGTTTCGCAATGAGCACTACGGATAACAAAGCCACGTAAATATCCATTTGAGTGAAGTTACACTGTACAGTTTCCTCAGAAATATCCGACGTCGAGCGCTTCGCTGTCAATCCACTTGCTCTGGTCTGTCTCGCAAACTGCTCTCGTCTCACCGGTGCTGGATGCAGAGGCTCGGAGCGTTCCACATCATGGAAATAGGGGTTCTTTCGGTGTGCGCGTAAATTATCTTAAATTTACTCTAAATACTATTGCCATCTATTGAATGGGCGATATTATTCACAAACCTGTACGAAATCTACATTAGCCGTCCTCCTGAATTGAAATTAATCTATAGACAATATTTTTGCGCGGCGAAAATGAACCTTAATCCTACCCTTCAGTGACGATAGACACGTCCAATTCTGGAGGTACTAGGTTTTTCGAAGGAAGTCAAGGGACTGGTCACCTGTAATAACAGTTGGGATTCTAACAAGTAGGCTACATGAAATTACATAGCCTATTTATTATGAATCATCATCTCTTACATAGCCTTTGCTCTTTTTTTGCAGATAATCAGATGCAGCATTTTGCACAACAGAATAGGCCTATGTTAATGAAGCTAAGATGCATTGAATCAAGCGGATTTCTATAACTAGTTAAATCATAGTCAGGTCCTCATGAATGTGTCTTTTTTTTCGGGACTTCACGTTGTTAGCCTACATTCAATCCATAAACCCCCGACATGTATCTGTCTCCTCGCTCTCCTCCCTTCCCTCTAACTCGACCAATCTCTCCCTCCATCACGCCCTCACCCCTGGGATACTGAGGGCTTCTTATAAGCACAGGTACTCTAACCCACCTTCCTTCTGGGAGCTGTCCTTGTTGGATACCATTAATCACGCTCATCGCTTCTCCAGTACAGCTAATAGTCGCATCCCAATTGTCACCCTATTCCCTATATTGTGCGCTAATTTTGCCCAGGGGGCTCTGATAGGGCTCTGATCAAAAGTAGTGCACTATGTATAGAATTGAGGGCGAAGGATGCAGCGAATATGTGCAGTGTGTATATTGTCAGGTTACCTGCATCGACACAAGCCATGCGCTGACATTGAAACAACTACGTTTTTAATGTTGCAAGAATGTTCTCAGAAGACATTTTGTCTGTTCTTTACCTGGAAACTTAATGAGAACATTTTGGGAATGTTCTGTGGTGGTTGTTACAGATGTTGTGTAAGGAGAACATTCTAAGGATATTTCATTTAAAACATTTTCTCAAAAACAAAAAAACACTTTTGTTTTTGGGATGTCATCATCCTAATGTTAGATAAAACCCTAACTATACTGAACAATGTTTCATGTGCTGAAAGAAATGATCCCAGAAATGTTCCATACACACAACAAGCTTATTCCCCTCAAATTTCATGCACAAATTTGTTTAGATCCCTGTTAGTGAGCATATCTCCTTTGCCAATATAATTCACCCACCTGACAGTTGTGGCATATCAAGATGCTGATTAAAAAGCATTACACAGGTGCACCTTGTGCTGGGGACAATAAAAGGCCACTCTAAAATGTGCAATTTTGTCACACAACACAATGCCACAGATGTCACATTTTTTGAGGGAGTGTGCAAATGGCATGCTGACTGCAGGAATGTCCACCAGAGCTGTTGCCTGAGAAGTAAATCTCTCTACCATAAGTCAACTTCAACGTCATTTTAGAGAATTTGGCAGTACGTCCAACCGGCCTCACGACCGCTGAGGAGTATTTATTTATGTAATAAAGCCCTTTTGTGGGGAAAAACTCATTCTGATTGGCTGGGCCTAGCTCCCCAGTGGGTGGGCCTATGCCATCCAAGGCCGGCCCATGGCTGCGCCCCTGCCCAGTCATGTAATATCCATAAATTAGGGCAGAATGAATTTATTTCAATTGACTGATTTCCTTCTATGAACTGTAACTCAGTAAAATCTTTGAAATTGTTGTATGTTGCGTTTATATATTTGTTCAGTATAGAAATTAATGGGAATCTTAGCTTATGTTCTGTGAATGTTCCTGGTTTGCTGGGTAGATCTTTGATCATTCACAATCCAAGATGGTTTCATGTTATTAAACTGACTGAGATAACTACAGTATGTCTAAACTGTAGTAAATAGACAGTTAGGTTGAAAGTCAAGAGAATTCCTGGCTTTCAACTCTGAGAATCAAAAGCCCACGGCCACATCAATAGCACAACAGTAGCTATGATACCTGTTTGGCAATCTCGTTCAGAAGATGACTGGGAATTTTCCAGGAGTGTAAAAAAAATTATTACTAACCATGTTTCTATCCACAGTTTTTATGCGAGTAAGTAACATTTTATGAATTCCGACAGATCATTTGTTCGTTGGACGGTGGGATCTTTTTGTGTCTGTATAATTAATTATTCAACAAATTGCAGTGAAAACACCTTTATGCGCAAATACTGATATAATAACCATAGAAGTGAATTTGGAGTCACGCGATGACATGTTGTGTGGTCCTCCTACTACGTGTGTGGTCCTCCCACTACCACTCTGGAAAGCATGCTTATTATGCTACTGATGAAATAAGTTATAATGAACTTCACAGGGTGGTGAAAATGCAAGGTGATGAGCTTGATAATCTTTTCCAATAAATAACTCGCTCTTTTGCCATAATAATCACATCATGTAGTCTATAGCCTACCCGCACTGTATCTGCGAGTTGTTGGCTAGAGCGTAAGTGACAAAACCATCATTAGAGTTGAAAATGTGATGGAAACCCAGTACATTTTTTATTTGGTACATGGGAATTTAACTGTAAAATATGATTGAAACATCTTTGGTGGGAAAATGCCATATTGTTTTTATGCAGATTTTAGAATATTCGCATGAAAACCTGTCACCAATTGGATGGAAACCTAGCTACTGTTGCAAAAGGGAACTGCTCGCATTCCCCATCAGTAGCTAAATTTCCATCCAATTAGCAACCGATTGTCATGCGGATATTCTAGAACCTGCATAAAGAAAATATGAGCATTTTCCCACCAGTGGTGTGTTTCCACCAAACGGACTTGTTGCAGATAAAATCAGAGCGTGTTGACGTAGTACGGACAAAATGTCGTTTTTCGCTAAGTTTTCATGTACCGAATAATAATCTAAAGTTCCATGTGTTTCCATCCCATTTTCAACTACACCAATAGCTTTGACACAAACACTGTTGCATTAAATAGCAAATGTGCCTACTCTGGTCTTGGCACGTGCACTCCAGCCAACAGCTTGAAGATACTGTGCAGGTAGGCTACTCTACATTATTATGGATAAAAGTGAGAATATTTGTATTTGTCAAACAGCAGTCAAGCATCAATCATCGAGTCACCAGAATAAATATTTATTGTAAAGGAGCATCAAGATCACTGTGCACTTTCACCACCCTGTGAAGTTCATCATCATTTATTTAATCTGTAGCCTAATAAACTGCATGGTTTCCCGAGTCTAGTGGAAGGAGTTTGGGGAAGATAATTTTCACCATAAAAATACACCTTTATAATAAAGCATTACATGCATAATCGCATTTCCCGTAACTTTCAAGAACAGTGTTTTCCCGCTAATTGATTGCATTTTGGAACGTTTGCGCTTTTAGCCTACTGCCTTGTGCACATTGCTATGCATATAATGTGAAGAAATAGCCTAATAGTTTATCAACTTTTTAAGCTAAACGATCAGCCTCATTGCTTTAAAAAAAAATGTGGGATGGGAATGGTTGTATTAATTTGTGATCTATTGCATCCCACAACTGTCCCAGAGTATGGTTGGAATATTTATTTATTGCACAGAAGGACAAGTTGACCAATAGAATATGTCAACTTTTGTACTATGGGGGATAGTAGATTGACATAGGCTAGTGCTTTTGCTGTTTGTTAGGCCTACTCATCTTGTTGGCTGACGAAAAGTAGGCTAAATGTGGATAGTTCTAACATCTTCAACATGCCCCTTGGAATTTGATCACGTGACAGGCATTGACTATATCTGAGAGAGCCATGTGAGTGAGAGGTGCTTCGGAGGACGGCAGCCTGGAGAAGGGAATTATAATTAGCCTATTATATTCAGCTCAAGGGCACAACCGCCACTTTGGCCCAAAAGGCATGGATTTTTTTAGGGGGCATTACAGCCACACAAGGGGAACGCTGCCGGGAAATTCGAGGCATGGTGAAAATATTATCAAGTGCTTGTCAAATTGTGAATGAGAGACTGATGAAGTGTGTGAAGCTGGCGACTTTTTTCATCATTAGAGTCCCATCATGCAGCCTTAGAATGTATTAAACATCAAAACATATAGCCCAATGTTTGTATCACAACTAAAGTTATTCAGACCTGTCTAAAATAAATAATGGATGTATTGTGATGGTGTAGGCTATATTAAATGGATTTATTTTGTGGGCAGTTCACCTGACAAGGGGGCAAGGCTATGTCCATTTGTTAGATAAACCCACGGGCTCGTGATCAAATAAATACTTGGTAAAATCTCCACACAATGTCTAAGTAAATTCTTGCATCTTCAACTTTTCAATACCAGAAACTCAATATAACAAAAATATCTCATAACACTGAAGCAGCGAACTTTGTGAAGACCAATATGTGTCATTCTCAAAACTTTTGACCACGACTGTATATATACATATACATACACACATTCATATACACTACATACATATGAATACATATACATACATATACAGTGGGGGAAAAAAGTATTTAGTCAGCCACCAATTGTGCAAGTTCTCCCACTTAAAAAGATGAGAGAGGCCTGTAATTTTCATCATAGGTAAAGGTCAACTATGACAGACAAAATGAGAATATTTTTTCCAGAAAATCACATTGTAGGATTTTTAATGAATTTATTTGCAAATTATGGTGGAAAATAAGTATTTGGTCAATAACAAAAGTTTCTCAATACTTTGTTATATACCCTTTGTTGGCAATGACACAGGTCAAACGTTTTCTGTAAGTCTTCACAAGGTTTTCACACACTGTTGCTGGTATTTTGGCCCATTCCTCCATGCAGATCTCCTCTAGAGCAGTGATGTTTTGGGGCTGTCGCTGGACAACACAGACTTTCAACTCCCTCCAAAGATTTTCTATAGGGTTGAGATCTGGAGACTGGCTAGGCCACTCCAGGACCTTGAAATGCTTCTTACGAAGCCACTCCTTCTTTGCCCGGGCGGTGTGTTTGGGATCATTGTCATGCTGAAAGACCCAGCCACGTTTCATCTTCAATGCCCTTGCTGATGGAAGGAGGTTTTCACTCAAAATCTCACGATACATGGCCCCATTCATTCTTTCCTTTACACGGATTAGTCGTCCTGGTCCCTTTGCAGAAAAACAGCCCCAAAGCATGATGTTTCCACCCCCATGCTTCACAGTAGGTATGGTGTTCTTTGGATGCAACTCAGCATTCTTTGTCCTCCAAACACGACGAGATGAGTTTTTACCAAAAAGTTCCATTTTGGTTTCATCTGACCATATGACATTCTCCCAATCCTCTTCTGGATCATCCAAATGCACTCTAGTACACTTCAGACGGGCCTGGACATGTACTGGCTTAAGCAGGGGGACACATCTGGCACTGCAGAATTTGAGTCCCTGGCGGCGTAGTGTGTTACTGATGGTAGGCTTTGTTACTTTGGTCCCAGCTCTCTGCAGGTCATTCACTAGGTCCCCCCGTGTGGTTCTGGGATTTTTTCTCACCGTTCTTGTGATCATTTTGACCCCACGGGGTGAGATCTTGTGTGGAGCCCCAGATCGAGGGAGATTATCAGTGGTCTTGCATGTCTTCCATTTCCTAATAATTGCTCCCACAGTTGATTTCTTCAAACCAAGCTGCTTACCTATTGCAGATTCAGTCTTCCCAGCCTGGTGCAGGTCTACAATGTTGTTTCTGGTGTCCTTTGACAGCTCTTTGGTCTTGGCCATAGTGGAGTTTGGAGTGTGACTGTTTGAGGTTGTGGACAGGTGTCTTTTATACTGATAACAAGTTCAAACAGGTGCCATTAATACAGGTAACAAGTGGAGGACAGAGGAGCCTCTTAAAGAAGAAGTTACAGGTCTGTGAGAGCCAGAAATCTTGCTTGTTTGTAGGTGACCAAATACTTATTTTTTAAATTTTTAGTCATTTAGCAGACGCTCTTATCCAGAGCGACTTACAGTTAGTGAACATATATTTTTTATACTAGCCCCCCGTGGGAATCGAACCCACAACCCTGGCGTTGCAAACACCATGCTCTATCAACTGAGCTACATCCCTGCCGGCCATTCCCTCCCCTACCCTGGGTCAATTGTGCGCCGCCCATGAGTCTCCCGGTCGCGGCCGGCTGCGACAGAGCCTGGATTCGAACAAGGATCTCTAGTGGCACAGTTAGCACTGCGATGCAGTGCCTTAGACCACTGCGCCACTCAGGATGACCTATTTTCCACCATAATTTGCAAATCAATTCATTAAAAATCCTACAATGTGATTTTCTGGATATTTTTTTCTAAATTTGTCTGTCATAGTTGACGTGTACCTATGATGAAAATTACAGGCCTCTCTCATCTTTTTAAGTGGGAGAACTTGCACAATTGGTGGCTGACTAAATACTTTTTTTCCACTGTATATGTGAACTTTGAATGGTTTGTTTATGTTAGGAGATACCTGGAACTTCCTTGCACACACTCAAGTTAAGTGTCAAATTTGTAAACAACATAAACCAAAAGAGAAACATTATCAACACCTTGGTGTTGATTACTGTGAGCCTTGCAGTTTGCAACAAAGATTATGCACTTTTGGAGCCATCTTGTGTCAATCAAGCTGCATTCAGATTTTCTGTAACACTTCAAAAGTGAAACAGAGTGGCTTTGGATAAACCAAGTTGAGTATATACATCAAACCCAAAAGTAAGGCACAAGCAGATGCGACTGAACTCAGTTAATTCACCACCTTCACTCCTTTGATGACTATGCCAATGTCTTCTGGTGGATGCAGTAGTCCTTCACCTTCCTTACGAATGACAAACACTGCCATGGTGAGCTGCTCCAAATACACGGCCGCAACACAGTAGCTGTTCCTGATTGGCTGAGTAGGTGGGGCGGGGCCGAGTGCAGGTAGATTGTTCCACATTCAGCAGACATGCATTGCATTAACCAGGCTGATAATAGCTCATTTCCAATTTGATACATTTTTCTAAAGGAGTTATAGGCCTATTCAGGCTGGTTATAGGCAGCTTATCACATTCGACCTATACCTTAGTAGGCCATATAGCCCATCTATAATATTTAAAAAGGACTGAAGACAGAAACAGATCATTTGGTTACATTTCAACATATTTATTGGTGAAACCAAAGTGCTGTAACATACAGTTTAATAGGTACACCCATCTAGTACCGGGTCGGACCCCCCTTTGCCTCCTAAACAGCCTGAATTCTTCGGGACATGGATTCTACAAGCTGTCGGGAAAACGTTCCACATGGATGTTGGTCCATGCTGACGCGACGGTAGTACTTTCATGGTGTGAACAGTCCGTTCCATCTCACCCCAGAGATGCTCTATTTGATTTAGGTCTGGGGACTGCTCAGGCCTTTCAAGTAAACTGAACTCGCTGTCATGTTCCTGGAACCATTCTGAGACAATACGTGCTTTGTGACATTGCGCATTATCCTGTTGGATAATGTGACGTTCAAACGTTGCACAATTGATATCAAGGGACCTAACGTGTGCCAGGAAAAAAAATTCCGCACACCATTACACCACAGCCACCAGCCTGTACCGTTGACACCAGGCAGGATAGGTCCATGGACTTTATTTTTTTCCTTCATTCTTTTTGGAAACAATATTTTTGTTTTTGATAACAATGAGTTTTTATTGCGTACACTACAGGTCAAAAGTTTTAGAACACCCACTCATTCAAAGGTTTTTCTTTATTTTTAACTTTTTTCTACATTGTAGAATAATAGTATGTGAACACCTCTTGAAATTAGTGGATTCGGCTATTTCAGCCACACCCGTTGCTGACAGGTGTATAAAATTGAGCACACAGCCATGCAATATCCATAGACACACATTGGCAGTAGAATGGCCTTACTGAAGAGCTCAATGACTTTCAACGTGGCACCGTCATAGGATGCCACCTTTCCAACAAGTCAGTTTGTCAAATTCCTGCCCTGCTAGAGCTGCCCCGATCAATTGTACAGTAAATGCTGTTATTGTGAAGTAGAAACGTCTAGGAGCAACAACGGCTCAGCCGCGAAGTGGTAGGCCACACAAGCTCACAGAACGGGACTGCCAAGTCCTTGGTTGCAACACTCACTACCCGAGTTCCAAACTGCCTCTGGAAGGAACGTCAGCACAGTAACTGTTCGTCAGGAGATTTTTTTTAATGGGTTTCCATGGCTGAGCAGCCGCACACAAGCCTAAGATAACCATGCGCAATGCCAAGCTCACCGCCATTGGACTCAGTGGAAACGCGTTCTCTGGAGTGATGAATCACGCTTCACCATCTGGCAGTCCGACGGACTAATCTGGGTTTGGCGCTGACTGCGAGCCAGGCCTAATCGCCCAACACCAGTGCCCAACCTCACTAATGCTCTTGTGGCTGAATGGAAGCAAGTCCCCACAGCAACGTTCCAACATCCATTGGAAAGCCTTCACAGAAGAGTGGAGGCTGTTATAGCAGCAACGGGGGGACCAACTCCATATTAATGCCCATGATTTTGAATTTTGGAAATGTGTCCACATACTTTTGGTCATGTAGTGTAGACCCTTTAAACATTATATTACAATTAAATATATTTTTTAAAAATACAATGTTGAATACAGACTTCTGGTGCCAAATTCGTCTGTAAAAGTACACCTTGTAGATTTATGCTTGTGGTCTTTTCACCATTTTGAGAAATCATATGAAGCTTCTCTGATTCATACTAGACACCTTAATAATGCATAATATATTATTTATTTGTGAATAAGTACAACTTATTGAGACCGATGGGATTTAATGTGTGAGGTAGAAAGCGGATCGTTCAGTCGACGTTCCTACCATTCCTAGACTATGGTGACTTAATTTACATGAATGCAGCTGCCACTTCATTAAAGGACAAGTTTTATTTTTTACAACCAAATCTCCAGACACCTTTTTTTGTGATTTCACATGTTTTTGAAATTTCCCCCAAACAGCAAATTATTTCCATTGGCGTCCCCAAAAAGATGAACAACGGCTCCAAAAACACCCACATTTGTCCTTTTAGAAATGGCAAAGCTCTCAGTATAGTGATGCAAGTCTTTAGATGTTGTACACATGAAATTGTGTCATTACGAACTTTATCCGCAACATTATTTTCCATTTTCGGCCAGGTAAATGTACAGTTGAAGTCGGAAGTTTACATACACCTTAGCCAAATACATTTAAACTCAGTTTTTCACAATTCCTGACATTTAATCCTAGTAAAAATTCCCTGTCTGTCACGGTTTCGGCCGAGGCTGCTCCTCCTCCTTGTTCGGGCAGGTTTCGGCGGTCGTCGTCCCCGGAGTACTAGCTGCCACCGATCTATGTTTCATGTTCGTTTGGTTTTGTCTTGATGTTGTACACCTGTGTCTAGTTAGTCCTCATTAGTGTCCTATTTAGTTCTCGTTGTGTGTGTTTGGTGTTGTGTGTGATTGCTCTTCTGTTTGGTGTTCTGAGCTACGTACTTCCCTCCGTTGTTTGGAGTGGTTTTCGCACATGCTAGTGCGCCTTTTGTTTGACGCCTGTGTGCGCCTTTATTTCGCCTCCGGGCTTATTGTGCTCGTGTACTACGTGAATAATTCACTAAAGTCTTTTGGACTTAGCTTCTGCGTCCTGCGCTTGATTCCTGCACCACACCCACCTTCAGCACCCCTGACACTGTCTTAGGTCAGTTAGGATCACCACTTCATTTTAAAGAATGTGTAATGTCAGTAGAGAGTGATTTATTTCAGCTTTTATTTATTTCATCACATTCCCAGTGGGTCAGAAGTTTATATATACTCAATTAGTTTTTGGTAGCATTGCCTTTAAATTGTTTAACTTGGGTCAAACGTTTTGGGTAGCCTTCCACAAGCTTCCCACAATAAGTTGGGTGAATTTTGGCCCATTCCTCCTGACAGAGCTGGTGTAACTGAGTCAGGTTTGTAGGCCTCCTTGCTCTCACACGCTTTTTCAGTTCTGCCCACACATTTTCTATAGGATTCATTTGCACTTTTCGCACCAAAGTATGTTCATTCAAGGTAGGCCTTGAAATACATCCACAGGTACACCTCCAATTGACTCAAATGTTGTCAATTAGCCTATCAGAAGCTTCTAAAGCCATGACATCATTTTCTGGAATTTTCCAAGCTGTTTAAAGGCACAGTCAACTTAGTGTATGTAAACTTCTGACCCACTGGAATTGGGATACAGTGAATTATAAGTGAAATGATCTGTCTCTAAACAATTGTTGGAAAAATTACTTGTGTCATGCACAAAGTAGATGTCCTAACCGACTTGCCAAAACTATAGTTTGTTAACAAGAAATTTGTGGAGTGGTTGAAAAACGAGTTTTAATGACTCCAACCCAAGTGTATGTAAACTTCCGACTTCAACTGTATTTGAAAGTGCATATCACGATCTGACATAATGGTAGCCTACTTATTTGGCTTTACATTAGAGATTTGCAATTTGTTCATGATTCTTGGTTGATTTACAAGCATTTTGAATAAAGAGCCATTTGGGAACCAAATGATGAGGCTCTTTTATGTGAACGGAGCCAAATGATGCGGCTCACCAAAAAGACTGAATGCTCATGAACTACACCTCAGTTATGGAACAATATGCATAGAAATGAATGGCCTATGGCTGTTTTTTGTTTTGTTTTTCACTGAATGCCATATTAGACAGCTGATCCATGGGAATACTGTATCTTTGAGGAAAAGCAGCATGCCCCAGATTCAATCCACAGGAGGCTGCTGTTGTGCGTTTTATATGAAAACAATAAAAGGGTCCTAAATGAGGCACTAAGCTGAGGTTGGAACCTCCAGTTATCAATAATATGCCCGGACAGTCTTGGGCCCTGCTATGGGATTGATTTAAAAGGAGAGAAGCCCTCCCAAATCTTCTGGGAGATGTTCCATCAATGGAAGAATGGCCATTCTATTAGTACAGGAGACACACAGTGTAAAGGACTGGAGCTGGGTCAGGAAATGCTGACTGAACATGGTAGGCAGATGGAGAGGGCATATTAAAACAGCCTCTCCATCACCTAGGTACACCTTTAAACATCTAATTAATCTGGGAGATTATAAGGTGCTCCAGCAACAGCTCCTGAAGGTACTACTATAATAACTTCTTATTAATTCAAAACAAAATGTACCTTATATGCTGTCTTTTCATTTCACTCCCCCGCCTCGTTGTTTTCTGTATCTCTTTTGGAAAGTTGCTTAACCAGATGTTTTGGCTGGATGCTGGTCCACAGGCGTTCTGGCTTAGTCCCTGTAGCCTGATGCCCCTGAGGGTTTAAGCAGCTTCCCCACAGGTAGCCCTGATACCCTTCTGGTACCTAACCTTAGACACACAGGGAGCATCAGGACTCCCCTTTATGGGTCTGGCTCCACTTCAAAGGCTGAGGCCCTGCCAGTCCTCCTTAATCAAAGAGAGACGAGGGAAGCCGAGCTCACACGCACATGCACAAATGCATGCATGTAATCAGACACACACAAATGGAGATGCACACACACACACACACACACACACACACACACACACACACACCTCATTCAATGAAGAAGGAGTGAAGCCAAGCTTGTCTCCTGCAGCTCCAGGATCTCTTTCTCTGGGTGGAAACTCAGACCTTCTTTAGCAGGTCTACAGTATGTAGCAGGTCTTTCATATACATATGTATGGGTGGTTCTCTGTCAGACACACACAAGTAAAACAAGTTGGTAGGCTTTACATCAGCATTCCCAAAATTGGGGTTGCGACACCATGTTGGGTGGCCTGATTTCAAAATGGGGTTGTAAGAGAAACAAAACAAAAAATCGAATCAAATCTGAAGTCAACTGAATGTGCTTAATTCATTGAACCACCTTTACATGAGTAACCTCTATCTGTTGCGACAAATAGAGCTGATTCAGTTGTAGCTAACTGGAACAAGTACAGTCCCTTCAGAAAGTATTCATACTCGTTGATATTCCACATTTTGTTGTGTTACAGCCTGAATTCAACGTTTACCCCATAATGACAAAGTGAAAACATTTTTGGGAATTTTTTCAAATGTATTGAAAATGAAATACAGAAATATCTCATTTACATAAGTATGCACACCGCTGAGTCAATACTTTGTAGAAGCACCTTTGGTAGCGATAACAGCTGTGAGTCTTTCTGGGTAAGTCTCTAAGAGCTTTCCAAACCTGGATTGTGCATCATTTGCCCATTATTCTTTTCAGAATTCTTCAAGCTCAAATTGGTTGTTGATCATTGCTAGACAACCATTTTCAGGTCTTGCCATTATAAATTATTTGTTTATTTACCCCCTTTTGATCTTGTCTCATCACTGCAACTCCCCAATGGATATTCCTTTAGTGCCTTGTAGCAAACAGGATGCATGTTTTGGAATATTTGTATTCTATAGAGGCTTTCTTTTTTTAACTCTGTCAATTAGGTTAGTATTGTAGAGTAACTACAATGTTGTTGATCCATCCTCAGCTTTCTCCTATCACAGCCATTACACTCTGTTTTAAAGTCACCATTGGCCTCATGTAATCCCTGAGCGGTTTCCTTCCTCTCCGGCAACTGAGTTAGGAAGGATGCCTGTATATTTGTAGTGACTGGGTATATTGATACACCATCCGAAGTGTCTTCCAAAGAAAGCCTCGTGATACAATTTTAAATATCTATTTAATCTAATAGATAATAACTTAGTAATTATAGAAGCATCAAACCCTCACTTAATCACAGTGTATGACTTGGATCCACAGTAGTCTATCAGGGTTCTCCAGAGAACTCTCTGTTTGAGAGGCAGAATAGGGTACTGACAGTGCTATACCTGCAGTTTCTCCAGAGTATATGGGAGTCTTTATCCGTTCCAAATGAAGCAGGTGAGTGCTTAGAGGGATCATAGAGGATTGGGACCATCACAAAGTAATATCCTTCGTTGTTCCCCCCCTTAAGCTCCACCTCCTTCCTTTCCCCTCACAGTCAAGACACACCAGTAAAATTGAAAATGTATCACTGAGCCATTTCCTTCTCAAATAAGACTCAGTCAATCTTATTAAATAAGTCCTGGTCATTTCATATAGCAGCCTCAGAGAAGGTGGTGGTGAGTGACAGTTAATTTTCACATGAGTTCCGGAGATGGCAGCCTCTTATCAGTGACCTGCCATCCTGTACGAGGCGTGCCGTTCCTTTTAATTACACTTAATACAGAAAAGATGGAGCCAGTCTTCACACAGGTCACACTGTAGTAGTAAATATGGCCGCCCTCTTCAACTCCAGTTCTCATCTCTGCTCTCCTCGTTGCATATTCTGCTGGATGTCAGATAGCGGGGAACAAAATGATTCTGTGTCAATTAGAATCACTCAGGCGAGCCGCAGTTTATCAGGGGCTGATAATGTCTACGTGGATTGAATGGGAGCGAGATAGAGTCAGAGACTAAGGTAAAAGGACACAAAGTGAGACAGGACAATGTGGGAATCTTACAGTACGGCAAGGCATAAATAGATGCCTTGAGTATGGAGAAGAGTGTGCTGTAGGATAGACAGGGAGGAGTTGGGTGCTGAGATTAAGGAGGAGGTACAATGAGGGGAGAATATTGAGAGATGTAAGGAGACTCTGGAGATAGAAACTAGGAAATAATATGGTGAGGAGAGACTATTGAGAGACAGGAGGAAAGGAGAGAGATGTGAGCAGGACTATTGAGACAAGAAGAGAGGCTATAGAGGATATGTGTTTAACTCAAGGCCCTGGCCCGTGAGCCCATTCAATCCGTTCTGTGGGTGGTTTGATGTTGTTGTTTTTTATCTCTGGGAAAATCAATCTCAATCAACATTGAGATGACTGAAATCTAATAGAAACTAACTCCATTAAAGCAGTCCAGTGGTTTGTGTGTTAATCCTTTCTCTAGAAAAAGTTACACTGAATCTGTCCCGGCCTGGTCCGGATCACCTCTTATATACTGGTACCGGCCTTGTAATTGGCCGAGGTCCAAGGTGGGCAGGGTCAGAGGTGACGATTGACAGATCAAGGGTCCTGTGAGAGATCAGAGGTGTAACCGGAAACTGGAAACTTACACTTCTGAGGAGTTGGGTGGAGCACTCCCACCCTGCAGCAGATTGCCATCAGAAAACAAGGCAAGATCTGACTGGAAGGAGTAGAGTTTTCCACAGAAACTGTGTAGAAATGATTATGGACCTACATGTATAGTGTCTTCACTCTGTCCAGCAGTCATCAAAACGAAAGCTACACTTAACAAAGATCTAAACGCAACATGCAACAATTTAAACGATTTTACTGAGTTACAGTTCAAATCAGTCAATCAAAATAAATTCAGTAAGCCCTAATCTATGGATTTCACATAACTGGAAATACAGATATGCATCTAATGGTCCCAGATATAAGTGTCTAAGCCCTGGGGGGGTTCTAGTAAGATATATGGAATTGTTTTAAGAAGGCCATACCAAGGATCATTTTGCTATTTGATTTAGAATTTTAAGGCCCCTTGAAGTATCCAAAAAATATATGTAAAGAATATTTGATAAAAAATATTTTTTGGCCTTCCTGCTATTAGCCCATACAAATTCAGTCAATAACAGATTCACTACATGGAACAGCAGATAGTCCCCCCAAAATATTAATAGGAAGTTTGTTCTGAAGTGTCTGTCCTATATCTGAGAGATATAAGAAGATCAGGAAGCATTTATTTTTTTGGGCACTGAACAGTCTCCATATACAGTGGGGAAAAAAAGTATTTAGTCAGCCACCAATTGTGCAAATTCTCCCACTTAAAAAGATGAGAGGCCTGTAATTTTCATCATAGGTACACGTCAACTATGACAGACAAATTGACAAAAAAAATCCAGAAAATCACATTGTAGGATTTTTAATGAATTTATTTGTAAATTATGGTGGAAAATAAGTATTGGTGGATTTTACTGCAATCACCTGGACAATTTAACTCTCCCTCAAAACTTGAGACATCTGTGGCATTATGTTGTGTGAAAAAACTGCACAATTTAGAGTGGCCTTTTATTGTCCCCAGCACAAGGTAATGATCATGCTGTTTAATCAGCTACTTGATGTACCACAGCTGTCAGGTGGGTGGATAATCTTGGCAAACGAGAAATTCTCACTAACACGGAAGTAAACAAATTAGTATCCTTACACAGGGACACTCAAAGTAAATCTTAAATTAATCATCCTTTATTATCAGCGTGCTGAAGAGGTTCCAACCAACTCAATGCACCAAGTACACATGTCAATCAGGAGCTCCACCCGGGGCAGTCCCATTAGTTCTCTCACATACAGTAAGTTATATTTGCATGATTTAGCTTATTCATCGTTCATAATTAATTAATCATTAACGTTTGCTTCCTTCATGTGACCGACCAATACTGGGTCATGCATGTGACAGACCAATACCTCATGAGGCTTCTTCTCTAAGCTGAGACCTTAAAACTGAGATATGCCTTTCTCAAAACAAGGTTTGGGCGTACTGCCAAATTGCAGATTCATTCAATCAGTCACTTGCATGAACATAGAAAATTGGTTATTTGAAAAGCACATGAATAGAACACAGAAATTGGTTATTAGAAAAGCACAAACAATAAAATGTTCCATCACATTCCATCCTCTTATTACTTGTATGTTAACAATCATTACATTTTAAGGTAAGCATTAGATTTTAAACCCTTCATTCTGGGTTATACAATCTAATTAGTATGGTAATACTAGCATCATAATAAAGGTTATACTTCCATTAATGGGAGTGAAATTATCAAAAATACACTCACACACACAGCATGTTAAATAACACAATTTAGACAAACTCTGAAAATAAAACACACTGCAGCCCATTTGGCAATTTGGGATCCCCAACTTCCAACCAGGGATTCCAACCAAGTTGCAGGCATCCACTCTGGTTGTGGGGAATTATTCTTAGCAACAGTGGCAATGTATTCAGCGAGATGCCCCCTTGACCTGTGCCCCCTTGACCTGCCAAAAGATAGTCAAGAGCCTCTCTGTTTTGCAGAGCCAGTTTACGCAATTCTTTTAGCATTGCCAATTTTTTGTACGTCTCTAGAGAGTTCCTGAATTTGGTTCGGGCACATTGTTGGTCATAGTCATAAAAGGCATTTTTCTTATCAATGCTATAGTAAAGTTCACCACTTAACCGGACCCAACCCAGGGCCCAGCAGGGCTATCCTTCCACGATGACCATCTACTTTTGGGCCACTACATCCGGCCGGCATTAGTCCCTTTCACTCAGGACTCCTTCATTGTTGACCTCACACGTTGGTTCTATCATTTGAATTTAAGACCCTCAACTTAGCACACACCGACACTGGCAGAATGTACATTTACATACAGTATATTTATCTTACATTTCTAGCATTAACTTTTCTCATCACCGCCCCCATTTGTGTTAATGACAGATTGGTATCTCAATGCATTCTTAGTCTAAATTACTATACGTTTCGCAGTGTGCAGACCTCCACATTCAACCTGATACCCCAAATAAACTACTTTGGATAAGTCAAAATCAATTACAGGCACGGTTGACCACCACCCTCCCTCCCGGCACATCCTTCTGGCGTTTCTTCATGTTCTTCGTCCGATAGTGTTTCAGTTCGTCCTCCAATGGCACATGTTCAAAGTGGATGGCCCTTGATAATGTCTCTCACCTGAGGCGCCACTGACCTTTACAGTCCATTATGTGTTGTCAATTTTTCTACCAGTACACCAGCAGCATGAGAGAAGTTTGGACGGGATCTCTCTCCATGCTCACTCCACGCTCACTCCTGAGAGAAAAGGCATGAGAGAAAAGGCAGTTGATAGCTTCGACTGGATGCTGTGTACAGGTTGCTGGCTCGGAATCAGGTCTCACGGTAGACGTGGTGAAGGACCATACTGTAATATTACATTAATATGGATTTTTATCTCTGTTGCTAAATAAGAATTGAATTGGTTCCTCTCACTGGGTTTGTGTGTGTGAAATGGGCATCTGATCTGTGTTCGGGTCAAATTCTACAGTTGTCTTATCTTATCAGTGACTGAAACCAGACTGTGACCCTGTGGCTCTGTTTAGGCATATCCCTGGAACAAGCCAGGGTTGAACAGAGTTCAGGCTAAACCCTCTGTCTTTCCTTGGGCGTCTTCATAATTAATTACAGCATGTCGGGGTGGGAGAGAGGGGCTTGGGTATGTTTGAGAGATTGATTGAGGACCTGCCATGTCCAACAATCAATCTCCAGGTCAAGCCAGGGTGAGCCAGGGTTGAAGAGAGTTCAAACTGAACATGATTATTTTTGCATGACAGGGCTTGATTGATTGCACCACCCCATTGTTTCCAAACTGAATACATAGAGAAGAAGTCAGATTTCGCCACTATCATAAACTAAGGAAGTGGGCAGAGCGGTCAAGAGGTGGAAACTGGAGACAGTGGTGGCGGAACCCAAGAGGGAGGGGTTAAGCTAAAATGTATGTAAAATGACTATATAAACTGAGATGTGGGAAGGGAGATGCTCTGCAGACCACTAGGCTTTGTCCATTGTAATGAAGTCTATGTTAATTCTACAAAAACTCTGGAAATACTTTGGTTCTTTGATCAATATAAGGACGTATTTGCCACAACATAACTGCCGACCACGAAGGGACTGGAAAAAGAGACCATAGGGGTGCTGCGCCATCTGGACGAAGCTGAGTGAATCACACACAAATATAGTGGCCACTATGAACAAAGGTAAGCAACGTTCTTGCTTTTAGTCTAGAAATTGTGTTATTCGCCCAGCTGATTCTGGAAGGTCAGGTACTGAGGGTCTCTCCATTATTAAGGGCTACATTTAGGAAAAGTACAGAGTTTTTGTTGAAATGAGAAATAAGCATGCGTGCAATGTTGTTGATTTTTAAGCAGGCTGGCAGACAGGCAGACCAGTAGACAAGCAGGCTAGCAGACAGGCGGGCTAGTAGACAAGCAGGCTGGCAGACAGGCAGGCCAGTAGACAAGCAGGCTAGCAGACAGGCAGGCTAGTAGACAAGCAGGCTAGCAGACTGCTCCGGAGTGGGGCAGCTGACCGGTGCCGGACCAGGCACCGGTGGAACAGGCACGGGCCGTGCCGGACTGGACACACGCACCACTGGCTTGGTGCAGGGAGCAGGAACGGGCCGGACTGGGCTGACGACGCGCACCCCTGGCTTGGTGCGGGGAGCAGGAACGGGCCGGACTGGGCTGACGACGCGCACCACTGGCTTGGTGCGGGGAGCAGGAACGGGCCGGACTGGGCTGACGACGCCCACCACTGGCTTGGTGCGGGGAGCAGGAACGGGCCGTACCGGACTGGCGACGCGCACCACTGGCCTGGTGCGGGGAGCAGGAACAGGCCGGGCCGGGCTGGCGACGCGCACCACTGGCTGGGTGCGAGGAGCAGGAACGGTCCGAACCATACTGGGAACACCCACCACTGGCTTAGTGCGGGAATCAGGAACGGGCCAGACCGGACTGGCGACACGCACCACTCGATTGGTGCGAGGAGCGGGACTGGGTTCCTTCATTAACCCCCGCTCCTTCTGCTGCCTAACCAGCTCCTCTCGCCGTGCCTCTACACTTTCCTTCTGCTCCCTCTGCACCAATGACCCCCTTAATCTGGCGGCCTCCTCTGCTAAACGGCTGAACGGCTCTATCGCGGCCCCCTGCTGCCTCGTCGTCCACGGCGTGAGCCCCCCCCCTAAAAATGTTTTGGCCTTGTCTCTCCCCCGTGATCATGGCCTCCATCCCTCTTGCCAGACTCTCGCTCATCTCCTCCCAAGTCCATCCTCTCTCCTCATCACGCTGCTTGATCCAGGATTGGTGGGATCTTCTGTCACAATCGTTCATTAACGAGAAGGACCAAGGCGCAGCGTGATATGTATTCATATTTATTTACGTACTGAACACACGACAAAACAACAAACGAAACGTGAAGTCCAAGGTAGACAAAATAACATACCTCACACGGAACAAGATCCCACAACTGACTGGTGCCAAAAGGCTGCCTAAGTATTGGCCCCAATCAGAGACAACGAGCTACAGCTGCCTCTGATTGGGAACCACCTTGGGCAACATAGATCTAAACGATCTAGAAACTAAACATAGAAAGAAACACAACACGAAATATACACAACCTGACTCAACAAATACCGTCCCCTGAGTCAGGGCGTGACAGACAAGGGGGCAGAGGGAACACTTATACACAGACTAATGAGGGGATATGAACCAGGTGTCTGTAATTGACAAGACAAGACAAATGGAATGATGATATATGGAGCGGCAGTGGCTAGTAAGCCGGTGACGACGAACGCCGAAAGCCTGACCGAACAAGGAGGGGAGGCAGCCTCGGCGGAAGTTGTGACACAACTACAGCAAGTGTTTGTTTTGTTACCTGTAGCCTAATCAGAAAGGACAGTTACCTAAATCTACTGACTTCTAATAATAGTGGATTGGTAATTGCATAGAGCTGTGGCTATGATCTTAATGGATAACAAAGGAAAGTAAGTTAATGTGGAAGTTGAGTTGGAAATGTTCTTTGACTATTTCTAATTATAATTACTCAATTCTATAGTTTGCGTAACACCAGTGATTTATGCAAACAGTTAATGAATTCTAAAATGATAATCTGTTTCCGTTACGTGGAACAGTGGATTGCAGGTCGTTTTGACTATTACGCGGATGGGATAGCACCAACCTTTTGGAGGTTCTAGATTTGTTAAACAACAAATGTATATTCTGACTAAATTAATGCAATAGGCTACAATGATAACATTGTCGGAAAGGGGAACAATCTAAATGCGAAACAGCTATTACCTATGTCGTTGATCCAGTAACAATACCAGGATAATAGAACCACAAATAGAAGTGTCTATAGTATTGAGAGAATTTCAGTGGGTTATTCCAAAACGAGCGACAGTAATAAGGGTATAAATAGGCACAAATAGAATATCCAAATTGGTACATGAAATCCGAAGGTGGGGGCGCAGACCGGGAGAAGAGATAACAGTCAGACCACAATTATTAAAACAGTGGTGGGCGCAGGAAATAGTAATAACATAGAAGGTAGGAGAATATAGGATATGAACTAGGCGTCCAGATATAGACAAGGAGAAGAGAAAAACTAAGAAGGAAAAGTTAGTGAATAAATGCGAAGACGAAGATTAGAACGAGAACTAGCCGCATTTAAGTATTGGATAAGGGGATATACAATAGTGGATTACACAGTGACAGCAAACATAAAAATAATAACGTATGATATAGACATACTGAACGACAGGGAAATAAGGTATAGGAATTTGGATACGGGATACCTAGAGTACGAAAATGGAAACGAAGGAATATTTGAGAAAATAGTAACGTGAATATTATTAGGGGAAAATAGGGGGTGGTCTAGCGAGCTAAGACTGAATAGACCACTGGGAAAATACCTAAGGACAGGAGAGTGAGGGGGGTATCTTATAGGTTTGAGATAAGGAAAATAAGAATATAATACTGAAGCACAGGGAAGCGAGTGTGTTATCTCAATGGGAAGTGAAGCACAGGGACAAAGATAATAAAATAATATTAAAAGGAGGAGCACAAGGGATAAAAACGCATTTTTGGAGAGTAGCAGAGTATGAAGATATATTAGGGAGAAAGATACCATGAACTGAGGAATATGAAAACCTTTAGCTGAGATCACTTCAGAAATATTACTGACCCAACATCCTAACACAGACACTGAACCAAAACATAAACCTACAACAGCAATCTAGGATTGTGAAAGTTGTGAAGTTAGTTGGATTATCCGAAAGGGGTTGTGGGTTTGTTTATTTTATAAGGCATCTTTTCCACTTAATTGAACACGGTATTATCTGATGTGTCTTGAGTAGGATGCTTTCTTCGAGGATTGATGGAAGTCCCCTACAGTATGTACAGTGAGGAGAATAAGTATTTGATACACTGCCGATTTTGCAGGTTTTCCTACTTACAAAGCATGTAGAGGTCTGTAATTTTTATCATAGGTACACTTCAACTGTGAGAGACGGAATTTAAAACCAAAATCCAGAAAATCACATTGTATGATTTTTAAGTAATGAATTTGCATTTTATTGCATGACATAAGTATTTGATCACCTACCAACCAGTAAGAATTCCGGCTCTCACAGACCTGTTAGTTTTTCTTTAAGAAGCCCTCCTGTTCTCCACTCATTACCTGTATTAACTGCATCTGTTTGAACTCGTTACCTGTATAAAAGACACCTGTCCATACACTCAATCAAACAGACTCCAACCTCTCCACAATGGCCATGACCAGAGAGCTGTGTAAGGACATCAGGGATAAAATTGTAGACCTGCACAAGGCTGGGATGGGCTATAGGACAATAGGCAAGCAGCTTGGTGAGAAGGCAACAACTGTTGGCGCAATTATTAGAAAATGGAAGAAGTTCAAGATGACGGTCAATCACCCTCGTTCTGGGGCTCCATGCAAGATCTCACCTCGTGGGGCATCAATGATCATGAGGAAGGTGAGGGATCAGCCCAGAACTACACGGCAGGACCTGTTCAATGACCTGAAGAGAGCTGGGACCACAGTCTCAAAGAAAACCATTAGTAACACACTATGCCGTCATGGATTAAAACCCTGCAGCGCACGCAAGGTCCCCCTGCTCAAGCCAGTGCATGTCCAGGCCGTCTGAAGTTTGCCAATGACCATCTGGATCATCCAGAGGAGGAATGGAAGAAGGTCATGTGGTCTGATGAGACAAAAATAGAGCTTTTTGGTCTAAACTCCACTCGCCGTGTTTGGAGGAAGAAGAAGGATGAGTACAACCCCAAGAACACCATCCCAACCGTGAAGCATGGAGGTGGAAAAATCATTATTTGGGGATGCTTTTCTGCAAAGGGGACAGGACGACTGCACCGTATTGAGGGGAGGATGGATGGGGCCATGTATCGCGAGATCTTGGCCAACAACCTCCTTCCCTCAGTAAGAGCATTGAAGATGGGTCGTGGCTGGGTCTTCCAGCATGACAATGACCCGAAACACACAGCCAGGGCAATTAAGGAGTGGCTCTGTAAGAAGCATCTCAAGGTCCTGGAGTGGCCTAGCCAGTCTCCAGACCAGAACCCAATAGAAAATCTTTGGAGGGAGCTGAAAGTCCGTATTGCCCAGCGACGGCCCCGAAACCTGAAGGATCTGGAGAAGGTCTGTATGGAGGAGTGGGCCAAAATCCCTGCTGCAGTGTGTGCAAACCTGGTCAAGACCTACAGGAAACATATGATCTCTGTAATTGCAAACAAAGGTTTCTGTACCAAATATTAAGTTATGCTTTTCTGATGTATCAAATACTTATGTCATGCAATAAAATGGCAGTGTATCAAATACTTGCTCTCCCCACTGTAGGTTAAGGGAGATGTAGGAGACCATGTCTCAAACAACATTTTAATAGATGCTTGTGATCAAATATCACTGATTCCTTACGCTGAGAAATTGACTATATTTGCGACAGGAAAAGGTATTACATTTAGTGGGGTTGGAGAACCCTTGCGTGAGTTAAAGACAGTGGATTCTAAAAAGTGACATTGAAATTGGTAGTATGTATGGGCCAGAGCACGAATGATAATTACAAATAGTCAAACGTTGTATCACGATGCATTTTAACAATCACTGAAGGGTGCGAATTTGAGAGTTCTGTGTTATAGTGAATTGTTATGGGTGTCGAATGACGAGAACACTGATAGGCCAGACCATCATCACATTAGTAAACTATTTTGGTAGAGAGGGGCCACAAGGCATGTCGGAAAGTACAACCAGCGAAACAAGAGATAACATATTTGGGGGTTTAAGTTTTTGAAGTCACGAAGCATATTAAATGTGATCGAGTAGGAACAATGCGACTCAGGAAAAACATAGGGGTTTTAATCTCATGAGACTGTACTACATAGGGTTTTTATTTTTATTTTAGGGGGTTTTCACGGGTTAGAAATGATATATCTTAAAGGGGCACACACATGGAATTTTCTGAGGTTTTTATTTTCTGAGTGAGTTTTAAGTAAACACGTAATTTATTTTGAAAATAACTGTACTAAGGACTTACTGTACACTTGGGATACGAAATGTATGGAATGTTTTGACTATTGTTAATGATTAGTCTACTATAGAATAAAACACTTATTTGAAGGATTTGAATGACCTCTGACCTCTGTTCTGACTTTTTGGTGAGGTCTGATCACCCTCACTAGAGACCCTAGAAACATTGGGTGAGATTTAAATGTAATATGTAAACACTGATCATTATGAAGGAGTTTATAGTTCAGACCTCCAAGACATCCCAGACCTCCAATAACCTCCAAGACCTCCAAGACATCCCAGACCTCCAATAACCTCCAAGACCTTCAAGAACATCCCAGACCTCCAAGATCCTACAAGACAACCAAGACTCACTAGATTTCCCCACCGTTGATTTCTCTACCCTTGCCTAGTCCCCTAACAGAAATTGGAAACCAGAACAGTTGAGAAAGGAAAATTGCATACTGACAATACTAAAGAGCACAAGAACAAGACAGAGAAGACAAACAGACAGGATTAGAATGTATATTCCTTCACAAGCAAGAACCACAACTGAAGTACAGAAAGACATCGCTATTAAAGTACGAGGGTCAAATGATTATTGGTGTGGGAGGAACTAGCACAAGAATTATGGGGAAATCGCAAGGGGTAACTGTGACCTCAGGATAATAAAATAAAAAAGACAGGTGGATCATAGACATAAGGATAACAGCCCAAGACTTAGATAAACAATTGTATGTAGTACTTATAAGTGCTACATTTCCAGGGGGCAGGGTTGTTGAAGTACTTATTACTTGGTAAAGTGCACTAAACCCTTTACATGTTAGAGCCCCACCAAAAGCAGAAGAAAGGGAATGGAAGGAGGCGCTAAACAATGACTGGTATAGATGGGCACAATATACTACATTAAAATTAAAGAAAGAAAACAGTCTAAAGGAGATGAAGTGCATATTAAAGGAATTAACATTAGTTCCAAATCCCCACAGTTACCAGGATTGTGCTACGTTCAATCACAACTTCTGTCATCTAAGGAATTCAGAAAGACTGTATTGCCCAGCAGAATGTTTGTCATATTTAGGAAATCCTAAATATAAACAATTTTATAATCAACCAGGATGGGGAGCGAAGTGTAAGCAATTAGACGTTAGAATAGAAACTAGGAAAAGGGAAGCACCAGAGAAATATCAAATAGACTATGAGCAAATATATGAGTGTTTCAATAAAACAATGGGTTATATAATTTGGGGGAATTCAGAGGAGAATTTGAAATTACATGGCACCTAGATACAGATAGCTTTTGGAATGCAGACAGCCCATCAAAGAAAAATCTATCAGGAAGCAGGGTCAAGTACTGGAGTAATAGTTACCCGGAAGTATGCGAAAATCAGACATTGGCATTATCACTTATCAATCCATATGAGGATCAGTCAGTGGCAATTGCAGATTTTTTCTGGGTCAATCAGGAGCAACTAAGGACATTATTACCAAAAGGATGGAAAGGGATCTGTGCCAGGGTACAGTCAATATAAAAAGTTGTAATAGTTGACTGGAAGGCTTTAAAGGTTGATATACGAGATACTAAAATACAAAGATCAAAAAGGGCATATGAAGCCGATCCGAACATGCAGATAGATGCTAATCAAATCAAATCAAAATGTATTTGTCACATACACGTGTTTAGCAGATGTTATAGCAGGTGTAACGAAATGCTTGTGCTTCTAGCTCCGACAGTTTCACAACATATACCCAATACACACAAAACTAGTAAGGAATGGGATTTAATAATATATACATATATAGAATGCAGTATATACATATGAGATGAATAGTGCAAGATATGTAAACATTATTAAAGTGACTAGTGTTCCATTTCTTAAAGTGGCCAGTGATTTCAATAGGCAGCAGCAGCCTCTAATGTGCTAGTGATGGCTATTTAACAGTCTGATGGCCTTGAGATAGAAGCTGTTTTTCATTATCTCGGTCCCAGCTTTGATGCACCTGTACTGACCTCGCCTTCTGGATGATAGCGGGGTGAACAGGCAGTGGCTCGGGTGGTTGATGTCCTTGATGATCTTTTTGGCCTTCCTGTGACATCGGGTGCTGTATGTGTCTTGGAGGGTGGGTAGTTTGTCCTCGGTAATGCGTTCGCTTGCCCCCGGTAACCGCACCACCCTCTGGAGAGCCCTGCAGTTGTGGGCGGTGCAGTTGCCATACCAGGTGGTGATACAGCCCGACAGGATGCTCTCAATTGTGCATCTGTAAAGGTTTGTGAGGGTTTTAGGTGCTAATCCGAATTTCTTCAGCCTCCTGAGGTTGAACAGGCTCTGTTGCGCCTTCTTCACCACACTGTCTGCGTGTGTGGACCATTTCAGTTTGTCGGTGATGTGTACGCCAAGGAACTTGAAGATTTCCACCATCTCCACAGCGGTCCCGTCGATGTAGATAGGGGGGTGCACCCTCTGTTGTTTCCTGAAGTCCACGATCAACTCCTTTGTTTTGTTGATATTGAGTGAGAGGTTACTTTCCTGGCACCACACTCCCAGAGCCCTCACCTCCTCCCTGTAGGCGGTCTCGTCATTGTTGGTAATCAAGCCTACTACTGTTGTGTCGTCTGCAAACTTGATGATTGAGTTGGAGGCGTGCTTGGCCACGCAGTCATGGGTGAACACTGAGTACAGGAGGGGGCTGAGCACGCACCCTTGTGGGGCCCCAATGTTGAGGATCAGCGAAGTGGAGATGTTGTTTCCTACCTTCACCACCTGGGGGCGGCCCGTCAGGAAGTCCAGGACCCAGTTGCACAGGACTGGGTTCAGACCCAGGGCCTCAAGATTAATGATGAGCTTGGAGGGTACTATGGTGTTGAATGCTGAGCTATAGTCAATGAATAGCATTTTTCTTGTCCAGATGGGATAGGGCAGTATGCAGTGTGATGGCGATTGCATCGTCTGGGGATCAATTGGGACGGTAAGCAAATTGAAGTGGGTCTAGGGTAACAGGGAAGGTAGAGGTGATATGATCCTTGACTAGTCTCTCAAAGCACTTCATGATGACAGAGGTGAGTGCTACTGGGCGATAGTCATTTAGTCCAGTTACCTTTACTTTCTTGGGTAGCTGTAGCTCAGTTGGTAGAGCATTGCGCTTGCAACGCCAGGGTTGTGGGTTCCTTTCCCACGGGGGGCCAGTATGAAAATGTATGCATTCACTAACTGTAAGTAGCTCTGGATAAGAGCGTCTGCTAAATGACTAAAATGTCAAATGTAAATGGGTACAGGAACAATGGTGGCCATCTTGAAGCATGTGGGAACAGCAGACTGGGAAAGGGAGAGATTGAATATGCCATAAACACACCAGCCAGCTGGTCTGCGCATGCTCTGAGGACGCGGCTAGGGATGCCGGCATACTTGTGGGGGTTAACATGGGGGTTAACATGCTTAAATGTCTTAATCACGTCGGCCATGGAGAAGGAGAGGCTACAGTCCTTGGTAGTGGGCCTTGTCAGTGGCACTGTGTTATCCTCAAAGCGGGCGAAGAAGGTGTTTAGCTTGTCTGGAAGAGAGGCGACGTAGCTGGTTTTCCTTTTGTAGTCCGTGATTGTCTGTAGACCCTGCCACATGCGTCTCGTGTCCGAGCCGTTGAATTGCGACTCCACTTTGTCTCTATACTGATGTTTTGCCAGTTTAATTGCCTTGCGGAGTGAGTAGCTACACTGTTTTGTATTCTGACATATTCCCAGTCACCTTGCCATGGTTGAATGCGGTGGTTCGCGCTTTCAGATTTGCGCAAATGCTGCCATCTATCCACGGTTTCTGGTTAGGGTAGGTTTTAATAGTCACAGTGGGCACAACATCACCTATACACTTCCTGATAAACTCAGTCACTGTTTCAGTGTAAATTATTTTCGGAAGCTATCCGGAACATATCCCAGTCCACATGATCAAAACAATCTTGAAGCGTGGATTCCGATTGGTCAGACCAGCGTTGAATAGTCCTTAGCACGGGTACTTCCTGTTTGAGTTTCTGCCTATAGGAAGGGAGAAGCAAAATGGAGTCGTGGTCAGATTTGCCGAAAGAAGGGCGGGGGAGGCCCTTATAACCATCCCGGAAGTTCGAATAGCAATGGTCGAGGATTTTAGCAGTGCGAGTACAACAGTCGATATGTTGATAGAACTTCGGCAGCCTAGTCCTCAAATTTGCTTTGTTAAAATCCCTGGCTATAATAAATGCACCCTCCAGTTTGCATAAGGTCCAGTGAAGTTCTTTGAGGGCCGTCGTGGGGTGATATACACGGCCGTGACTATAACCGAAGAAAATTATCTTGGGAGATAATACGGTCGGCATTTGATTGTGAGATATTCTAGGTCGGGTGAACAGAAGGACTTGAGTTCCTGTATGTTACTACAATAAAACCATGAGAGATATTTATTCCTGTCTGCGCGATGAACTGAGAATCCATCTGGCTGGACCGATTCCGACAGAATATCCCGAGAGAGCCATGTTTCTGTGAAACAGAGTATGTTACAGGCCTTGATGTCTCTCTGGAAGAAATCCTTGCCCGTAGTTCGTCGAGCTTGTTAACCAGAGACTGAACATTAGCGAGTAGAATACTTGGAAGCGGTGGGTGGTGTTCGCGCCTCCTAAGTCGAACCAGCAGGCCGCTCCGAGTGCCTCTCCTCCGCCGTCGATGTTTTGGGTCAGCCGCTGGAATCAGTTCAGTTGCCCTGGGGAGAGCAAACAAAGGATCTGCTTCGGGAAAGTCATATTCCTGGTCGTAATGCTGGTGAGTTACCGCCGCTCTGATATCCAATAGTTTTTCCCGGCTGTATGTAATGATGCAAAACTCTTTCTGAGCTAATAATGTAAAAAATTATACATAAAAAACAAAATACTGCAAAGATTCCTAAGAGCTAGTCTAGGCCAATTAATTTAAATCTAGGAGTGAGAATAAATCAGGATTTGAATCAATAAAAAGAGGTTAATAAATTATATTGACTCAGCATTGTCAGCGCTGGGAGAACAAGTACAGGCAACAAGTGGAATGACCTGGCATAATAGACAGGCTCTGGATTGGCTCCTGAAAGAAAAAGGAGGAGTCTGTGTTGTGTTTGGAAGCGAGTGCTGCACGTTTATTCCTAATAATAGTGCCCCAGGAGAAACATTCTCTGAGGCAATGATCAGGCTTGGATTATTGAGACAGAAAGTCAAGAACAATGCTGAGTGCTGCACGTTTATTCCTAATAATAGTGCCCCAGGAGAAACATTCTCTGAGGCAATGATCAGGCTTGGAGGATTGAGACAGGAAATCAAGAACAATGCTGGGCAGGACGCACGTGCCTGGGATTGGTTGGACTTTACTTTTGGAAAATGGGGAGCAATGTTCAGCAAAATGGCAATGATGATACAGTTGAAGTTGGAAGTTTACATACACCTTAGCCAAATACATTTAAACTCAGTTTTTACAATTCCTGACATTTAATCCTAGTAAAATGTCCCTGTCTTAGGTCAGTTAGAATCACCACTACATTTTAAGAATGTGAAATGTCAGATTATTAGTAGAGAATGATTTACTTCAGCTTTTATTTCTTCATCACATTCCCAGTGGGTCAGAAGCTTACATACACTCAATTAGTATTTGGTAGCATTGCCTTTCAATTGTTTAACTTGGGTCAAACATTTCGGGTTGCCTTCCACAAGCTTCCCACAATAAGTTGGGTGAATTTTGACCCATTCCTCATGACAGAGCTGGTGTAACTGAGTCAGGTTTGTAGGCCTCCTTGCTTGCACACACTTTTTCAGTTCTGCCCACAAATTCTCTACAGGATTGAGGTCAGGGCTTTGTGATGGCCACTCCAATACCTTGACTTTGTTGTCCTTAAGCCATTTTGCCACAACTTTGGAAGTATGCTTGGGGTCATTGTCTATTTGGAAGACCCATTTGCGACCAAGCGTTAACTTCCTGACTGATGTCTTGAGATGTTGCTTCAATATATCCACATAATTTTCCTTCCTCATGATGCCATCTATTTTGGGAAGTGCAGTCCCTCCTGCAGCAAAGCAACCTCACAGCATGATGCTGCCACCCCGTGCTCCACGGTTGGGAAGGTGTTCTTCGGCTTGCAAGCAACCCCCATTTTCCTCATGGCCAAACAGTTCTATTTATGTGTCATCAGACCAGAGGACATTTCTCCAAAAAGTACGATCTTTGTCCCCATGTGCAGTTGCAAACCGTAGTATGGCTTTTTTATGGCGGTTTTGGAGCAGTGGCTTCTTCCTTGCTGAGTGGCCTTTCAGGTTATGACGATATAGGACTCGTTTTACTGTGGATATAGATACTTTTGTACCTGTTTCCTCCAGCATCTTCACAAGGTCCTTTGCTGTTGTTCTGGGATTGATTTTCACTTTTTGCACCAAAGTACGTTCATCTCTAGGAGACAGAACACATCTCCTTCCTGAGCAGTATATAATATAATAATAATATGCCATTTAGCAGACGCTTTTATCCAAAGCGACTTACAGTCATGCGTGCATACATTTTTGTGTATGGGTGGTCCCATGGTGTGGTCCCATACGTGGTCCCATGGTGTTTACACTTGCGTACTATTGTTTGTACAGATGAACGTGGTACCTTCAGGCATTTGGAAATTGCTCCCAAGAATGAACCTAACCTGTGGAGGTCTACAATTTCTTTATTCGGTCTTGGCTGATTTCTTTTGATTTTCCCATGATGTCAAGCAAAGAGGCACTGAGTTTGAAGGTAGGCCTTGAAATACATTCACAGGTACACCTCCAATTGACTAAAATGATGTCAATTAGCCTATCAGAAGCTTCTAAAGCCATGATATCATTTTCTGGAATTTTCCAAGCTGTTTAAAGGCACAGTCAACTTAGTGTATGTAAACTTCTGACCCACTGGAATTGTGATGCAGTGAATTATAAGTGAAATAATCTGTCTGTAAACAATTGTTGTAAAAATTACTTGTGTCATACACAAAGTAGATGTCCTAACCGACTTGCCAAAACTATAGTTTGTTAACAAGAAATGTGTGGATTGGTTGAAAAACGAGTTTTAATGACTCCAACCTAAGTGTATGTAGTCTTCCGACTTCAACTGTAGGTGTAGCACTGGTAGTAATGGGAATAGTATTTTGCTGTGTGTTGCCATTGTTGAAATCCCTGTTGATCAAAACAACGGTAAAACAAATGACTGTGAGGAGAATGGCTATAAGGAACAAAACCAAATGGGACATGAAATTGACAGAGGTGATCCCAGTTCCAGGGAAACCAGGACATTATATGAATTCTAACAGGAAGCCTTGCAAAGTCAAAGGAGGACCACTTGACTGTTCATATGGAAACCCAGAATGTGTATATGGGGTAGTGGCAGGAGGAGGATGGGCTTGTCATGACCACAAGGACCAGAGTAAGTAATGTTTGAAAATATAACCTTAAATGCAAGGATTGTGCCTTATATCATGAACATGTTGCTTTTTATGTCAGAGTATTCATATATTAGTCACTATATACATTTGAAGTATTTGGATGTATTGATATGGGACTATTTAGTCCCAAAGGGGGGATTGATGTGGATTTTTACATTAATATGGATTTTTATCTCTGTTGCTAAATAAGAATTGAATTGGTTCCTCTCACTGGGTTTGTGTGTGTGAAATGGGCATCTGACCTGTGTTCGGGTCAAATTCTACAGTTGTCTTATCTTCTCAGTGACTGAAACCAGACTGTGACCCTGTGGCTCTGTTTAGGCATATCCCTGGAACAAGCCAGGGTTGAACAGAGTTCAGGCTAAACCCTCTGTCTCTCCTTGGGCGTCTTCATAATTTATTACAGCATGACGGGGTGGGAGAGAGGGGTTAGGCTTGCTTATGTTTGAGAGATTGATTGTGGACCTGCCATGTCCAACAATCAATCTCCAGGTCAAGCCAGGGTGAGCCAGGGTTGAACAGAGTTCAAACTGAACATGATTATTTTGCATGACAGGGCTTGATCGATTGCACCACCATTGTTTCCAAACTGAATGCAGAGGAGAAGTCAAATTTCGCCACTATCATAAACTAAGGAAGTGGGCGGAGCAGTCAAGAGGGGGAAACTGGAGACAGTGGTGGCGGAACCCAAGAGGAAGGGGTTAAGCTAAAATGTATGTAAAATGACTATATAAACTGAGAGCTGAGAGGTGGGAAGAGAGATGCTCTGCAGACCACTCGGTTTTGTCCATTGTAATAAAGTCTATCATAATTCTACAAATACTTTGGTTCTTTGATCAATATAAGGACGAATTTGCCACAACAAAAGCCATTTTCGCCATTACTTCAGCCGGTTAGAGGGGGTGAGGTTCACACTGTTCTTGGCCGTATTATCCCTTCCATGCATCTAAATGCCATCTGTGGTCACCTTCGTCAAAAACAATAACAACACACAGTTGAAACCATATATAGACTACCGTTCAAAAGTTTGGTGTCACTTAGAAATGTCCTTGTTTTCGATAGAAAATCATTTTTTTGTCTATTAAAATAACAGCAAATTGATCAGAAATACAGTGTAGACATTGTTAATGTTGTAAATGGCTATTGTAGCAGGAAACGGCTGATTTTTAATGGAATATCTACATAGGCGTACAGAGGCCCATTATCAGCAACCATTAGTCCTGTGTTCCAATGGCACGTTGTGTTTGCTAATCCAAGTTTATCATTTAAAAAGGCTAATTGGTCATTAGAAAACCCTTTTGCAATTATGTTAGCACAGCTGAAAACTGTTCTGTTGATTAAAGAAGCAATAAAACTTGCCTTCTTGAGGCTAGTGGAGCATCAGCAATATCTGGAGCATCAGCAATTGTGGGGTCGATTACAGGCTCAAAATGACCAGAAACAAAGAACTTGTCAGTCTACTCTTGTTCTGAGAAATGAAGGCTATTCCATGCGAGAAATTGCCAAGAAACCGAAGATCTCGTACAACGCTGTGTACTACTCCCTTCACAGAACAGTGCAAACTGGCTCTAACCAGAATAGAAAGAGGAGTGGGAGGCCCCGGTGCACAACTGAGCAAGAGGACAAATACATTAGAGTGTCTAGTTTGAGAAACAGGCGCCTCACATGTCATCAACTTGCAGCTTCATTAAATAGTACCCGCAAAACACCAGTCTTAACGTCAACAGTGAAGATGCGACTCCGGGATGCTGACCTTCTAGGCAGTTGCAAAGAAAAAGCCATATCTCAGACTGCCGTTCTTAATCTTTTCTTTTTATTGGTCAGTCTGAGATATGGCTTTTTCTTTGCAACTCTGCCTAGAAGGTCTGATAATGGGCCTCTGTACGCCTATGTAGATATTCCATAAAAAATCAGCCGTTTCCAGCTACAATAGCCATTTACAACGTTAACAATGTCTACACTGTATTTCTGATCAATTTGATGTTATTTTAATGGACAATAAAATTGCTTTTTTTTCAAAAACAAGGAAATGTATAAGTGACCCCAAACTTTTGAACGGTAGTGTTTATATTTTTATTTAATTGGCTTATACTTCCCTATGATCTTGGCGATCTCACTTCAGAGTTACAGGGTCCGGGAGCTAGAGGGCTAATCCTTAGGGAGAAATCCCAACCATCCAGCAGACCCAATCTGGTGAGATTAGTTATTGAAGCAAGACAAAAAAAACTCTCACTGTCAACTACGTGTGCATCTTCTACGATTCTCCTGTCGTTACTTACTATGCACCATATGTATATTCACTATACATATAGAATAGCACCTCATGCTATTATCAGTGGCTGCAGACCACGTAGACACTTCTCTTATAAATGCCTACAGACAGCTGTCAGCGGGGCATAGTACTGTTACTTGCCCTCGCTCTAGTCTTCTCTCTAAGACTAGCTCTAGCCTTCTTCTGCCATATGTATCACTGCCGCGGTTCCTCTATAGTCTCTACAGTCGCCATAGTCTCTACACTATCTATAGTCCCTATAGCATCACAGTCCCTATAGCTTCATAGTCCCTACAGCATCCATAGTCCCTCAGCATCCATAGTATCAATAGTTTATATATTGATAAATGCTATGGTCTCTATAGACTCTATTGTCTTGACGTATACATATAGAATTACACACACAACTTTCACATCCACATTCACTTACTTGACTTAGGACTATTGGTACCCTCCTGTCACGTCTTCCTCCCTCCTCTCCTTGGTCGGGCAGGCTTCGGCGTTCGTCGTCACCGGCCTTCTAGCCACTGCCGCTCCTCATCTCATCATTCCATTGGTTTTGTCTTGTTTATTACACACACCTGGTTCATATCCCCTCATCAGTACCTGTATAAGTATTCCCTCTGTCCCCCTGTCTTTATGGGTGATTGTTTATTGTGGAGGTTACTATAGCTCGGTGGAGCTACATTTTATTTTGTATCGCCGGGATATTCACCCGTGTGCCTTGTTGTCTCCAGTGCACTGAAATACCGCACTGGAGTGTTTTACGCATTGCTGTGTACCGCTGTCTTACAGAATAAACCATTTATTCTGTGATTTACCCTCCTGCGCCTGACTCCGTCCAAATCACCCGCCACAGAATCACACACCAACATAATGGAGTCAGCAGAAGACGGGGATATGCCTGGAGTCGGGGAGCGGGTCCGGGAGCATTCCAACATGGGTGAAGCGGTTCTCCAGGTTGTCCAACGCCTGGGGAGGAGAGGACCCGACCTTTCGGGACCAGCTGAGCGACCAGATCCAGCCACCCACACCCTAGCACCCAGAGGGATTCACCTATCCTGACCGAGGGAGTATGACGGGACAGCTGCCCGCTGCCAGGGATTCCTCCTGCAGCTGGAGCTCTATTTTTCAACCATCAGCCCGGCTTCATCTGGGGTATGTCTCTATAAGCTTGGCACATCTAGCCACTGGGATTTTTGCGCATTCTTCAAGGCAAAACTGCTCCAGCTCCTTCAAGTTGGATGGGTTCCGCTGGTGTACAGCAATCTTTAAGTCATACCACAGATTCTCAATTGGATTGAGGTCTGGGCTTTGACTTGGCCATTCCAAGACATTTAAATGTTTCCCCTTAAACCACTCGTGTGTTGCTTTAGCAGTATGCTTAGGGTCATTGTCCTGCTGGAAGGTGAACCTCCGTCCCAGTCTCAAATCTCTGGAAGACAGAAACAGGTTTCCCTCAAGACTTTCCCTGTATTTAGCGCCATCCATCATTCCTTCAATTCTGACCAGTTTCCCAGTCCCTGCCGATGAAAAACATCCCCACAGCATGATGGTGTTCTTAGGGTGATGAGAGGTGTTGTGTTTATGCCAGATATAGCGTTTTCCTTGATGGCCAAAAAGGTCAATTTTAGTATCATCTGACCAGAGTACCTTCTTCCATATGTTTGGGGAGTCTCCCACATGCCTTTTGGTGAACACCAAATGTGTTAGATATTTTTTTTCTTTAAGCAATGGCTTTTTTCTGGCCACTCTTCCGTAAAGCCCAGCTCTGTGTAGTGTACGGCTTAAAGTGGTCCTATGGACAGATACTCCAATCTCGGCTGTGGAGCTTTAGTCTCTTTTTTGCCTCTCTGATTAATGCCCTCCTTGCCTGGTCCGTGAGTTTTGGTGGGCGGCCCTTTCTTGGCAGGTTTGTTGTGGTGCCATATTCTTTCAATTTTTTAATAATGGATTTAATGGTGCTCCGTGGGATGTTCAAAGTTTCTGATATTTTTTAAAAACCCAACCCTGATCTGTACTTCTCCACAACTTCGTTCCTGACCTGTTTGGAGAGCTCCTTGGTCTTACTGGTGCCGCTTGCTTGGTGGTGCCCCTTGCTTAGTGGTGTTGCAGACTCTGGGGCCTTTCAGAACAGGTATGTATATACTGAGATCATATGACACTTAGATTGCACACAGGTGGACTTTATTTAACTAATTATGTGACTTCTGAAGGTAATTGTTTGCACCAGATCTTATTTAGGTGCACGCACCACCTTTCAGTTATTATTTTTTTTATTTTTTTATTTCTTGAAACAAGTTATTTTTTTCATTTCACTACACCAATTTGGACTATTTTGTGTATGTCCATTACATGAAATCCAAATAAAAATCCATTTAAATTACAGGTTGTAATGCAACAAAATAGGAAAAAAAATGCCAAGGTGGATAAATACTTTCGCAAGGCACTGTAGCAGCAGCGTAAAAGAGGGGTGGGGGTGGGGGGGGGGGGGCAATGCAAATAGTCTGGGTAGCCATTTGATTAGATGTTCAGGAGTCTTATGGCTTGGGGGTAGAAGCTGTTTAGATACAGATCACAGTGATGTGTGCAAAATCGGTCACCCTTAATAAAGCGGAGTGTGCTTTGATAAACAGCATCCAATGGTTTTAAAGAAGTGGCAGCTGTGTTCATATAAATTGACGCCATAGTCTAAGGCTGACAGGAAAGTTGATTGAACAATGTTTTTCTTACTCTCAAGTGTAAGGCACAATCTGTTTCTGTAGAAGAAGCCCAGTTTAATTATCAGTTTCTGTGTTAGCTCATTTACATATATTTTAAAGGGCAACTTGTCATTGATCTAAATGCCAAGGCAATGCTACAGGGTACCAAGACTATCTTCAGGAATAAAAATAATGCTTTTCCCCATTGCTATACTCAGGACTATAGAGCAATGCTTCTTGATGTATGAGGTAGAAATGTCCACATCTTTCCCTAAATTATAAACAATACCAGTTCTTTGCTCCCAACTTTGATCATGTAAAGCCGACGAATCAGTGTGTTTGTCACGGATTCAGCCGAGGCTGCTCCTCCTCCTTGCTCGGGCAGGCTTCGGCGTTCGTCGTCGCCGGAGTACTAGCTGCTACCGATCTATGTTTCTGTGTTCTACTTGTTTTGCCTTTATTGTTCACACCTGGTTCCCAATATGTATTGATTTCTTCCCTATTTAACCCTCTGGCTCCCACTGTGTTTTGTGCGTGTTTGTTCATGTTTGGTTGTCGTCTGATGAGCGGGTTTGTTTCTCCCTGCGTGGAGGTTATGTTATTTATGTTACCTACGAGTAAAGTACGTTTTTGATTAGCTCTGTGTCCTGCGCCTGACTTAGTCCTACTGCATCACACTGACCTCCTGACAGAAACACGCACCTTAAATGGAGTCAGCAGGTACATTCATTTCGTCCGGATCAATGGAGGAACGTGTCCAACAGCAGGTGACCATGATCCAGACTCTCGGCACCGCAATGGAGCGCGTATTGAACACCATGGAGCGATGGGAGAGAGGTGGTTATCCTACACCTCCTCCAACTACACAACCACCCACACCGCTGTCCACCCCTTCGTCACCTGGGTCCAGTGGGATTCGGCTCTCACTTCCGAGGGCATATGATGGTACAGCTGCCGGGTGCCAGGGTTTTCTGCTCCAGGTAGAGCTCTACCTGGCTACCATCCACCCGGCTCCCTCGAGATATGAGAGCATGTCCGCCCTCGTCTCCTGTCTGTCGGGGAGAGTGCTCGAGTGGGCCAACGCCGAGTGGGGAGGAATAGACGCAGCGTCAGTACACTATGAGGATTTCACCCGCCGCTTTCGGGCGGTATTCGGTCATCCACCGGAGGGGAGAGGGGCGGGGGAACGTCTATTCCACCTCAGACAGGGGAAGAGGAGTGCACAGGACTTTGCACTGGACTTCAGGACTCTGGCTGCCAGCGCAGGATGAAATGAGAGGGCCCTGATCAACCACTACCGATGCAGCCTACGGGAGGACATTCGTCTGGAACTGGCCTGTAGGGACACCACCCTTAACCTGGATCAACTGGTCCATTTCATCCCCCAGCACCTCCGACCCTACCCCTATGGAGCTCGGAGGTGCTGCGCTTAGGGAGACCGGAAGAAGGGCCGTCTCCTGCACCAACTGTGGCCGCAGAGGACACACTGCTGGTCGGTGCTGGGGAGGGTCATTAGGGAGTCGAGGCAGCAGGCAGAACACTGGTGGACCGTCTCAGGTGAGTAGGCACCCGACTCACCCAGAGCTCCCTGTTGCGCATATGTGTATTGATATCGTATTTCCAGAGTTTTCCCCTCATTTCCAGCATAAGGCGCTCGTAGATTCAGGCGCAGCTTGGAATTTTATTGATCGTCAGTTTTCCCGTAGTTTAGGGATTCCTATTGTTCCTGTTGATATGCCCTTCCCTGTACATGCCTTAGATAGTCGCCCTTTAGGGTCAGGCCTTATTAGGGAGGTCACAGCTCCACTCTGGATGAAGACGCAGGAGGGTCATGAGGAGAAAATTAGTCTCTATCTGATTGATTCTCCTGCGTTTCCAGTGGTGTTGGGGCTTTCCTGGTTAACTTCTTATGACCCCACGATTTCATGGCAACAGAGGGCTCTCAATGGATGGTCAAGTCAGTGTTCAGGGAGGTGTGTAGGTGTTTCCATAGGGGCAACTACGGTGGAAAGTCCAAACCAGGTCTCCACCATGCACATTCCCCCCGAATATGCCGATTTGGCTCTCGCCTTCTGTAAAAAGAAGGCGACTCAATTACCACCCCATCGACAGGGGGATTGTGCGATAAATCTCCAGGTAGGCGCTGCACTTCCCCGGAGTCACATGTATCCCTTGTCACAGGAGGAGACGGTGGCTATGGAAACATATGTCTCCGAATCTCTGGGGCAGGGATACATTCGGCCATCCACTTCACCTGTCTCCTCAAGTTTCTTTTTTGTGAAGAAGGATGGAGGTTTATGCCCGTGCATTGACTACCGGGGTCTCAATCAGATCACTGTTAAGTACAGTTATCCACTACCGCTCATTGCTTGTATGACATTGCACGGGGCATGCTTCTTCACTAAATTGGATCTCAGGAGCGCGTAAAACCTGGTGCATATCCGGGAGGGAGATGAGTGGAAGACGGCATTTAGTACCACATCTGGGCACTATGAGTACCTCGTCATGCCGTACGGGTTGATGAACGCTCCATCAGTCTTCCAATCCTTTGTAGATGAGATTTTCAGGGACCTGTATGGACAGGGTGTAGTAGTGTATATAGATGATATTCTCATATACTCCGCTACACGAGCCAAGCATGTGTCCCTGGTGCGCAAGGTTCTTGGTCGACTGTTGGAACATGACCTGTACGTCAAGACGGAGAAATGTCTGTTCTTTCAAAAGTCCGTCTCCTTCCTAGGGCACCGCCTGTCCGCGTCAGGCGTGGAGATGGAGATTGACCGCATTTCGGCCGTGCATAATTGGCCGACTCCAACTAGTAAGCCAGTGACGACGAACGCCAAAACCTGCCCGAACAAGGAGGGGAGGCAGCCTCGGCGGAAGTCGTGACAACACCTTGAATTCATTCCACTTAAACTGGGCCAAAGTCTAACCTAAAACATTTTATTTCCAATATTGTTTAGCGAAACAGCAGGACAAATTGCTTGTCCGGGAATGGTTATTCACATATTACCTGCTCCCCAAGTGTTAAGAGAGGGTAATTTTCCCCAAATGTCTATTTCCTGCCATTCTACAGCATTCTGGAACTAAGGGGCATTTCCTCCAAATACGGTTGGTAAGGCAATAGCTTTCGCTTTCCTATGTCTTAGCTGAATAGCTGACACATTACTATGCCGTAAGCAAACGACCCAGCTCTGCTCAAGTGAAAAAAGAAAAACACCAGCATTGCGGCCACATTCTCATTATATCCGAACAGCAGAATCTGTGAATGTAACATTTGTAGTTCCACAACTGGCTGTGCCAGCCTACCCCGCGGATGACTGAAGGAAGCTGTGGCTTCCTGATTAGGATAACACATTCAGTGACCTTCACGGAAATCCATTCTACAACTCTGCCATGCACGCTGGGCTTTAAGCAATGACATTTCCCATCAGCAAAAACAAAAGGGACTTGCAGCATCGGAGGAAAGATGACCAACAGTTTTTTCCCTCACAACGCCCCCACTGTCTAATTCCTCCAAATGGACAAAGAAATAAGGACTTCCACACACTTGCAGCACTCTGGAGAGGGATACCACATTGATGACCGCTAAAATCCCATTTGTGCAAATGGCACTCACAGATAAAGGCATCTGATCAGGGCATGTGTGATCTTGAGGCGAAGATTCAGTTAAATCTCAGTGGTAAAAATCCCTGCTCAAACCTATGGTAGTGCATTAGCAGTTGTATTGTGCAGACCCCGTTGTTGACCAGAACTGGTGAAGTTTATCTGTGGAAGCAGGCTTGTCTGCCTTCCCCTCTCTCTGGGCGCCTGCCATTGCCTCCCATTCAGGGGTGTAGTGCTGGGAGCACACACTGGAATGATTGGGAGCTCCAATCCCAGCCGCTGTGGGAGAAGAGCATCGCCTCCAGCCCCAAAATCCCAGAACACACACTGTGGCACTGGAATAAACAGCGGCACAAACATAAGGACAAACACACAGTGGCACACACACACACACCAACTGGTGTAAAGAAACAGACGCACACACATACACATATTGAAACACATGCATTGAAACACATACACTCACCAATATCATACAAACAACTACACACGCATGCACACATGTCAAACACTGCAAAACAGAGTCTGCTACAGCAAGTACACATTGACTGTGACAAAATTGCACCCTATTCCCTATATGGCGCAATACTTTTTACCCGAGCCTTATGAGCCCTGGTCAAAAGTATTGCAGTACATAGAGAATAGGGTGACATTTGGGATGCAAACTCTGATCTACTGGGATTGAACATCTATATTGCTTATGGGCTGGAGCAGGGGTACTCAACTACTATTTGAGAATGTCCAGTCACACACATTTCCTAGGTGGCTAAGGTCCGGATTGATATTGACATTTATCAGCGTAATAACAACCCCCCACTTTGCAACCCAGGCGACCCCAAACTGTTCACACCCCTGTTGTTGGTGGAGAGAAAATGTTACAACCCTTATACTCCCAACATACACTGAGTGTACAAAACATTAAGAACAGCTCTTTCCAGGTGAATCCAGGTAAAAGCTATGATCCCTTTTTGATGTCACCTGTTAAATCCACTTCAATCAGTGTAGATGAAGGGGAGGAGACAGGTTAAAGAAGGATGTTTAAGCCTTGAGATGTGTGTGCCATTCAGAGGGTTAATGGGCAAGACAAAATATTTAAGTGTCTTTGAATGGGGTACGGTAGTAGGTGCCAGGCGCACCTATTTGAGTGTGTCAAGAAATGTAAGTCATTTGGGGTCATTTTGACCCCAACCAAAAACACCTAATTCCGCATATAGAAATTTGATAGATAGGACCTTTTATTTGAATCTAGGTTTCTCTGGAGACATAGTAATAAGTTATCCATACCACCAGAGGGAGGAGGGGAACATGTATCAGTGATTTTGACCAGATAGACTGATCATCAGCAGTGATATAGCTCTACATGTACTTTCAATACCACGTATCGTATGACTGTGTACAAAACCAAAATTACCTTAGTTTTGTGCTTATAAAAATCTGGTTAACAAAGTCTGTCAATAGTATAAATACTTGACAGAACTCCAATACAGCACTCAGATACATTCTGAATCTACACAGAGAGCTTTATTGATGTGTATTCTCCAAAAGTAGTTGTTCTAGGTTAAATCTAAAAGGTATTTATTTAAATCCTGGTTTCTCTGGAGACATCATAACAATTTATCCATGCCACCAGAGGGTGGAGTGGGACCTGTATCAATGATTTTGAGCAGATAAACATATCACTTGCAGAGATGGAGCACCTTATGTACTTGACTATGGTTATCAATGGTTATAATGTAACTAGGTATGACCTTACATATATATTTACTTGCAGTCAGAACAGCTCAGAACTGTGCTTACAGAAATCAGCTACCCTCAATATACACATAGTGCTGTCTTGGTGTGTATTCTTAGTTTTTTGTTTTTTGTTTTTTATTATTTTATATAAACACCAAAAATCCCATTATATCCTCCAACATTCTATATGTGCAACTTGTTATGGTATTTGGGTTGCTATAACATTAGGTTTAAAGTGACTGAGGATTTGGGCATGCTTTTTGAAGCATCCTGCCATAAGCCCTGCCACTCCCAGTATGTTACCTCTAGTAATGCTAATGATGGCTGTGGGGTAAGTAAATAAATGCAATTAAGCTATATTGGGCATTGTCTCTCAGGATCAATGGATGCATCACTTTTTGTCAATACAAGTCAGTACATTTCAAATTTTGGTGTACCGTCCCTTTAAATGGCAGACGTTTTTACCACATAAATATGACAAAATGTATAATATATATATATATATATATATATATATATATATATATATATATATATATATAGACACACTACATGACCAAAAGTATGTGGACACCTACTTGTCGAACATCTCATTCCAAAATCATGGGCATAAATATGGAGTTGGTCCTCCCTTTGCTGCGATAACAGCCCACTCTTCTTGGAAGGCTTTCCACTAGATGTTGGAATGTTGCTTCGGGGACTTGCTTCCATTCAGCCACAAGAGCATTAGTGAGGTCGGGCACTGATGTTGGGCGATTAGGCCTGGCTCGCAGTCGACGTTCCAATTCATCCCAAAGGTGTTAGATGGGGTTGAGGTCAGGGCTCTGTGCAGGCCAGTCAAGTTCTTCCACACCGATCTCGACAAACCATTTCTGAATGGACCTCACTTTGTGCACAGAGGCATTGTCATGCTGAAACAGGAAAGGGCCTTCCCCAAACTGTTGCCACAAAGTTGGAAGCACAGAATCATCTAGAATCTCATTGTATGCTTTAGCGTTAAGATTTCCCTTCACTGGAACTAAGAGGCCTAGTCCGAACCATGAAAAACTGCCACAGACCATTATTCCTCCTTCACCAAACTTTATAGTTGGCACTGTGCATTGGGGCAGGTAGCATTCTCCTGGCATTGGCCAAACCCAGATTTGTCCATTGGACTGCCAGATGGTGAAGCGTGATTCATCATTCCAAATAATGCGTTTCCACTTGTTAGGTTCTAACAGAGTGAAAAACTAACGGACAACTAGTCAAATCGCAAACCAAGTTTATTCATCCACTGGGTTAAAAAGCTGAAAAGACGAAGAAATGTTTACACAAGTACATATATTTATACCCTCTACTGGGCGGAGTCAACTCCTTGCACATCTATACAGCCAATACATCTCTGTTACTAGGCAGGAACTTAAGTGGTTCCTCTCAGTGGTGTAGTCATGGCCCTGCCTCCTATGTGTGTATGTCATAGGACTGTTTCTTCTCACTTCATCGGACCTGACCTCGAACCACATTCCTCACTCCTCCCTAATCCACGGCTATACAACATTATCAGTGACTGAAACCAGACTGTTATTCTTTACAGGGCAGAACTTTAACAAACTGACTTGTTGGAAAGGTGGCATCCTATAACGGTGCCACGTTGAAAATCACTGACCTCTTCAGTAAGACCATTCTACTGCCAATGTTTGTCTGTTGAAATTGCATGGCCGTGTGCCCGATTTTATACACCTGTCAGCAACGGTTGTGGCTGAAATAGCCGAATCCACTAATTTGAAGGGGTATCCACATAGTTTTGTATATTCACTACCAGTCAAAAGTTTGGACACACCTACTCATTCAAGGGATTTTCTTTATTTATAATATTCTTTACATTGTAGAATAATAGTGAAGACATCAAAACTATGAAATAACACATATGGAATCATGTAGTAACCAAAAAAGTGTTAAACAAATCAAAATATATTTTATATTTGAGATTCTTCAAATAGCCACCCTTTAGCTTGATGACAGCTTTGCACACACTTGGCATTCTCTCAACCAGTTTCATGTAGTAGTCACCTGGAATGTATTTCAATTAACAGGTGTGCCTTCTTAAAAGTTAATTTGTGGAGTTTCTTTCCTTCTTAATGTGTATGAGCCAATCAGTTGTGTTGTGACAAGGTAGTGGGGGGGGGGGGGGGGTATACAGAAGATAGCCCTATTTGGTAATAGACAGATTCAATATTATGGCAAGAACAGCTCAAATAAGCAAAGAGAAACGACAGTCCATCATTATTTTAAGACATGAAGGTCAGTCAATACGGAACATTTACAGAACTTTAAAAGTTTCTTCAAGTGCAGTCGCAAAAATCATCAAGTGCCATGATGAAACTGGCTCTCATGAGGACCGCCACAGCAATGGAAGACCCAGAGTTACGTCTGCTGCAGAGGATAAGTTCATTAGAGTTACCAGCCTCAGAAATTGCAGCCCAAATAAATGCTTCACAAAGTTCAAGTCACAGACACATCTCAACATCAACTGTTCAGAGGGGACTGTGTGAATCAGGCATTCATGCTCGAATTGCTGCAGAAAAACCACTGCTAAACAACACCAATAAGAAGAAGAGACCTGCTTGGGCTAAGAAACACGAGCAATAGACATTAGACCGGTGGAACTTTGTCCAAATCAGAGATGATTGGTTTCAACCGCCATGTGTTTGTGAGACGCGGTGTGGGTGAACGGATGATCTCTGCATGTGTATTTACCACCGTAGATGAACGTACTTTGGTGCAAAAAGTGCAAATCAATCCCAGAACAACAGCAAAGGACGTTGTGAAGTTGCTGGAGGAAACAGGTATAAAAGTATCTATATCCACAGTAAAACGAGTCCTATATCGACATAACCTGAAAGGCCGCTCAGCAAGGAAGAAGCCACTGCTCCAAAACCGCCATAAAAAAGCCAGACTACGGTTTGCAACTGCACATGGGGACAAAAATCATACTTTTTGGAGAAACATCCTCTGGTCTGATGAAACAAAAATTTAACTGTTTGGCCATAATGACCATCGTTATGTTTGGAGGAAAAAGGGGGTTGCTTGCAAGCCGAAGAACACCATCCCAACCGTGGAGCACGGGGGTGGCAGCATCATGCTGTGGGGGTGCTTTGCTGCAGGAGGGACTGGTACACTTCACAAAATAGAAGCAACATCTCAAGACATCAGTCAGGAAGTTAAAACTTGGTCGCAAATGGGTCTTCCAAATGGACAATGACCTCAAGCATACTTCCAAAGTTGTGGCAAAATGGCTTACGGACAACAAAGTCAAGGTATTGAAGTGGCTATCACAAAGCCCTGACCTCAATCCTATAAAACATTTGTGGGCAGAACTGAAAAATCGTGTGCGAGCAAAGAGGCCTACAAACCTGACTCAGTTACACCAGCTCTGTCAGGAGGAATGGGCCAAAATTCACCCAACTTATTGTGGGAAGCTTGTGGAAGGCTACCCAAAACGTTTGACCCAAGTTAAACAATTTAAAGGCAATGCTACCAAATACTAATTGAGTGTATGTAAACTTCTGACCCACTGGAAATGTAATGAAAGAAATAAAAGCTGAAATAAATCACTCTCTACTATTATTCTGACATTTCACATTCTTAAAATAAAGTGGTGATCTTAACTGACCTAAAACAGGACATTTTTACTGCGATTAAAAGTCAGGAATTGTGCAAAACTGAGTTGAAATGTATTTGGCTAAGGTGTATGTAAACTTCCGACATCAACTGTATATCATTATTTATTATAATTGTTGTTGTTGTTGTTGGACCGCGGCCTGTATTGACCTCGATCTGGTTCCAAATCTGGACCATGTTCCGCCTGTTGATGTATGGCTGGGCTACAGAAAGACACATTTCTCAAACACAGTAGATCCCCATACATACAGTGCATTTGGAAAGTATTCAGACCCCTTGACCTTTTCCACATTTTGTTACGTTACAGCCTTATTCTAAAAATTATTACATTGTTTTTTCCCCACATCAATCTACACACAATACCCCATAATGACAAAGCAAAAACAGGTTTTTAGACATTTTTGCAAATTTGTAAAGAACAACAACAACTGAAATATCACATTTACATAAGTATTCAGCGATTACAGCCTCAAGTCTTTTTGGGTATGACACTACAAGCTTGGCACACCTGTATTATAGGCTAACTCTTAATATGTGTGAAGTTGTTTCTGTATAGTTTAGGTGTCGTTTCGATGGGCCGGCTGTGCAACTTGGATAGAGTCAAGGATAGGTTTTACATTATTCTAAAGGCCTACTGAAACACGTAGGATGTTTTTGTTTCCCTTACAATACATTTGATTAGTAATAGTATTACAGTAACACGGTCCCATAACAGCTTATTTTTTACAAAGTAAAACCTAAAAGAGGATTGTATCAATAAATAGGCATAACACAAACTCATCATTACACTATTGTCTTTCTAAATTAAATCAACCTCTTCACCCTCCTTATCATTCAGTTAGGCCTAATTTAAATTAAATTATGAAGTAAAGTGCACAATTATCGCCCATTAATCCATTTGTCATTCATTCAGTGAGGAGAGAGAGACGCATTAGCACCTGGCTGGGTACCAATGTCCTACAGCACATTGTCTTGGCGGGTTAAGTTGGCAACAGGTGTGGAAAAAAAAGTTAGGGAAAGAGCATGGCATAGCTTTTGGCAGATTTTATTTACAAAATCAAACGTCAGTGGCCGTTGGCCTATGGAGGTTATAGTGTTAAGAGGAACATACCAGTGGATCAATTCCTAAGATGTAACTGTAGCACAGACGGAGTTTGAGCCCAAAGCTAATTATATGCTAACCAGGTTCCTGCAACGCGGTATGATGAGTGTCATTGAACAGGCCTATACACTTGCTAGAGAGACAATGTCAAAGCCTACTCACTGGCATTAATAGAAACCAGGACAAAATGCCCCACATTTGTGTTTTTCCACGGAGCATAGCTCACGTGACGGTAGGGCCAAATCCTTTGTATTGAAACACTGGAACATCCTAAAAAAACTATCAGAATCTACGTGAGTTCACAACATTGCCCCTCACATTAATTTTTTTGCCTTGCAAATTTCACAAAGACAAGGTGATATAGTACGTCAACTAAAACAAAGAGAGGAATTCTGGCAATACTCCTTAGACACTGTGGACCCTAAGGGGCTAAAGAATGATTTTTCACTGTCGTCGTTTCTATGATGGTGTTGCCTTGATTTTTTGGGTCTCTGTGTCTCCCGTGTCACAGACACCCAAATATCACCTATTGATTGTGTGGGAAAAAAGTATTTGATCCCCTGCTGATTTTGTACGTTTGCCCACTGACAAAGAAATTATCAGTCTATAATTTTAATGGTAGGCTTATTTGAACAGTGAGAGACAGAATAACAACAACAAAAATCCCCCAAAACGCATGTCAAAAATGTTATAAATTGATTTGCATTTTAATGAGGGAAATAAGTATTTGACCCCTCTGCAAAACATGATTTAGTACTTGGTGGCAAAACCCTTGTTGGCAATCAGAGAGGTCAGACGTTTCTTGTAGTTGGCCACCAGGTTTGCACACATCTCAGGAGGGGATTCTGTCCAACTCCTCTTTGCAGATCTTCTCCAAGTCATTAAGGTTTCGAGGCTGACGTTTGGCAACTCAAACCTTCAGCTCCCTCCACAGATTTTCTATGGGATTAAGGTCTGGAGACTGGCCAGGCCACTCCAGGACCTTAATGTGCTTCTTCTTGAGCCACTCCTTTGTTGCCTTGGCCGTGTGTTTTGGGTCATTGTCATGGTGGAATACCCATCCACGACCCATTTTCAATGCCCTGGCTGAGGGAAGGAGGTTCTCACACAAGATTTGACGGTACATGGCCCCGTCCATCGTCCCTTTGATGCGGTGAAGTTGTCCTGTCCCCTTAGCAGAAAAACACCCCCAAAGCATAATGTTTCCACCTCCATGTTTGACGGTGGGGATGGTGTTCTTGGGGTCATAGGCAGCATTCGTCCTCCTCCAAACACGGCGAGTTGAGTTGATGCCAAAGAGCTCCATTTTGGTCTCATCTGACCACAACACTTTCACCCAGTTTTCCTCTGAATCATTCAGATGTTCATTGTCTTTCAGACGGGCATGTATATGTGCTTTCTTGAGCAGGGGGACCTTGCGGGCGCTGCAGGATTTCAGTCCTTCACAGCGTAGTGTGTTACCAATTGTTTTCTTGGTGACTATGGTCCCAGCTGCCTTGAGATCCTTGACAAGATCCTCCCGTGTAGTTCTGGGCTGATTCCTCACCATTCTCATGATCATTGCAACTCCACGACGTGAGATCTTGCATGGAGCCCTAGGCCGAGGGAGATTGACAGTTATTTTGTGTTTCTTCCATTTGCGAATAATCTCACCAACTGTTGTCACCTTCTCACCAAGCTGCTTGGCGATGGTCTTGTAGCCCATTCCATCCTAGTGTAGGTCTACAATCTTGTCCCTGACATCCTTGGAGAGCTCTTTGGTCTTGGCCATGGTGGAGAGTTTGGAATCTGATTTATTGATTGCTTCTGTGGACAGGTGTCTTTTATACTGGTAACAAACTGAGATTAGGAGCACTCCCTTTAAGAGTGTGCTCCTAATCTCAGCTCGTTACCTGCATAAAAGACACCTGGGAGCCAGAAATCTTTCTGATTGAGAGGGGGTCAAATACTTATTTCCCTCATTAAAATGCAAATCAATTTATAACATTTTTGACATGCGTTCTTCTGGATTTTTTTGTTGTTATTCTGTCTCTCACTGTTCAAATAAACCTACCATTAAAATTATAGACTGATCATTTCTTTGTCAATGGGCAAACGTACAAAATCAGCAGGGGATCAAATACTTTTTTCCCTCACTGTATATTTTGACATGACGTATTGATTAATGAGACACATTATTTCTAATTATTAGTATTAATTTGTGCTATAATTTGCCATAAACCTTACATATTATTATTTTCTTACATTGTTCTGTCTCAATGAACCACTAGGCTATAATGGATTAAAAAATAAAATAAATAAATCTACACACAATACCCCATTATGACAATACTATAATGTCACACCTGACTACAGTGCATTCGGAAAGTATTCAGACCCCTTGACTTTTTCCACATTTTGTTACGTTATAGCCTTATTCTAAAATGTATTAAATTGTTTTTTTCCCCTCATCAATCTACACAGAATATCCCATAATACAAAAACAGGTTTTTAGAAACATTTTCAAAAAAAGTATTCTTGAGTATGAGCCTACAAGCTTGGCACACCTGTATTTTGGGAAAATCTCCCATTCCTCTCTGCAGATCCTCTCAAGCTCTGTCAGGATGGATGGGGAGCGTTGCTGCACAGCTATTTTCAGGTTTCTCCAGAGATGTTAGATCGGATTCAAGTCCAGGCTCTGGCTGGGCCACTCAAGGACATTCAGAGACATGTCCCGAAGCCACTCCTGCGTTGTCTTGGCTGTGTGCTTAGGGTCATTGTCCAGTTGGAAGGTGAACCTTTGCCCCAGTCTGAGGTCCTGGGCGCTCTGGAGCAGGTTTTCATTAAGGATCTCTCTGTACTTTGCTCCGTTCATCTTTGCCACAATCCTGACTACTCTCCTAGTCCATGCCGCTGAAAAAGTTCCCCACAGCAATGCTGCCACCACCATGCTTCACCGTAGGGATGGTGCCAGGTTTCCTCCAGACGTGACGCTTGGCATTCAGGACAAAGCGTTAAATATTGGTTTCATCAGACCAGAGAATCTTGTTTCTCATGGTCTGAGAGTCTTTAGGTGCCTTTTGGCAAACTCCAAGCGGAATGTCATGTGTCTTTTACTGAGGAGTTGCTTTCCTTCTGGCCACTCTATCATAAAGGCCTGATTGGTGGAGTGCTGCAGAGACGGTTGTCCTTCTGGAAGGTTCTCCCATCTCTACAGAGGAACTCTGGAGCTCTGTCAGAGTGACCATCAGGTTCTTGGTCACCTCCCTGACCAAGGCCCTTCTCCCCCGATTGCTCAGTTTGGCCGGGCGGCCAGTTCTAGGAAGAGTCTTTGTGGTTCCAAACTTCTTCCATTTAAGAATGATGGAGGCCACTGTGTTTTTGGGGACCTTCAATGCTGCAGATATTTTCTGGTACCCTTCCTCAGATCTGTGCTTCGACACAATCCTGTCTCGCAGCTCTACTGACAATTCCTTCAATCTCATGACTTGGTTTTTGCTCTGACATGCACAGTCAACTGTGGGACCTTATATAGACAGGTCTGTGCCTTTCCAAATCATGTCCAATCAATTTAATTTACCACAGGTGGACCCAATCAAGTTGTAGACACATCTCAAGGATGATCAGTGGAAACCGGATGCACCTGAGCTCAATTTCGAGTCTCATAGCAAAGGGTCTGAATACTTATGTAAATAATGTATTTCTGGTAAGCCTGTTTTTGCTTTGTCATTATGGGGTATTGTGTTTAGATTGCTGAGGAAAAACATTGATTTAATCAATTTTAGAATAAGGCTGTGACGTAACAAAATGTGGAAAAAGTCAAGGGGTCTGACTACTTTCTGAAGTCACTGTATATAAGGTCCCACAGTTTAAAGTACATGTCAGAGCAGAAACTATACCATGAAGTCCAAGGAACTGTCCGTAGATCTCTGAGATATAATTGTTATGAGGCATATATCTGGGGAAGAGTATAAAACAATTTCTAGTGTGTTGAACGTTTCCAAGAGCACAGTGGTCTTCATCATTGGAAAATGTAAAAAATATGGAACTACCCAGACTCTGCCTAGAGCTGGCCATCCGACCAAACTGAGCAGCCGGGCAAGAAGGACCTTGGTCAGGGAGATGACCAAGAACCCAATGACCACTCTGACAGAGCTGCAGTTTTCCATGGCTGAGATGGGAGAACCTGACAGAAAGTCAACAGTCTCTAAAGCACTTCACCAATCTGGGCTTTATGGGAGAGTGGCCAGACGGAAGCCTCTCCTGAGAAAAAGGCATATGAAAGCAAACCTGGAGTATGCAAAAAGGCATGTTAAAGACTGATATCATAAGGCAAAAGATTATGTGGTCTGATGAGACATAAATGTAACTATTTGGCCTGAATGCAAAGTGCTATGTCTGGAGAAAACCCAGCACAGCTCATTACCCGTCTAACACCATCCATAATGTGAAGGAAGTATCAGGCTATGGGGATGCTTTTCTCTGCAGAGACTGGGAGACTGGTAAGGAAAGAGGGAACAATGAATGGAGCCAAATGCAGGCAAATCCTTGATGATAACCTGTTTCAGAGTGCAAACGACCTTAGACTGGAACAAAGATTTGCGTTCCAACAGGAAAATTACCCCAAGCACACAGCCAAAGCAACTCTGGAATGCTTTCAGAACAAGAATGTGAATATCTGTCATGTCCACACCCGCTCAGGCACTCGACGTCACCGGTCTACTAACCACAGGTCCTGGCAACCCATCTTTACACACGCCTGGCAACCATCATTATTCACACCTGCGTCTCCTCATCAGTAAAAACTGGACTTCATTACTCCCTTGATTGCTTACCCTTTATATAGCACTCTTTTGTTATCAGTCATCAGGTAGTGTTGTTTGTGTTTCCATGTCAGAGCTTCTCTTGTTTTTTATCGTTCCATGTTCATTATCATTAAACTCACTAACTGCACCTGCTTCCTGACTCCCTTCGTCTACATTACAATGTTGTTGAGTGGCCTGGCTAATGCCTAGATTTGAGTCCCATTGAAAATCTGTGGAAAGACTTGAAGATTGCTATTCACCACTGCTCCCCATCTAACTTAACAGAGCTTGAGAAAATCTGCAAGGAACAATGGGAGAAAATCCCCAAATCCAGATCAAATAAAGATGTGCAAAGCTGATTGTCACGAGAATTTCTATCTCAATGTTTCAAAACTGAACTCTTATATTACTCAATCTGTATCCCAGAGGTTGTAAATCTCTAATAAACAGACTAAGTCTCCCAGCTTACAATTAGCAGGCTTTATTCAGAGAGCGCGCTGCCCTCTCAAGTCCAGAGTCTATCTTTTATACACACACATCAGACAAGAATCCCACCCCGCTTTAGGCGGGCTGCATTTTTCCACTGTACACATATCAGTCTTTAACATGTTTCATAATCTTCTCCAAGCCTAACGGTTTCTCCCCTCCCTGAGTTGGGAGGCCTATTTCCTAATATTGGTTTCACAGTTGTCACAAGTTGTCTGTCTACAGTTCTCCTTTTCTTTTGTTTTCTGACCTAACTCCTATTTATTGCTAAATAGTAACACAATGTCATGATCTTAACTTGTCCTACGCACACACATTACAAGATTATAGTCTTATTATTCTAATACATTTCACGCCGTTATATAGTGACAGGGTGAAATACTTTAGTCACAACATTAAAATTCTCCTATCACTTATAGACATACCGAAGACGACTCAAAGCTGTATTCGCCGCCAAAGGTACTTCTACAGTGAGAGAAAAAAGTATTTGATCCCCTGCTGATTTAGTATGTTTGCCCACTGACAAAGACATGATCAGTCTATAATTTTAATGGTAGGTTTATTTGAACAGTGAGAGACAGAATAAATAATAAATTGATTTGCATTTTAATTAGGGAAATAAGTATTTGACCCCTCTGCAAAACATGTCTTAGTACTTGGTGGCAAAACCCTTGTTGGCAATCACAGAGGTCAGACGTTTCTTGTAGTTGGCCACCAGGTTTGCACACATCTCAGGAGGAAATTTTTCCCACTCCTCTTTGCAGATATTCTCCAAGTCATTAAGGTTTCGAGGCTGACGTTTGGCAACTCAAACCTTCAGCTCCCTCCACAGATTTTCTATGGGATTAAGGTCTGGAGACTGGCTAGGCCACTCCAGGACCTTAATGTGCTTCTTCTTGAGCCACTCCTTTGTTGCCTTGGCTGTGTGTTTTGGGTCATTGTCATGCTAGAATACCCATCCACAAACCATTTTCAATGCCCTGGCTGAGGGAAGGAGGTTCTCACCCAAGATTTGACGGTACATGGCCCCGTCCATTGTCCCTTTGGTGCGGTGAAGTTGTCCTGTCCCCTTAGCAGAAACACTCCCCCAAAGCATAATGTTTCCCCCTCCATGTTTGACGATGGGGATGGTGTTCTTGGGGTCATAGGCAGCATTCCTCCTCCTCCAAACACGGTGAGTTGAGTTGATGCCAAAGAGCTCGATTTTGGTCTAGTCTGACCACAACACTTTCACCCAGTTCTCCTCTGAATCATTCAGATGTTCATTGGCAAACTTCAGACGGGCCTGTATATGTGCTTTCTTGAGCAGGGGGACCTTGCGGGCGCTGCAGAATTTCAGTCCTTCACAGCGTAGTGTGTTACCAATTGTTTTCTTGGTGACTATGGTCCCAGCTGCCTTGGGATCATTGACATGATCCTCCCGTGTAGTTCTGGCTGATTCCTCACCGTTCTCATAATAATTGCAACTCCACGAGGTGAGATCTTGCATGGAGTCCTAGGCCGAGGGAGATTGACAGTTATTTTGTGTTTCTTCCATTTGCGAATGATCGCACCAACTGTTGTCACCTTCTCACCAAGCTGCTTGGCGATGGTCTTGTAGCCCATTCCAGCCTTGTGTAGGTCTATAATCTTGTCCCTGACATCCTTGGAGAGCTCTTTGGTCTTGGCCATGGTGGAGAGTTTGGAATCTGATTGATTGATTGCTTCTGTGGACAGGTGTCTTATATACAGGTAACAAGCTGAGATTAGGATCACTCCCTTTAAGAGTGTGCTCCTAGTCTCAGCTCATTACCTGTATAAAAGACACATGGGAGCAAGACATCTTTCTGATTGAGAGGGGGTCAAATACTTATTTCCCTCATTAAAATGCAAATCAATTTATAACATTTTTGACATGCGTTATTCTGTATTATTTTGTTGTTATTCTGTCTCTCACTGTTCAAATAAACCTACCATTAAAATTATAGACTGATCATTTCTTTGTCAGTGGGCAAACGTACAAAATCAGCAAGGGATCAAATATTTTTTTCCCACACTGTACAAATTACTTACTCAGGGGTTTGAATACTTATGTAAATTTGATATTTCTGCATTTCATTTTCAATAAATGTGCAAACATTTATAAAAACATGTTTTCACTTTGTCATTTTGGGGTATTATGTGTAGATGGGGGTGAGAAAAAAAAAAGTTTGATCCATTTTGAATCCAGGCTGTAACACAACAAAATGTGGAATAAGTCAAGGGGTATAAATACTTTCTAAAGGCACTCCTACTTGCCATATCTTCAATTTAAGCCTACTAGAAAGTGTGTGCCCTCAGGCCTGGAGGGAAGCAAAAGTAATTCAGCCTCCTAAGAATAGTATAGCCCCCTTTACTGGCTCAAATAATCGACCAATCAGCCTGTTACCAACCCTTTGTAAACCTTTTTTGAAATTCAAAAATTATGTTTCACCATATACTGTCAAGGTGACGTGTATGCGGTGAATGAAGTCAAGCGCAGGACACTGAGCTACTGGCAGACGTACTATACTAGCACAGTAAAGGAACATACAAAACCTCCTAACAGGGAGGAACAAAACACGCATACAAACAGCAACTGCCGACATCACGGAAAACAATCACACACAACAAACAATGAGAGACAGGGGTACTTAAAGGTAATACAATGTAACATAATGGGAAACAGGTGTAAACAATAAAGACCAAACAAGACAAACACCGAAACATCGATCGGTAGTAGCTAGTACTCCGGGGACGACGAACGCCGAAGCCTGCCCGAGCAAGGAGGAGGAGCAGCCTCGGCTGAATCCGTGACAGTACCACCCCCCTTGATGCGCGGCTCCAGCCGTGCGCCGACCCCGGCCTCGGGGACGGCCAGGAGGACGCGGAGCAGGGCGAGTCGGATGACTTCGGTGAAAATCCCTCAACATGGAGGGATCTAGGATGTCCCTCCTAGGGACCCAGCACCGTTCCTCCGGACCGTACCCCTCCCACTCCACGAGATACTGCAGGCCCCCCATCCGGCGCCTCGAATCCAAGATGGACCGGACTGAGTACACTGGAGCCCCCTCGATGTCCAGTGGGGGCGGAGGAGCCTCTCGTATCTCATTCTCCTGGACTGGACCAGCTACTACCGGCCTGAGGAGAGACACATGGAACGAGGGGTTAATGCGGTAATTAATGGGAAGTTGTAACCTATAACATACCTCGTTCAATCTCCTTAGGACTTTAAATGGCCCCACAAACCGCCGACCCAGCTTCCGGCAGGGCAGGCGGAGGGGAAGGTTTCGGGTCGAGAGCCAGACCCGATCTCCCGGTGCATACACCGGAGCCTCACTGCGGTGGTGGTCGGCGATCGCCTTTTGCTTCCTGATAGCCCGTTGCAGATGGACATGCGCAGCATTCCAGGTTTCTTCAGAGCGCCGAAACCACTCGTCCACCGCAGGGGCTTCGATCTGGCTCTGATGCCAAGGTGCCAGGACCGGCTGATACCCTAGCACACACTGAAAAGGCGTAAGGTTAGTGGAGGAATGGCGGAGTGAGTTTTGGGCTATCTCTGCCCAGGGGATATATCCCGACCACTCCCCCTGCCGGTCCTGGCAATAGTACCTCAGAAATCTACCCACATCCTGGTTCACTCTCTCCACCTGCCCATTACTCTCGGGATGAAAACCTGAGGTAAGGCTAATCGAGACCCCCAGACGTTCCATAAACGCCCTCCAGACTCTAGAGGTGAACTGGGGACCCCGATCAGACACTATATCCTCAGGTACCCCGTAGTGCCGGAAGACGTGTGTAAACAGGGTGTCAGCAGTTTGTAGGGCTGTAGGGAGACCTGGCATAGGAATGAGACAGCAGGCCTTCAAAAACCGATCCACAACGACCAAGATCGTTGTGTTCCCCTGGGAAGGGGGAAGGTCCGTGACAAAATCCACCGATAGGTGAGACCACGGCCGTTGTGGATCGGGTAGGGGTTGTAACTTCCCTCTGGGCAGGTGTCTAGGCACCTTACACTAGGCGCACACCGAGCAGGAGGAAACATAAACCCTCACGTCCTTAGCTAAAGTGGGCCACCAGTACTTCCCACTAAGGCAGTGCACTGTCCGACCAATACCAGGATGACCAGAGGAGGGTGACATGTGAGCCCAATATATAAATCGATCACGAACCTCGAGCGGCACGTACTTCCAACCCTCTGGACACTGTGGGGGAGTAGGATCGGTACGTAATGCCCGCTCGATGTCCGCATCAACCTCCCACACCACCGGTGCCACCAGACAAGACTCCGGAAGTATGGGAGTGGGCTCAATGGACCTCTCCTCTGTGTCATATAGTCGGGACAGGGCGTCTGCCTTAGCGTTCTGTGACCCTGGTCTATAGGTGAGCTTAAATACAAATCAGGTAAAAAACATAGCCCACCTTGCCTGGCGAGGGTTCAGCCTCCTTGCTGCCCGGATGTACTCCAGGTTACGATGGTCAGTCAGAATGAGAAAAGGGTGTTTAGCCCCCTCAAGCCAATGCCTCCACACCTTCAGGGCTTGAACCACAGCTCCCTGTCCCCCACGTCATAATTGCGCTCCGCCGGACTGAGCTTCTTAGAATAGAAAGTACAGGGGCAGAGTTTTGGTGGCGTACCCGAGCGCTGAGACAGTACAGCACCGATCCCAGCCTCGGTTACATCCACTTCCACTTGGAACGCCAAAGAGGGATCCGGATGTGCCAGCACTGGAGCCGAGGTAAACAGGTCATTCAGATGTCTAAAGGCCCTGTCCGCCTCAGCCGAACACTGCAGACGCACCTGACCCCCCTTTAGCAGGGAGGTAATGGAAGCTGCTACCTGTCCAAATCCCCGGATAAACCTCCGGTAGTAATTGGCAAAACCCAAGAATCGCTGCACTTCCTTCACCGTGGTGGGAGTCTGCCAATTACGCACGGCTGAAACGCGGTCAATCTCCATCTCCACCTCTGACGCGGACAACCAATGTCCCAGGAAGGAGATGGACTCCTGGAAGAACAGAAATTTATCCGCCTTCGCATAAAGGTCGTGCTCCAACAGTCTACCAAGCACCCGACGCACCAGGGACACATGCTCGGCTCGTGTAGCGGAGTATATTAGAATGTCATCAATATACACCACTACACCCTGTCCATGCAAGTCCCGGAAAATCTCGTCCACAAATGATTGGAAGACTGAAGGAGCATTCATTAAACCGTATGGCATGACGAGGTACTCATAGTGACCCGAGGTGGTACTGAATGCTGTCTTCCACTCATCTCCCTCCCTAATGCGCACCAGGTTGTACGCGCTCCTGAGATCCAATTTTGTGAAGAATCGCGCCCCGTGTAATGACTCCGTCATACTAGCAATCAGAGGGAAAGGATAGCTGTATTTGATTGTGATCTGATTGAGACCACGGTAATCAATACACGGGCGTAAACCGCCATCCTTCTTCTTCACAAAAAAGAAACTCGATGACGCAGGGGAAGTGGATGGCCGTATGTCACCGAATCTCTGAGACAGGGATACATGTCTCCATAGCCGCCGTCTCCTCCTGAGACAGAGGATACACATGACTACGAGGAAGCGCAGCGCCTACTTGGAGATCTATCGCACAATCCACCTGTCGATGAGGTGGTAATTGAGTCGCCTTCAGAAGGCGAGTGCCAAATCGGCATACTCAGGTGGAATATGCATGGTGGGAACTTGGTTCGGGCTTTCCACCGTCGTTGCCCCTACGGAAACACCTACACACCGCCCGAAACACTGATCAGACCATCCCTTGAGAGCCCTCTGTTGCCATGAAATGTTGGGTCATGAGATGTTAACCAGGGAAGCCCCAACACCACGGGAAACGCAGGGGAATCAATCAAATACAAACTAATGATCTCCTCATGGCCCTCCTGCGTTTTCATCCTGAGAGGCGCTGTGACTTCCCTAATCAATCCTGACCCCAAAGGGCGGCTATCTAGGGCATGGATGGGGAAGGGCACATCAACGGGTACAATAGGAATCCCTAACTTATAGGTGAACTGGCGATCGATAAAATTCCCAGCTGCGCCTGAATCTACTAGCACCTTATGCTGGGAGTGAGGAGAAACCTCGGGAAACACAACTTTAATACACATATGCGCAACAGAGCGCTCTGGGTGAGTTGGATGCCTACTCACCTGGAATGACTCATCAGTGCGCTGCCTAATGCCTTGATTCCTAGGAGACCCTCCCCAGCACCGACCAGCAGTGTGTCCTCTGCAACCACAGTTGGTGCAGGGGACGGCCTCTCTCCTGGTCTCTCTCCTGGTCTCCCTAGCACCAGCACCTCCGAGCTCCATAGGGGTCGGCTCGGAAGTGGTGGGGGATGGAATGGACGACCCTGAATCCGGACGTCCGCGGGTAGCCAACAGGGTATCCAAGCGAATTGACATGTCCATCAGTTGGTCGAAGCTGAGGTTGGTGTCCCTGCAGGCCAATTCCCGACGCACCTCCTCCCTCAGGCTACATCTGTAGTGGTCGATGAGGGCCCTCTCATTCCATCCCGCGTTGGTAGCCAGCGGGGGATGGAATTTGGCGATAGCCAAATCGGCATACTCGGAAGGAATGTGAATAGTGGAAACCTGGTTTGGACTTTCCACCATAGTTGGCCCCAAGGAAACTCCTAAAACACCTCCCTGAACACTGACCGGACCATCCCTTGAGAGCCCTCTGTTGCCATGAAATCGTGGGATCATGAATGGTTAACCAGGGAAGTCCCAACACCACAGGATACGCAGGAGAATCAATCAGATAGAGGCTAATTCTCTCCTCATGACCTCCCTGCGTCATCATCAGCAGTGGAGCGGTGACCTCCCTGATTATGCCTGACCCTAACGGGCGACTATCTAATGCATGCACAGGGAAAGGTTTATCAACAGACACAGTAGGAATCCCTAAACTACGGGCATACTGGCGATCAATAAAATTCCCAGCCGCGCCTGAATCTACTAGCGCCTTATGCTAGGAATGGGGAGAAAACTCTGGAATCATAATATCAATACACATATTAGCAACAGGGAGCTCTGGGATAGTCAGGTTTCTACTCACCTGAGACGGTCGACCAGTGCTCTGCCTGCTGCCTCGACCTCCTGAGAACCCTCCCCAGCACCGACCAGCAGTGTGTCCTCTCCCAGTCTCCCTATCCACAGCAAGAGCCTAATTCCACTGGACCCAGGTGGCGAAGTGGTAGCCAGTGTTGTAGGTGGTTGAGTGGTTGGAAATGGTGAAGGGATAACACCTCTCTCCAATCGTTCCATCATCTGGAACACTCGTTCCATTGTGGCTCCGAGAGTCTGAATCATCGTCTCTTGACGTTGGCCTCGTTCATCGTCTCGGTAAATCCGGCTGTTCCTGCTGACTCCATATTGGTGCGTGTTTCTGTCACGATGTCAGTGTAATGCAGTAGACGAAGTCAGGCGCAGGACACAGAACTAATTGAAAGCGTAACTTTACTGAACACGTAAAGAAACAAGTAAACCTCCACGCAGGGAGGAACAAACCCGCTCACCAACGACACACGAAACAATAAAAAAACACGCATAGAGCACAATGGGAGCCACAGGGTTAAATAGGGACGGAGTAATTACAAGATGGGAAACAAGTGTGAAACAATCAGACAACAACAGGTAGAACATAGAAACATAGAACATAGATCGGCAGCAGCTAGTACTCCGGTGACAACGAACACCGAAGCCTGCCTGAGCAAGGAGGAAGGGCAGCCTTGGCAGAATCAGTGACAGGCTCAAAATGGAGGAGAGATTGACTTCACTACTTGTTTTTGTAAGAAGTGTTGACAAGCTGAATGCACACAAGCTGTCTTGTTAAACTACTTGCACACAGCTCGGACACCCATGCATACTCCACAAGACATGCCACCAGAAGTCTCTTCACAATACCCAAATCCAAAACAGACTATGGGAGGTGCACAGTACTATATAGAGCCAAGACTACATGGAACTCTATTCCACATCAGGTAACTGATGCAAGCAGTAGAATCAGATTTAAAAAACAGATACAAATACACCTTATGGAACAGTGGGGACTGTAAAGAGACCCACACACAGGTACAGACTGACACATACGCACATAAACGCTAGCACTCTATACACACGTACATTGAAATAACTTTGTATGGTGGTATTATACATTTTCTATTGTAGATATGTAGTGGTATAATAATGTGATATGATGTACCTTGGCAGCTAATGGCGATCCCTAATTAATACAAATAGGAGCTAAGTGCAATGTTCAGGTCAATCTGAGGAAGATGTCAGTTTGACATAGAAACATCAGTCACCTGTTCTCATCCTGTACAATGGATTGAAGTGAGCTAAAATAAATCAAACTCAGCTTTTTTTGTTGATTGCTCCAACCCCTTTCTGCTCGAATTAGTCATTTTAGACGTTTTTCTTGGTACGCCCTTCACGTGAGGACATTACTCAATCTGGGGGCACTTCAAATGTCAAGGGAGCACATAAGGTCCCATTAAATTATAGCACAAGTCAGGTTTAACATAACCTTGATTGATAGTTACATATAACCACCCATTGAGCAGGGAGTGTATGGGTGTTGAGTGATGCTCAAAAGTAGACAATAGCTGTTGAGATCTCTAAACAAGAGATCAGTCTAGAGAGTGTCCGAGGCCCTTATGGGACCAGGCCTCTTTAGCCTCTAAAAACCCAATAAATTGAGCCAATAGGTATAATGTAATGATTTACTATTTGCTATGTGTGAAAAGGAACACTGCATTATAAGAATTTAACATGCATAATGAACATTGTACTACATTGTTTAGATAAAAAAAAAACATAAATCCAGTTGATAATGAATATAGTTATGCCAATTATACAAAACATATGAAGGGTTATAAATGTGCTTATAATGCATGTTTGTACATATCTAAACAACAACATTTGTGTTACTGAAAAGGCAAATCCTTCTCCAAGTAGAAGGACGAGGACGTAACATTAAATAGTGGATACAGGTTGCATAGCTTCAATAGTTCTTTAGATGAAGTGTGACTAGAAACAGTACACAGTGGTGCATGAAGTTACACGTTATCCCATCATACTGCATGTAAAAGCTGATAGAAAATGTACTGAGTGGAAAAGTCTACAATAATTAACTATCTATCAGAGGATGAGAAATAGAATACGTGTTGTTGATTAGGAAATCACTAATGTATTGAGTGCACACAATTAATTGTATATCATTTCTTGTGAAAGGAAAGAAAACAGTGCTCTCTTTCACGACCCGATGTTGCTGGTGCATTTTGAAATTTAGCTTGCATTCTCCACGCAAACAAAATGATGGATGATTACAAACTGGCATGATCAATATCTCAATTTAAGAGGCTGAGTTTACTTCTGAAATGAAGACTTACCAGACAAACAAATGGGTAAAAAAAAGTGCCAGACAGTAACTGTGAAGCTTGGGTGAGAGAAAACAAAAAAAAATTCTGGCAGGCCCAAATTGCCATGAAATGTGTAGAGAAACAGTACACGCACAACCTGTATGATCCCTGGCAGGTAATTCCTCTGCTCCATTGTTTGTGTGACAAGATGATGCTGCTCGGTGGAGGACCCTACTTCCTGTAAATGGTGTTTATGTGCTCAGGCTCCACAAAGCAAAGCAATGCTGCGACGCAAAAAAATGGAGACGACGGATGGCAAGCGGGAGCCAAAGTGCCTCAAACTGAATTTCATCCAGTCCCAGGCTTATGAAACTGTAAATTAAAGGAACATTGTGGCCATTTTTTCCTCTAAATCGTTTTCCAGATCACATTACAAACATGTAGGACTGAAAACAGCTTCCAAATGTGTTATTTTCCAATTTTACCCTCAGTTACTTATTTGGGGGTAATCACGTGATGTTGTTTTTTTATAACTACAACGAGCTAGGGAGGAGTGAGGTTGATTTCCTGATCTCTGCTTGTCCCACCCCCGAATTAGGGGGATTTGAAAAAGTGGACGTTCCATGAGAATGAGTTATGTGTTAGTCAGAGAGCTTTTCTTGTTACTACCGTCAGAGAACCTATAGCAATGACCCCCCTGCAGAGTTGGACGATTACATCTTTTATTAAGTGTTTTTGAATGATCAGAATCGCCTTTATTCGCCAAGTACATTAACACATACCTGGATTTTTACTTAGTGAGAAGGTGCTGCCACTGACAGACAATATACAAACAGAATACAATATCGGAACAGTAAACATAAAATTCAGTGGAGTATAGGCCTGGTCTCCTAAAGCGCATGAGAGCCCCGGCGCCTCCCCCTTCTTCTCCAGCGTAAAGCTCCATACTCCCCGGCTAGTACACCGACTCGTCGTGTCCTTTCTCAAAATGTAATTGCATGAGGACAGAATTTCGGGGGAACAAACCAGTTGGCAATGTGTCCCAAATATTCAGTAGCTCATCCCGATTGCAAAAAGTCTCCATTGATGCAAATCCACGAGTGAACAAACAAAAACAACAAAGATGCGAGCGGCAACAAAAGCTGGGGAGGGTTGCGCGAACACTGACTATGTGGAAACTGCCCAGACAGTAATGGATACAGAGAAAGAGAGTGTTTGTTGTAACGAGTGAGACTGGGCAGAGAAGGCTGGAAAAGACAGCCTAAACCAGCTGGGCCAAGAGGGCAGATGACAACAGACCTAGTAAGTGTTTTACGCCTGCTAGCTAATGTTTTTATATCGACATAATTTCATATGGTGCTCCCCGTACAGTACCTGCCTTCCAGACGTAAAGCATCATGGGAGTTGTAGTAATCTCATTATTCTAACAAATTACTTCCTGGTTCGATAAAATACTATTTTATCGCTTATTTGCTCGATTTATTAAAACATTTCCGGGCTATTTGGATAACTAGGGTCACTAACAACTTCCTGTGGAGTCATGGAGACACGCTGTGAAATGTTCCTTTAAGGCACTCACAACAGCAACAATAATGACCACAGACAACACATTGCTGTGATCAGGCAAAAAAAATACAATAGGTCAGCAAAACATGTCCAGGTGAAATAAATAATTAGTGTTTTCAACAGGTGAGTTCAAATGTTTTTTGCCAAGTTCCTTGGTGTCCACATCACCAACGAACTATCATGGTCCAAACACACCAAGACAGTCGTGAAGAGGGCACGACAAAGCCTATTCCCCCTCAGGAGACTGAAAAGATTTGGCATGGGTCCTCAGATCCTCAAAAAATTCTACAGCTGCACCATCGAGAGCATCCTGACTGGTTGCATCACCGCCTGGTATGGCAACTGCTTGGCTTCCGACCGCAAGGCACTACAGAGAGTAGTGCGTACGGCCCAGTGCATCACTGGGGCCAAGCTTCCTGCCATCCAGGACCTCTATACCAGGCGGTGTCAGAGGAAGGCCCTCAAAATTGTCAAAGACTCCAGCCACCCTAGTCATAGACTGTTCTCTCTGCTCCCGCACGGCAAGCGGTACCGGAGTGCCAAGTCTAGGTCCAAAAGACTTCTCAACTGCTTCTACCCCCAAGCCATAAGACTCCTGAACAGCTAATCATGGCTACCCGGACTATTTGCACTGTCCCCCCCACCCCATCCTTTTTACGCTGCTGCTACTCTGTTAATTATTTATGCATAGTCACTTTAACTCTACCCACATGTACATATTACTTCAACTACCTCAACTAGCCGGTGCCCCCGCACATTGACTCTGCACCGGTACCCCCCTGTATATATAGCCTCCCTACTGTTATTTTATTTTACTTCTGCTCTTTTTTTTCTCAACACTTTTTTTGTTGTTGTTTTATTTTTACTTTTTTTGTTAAAAATAAATGCAATGTTGGTTAAGGGCTGTAAGTAAGCATTTCACTGTGATGTCTGCACCTGTTGTATTCGGCGCATGTGACCAATAAAATTTGATTTGATTTGCCCTTTTGACAGAAAATGGATGTCCAAAATCTGTTTTTAATTACTCCAACCAACATCAAATGCGGTCTCATTTTACCACTGACCACCCCCCTCAACTAATTATAGAGCACTTGTTTGGCTTAATCAGGTGTTAGTGCTGGGCCTGCCCGAGCAAGGAGGAGGAGCAGCCTCGGCTGAATCCGTGACATATACAATGCTATTTTACAGTAAACAAATTGACAACAGACATTAAGTATGCTTATAGGGAAGGACATCCAACAAGCAGAGCACTTAAACAAATTACTGATGATTGTCTGAGAGAAATTGATGATAAAAATATTGTGGTGTTTTTTTTTTTTTTTACATTATCTATCATAGTCTGCTGCTGGAAAAACGAATATGTTATGGCTTTACACCCCCTGCTATATTGTGAATAATGTGTTACCTGTCTAACAGAACACAAAGGGTGTTCTTTAATGGAAGCATCTCCAACATAGTTGTCTAGGCCCCTTACTTTTTTCAATCTTTACTAATGACATGCCACTGGTTTTTAGTAAAGCCAGTGTGTCTATGTATGTGGATGACTCAACACTATACACATCAGCTAATAGAGTGACTGAAATAACTGCAACACAACCAAAGAGCTACAGTTAGGTTCAGAATGGGTGTCAAGGAATAAGTTCGTTCTAAATATTTCAAAAACTAAAAGCATTGCATTTGGGACAAATCATTCCCTAAACCCTAAACCTAAACTAAATCTTGTAATGATAATGTGGAAATTGAGCAAATTGAGGTGACTAAACTGCTTGAAATAAACCCAGGATTGTAAACTGTCATGGTCAAAACATGTTGATAAGACAGTAGCTAAAATGGGGAGAAGTCTGTCCATAATAATGCTCTGCTCTGCCTTCTTAACAACACTATCAACAAGGCAGGTCCTACAGGCCGTTGTTTTTTCTCACCTGGACTACCGTTCAGTTGTGTGGTCAGGTGCCACAAAGAGGGACATAGGAAAATTACAATTGGCTCAGAACAGGGCAGCACGGCTGGCCTTTAAATGTACACGGGGAGATAACATGAATGATATGCATGCCTCATCTCTCATGGCTCTGTCACGGTGTCAGTGTAATGCGGTAGACGAAGTCAGGCGCAGGACACAGAACTAAATGAAAACTTAACTTTACTAAACACGTAAAGAAACAAGTAAACCTCCACACAGGGAGGAACAAACCCGCTCACCAACGACACATGAAACAATAAACAAACATGCACAGAGCACAATGGGAGCCACAGGGTTAAATAGGGACGGAGTAATTACAAGATGGGAAACAATCAGACAACAACAGGTAGAACATAGAAAATAGATCGGCAGCAGCTAGTACTACGGTGACGACGAACGCCGAAGCCTGCCCGAGCAAGGGGGAAGGGCAGCCTCGGCAGAATCCGTGACAGTACGATCTGGCTCTGATGCCAAGGTGCCAGGACCGGTTGATAACCTAATACACATTGGAATGGAGAAAGGTTAGTGGAGGAGTGGCGGATGGAGTTCTGGGCTGTCTCTGCCCAGGGGAGGAAAACCGACCACTCCCCCCGCTGGTCCTGGCAATACGACCTCAAAAACCTACTCACCTCCTGGTTGACTCTCTCCACCTGCCTGTTACTTTCGGGTTGAAACCCTGAGGTCAGACTGACCGAGACTCCCAGACGTTCCATGAACGCCCTCCAAACCCTTGAGGTGAACTGGGAACCCCGATCAGACACTATATCCTCAGGTACCCCGTAGTGCCGGAAGACGTGTGTAAATAGGGCCTCCGCAGTCTGTAGGGCCGTAGGGAGACCGGGCAGAGGAATGAGATGGCAGGACTTAGAAAACCGATCCACAACAACCAGGATCGTGGTGTTCCCTTGTGAGGGGGAAGATCCGTCACGAAGTCCACCGATAGGTGGGACCATGGTCATTGTGGAACGGGTAGGGGTTGCAATTTCCCTCTTGGCAGGTGTCTAGGAGCCTTACACTGGGAGCACACCGAGCAGGAGGAAATATAAACCCTTACGTTCTTAGCTAAGGTGGGCCACCAGTACTTCCCACTAAGACAGTGCACTGTCCAACCTATGCCAGGATGACCAAAGGAGGGTGACGTGTGAGCCCAATAGATCAAACGATCGCGGACATCCAGCGGTACGTACACACGACCCTCTGGACACTGGGGAGGAGTGGGTTCGTTACGCAACGCCCGCTCGATCTCCGCGTCAACCTCCCACACCACCGGTGCCACCAGACACGACGCCGGCAGTATGGGAGTGGGCTCCACAGAACTCTCCTCCGTGTCATACAGTCAGGACAGAGCATCTGCCTTAGCGTTCTGGGAACCTGGCCTGTAAGAAAGGGTGAAAACAAAACGGGTGAGAAACATGGACCACCTTGCCTGGCGAGGGTTTAATGTCCTCGCTGCCCGGATGTACTCCAGATTGCGGTGGTCAGTCAAAATGAGAAAAGGGTGTTTAGCCCCCTCAAGCCAATGTCTCCACGCTTTCAGAGCATCGACCACAGCCAACAGCTCCCGGTCCCCCACATCATAGTTGCGCTCCGCCGGGCTGAGCTTCTTTGAAAAGAAGGCACAGCAGCGGAGTTTAGGTGGCGTACCCGAGCGCTGAGACAGTACAGCGCCTATCCCAGCCTCGGACGCGTCCACCTCAACCGTGAAGTCTAAGGAGGGGAGTCCGGATGAGCCAGCACTGGAGCCGAGGTAAACAGGTCCTTCAGACGACTAAAAGCCCTGTACGCCTCAGCTGACCACCGCAGATGCACCGGCCCCCCCTTCAGCAACGAGGTAATGGGAGCTGCTACCTGACCAAAGCCCTGGATAAGTCTCCGGTAGTAATTGGCAAAACCCAAAAATCGCTGCACCTCCTTTACCGTGGTTGGAGTCGCCCAATTATGCACGGCTGAAATGCGGTCACTCTCCATCCTCACCCCTGACGTGGACATGTGGTACCCCGTATGGCATGACCAGATACTCATAATGTCCAGAGGTGGTACTAAATGCCGTCTTCCACTCATCTCCCTCCCGGATACGCACTAGGTTATACGCACTCCTGAGATCCAATTTTGTGAAGAAGCGTGCCCCGTGCAATGATTCCGTCATACTAGCTATCAGGGGTAATGGATAGCTTTACTTGATGGTAATCTGATTTAGGCCACGGTAATCAATGCACGGGCGTAACCCACCATCTTTCTTCTTCACAAAAAAGAAACTTGAGGAGACAGGTGAAGTGGATGGCCGAATGTATCCCTGCCTCAGAGATTCGGTGACATATATCTCCATAGCCGTCTTCTCCTCCTGAGACAAAGGATACACGTGACTCCGGGGAAGTGCAGCTCCTACATGGAGATTTATTGCACAATCCCCCTGTCGATGGGGTGGTAATTTAGTCGCCCTCTTTTTACTGAAGGCGATAGCCAAATCGGCATACTCGGAAGGAATGTGCATAGTGGAAACCTGGTTTGGACTTTCCACCGTAGTTGGCCCCAAGAAAACTCCTAAAACACCTCCCTGAACACTGACCGGACCATCCCTTGAGAGCCCTCTGTTGCCATGAAATCGTGGGGTCATGAATGGTTAACCAGGGAAGTCCCAACACCACAGGATACGCAGGAGAATCAATCAGATAGAGGCTAATTCTCTCCTCATGACCCCCCTGCATCATCATCAGCAGTGGAGCGGTGACCTCCCTGATTATGCCTGACCCTAACGGGCGACTATCTAATGCATGCACAGGGAAAGGTTTATCAACAGACCCAGTAGGAATCCCTAAACTACGGGCATACTGGCGATCAATAAAATTCCCAGCCGCGCCTGAATCTACTAGCGCCTTATGCTGGGAATGGGGAGAAAACTCTGGAAACATAATATCAATACACATATTAGCAACAGGGACCTCTAGGTTAGTCGGGTTTCTACTCACCTGAGACGGTCGACCAGTGCTCTGCCTGCTGCCTCGACCTCCTGAGAACCCTCCCCAGCACCGACCAGCAGTGTGTCCTCTGCGGCCACAGTTGGTGCAGGGGACAGTCCCTCTCCCAGTCTCCCTAACCTCAGCAAGAGCCGAATTCCACTGGACCCAGGTGGCGAAGTGGTAGCCAATGTTGTAGGTGGTTGAGTGGTTGGAAATGGTGAAGGGATACCACCTCTCTCCAATCGTTCCATCATCTGGAACACTCGTTCCATTGTGGCTCCGAGAGTCTGAATCATCGTCTCTTGACGTTGGACTCGTTCATCGTCTCGGTAAATCCGGCTGTTCCTGCTGACTCCATATTGGTGCGTGTTTCTGTCACGATGTCAGTGTAATGCGGTAGACGAAGTCAGGCGCAGGACACAGAACTAAATGAAAGCGTAGCTTTACTGAACACGTAAAGAAACAAGTAAAGCTCCACGCAGGGAGGAACAAACCCGCTCACCAACGACACACAAAACAATAAACAAACACACACATAGCACAATGGGAGCCACAGGGTTAAATAGGGACGGAGTAATTACAAGATGGGAAACAGGTGTGAAACAATCAGACAACAACAGGTAGAACATAGAAACATAGAACATAGATCGGCAGCAGCTAGTTCGCCGGTGACGACGAACACCGAAGCCTGCCCGAGCAAGGAGGAAGGGCAGCCTTGGCAGAATCAGTGACAGGCTCAAAGTGGAGGAGAGATTGACTTCACTACTTGTTTTTGTAAGAAGTGTTGACAAGCTGAATGCGCACAAGCTGTCTGTTTAAACTACTTGCACACAGCTCGGACACCCATGCATACTCCACAAGACATGCCACCAGAAGTCTCTTCACAATACCCAAGTCCAAAACAGACTATGGGAGCCGCTCAGTACTACATAGAGCCAAGACTACATGGAACTCTATTCCACATCAGGTAACTGATGCAAGCAGTAGAATCAGATTTAAAAAACAGATACAAATACACCTTATGGAACAGTGGGGACTGTAAAGAGACCCACACACAGGTACAGATAGACACATACACACATAAACGCTAGCACTCTATACACACGTACATTGAAATAACTTTGTATGGTGTTATTATACATTTTATATTGTAGATATGTAGTGGTATAATAATGTGATATGTATCTTGGCAGCTAATGGCGATCCCTAATAAATACAAATAGGAGCTAAGTGCAATGTTCAGGTCAATCTGAGGAAGATGTCATTTTGACATAGAAACATTAGTCACCTGTTCTCATCCTGTACAATGGATTGAAGTGAGCTAAAATAAATCAAACTCAGCTTTTTTTGTTGATTGCTCCAACCCCTTTCTGCTCGAATTAGTCATTTTATAAGTTTTTCTTGGTACGCCCTTCACGTGAGGACATTACTCAATCTGGGGGCACTTCAAATGTCAAGGGAGCACATAAGGTCCCATGAAATGATAGCACAAGTCAGGTTTAACATAACCTTGATTGATAGTTACATATAACCACCCATTGAGCAGGTAGTGTATGGGTGTTGAGTGATGCTCAAAAGTAGACAATAGCTGTTGAGATCTCTAAACAAGAGATCAGTCTAGAGAGTGTCCGAGGCCCTTATGGGACCAGGCCTCTTTAGCCTCTAAAGACCCAATAAATTGAGCCAATAGGTATAATGTAATGATTTACTATTTGCTATGTGTGAAAAGGAACACTGCATTATAAGAATATAACATGCATAATGAACATTGTACTACATTGTTTAGATAAAAAAAAAATACATAAATCCATTTTATAATGAATATAGTTATGCCAATTATACAAAACATATGAAGGGTTATAAATGTGCTTATAATGCATGTTTGTACATATCTAAACAACAACATTTGTGTTACTGAAAAGGCAAATCCTTCTCCAAGTAGAAGGACGAGGACGTAACATTAAATAGTGGATACAGGTTGCCTAGCTTCAATAGTTCTTTAGATGAAGTGTGACTAGAAACAGTACACAGTGGTGCATGAAGTTACACGTTATCCCATCATACTGTATGTAAAAGCTGATAGAAAAATGTACTGAGTGGAAAAGTCTACAATAATTAACTATCTATCAGAGGATGAGAAATAGAATACTTGTTGTTGATTAGGAACTCACTAATGTATTGAGTGCACACAATTAATTGTATATCATTTCTTGTGAAAGGAAAGAAAACAGTGCTCTCTTTCACGACCCGATGTTGCTGGTGCATTTTGAAATTCAGCTTGCATTCTCCACGCAAACAAAATGATGGATGATTACAAACTGGCATGATCAATATCTCAATTTAAGAGGCTGAGTTTACTTATGAAATGACAAACAAATTGGTAAAAAAAAAAGTGCCAGACAGTAACTGTGAAGCTTGGGTGAGAGAAAAAATAATAATAATCTGGCAGGCCCAAATTGCCATGGAATGTGTAGAGAAACAGTACACGCACAACCTGTATGATCCCTGGCAGGTAATTCCTCTGCTCCATTGTTTGTGTGACAAGATGATGCTGCTCGGTGGAGGACCCTACTTCCTGCAAATGGTGTTTATGTGCTCAGGCTCCACAAAGCAAAGCAATGCTGCGATGCAAAAAAATGGAGACGACGGATGGCAAGCGGGAGCCAAAGTGCCTCAAACTGAATTTCACCCAGTCCCAGGCTTATGAAACTGTAAATTAAAGGAACATTGTGGCCATTTTTTCCTCTAAATCGTTTTCCAGATCACATTACAAACATGTAGGACTGAAAACAGCTATCAAATGTGTTATTTTCCAATTTTACCCTCAGTTACTTACAGTGGGGAAAAAAAGGATTTAGTCAGCAACCAATTGTGCATGTTCTCCCTCTTAAAAAGATGAGAGAGGCCTGTAATTTTCATCATAGGTACACGTCAACTATGACAGTCAAATTGAGAAAAATAAATCCAGAAAATCACATTGTGGGATTTTTAAAGAATTTATTTGCAAATTATGGTGGAAAATAAGTATTTGGTCAATAACAAAAGTTTCTCAATACTTTGTTATATACCCTTTGTTGGCAATGACACAGGTCAAACGTTTTCTGTAAGTCTTCACAAGGTTTTCACACACTGTTGCTGGTATTTTGGCCCATTCCTCCATGCAGATCTCCTCTAGAGCAGTGATGTTTTGGGGCTGTCGCTGGGCAACACGGACTTTCAACTCCCTCCAAAGATTTTCTATGGGGTTGAGATCTGGAGACTGGCTAGGCCACTCCAGGACCTTGAAATGCTTCTTACAAAGCCACTCCTTCGTTGCCCGGTTGGTGTGTTTGGGATCATTGTCATGCTGAAAGACCCAGCCACGTTTCATCTTCAATGCCCTTGCTGATGGAAGGAGGTTTTCACTCAAAATCTCACGATACATGGCCCCATTAATTCTTTCCTTTACATGGATCAGTCGTCCTGGTCCCTTTGCAGAAAAACAGCCCCAAAGCATGATGTTTCCACCCCCATGCTTCACAGTAGGTATGGTGTTCTTTGGATGCAACTCAGAATTCTTTGTCCTCCAAACACGCCGAGTTGAGTTTTTACCAAAAAGTTATATTTTGGTTTCATCTGACCATATGACATTCTCCCAATCCTCTTCTGGATCATCCAAATTCACTCTAGCAAACTTCAGACGGGCCTGGACCTGTACTGGCTTAAGCAGGGGGACACGTCTCGCACTGCAGGATTTGAGTCCCTGGCGGCGTAGTGTGTTACTGATGGTAGGCTTTCTTACTTTGGTCCCAGCTCTCTGCAGGTCATTCACTAGGTCCCCCTGTGTGGTTCTGGGATTTTTGCTCACCGTTCTTGTGATCATTTTGACCCCATGGGGTGAGATCTTGCGTGGAGCCCCAGATCGAGGGAGATTATCAGTGGTCTTGTATGTCTTCCATTTCCTAATAATTGCTCCCACAGTTGATTTCTTCAAACCAAGCTGCTTACCTATTGCAGATTCAGTCTTCCCAGCCTAGTGCAGGTCTACAATTTTGTTTCTGGTGTCCTTTGACAGCTCTTTGGTCTTGGCCATAGTGGAGTTTGGAGTGTGACTGTTTGAGGTTGTGGACAGGTGTCTTTTATACTGATAACAAGTTCAAACAGGTGCCATTAAAACAGGTAACGAGTGGAGGACAGAGGAGCCTCTTAAAGAAGAAGTTACAGGTCTGTGAGAGCCAGAAATCTTGCGTGTTTTTAGGTGACCAAATACTTATTTTCCACCATAATTTGCAAATAAATTCATTAAAAATCCTACAATGTGATTTTCTGGATTATTTTTTCTCAATTTGTCTGTCATAGTTGACGTGTAACTATAATGAAAATTACAGGCATCTCTCATCTTTTTAAGTGGGAGGACTTGCACAATTGGTGGCTGACTAAATACTTTTTTCCCCCACTGTATTTGGGGGTAATCATGTGTTGTTGTTTTTTTATAACTACAAGAGCTAGGGAGGAGTGAGGTTGATTTCCTGATCTCTGCTTGTCCCACCCCCGAATGAGGGGAATTTGAAAAAGTGGACGTTCCATGAGAATGAGTTATGTGTTAGTCAGAGAGCTTTTCTTGTTACTACCGTCAGAGAACCTATAGCAATGACCCCCCTGCAGAGTTGGACGATTACATCTTTTATCAAGTGTTGTTGAATGATCAGAATCAGAATCGCCTTTATTCGCCAAGTACATTAACACATACCTGGATTTTTACTTAGTGAGAAGGTGCTGCCACTGACAGACAATATACAAACAGAATACAATATCGGAACAGTAAACATAAAATTCAGTGGAGTATAGGCCTGGTCTCCTAAAGCGCATGAGAGCCCCGGCGCCTCCCCCTTCTTCTCCAGCGTAAAGCTCCATAGTCCCGGCTGGTACACCGACTCGTCGTGTCCTTTCTCAAAATGTAATTGCATGAGGACAGAATTTCGGGGGAACAAACCAGTTGGCAATGTGTCCCAAATATTCAGTAGCTCATCCCGATTGCAAAAAGTCTCCATTGATGCAAATCCACGAGTGAACAAACAAAAACAACAAAGATGCGAGCGGCAACAAAAGCTGGGGAGGGTTGCGCGAACACTGACTATGTGGAAACTGCCCCGACAGTAATGGATACAGAGAAAGAGAGTGTTTGTTGTAATGAGTGAGACTGGGCAGAGAAGGCTGGAAAAGACAGCCTAAACCAGCTGGGCCAAGAGGGCAGATGACAACAGACCTAGTAAGTGTTTTACGCCTGCTAGCTAATGTTTTTATATCGACATAATTTCATATGGTGCTTATGCGCATTGCGGTTGTGTATCATTAGGTCTGCTATCATTACTAGATCGACCGAGTTCTGCCTGGTTTGTTTAGATCCAGAGCTAGCGGCCATCTAACACCCATCTAGCTTAACTTAGACGCTTCTCCCCGTACAGTACCTGCCTTCCAGACGTAAAGCATCATGGGAGTTGTAGTAATCTCATTATTCTAACAAATTACTTCCTGGTTCAATAAAATACTATTTTATCGCTTATTTGCTCGATTTATTAAAACATTTCCGGGCTATTTGGATAACTAGGGTCACTAACAACTTCCTGTGGAGTCATGGAGACACGCTGTGAAATGTTCCTTTAAGGCACTCACAACAGCAACAATAATGACCACAGACAACACATTGCTGTGATCAGGCAAAAAAATAACAATAGGTCAGCAAAACATGTCCAGGTGAAATAAATAATTAGTGTTTTCAACAGGTGAGTTCAAATGGTTTTTGGACACTAGTGCCTTGACCTGTATTGCAGATATACTCATTGCCCTTTTGACAGAAAATTGATGTCAAAAATCTGTTTTTAATTACTCCAACCAACATCAAATGCGGTCTCATTTTACCACTGACCACCCCCCTCAACTAATTATAGAGCCCTTGTTTGGCTTAATCAGGTGTTAGTGCTGGGCTACAAGTAGAATCACCAGGAAAATAATTGAGACAATGGTATATTTGATACCTGAAGGTTATAAACCTGTCTAAAGATATTATAACATTTATTTTCTCCTCACCTGACAATTGTCTACTACCATACCACCAGGTAGATTGACACAAATGCAACAGAGAGTTGAAGATCATAAATATTTAGTAACGATGAACTGATTCTGAACCAGAGGTGCGTTCAGCAGGAAGCAACTTTTTGGAATGTTCAGATAGAAATATGCTATGTAGAACAAACATGCATCTCTGACATCTAGAATAAGGAATTCCATCAGCTATATGTGTGGTATTCTACCTGCAATGTTCAAGAACGTTTTTGTACTGAACATGGCCCAGATGGGTGTACTACGAAGCTGGATAGAGGAGTTAGTGATATCAATTGACTCACCTTTTAACCAGATATATTTCTATGGCAATGAATGCTTCAGCTCTAACCTTCTCCGGGGCAGGTTAACAACACTTTCTCCTGATGTTTTTGAGCCGCAAGTCGAGGACCAATCAAATTAGATTCCCTCACTCTTGCAAAGAGTCCGTCAACACCCCTTCTCCAGACCATATTTGAGGAATATGACGGATTAAATATTTTATTAATCAAATGTTATTTTGCGTAAGAAACTGTAATATTCAAATACATATTAAACTGTACATTTAGCAATGACAGGATGCATTTGAAACTTCACGTGCAGTAAAACCTTCGTATGACTTAATACGTTTATTTTACAGATAGGAGTGGGGAAAAAGGGGCTTGTGCATTGATAAACACACAAAAAGCACACCAAATGACGGCACTTCTAATAGCCTATTTCCCACCATTGCCTGCTGAATATGCAGGTTAACCTTTCGTTAATTTAGATATCTGCAAAACATAAAATTGTAACTGACTGCTGCTGCATGGATTGCTGTTTCAGCATTGTCTCAATGAAGAGTTTGAAGTTCGACACGAACCCGCAGTGTAAAGGTTTGGACTTGACTCTTGAGGTTAGTTTTAGTTAGGGAGTACCAGGTAGGTCGTGCCTACCAGATAAATATGTTGTGCCTTTGGCTATGGATATTCAAGATAATTTACTGATAAATTACTGGAATAATTAATTGATCTAAGTTATTTAATTAATTTGGTTACCCAATCCAAATTAACCTAAGGGCACCATTAACGGTTTTGATATAAAGAGACCCCTTGAATTAACTCTATCAGTAGTTATCATTAACCGTTATACCAATCCTAAATCAACAATAGACTTAATCAACAGTCAATTTACCATATTCTCTTTCTGAAACTTAAAGAACCCAATCGCTTCTAAATGAACTCAAAGCCACAAATAATTAGAGCAACTTACAGTTAGTGAATGCATACATTATTATTTATTTGTTTCATACTGGCCCCCCGTGGGAATCAAACCCACAACCCTGGCGTTGCAAACGCCATGCCTACCAACTGAGCTACATCCCTGCCGGCCAGTCCCTCCCCTACCCTGGGCCAATTGTGTGCTGCCCCATGGGTCTCCCGATCGCGGCCTGCTACGACAGAGCCTGGATTCGAACTGCGCCACTCGGGAGGTACGGGAATACAACAGTTATTCAGGTGAGAATCTCCACAGGTCAATATAAATTCACTTTCATACTCAGCTCAGCACATACAACAGTACCAGTCAAAAGTTTGGACACACCTACTCATTCAAGGGTTTTTCTTTATTTTTACTATTTTCTATATTGTAGAATAATAGTGAAGACATCAAAACTATGAAATATCACATATGGAATCATGTAGTAACCAAATAAGTGTTAAACAAATCAAAATATATTTTATATTTCAGATTCTTCAAATAGCCACCATTTGCCTTTATTACTGCTTTGCACACTCTTGGCATTCTCTCAACCAGCTTCACCTGGAATGCTTTTCCAAAAGTCTTGAAGGAGTTCCCACATATGCTGAGCACTTCTTGACTGCTTTTCCTTCACTCTGCGGTCCGACTCATCCCAAACCATCTCAATTGGGTTGAGGTCGGGGGATTGTGGAGGCCAGGTCATCTGATGCAGCACTCCATCACTCTCCTTCTTGGTCAAATAGCCCTTATACAGCCTGGAGGTGTGTTGGGTCATTGTCCTGTTGAAAAACAAATGATAGTCCCACCAAGCCCAAACCAGATCGGATGGCATATCGCTGCAGAATGCTGTGGTAGCCATGCTGGTTAAGTGTGCCTTGAATTCTAAATAAATCACTGACAGTGTCAGCAGCAAAGCACCCCCACACCATAACTCCTTCTCCTCCATGCTTCACGGTGGGAACTACACATGCGGAGATCATCCGTTCACTCACTCTGCGTCTCACAAAGACACGGCGGTTGGAACCAAAAATCTCAAATTTGGACTCCAGACCAAATTTCCACCAGTCTAATGTCCATTGCTCATGTTTCTTGGCCCAAACAGGTCTCTTATTCTTATTGGTGTCCTTTAGTAGTGGTTTCTTTGCAGCAATTCGACCATGAAGGCCTGATTCACACAGTCCCCTCTGAACAGTTGATGTTGAGATGTGTCTGTTACTTGAACTCTGTGAAGCATTTATTTGGGCTGCAATTTCTGACTTATCCTTTGCAGCAGATGTAACTCTGGTCTTCCATTCCTTTGGCGATCCTCATGAGAGCCAGTTTCATCATAGCGCTTGATGGTTTTTGCGACTGCACTTGAAGAAACTTTCAAAGTTCTTGACATTTTCCGTATTGACTGACCTTCATGTCTTAAAGTAATGATGGACTGTTGTTTCTCTTTGCTTATTTGAGCTGTTCTTGCCATAATATGGACTTGGTCTTTTACCAAATAGGGCTATCTCCTGTATACCACCCCTACCTTGTCACAACACAACTGATTGGCTCAAATGCATTAAGTAAAGAAATTCCACAAATTAACTTTTAAGAAGGCACAACTGTTAATTGAAATGCATTCATGACTACCTCATGAAGCTGGTTGAGAGAATGCCAAGAGTGTGCAAAGCTGTCATCAAGGCAAATGGTGGCTATTTGAAGAATCTCAAATATAAAATATATTTTGATTTGTTTAACTCTTTTTTGGTTACTACATGATACCATATGTGTTATTTCATGGTTTTTATGTCTTCACTATTATTCTACTAAGTAAAAAATTGTGAAAATAAAGAAAAACCCTTGAATGAGTAGGTTTGTCCAAACTTTTGACTGGTAGTGTACATTCACAAGACTTTTGAGGACGAGATAGTGTTATCAATTGAGAGGGAAAATATGAGAGGCTCCACCAACACCTAATTTCACAACTGTGAAATTATAGTTTCATCAACCTGGAATCGCCAGTGGGGTAGGCTATCAGTTTGCATCTGAATGTGGACAATGCAGAGACATTATTAATCATGATATGTAATTAAGACTCACAGTTGTACAATAATCAGTTCCTGCCAACACTTTTACACAGACACAGCATCACACAAAGGGAAATTCAATGCAATGACGTATTTACATGTCTTTTTAGCTTAGTGTCATCTGCTTCAGTTGGGTTTCCATTATGACGGAGTGGTAAACAGGGAATAGGGTCAGTGGTCCTGGCATTAGAGCATTCGGTCAAAGAAGCTTCTTCCCTCGTCGGGCCTCTCACGCATAGGAGCTCTTCGTTCTCTCTTAGTTCAGTTCTCAATTCATTCAGTCCAAGGAGATAAAGTTTATTAAGGCACGAGGGTGCAATACAATGTTCATGTCCCCTTTTGGGAGGGAAACAACTCAGCGGTTCATCGTGAGTGGGCAGAGTGTGTTGTTTGCCAAAGTTCCTCTCAGGTGATTCTTCTGTATGAGCTGGATAAAGCTTCCTCGATCAGTGTTTTGGTTCCACAGAGATGGAATCATTCAACCCACCGGCTTGGCCTCGCCTTGCAGTACTTGATCTAATTTCTGGTTAGTAAGTCTTCTTATTTATAGGGAAACTCACAGACGGCGGGCTCTAATGACTGGACAATGTGACATGGGAACACCCCGTTGATTCGGAGAACAAAATACAGTGGGGAAAACAAGTATTTAGTCAGCCACCAATTGTGCAAGTTCTCCCACTTAAAAAGATGAGAGAGGCCTGTAATTTTCATCATAGGTACACGTCAACTATGACAGACAAAATGAGAAAAAAAATCCAGAAAATCACATTGTAAGATTTTTAATGAATTTATTTGCAAATTATTGTGGAAAATAAGTATTTGGTCACCTACAAACAAGCAAGATTTCTGGCTCTCAAAGACCTGTAACTTCTTCTTTAAGAGGCTCCTCTGTCCTCCACTCGTTACCTGTATTAATGGCACATGTTTGAACTTGTTATCAGTATAAAAGACACCTGTCCACAACCTCAAACAGTCACACTCCAAACTCCACTATGGCCAAGACCAAAGAGCTGTCAAAGGACACCAGAAACAAAATTGTAGACCTGCACCAGGCTGGGAAGACTGAATCTGCAATAGGTAAGCAGCTTGGTTTGAAGAAATCAACTGTGGGAGCAATTATTAGGAAATGGAAGACATACAAGACCACTGATAATCTCCCTCGATCTGGGTCTCCACGCAAGATCTCACCCCGTGGGGTCAAAATGATCACAAGAACGGTGAGCAAAAATCCCAGAACCACACGGGGGGACCTAGTGAATGACCTGCAGAGAGCTGGGACCAAAGTAACAAAGCCTACCATCAGTAACACACTACGCCGCCAGGGACTCAAATCCTGCAGTGCCAGATGTGTCCCCCTGCTTAAGCCAGTACATGTCCAGGCCCGTCTGAAGTTTTCTAGAGTGCATTTGGATGATCCAGAAGAGGATTGGGAGAATGTCATATGGTTTTTTGGTCAAAACTCAACTCGTCGTGTTTGGAGGACAAATAATGCTGAGTTGCATCCAAAGAACACCATACCTACTGTGAAGCATGGGGGTGGAAACATCATGCTTTGGGGCTGGTTTTCTGCAAAGGGACCAGGACGACTGATCTGTGTAAAGGAAAGAATGAATGGGGCCATGTATCATGAGATTTTGAGTGAAAAACTGCCCGGGCAATGAAGGAGTGGCTTCGTATCAAGGTCCTGGAGTGGCCTAGCCAGTCTCCAGATCTCAACCCCATAAAAAATCTTTGGAGGGAGTTGAAAGTCCGTGTTGCCCAGCGACAGCCCCAAAACATCACTGCTCTAGAGGAGATCTGCATGGAGGAATGGGCCAAAATACCAGCAACAGTGTGTGAAAACCTTGTGAAGACTTACAGAAAACGTTTGACCTGTGTCATTGCCAACAAAGGGTATATAACAAAGTACTGAGAAACTTTTGTTATTGACCAAATACTTATTTTCCACCATAATTTGCAAATAAATTCATAAAATATCCTACAATGTGATTTTCTGGGAAAAAAATTCTCATTTTGTCTGTCATAGTTGACGTATACCTATGATGAAAATTGCAGGCCTCTCTCATCTTTTTAAGTGGGAAAAGTTGCACAATTGGTGGCTGACTAAATACTTTTTTCCCCCACTGTACATTTAATGCTCATATGAGAGAAACCTGAGATTTCCTCACAAGTGTTCACAGGATGTTACAAATTTGTTTTGAATAAGAAAAACTATCTCTAGGATGAAGTACGTAGTCTGTAGAGTACAAACATGAACAGTAAAATCCATAAATGTTATGTTACAGAAAAATCCACATCATACCTATTACGACAGGAACATCAGAAGAAAGATATCACATTGTTTTTCAGGTTATATCAACATGTCATGAGTTCAATAGTTTAATTAATATATTGATAAGAAAGGTTTTTAAATCTTGGTGCCATTTTCTCTTTGTTACAAAGACTAACAATTCCTGACTCTCCTCATGGGATATACATGCAGATCGCTAGGCGGTCTGCTGACTTGAAGAGGGTCTGGTTTCTGTCTTTTGACCTGCTCAGGGCCATTCAGAGTCTTAAAGTGAGAAAGGTAGAGCAGTTTATTGGTCTTGTGATGGGGTTGTAATTCTTGGCCTAGAAAGTAGGCTGGCATTAGAACAAATGTTTAATTTCTCCTTTTTCTTTGTGAGTTCGTCTCATCTATTAGTCAAGTCTAGACCAATACAAAGGACTCATGGAAAGGAATCTCCAAAACAATGGTATTTTTTGCGTTTTTGTATTATCCCAGAATAAATGATCACACAAACAATATCACAGTCACAAAATAATAACTTAAGTTCCTCAGGAAAAATCATGTACCTCGGCACATAACGTTTTTCCGGCCCAGCAAATTATTAAAGTGCACCTAATTGATGTTAGGCACACGCAATGACACATGCATAGAGTGGCTTGAGAAAGTATTCACCCCCCTTGGCATTTTTCCTATTTTGTTGCCTTACAACCTGGAATTAAAATTGAATTTTTGGGGAGTTTGTATCATTTGATTTCCACTTTGAAGATGCAAAATATTGTTTTGTGTGAAACAAACAAGAAATAAGACAAAAAAAAAGAAAACCTGACCGTGCATAACTATTAACCCCCCCAACCCCCTCCCCCAAAGATAATACTTTGTAGAGCCACCTTTTGCAGCAATTACAGCTACAGGTTTCTTGGAGGTATGTCTCTATAAGGTTTGCACATCTGGCCACTGGGATTTTTGCCCATTCTTCAAGGCAAAAACTGCTCCAGCTCCTTCAAGTTGGATGGGTTCCGCTGGTGTACAGCAATCTTTAAGTCATACCACAGATTATCAATTGGATTGACATCTGGGCTTTGACTAGGCCATTCCAAGACATTTAAATGTTTCCCCTTAAAGCACTCAAGTGTTGCTTTAGAAGTATGCTTAAGGTCATTGTCCTGCTGGAAGGTGAACCTCAGTCCCAGTCTCAAATCTCTGGAAGACTGAAACAGGTTTCCCTCAAGAGTTTCCCTGTATTTAGCGCCATCCATCATTCCTTCAATTCTGACCAGTTTCCCAGTCCCTGCCGATGAAAAACATACCCACAGCATGATGCTGCCACCACCATGCTTCACTGTGGGGATGGTGATCTCTGGGTGAGGAGAGGTGTTGGGCTTACGCCAGACATAGTGTTTTCCTTGATGGCCAAAAAGCTCAATTTTAGTCTCATCTGACCAGAGTACCTTCTTCCATATGTTTGGGGAGTCTCCCACATGGCTTTTGGCGAACACCAAACGTGTTTGCTTACTTTTTTATTTAAGCAATGGCTTTTTTCTGGCCACTCTTCCGTAAAGCCCAGCTCTGTGGAGTGTACGGTTTAAAGTGGTCCTATGGACAGATACTCCAATCTCCACTGTGGAGCTTTGCAGCTTCTTCAGGGTTATCTTTGGTCTCTTTGTTGCCTCTCTGATTAATGCCCTCCTTGCCTGGTCCGTGAGTTTTGGTGGGCGGCCCTCTCTTGGCAGGTTTGTTGTGGTGCCATGTTCTTTCCAATTTTAAATAATGGATATAATGGTGGGATTATCAAAGTTTCTGATATTTTTTTATAACCCAACCCTGATCTGTACTTCTCCACAACTTTGTCCCTGACCTGTTTGGAGAGCTCCTTGGTCTTCATGGTGCCGCTTGCTTGGTTGTGCCCCTTGCTTAGTGGTGTTGCAGACTCTGGGGCTTTTCAGAACAGGTGTATATATACTGAGATCATGTGACAGATCATGTGACACTTAGATTGCGGACAAGTGGACTTTATTTAACTAATTATGTGACTTCGGAAGGTAATTGGTTGCACCAGATCTCATTTAGGGGCTTCATAGCAAAGGGGGATGAATACATATGCAGGCACCACTTTACCGTTATTTATTTTTTATAATTTTTGGAAACAAGTTATTTTTTTCATTTCACTTCACCAATTTGGACTATTTTGTGTATGTACATTAAATGAAATCCAAATAAAAATCAATTTAAATTACAGGTTCTAATGCAACAAAACAGAAAAAACGCCAAGGGGGATGAATACTTTTGCAAGGCACTGTATAGACTCACCCAGAAAGACTCACAGCTGTATTCTCTGCCAAAGGTGATTCTAACATGTATTGACTCAGGGGTGTGAATACTTATTATGTAAATAAGATATTTCAGTATTTCATTTTCAATAAATTTGCTAAAATGTCAAAAAATATGTTTTCACTTTTTCATTATGGGGTATTGTGTGTAGATGGGTTAGACAAAAAAATCAATTTTGAATCTACTTTGAATTCAGGCTGTAACCCAACAAAATGTGGAAGTCAAGGGGTATGAATACTTTATGAAGGCACTGTATGAAGGTACTGCTACTTAGATAGAGTCAGGTATTGATTATTGTACTGTTAAGAATGGATAACAGCTTGGGCATCATAATATTTTTTGGGGTAGCAAGTTTAATGGAATTTATATTACGATAAGTGGTATAGTAATCCCTCGTTTATCGCGGGGGTTACGTTCCGAAAATGACCCGCGATAAGTGAAATCCGCGAAATAGAAAACTTTTTTTTTTTTACAATTAGCAACTATTACATGTATACAAATACAGTGACTCACGTGTAGGCCGTTTCGTCGACATTATGGGTTTAGAAGATGTTCGAAATTACAAGATAATTTGGCCAACTTAATGTAAATTTGCCAAGCTGTTTTATGTACGTACACATAACTGCACGAGACGACAAAATGATAGCACAATTCGTAGCATGTTTTGATACAAGAAGCGGGAGTGAGTTTTTAGCGAATCAGAATGCAGAGCACAATGCACCAAAAAAAAAAAAAAAATGCATTATGAAAATCCGCGAAATAGCGAATCCGCGATAAGTGAACCGCGAAGTGGCGAGGGATCACTGTAATACATTTAGCTTGTTATAATTTTAATGGTTTAGCAGATTATAAAAAAGACGATCACGCCTTACTTGGTTAAAAGAGAAGGAATATAATATTTTTTGTTTACAGGAAACCCACTCTACAACTATAGATGAGTATGCACAAGAAAAGCATTTCTATCATGGGCAAAGACATTCAAAAGGGGTGATGATATACAGTGTCCTTCTCGCTGGCACCAAAAGTTTTAAAAGTGTTGATAGGAGAAATAATGTGATCGGACCACCATCTAATTAGTATCCACTTACTTTTACAGAATTTCTACGTGGGCGGGGCTATTGGAAATGTAATCAAAGCCCACTGGACAATCTGTTCTTAGCCAAGACAAAATAACTTCTGACTTTTTCCTACATAACGTACACTACCAGTCAAAAGTTTAGACACACCTACTCATTCAAGGGTTTTTCTTTATTTTTACTATTTTTTACATTGTAGAATAATAGTGAACACATCAAAACTATGAATAAACACACATGGAATCATGTAGTAACCAAAAAGTGTTAATCAAAGTATATTTGATATTTGATTTCTTCAAATTGGAAATGGTTGGTTCCAACCTTCAGGCTGTGTAAGGGCTATTTTACCAAGAAGGAGAGTTATGGAGTGATGCATCAGATGACCTGGCCTCCACAATCCCCCGACCTCAACCCAGTTGAGATGGTTTGGGATGAGTCGGACCGCAGAGTGAAGGAAAAGCAGCCAACAAGTGCTCAGCATATGTGGGAACTTCTTCAAGACTGTTGAAAAAGCATTCCAGGTGAAGCTGTTTGAGAGAATATCAAGAGTGTGCAAAGCTGTCATCAAGCTAAAGGGTGGCTATTTGAATAATCTCAAATATAAAACATATTTTGATTTGTTTAACACTTTTTTGTTTACTACATTATTCCATATGTGTTATTTCATGGTTTTGAAGTCTTCACTATTATTCTACAATGTAAAAAATAGTACAAATAAAGAAAAACCCTTGAATGAGTAGGTGTGTCCAAACTTTTGACTGGGAGTGTAGGTACAGCAGATCCCCTTATTGTGTGGGAGACTTATAAATGCACATTCAGAGACCATTCGATTCAATATTAATCTTTAAAAAAAAAAGCAGTTTCGGTCAAAAGAGATTAGACTAACAAAGGAAAGAGGAACTAACAGCATAGGTAGATCAAGTGTAAGTAATTTTTTTAATGAAGTGAACTGGATGAAAATAGTGAAAAATGCACCAAATATTTACTGAATATTCAAAATAGAAATGCTACTAAAAGATTTTTCCAGAAACTGGTTACAAATTATGGAGTTATCCATGATTCACATAATGATATTCTGAAAGAATAAGAATTTATTTTATTTTTTTGTCTCCTCTAGGTCTGTTAAATTATGCTTTCTGTAAAGATTTTTTCCCTAATAATAACAATTTAAAATTAACAATTTGTGTGTAGGCCAAATTGCAGAGGAGGAACTTTGAGGCAATTAAATCATTTTTGTCCGGAAAACCCCCGTGGCTTGATGGCATACCAGTAGAGGTAAATCAAACCTTTTGGATGTACGCAAAGATCCATTTAACTACTCCTATAAAAATGGTAGACTATCAGATAATCTGCAAGGAGGCCTGATTTCACTATTACTTAAACAGGACACAGATGGTAAGTATGAAGATCCAATCCATTAAAATTACTGGAGGCCCCTTACACTTCAATGTTGTGATGCAAACCTCCTGGCAAAATGCATATTGAAATGAATTGTGATGGGTGATTTGAGAGAGTCAGGCGCAGGACGGTAAATCACAGAATAACAGGATTTATTCTGGAATACGGAGTTAAGCAGTAATGAGTCAAAACAGTCCAGTGCACAAAAAAGGCGCACTGGAACCAACAAGGCACACAGGGAAAATAACCCGGCGATACAAAATACAAGGAGCTCAATCGAGCTTCACTATCCTCACAATAAACAATCACACACAAAGACAAGGGGGCAGAGGGAACACTTATACAGGTACTGATGAGGGGACATGAACCAGGTGTGTGTAATAAACAAGACAAAATAAATGGAATTATGAGATGAGGAGCGGCAGTGGCTAGAAGGCCGGTGACGACGAACGCCGAAGCCAGCCCGAAAAAGGAGAGGTGGCAGCTTCGGAGGGAGTCGTGACAAGAGTTAAAAAGGTTTTACCTGATGTTATTCATCCTGATGAGACCGGATTTTTACATGGACGATACATTGGAGATAACACACGGCAATTAATTGAAGCAGTAGAACACTATGAAACATCAAAGAAACCAGGCCTTGTCTTCATAGCAGACTTCGAATAGGCCTTCCGATAAAGTACGACTAAAATTGATATATAAATGCTTGGACTTTTTAAATTTTGTGTAATATCTTGTACAATGGGTTAAAGTTATGTAAAGCAACCCCAGATGTAAAATAGTAAATAATGGTTACTTTTCAGAAAGTATTGAACTGCCCAGAGGAGTTAAAAACAAGGATGTCAATTTTTCTACATATTTGTTCGTTATGGCCATTGAAATGCTCTTATGATCAGATAAAACAAGTAGACATACTTGGTATTCATACCCCTAAAGATATAAAATAACTTACCAAAACTAATTTCAATAGAACGTTAAGCAAAATAGACAAGATCTTGCAACCATGGAGAGGTCTATTTATGGAAATATCACACTGATTAAATCTTTACATTTACGTCATTTAGCAGACGCTCTTATCCAGAGCGACTTACAGTTAGTGCATACATTATTCTTTTTTTTATACTGGCCCCCCATGGGAATCGAACCCACAACCCTGGCGTTGCAAACGCCATGTTCTACCAACTGAGCTACCTCCCTGCCGGCCATTCCCTCCCCTACCCTGGACGACGCAGGGGCCAATTGTGCGCCACCCCATTGGTCTCCCGGTTGCGGCCGGCTACAGCAGAGCCTGGATTCTAACCAGGATCTCTAGTGGCACAGCTAGCACTGCGATGCAGTGCCTTAGACCACTGCGCCACTCGGGAGGTTAACAGTTAACTTTTTTACTTATGGCACTGCCTACTCCAGACGACTCGCTTTTTAAATCATATGAGCAAAAAATATTTCACTTTATTTGGAATGCTAAGCCAGACAAAGTTAAATGTGCCTATTTATTCAATGAATATGAGTTTGTGGGGCTGACATTATACAAAGGATAATCAACAAGGGCTATGCGTTCTATGGAAAATAATGAATGATGTGGAAGGTGTGATCCCCGACGCGCTAGCCACTAGAGATCCTGGTTCGAATCCAGGCTCTGCTGTAGCCGGCCGCAACAGGGAGACCAATGGGGCGGCGCACAATTGGCCCCTGCGTCGTCCAGGGTAGGGGAGGGAATGGCCGGCAGGGAGGTAGCTCAGTTGGTAGAGCATGGTGTTTGCAACGCCAGGGTTGTGGGTTCGATTCCCATGGGGGGCCAGTATGAAAAAAATATAAATAAAATAACCTTCCACGGAGTTGCATTATTTTCCAGAGAACGCATAGAGCCCTGAGTTGATTATCCCTTTTATATCATGGTATAATTTAACACATTTGCCACTAGAAATGTGTTCATTTGCAGGTAGAAATGTGTTGAACATCCACTGAAGTAGCTAGCAAGTTTAATAGATAGCTACAGTAGTTGTCATGGTAACCAAAGAAAGAGACTTGCTAGTTTAGCTAACCAAAATATCAGTCCTAGCTTGCCATTATGAAAATCAGGTTAAACAATGCCAATATTGTTTTCAAAAGCAGCTCAAACATAGAACATGTAAGAGTGAACTCTACCCATTGAATTCTACTGTGCAAATATACCGTGAGTTATAGGGAAATAATACACGCTCTAGAAAGCCCTTCAAGCCAATCAGAAACAAATATTCAACAATGCCATGGTATAATAAATATTAATTGAACCTCTCACTAAAAGCTTCAGTCATACAAAAGTTATACTTAAACCCGAAATGGTTCTCCAGTAGATTATTAACCTCTACGGGATCGGTATCCCTTATACGGGACGGTTGTTGCTCAGTATGCGATATGTGACTAGAATGGTGTTGTAAACCACAGCCAACTTTCCGGGACATAGACATGTCTTCTGTGTGCATAAAGATTAGATTTGTGTTAATCTAACTGCACTGTCCAATTTACAGTAGCTATTACAGCTATAAAATACCATGCTATTGTTTGAGGATAGTGCACAACAACAAAACACTTCTATCACGGCAACTGGTTTGGTATATTCACCTCTGAAGGTAAATAATGTACTTACATTCAGTAATCTTGCTCTGATTTGTCATCCTGAGGGTCCCAGAGATAAAATGTAGTGTAGTATTGTATGAAAAATCTATTTTTACATTCAAATGTAGGAACTGGGTTCTACAGTTTGACCTCTGACTCTACACCCACCCCTCCTGGCCATCTAGATGTGTGAAGGTTAGTGTATTTTCTGTAGGGAAGCTAATGATCCATCATTTATGACATTCCTGTGAGTGTGCCAACTTACATTTTGTATTACCATAGCATTTATGTATGTTCTCTATAGTTATGTACTTCAAACCAATTCGGCACATTTGGGAAAACTCCTGGCAGACTTGATACAAAATATTGTGTAGTGATGTTATTATTATCTGGATCAGTCTGAAACTTTGCACACACACTGCTGTCATCTGGTGGACAACATCTAAATTACATCTAGAATCCTACATTACTGTCTGGTTTTTCTCCTGCATTTCAAAGATGATGCAACAAAAATCTATAATAGAAAATGAATGTTTTTTTGTTTGTATTATCTTTTACCAGATCTAATGTGTTATATTCTCCTACATTAAATTCACATTTCCACAAACTTCAAAATGTTTCCTTTCAAATGATATCAAGAATATGCATATCCTAGCTTCAGGTCCTGAGCCTCAGGCAGTTAGATTTGGGTAAGTCATTTTAGGTGAAAATTGAAAAAATGGGTCTGATCCGTAAGAGGTTTTAAGAAAGGCTCATCCTTTGTTCAAAAATGTATTTAATCTGGATTACAACTTCTCCTTTTCAGTTAATTGATAATGAAACCTTGTTCAAAGTATCACCCTTTTTCAAACAGCCTCCTGAAAAGACAAGACAAATACTACAACAAATATTATGGTTAAACTCAAATATGGGACAAAAATGCTGACAGCTGCACCACACAGATTCCAAAAAAGCTGAGAAGACTTCTTCGATGTTCCGATCCCATGGCATTTGGTTTATGAACTGATATACAAAACAATGATTGATTCAACAATTAGATTTAAATTATTATACAAAATTATTGCTACCAACAAAATGTTTTATATTGTTAGATTCTAGCTTGAAATACTTCCTATACTAGAAGTTAATTATTACATGTACAGTGGGGAGAACAAGTATTTGATACACTGCCGATTTTGCAGGTTTTCCTACTTACAAAGCATGTAGAGGTCTGTAATTTTTATCATAGGTACACTTCAACTGTGAGAGACGGAATCCAGGAAATCACATTGTATGATTTTTAAGTAATTAATTTGCATTTTATTGCATGACATAAGTATTTGATACATCAGAAAAGCAGAACTTCATATTTGGTACAGAAACCTTTGTTTGCAATTACAGAGATCATACGTTTCCTGTAGGTCTTGACCAGGTTTGCACACAATGCAGCAGGGATTTTGGCCCACTCCTCCAAACAGACCTTCTCCAGATCCTTCAGGTTTCGGGGCTGTCGCTGGGCAATACAGACTTTCAGCTCCCTCCAAAGATTTTCTATTGAGTTCAGGTCTGGAGACTGGCTAGGCCACTCCAGGACCTTGAGATGCTTCTTACGGAGCCACTCCTTAGTTGCCCTGGCTGTGTGTTTTGGGTCGTTGTCATGCTGGAAGACCCAGCCACGACCCATCTTCAATGTTCTTACTGAGGGAAGGAGGTTGATGGCCAAGATATCGCGATACATGGCCCCATCCATCCTCCCTCAATACGGTGCAGTCGTCCTGTCCCCTTTGCAGAAAAGCATCCCCAAAGAATGATGTTTCCATCTCCATGCTTCACGGTTGGGATGGTGTTCTTGGTGTTGTACTCATTCTTCTTCTTCTTCCTCCAAACACGGCGAGTGGAGTTTAGACCAAAAAGCTCTATTTTTGTCTCATTAGACAACATGACCTTCTCCCATTCCTCCTCTGGATCATCCAGATGGTCATTGGCAAACTTCAGACAGGCCTGGACATGCGCTGGCTTGAGAAGGGGGACCTTGCGTGCGCTGCAGGATTTGAATCCATGACGGCGTAGTGTGTTACTAATGGTTTTCTTTGAGACTGTGGTCCCAGCTCTCTTCAGGTCATTGACCAGGTCCTGCCGTGTAGTTCTGGGCTGATCCCTCACCTTCCTCATGATCATTGATGCCCCACGAGGTGAGATCTTGCATGGAGCCCCAGACCGAGGGTGATTGACCGTCATCTTGAACTTCTTCCATTTTCTAAGAATTGCGCCAACAGTTCTTGCCTTCTCACCAAGCTGCTTGCCTATTTTCCTGTAGCACATCCCAGCCTTGTGCAGGTCTACAATTTTATCCCTGATGTCCTTACACAGCTCTCTGGTCTTGGCCATTGTGGAGAGGTTGGAGTCTGTTTGACTGAGTGTGTGGACAGGTGTCTTTTATACAGGTAACGAGTTCAAACAGGTGCAGTTAATATAGGTAATGAGTGGAGAACAGGAGGGCTTCTTAAAGAAAAACTAACAGGTCTGTGAGAGCCGGAATTCTTACTGGTTGGTAGGTGATCAAATAATTATGTCATGCAATAAAATGCAAATTAATTACTTAAAAATCATACAATGTGATTTTCTGGATTTTTGTTTTAGATTCCGTCTCTCACAGTTGAAGTGTACCTATGATAAAAATTACAGACCTCTACATGCTTTGTAAGTAGGAAAACCTGCAAAATCGGCAGTGTATCAAATACTTGTTCTCCCCACTGTATAAAGAATGTATATGGTGGGGTCAATGGAGGGTGGATAAGAACTAGGGGTCTGGAAAGTTACTGAGTAAGGGAAAAGGCAATCACTTGGTTGCGGTCACTGATAAGGTTGGATAACTGTGGATTAGTGAGGAATATGGGCCCAGGTCAGGTCAGATGAAGTGAGAAGGACAGTTTTATTATACACACCATGTAAGTTCCTGCCTACAACAGAGATGTCTTGGCTGTCTAGATGTGCAAGGAGGAGACTCCGCCTAATAGGAGGGTGTAAACACTTGTGCTGGTGTAAACATATCTTTGTCTTTTCAGCTGATTGACCCAGTGGGTGAATAAACTTGGTTTGAGCTTTTTTTACTCTGTCAGAACCTAACAATATACTGACAAAAAATATAAACACAACATGCAAAAATGTCAAAACGCTTCCTGAGTTACAGTTCATATAAGGAAATCAGTATATTGAAATAAATTCATTAGGCCCTAATCTATGGATTTCACATGACTGGGCAGGGGTGCAGCTATGGGTGGGCCTGGGAGGGCATTGCCCCACCCACTTGGCAGCCAGGTGCACCCACTGGGGAGCCAGGCCCAGCCAATCAGAATTCGTTTTTTCACACAAAACGGCTTCATTACAGACAGGAATACTTGGCTGGCGTGTTTACACGCCATCCGCTGTTGTATTTGTATTTATATTTATTATGGATCCCCAAGGCAGCAGCTACTCTTCCTGGGCTCCAGCAAAATTAAGGCAGTTTATACAATTTTAAAAACATTACAATACATTCACAGATTTCACAACACAGTATGTGCCCTCATGCCCGTACTCCACCACTACCATATCTACAGTACAAAATCCATGTGTACGTGTGTATATACTGTGTAGGTTATCGTGTGTGTGTATGCATGTGTCTGTGCCTATGTTTGTGTTGCTTCACAGTCCCCGCTGTTCCATAAGGTGTATTTTAATCTGTTTTTAAAATCAAATTTGACTGCTTCAATCAGTTACTTGATGTGGAATAGAGTCCCATGTAGTCATGGCTCTATGTAGTACTGTGTGCCTCCCATAGTCTGTTCTGGAGTGGGTACTGTGAAGAGACCTCTTGTGGCATGTCTCGTGGGGTATGCATGGGTGTCCAAGCTGTGCGCCAGCAGCTCAAACAGACAGCTCGGTGCACTCAACATGTCAATACCTCTCATAAATACAAGTAGTGATGAAGTCAATCTCTCCTCAACTTTGAGCCAGGAGAGATTGACATGCATATTATTCATATTAGCTCTCAGTGTACATCCAAGGGCAAGGCGTGCTGCCCTGATCTGAGACAATTGCAATTTTCCTAAGTCCTTTTTGTGGCACCTGACCACACGTCTGAACAGTAGTCTGGGTGCAAAATAACTAGGGCCTGTAGGACCTGCCTTTTAGCTACTGTTGTATCAATATGTTTTGACCATGACAGTTTACAATCCAGGGTTACTCCAAGCAGTTTAGTCACCTCAACTTGCTCAATTTCCACATTATTTATTACAAGATGTAGTTGCAGTTTGGGGTTTAGTGAATGATTTGTCCCAAATACAATGCTTTTAGTTTTTGAACTATTTTGGACTAACTTATTCCTTGCCACCCATTCTGAAACTGACTGCAGCTCTTTGTTAAGTGTTGCAGTGATATCACTGGCTGTTGTCGCTAACGTGTATAGTGTTTAGTCATCCACATTCATAGACACACTGGCTCAAGTAAGGGGCCTAGACAGCTGACCTGGGGAATTCCTGAGTCTAACTGGATTATGTTGGAGAGGCTTCCATTAAAGAACACCCTCTGTGTTTTGTTAGACAGGCAACACTTTATCCACAATATAGCAGGGGGTGTAAAGCCATAGCACATACGTTTTTGTAGTAGTAGACTATGATCAATAATGTCAAAAGCCGCACTGAAGTGTAACAAAACAGCTCCCACTGTCTTTTTATCATCAATTTCTCTCAGCCAATAATCAGTCATTTGTGTAAGTGCCAAGCTTGTTGAATGTCCTTCCCTATAACCGTCTGTTGTCAATTTGTTTACAGTAAAATAGCATTGTATCTGGTCAAACACAAATTTTTCCAAAAGTTTACTGAGTGTTGGTAACATGCTGATTGGTCGGCTATTTCAGCCAGTAAAGGGGGCTTTACTATTCTTGGGTAGCGGAATTACTTTCTGGTAGGCTTAGATTTTAGATATGGCAAATAGGAGTGGCAATATCGTCCGCTATTGTCATCAGTAATTTCCCATCCAAGTTGTCAGACCCCGGTGGCTTGTCATTGTTGATAGACAACAATAATTGTTTCACTTCATCCACACTGACTTTACGGAATTCAAAATTACAATGCTTGTCTTTCATAATTTGATCAGTTATACAGAGGATGTGTAGTGTCAGCGTTTGTTGCTGGCATGTCATGCCTAAGTTTGCTAATATTGCTTTACACCACTCCAGCCGACGCTTGGCATTGTGCATGGTGATCTTAGGCTTGTGTGCGGCTGCTCGGCCATGGAAACCCATTTCATGAAGCTCCCGACGAACAGTTCTTGTGCTGACGTTGCTTCCAGAGGCTGTTTGGAATTAGGTAGTGAGTGTTGCAACCAAGGACAGACGATTTTTACGCTCTAAGTGCTTCAGCACAAGGCACTCCCGTTCTGTGAGCTTGTGTGGCCTATCACTTTGCGGATGAGCCGTTGTTGCACCTAGCCGTTTCCACTTCACAATAACATCACTTACAGTTGACCGGGACAGCTCTAGCAGGGCAGAAATTTGACAAACTGACTTGTTGGAAAGGTGGCATCCTATGACGGTGCCACGTTCAAAGTCACTGAGCTAAGGCCACCTTTCCAACATGTCTACTGCCAATGTTTTCTATTGAGATTGCATGTCTGTGTGCTAGATTTTATACACCTGTCATCAACGGGTGTGGCTGAAATAATGAATAATAGTGAAGACATAAAAACTATCAAATCACACATATGGATTCAGTGTTAAACAAATCAAAATAGACTTTAGATTCTAGCCACCCTTTGCCTTGATGACAGCTTTGCACACTCTTGCCATTCTCTCAACCAGCTTCATGAGGTAGTCACCTAGAATGCATTTCAATTAACAGGTGTGCCTTGTTAAAAGTTAATTTGTGGAATTGATTTCCTTCTTAATGCGTTTGAGCCAATCAGTTGTGTTGTGACAAGGTAGGGGTGGTATACAGAAGATAGCCCTATTTGGGAAAGACCAAGTCCATATTATGGCAAGAACAGCTCAAATAAGCAAAGAGAAACGACAGTCCATCATTACTTTAAGACATGAAGGTCAGTCAATCTGGACATTTTCAAGAACTTTGAAAGTTTCTTCAAGTGCAGTCGCAAAAACCATCAAGCGCTATGATGAAACTGGCTCTCATGAGGACCGCCGCAGGAAAGGAAGACCCAGAGTTACCTCTCCTGCAGAGGATAAGTTCATTAAAGTTAACTGCACCTCAGATTGCAGCCCAAATAAATGCTTCACAGAGTTCAAGTAACAGACATATCTCAACATCAACTGTTCAGTGAGACTGTGTGAATCAGGCCTTCATGGTCGAATTGCTGCAAAGAAACCACTACTAAAGGACACCAATAAGAAGAACAGACTTGCTTGGGCCAAGAAACACAAGCAATGGACATTAGACCGGTTGAAATCTGTCCTTTGGTCTGATGAGTCCAAATTTGAGATGTTTGGTTCCAACCGCCGTGTCTTTGTGAGACGAAGAGTAGGTGAACGGATGATCTCTGCATGTGTGGTTCCCACCGTGAAGCATGGAGGAGGAGGTGTGATGGTGTGTGGGTGCTTTGCTGGTGACACTGTCAGTGATTTATTTAGAATTCAAGGCACATTTAACCAGCATGGCTACCACAGCATTCTGCAGCGATACGCCATCCCATCTGGTTTGCGCTTAGTGGGACTATCATTTGTTTTTCAACAGGACAATGACCCAACACACCTCCAGGCTGTGTAAGGGCTATTTTACCAAGGAGAGTGATGTAGTGCTGCATCAGATGACCTGGCCTCTACAATCACCCGACCTCAAACCAATTGAGATGGTTTGGGATGCGTCAGACCGCAGAGTAAAGGAAAAGCAGCCAACAAGTGCTCAGCATATATGGGAACTCCTTCAAGACTGTTGGAAAAGCATTCCTCATGAAGCTGGTTGAGAGAATGCCAAGAGTGTGCAAAGCTGTCATCAAGGCAAAGGGTGGCTACTTTGAAGAATCTCAAATATATTTTCATTTGTTTAACACTTTTTTGGTTACTACATGATTCCATATTTCGTATTTCATAGTTTTGATTTCTTCACTATTATTCTACAATGTAGAAAATAGTAAAAATAAAGAAAAACCCCTTGAATGAGTAGGTGAGTCCAAACTTTTGACTGGTACTGTATATTGTATATTCAAACAAAGCAGATATACACTTCTCACAAATCACTTACGCTTGGCATGGAGGTTATCTCAACATTAACCAAGCCTTGCATGAGGGTTTGAATTTAAGACTGGCAGAAACAGTCAGGATTTTGTTCCACTCTACCACTGCCGTATATAAAAACCTGTTCTGGCCAGTACCGCTCTTATATAAACATTGGCACAAAATCTGTGGTACTGCCTCTCGTGGCATAGGAATAGGAGTCCTTAACAGTAGCAAGGTAGTTGTTTATATACTGTGGGACTGTACCAGACACGAATTTATGGGCCAATCCCAGCTTCAGCTGAATTACCCTTTTATCAACTGATAGCCACTGTAGTTCACTGAGCTGAGAAGGGCCAGCATGAGCCTAAAGCCTAAGATTTAGTATGATCCTTTTATTCTGAGCTGTCTGTAGCTTGTTCTTGATGAACTTAGGGGAGCTACTGTACCAAGTACTGCACGCACAGTCAAAGTGAGACTGCAGTAACGCTGCTGCAATTGTTCTCAAGGTCCCTTTATCTCTAAATGTGTATTTTCAGGCCAGAAAGGAAACTTTCTGGTTGACCTTGGCAATTAATTTCTGTCCCATGCTCTCCCCTGTCAGGAAACCTGTCTAGTTCACAGCCTAAATATTTAATACAGTTCTTAGCTGTAACCGCTGTGTCACCAACAGTGACTCTAAACGCTGGTGATCTACCTAGCCTAGAGACAAATAAAAATGACTCCGTGTTCCCCAAATAAAGAGACAGCTTGTTGTCTAACAGCCAGCCATCATCAATCTCTTTCCTAATATGTTCGCTTAAGTACAGTAAACATGAATCAGTTGAATGTGACTTTCTAAAACCGGACTACAAAACTTACTTTAGAGTTTTATTGGATATTTACATGTCAATTTGCTCATAGATAATCTTCTTCAAGGGCCTCATTTATCAATTATGCGTAGGCACAAATCTGTGCGTAAACCATGCGTGGGATCATTTCCACACAAAGTGTGAGATTGATCAATATGAACATTTGCTTGATCATGTGTACGCAAAGTGCCTAGTGGTGGAATAAGGAAACTGCTTGTCAAGCGTAGAACGGGGAAAAGCTATGTTGAAAATGTGTGAAATTGTAAGAGTAATATTATTTTTTCGATTTAATTGTATCTACATTGTGAATTCATGCAACATATCTTGACAGGCTATATCATATAATTTTACCACATCAATGCATTTATTACGATAATAATCCATATAAAGTACAGCAATTTGTTAAATTAGAGGTATGTGTAAAAGTGAAACCATTGAGGAAATACTATAAAAGACTGAGATAATGGGAAATCAAATGAGAGATGGCTGATCTTGCTCTGTTGGAAGATTTGGCACACACTGTATTTCGCAGAGTGTGCGTTTTTAGGTGGGACTTTTTGCAAAAAGTACAGATTGGCTCATCAGATATCATATCCCAAAACCAATCTTATAGGATCTTTGTGAGGATTGAACACCTACTTTAGAAAGGCAAACACATGCCATTCCGGTGCACAATCCGTGCTATCCACCCTCTGGTTTTTGGCAATGGGCACTTCTCAACGGGAGCTTGCGGATTGGCATCTCACATCCCTCGATAAGCCAATGTTTTGGATGCAATCATCAGCAAAATGAACTGTAACATACAATTTCCATACACAATCGCACAACCGGTTGAAGTCAAGAGGGGTTTCTTTGCCATCAATGGGTTCCCAAATACGAATTGTGCAATAGACAGCACCCACATCGCCATAAAAGCACCATCCCAAAATGAGTTCAACTATGTGAACAGAAAAGGTTATTATTCCCCACGTTTTCAACCATATATGGTTAATATATATTTTGACCATACTGTATTTGGTTAATTAGGGGCATTTCAAAATGCAAATAGCCACGGTCGTGCATGAGCACTGAGGCGGAGAACAATTTATATTTATTAATGGTTATCTCCTACCGACCGGTGTGTGTATGACGCTCAAAGGATTGTTTGATAAATCAGACTTTTTCTATTTGTATTTTAGAATACTTTCTATTCAATATTGATAAATGAGGCTCCAGGATTTTGGACAGGACTCCCAGAATAGATACAGGCCTGTAGTTACCTTGGTCTACCTTACTACCTTTCTTATTGGTCTACCTTATTGCCATTGGTCTACCTTATTGCTTTCCCAGACACCTTTCCCTCTTTCAAAACAAACCGATCAATACTGCTCATGTGGAGTAGGATATGGCTGAGGCAAAGCTGGATAGCTCTTATTGACAGCAGTGTGTGTGTTTATGTGTGCAGAACAGCAGCAGTGATGATAGTGAATATGAAGGTCAGCGGTCGGCATACAATCTGAGCTCTGTGGACTACTAACCTCAGGGGAAGCGAGATGCCAATTAGGCAAGCAATCTAGCTGTGCTGACAATTGTGTTTCTCAGCACTGGGCGCAATAGCTCCATTTGGGATAGCAACAATTCAGGAAATGGGCCTGTCGTTTTCTACTGATACATTTCTACCTCGTATTGTCAATGCATCAAAAAGCGGCAAAAATGCGACAAAAATAAAAAGGACTAGTGATGACGATAATGACAATAATAATAGTGCAATGTCCTCCTGTGTGACAAAACGAGGCTGACGCTGTGTAAATAGCTTAGATGGCAGCAAAATGGAAGGCCAATTTCTTATTTTGCTTCTTGTTCAATCACCGCACTGGGAGTTTGGTTTTCAGAATTAATTTAGTATATTACTGTGGGATGAGGGAGAGACAAACAAGGATAAATAGATGACTTGTTCAAAGGGGGAATCGCATGGGAAGGCTGGAATAGAGGATTGTGGAGGAAGACAATTGGGGGCAATTCATTGTATTTTGAGTTCATTCATCATTAGACAAATGGGGCCATTGCAAGGATTCTTCAATTACGTTTCAATTAACCTTTCTCAAAAGTAGAGTAGAGACCCATATTATATGGGCTGGGGGAGAGGATTGGGACTGGTTTGGTGGAAATATCACTTAGAATGAAGAGGGAGCACCAGAAAGTGCAATGTAATAATAATAATAATAATAATAATAATAATATGCCATTTAGCAGATGCTTTTATCCAAAGCGACTTACAGTCATGCGTGCATACATTTATTTTATGTATGGGTGGTCCCGGGGATCGAACCCACTACCTTGGTGTTATAAGCGCCGTGCTCTACCAGCTGAGCTACAGCAGACCATGAGGCAATGTACTGTACAGTATGTGACAATGTTGCATTATGTACAAATGGATTCGCAGGGGAAGTAGACTTTTATAGGGAAGCATAAATTGCCTCAGCACCAGGGAAAACAACTCTCAAAACAACAAATGAAGGTGTGAAGAATTGTTCCACAAATTGTTGTGGGCGTCACTGCAAAGCCGAGTTTAGTATCAGACACTATGTTTGCTGCAGACACGCTAGAAATGAAATAGTTGCAGCAGTTCAAGTTAAGAAGTCTAATAAAAGTAGGAATTTATGGGTTGCGTTAATAGAGTTTACAACCGTAATTACACATAATAGCCCACATTTAGTGTGCTATAAATAACACTGTAAAACCATTCCATGGTGCTAACTAATGCATAGACCTCTGAGTACAGATTAATTACCAAAGTAGTTAATACCTGTGTCTCCACAATTTCTATAAAACACGCCAGCGCCTTAGCTGTCAACCAGAGCCTTGTTTTTGAACATGACAGGTGGTTATGTCTGATCATGTGTTCAGGAAGTGCTCTAAAGCAAGTGGAAAACAAAAGGTGGTTATGTCTGATCATAGGAAGCCAATTTCAACCAACGGACAGAATGTAGCACTGTGCTACGCATTACCGCTGGATTTCTTAAAAGGGTACAGACGGGATATTTCATGCACCTGCCTGCTAAACTAAGCCTGATTGCAATTGGAAAACCCGAAAGGAAATACCAGCAGGTCAATTGATCTGTTGTTGTTACCGTGTCAAGTGATTATGATACCAGACAACTTATGATACCAGACAGCTTGGTCTAGATTCTCTACTCCTGACCCCAATGAAATATTGACCTATCAGGAGCATCGGAAACAGTAAGGCTGATTAATGTAAAAATACTTATTCCAGTATAAGAAGTAGTATTATTTCATTCAAATGTTTAACTTAAAATGGCAAAATAACGTAATATATGCCATTTGAAATAACTTTATAGACTACATTTTCATTTGATAAAAGAAATATGGACTGTCCAGAGATATTTTACCTTCGATCTTGACAATACATTTTCATTTACACTCTACACAAATGTAAACGCAACATGCAAAGTGTTGGTCCCATGTTTCATGAGCTGAAATAAAAGATCCCAGACATTTTCCATACAAACAAAAAGCTTATTTCTCTCCAATTTTCTGCACAAATTTGTTTATATCCCTGTTAGTGAGCATTTCTCCTTTGCCAAGATAATCCAGCCAACTGACTTGTGTGGCATATCAAGAAGCTGATTAAACAGCATGGTCATTACACAGGTGCACCTTGTGCTGGGGACAATGATGGAGATGTTTTAGTGGACTGTGAGATAAAACTGGGTTAATCACGAACATAGAGTTAGAATTCTCACCAAGATGGCGAAGTAGTGCAGTCCTGTTTCTGTCGTGTGTCTGTAAATAGCCTGTAAATACCCTGTTTTTTTGTATTTTTCGTACATATTTCCCTATCAGACTTTTCATCCTTCTACAAAATATACTTTCCTGCAACCCGCCTCACTCAATGTGGAACGGATTCTATTTTTGACTTACCTTTATCTAGAATCTAGAATCTCCAGTTGAAACTAGCTAGCCAGCTAACTAGCTACTTGCTATTAGCCACAGCTAGCGGTGTTTCACCCAAAACATTGGATTTTTTTTCCGCGGGATTAATTTTAATCATTGGACATTGATCACCGGATATTCGGCCAGTCTGCACAGCGCGTTATCGACCCAGATCATATCAGTTTTTCCGCCGGAATCACTGAATCACTGGACCTTTAACTCCGGATTCATCGCTACCAGCTGGCTACAACAAAACGGACGCTGTGGTCTGGCTAATCATCCTGAGCTAGGCCCATCTCCCGGCTATCTACCTCTCTGTCAACCGGACGGGACCACCTAGTGTTGACACGAAGCCCCGCCGATCCTACACGACTGGTCTGCCGACGAAATCGTCTGATGTGGTTACGACGTTAACCACGAAGATTCCATCCATCGGCTAGCCCTGGCCCGCTAGCACACGCTATCCGTGGCCTCTTACTCACTAAACTGAACTAGCTACTGAACTAGCTACTTGCTATTAGCCACAGCTAGCGGTGTTTCACCCAAAACATTGGATTTTTTTCCCGCGGGATTAATTTTAATCATTGGACATTGATCACCGGATATTCGGCCAGTCTGCACAGCGCGTTATCGACCCAGATCATATCAGTTTTTCCGCCGGAATCACTGAATCACTGGACCTTTAACTCCGGATTCATCGCTACCAGCTGGCTACAACAAAACGGACGCTGTGGTCTGGCTAATCATCCTGAGCTAGGCCCATCTCCCGGCTATCTACCTCTCTGTCAACCGGACGGGACCACCTAGTGTTGACACGAAGCCCCGCCGATCCTACACGACTGGTCTGCCGACGAAATCGTCTGATGTGGTTACGACGTTAACCACGAAGATTCCATCCATCTGCTAGCCCTGGCCCGCTAGCACACGCTATCCGTGGCCTCTTACTCACAAGTGCTTCACCACCGGACCTTATGATAACTCAGCTAAACAGCTGATATCTGCTGGACTGTTCCTTTTTACGGTACTACATCCTGTTTATGTTTAGCCTCAGCCCAAACATGGTTAGTTTATTGTTGTTTCGGTTATTTCTAATTGTACTATATCACTGTAGACCCCCCAGCCTAGCTAAACCTGCCTTAGATAGCTCCTTTGTCCCTCCCCCCATACACTCAGAGACCGACTCAATTGATGCCTCTAGAGATACTATCTCTTTCATTGTTACCCAACGCTTAGGTTTACCTCCACTTTACTCATATCCTTCCATATCCTTGTCTGTACATAATGCCCTGAATCTTTTCTATAACACCCGGAAATCTGCCCCCTTTATTCTATGTACCCAACGCACTAGAAGACCAGTTCTTAAAGCCTTTAGCCGTATCCTTATTCTAGTCCTCCTCTGTTCCTCTGGTGATGTAGAGGCTAACCCAGGCCATGCAGCCCTCAGTATCACTCCTACTCCCCAGGCGCTATCATTTGATGACTTCTGTAATCGCAAAAGTCTTGGTTTCTTGCACATAAATATCAGAAGTCTACTTCCTAAGTTTGAGTTATTCACTGCGTTAGCACACTCTGCCAACCCTGATGTTCTAGCAGTGTCTGAATCCTGGCTCAGGAAGGCCACCAAAAATTCTGAAATTTCCATCCCCAACTATAACATTTTCCGTCTAGATAGAACTGCCAAAGGGGGTGGAGTTGCAATCTACTGTAGAGATAGCCTGCAGAGCTCCATCATACTATCCAGGTCTGTGCCCAAACAGTTTGAGCTTCTACTTCTAAAAATCCACCTTTCCAGAAATAAGTCTCTCACTGTTGCCGCTTGCTACAGACCCCCCTCAGCCCCCAGCTGTGCCCTGGACACCTTATGTGAATTGATTGCCCCCCATTTATCCTCAGAGTTTGTACTGCTTGGTGACCTAAATTGGGATATGCTTAATACCCCAGCCATCCTACAATCCAAGCTAGATGCCCTCAACCTCACGCAAATTATCAACGAACCTACCAGGTACAACCCTAAATCCGTAAACATGGGTACCCTCATAGATATCATCCTGACTAACATACCCTCTAAATACACCTCAGCTGTCTTCAACCAGGATCTCAGCGATCACTGCCTTATTGCCTGCGTCCGTAACGGGTCCGCGGTCAAACGACCACACCTCATCACTGTCAAACGCTCCCTAAAACACTTTAGCGAGGAGGCCTTCCTAATTGACCTGGCCCAGGTATCCTGGATGGATATAGATCTCATTCCGTCAGTAGAGGATGCCTGGTTGTTCCTTAAAAGTAATTTCCTCTCAATCTTAAATAAACATGCCCCATTCAAAAAATACAGAACTAAGAACCGATATAGCCCCTGGTTCTCCTCAGACTTGACTGCCCTTGACCAGCACAAAAACATCCTGTGGCGTACAGCATTAGCATCAAATAGCCCCCGCGATATGCAACTTTTCAGGGAAGTTAGGAACCAATATACACAAGCAGTCAGGAAAGCAAAGGCTAACTTTTTCAAAAAGAAATTTGCATCCTGTAGCACTAACTCCAAAAAGTTTTGGGACACTGTAAAGTCCATGGAGAATAAGAGCACTTCCTCCCAGCTGCCCACTGCACTGAGGCTAGGAAACACTATCACCACCGATAAATCTATAATAATCGAGAATTTCAACAAGCATTTTGCTACAGCTGGCCATGCTTTCCATCTGGCTACCACTAACCCGGCCACCAACTCTGCACCCTCTGCTGCAACTTGCCCATGCCCCCCCCGCTTCTCCTTCACACAAATTCAGACAGCTGATGTTTTGAAAGCGCTGCAAAATCTGGACCCCTACAAATCAGCTGGGCTAGACAATCTGGACCCTTTCTTTCTAAAACTAGCCGCCGAAATTGTCGCAACCCCTATTACTAGTCTGTTCAACCTCTCTTTCATAACGTCTGAGATCCCCAGAGATTGGAAAGCTGCCGCGGTCATCCCCCTCTTCAAAGGGGGTGACACTCTAGATCCAAACTGCTACAGACCTATATCCATCCTGCCCTGCCTTTCGAAAGTATTCGAAAGCCAAGTTAACAAACAGATCATCGACCATTTCGAATACCACCGTACCTTCTCCGCTATGCAATCCGGTTTCCGAGCTGGTCACGGGTGCACTTCAGCCACGCTCAAGGTCCTAAACGATATTATAACCGCGATTGATAATAGACAGTACTGTGCAGCCGTCTTCATCGACCTGGCCAAGGCTTTCGACTCTGTCAACCACCGCATTCTTATTGGCAGACTAAATAGCCTTGGTTTCTCAAATGACTGCCTCGCCTGGTTCACCAACTACTTCTCAGATACAGTTCAGTGTGTCAAATCGGAGGGCCTGTTGTCTGGACCTATGGCAGTCTCTATGGGGGTGCCACAGGGTTCAATTCTTGGGCCGACACTTTTCTCCGTGTATATCAATGATGTCGCTCTTGCTGCTGGTGACTCTCAGATCCACCTCTACGCAGACGACACCATTTTGTATACATCTGGCCCTTCATTGGACACTGTGTTAACAAACCTCCAAACGAGCTTCAATGTCATACAACAATCCTTCAGTAGCCTTCAACTGCTCTTAAACACTAGTAAAACTAAATGCATGCTTTTCAATCGAACGCTGCTAGCACCCGCCCACCCGACTAGAATCACCACTCTCGACGGGTCTGACCCAGAGTATGTGGACAACTACAAATATCTAGGTGTCTGGTTAGACTGTAAACTCAACTTCCAGACTCACATAAAGAATCTCCAATCCAAAGTTAAATCTAGAATCGGCGTCCTATTTCGCAACAAAGCCTCCTTCACTCATGCTGCCAAACATGCCCTCGTAAAACTGACTATCCTACCGATCCTTGACTTCGGCGATGTCATTTACAAAATAGCCTCCAACACTCTACTCAGCAAATTGGATGTAGTCTATCACAGTGCCATCCGTTTTGTCTCCAAAGCCCCATACACTACCCACCACTGTGACCTGTACGCTCTTGTTGGCTGGTCCTCACTACATGTTCGTCGTCAAACCCACTGGCTCCAGGCCATCTATAAATCACTGCTAGGCAAATCCCCGCCTTATCTTAGCTCATTGGTCACCATAGCAGCACCCACCCGTAGTCTGCGCTCCAGCAGGTATATCTCTCTGGTCATTCCCAAAGCCAACACCTCCTTTGGCCGCCATTCCTTCCAGTTCTCTGCTGCCAATGACTGGAACGAATTGCAAAAATCTCTGAAGCTGGAGACTCTTATCTCCCTCAATAACTTTAAGCATCAGTTGTCAGAGCACCTTACCGATCACTGCACCTGTACACAGCCCATCTGAAATTAGCCCACCCAACTACCTCATCCCTATATTGTTATTTATTTTGCTCTTTTGCACCCCAGTATCTCTATTTGCACATAATCTCTTGCACATCTAGCATTCCAGTGTTAATACTATTGTAATTATTCTGCACTATAGCCTATTTATTGCCTTACCTCCATAACTTGCTACATTTGCACACACTGTATATATATTTTCTGTTGTATTTCTGACTTTATGTTTTTTTTTTTTTTACCCCATATGTAACTCTGTGTTGTTTTTATTGCACTACTTTGCTTTATCTTGGCCAGGTCGCAGTTGTAAATGAGAACCTGTTCTCAACTGGCTTAACTGGTTAAATAAAGGTGAAAAAAATAAAATAATAATAAATAATAATTCTTTGTTGCTAGGCAAATAACTTATTTGGGTCATTTCACTGTATGTGTGTGTGTGAAGTGGGAATCTGACCTAGGGTCGAATTGCTCGCTCTTAAATCCATGGCTGTCCTACTTTATCAGTGACTGAAACCAGACTGTGGCCTTTTGCCTCTCTCCTCAAACAAAGTGGAAAGAGCGGCCAGGGTTGAGCAGAGTTCAGGGTAAACCTTTGTCTCTCCTTGGCTTTCTTCTTGATTGATTACAGCATGATGGGGTGGGGTTTGTGTATGTTTGAAAGATTTAAGTATGGACCTGTCATGTCCAACAATCAGTCTTCAGGTCAAGCTCGGGAGAACTGGGGTTGAACAGAGTTTAAACTAAACATAAGTGTTTTTGCAAGATAAGGGATTGATTGATTGTATTACTATTGATTCTGAACTGAATGAAAGTCTAATTTAGCCTCCATCATAGACAAAGGAAGTGGGCGGAGCAATAAAGAGCGGGAAACTGAAGAGGGAGGGATTTTAAGCTAGGGTGTGTGTGAAGGAGACTATATAGCTAGGGAAGAGAGAGAGAGAGAGAAAATGGGGGTACTCTGCAGACCAGCACAGGCTTTGTTGAATTGAAATAAAGTCAAATCTTGATTCTACAAAAACTCTGGAAGAACTTTGATTTTTAATAAAGTATAGTGATTAATTTCCACAACATAATTGGCACCTCAGATGGGACCTGTTAATAGAGATATTTGAGTGCTTGGCCGTCGGAGGAAGTTTGAGCAAGTCACACAGATACAGTGGCCACTGTTAAATAAAAGTAAGCGATGTACTTACTATTAGCATAGAACTGTGTGATTCGATTAAGGGTGGGGTACGGAAGTGTTCTCTCCAGCATCAAGGACCAAATTTAGGAAAAGTACAGAGTTTTGTTGGAATGAGAAATAAGCATGCATGCAATGTTATTGTTGATAAGTGTAAATAAGTTAAATCCTGTGGTACCGCTGTGGAGAGCTAGGGTTAGCACTCCAGAGGACTGAACGGGCAGGTGGCTAGCCAAGAGTTGTACATAAGATTGAGAGGGCCTACGGTAAAGCTCTAACTTGGAGTTCATCGTTAGAGGACTGCTCGGGTAGGTGTGCATCATCCTGGGTGAGGGGATGCACAAATTAGACAGCTAATCAGGTAAAAAGATAGGTCATCCGGAGTAGGTGACACCATAAATTGGAAGTCGCGCCGTTCATCTCAGGTAGGTGAATGGTTGTGAATAGCCACCAGGGCTTCAAAGTATAGAGAAATAATTAGATAGAGTAGGTCTGCTCATCTCGTACGGGTGAATGGTTAACTTGAGCGGCTGTGAGTCATTCAGGGATTCATTCTGTCTGATTAATTTAAGCACGAGTGGCTGCTTATCTGTATGAGTGATCGGACAATAAAAATAAATCCTGCAAATAATAGCCTTTTCTTTGTGGAGGAAGTTACAGGAAAGGGATAATATTTTAGGTCGTTTGAAGCTTCTAAGGCTGGTGGAGAAAGGGCAAGCCCAATCTTGCATTAGGAAGAGGAGAATTAATAGTATGTGGATATTAATTTACTAACGGAGTGTGGAAAATTCACGTTACTGGGAGAAGGAGATCAGAAGGGGTGTGTATATTTTCTCGGAGGGGTATGAGAAATCTTGTTGGAGGAACAGGTCACATGTACGGGGGTGATCATATGACGTCAACACATTGTATTTTGGCCACTCTTGTAGGGGGTCATTACATTTGGGAAACAGTACATAGATCATGTGATAGAAATAAGATTAAGCATTATAATAACTATCTATCATTTCGGAGCAGAGGTGATTAAATTCGTTAGATCTGTTTCCAAATTAATGAATGTAGATTTGACTCATTGACTGCTAAGTCATTACCTTCGAGCTTGTGAGATCTTTGTCCGGTAAAGTGTGGTATGTGTCAGATACAGACCATTATAATTGGAATAAACAAGGATTTACTTGTCATTTCAATAATGCATAGATTCTGCATTACTGACTAAAATCTAGATTTTCTGATTATAGTTCAACTATGGTTATGGGTTGTGTAGATTGGTAAAACAGTCAGTATTGATTTTGTGATGTAAGACTGGGATTTAGTAGTTTGCGGGGTTCGAATTGAACGACTCACTTGTTCAACAGGAATAGTGGGGGGAGTAAAATAATAATTTTGTGTGGCCGAATGAGTTGATAGTTTAAAAACTACTGAGAATAGAGTTGTAATGTGGACTATTGACGGACTGGAAATTGCAATAGAGCTGTGGCAATGATTTGAATTGACAACAAAGGAAAATTATTTATGGTTCTAGTTCTCGGGTAAAAGAGAGTCGTACTTGCTTGACTGTATCGAGCTGTAAGAGACATTTGAAGCAGAAGTCTGAATAGTTGAATGGAAAACATTTCTTTGACAAATTCTAATTGTTATTACTTTATTCTATAGGTTGCGTAACACCACTGGTTTATGCAAATAGTTGGTAAATTCTAAAACGATCATTTGTTTTCGTTACGTGGACCAGTGGATTGCAAGTAGCTTTAGCTATTATGCTGATGGAATAGCACCAACTTATAGTGGGTTCTAGATTTGTTAAACAACACATTTATATTTTAACTAAATTAATCCAATACGCTACAATTATAACGGAAAAGGCACAAGCTAATGCGAAACAGCTATTACCTTTGTCTTTGATCCAGTAATTAGACCAGGATGAGAGTAATAATACCTAGGGACAGGAAAAGTGAGGGGGCTATTTTATAGGTTTGGGATAAGATAAGGGAACAAAGGAAAATAAGAGTATAGTACGAAAGCACAGGGGAGCGAGTGTCTTATCTTAATGGGAGATGAGACAAGGGAACAAAGGATAAGAAGAATATTAAAAGAAAGGCAAGGGATAAAATCTCATTTTTTGGAAAGAAGAAGAGAGAGAAAGAAAGAAATCTTGAAAATATTCTGTGAGGAAGGAAAGAGTTGGAGGGACAGCATAGCCAAGGCTAGAAGGATAATAATGGAGAGGGAGAGTGAACCGAAAAAGGCTGGCTTAACTACACCACCACCATACACAAAAGGGGGGCAGTATTCTCAGGTCACAGGTCTAGTCTCAATGACAGGGTATGTAGAGATAGAAGTAAAAGGGAAGCAACAGGTTTCCACACCAAGAAGAGGAGAACAATCACATTTAGATACAGTATAGACTGTTATGGAGGACTGAGGGGTATGTTAACGAAACTGGAAAATTATGGGATAGATTAACAAGAGTATGATGGGCAAAAAGATGGGGGGAATACAAGTGATGAGGAAGGTGAAGAACTTAGACAGTATGCTGACTCTGATCAAGGACAGAGTGAGACAGAGCGACTAACGTCAGAATCACGCAAGGAATTCTGCCACCATATTATCCACACAATGGAGAAATACAGGAGGGATGAACGCAAATTGGCGAAGCAGTGGAGAGAGATTCTGAGAGAACTGGGATAGTTGCAGCTGGAAGAGCTGACAAGAAAGGACAAAAAGAAAACACAAGCTCCAGTGATGACTCTGACACCGCCAGAAAAGGGCGCCATGGCACCTGTTCTCCAAGAAGGTCAACAGATACCGCCTCAGCAGCAAGGCCAAAGAGCTCCTGCCTTACCAGTAGTGAATGTGTACACACAACAATCCCATGGACAGTGGCAGAACAAGAATGATGAAAATGGACCCAAGAATCAATGGTACCAACCACAGCATCAGACACACCAGAATGGTGGACCAATAAGACTAGGTGTCTGCTGGGGGTGCAATCAATCAGGACATATGAGAAGGGATTGTCCTACCAAGCCATGGAGGCCTAGCTAACCACAACAGGGTAATTGGCAAAGAAATGGCACCAGCTAAGATGAATGGCAGCAGTCTTAGAGCTAGTGGGAAGGACCAAATCAGGGTAGCTAGAGAAGCATGTATTTTTGACTAGGGGACAGGGGACAGTACTAACTTTTTGTAGGTTCTGGATTGATTGCACAACAATTTATATTTTTACTAAAATCAATGCAGCAGGTTGAAATGATTAGATTACTGGAAAGTGGTTATGGGTTTGTTATGTTATAGGTGTATATTCCACTTAATGAAAAATGATAATGTCTGATGTGTCTTGATTGGGAGTATTTTTTTCCGGGATTGATGGAAATGCCCTACAGTATGAATGATAAGGGAGATGTAGGAGACCACGTCTCAAACAACATTTTAATAGATACTTGGGATCAAATATCACTGATTCCTTACACTGAGAAATTGACTGTATTTGTGACAGGGAAAAGTATTACATTCAGTGGGGTTAAAGAATCCTTCCGAGGGTCAAAGATAATGGATTCTGAAAGGTGACATGTGAATTGACAGTATGTATGGGTGACAGCGCGAATGAGGGTTACAAATAGTCAAATGGTGTATAATGCTGCATTTAAACAATTGCTGAAGGGGTTGAATTTGAGTGTTGTGGATTGTAGTAAAGTGTTATGGGCGTCAAATGACGAGGACACTAATGGGCAAAACCATCATTACATTAGTAAACTATTTTGGTAGAAGAGGGGCCACAGGGCTTGTGGGAAAATACAACCAACGAGGCAGAGATAGCATATTTCGGGATTGGAGTTTCCGAAGTCACGAAGCATGGTGGGCGGGATCGAGTGGGAGCAGTGCGACTAGGGAAAAGCCATGGGGTTTAAATCTAATGGGACTTTATTTTGTTTTATGTGCACTGGATTGTGGAAGTCACCGGGGAAGGGAGCAGTGACGAGTGATGTTATTGAGGGTTTTCTGAGTGGGGGAATCAGGAGATGTGGACTGGTATATTCAATGGAGAGTGAGAATTTCGAATATAAATTGCTTGGACTTGTTAAGAGGTATCAAAATGGAAACTAACTAAATGTGTACTTTTTCTTCCAGGTAAAAGTGGGGAGGGATTTTCTATTTTCTTTGAAATATTTTCAGAGACTGTAAATAAGTCCTGGCCATTTTTTGTTTGTTTATTGTTTTACTATATGGTTTTCAAATAACCACAAACAACCTACTTAGTATGAAATGTTAGCTGTCTAGGATTTTAATTTTTGATTTTAGGTTTCTTTTCACGGAATAGAAGTAATATGTCTTAAAGGGGCAAACACATGTATTTTGGGCTTTTATTTACTGAGTGATAAGTAAATACGTGTGATTTATTTTGAAAAGAGCTGTACTAAGGACTTACTGTATACTTAGGATACAACATTTATGAGATGCTTTGACGGTTATTAATGATTAAACCACTCTATAATGAAAAATTTCTTTAAAGGGTTTGAACGACCTCTGATCTTTGTCTTGATTTTCTAGTGTGATTTAATCACCCACACTGGAAAAATGAGTGACATATGATGATGAGTTTAAGGTAATTTATGATACCGAGTTAAGGGTCATTTATAATACTCATAATTATGAAGAAGTTTATAATTTGGCAATACTCCTATATATAATTCCAAACAGGACAAGGATGAAGTGAGAGAGTTAGTCCTGAATGAAGGATATTCCTTGAATAATGTTATGGAATGCAATTAGGTGAAGATATTATCAAAGGTTGTCATTTTAAGTTCAGTTATTATTTTGGTTTAACAGGCAATATTGGTGTTGTTTTGTTTTTTGAACACATGAATCACGATGTGATGCATGTGTCCAAAGGGGGGAAGTATTGATTACATGGTTACATGGGATTTAATGTTTTTGTGGTTTACATGGGATTTAATGTTTTTGTGGTTACAGGGGTTTTAATGCTTTTTTGTGGTAAAATATGCAAATTGTATTAAGCATGTGAGCAGTAGTAATTAATGTATTATTGGTTAGGTTAAATGTTTCATGTGAAAGTATAGTTGTGGTAGGAGGCAGGGGGTAGAGGAGGCCTGTCTATTTACATTTACATTTTAGTCATTTAGCAGACGCTCTTATCCAGAGCGACTTACAGTTAGTGAGCGCATACATTTTTCATACTGGCCCCCCGTGGGAATCCAACCCACAACCCTGGTGTTGCAAGCGCCATGCTCTACCAACTGAGCTACAGGAGGCACTCTATGAAACGAGTGGACTGCAACAAGCTGCAAGAAGGTGCGCTTCATAATCTCAAGGCTTCTCCTGACCTCTAAGAAGACATGGTACAGTAGCATACTGTGTATCACCTAACCTAACAATGTTCTTAAGACTTTCATTCCATGGGTGAAGGCAACTCTGCCCAACTCAGTAGGAGAATCTGAGCATTTTCAGCGCCCAGGAGACTATGTGATGGTAAAAGACTACAGAAGAAAGAGCTTGAAAGACCCTATGTGGAGGGGCCCATACCGTGTGTTGTTGGCTACCTCAATGATGGTAAAAGTGGCAGAGACAGATACTTAGATCCATGTTTCCAATATAGGAGTGTTCCAACCCCAGGAGAGAAAGACGGCCCCGCCATTGGGTAGCATTGTTTGTCTGTCTGTGTTTGTGTGTCTTTGCAGCAGTAACTCCGAGCTTCCCTATGGGTAGGCTGGTAGAAGGACACTCTTCGCAGACCTCGCGAGGTCGATGGATTGAGAGGGACTCTGGCTGATTCGGAGACCCTAGTGACGGAAGAAGGTTAACAGCTAAAGTTACCATACATCGTCATCCAGGTTTCACCAACGGCTCTACAGATAGAGGGGAGCGTGACCTGGTGTCATCTGAACCACTGTACCAGGGTACCACGAGGAAACCAACGATCTAGAGATGAAGGACATGAGGATGCTGGAGTTGGCGAGAATCAGGAGAGGCAAGAGGATGGCAATGGGAATGATAATAATGAGCTACGTGCTCTTCTTGATTCCCTCGGGGGAGAGCCAGACCTCCAAGACCTTCCAGACCGCTGAGATATTCCAGACCTCCAAGACCTTCCAGACCACTGAGATATTCCAGACCTCCAAGACCTTCCAGACCGCCGAGATATTCCAGACCTCCAAGACCTTCCAGATATCCCCATCATTGATTTCTCTGCCCTGGACTAGTTCCCCTGAGAATAAGGGGAATGGCATACTGACAATAGTTTAGAGCAAAGGAACAAGACATAGAAGAGAAACAGACAGGATTAAAATGTATATTCCTGCACAGGCAGGAACCGTAACTAAAATACAGAAAGGGATCACTGTTAAAGTATGAGGGTCAACTGGTTATTGGTGTGGGAGGAACCAGCACAAGGACTATGGGGAAATCACATGGGGTAACTGTTACCTTAAGATAATAAAAGAAAAAGACAGATGGATCATAGACATAAGGATAACAGCCCAAGATTTAGATAAACAATTTGATGTAGTACTTATAAGTGCTACATTTCCAGGGGGAAGGGATGTTGAAGTAATTATTCCTTGGGAAAGTTCACTAAACCCTGTAATGTTAGAGCCATACCAACTGCACTTTGTATGATTTTTAAGTAATTAATTTGCATTTTATTGCATGACATAGGTATTTTATCACCTACCAACCAGTAAGAATTCTGGCTCTCACAGACCTGTTAGATTTTCTTTAAGAAGCCCTCCTGTTCTCCACTCATTACCTGTATTAACTGCACCTGTTTGAACTCGTTACCTGTATAAAAGACACCTGTCCACACACTCAATCAAACAGACTCCAACCTATCCACAATGGCCAAGACTAGAGAGCTGTTTAAGGACATCAGGGATAAAATTGTAGACCTGCACAAGGCTGGGATGGGCTACAGGACAATAGGCAAGCAGCTTGGTGAGAAGGCAACAACTGTTGGCGCAATTATTAGAAAATGGAAGAAGTTCAAGATGACGGTCAATCACCCTCGTTCTGGGGCTCCATGCAAGATCTCACCTCGTGGGGCATCAATGATCATGAGGAAGGTGAGGGATCAGCCCAGAACTACACGGCAGGACCTGGTCAATGACCTGAAGAGAGCTGGGACCACAGTCTCAAAGAAAACCATTAGTAACACACTATGCCGTCATGGATTAAAACCCTGCAGCGCACGCAAGGTCCCTCTACTCAAGCCAGTGCATGTCCAGGCCCGTCTGAAGTTTGCCAATTACCATCTGGATGATCCAGAGGAGGAATGGGAGAAGGTCATGTGGTCTGATGAGACAAAAATAGAACTTTTTGGTCTAAACTCCACTCGCCGTGTTTGGAGGAAGAAGAAGGATGAGTACAACCCCAAGAACACCATCCCAACCGTGAAGCATGGAGGTGGAAAAATCATTCTTTGGGGATGCTTTTCTGCAAAGGGGACAGGACGACTGCACCGTATTGAGGGGAGGATGGATGGGGCCATGTATCGCGAGATCTTGGCCAACAACCTCCTTCCCTCAGTAAGAGCATTGAAGATGGGTCGTGGCTGGGTCTTCCAGCATGACAACGACCCGAAACACACAGCCAGGGCAACTAAGGAGTGGCTCCGTAAGAAGCATCTCAAGGTCCTGGAGTGGCCTAGCCAGTCTCCAGACCTGAACCCAATAGAAAATCTTTGGAGGGAGCTGAAAGTCCGTATTGCCCAGCGACAGCCCCGAAACCTGAAGGATCTGGAGAAGGTCTGTATGGAGGAGTGGGCCAAAATCCCTGCTGCAGTGTGTGCAAACCTGGTCAAGTCCTACAGGAAACGTATGATCTCTGTAATTGCAAACAAAGGTTTTTGTACCAAATATTAAGTTCTGCTTTTCTGATGTATCAAATACTTATGTCATGCAATAAAATGCAAATTAATTACTTCAAAATCATACAATGTGATTTTCTGGATTTTTGTTTTAGATTCCGTCTCTCACAGTTGAAGTGTACCTATGATAAAAATTACAGACCTCTACATGCTTTGTAAGTAGGAAAACCTGCAAAATCGGCAGTGTATCAAATACTTGTTCTCCCCACTGTAGCTAGGGAAGAGAGAGAGAGAGAAAATGGGGGTACTCTGCAGACCTGCACAGGCTTTGTTGAATTGATATAAAGTCTAATCTTGATTCTACAAAAACTCTGGAAGAACTTTGATTTTTAATAAAGTATAGTGGTTAATTTCCACAACAACAATAAAAGGACAGACTAAAATGTGCAGTTTTGTCACACAAGACAATGCCACCAAAATCTCAAGTTTTGAGGGAGCGTCGAATTGGCATGCTGACTGAAGGAATGTCCACTAGAGCTTTTAAATGTTAATTTCTTCACTATAAGCCGCCTCCAACGTTGTTTTAGAGAATTTGGCAGTACGTCCAACCAGCCTCACAACAGCAGACCACGTAACCACGCCAGCCCAGGACCTCCACATCTGGCTGAGTGGGAGGGGTGCTGAGGAGTATTTCTGTCTGTAATAAAGCCCTTTTGTGGGGAAAAATGTATTCTGATTGGTTGGGCCTGGCCCCCAGTGGGTGGGGCCTGGCTCCCAAGTGGGTGGGCCTATGCCCTCCCAGGCCCACTGTAATGCTGAATTTCTGGTATCGAGAAGTTCATGATACAAGAGAGTAGTCGACACTCATATGGGGAGTTGATTCAGTCATTATTTAATTTAGTACTGGATTCAATGACAGGCGGTATGGACGTAGCCTCCTGCCATATGAATGACTTCCATAGAAAATCTTTCACTTTGTATAATGCTCTCCAATCTACTTTTGTCCCACACAGTTACAAACTATTATTGAGTGTCACTCATCTACCACAATAGCATCCACATACTTGGTATCGTGTGGCACCCTAGCCAGGCCATTCATTCACATACATCTTCTAAGATTAGAACAAGTGGCCCCCAATCTATTTTGGCACGCAGACCTTCTGTCCCTTACGAGTGACCTCTATAACACATGGAGTGTCCTTGTCCTCTCTCCCTCACATACATCTTATGAGTTTTACATACAGTACATAGACACACTGGCTTTACTCAAAGCCAGTGGCATGTCATTAGTAAAGATTGAAAAAAGTAAGGGGCCTAGACAGCTGCCCTGGGGAAATCCTGATTCTACCTGGATTTTGTTGGAGAGGCTTCCATTAAAGAACACCCTCTGTGTTCTGTTAGACAGGTAACTCTTTATCCACAATATAGCAGGGGGTGTAAAGCCATAACACATATTTTTTTCCAGTAATAGACTATGATCGATAATGTCAAAAGCCGCACTGAAGTCTAACAAAACAGGCCCCACAATCTTTTTGTCAGAAATTTCTCTCAGCCAATCATCAGTCATTTGTGTCAGTGCTGTGCTTGTTGAATGTCCTTCCCTGTAAGCGTGCTTAAAGTCTGTTATCAATTTGTTTACTGTAAAATCGCATTTTATCTGGTCAACAAAAAAAAATTCTGCAAAAGTTTACCAAGGTTTGGTAACAGGCTTATTGGTCGGCTATTTGAGCTAGTTAAGGGGGCTTTACTCTTCTTAGGTAGGGGAATAACTTTTGCTTCCCTCCAGGCCTGAGGGCACACACTTTCTAGTAGGCTTAAATTGAAGATATGGCAAATAGACGTGGCAATATCGTCCGCTATTATCCTCAGTAATTTTCCATCCAAGTTGTCAGACCCCGGTGGCTTTTCATTGTTGATCGACAATAATACTTTTTCACCTCTTCCACACTTACTTTACGGAATTCAAAATTACAATGTTTGTCTTTCATAATTTGGTCAGATATACTTGGATGTGTAGTGTCAGCGTTTGTTGCCGGCATGTCAAACCTAAGTTTGCTAATCTTGCCAATGAAAAAATCCTTAAAGTAGTTGGCAATATCAGTGGGTTTTGTGACGAATGAGCCATCTGATTCAATGAATGATGGAGGGGAGATTGCCTTTTTTCCCAAAATGTCATTTAAGGTGCTCCAAAGCTTTTTACTACCATTCTTTATGTCATTTATCTTTGTGTCATAGTGTAGTTTATTCTTCTTTTTATTCAGTTTAGTCACATGATTTCTCAATTTGCAGTATGTTTGCCAATCGGATTTACAGCCAGACCTATTTGCCATTCCTTTTGCCTCATCCCTCTCATCCCTCTCAACAATTCAATCTTTCAATTCCTCATGATTCCACAGGATTTAACTGTTTTTACAGTCATTTTCTTAATGGGTGCATGCTTATTACTAACTGGGATAAGCAATTTCATAAATGTGTCAAGTGCAGCGTCTGGTTGCTCGTCATAACACAACACAGACCAACAAATATACTTCACATCAACAACATAGGAATCACTATTTTATGACCTCTTATAAACAATATTAGGCCCATCCAATGGATTTGGATACTGCTTTCAAACAAATGTCTGCAGCATTAGTAAAGATATGATCTATACATGTGGATGATTTAATTACTGTACTGTTTGTAACTACACTGGTAGTTTGATTGATAACCAGAACATGGTTGCAGGCATTAGTTACAGTTTGAATCTTTCTCTTGAGTGGGCAGCCTGATGAAAGCCAGTCAATATATACAGTGAGGGAAAAAAGTATTTGATCCCCTGCTGATTTTCTACGTTTGCCCACTGACAAAGAAAGTATCAGTCTATAATTTTAATGGTAGGTTTATTTGAACAGTGAGAGATAGAATAACAACAAAAAAATCCAGAAAAACGCATGTCAAAATAAGTATTTGACCCCCTCTCAATCAGAAAGATTTCTGGCTCCCAGGTGTCTTTTATACAGGTAACGAGCTGAGATTAGGAGCACACTCTTAAAGGGAGCAATCAATCAATCAGATTCCAAAATCTCCACAATGGCCAAGACCAAAGAGCTCTCCAAGGATGTCAGGGACAAGATTGTAGACCTACACAAGGCTGGAATGGGCTACAAGACCATCGCCAAGCAGCTTGGTGAGAAGGTGACAACAGTTGGTGCGATTATTTGCAAATGGAAGAAACACAAAGGACTGTCAATCTCCCTCGGCCTGGGGCTCCATGCAAGATCTCACCTCGTGGAGTTGCAATGATCATGAGAACGGTGAGGAATCAGCCCCGAACTACACAGGAGGATCTTGTCAATGATCTCAAGGCAGCTGGGACCATAGTCACCAAGAAAACAATTTGTAACACACTATGCCGTGAAGGACTGAAATCCTGCAGCACCCGCAAGGTCCCCCTGCTCAAGAAAGCACATATACAGGCCCGTCTGAAATTTGCCAATGAACATCTGAATGATTCAGAGGAGAACTAGGTGAAATTGTTGTGGTCAGATGAGACCAAAATCGAGCTCTTTGGCATCAACTCAACTCGCCGTGTTTGGAGGAGGAGGAATGCTGCCTATGACCCCAAGAACACCATCCCCACCGTGAAACATTGAGGTGGAAACATTATGCTTTGGGGGTGTTTTTCTGCTAAGCGGACAGGACAACTTCACCGCATCAAAGGGACGATGGACGGGGCCATGTACCGTCAAATCTTGGGTTAGAACCTCCTTCCCTCAGCCAGGGCATTGAAAATGGCTTGTGGGTGTGTATTCCAGCATGACAATGACCCAAAACACATTGCCAAGGCAACAAAGGAGTGGCTCAAGAAGAAGCACATTAAGGTCCTGGAGTGGCCTAGCCAGTCTCCAGACCTTAATCATATAGAAAATCTGAGGAGGGAGCTGAAGGTTCGAGTTGCCAAACATCAGCCTCGAAACCTTAATGACTTGGAGAAGATCTGCAAAGAGGAGTGGGACAAAATCCCTCCTGAGATGTGTGCAAACCTGGTGGCCAACTACAAGAAACGTCTGACCTCTGTGATTGCCAACAAGGGTTTTGCCACCAAGTACTAAATAATGTTTTAAAGAGGGGTCAAATACTTATTTCCCTCATTAAAAAGCAAATCAATTTATAACATTTTTTAAATGCGTTTTTCTGGATTTTTTTGTTTTTATTCTGTCTCTCACTGATCAAATAAACCTACCATTAAAATTATAGACTGATCATTTCTTTGTCAGTGGGCAAACATATAAAATCAGCAGGGGATCAAATACTTTTTTCCCTCACTGTAACTAACTGGCTGAATAAGTTGACGACGTACTCACTTAAACTGTCAAAACTAACCCAAAACTTTACACAACGTTAGACACTGACACGAATGATCTGCTTGGCACGTTAACACACTGGTGGTTTGTTGTAACCGAGTATTGGTGCTAAACCGTGTTATTGGAGGCTGGCATGCTAGTTGGCTTTGGCGTCATAGGATTCGGTGTACCAAGTTAGCTAGCTGAATAAACTAAGTTAGAGTCTATTCCTAGAAACATTGAACCGCTGTAGTTTACAACAATTATAATTTCCAAAGTGGAAGTTGGGAGAGTTATATTTGAGTGTTTCAGTGAAACGTTTCATTCCAATCTCCTTTGCATTCTTGTAGCCTTTCTCTGTAGCCTGTCAACTATGTGTCTGTCTATCCCTGTTCTCTCCTCTCTGCACAGGCCATACAAACACTTCACACCACGTGACTGTTGCCACTCTAATCTGGTGGTCCTTGCGCGCACGACCCACGTGGAGTTCCAGGTCTCTGGCACCCTCTGGAACTGCCGTTCTGCGGCCAACAAGGCAGAGTTCATCTCAGCCTATGCTACCCTCCAGTCCCTCGACTTCTTGGCGCTGACGGAAACATGGATTACCACAGAAAACACTGCTACTCCTACTGCTCTTTCCTCGTCTAACCATGTGTTCTCGCATACCCCGAGAGCATCTGGTCAGCGCGGCGGTGGCACAGGAATCCTCATCTCTCCCAAGTGGACATTCTCTCTTTTTCCCCTGACCCATCTGTCTATCTCCTCATTTGAATTCCATGCTGTCACAGTCACTAGCCCATTCAAGCTTAACATCTTTGTCATTTATCGCCCTCCAGGTTCCCTTGGAGAGTTCATCAATGAGCTTGACGCCTTGATAAGTTCCTTTCCTGAGGATGGCTCACCCCTCACAGTTCTGGGTGACTTTAACCTCCCTACGTCTGCCTTTGACTCATTTCTCTCTGCCTCCTTGTTTCCACTCCTTTCCTCTTTTGACCTCACCCTCTCACCGTCCCCCCCTACTCACAAGGCAGGCAATACACTTGACGTCATCTTTACTAGATGCTGTTCTTCTACTAATCTCACTGCAACTCCCCTCCAAGTCTCCGACCACTATTTTGTATCTTTTTCTCTCTCGCTCTCCTCCAACACTACTCACTCTGCCCCTACTCAGATGGTAATGTGCCGTCGCAACCTTCGCTCTCTCTCTCCCGCTACTCTCTCCTCTTCCATCCTATCATCTCTTCCCTCTGCTAAATCCTTCTCCCTCCGATCTCCTGATTCTGCCTCTTCAACCCTCCTCTTCTCCCTTTCTGCATCTTTTGACTCTCTATGTCCCCTATCCTCCCGGCTGGCTCGGTCCTCCCCTCCTGCTCCGTGGCTTGACGACTCATTGCGAGCTCACAGAAAAGGGCTCCGGGCAGCCGAGTGAAAATGGAGGAAAACTAGACTCCCTGCGGACCTGTCATCTTTTCACTACCTCCTCTCTACATTCTCTTCCTCTGTTTCCGCTGCTAAAGCCACTTTCTACCACTCTAAATTTCAAGCCTCTGCCTCCAACCCTAGGAAGCTCTTTGCCACCTTCTCCTCCCTGCTGAATCCTCCTCCTCCTCCCCCTCCCTCCTCCCTCTATGAAGATGACATCGTCAACCATTTTGAAAAGAAAGATGACGACATCCGATCCTCATTTATTAAGTCAAATGACACCGCTGGTCCTGCTCACACTGCCCTACCCTATGCTTTGACTTCTTTCTCCCCTCTCTCTCCAGATGAAATCTTGCGACTTGTGACGGCCGGCCGCCCAACAACCTGCCCGCTTGACCCTATCCCCTCCTCTCTTCTCCAGACCATTTCCGGAGACCTTCTCCCTTACCTTACCTCACCTCGCTCATCAACTCATCCTTGACCGCTGGCCATGTCCCTTCCGTTTTCAAGAGAGCGAGAGTTGCACCCCTCCTCAAAAAACCTACACTCGATCCCTCCGATGTCAACAACTACAGACCAGTATCCCTTCTTTATTTTCTCTCCAAAACTCTTGAGCGTGCCGTCTCTAGCCAACTCTCCTACTATCTCTCTCATAATGACCTTCTTGATCCAAACCAGTCAGGTTTCAAGACTGGTCATTCAACTGAGACTGCTCTTCACTGTGTCACGGAGGCTCTCCGCACTGCTAAAGCTAACTCTCTCTCCTCTGCTCTTATCCTTCTAGACCTATCCGCTGCCTTTGATACTGTGAACCATCAGATCCTCCTCTCCACCCTCTCAGAGTTGGGCATCTCCGGCGCCGCTCACTCTTGGATTGCGTCCTACCTGACAGGTCGCTCCTACCAGGTGGCGTGGCGAGAATCTGTCTCCGCACCACGTGCTCTCACCACTGGTGTCCAACAGGGCTCAGTTCTATTCCTATTCTCTCTATACACCAAGTCACTTGGCTCTGTCATATCCTCACATGGTCTCTCCTATCATTGCTACGCAGACGACACACAATTAATTTTCTCCTTTCCCCCTTCTGATAACCAGGTGGCGAATCGCATCTCTGCATGTCTGGCAGACATATCAGTGTGGATGTCGGATCACCACCTCAAGCTGAACCTCGGCAAGACGGAGCTGCTCTTCCTCCTGGAGAAGGACTGCCCGCTCCATGATCTCGCCATCACGGTTGACAACTCCATTGTGTCCTCCTCCCCGAGTGCAAAGAGCCTTGGCGTGACCCTGGACAACACCCTGTCGTTCTCCGCTAACATCAAAGTGGTGACCCGATCCTGCAGGTTCATGCTCTACAACATTCGCAGAGTACGCCCCTACCTTACACAGAAAGCGGCACAGGTCCTAACCCAGGCACTTGTCATCTCCCGTCTGGATTACTGCAACTCGCTGTTGGCTGGGCTCCCTGCCTGTGCCATTAAACCCCTACAACTTATCCAGAACGCCGCAGCCCGTCTGGTGTTCGACCTTCACAAGTTCTCTCATGTCACCCCGCTCCTCCCACACTCCACTTGCTTCCAGTTGAGGCTCGCATCTACTACAAGACCATGGTGCTTGCCTACGGAGCTGTGAGGGGAACGGCACCTCCTTACCTTCAGGCTCTGATCAGACCCTACACCCAAACGAGGGCACTACGTTCTTCCACCTCTGGCCTGCTAGCTCCCCTACCTCTACAGAAGCACAGTTCCCGCTCAGCCCAGTCAAAGCTATTTGCTGCTCTGGCACCCCAATGGTGGAACAAGCTCCCCCACGATGCCAGGACAGCGGAGTCACTGACCACCTTCCGGAGACACTTGAAACCCAACCTCTTTAAGGAATACCTGGAATAGTATAAAGTAATCCTTCTACCCCCCCCCCCCCCCCCCCCACACATAAAAAAAGAAGAAAAAAAGTGCATCATAAGTTGAATGCACCAATTTGTAAGTCGCTCTGGATAAGAGCGTCTGCTAAATGATGTAAATGTAAATGTAATACAGGTCGTACTGGTACAGAGTCAATGTGCGGGGGCATAGGTTAGTCGATGTAATTGAGGTAATATGTACATGTGGGTAGAGTTAAAGTGACTATGCATAGATAGTAAACAGAGAGTAGCAGCAGCATAAAGAAGGGGTGGGGTGGGTTGGGGTGGGGCGGGGGGGACAATGCAAATAGTCTGGGCAGCCATGATTAGCTGTTCAGGAGTCTTATGGCTTGGGGGTAGAAGCTGTTAAGAAGCCTTTTGGACCTAGACTTGGCGCTCCGGTACCGCTTGCTGTGCGGTAGCAGAGAGAACAGTCTATGACTAGGGTGGCTGGAGTCTTTGACCATTTTTAGGGCCTTCCTCTGACACCGCCTGGTATAGAGGTCCTGGATGGCAGGAAGCTTGGCACCAGTGATGTACTGCGCCGTACACACTACCCTCTGTAGTGCCTTGCGGTCAGAGGCCGAGCAGTTGCCATACCAGGCGGTGATGCAACCAGTCAGGATGCACTCAATGGTGCAGCTGTAGAACTTTTTGAGGATCTGAGGACCCATGCCAAATCCTTTCAGTCTCCTGAGGGGGAATAGGCTTTGTCGTGCCCTCTTCACGACTGTCTTGGTGTGTTTGGACCATGATAGTTTGTTGGTGATGTGGACACCAAGGAACTTGAAGCTCTCAACCTGTTCCACTGCACCCCCGTCGATGATAATGGGGGCGTGATCAGTCCTCTTTTTTTTCATGTAGTCCACAATCATCTCGTTTGTCTTGATCACGTTGAGGTAGAGTTTGTTATCCTGGCACCACACGGCCAGGTCTCTGATCTCCTCCCTACAGGCTGTCTCATCGTTGTCGGTGATCAGGCCTTCCACTGTTGTGTTGTCGGAAAACTTAATGATGGTGTTGGAGTCGTACCTGGCCATGCAGTCATGGGTGAACATGGAGTACAGGAGGGGACTGAGCTCGCACCCCTGAGGGGCCCCCGTGTTGAGGATCTGCGTGGCAGATGTGTTGTTACCTACCCTCACCACCTGGGGGCGGCCTGTCAGGAAGTCCAGGATCTAGTTGCAGAGGGAGTTGTTTAGTCCCAGGGTCCTTAGCTTAGTGATGAGCTTTGAGGGCACTACGGTGTTGAACACTGAGCTGTAGTCAATGAATAGCATTCTCACGTTAACATATTGACTCAGAGACAGACCAAGCCCCGCTCAGGTAATACATTTGAACTCCACTCTTAAATCTGCTATTGTTAGCTCAAAAGAGGATCCCACAGTGGTCTGCTCACCCAGTACTTTTAGTTAAAATGTGAATTTGATCAACTTGAATACTTCCTAGGTTTTCAAATCACATAGAGGGCTTGGGCTGTTGCAAACTAACAACCAAAGTCCATGTAAGTCAGTTTATAACATTCCATCATTGGTTACTCTGACAGCTCCTCATATTGACATTGGCCTCAGGCCCTATTTTTTTACATTTTAGTCATTTAGCTGACGCTCTTATCCAGAGCGAATTACAGGAGCAATTAGGGTTAAGTGCCTTGCTCAAGGGCACATAGACAGATTTTTCACCTAGTCGGCTCAGGGATTAGAACCAGCGACCTTTCCGTTACTGTCACAACGCTCTTAACCACTAAGCTACCTGCCACCCCTATGGTGCTAACCTTGGGAAAGTAAATCCAATTTCTTATCCTTGCTCTATTACTAATAGGGATAGACCAAATGGTGCAGTTCTATGCAATCTTATAGCCATACCAACTATATCAATATCAACCATCAGACAGGGCCTGCAACCGCCTATTGAACGTAGCTTGTTTGAGTTGGAGTTTCCATGTGACTTAAAAAATCGTAAAGGTCTTGGGTTGATGCATCTGAACATTAGGAGCTTACTTCCTAAACTGGATTACATCAAATTCTGGGCTATGCAGACAAATCTAGATATTCTGGTATTGACTGAAACTTGGATCTCTGTGGACATTCTGGATTCTGATATTAATATAGAGGGTTATCATGTGTTCAGAGCTGACAGACAGGTAGAGGTGGTGGAGTGGCCATTTTGATAAAAAATTATTTATCTGTTTCTTTACTGAAATCCTTTTCCCTTGCCCAAAAATTTGAGCTACTATCTTTAAGCCTTTGTCTGGGGAAAAATGTATCCATTTTTGTATCCTCCCTCGTGTAACCATTGTGCACTCGATGAGTTAACTAGTTTGCTGTCTTCTTTACTAAATCAGAAGTTATAATCCTGGGTGACCTAAATTATGATTGGGAAATGCAGGTTTCAGACATCTAAAAAAATGTGTAATAATCTAAACCTGTCACGACTTCCGCCGAGGCTGCCCCCCTACTGGTCCGGGCAGGCTTCGGCGTTCGTCGTCACCGGAGTACTAGGTACTGCCGATCCCATTCTCATCACTCCACTTGTCATGTCTTGTCAATCACACACACCTGGTGCTCATTCCCCTAATTAGTATGTGTATAAGTGTTCCCTCTGTTCCCCTTGTCTTTGTGAGTGATTGTTTGTTGTGAGAGCGTGTAGCATGGTTGAGCTACATTTCACTGTGTTATTGCCAAGGTGGATGTTTTCCCTTGTATAATTTAGTTTGACGCTTGGGGCGTTTGATTTATGCAAACGGATTAAACTCTGATTGAACTTATTTTAACAAATACACCAGAGAAATATGTTTTTACTGCTGTATTCGCCCAAGACATTAGTGACCATTGCCCAGTTGTTTGCGTTAGAGATGTGAAAATACAAAAATCTAAGCATCGTGTCATCACAAAGAGGAACATTAGAAACTTCAGTGAACAGGCTTTTTTACATGACATTTATTTTACTGACCTTGATTGTATTTCAACTATCCCTGAACCTGATTTAGCTTTGAAGGGTTCTACTTCCTCCTCTCTGCCACAACAAATTAATTCAGACACTGGCCTTATTAAGGAAAAAAATACCATCATTGATGCATTTAATCACCATTTTATTTCAGCGGGCTACTTCTAAGCCTATTCACAATGATATTGGGCTGGATGCTGATAGGGGAAATTGCTGAATGATCAGAGAAATTATAGTCAAAGCTTTTATTTTAGCTTTTAGGCTGTTTACAGAAAAATAAGTCCTGGAAGCTTCGCTTCAGTGGTTCCTCAATTAAAAGTTTTGAGCTGATGCTGCGACCATTTGTGGTAGATGGTGGCAGATTGTGTTAAATTGCGTCATTCTGTCATTGCATCACACTATCACAAGGGGGAGTAGAACACTGATCTATAGGTAGTCTGAACTGTGGCACAAATTGACTATATTTTCATAATTTAATTTACTAAATTTACAAAAGGATAGTCTAATAGCTCGGCTAGGTGTGAAAAATCCCACAATTTGTGCCACAGTTTAGACTACTGATAGATGCTGCGGTCAGTCAGAGTTGAGTCCTATTGTAAAGCGTATCCTAATGGCCAAAAAAGGGCAAACTTTCAATGTATTCGATGCTTAAGTACTCGGAAGTTTTACATTTCTAACTCAATATCACAGCCCAAATTTACCCTAACGAAAAATGCATCAACCCCTACAAATATATTAATTTCTTATAATCCACATAATAATTTAAAGGTAATTAGCTGTAGTGAGACCTGAATGCTAAAGACAATCAGAAAGAATGTGTCTTTAGCCCTGCATTATAATATAACTTATTTGAATGAAAGCCAGGAATGAATCAGCCCTATGCTGTTCCTGCTTCTGTTGCCTATTGGAGTGTTTGTTTAATATCCTACTGATTCTGTGATCACCAAGCCTCACGCAACCGCAAAATGCCAGATAAAGCAATTTCACAAATCTGGCTGTTTTAAACTTTGCTATGCTGTATTAAAGGCTTTACAATTATTATTTTTTATTACAACACACTCTCTGGTATTACTTATACTTTATTTAGCATTTGTTACACTTTTCCAAACTGGTAGATAAATATTGTAATCTAATAACACCTGTTTGTCATGCAACAGTATCTCTTGCACTTTTGACAATGATTTTACACTGTAAGTTTATTATTCGAAGAGAAACAAAAATGGTCTGTTATATTCCATTATATTCTTAAAATATATGTGTTGACTGAATATACGCAGGTGATGTCTGCTAAATTAACAAGTTGATGGCGAAGCCATGAAGCCTCCCCTACTAAGCACATATAAAACAAAAGTTTCCCATTTTTTCAAGACCTGAGCTGTTTTATATATTACATTTACTTGTGGAATGTTACCGAATAGATAACAACAATTGTTATCTTGGTGGCATTTGTAGAGAGTCAGGCAGAGAATGGAGTGAAAGTGTATGAAAAAATGTATGCACTCACTAACTTTAAGTCGCTCTGGATAAGAGCGTCTGCTAAATGACTACAATGTAAAATGTAAGTACGCAACAACGCTGTGGACCAGGTGTAAATGGTTTAGCAGCCTTTACAATAAATTGGAATACAAAAGAAGCCATCAACTCTTGATGGGCTATCAGCAGGACAAAAGACTCTTGCCAAGTTTAGGGACTTTAAATGTATTAATGGATGTTTGCTAGGCATGTCACTTCACCCATCTCTTTGCATAGCCTACAGCATTTACATTTTAGTCAATTAGGGTGTGGAAACGTTAGGAATATTTTGCTCTTAACTCGCAGTCGGTTAGTAGCCTAGGCCTACTCCCTACCGGTCACGTACAAAAAAAACCTGAGGCCTACATAGGCTAGTCTAAAATGCATTTTTGTTTTTCTTGGAATAGAAACGCCATAATATTAATACATGTAATTAAGCAAAATGTCTAACAGTATATACATTTCCTCTGTAGCTCAATTGGTAGAGCATGGCGCTTGTAACGCCAGTGTAGTGGGTTCGATCCCCGGGACCACCCATACGTAAAAATGTATGCACACATGACTGTAAGTCGATTTGGATAAAAGTGTCTGCTAAATGGCATATTATTATTATAAACAGCACAACAAATACAATAATAATTTACAAACAAATTATAATCAATCCCATATAGTCTGTTCTAACAAAAAATATTTTAAAGTCTCTTGTACAGCCAATATTAAAAACAGTCAAATGCATTAGTGAATTTAATCACTTTAGCCGACATGTTGCGGTTTATTCATTGTTTAATTATTCAAGGCTCCGTTTGTTATTTTGTTTTATAACTAAAATGCTTGACTGTATTTAAAGACATGGATGACTTGTATGCTGTGTGATGACATGCACAAATGAATGTATTATTGATTGGTATACTGTATATTTAAGTAGGCGTTTATGCCAATAAGTAAGTTACGCTAAAACAGCTACAGTAAACAGGACTCTTAGGCCTACAGCTCCATGTCATTTCAATAATTTAGCTTCTCAAAGATGCCCTCATGGTGGTCAAACTAGCATTAATGGAAACAATGGCTGACAGTAAAATACTATGATGTCATGCATTCCAACAGTACCATACCATTCCGCAGCACACCGCAAGCTGTGCTGCACAATGACGCAACTTTTAAAGGAAGAACCACTGTAGCAATAGACAATAAGAAACCCACAGGGACCGACAAATTGGATCCTGGTCTGCTTAAGTGTGTAGCGCCCATCATTAATAACTCAATAACAAACATTTTTTATTTAACATTGTTATCAGGAAATATTCAAAAAGTATGTAAATCAGTTTTGGTGCTGCCACTCCATAAGGGCGGGGATAGCAGTGATCTTAATCATTATCGCACAATTTCAAGGCTTCCTTGTCTAGCTAAGATTCTCGAATCCTTGGTAAATGTACAACTTTGCTCGTTTTTATCTGAGAAATGTATTTTGAATGTAAATCAATCAGGGTGTAGGGCATATCAATATTACAGCAACCACTTTAGTTGTTAATGATCTTGTCAATGCTTTGGACACTAAAATGAATTGTGGATTGTGGATCTGTCAAAAGCTTTTGATACTGTTGATCATGTTATTTTGTTGAGTAAGTTGTCCTCGATAGGCCTGAGCTCTGACGCATGTTCTTGGTTTGATGATTATTTTAGTGACAGAACTCAGGCCATCGTGTTGGATAGGTTTAAGTCTGAATTTCTTGAAGTACATAAAGGTGTACCACAGGGGTCAATTTCAGGTCCTTTTCTCTTCACTATTTATATAAACACCATTGGTCAATCTGTCAAAATGTTCTAAATTTATCTATATATGGATGATATTAATATGTTTGCTATTGCCCTGACTGTTGATCTGGCTGTGTCAAAGCTACAATCAGATTTTATAGCTGCGCAGGAATCCCTTGATTAAATACAGTTGAAGTCAGAAGTTTACATACATCTTAGCCAAATACATTTAAACTCAGTTTTTCACAATTCCTAACATCTAATCCTAGTAAAATTCCCTGTCTTAGGTCAGTTAGGATCACCACTTTATTTTAAGAATGTGAAATGTCAGAATAATAGTAGCGAGAATGATTTATTTAAGCTTTTATTTCTTTCATCACATTCCCAGTGGGTCAGAAGTTTACATACACTCAATTAGTATTTGGTAACGTTGCCTTTAAATTGTTTAACTTGGGTCAAACATTTCGAGTAGCCTTCCACAAGCTTCCCACAATAAGTTGGGTGAATTTTGGCCCATTCCTCCTGACAGAGCTGGTATAACTGAGTCAGGTTTGTAGGCCTCCTTGCTCGCACACACTTTTTCAGTTCTGCCCACACATTTTCTATAGGATTGAGGTCAGGGCTTTGTGATGGCCACTCCAATACCTTGACTTTGTTGTCCTTAAGCCACTTTGCCACAGCTTTGGAAATATGCTTGGGGTCATTGTCCATTTGGAAGACCCATTTGCGACCAAGCTTTAACTTCCTGACTGATGTCTTGCGCTGTTGCTTCAATATATCCACATAATTCCCCTTCCTCATGATGCCATCTATTTTGTGAAGTGCACCAGACCCTCCTGCAGCAAAGCACCCCCACAGCACGATGCTGCCACCCCCGTGCTTCACGGTTGGGATGGTGATCTTCGGCTTGCAAGCATCCCCCTTTTTCCTCCAAATATAACGATGGTCATTATGGCCAAACAGTTCTATTTTTGTTTCATCAGACCAGAGGACATGGCTTCTTTCTTGCTGAGCGGCCTTTCAGGTTATGTCGATATAGGACTCGTTTTACTGTGGATATTTAAACTTTGTACCTGTTTCATCCAGCATCTTCACAAGGTCCTTTGCTGTTGTTCTGGGATTGATTTGCACTTTTCGCACCAAAGTACGTTCATCTCTAGGACATCTCCTTCCTGAGCGGTATGACGGCTGCATGGTCCCATGGTGTTTATACTTGCATACTATTGTCTGTACAGATGAACGTGGTACCGTTTGGAAATTGCTCCCAAGGATGAACCAAACTTGTGAAGGTCTACAATTTTTTTCTGAGGTCTTGGCTGATTTCTTTTGATTTTCCCATGATGTCAAGCAAAGAGGCACTGGGTTTGAAGGTAGGCCTTGAAATACATCCACAGGTACATCTCCAATTGACTCAAATTATGTCAATTAGCCTATCAGAAGCTTGTAAAGCCATGACATCATTTTCTGGAATTTTCCAAGCTGTTTAAAGGCACAGTCAACTTAGTGTATGTAAACTTCTGACCCACTGGAATTGTGATACAGTGAATTATAAGTGAAATAATCTGTCTGTAAACAATTGTTGGAAAAATTACTTGTGTCATGCACAAAGTAGATGTCCTAACCAACTTGCCATAACTATAGTTTGTGGTTGAAAAACGAGTTTTAATGACGCCAACCTAAGTGGATGTAAACTTCCGACTTCAACTGTACATGTTGTTTTTAAGCTCTCGTAAGGATGTGTCAGATGAACTGCATGTTCAGTCATTACATGGTTCTCAAATCAAAAGTGTTCCCTCATACAAATACTTAGGCATTTGGAATTATGTGGATTTGACATTTAAAAAACATATAGATGAGCTGGTTAAGAAGCTAAAATTTAAAGTTGGCTTTTTCTACAGAAACAGATCATGCCTTTCTCTAAGCAGTAGGAAGCTGATTATTCAGTCAACCTTTTTATCTGTTCTTGAATGTGGTGATATTATTTATCAAAGTGCAGCTGCTACTACTCTTAAACCTTTGGATGCAATCTACCATAGTGCCCTTAGTTTTGTTACAGATGACAGTTTTGATACTCCTCACTACATCCTGTATTAGAAGGTTGGCTGGACTTCGCTAAAGACCCGTAGATCTCTACATTACTCCCTTTTTGTTTACAAGGCCCTACTTCATAAACTTCCGTCTTATCTAACTTTGCTGATGAAGTACAGATAACCTGAGTTGCCTAACCCGTTCACAGGATTGGTTACCTCTTGAGGTTCCTAGGGTCTCCACCAAGCTAGATAAATCTGCTTTTAGTTTTAGTGCAACGTATTGCTGGAACAAAATTCGAAATACATTTCATTTTGATGTTCTGGTGCCTTTCGGGCAATTTAAAGTATTGATTGGGGATTCATTTGTGACCGAATGCAACTGTTTTTCTGGGTGATTTGTGATGTTTTATTTGTGCTAACCATGACTGTGTTTTCATGTGTGTGTGTGTGTGTGTGTGTGTATGTATGTATATATAAGTCGCTCTGGATAAGAGCGTCTGCTAAATGACTAAAATGTAAATGTAAATATATATATATATATATATATATACACATATATATATATATATATATATAGTGCATTTGGAAAGTATTCAGACCCTTTGACCTTTAAAAAAAGAAAATACGTTACAGCCCTGTACTAAAATTGATACAATTGTTTGTTTCCCTCATCAATCTACACACAATACCCCGTAATGACAAAGCAAAAACAGTTTTTTAGAAATGTTAGCAAATTTATAAAAAATACAAAAACTGAAATATCACATTTACATAAGTATTCAGACACTTTACTCAGTACTTTGTTGAAGCACCTTTGGCAGCGATTACAGACTCAAGTCTTCTTGGATTTGACGCTACAAGCTTGGCACACCTGTATTTGGAGAGTTTCTCCCATTCTTCTCTGCAGATCCTCTCAAGCTCTGTCAGGTTGGATGGCGAGTGTCGCTGCACAGCTATTTTCAGGGCTCTCCAGAAATGTTCGATCAAGTTCAATTCCGGGCTCTGGTTGGGCCACTCAAGGACATTCAGAGACTTGTCCCGAAGCCACTCCTGCGTTGTCTTGGCTGTGTGCTTAGGGTCATTGTCCTGTTGGAAGGTGAACCTTCGCCCCAGTCTTAGGTCCTGAGCCATCTGAAGCAGGTTTCTATCAAGGGTCTCTCTGTACTTTGCTCCATTCATCTTTCCCTCAATAATGACTGGTCTCCCAGTCCCTGCCGCTGACAAATATCCCCACAGCATGATGTTGCCACCACCATGCTTCACCTTTAGGATGGTGCCAAGTTTCCTCCAGATGTGACGCTTGGATCTGGAGGAAGTTCAATCTTGGTTTTATCAGACCAGAGAATCTTGTTTCTCATGGTCTGAGAGTCTTTAGGTGCCTTTTGGCAAACTCCAAGTGGGCTGTCATGTGCCTTTTACTGAGGAGTAGCTTCTGTCTGGCCACTCTACCATAAAGGCCTGATTGGTGGAGTGCTGCAGAGATAATGGTCCTTCTTGAAGGTTCTCCCATCTCCACAGAGGAACTCTGGAGCACTGTCAGAGTGACCATTGGGTTCTTGGTCACCTCCCTGACCAAGGCCCTTTCCCCCTGATTGCTCAGTTTGGCTGGGTGGCCAGCTCTAGGAAGAGTCTTGGTGGTTCCAAACTTCTTCCATTTAAGAATGATGGAGGTCACTGTGTTCTTGGGGACCTTCAATTCAGCAGAAATGTTTTGGTACCCTTCCCCAGATCTGTGCCTCGACACAATCCTGTCTCGGAGCTCTACGCACAATTCCTTCGACCTCATGGCTTGGTTTTTACTCTGATATGCACTGTCAACTGTGGGACCTTATATAGACAGGTGTGTGCCTTTCCGAATCATGTCCAATCAATTTAATTTACCACAGATAGACTCAAGTTGTAGAAACACCTCAAGGATGATCAATGGAAACAGGATGCACCTAAGCTCAATTTCTAATCTCATAGCAAAGGGTCTGAATACTTATGTGAATAAGGTATTTCTGTTTTTTAATACATTTGCAAAAATATCTAAAAACCTGTTTTCACTTTCTCATTATGGGGTATTGTGTGTAGATTTATGATTTGTATTTTATTTACTCCATTTTAGAAGAAGGCTGTAATGTAACTAAATGTGGAAAAATTGAAGGGGTCTGAATACTTTCCGAATGCACTGTATATACACTATCGTTGAAAAGTTTGGGGTCACTTAGAAATGTCCTTGTTTTTAAAAGAAAAGCAATTTTTTTGTCCATTAAAATGACATCAAATTGATCAGAAATACAGTGTAGACATTGTTAATGTGGTAAATGGCTATTGTAGCTGGAAACGGCTGATTTTTTATGGAATATCTACATAGTCGTACAGAGGTCCATTATCAGCAACCATCAGTCCTGTGTTCCAATGGCACATTGTGTTTGCTAATCCAAGTTTATCATTTTAAAGGGCTAATTAGAAAACCCTTTTGCAATTATGTTAGCACAGCTGAAAACTGTTGTGCTGATTAAATAAACAATAAAACTGGCCTTATTGAGACTAGTTGAGTATCTGGAGCATCAGCAATTGTGGGTTCGATTACAGAATAAAAATGGCCAGAAACAAATAACTTTCTTCTGAAACTCGTCAGTCTATTCTTGTTCTGAGAAATGAAGGCTATACCATGCGAGAAATTGCCAAGAAACTGAAGATCTCGTACAACGCTGTGTACTACTCCCTTCACAGAAGAGCGCAAACTGTCTCTAACCAGAATAGAAAGAGGAGCGGGAGTGAAGAGGTGACTCCAGGATGCTGACCTTCTAGGCAGAGTTGCAAAGAAATAGCCATATCTCAGACTGGCCAATAAAAATAAAAGATTAAGATGGGCAGTCTGAGATATGGCTATTTCTTTGCAACTCTGCCTAGAAGGTCAGCTAAAACTCTACACACAAGTACACATGGATGTTGTATTGTAAATATGTGATAGTGGAGTAGTGGCCTGAGGGAAAACACGAAATGTACTGGGTAAAGTGTTTTGAAATATAAAGTCATGTAAAATTTTAAATTGTATATAACTGCCTTAATGTTGCAGGACCCCAGGAAGAGTAGCTGCTGCCTTGACAGCAGCTAATGGGGGATCCTTAATAAATACATAAATACACACGTTTGGCATTCTCTCAACCAGCTTCATGAGGTAGTCACCTGGAATGCTTTTCAATTAACAGGTGTGCCTTCTTAAAAGTTCATTTGTGGAGTTTCTTTCCTTCTTAATGCGTTTGAGCCAATTAGTGTTGTGACAAGGTAGGGGGGGTATACAGAAGATAGCCCTATTTGGTAAAAGACGAAGTCCATGTTATGGCAAGAACCGCTCAAATCAGCAAAGAGAAACGACAGTCCATCATTACTTTCAGATATGAAGGTCAGTCAAGCAGTCAAAGTTCAAGAACTTTGAAGATTTCTTCAAGTGCAGTCGCAAAAATCATCAACCGCTATGATGAAACTGGCTCTCATGATGACCGCTACAGGAAAGGAAGACCCAGAGTTACCTCTGCTGCAGAGGATAAATATATTAGAGTTACCAGCCTCAGAAATTGCAGCCCAAATAAATGCTTCACAGAGTTCAAGTAACAGACACATCTCAACATCAACTGTTCAGAGGGGACTGTGTGAATCAGGCCTTCATGGTCGAATTGCTGCAAAGAAACCACTACTAAAGGACACCAATAAGAAGAAGAGACCTGCTTTGGCCAAGAAACATGAGCAATGGACATTATACAGGTAGAAATGTATCCTTTGGTCTGGAGTCCAAATTGGAGAATTTTGGTTCAAACTGCCATGTCTTTGTGAGACGCGGTGTGGGTGAACGGATGATATCTGCATGTGTAGTTCCCACCGCAAAGCATGGAGGAGGAAGAGCTGTTATGGTGTGGGGGTGCTTTGCTGGTGACACTGTCTGTGATTTATTTTGAATTCAAGGTAAACTTAACCAACATGTCTACCACAGCATTCTGCAGCGATACGCCATCCCATCTGGTTTGCGCTTAGTGTGACTATCATCTGATTTTCAACAGGACAATGACCCTAAACACATCTCCAGGCTGGGTAAGGGCTATTTGACAGAGGAGAGTGATGGAGTGCTGCATCAGATGACCTGGCCTCCACAATCCCCCGACAACAACCCAATTGAGATGGTTTGAGATGAGTTGGACCGCAGAGTAAAGGAAAAGCAGCCAACAAGTGCTCAGCATATATGGGAACTCATTCAAGTCTGTTGGAAAAGCATTCCTCATGAAACTGGTTGAGAGAATGCCAAGAGTATTTAAAGCTGTCATCAAGGCAAAGTTTGGCTACTTTGAAGAATCTAAAATCAAAAATATAGTTTGATTTGTTTAACACTTTTTTGGTTACTACATGATTCCATATGTGTTATTTCATAGTTGTGATGTGTTCACTATTATTCTACAATGTAGAAAATAGTAAAAATATAGAAAAACCCTTAAATGAGTAGGTGTGTCGAAACTTTTGACTGGTAATGTGTATATATATATACAGTGGGGCAAAAAAGTATTTAGTCAGCCACCAATTGTGCAAGTTCTCCCACTTAAAAAGATGAGAGAGGCCTGTAATTTTCATCATAGGTACACGTCAACTATGACAGACAAATTGAGAAAAAAAAATCCTGAAAATCACATTGTAGGATTTTTTATGAATTTATTTGCAAATTATGGTGGAAAATAAGTATTTGGTCACCTACAAACAAGCAAGATTTCTGGCTCTCACAGACCTGTAACTTCTTCTTTAAGAGGCTCCTCTGTCCTCCACTCGTTACCTGTATTAATGGCACCTGTTTGAACTTGTTATCAGTATAAAAGACACCTGTCCACAACCTCAAACAGTCACACTCCAAACTCCACTATGGCCAAGACCAAAGAGCTGTCAAAGGACACCAGAAACAAAATTGTAGACCTGCACCAGGCTGGGAAGACTGAATCTGCAATAGGTAAGCAGCTTGGTTTGAAGAAATCCAACTGTGGGAGCAATTATTAGGAAATGGAAGACATACAAGACCACTGATAATCTCCCTCGATCTGGGGCTCCACGCAAGATCTCACCCCGTGGGGTCAAAATGATCACAAGAACGGTGAGCAGAAATCCCAGAACCACACAGGGGGACCTAGTGAATGACCTGCAGAGAGCTGGGACCAAAGTAACAAAGCCTACCATCAGTAACACACTACGCCGGCAGGGACTCAAATCCTGCAGTTCCAGACGTGTCCCCCTGCTTAAGCCAGTACATGTCCAGGCCCGTCTGAAGTTTGCTAGAGTGCATTTGGATGATCCAGAAGAGGATTGGGAGAATGTCATATGGTCAGATGAAACCAAAATATAACTTTTTGGTAAAAACTCAACTCGTCGTGTTTGGAGGACAAAGAATGCTGAGTTGCATCCAAAGAACACCATACCTACTGTGAAGCATGAGGGTGGAAACATCATGCTTTGGGGCTGTTTTTCTGCAAAGGGACCAGGACGACTGATCCATGTAAAGGAAAGAATGAATGGGGCCATGTATCGTGAGATTTTGAGTGAAAACCTCCTTCCATCAGCAAGGGCATTGAAGATGAAACGTGGCTGGGTCTTTCAGCATGACAATGATCCCAAACACACCGCCCGGGCAACGAAGGAGTGGCTTCGTAAGAAGCATTTCAAGGTCCTGGAGTGGCCTAGCCAGTCTCCAGATCTCAACCCCATAGAAAATCTTTGGAGGGAGTTGAAAGTCTGTGTTGCCCAGCGACAGCCCGAAAACATCACTGCTCTAGAGGAGATCTGCATGGAGGAATGGGCCAAAATACCAGCAACAGTGTGTGAAAACCTTGTGAAGACTTACAGAAAACGTTTGACCTGTGTCATTGCCAACAAAGGGTATATAACAAAGTATTGAGAAACTTTTGTTATTGACCAAATACTTATTTTCCACCATAATTTGTTAATAAATTCATAAAAAATCCTACAATGTGATTTTCTGGATTTTTTCCCCTAAATTTGTCTGTCATAGTTGACGTGTACCTATGATGAAAATTACAGGCCTCTCTCATCTTTTTAAGTGGGAGAACTTGCACAATTGGTGGCTGACTAAATACTTTTTTTCCCCACTGTATATATATATATATATATACACAGTTGAAGTCAGAAGTTTACATACACTTAGGTTGGAGTCATTAAAACTCGTTTTTTTAACCACTCCACAAATTTCTTTGTGGGCCGGACCGGGCTGACGACTCGCACCCCTGGCTTGGTGCGTGGAGCAGGAACGGGCCGGACCGGGCTGACGACTCGCACCCCTGGCTTGGTGCGAGGAGCAGGAACAGGCCGGGCCGGGCTGGCGACGCGCACCGTAGGCTTGGTGCGAGTGGCAGGAACAGGCCGGGCCGGGCTGGCGACGCGCACCGTAGGCTTGGTGCGAGTGGCAGGAACAGGCCGGGCCGGGCTGGCGACGCGCACCGTAGGCTTGGTGCGAGTGGCAGGAACAGGCCGGGCTGGCGACGCACACCGTAGGCTTGGTGCGAGTGGCAGGAACAGGCCGGGCCGGGCTGGCGACGCGCACCGTAGGCTTGGTGCGAGTGGCAGGAACAGGCCGGGCCGGGATGGCGACGCGCACCGTAGGCTTGGTGCGAGTGGCAGGAACAGGCCGGGCCGGGCTGGCGACGCACACCGTAGGCTTGGTGCGAGTGGCAGGAACAGGCCGGGCCGGGCTGGCGACGCGCACCGTTAGCTTGGTGCGTGGAGCAGGAACAGGCCGGGCCGGGCTGGCGACGCACACCGTAGGCTTGGTGCGAGTGGCAGGAACAGGCCGGGCCGGGCTGGCGACGCGCACCGTAGGCTTGGTGCGAGGGGCAGGAACAGGCCGGGCCGGGCTGGCGACGCGCACCGTAGGCTTGGTGCGAGGGGCAGGAACAGGCCGGGCCGGGCTGGCGACGCACACCGTAGGCTTGGTGCGAGGAGCAGGAACAGGCCGGGCCGGGCTGGCGATGCGCACCATTACCTTGGTGCGGGGAGCAGGAACAGACCGGACCGTACTGGGGACACACACCACTGGCCCTACGCCGGGATCTGGAACGGGCCGGACCGGACTGGTAACACACCCCAGTACCTCTCGCCGTGCCTCTACACCTTCCTTCCCCTCTTTGACCAGTGGCCCCCGTAACCTGGCGGCCTCCTCTGCTAACCTCCCAAGTTGCCCTGTGGCAGCCTCCTGCTGCCCAGTCGCCCATGCCGTGTGCCCCCCCCAAAAAAATGTTTGGGGTTGCCTCTCGTCCGTCCGACGACGACACTGTTGACGCCGCTGCTCCTCTCTCGCCAGGGCCTTAATCTTAGCCCATGGCCCTTTTCCCCTGAGCATGTCCTCCCAGGACCACCCTTTGCCCACCTGGGCCATCGCCAACCTCTCCAGCTCCTTTCCCGGCGCTTCCTCCCATGTCCAGGCTGCCTGCTCCTGGACACGCTGCTTGGTCCTGTTATGGTGGGATCTTCTGTCACGATCGTTAGAGTGAGTGGACCAAGGCGCAGCGTGATGAGCAAACATATTTATATTTATTTAAAGAGTAAACACTCGAACAAAACAACAAACGATACGTGCAGTCCTACGGTACAGACCAAAAGGAACAAACCAACTGGAACAAGATCCCACAACTACTGTGGGTAAACTGCCTGTTTAAATGTCTGTTTAAATGTGGTTCCCAATCAGAGACAACCAGCCACAGCTGACACTCGTTGCCTCTGATTGAGAACCACACTGGCCAACATAGTAATAGCATACCACTGATTTCTTCCAAACCACTCATTGTTGAATTTGCAATTTCCAACTTGTTGTGTAATGTTTATGTCCAATGGCCGATGAACACCGATAAGTTTGATCTATAAATCCTCTTCATTATTTCTCTTCATATGACAAGGATTAAAAATGATTTTCCATTAGATTGTCGACTTGATTCATGATGATGACCGCTAGCTAAGATTTTGAAAGTATGATGTTGACATGATCAGTCCAATCAAAGCTACTGTAGATATAATGTGATTTGAAATCATTTTATCTGTGGCCAATGACCTTGAGCCTTCTTGGATGGGCACTTCTAATGTAACTCTATGGCCGCACTCCAAGGGGCTTGAATTTTCAAGCTCTACCCTTAGACTTGGCAGTGACGTAGTGTCCCCATGAGTGACAGAACACTGAGCCAATCACGGCGCAACTAGAGAACATTACCATTATGCTCCGTATTTTCCGATGGCTGCCCCACCACCACAGAAAGCACTGAGCTAGGCTGAAACACCTGCATTTTGGAGCTGCCTTACTAAAGAAAGCAAACAAGAGACCATGTTTGTATGCCTCTTTATTAACTGAATGATTATTATTATTTATTTTTTACATTGTTTGCAAACTGATATGTGACACCATTAATGCCAAAATAACATGCAAACCAGGCAAGTCAAAGTAAATGACGGGTCGCCACTGGGCAGAATGCTGCCCTGAGATATCGAGAGCAAGTGCTAACACAAACAACTCTATGACATTACATCACATTAGGGAGAGGTGATGTATTGAGCTAGTTACATCACAGTATCATAGCTAGCTAGCTACTCACCACACACCAGTCACAGCCATCATGTTGTAGGTTTGTTGTATGTAATCCATTTCTTGCCATTTTGTGCAATATTGTTGAATGCATTACATGTTTGCACCTTACTTTAAGTAAGCCCAATTTCACTCCGATGCCGAGCAAGTGTGCATGCGTTGCACCCATATGCAGACTTGACAACATGGCAGCTGGGGACGGACTAGCCTTTACCCCCACACATTGACTCGGTACCGGTACCATCTGTATACAGCCAAGTTATTTTTATTTTGTGTTACTTTTTATTAAATTTTTTACTTTAGTAAACATTTTCTTAGCTCTATTTCTTGAACTGCATTGTTGGTTAAGGGCTTGTAAGGAACCATTTCACGGTAAGGTCTACACCTGTTGTATTCGGCGCATGTGACAAATACAATTGTATTTTATTTTATTTGACCACACCTTGTTGTCTCTGGCCAATTGCACATAATTGGCAAAAGTGGGCATGTAAGTAATCCATACACAACCCATCCATAGCCGTCGTGACGCACTCACTTCCAAATTTTGTTTTGGACGAGACTGACTTTATGACCCAAATTATCCTATTTACACTTTGTAGTCAATTTTGACAATATAATTCATGTTTCTGAAGTTGGTTCTAGGAGGCAGTTCACCTTTTAAAAAAACAGATGGTGACCTACATAGGAAAGGAGACTTGAACACCCTCCAGCGAACAAAACCCCAAAACATAATCATAGGACTATATCGGAGTCTGATAAGCTACAGTATCAACATATCTCATAAACAAAATAATTACAGCGATTCCTACTCCTTGTCCCAGGATGGCAGAAGGGATTACCCATGCTGAGATTACAGAAGCTAGTGTATTAGCCACTGAGTATTAGTGCCCTGTCTACAATGCTAAATAAATATCTGATGTTGTCTCCTATTCATGCTGCATCTGATCAATAATGTATTATTCTCGCAAAGTAAGATAATGCACACAAAGGAGATCAATTTGGATTTTCTTCCTAATCACATTTTCAACAGACAATTAGATTAACACTATACCGCATATTAAGTATAGAATAGATCATATAGAATATTGTAGCGACTCTCTAGGACTTATCATGTGGGTTGTTCATGGGGAAATCATGGGAGGAGGAGTTGCCCCTAGTTCAACTCTGATAGGCCACAGGTTTATGGGTTGAGGAGGGTTCGAGCGAGATTGAAGGCAGATCAAAACTGCACTGACAGTGATAGCTCCACTCTTGAGTTCTACCAAGTTAGCTATTAGCTACCCAGCAAGCACATAACGTTCTGAGAACCATATGTTTCTTAGAGCTTGGTGAAAGTGTGGTTGGCCCAGAGCTGTGGCGGTCATGAAATTCTGTCAGCCGGTGATTGTCAACCAAATAACTGCCGGTCTCACGGTAATTGATTGCAATTAACATAAAGGTTTAGCATCTCCTGGCTTCCACCCATAGTCTACAAGCCACTGATGCAGACCTTTGGAACATCTACATTTTAAAATGTCTAATAAATCCATTTAATATAGCCTATACCATCACAATAAATAGGTCTAATGAAACATGATTAGCATACCCTGAGTTGTCCTTATGCTTGGCCGTGATCTGGCTATCATTTTACATTACATTTTAGTCATTTAGCAGACACTCTTATCCAGAGCGACTTACAGTTAGTGAATACATATATATATATATATTTTTTTCATACTGGTCCCCCGTGGGAATCGAACCCACAACCCTGGCGTTGCAAACGCCATGCTCTATCAACTGAGCTACATCCCTGCCGGCCATTCCCTCCCCTACCCTGGACAACGCTAGGCCAATTATGCGCTGCCCATGTGTCTCCCGGTCGCGGCCGGTTGCAACAGAGCCTGGATTCGAACCAGGATCTCTAGTGGCACAGCTAGCACTGCAATGCAGTGCCTTAGACCACTGCGCCACTCATATGGCTATGCCGTATGGCTGTGGGCTACATTAGTTCATTTTCTCAGACAAGATTTGCTTAGAATTCCGCTGCATTCTTTTATATTATTTTATAGTATGAAGATTACAATTGAACATAGCTGAATAAAATAGAAAGGATATTTTTTCCAAATGATTTCCGAGGGTGTGCGCACATGCAGCTATTATGTCCTCAAGATTCGGAGCCTGCCTGGCAGGGTTTGTCCTACAAAGCCAGAGCCCCCTGATGGGAGAGCATACAAAACAATTCTCAAAGCTGCTAATGAGAACCTTGACGACCTTGTAGCCGGTGGGGATTAAGGTGGGGTACCCCCAACCAGGTAGTGGCAGTGCTGGCAACACTGGCTGCTGTAACCCATGGGGAGGGGGTCACACTCGGACAATCACAGAGGGGGCATATTATTGTGGCCCTGGTGGCACAAAATAATAAAAGGTCTGACTGCATGGAGATGCTTGGGAACAATGGTTACAACAGGGGACCAGAGTGTTTGTGTCTCAGGGGGAAGAGGGTGGATCTGATCTCCATCACCTAGGACTTGACATAGGTTAATCAAATCTAAATTCTTTGTCAATTTTTGCTCAATCTTGCATGCTTTCTCAAACAGGTGTAACTGTATATGCATTCGTAAATCAGGTCCTTTCTTGAGTTGGGCTCTGGGATGTAACAACAGTTGAGCGTCTGAGCTTATGGTTGATTGTGGAGGAAAGGGGTTGAGTGTGTTAGAGTATGTGTGTGTGTGTGTATGTGTGTGTGTGTATCCCACATCTGTTGCAAGGGGGTAAGGATGTTAGGGAGAATATAGGATGAACCAAAATAATTGTTTGCTAAATTAATATTTGCTTGACAAAAATGTAATGTAATACAATGGCAATCCGGGTTATAGGTAACAATCCTTCACATTAACTACTGACATTTTTACGCATATTAATTGATAATGATGGATATTAAGATATGCAAGATATTTGACTAGATCTATATTTTTAATAGCTATATATATATATTGAGGTGAGAGCATTGGAAATGCTTTTGGCGGTTGACCTGCTTCTGTTTTGTGGGTGGCACTGTGTGCTGTTTTCGAAGGATGGGTCCTGGCCTCTCGGGGGCCTAGGGATCCGGGGGGACGGGGGTGGTATGCCGATCACTGGGATGACAACCCAACTTGGGATGGGGAGGGGCTTTAGCGGGGGGAATAGTGGAGAACAATTGGAGGGTTACTTAGTAGCAATGCAAGTATCATGGTACAGCTATATGGACACTCAATCACTATGGTATTTTTTATTGGTAAATTTACAAACATATATTATGATAAATAGACTTGAAACTTGTATCTCATTATGGTATGTGGTGAAATAACTATAGCCAGATATAATTGTAATGGCTTAGCAGATAATAAGAAAAGAATAACAATATTTACATGGATGAAAGATAAGGAATATAATATATATATATATTATTTACAGGAAACTCATTCAACAATTCTAGATGAAGTTGTGTGGAAAAAGGACTGGGGGGGCAAAATATACTTCTCCCATGGGCAAAGAAACTCAAAAGAGGTGATGATATTAATTAACAGTAATTTCGATCCTAATGTGCAAATTGTCCAAACAGATCCGCAAGGTAGATGGATGATTTTAAATACAGTGGGGGGAAAAAGTATTTAGTCAGCCACCAATTGTGCAAGTTCTCCCACTTAAAAAGATGAGAGAGGCCTGTAATTTTCATCATAGGTACACGTCAACTATGACAGACAAGTTGAGAAAAAAAACTCACATTGTAGGATTTTTAATGAATTTATTTGCAAATTATGGTGGAAAATAAGTATTTGGTCACCTACAAACAAGCAAGATTTCTGGCTCTCACAGACCTGTAACTTCTTCTTTAAGAGGCTCCTCTGTCCTCCACTCGTTACCTGTATTAATGGCACCTGTTTGAACTTATTATCAGTATAAAAGACACCTGTCCACAACCTCAAACAGTCACACTCCAAACTTCACTATGGCCAAGACCAAAGAGCTGTCAAAGGACACCAGAAACAAAATTCTAGACCTGCACCAGGCTTTAGGTTAAGCAGCTTGGTTTGAAGAAATCAACTGTGGGAGCAATTATTAGGAAATGGAAGACATACAAGACCACTGATAATCTCCCTCGATCTGGGGCTCCACGCAAGATCTCACCCCATGGGGTCAAAATGATCACAAGAACGGTGAGCAAAAATCCCAGAACCACACGGGGGGACCTAGTGAATGACCTGCAGAGAGCTGGGACCAAAGTAAGAAAGCCTACCATCAGTAACACACTACGCCGCCAGGGACTCAAATCCTGCAGTGCCAGACGTGTCCCCCTGCTTATGTCCAGGCCTGTCTGAAGTTTGCTAGAGTGCATTTGGATGATCCAGAAGAGGATTGGGAGAATGTCATATGGTCAGATATATAAAATATAACTTTTTGGTAAAAACTCAACTCGTCGTGTTTGGAGGACAAAGAATGCTGAGTTGCATCCAAAGAACACCATACCTACTGTGAAGCATGGGGGTGGAAACATCATGCTTTGGGGCAGTTTTTCTGCAAAGGGACCAGGACGACTGATCCGTGTAAAGGAAAGAATGAATGGGGCCATGTATTGTGAGATTTTGAGTGAAAACCTCCTTCCATCAGCAAGGGCATTGAAGATGAAACGTGGCTGGGTCTTTCAGCATGACAATGATCCCAAACACACCGTCCGGGCAATGAAGGAGTGGCTTCGTAAGAAGCATTTCAAGGTCCTGGAGTGGCCTAGCCAGTCTCCAGATCTCAACCCCATAGAAAATCTTTGGAGGGAGTTGAAAGTCCGTGTTGCCCAGCGACAGCCCCAAAACATCACTGCTCTAGAGGAGATCTGCATGGAGGAATCGGCCAAAATACCAGCAACAGTGTGTGAAAACCTTGTGAAGACTTACAGAAAACGTTTGACCTGTGTCATTGCCAACAAAGGGTATATAACAAAGTATTGAGAAACTTTTGTTATTGACCAAATACTTATTTTCCCACCATAATTTGCAAATAAATTCATTAAAAATCCTACAATGTGATTTTCTGGAGAAAAAAAATCTCATTTTGTCTGTCATAGTTGACAGAAAATTACAGGCCTCTCTCATCTTTTTAAGTTGGAGAACTTGCACAATTGGTGGTTGACTAAATACTTTTTTTCCCCACTGTATTTGCGAGAAAAAAAAAACATATGGGGGATTAGAAGTGATGTAGACAATTACATTGATGGAAGTTACATTCTATCTGATATATTAAAGCTGGAAACAGGTCCTTCTATGTGCTTAGAGTTTAATTGTGTCACAAACGTTGGGCTACATGTTTTGATTTTTAAAACATTCTAAGGCTGCATGATGCAACTCTAGTGATGATTTGAAAAAAGTTGCATGAAAGGCATGAGCTCTGCTTTGTTTCTTGCCAAGGCTGCACATACATCAGTCTCTCATTCACAGTTTGACAAGCACTTGATAGTATTCTCACCAGGCCTCGAATTTCCTGGCGGCATCCCCCTTGTGTGGCCATAATGCTCCCTTTAAAAAATCCATGCCTTTTGCGACCTAAGTGGCCGTTGTGCCCTTCGGCTGAATATAATAATTATAATTATCTTGTCCTGGCTGCCAATCGCCGTGCTCCAAAACACCTCTCACTCACATGGCTTTTCAGATATCTCAATTCTTATTAGCCAATGCCCTTCACCTCATTGGGTCCTTCTCACAAGCATCTCAGCTCCAAAGTAGGCTACAAGTGAAGACAGACACATCAGGGACACAACTGCGATCGTCCTTCTTATCGAATTCCGAGGTGCACATTGAAGATGTTAGAAGAACTGTCCACATTTACTTTTCGTCAGCCAACAAGATGAGTAGGCATAAACAGCAAGAGCACTAGCTTATGTCGATCTACTATCCCCCATTAATACAAAAGTTGACCTATTCTATTGCGAGAAATAAATATTCAAAAAATACTCTGGGACAGTTGTGGGATGCAATAGATCCCAAATTAATACAACCACTTGCATCAAAAAACCTTTTAAAAGCAATGAGGCTGGTGCAACAGATCAGAACGTTTAGCTTAAAATGTTGATAAACTACTAATCTATTTCTTCACATTATAAGCACAGCAATGCGCACAAGGCAGTAGGCTATAACCGCGAATGTTCCAAAATGCAATCAATTAGCAGGAAAACGCCGTTTTAAAAAGTGATTATGCATGTAATGCTTTAACAGCACAGAAATGAAATGATGATCACATTTTTACTAATGCTGCAGAAATGTGCTTGAAAGCAGTATCCAGATCCATCGGCTATAGTGATCACAATATAGTAGCCATATCTAGGAAAACCAAAGTTCCAAAGGCTGGGCCTTGTATAAGAGGTCATACAATACATTTTGTAATGATTCCTATGGTGTTAATGTAAAGAATATTTGTTTGTCCGTGGTGTGTAATGAGGAGCAAACAGACGTTGCATTTAACACATTTATGAAAATGCTTATCCCAGTTACTAATAAGCATACACCCATTAAGAAAATGACTGTAAAGACTGTTCAATCCCCGTGGATTGATGAGGAATGGAAAAATTGTATGTTTGAGAGGGATGAAACAAAAGGAATGGAAAATAAGTCTGGCTGTACAACCTATTGGCAAACATACTGATAATTGACAAATAATGTGACGAAACAGAATAAAAAGAAGAAGAGACTACATATTGAAACAAAGATGAAATACATAAAGAATGATAATAAAAAGCTTTGGAGCACCATCAATTAATTTTTTGGAAAAAAGGCAAACTCCATCATTCATTGAATCACAAAACCCACTCATATTGCCAACTACTTCAATTATTTTTTTCATTGGCAAGATTAGCAAATTTAGGCATGACATACCAGCAACAAACACTGACACTACACATCCAAGTATATCTGTCCAAATTATGAAAGAAACAATTTTAATTTTGAATTCTGTACAGTGAGTGTGGAAGAGGTGAAAAAGTGATTGTTGTCTATCAACAATGACAAGCCACCGGGGTCTGACAACATGGATGGAAAATTACTGAGGATAATAGCGGACGATATTGCCACTCCTATTTGCCATATCATCAATTTAAGCCTACTAGAAAGTGTTTGCCCTCAGGCCTGGAGGGAAGCAAAAGTCATTCCGCTACCTAAGAATAGTAAAGCCCCCTTTACTGGCTCAAATAGCCAACCAATCAGCCTGTTACCAACCCTTAAACTTTTGGAAAAAAATTGTATTTGACCAGATACAATGTTATTTTAAAGTAAACAAATTGACAACAGACTTCCAGCATGCTTATGTGGAAGGACATTCAACAAGCACAGCACTTACATAACTGATATGATCGGCTGAGAGAAATTGATGATACAAATATTGTGGGGGCTGTTTTGTTAGACTTCATTGTGGCTTTTGACAATATCGATCAAAGTCTGCTGCTGGAAAAATGTATGTGTTATGGCTTTACACCCCCTGCTATATTGTGGATAAAGAGTTTCCTGTATAACAGAACACAAAGGGTGTTCTTCAATGGAAGCCTCTCCAACAAAATCCAGGTATAATCAGGAATTCCCCAGGGCAGCTGTCTAGGCCCCTTACTTTTTTCAATCTTTACTTATGTATGCGGACGACTCAACACTATACACGTCAGCTACTACAGCGACTGAAATTACTGCAACACTTAACAAAGAGCTGCAGTTAGTTTCAGAACGGGTGGCAAGGAATAAGTTAGTCCTAAATATTTCAAAGCAAAAGCATTGTATTTGGGACAAATCATTCACTAAACCCTAAACCTCAACTAAATCTTGTAATGAACAATGTGGAAATTGAGCAAGTTGAGGTGACTAAACTGCTTTAAGTAACCCTGGATTGTGAACTGTCATGGTCAAAATATATTGATACAACAGTAGGTAAGATGGGGAGAAGTCTGTCCATAATAAAGCTTTGATCTACCTTCTAAACAGCACTATCAACAGGGCAGGTCCTACAGGCAGTTACAAAGTTTTGTAGGCTACTAATGACCATCAGCAGCATCAGAGTTTGGAGAAGCCTAGTTACTGTGATTAAACGGTCACGTGGAATTTGCCTGTGGTCATGATTTGTGACCGCCGGTGTGACGGTAATATTGTCACCATAACAGCCCTAGGTTATCCTATGGTTATTTAGCATACAGCCTTCCCACAACTTTCTGGGAATTAGTGCAGGGTAATTGCTTGGCTTTGGAACATTCTCAACCCATTAAAATAAATATCCTAAAAGTTCAAACATGGTTACATATCATAATATTTTTGGTAATGTTCTAGGAACATTCTCCCACTGGTTTGAGATTTGAGAATGTCCTCAAATAGTTCAGAGAAAGTAAAAAAAACTTAAAAAACAATGAATGCTCTTCTGTGGGAATTTCAGTAATTCAGCATAACATTTCCTACAGGTTTCCTCATGGTTTTATTTAAAGTCATATTCTCAAATTGTTCCAAGTACGTTCAGAAACAATGTTCTTCTGTTGGAATGTCAGTACTTCAGCATAACATTTCCTACAGGTTTCCTCATGGTTCTATTTGAAGTTAGGTTCTCAAATTGTTTCAGAAACGTTGAGAAAACTTTTCGTAAAAACCACAAGAAAACATAAGTAACATTCAGCGAACGTTCTAAGAATGTTATGTAATAACATTGTGTTCTCAGCATCAACAAAACTCTCTCTATCCTCTATCTTGTTAAGTGTGTTCAGGTGTGTTGCCCAGCTTTTTATGTATAGATAAACATGACATGCTAGATCCATCCTGGTGGCGCACTGAACTAACCATGAATAGAGAACAGAAGGTTTGAATCTCACTGATACTGTGTCACAATAAAAAATACATGTGTTTGCATGATTAACGCCTCAGGAAATTAATTTCAATTTGTCCTATCTGTGCTTGGAGTTCCAAAAAGTTAACCCAAAATAAGCTAGCAGTCTTATTAAAAGTCTTATTGAAACATTCAGTGAAAGTTTAAAGGACGTTATTCCAAAATCTCAAAATTCCTATGATTTCCATTCTCAGAGCGTTAATAAAACCTCTCAGGAAAACTTTTAAGGAACCAGAGTGAAACATTCTCAGAACCTCCTTGCAACCATAAAATAGGCAACATTTTCACTGCTGTTCTCAGAACGGTCAGGAAACATATGGCTTCGTTCCCACAACCAATGTGAAACCAAAAACATACTTTCCCACAACTTCCATGGAACCAAATGTGCTAGTTGGTTAGTGAGGCAGATACAGCTGTTATTGTTTAGGGCAAGCTCCTTAACCCTGTATTAGCCTGTATGCCGAGGGCAATAAAAACCAATTTTTCCAGTTCAACCGGCTCCTCGTTGATCTAGTTAGTTACCTAGCTAAGGAGTGGACCCGCTAATGCCACAATATACTTTTAACAAAAATATAAACGCAACATGTAGTGTTGGTCCCATGTTTCATGAGCTGAAATAAAACATACATTTACTGTACGCACCAAAAGCTTATTTCTCTCAAATTTGGTGCATAAATGTGTTTACATCCCTGTTAGTGAGCCTTTCTCCTTCGCCAAGATAATCCATCCACCTGGCAGGTGTGGCATATCAAGAAGCTGATTAAACAGCATGATAATTACACAGGTGCACCTTGTGCTGGGGACAATAAAAGGCCACTCTAAAATGTGCAGTTTTGTCTCACAACACAATGCCACAGATGTCTCAAGTTTTGAGGGAGCATGCAATTGGCATGCTAACTGCAGGAATGTCCACCAGAGCTGTTGCCAGATAATTTAATGTTCATTTCTCTACCATAAGCCACCTCCAATGCCGTTTTAGAGAGTTTGGCAGTACGTCCAACCGGCCTTACAACCGCAGAACACGTGTTTGGCATCATGTGGGCGAGCGGTTTGCTGATGTCAATGTTGTGAACAGAGTGCCCCATGGTGGGTTTAGGGTATGGGCAGGCGAACACAATCGCATTTTATTTATTGCAATTTGAATGCACAAAAATACCGTGATGAGATCCTGAGGCCCATTGTGAGGCCCATTTTTTTAAAGGTACTGTACCTGTGACCAACAGATGCATATCTGTATTCACGTATTTTTGTTCAGTATAAAATATTTAATACTTTTTTTGATCAGTATAAAAAGAGGCCCAGACTGCTCTCCTGGGTCCCCCAGCCACATTGACCTCTTCCCTCTTTCTTCTCCTCCTCCCAGATCTCCCCCCTCTCTCCTTTCCCCTCCTGATCACAAGGGAGTCAGGCAGGGGCTGCAGGATGTGGGGTGGACCCTAAGGTGCGTGGATCTGGGAGGCTGCAGTAATGACACACTCCATCACATGTGGCACGGATTTGCCATTTCAATGGAAGTCAAGAAACAGAAACACGTGAAAAAAATGGACTGTTAGCCTGTTAAACTAAAGACTTTAGCTCTAGAAGATAACTCAATATTTCAGGTCTCAAGCAACATTACGCCTGGTAAATTAATACCAGCTCATACCCACAAAGCCCACCCTGAAATATAACAGTTGGCCCAAAACAATAGTTTTGTGTACCAACTACAACACATAGCCTCCCAGGCTCCAGAATGCTGTTGTGTGCCACAGGCAGCTCATCAATTAGCTTATCCACTGGGAGCGGTGTGTACCCAGCGACATCAAAAACCCAATCAATGGCAGAATGATTTCAATTGAACACTTAAAGTTTTATTTCATTAGGCAGGGGGAGTAATTATCAGGAGAGACTGCTGGTGCATTGTAACCATGGTGTGGAGTACTCATTTATCTGGCGTTCAATGGTGTGCAGCTGGAAAGTCTTCCCGTTGACTGGAGGCAGGAATCCTCTGTGTACTCCAGTGTTTGTGATGTAAAACAGAAATACATGATGGGCCATCTGGAGCAAACACAAATCAAAGGCCCGCACAGAGGCAAACAGATGTTGGCCTCTGTACCGCAGGCTGTTTTTCTATGTTGACAGTTCCCCTTGTTGGAAGATGCGCAAACTGAAACATTTAATTAGATTCACGCACTGTATACAAGAGGCTTTGCAAAATAATGCGCTAATAATTGCCCTTCATTTCATGTATGATCAAATCAATCAGATGATTCACACACACAAACACACTTGCACGTATGCACACAATAAGCATGTCACGTTGAATAAAGACGATGAGATCATAGGTAAATTTAACCATGTCTCCTAGGAAACGGACAGAGATTCCAAGGCAGCATGTAATCCCACTTTATCCCCCCTGTGACTTGATGAATTACCCTCATTAAGTCTGTCTCCTTGTCCCCCCTCATCCCAGAAGGCGATGCCCATTGATTTCTCCTTCTCTTCTGTTGCTGCTCACCACTGGGCCCCCATGAACAATTCTACTTATGGCTTTGTCCCAAATGACCCTATTGGGGTGTTATTTGGGACATACATAATGAGTGGGGCTCTTCTCAAAGGTAGTGCACTACATGGAAAATGGGGTGTCATTTGAGATGCAGCCTAAGGTCTGTCCCTTGGGCTCCTATACTTGGGAGGGACACTACCCTAATCTCTTATGGGATTGGATGTTATCTCTCCCATCACAGCCCCACATCCTGAGCAATGGAAAAGATAATTCTACTAAATACGCTGGGGCCTATCTCTATTGAACAGCTTTCAACCCCCAAACATATGCGCATTATATTATCTGGTAATGACCAAGAGTTTTATTTGTCTTGGTCCAATTCTCTCTATCTTGATCTTTTCAGTGAAAAAATAAAAGGAGAGGATTAAGAGAAAGAGATGTTTGTGGTCTGGGTTCACTGTGCAATGGATTTCGGTGCCACTGGTTGAGAGAGAGTGCAGTGTATCAATGTTCAGTTCCCATTGTCTTACAAGATCAATGGGGAAATCTCTTATTAGAATATACACTCAACGGCCAGTTTATTAGGTACCCGTTTATGAAAATGGATCGCTCCTACAGGTAGTGAGTCACATGGCCATGGCTTGCTATATAAAGGAGGCAGACAGGCATCAATGCATTCAGTTACTGTTCGATTGATCATTAGAATGTGCAAAACGAGTGACCTAAGCGACTTTGAGAGTGGCATGAAACGGTATGTTAGAAACAGCCGCCCTGCTGGGCTTTTCACGCACAACAATGTCTAGGGTTTTCCAGAGAATGGTGTGACAAACAAAAAACATCCAGTCAGCAGCAGTCCTGTGATGAAAGAGGTCGAAGGAGAAAGGCAAGAATCGTGCAAGCTAACAGGCCACAAAGAGACAAATAACGCAGTACAACAGCGGTGTGCGAAACAACATCTCAGAACACACATCTCGTCAATCCATGTCACAGATGGGCTATTGTAGCAGACAACCACACCAGGTTCCACTACTATCAGATAAAAACAAGAAGAAGCAGCTCCTGTGGGCAGGGATCACCAACCCTGGACAATTGAGGTGTGGAAAAAAACATTGCCTGGTCCGACGAATCTCGCTTCCTGTTGCGTCATGCTGATGGCAGAGTCAGGATTTGGAGTACGCAGCACGACTCCATGGACCCATCCTGCCTGGTACAGGCTGGTGGCGGTGGTGTACAGGTGTGGGGAATGTTTTAATGGCACACCTTATGTCCCTTGATACCAACTGAGCAACGAACATTTCCGACACCTTGTAGAATGCACTGAAGAATTCATGCTGTTCTGGAGGCAAAGGTGGGTCCGACCCGGTACTAGATTGGTGTACCTAATAAACTGGCCTGTGAGTGTAGATAGCCACACTCAAATGAACAAATACATCAAGGAAATGCGGTAATGGTCTACAATACTCTACAAGCACTTGAAAATGAGCAAACAAAAATATAACTTCAAATTTCATGTGAGTTCCGTAAAAATGTACATTTGAAATCGTATCTAAGGATGCATAAAATATACCATCTAAGCCCTTCTTAATTGCAGGACTGTGTTTAAAGATTTGTAATGTAAGGGTACTGTCAATAACCTCACCTAGTGAGTAATTAGAGTACTAGATGCTCTCCCATAAATATTGAGCCCTGCCATTGATTACTGCAACACACACACTCTCACAAACACACATCTGCAACACACACACACACACCTGCGATTACAAATAGACCAGCAGTCGAGCCTGCCTCCATCAGTACTGACAACACACACGGGGAACACTCTGATTATCCAGCACCTCTGCCATTCCCCTGATAAAATATTGCCAAACCATCTTGGCAGCGGTGTGTGTGTGTGTGTGTGTGTGTGTGTGTGTGTGTGTGTGCAAAGAGCAACTTTTAGTGTAAAGGGGAAAGAAATGTAATAACATTCAAAACCCTGGATTCAAGCCCCACTTTTATCAGGTTTATTCTTTGAGACTTCATGTGCTCTTGTGCAGGCTTCTTCTCTTGAAATAGCTTGCTGTTGAATGTACAAATTTAGCTCCTCAGAAGGAATACCTCTAGTCCAATGTGGTCCCACTTCACTTTACCTTACACCATAGTAATAATATTGTAATAACCATAACACAGTATAAAATACTTAATTTCTTTGACAATTTAAAAACACCATTCAACCACATGGATACACTGCATTTAAAATAATCAAGGATAACACAAAGCTGAACAATGTATTTCCATTGTGGTCTGCTTGCTTTGACCAGCTGGCAAGCATTAGCTTATTATGCAAGTACTGCTGTCTAACTGAATAATTGTAACAACAGGTTATAATACCAGTTTATAAGAGGTTATAATAAAGTGTAATACCAGGTTAGGTAGGCTACACTGTTGTAACAAGAAACCTAAACTTGAGAAATCAAGTATCACATATACTGTAAGAAAGGAATGAAACTATTATAGCTAGGTCTTATAAAAGTCAAGGGCAGTGGAGAATTTGGCATGCTGAAATTGGCACAGAAGTGGCAGGAATAATCGATCTATTACCTGTAATTATTGGAGATTACTGACCTGAACAGTTGCAGAGAAATATTAATTGCATGCGAGATATACAGTGGGGAGAACAAGTATTTGATACACTGCCGATTTTGCAGGTTTTCCTACTTACAAAGCATGTAGAGGTCTGTAATTTTTATCATAGGTACACTTCAATCATTGTATGATTTAAGTAATTAATTTGCATTTTATTGCATGACATAAGTATTTGATACATCAGAAAAGCAGAACTTAATATTTGGTACAGAAACCTTTGTTTGCAATTACAGAGATCATACGTTTCCTGTAGGTCTTGACCAGGTTTGCACACACTGCAGCAGGGATTTTGGCCCACTCCTCCATACAGACCTTCTCCAGATCCTTCAGGTTTCGGGGCTGTCGCTGGGCAATACGGACTTTCAGCTCCCTCCAAAGATTTTCTATTGGGTTCATGTCAGGAGACTGGCTAGGCCACTCCAGGACCTTGTGATGCTTCTTACGGAGCAACTCCTTAGTTGCCCTGGCTGTGTGTTTCGGGTCGTTGTCATGCTGGAAGACCAGCCACGACCCATCTTCAATGCTCTTACTGAGGGAATGAGGTTGTTGGCCAAGATCTCGCGATACATGGCCCCATCCATCCTACCCTCAATACGGTGCAGTCGACCTGTCCCCTTTGCAGAAAAGCATCCCCCAAAAATTATGTTTCCACCTCCATGCTTCACAGTTGGGATGGTGTTCTTGGGGTTGTACTCACCCTTCTTCTTCCTCCAAACACGGCGAGTGGAGTTTAGACCAAAAAGCTCTATTTTTGTCTCATTAGACCACATGATCTTCTACCATTCCTCCTCTGGATCATCCAGATGGTCATTGGCAAACTTCAGATGGGCCTGGACATGCGCTGGCTTGAGCACGGGGACCTTGCATGTGCTGCAGGATTTTAATCCATGACGGCGTAGTGTGTTACTAATGGTTTTCTTTGAGACTGTGGTCCAGCTCTCTTCAGGTCATTGACCAGGTCCTGCCATGTAGTTCTGGGCTGATCCCTCACCTTCCTCATGATCATTGATGCCCCACGAGGTGAGATCCAGACCGAGGGTGATTGACCGTCATCTTGAACTTCTTCCATTTTCTAATAATTGCGCAAACAGTTGTTGCCTTCTCACCAAGCTGCTTGCCTATTGTCCTGTAGCCCATCCCAGCCTTGTGCAGGTCTACAATTTTATCCCTGATGTCCTTACACAGTTCTCTAGTCTTGGCCATTGTGGAGAGGTTGGAGTCTGTTTGATTGAGTGTGTGGACAGGTGTCTTTTATACAGGTAATGAGTTCAAACAGGTGCAGTTAATACAGGTAATGAGTGGAGAACAGGAGGGCTTCTTAAAGAAAAACTAACAGGTCTGTGATTGCCGGAATTCTTACTGGTGTCATGCAATACTTATGTCATGCAATAAAATGCAAATTCATTACTTAAAACTCATACAATTAGATTTTCCGGATTTTTCCGTCTCTCACAGTTGAAGTGTACCTATGATAAAAATTACAGACCTCTACATGCTTTGTAAGTAGGAAAACCTGCAAAATCGGTATTAATTAAGTACTGCAGTGCATCTCCTCCTCATGGACTGCACCAGATTTGCCAGTTCTTGCTGTGAGATGTTACCCTGCTCTTCCACCAAGGCACCTGCAAGTTCACCAACATGTCTGGGGGGAATGGCCCTAGCCCTCACCCTCCGATCTAACAGGTCCCAGACGTGCTCAATGGGATTGAGATCCGGGCTCTTCGCTGGCCATGGCAGAACACTGACATTCCTGTCTTGTAGGAAATCACGCACAGAAAGAGCAGTATGGCTGGTGGCATTGTTCTGCTGGAGGGTCTTGTCAGGATAAGCCTGCAGGAAGGGTACCACATGAGGGAGGACGATGTCTTCCCTGAAACGCACAGCGTTGAGATTTCCTGCAATGACAACAAGCTTAGTCCGATGATGCTGTGACACATCGCCCCAGACTATGACGGACCCTCCACCTCCAAATCGATCCCGCTCCAGAGTACAGGCCTCGGTGTAACGCTCATTCCTTCGATGATAAACGCGAATCCGACCATCACCCCTGGTGAGACAAAACCACGACTCGTCAGTGAAGAGCACTTTTTTCCAGTCCTGTCTGGTCCAGCGACAGTGGGTTTGTGCCCATAGGCGACGTTGTTGCCTGAGATGTCTGGTAAGGATCTGCCTTACAACAGGCCTACAAGCCCTCAGTCCAGCCACTTTCAGCCTATTGTGGTCCGTCTGAGCACTGATGGAGGGATTGTGCGTCCCTGGTGTAACTCGGGCAGTTGTTGTTGCCATCCTGTACGTGTCCCGCAGGTGTGATGTTCGGATGTACTGATCCTGTGCAGGTGTTGTTACACATGGTCTGCCACTGCGAGGACAATCAGCTGTCCATCCTGTCTCCCTGTAACACTGTTTTAGGCGTCTCACAGTACGGACATCGCAATATATTGCCCTGGCCACAGCTGCAGTCCTCATGCCTCCTTGCAGCATGCCTAAGGCACGTTCATGCAGATGAGCAGGGACCCTGGGCATCTTTCTTTTGGTGTTTTTCAGAGTTAGTAGAAAGGCCTCTTTAGTGTCCTAAGTTTTCATAACTGTGACCTTAATTGCCTACCGTCTGTAAGCTGTTAACGTCTTAACGACCGTTCCACAGGTGCATGTTCATTAATTGTTTATGGTTAATTGAAAAAGCATGGGAAACAGTGTTTAAACCCTTTACAATGAATATCTGTGAAGCTATTTGCAATTTTATGATTTATCTTTGAAAGACAGGATCCTGAAAAAGGGACGTTTCTTTTTTTGCTGAGTTTATTACCTGTCATGCATCAGTGTGTAGCGGTAGGACGGAGTCAGGCGCAGGACACAGAACTTCGTCAACGACGTACTTTACTTATCACAAGTAAATAACCCTATCCTCCACGCAGGGAAGAAAGTACCGACTCACAAAGCAAATGACAACAAGACAACGAACAATCACGCACAACACAATGAGACAACCAGAGGGTAAAATAGGGAAACAAATTAATGTACATTGGATCCAGGTGTGTGCAATAAAGACAAAACAAGTAGAACACAGAAACATAGATCGGTGGCAGCTAGTACTCCGGTGACAACGAACACCGAAGCCTGCCCGAACAAGGAGGAGGAGCAGCCTCGGCTGAATTCGTGACAGTACCCCTCCTTGATGCGCGGCTCCAGCCGTGCGCTGACACCGGCCTCGGGGACAGTCAGGAGGACGCGGAGCAGGGCGAGTCGGATGACAATGGTGGAAATCCCTCAACAGGGAGGGATCGAGGATGTCCCTCCTAGGAACCCAGCACCGTTCCTCCAGACCGTACCCCACCCACTTCACGAGATACTGCAGGCCCCGCACCCGACGCCTCGAATCCAGGATGGAATGGACCGAGTACGCCGGTGCCCCCTCGATGTCCAGTGGGGGCGGAGGGACCTCCCGCACCTCAGACTCCTGGAGCGGACCAGCTACCACCGGCCTGAGGAGAGACACATGGAACGAGGGGTTGATACGGTAATCAGGAGGGAGCTGTAACCTATAACAAACCTTGTTCAATCTCCTCAGGACTTTAAATGGCACCACAAACCGCCGACCCAGCTTCCGTCAGGGCAGGCGAAGGGGCAGGTTTCGGGTGGAGAGCCAGACCCGGTCCCCCGGTGCATACACCAGGGCTTCACTGCGGTGGCGGACGGCGCTCGCCTTCTGTCGCCTGATAGCCCGTTGCAGGCGTACATGGGCAGCGTTCCAGGTTTCCTCTGAGCGCCGAAACCATTCATCCACCGCAGGTTCCTCGATCTGGCTCTGATGCTATGGTGCCAGGACCAGCTGATAACCTAGTACACACTGAAATGGAGACAGGTTAGTGGAGGAGTGGTGGAGGGAGTTTTGGGCCATCTCTGCCATCTAAACCGACCAATCCCCCATCCGGTCCTGGCAATAGGACCTCAGAAACCTACCCACATCCTGGTTTACTCTCTCCACCTGCCCATTACTCTCGGGGTGAAACCAGACCAGGCTGATCGAGACCCCTAGATGGTCCATGAACGCCCTCCAGACCCTTGATGTGAACTGGGGATCCCGATCAGACACTATATCCTCAGGTACCCCGTAGTGCCAGAAGACTGAGTAAACAGGGCCTCCGCAGTCTGTAGGGCCGTAGGGAGACCGGGCAAAGGAATGAGACGGCAGGATTTAGAAAACCGATCCACAACGAGTAAGGTTGTAGTATTCCCTTGTGACGGGGGAGGTCCGTAACAAAATCCACCGATAGGTTTGACCACGGCCGTTGTGGAACAGGTAGGGGTTGCAATTTCCCTCTGGGCAGGTGTCTAGGTGCCTTGCACTGGGCGCACACCAAGCAGGAGGAAACATAAACCCTCACGTCCATAGCTAAAGTAGGCCACCAATACTTCCCACTAAGACAGCGCACTGTCCGACCAATGCCAGGATGACCAGAAAGGGTGACGTATGTGCCCAATAGGTCAATCGATCGCGAACATCAGACGGAACGTACACACGACCCACTGGACACTGGGGGGGAGTGGGCTCCGTGTATAATGACCGCTCGATGTCTGCGTCAACCTCCCATACCACCGGTGCCATCAGACAAGAAGCCGGAAGTATGGGAGTGGGCTCACTGGACTGCTCCTCTGTGGCATACAGCCAGGACAGAGCGTCTGCCTTAGCATTCTGGGAACCTGGTCTGTACGAGAGGGTGAAAACAAAATGTGTGAAAAACATGGCCCACCTTGCCTGGTGAGGATTCAGTGTCCTCGCCGCCCGGATGTACTCCAGATTGCGGTGGTCAGTCCAAATGAGGAAAGGGTGTTTTGCCCCCTCAAGCCAATGTCTCCACGCCTTCAGAGCCTTAACAACAGCTAACAGCTCCCGGTCCCCCACATGATAGTTACGCTCCGCCAGACTGAGCCTCTTCAAAAAGAAAACACAGGGGCAGAGTTTTGGTTGCGTACCCGAGTGCTGAGACAGTACAGCTCCTATCCCAGCCTCGGACGCATCCACCGCGACTATGAATGCCAAAGAGGGATCAGGATGAGCCAGCACAGGAGCCGAGGTGAACAGAGCCTTCAGGTGACCAAAAGCCCTGTCCGCCTCAGCTGACCACTGCAGGCGCACCGGTCCCCTCATCAGCAAGGAGGTAATGGGAGCCCCTACCTGACCTAAACCCCGGATAAACCTCCGGTAGTAGTTGGCAAACCCTAAGAATCGCTGCACTTCCTTAACTGTGGTTGGAGTTGGCCAATTACGCACGGCTAAAATGCGGTCATTTTCCATCTCCACCCCTGACGCGGACATGCAGTAGCCTAAGAAGGAGAAGGACTGTTGAAAGAACAGACATTTCTTAGCCTTGACGTACAGGTCATGTTCCAACAGTCGACCAAGTACCTTGCGCACCAGGGACACATGCTCGGCTCGTGTAGCGGAGTATATGAGAATGTCATCTATATACACCACTATACCCTGTCCGTGCAGGGCCCTGAAAATCTCATCGACAAAGGATTGGAAGACTGAGGGAGCATTCATCAACCCGTACGGCATGACGAGGTACTCATAGTGCCCAGAGGTGGTACTGAATGCCGTCTTCCACTCATCCCCTTCCCGGATACACACCAGGTTGTACGCACTCCTGAGATCCAATTTGGTGAAGAAGTGCGCCCCGTGCAATGACTCCGTCATACTAGCAATGAGAGGTAGTGGATAACTGTACTTCACCGTTATCTGATTGAGACCTTGATAGTCAATGCACGGGCGTAAACCTCCATCCTTCTTCTTCACAGGGAGGGGAATTGGAAGGCCGAATGTATCCCTGTCCCAGAGATTTGGAGACATATGTTTCCATAGCCACCGTCTCTTCGTGTGACAGAGGATACATGTGACTCAGAGACACTAATTAATGTTTCTGACTCATATCGATGTCACATAGGCAGATTAGAATCAGAGAAGTTGGTTCCAAGGGGCAATGGACCTTTAATTAAGGTTGTTTGATCTAACTTGATCTACACTGAACAAAAGTATAAATGCATCATGTTTCATGAGCTGAAATAAAATATCCCCGAAACTTTCCATAGTGGGTGAAACAGTATGTAAAAATTGTTAAAGTGGTCAGTGTTCAATGACTAGGTACTGAACAAAAATATAAATGCAACATGTAAAGTGTGGGTCCCATGACTCATGAGCTGAAACAAAAGATCCCCAAAATGTGCCATACGCACAAAAAGCTTATTTCTCTCAAATTTTGTGACAAATTAGTTTACATCACTGTTAGTGAGCGTTTCTCCTTTGCCAAGATAATCCAACCATCTGACAGGTGTGGCATATCAAGAAGCTAATTAAACAGCATGATCATTACACAGATGCACCTTGTGCTGGGGACAATAAAAGTCCACTCTAAAATGTGCAGTTTTGTCACACAACACAATGCCACAGATGTCTCAAGTTTTAAGGGAATGTGCAATTGGCATGCTGACTGCAGGAATGTCCACCAGAGCTGTTGCCAGAGATGTTAATGTTCATTTCTCTACCATAGCCACCTCCAATGTCGCTTTACAGAATATAGCAGTAAATCCAACCGGCCTCACAAACGCAGACCACACGTATAGCGTTGTGTGGGCGAGCGGTTTGCTGATATCAACGTTGTGAGCAGCGTGCCCTATGGTGAGAATGGGGCTATGGTATGGGCAGGCATAAGCTACGGACAACAAACACAATTTTAATGCACAGAGATACCGTGACGAGATCCGCCGCCATCACCTCATGTTTCAGCATGATAATGCACTGCCCCAAGTCGCAACGATCTGTTCACAATTCCTCAACGCTGAAAATGTCCCAGTTCTTCCATGGCCTGCATACTCACCAGACATGTCACCCATTGAGCATGTTTGGGATGCTCTGGATATACATGTATGACAGCGTGTTTCAGTTCCCGCCAATATCCAGCAACTTCGCACAGCCATTGAAGAGGAGTGGGACAAAATTCCACAGGCCACATTCAACAGTCTGATTAACTCTATGCGAAGGGGATGTGTCGCGCTGCACAAGGCAAATGGTGGACACACCAGATACTGACTGGTTTTCTGATCCATGACTCTACCTTTTTTGAAGGTATCTGTGACCAGCAGATGCATATCTGTATTCCCAGTCATGTGAAATCCATAGATTAGGGCCTTGTGAATTTATTTCAATTGACTGATTTTCTTATATGAACTGTTAGTAAAATCATTGAAATTGTTGCGTGTTGCATTTCTATTTTTGTTCAGTATAAATCACTGGGAATCACAAAGGATGCATTCAAAGTTTTTCTATTTTTTTGTTTACAAGGAACCATACTCATGGACTCCATGTCAAGGGCCCCAGCTCACATTAATATTTTGGTCCTCTTCATTCCATACACATGCCTCAGACCACAGTTTATTAATGAACTTCTACCTGCACACACAAACAGTTGAAGTCGGAAGTTTACATACACTTAGGTTGGAGTCATTAAAACTCGTTTTTCATCCACTCCACAAATTTCTTGTTAACAAACTATAGTTTTGGCAAGTCAGTTAGGACATCTACTTTGTGCATGACAAAAGTAATTTTCCAACAATTGTTTACAGACAGATTATTTCACTTATAATTCACTGTGTCACAATTCCAGTGGGTAAGAAGTTTACATACACTAAGTTGACTGTGCCTTTAAACAGCTTCGAAAATTCCAGAAAATGATGTCTTGGCTTTAGAAGCTTCTGATAGGCTAATTGACATCATTTGAGTCAATTGGTGGTGTACCTGTGGATGTATATCAAGGCCTACCTTCAATCTCAGTGCCTCTTTGCTTGACATCATGGGAAAATCAAAAGAAATCAGCCAAGACCTCAGAAAAACATTATAGACCTCCACAAGTCTGGTTCATCCTTGGGAGCAATTTCCAAACGCCTGAAGGTACCACGTTCATCTGTACAAACAATAGTACGCAAGTATAAACACCATGGGACCACACAGCCATCATACCGCTCAGGAAGGAGACGCATTCTGTCTCCTAGAGGTGAACGTACTTTGGTGCAAAAAGTGCAAATCAATCCCAGAACAACAGCAAAAGGACCTTGTGAAGATGCTGGAGGAAACAGGTACAAAAGTATCTATATCCACAGTAAAACGAGTCCTATATCAACATAACCTGAAAGGCCGCTCAGCAAGGAAGAAGCCACTGCTCCAAAACCGCCATAAAAAAGCCAGACTACGGTTTGCAACTGCACAATTGGACAAAGATCGTACTTTTTGGAGAAATGTCCTCTGGTCTGTTGAAACAAAAATAGAACTGTTTGGCCATAATGACCATCGTTATGTTTGGAGGAGAAAGGGGAACGGTTGCAAGCCGAAGAACACCATCCCAACCGTGAAGCACGGGGGTGGCAGCATCATGTTGTGGGGGTGCTTTGCTGCAGGAGGGACTGGTGCACTTCACAAAATAGATGGCATCATGAGGAAGGAAAATTATGTGAATATATTGAAGCAACATCTCAAGACATCAGTCAGGAAGTTAAAGCTTGGTCGCAAATGGGTCTTCCAAATGGACAATGACCCCAAGCATACTTCCAAAGTTGTGGCAAAATGGCTTAAGGACAACAAAGTCAAGGTATTGGAGTGGCCATCACAAAGACCTCAATCCTATAGAGCATTTGTGGGCAGAGCTGAAAAAGCGTGTGCGAGCAAGGAGGCCTACAAACCTGACTCAGTTACACCAGCTCTGTCAGGAGGAATGGGCCAACATTCACCTAACTTATTGTGGGAAGCTTGTGGAAGGCTACCCGAAATGTTTGACCCAAGTTAAACAATTTAAAGGCAATGCTACCAAATTCTAATTGAGTGTATGCAAACCTCTGACCCACTGGAAATGTGATGATGGAAATAAAAGCTGAAATAAATCATTCTCTCTACTATTATTCTGACATTTCACATTCTTAAAATAAAGTGGTGATCCTAACTGACCTAAGACAGGGAATCTTTACTACGATTAAATGTCAGGAATTGTGAAAAACTAAGTTTAAATGTATTTGGATAAGGTGTAAGTAAACTTCCGACTTCAACTGTACATACCAACGCACCTGCGTCTCTCATGTTAATTGCCTCCAGTGGTAGAAGGATAGAACATCTATATTTTTGAAAAGGACCCCTGACAGGATGAGTAGGAGTTGGCATTTTTTTCTACTGAATTCTTCCATGCACAAACACTCCAAGCTATGTACTGTATTTACATCAAGTAAATACAAACAAGTATAAAGCGCAACTCAAATAGATGAAATATCATATTAAAAATGTTTACAATTTAATAAAACAGTGTGAAATGCAACCCTTTGTCAGGAATATACTTAGCCAAAAATCGGAAAGCTAAACTTCTGCACTCCACTCTCTCTCAGTCACTTACATAACCAACACACATTCCCAGTCTACAGTAATCTGAAATTGATCTTTGCACTCGCTGATGAAATTCATCTGCAAATGCCCAAGGAACGAATGTGGTGACAATTCAACTGTGGGTTCAATTCCTACAGGGGCCATTCAGAGTCACAGCTGAGAAAGTTAGTTGACGATAATGGTGGCAGATAGAGAAAGTGGCTGCTGAAAAGGCCAGTAATAAAAGGATTATAGATGCATTGCCTGTTTGCAGACAGATCATTCTCCATGGATGGAGAAGATGACTCCTGACGTGAAGAACTAGTGATGGTTAAAGATCTAATAGGTGAATTCAGGTGAATACTCACCCAATGTTTGGTGATACATGAACTAGGCCAGGGCTTTCAAAGTTGGGGCTCTGGATCTATAAGTACAGTATGTCCTAGTATAATGATAGAACCTGTGATTTTGCACTGAGCTATACCCCTGTAATAAAGGACTTTTCAAATGGGGACAATCCAGCTCTTAAAATGCCCAACGCATCACCGGGGATACACTGCCTGCCTTCCAGGACATCTACAGCACCTGGTGTCACAGGAAGGCCAAGAAGATCATCAAGGACCTCAGACACTCGAGCCATGGCCTGTTCACCCCGCTACCATCTGGAAGGTGGAGACAGTACAGGTGCATCAAAGCTGGGACCGAGGGACTGAAAAACAGCTTCTATCTCCAGGCCATCAGACTGTTAAAGAGTCACCACTAGCCGGCCTCTGTCCAGTACCCTGCCCTGAACCTTAGTCACTGTTACTAGCCGGCTACCACCCGGTACTCAACCGTACACCTTAGAGTGTCCTATGTACATAGTTATTGAACACTCGCAACTTTAATAATGTTTACATACTGTTTTACCCACTTCATATGCATATACTGTATTCTGGTCAAGGCTGATCCTATATAACTACTGCTGTACACACTTTTCTATTCATGTTATGTCCATAATGTCTATACACACCATCATATACATATGTATTTATAGTCCAGACTCTATATATACAAAACTATGTGGACAAAGGACTCAGTTGCAACACTCACTACCAAGTTCCAAACTGCCTCTGGAAGCAAAGTCAGCACAAGAACTGTTCGTCGGGAGCTTCATAAAATGGGTTTCCATGGCCGAGAAGCATATGGCAGTCCGACAGATGAATATAGGTGTGGTGGATGCCAGGAGAATACTACCTGCCCCAATGCACAGTGGCAACTGTCAAGTTTGGTGGAGGAGGAATAATGGTCTGGGGCTGTTTTTCATGGTTCAGGCTAGGCCCCTTTGTTCCAGTGAAGGGAAATCTTAACACTACAGCATACAATTACATTCTTGACGATTCTGTGCTTCGATCTTTGTGGCAACAGTTTGGAGAAGGCCCTTTTCTGTTTAAGCATGACAATGCCCCCGTGCACGAAGCGAGGTCCATACAGAAATGGTTTGTCGGGACCCCGAATCTGGAGAGGGGCTGACGTCTGGGTCTGAACTGAAGCCGCTGACCGGAGCTGGATTGGGCACCGGTGGAGCGGACTGCTCTAGCTCCGGAGTGGAGCAGCTGACCAGAGCTGGACTAGACGCCGGTGGAGCGGACTGCTCTGGCTCCAGAGTGGAGCAGCTGACCGGAGCTGGATCAGGCACCGGTGGAGCGGACTGCTCTGGCTTCGGAGTGGAGCAGCTGACCGGTGCCGGACCAGGCACCGGTGGAACGGGCACAGGCCGTGCTGGACTGGACACACGCACCACTGGCTTGGTGCGGGGAGCAGGCACGGGCCGTACCGGACTGGGAACACGCACCACTGGTCTGGTGCGAGGAACAGGAACGGGCCGGGCCGGACTGGGAACACGCACCACTGGCTTGGTGCGAGGAACAGGAACGGGCCGGGCCGGACTGGGCAAACGCACCACTAGCTTGGTGCGAGACGCAGGCACAAGGTGTACCGGACTGGGAACTGACGTTAGAGATCTCCGACTGTACCAGTCTTTCACTCTCCGCGCCCAGTCCTCCTCCCGTGAGGACTCCTCCCTGAGCCCCCACGAATGCAGTGGTAGGGGCTCTTCTCCATCGATCCCCGACCACCCTTTTAGCCCCCCCGAAAATGTTTCTTGGGGCTGTCTCTCGGGCTTCCTCCTCGGCCGGCGCCTTCTGCGTTGCCGTTGCTCCTCTCTAAACCGGGCCTCCACTGTCTCCTCCCAAGGACGGCGATCCATCCCAGCCTGAATCTCCTCCCATGTCCAGGATCCCTTTCCGTCCAGGATCTCCTCCCATGTCCAGGATGTCTGCTCCTGGGCACGCTGCTTGGTCCATTTTTGGTGGGATCTTCTGTCACAGACGTTGAAGGACGGGTCAGACCAAGGCGCAGCGTGAAATGCATACATGTTTAATTATAAACTAAACACACGAACAAAAACAACAAAACAACATAATGTGAAGTCCTCAGGCTAAACACAATACAAGCCTCTACACAGAACAGGATCCCACAACTAATGAGTGCCAACAGGCTACTTAAGTATGATCCCCAATCAGAGACAACGAGCGACAGCTGCCTCTGATTGGGAATCACACCCGGCCAAACATAGAAACACACAACATAGAATGCAAAGAAATACTAACATAGATATCCACACCCTGACTCAACATACAAGAGTCCCATAAGTCAGGGCGTGACAATGAGATGTTCGACAAGCAGGTGTCCACATACCTTTGGTCATGTAGTGTATGTGTACGCAACCAATCAAATTTGATTTGATTTTAACTATCAATTGATGTCATTGATTGACCAGAGTTCACTGACCTAGTGACACAGGCTTGAATTATTTACTGATTAGAGGGAAAGGATGGAAACCAGTGCTACGTGCGGACCTCAAGGCTTGGATGAGAGGACCCCTGAGCAAGGCTATGAGAGTAAAATAACAAAGAAAGAAAAAACATTCTCCTTTCTCTTTCTTTATTCTCAGTTTACCATATGCCATCAAAGACTGAATAACTTCAGTATATGTGTCGTTACAACATTAATTAGTTACATTAAAGCCAACAAACAGTCATGACCAAGCACAGTACAATGGCTATCTACCGGTTGTGGTTGTGGATGGGTTTGCTGGTGAACAGGGGAAAAACATCTGGCAATGCATGCTTTATCTTCACACATTGAGGACAGCATGACAACTACTGGTATACAATAGACTGCACCTGTTCTATTCACTACTGTGATGCGTGATTTGAAGGAGTCAGGGGCAGGAGGGTAAATCACAGTTTACAGAGTTTATTCCGCAATCCAGTGTGACCAACAAACATACACACGGGGAAAAATACCCCGGCATTACAAAATACTGAGCTCAACTGAGCTACTAATCCTCACAATGAACAATCACCCACAAGGACAAGGGGGCAGAGGGAACACTTAAACATATATTAATGAGGGGAATATGAACCAGGTGTGTGTAATTGACAAGACAAGACTAATGGAATGATGAGATATGGAGCGGTAGTGGCTAGAAGGCCGGTGACGACGAACACCGAAGCCTGCCAGAACAAGGAGGGGAGGCAGCTTCGGAGAAAGTCGTGACAGTACCCACCCCCCTTGAAGCGCAGCTCCAACAGCGTGCCGACCCTGGCCTCAGGGACGGCCAGGAGGACGCGGAGCAGGGCGAGCCGGATGGCGACGGTGGAAAGGGCGAGCCGGATGGCGACGGTGCAGGAGCAACAGGAAGGGATCGAGGATATCACTCACCGGGACCCAGCAACGTTCCTCCGGACCGTACCCCTCCCACTCCACGAGGTACTGAAGGCCCCCCACCCGACACCTCGAATCCAGGATGGAATGGACGGAGTACGCTGGGGCCCCCTCGATGGACCAGCCACCACCGGCCTGAGGAGAGACACATGAAACGAGGGGTTAATACGGTAATCATGGGGGAGTAATAACCTATAGGTAACCTCAGTGATTCTCCTCAGGACTTTGAATGGCCCCACAAACCGCGGGCTCAGCTTCCGGCTGGGCAGGCGAAGGGGCAGATTCCGGCTTGAGAGTCAGACCCGATCACCCGGTACGAAGACCAGGGCCTCACAGCGGTGGCGGTCAAGGAGCGTTGGAGGTGGACGTGGTCAGCGTCCCACGTCTCCTCCGCGTGCCAAAACCAGTCATCCACCGCAGGAGCCTCAGTCTGGCTATGGTACCACGGTGCCAGAACCGGTTGGTAACCTAAAACACATTGGAATGGTGTTCGGGTAGTGGAGGAGTGACGGAGAGAGTTCTGGGCATATTCGGCCCATGGCAAAAACACCGACCACTCCCCCGGCCGGTCCTGGCAGTAGGACCGCAGGAACCTACTCACATCCTGATTTACCCGTTCCATCTGCCCATTAGACTCGGGGTGGAAACCAGAGATCAGGCTGACCTAGACCCCCAGACGTCCATGAACGCCTTCCAGACCTTGGATGTGAACTGGGGACCCCGGTCAGACACTATATCCTCTGGTACCCCATAGTGCCGGAAGACGTGTGTAAACAGGGCCTCCGCAGTTTGCAGGGCCATGGGGAGACCGGGCAGAGGAAGGAGGCGGCAGTCCTTGGAAAAGCATTCCACAACGACCAGGATGGTGGGGTTACCTTGGGAGGGTGGAAGATCGGTAAGGAAATCAACACTCAGGTGAGACCATGGTCGTTGTGGAACTGGTAAAGGTTGTAACTTACCCACTGGGAGGTGCCTAGGTGCCTTACTCTGGGCGCACACCGAGCAGGAGGAAACATACACCCTCACGTCCCTAGCCAAGGTAGGCCACCAGTACTTTCCGGTAAGGCAGCGCACTGTACGACCGATACCTGGGTGACCAGAGGAGGGTGACGTGTGTGCCCAGTAGATCAGACGGTCATGGATAAGAGCAGGCACGTACTGCAGCCCAGCTGGACACTAAGGTGGAGATGGTTCTGTGCGTAATGCCTGCTCTATATCCGCGTCCATCGCCCATACTACCGGCGCCTCAATGCAGGAGGCCTGGAGTATGGGGGTGTTGTCTCTGGGCCGCTCCTCTGTGTCATACAGCCATGACAATGTGTCTGCCTTCACGTTCTTCGTACCCGGGATGTGTGAAATCAAACCGAGTGAAGAATAGGGCCCACCTGGCCTGGCTAGGATTCAGCCTCCTCGCTGCCCGGATGTGCTCCAGGTTACGGTGGTCCGTCCAGACAAGAAAAAGGGTGTTTCGCCTCTTCGAGCCAATGCCTCCACAAGGTCAGGGCTCGGACAACAGCCAACAGCTCCTGAACACCAACGTCGTAGTTCTGCTCCGCCGGGCTGAGCTTCTTAGAGAAGAAGGCACAGGGGCGGAGCTTGGGTTGCGTGCTCGAGCGTTGAGACAGGACAGAGGCTATCCCTACCTCGGATGCATCCACCTCCACTACGAACGGTAGTGATGATCGGGGTGGATCAGTACTGCGGCTGAGGAGAACAGACCCCTCAGGTTACTGAAGGCCCTGTCCGCCTCAGCAGACCAGTGGAGCCGGGACAGCCCACCCTTCAACAGAGATGTAAATGGAGCTGCGACCTTGCCAAAGCCCCGGATAAACCTCTGATAGTAGTTGGCAAAGCCAATAAAGCGCTGCACCTCCTTAACCATGGTTGGAGTCAGACAATTACGCACGGCTGAAATGCGATCCCCCTCCATCTCCACGCCTGAGGTGGTAATGCGGTATCCGAGGAAGGAGACGGACTGCTGGAAAAACAGACACTTTTCTGCCTTGGCATAAAGGTCATTTTCCAACAGTTGGGCCACCACTTTGCGAACCAGGGACACATGCTCGGCACGCGTAGGGGAATACACCAGAATGTCATCGATGTAGACCACTACACCGTGACCAAGCATGTCCCGAAACATCTAGTTCCCAAAGGACTGGAAGATGGATGGAGTATTCATCAAACCGTTGGGCTAATGCCCTGTGGTTGTGCTGAATGCTGTCTTCCACTCATCCCCCTCTCGGTCACGCACCAGGTTGTACGCACTCCGGAGATCTAATTTGGTGAAGATGCGCGCCCCATCCATTGACTCGATCACTGAAGGAATGAGGGGGAGAGGATAACTAAATCGTATCGTCTACTTGTTCAGTGATCGATAATCAATGCAAGGGCGCAGACCGCCGTCTTTCTTCTTCACAAAAAAGAAACTTGAGGAGGCGGGTGAAGTGGAGGGACGTATAAACCCCTGGCACAGGGACTCGGTGATGTGTGTTTCCATAGCCTCCGTTTCAGCCTGTGACAGGGGATACACATGACTCCTGGGAGGCACTGCGTCTACCCAGAGGTTTATCGCGCAATCCCCTGCCCGATGAGGTGGTAACTTGGTTGCCTGCGTTTTGGAAATCGTGTGCGCCAAATCGAGGTATTCGAGGGGAAATGCGCACGGTGGGGGTACTGTCTGGACTTTCTACCTAGACTGTGTGAGAATGTCCTGTCCATAAAGTTCCCAGCTGCGCCTGAATCGGCTAGCGCATTACACTGGGGAACTACAATGTGATCAGGAAAGTGGATGGGTAGGGTACAGTGCGCAGCAGAGGGCTCTGAACAGTTGTGGGTGTTCGATACCTGGGGTGATGTGAGATTGCCCTGCCTGCCGCCTCCAGACCCAAAAGAACGCTGACGACATTGTGCGGTGTAATGTCCCTTTGTGCCACCAGAGTGACACTGGCGCTGTCGTCCTCCAATCTCTCGGACCGCGGCTCCACCCAGCTCCATCAGCTCGTGATCCGAGTCGGCCGGGGTTGGAACGGGCAGACCCCCTCCAGGACGTCCTCTGGCCACCAGCAGGTTGTCCAAATGGATGGCCATGTCCACCAGTTGCATGAAGGACAACATGGTGTCCCGGCAGGCTAGCTCCCTTCAGACGTCCTCCCGCAGTTGGCACCAGAAGTGTTTGATAAGGGCCCGCTCGTTCCACCCGGACCCAGTTGCTAGAGTCCGAAACGCCAAGGCGAAGTCCTGCGCAGTCCTTGTCCCCTGCCTCAGGTGGACCAGCCGCTCGCCCGCCTCTCGACCTTCGGGCGGGTGATCGATGACAGCCTGAAAGAGGCGAGTTAACTCCCCGTAGTTGTCCAACACGGCTCCTCCTTCATTTCAGACCGCGTAGGCCCACTCCAGGGCTTTCCCCGAGAGGCAGGAGACGAAGACGGACACCTTGTCCCGCTCCGATGGGGCCGGCCTGATGCTGGAGAAGTAGAGCTCCAGTTTGAGGAGGAATCCCTGGCAGAGAGCAGCTGTCCCGTCGAACTCCCGTGGTCGGGATATATGGATCCCTCTGGGTGCTGGGTTGTGGTTGGCTGGATGTGGTTACCCAGCTGGTCTCGACAGATCGGGTCCTCTCCTCTCCAGGCGTTGGACGATCAGGAGAACCTGATCCATCGCTTCTCCCAAGCTGGCTAGCATTGTTGAATGCTCCTGGACCCGTGTCACGACTCCAGGCATGCGCTCCTCTCCTGCTGACTCCATTTGTGATGGGTGATTATAAGGATTCAGGCGCAGCAGGGTAAATCACAGTATACAGAGTTTATTCCGTAATCCAGCGTAACCAGTCCAGTGCGCAAAACAGGCGCACTAGAACAAACATGCACACGGGGAAAAATACCCTGGCAATACAAAATACTGAGCACAACCGAGCTACTAATCCTCACAATAAACAATCACCCACAAGGACAAGGGGGCAGAGGGAACACTTAAACACGTACTAATGAGGGGAATATGAACCAGGTGTGTGTAATTGACAAGACAAGACAAATGGAATGATGAGATATGGAGTGGCAGTGGCATTGTTGGGAAGTAAGTAAGCATTACGGGGGTGTAAAGTGTAGTTGTCATGACTTCCTCCGAAGCTGCCTCCCCTCCTTGTTCGGGCAGGCTTTGGCGTTCGTCGTCACCAGCCAAACACTGCATTCCACAGTCAGAACATCATACCAAAGGTCAAGCATGGTGGTGGTGGTGTGATGGTTTGGGGATGCTTTGCTGCCTCAAGACCTGGACGACTTGCCTTAATAGAAGGAACCATGAATTCTGCTCTGTATCAGATAATTCTACAGGAGAATGTCAGACCATCCGTCTGTGAGCTGAAGCTGAAGCACAGCTGGGTCATGCAGCAAGACAATGATCCAAAACACACAATCAAGTCTACATGAAAATGGCTAAAAAGCAACAAATTGGAAGTTTTGGAATGGCCTAGTCAAAGTCCAGACCTAATCCCAATTGAGATGTTGTGGCAGGACTTGAAACAAGCAGTTCATGCTTGAAAACCCACACGTCACTGAGTTAAAGCAGTTCTGCATGGATGAGTGGGCCAAAATTCCTCCACAGCGACGTGAGAGACTGATCAACAACTACAGGAAGCATTTGGTTGGAGTCATTGCAGCTAAAGGTGGCACAACCAGTTATTGAGTGTAAGGGGGCAAATACTTTTTCACACAGAGGAATTGGGTGTTGCATAACATTGTTTATGAAATATGTAATTGTTGTGTTATTTGTTCACTTATGTTCCCTTTATCTAATAGTATGTTTTGGTTGAATATCTGATAACATTCAGTATCACAAATATGCAAAAGTAGAGAAAATTAGAAAGGGGGCAAATACTTTTTCATAGCACTGTACGTATAAATACATATACATACATATATATACAGTACATATCCTTTTTTAAAATATATTTCCTTTTATTGCTTTCCAACCCCACCACCCTGTCAGATGGGAACCGATGTGGATGTGGTGGAGGAGTCAGGCGCAGGACACAGAGGTTAAGTCCAACAGACTTTAATAATCCAAAGTCAAATGTCCAAAAATAACACGACCTCGACAAAACAAGAGGCGAGGGAGAATTACGCATACACGCGTAAACACTAAATACAAAACACACAGAGTGCAAACACGTAGCTCCGAACAGCATGACAGTAAAAATAACAACACACAATAATACTAACACAAAACAAGGAACTTATAGGGCACGCAATCAACACACAAATGGACACAGGTGATACAGACAGACAAAAGCAATCGACTGACAAAACATAGAGCGGTGGCAGCTAGTACTCCGGGGACGGCGCTCGCCGAAGCCTGCCCGAACCAGGAGGAGGAGCAGTCTCGGCCGAAACCGTGACAGTACCCCCCCCTTGACGCGCGGCTCCAGCCGTGCGCCGACCCCGGCCTCGGGGACGGCCAGGAGGACGCGGACCCGGGCGCGTGGGATGCCCATGGTGAAACTCAGTCAGGAGGGATGGATCGAGTATGTCCCTCCTGGGCACCCAGCACCGTTCCTCCGGACCGTACCCCTCCCACTCCACGAGATACTGGAGACCACTCATCCGGCGCCTCGAGTCCAAGATGGTCCGGACCCGGTACGCCGGGGCCCCCTCGATGTCCAAAGGGGGCGGAGGGGTCTCTCCTATCTCATCTTCTTGGAGTGGGCCAGCTACCACCGGCCTGAGAAGAGACACATGGAACGAGGGGTTAATATTTTTATACTCTATAGGCAGTTGTAACCTGTAACACACCTCGTTCAATCTTCTCAGGACTTTGAAGGGCCCCACAAACCGCCGACCCAGCTTCCGGCAGGGCAGGCGGAGGGGCAGGTTTCGAGTCGAGAGCCAGACTCGATCTCCCGGTGCGTACACCGGTCCCTCACTGCGGTGGCGGTCGGCGCTCGCCTTTTGTTGACGGATGGCACGCTGCAGATGGACATGAGCAGCGTCCCACGTCTCCTCCGAGCGCCGAATCCACTCGTCCACCGCAGGAGCCTCGGTCTGGCTCTCGTGCCATGGTGCCAGGACCGGCTGATAGCCTAAAACACACTGGAAAGGTGTTAAATTGGTGGAGGAGTGGCGGAGAGAGTTCTGGGCCATCTCTGCCCAGGGAATGAACCTAGACCACTCCTCCGGCCGGTCCCGGCAATAGGACCTCAAAAACCTACCCACATCCTGGTTGACACGTTCCACCTGCCCATTACTCTCTGGGTGGTACCCCGAGGTAAGGCTTACCGAGACCCCCAACCGTTCCATGAACGCCCCCCAAACTCTGGAGGTGAACTGGGGACCTCGGTCAGACACTATATCCTCGGGGACCCCATAGTGCCGGAAAACATGGGTAAATAGGGCCTCAGCGGTTTGTAGGGCAGTAGGGAGACCCGGCATGGGAAGGAGACGACAGGCCTTGGAGAACCGATCCACAACGACCAAAATGGTGGTATTCCCCTGGGAGGGGGGAAGATCGGTTACGAAATCCACCGATAGGTGGGACCATGGTCGTTGTGGAACGGGCAGGGGGTGTAGCTTACCCCTGGGCAAATGTCTAGGCGCCTTACACTGGGCACACACCGAGCAGGAGGAGACATAAACCCTCACATCCCTAGCTAACGTTGGCCACCAGTATTTCATGCTAAGACAGTGCACGGTCCGGCCAATACCTGGATGTCCAGAGGAGGGTGATGTATGAGCCCAATAAATCAGTCGATCACGAATCTCGAGCGGAACGTACGTCCGCCCCACAGGACACTCGGGGGGAGTAGGGTCGGTACGCAGTGCCCGCTCGATTTCCGCATCGACCTCCCATACCACCGGAGCCACCAAACAAGACTCCGGCAATATGGAAGTAGGCTCGTTGGACCTCTCCTCTGTGTCATACCGCCGGGACAGGGCGTCTGCCTTACCATTCTGGGACCCAGGGATGTATGTGATCTTAAAGACGAACCGGGTTAGGAACATGTTCCACCTAGCCTGACGAGGGTTCAATCTCCTAGCTGCCCGGATGTACTCCAGGTTACGGTGATCAGTCAGAATGAGGAAAGGGTGTTGAGCCCCCTCAAGCCAATGCCTCCACACCTTTAGGGCCTGGACTACGGCTAACAGCTCCCTGTCCCCAACATCATAATTACGCTCCGCCGAGCTGAGCTTCTTGGAGTAGAACGCACAGGGGCGGAGTTTAGGTGGCGTGCCGGACCGTTGTGACAGAACTGCCCCAATACCGGTCTCGGACGCGTCTACCTCTACTTGGAATGGTAAAGAGGGATCCGGATGCGCCAGCACAGGGGCCGAGGTGAACAGGTTCTTTAGTTTGACAAATGCCCTGTCCGCCTCAGCCGACCACTGCAAACGAACCGGACCCCCCTTTAACAGGGACGTAATGGGAGCTGCAACCTGTCCAAAACCCCGAATAAACCTCCAGTAGTAATTAGCAAAACCCAAGAACTGCTGCACCTCTTTTACAGTGGTTGGAGTTTGCCAATTACGCACGGCCGATACCCGGTCTACCTCTATCTCCACGCCAGACGCGGACAACCGATAACCCAAAAAGGAGACGGACTCCTGGAAGAACAGGCATTTCTCTGCCTTGACATACAGGTCATGCTCCAACAGTCTTCTCAACACTCGGCGCACCTGGGCTACATGCTCGGCTCGTGTAGAAGAATACACTAGGATGTCGTCGATGTAAACTACTACACCCTGCCCATGCATGTCCCGGAAAATCTCGTCAACAAAGGATTGGAAGACTGAAGGAGCATTCATTAACCCGTATGGCATGACGAGAAACTCGTAATGACCCGAGGTGGTGCTAAATGCTGTTTTCCATTCATCCCCCTCCCTAATGCGCACCAGATTGTACGCGCTCCTAAGATCCAACTTTGTGAAGAACCGCGCTCCGCGTAATGACTCCGTCATCGTCGTAATCAGTGGAAGTGGGTAACTGTATTTAACTGTGATCTGATTGAGACTACGGTAATCAATACACGGGCGCAATCGCCCGTCCTTCTTCTTCACAAAGAAGAAACTCGAGGAGACCGGGGAAGTAGAGGACCGTATGTATCCCTGTGCCAAGGACTCGGCTATGTAAGTCTCCATAGCCGCTGTTTCCTCTTGAGACAGGGGATACACATGACTCCGGGGAAGGGCTGCTCCTGTCTGGAGATTTATCGCACAGTCCCCCTGTCTGTGAGGAGGTAGCCGTGTTGCCCTCGATTTGCTAAACACGAGTGCTAAATCCTCATACTCAGGGGGAATGCGCAGTGCGGGCACTTGGTTCGGACTCTCTACCGAGGTCGCCCCTACGGAAACACCTAGACATCTCCCTACACACTGGGCAGACCACTCCATAAGAGCCCTCTGTTGCCACGCTATGGTAGGATCATGGGTGCTTAACCAGGGAAGGCCCAACACCACGGGGTACGCAGGAGAGTCAATCAGATAAAACTGAATGGTCTCCTCATGACCCCCCTGCGTCGTCATCGTCAGTGGTGTTGTGACATCCCTGATCAGACCCGACCCCAACGGCCGGCTGTCTAATGCGTGGACAGGAAATGGAGCTTCTACCGGCCGAAGGGGAATTCCTAACCTTCCACAAAATGCCCGATCAATAAAGTTCCCAGCTGCGCCTGAATCTACTAGCGCCTTATGCTGGGAATGAGGTGCCACCTGTGGAAATCTCACAGGAATACTCATGTGACCAACAGAAAGCTCTGGGTAAGTGGGGCGCCTACTCACCTGAAATGACTCCCCAGTGCGTGGCCTGTTGTCACCTCTCCCAGGAGACCCTCCCCAGCACCTGGCCGCGGTGTGTCCTCCATGACCACAGGTGGTGCAGGGGATGGCCCCCCTCGGGTTCCCTCTCCTCCTCTCTCTAGCGCCAGCACCCCCGAGCTCCATGGGAATCGGCTCGGAGGTGGTGGAGGGTGGAATGGACGACCCCCACTCGGGACGTCCGCGGGTAGCCAGCAGGGTGTCTAGACGGATGGAAATGTCCACCAACTGGTCGAACGACAGGTTGGTGTCCCTGCAGGCCAGCTCACGTCGAACGTCCTCTCGTAGGCTACACCGGTAGTGGTCGATGAGGGCCCTCTCATTCCACCCCGCATCAGCCGCTAGTGTCCGGAACTCCAGTGCAAACTCCTGTGCGCTCCTCTTCCCCTGTCGAAGGTGGAATAGACGCTCTCCCGCCGCTTTCCCCTCAGGTGGATGATCGAAGACAGCCCTGAAGCGGCGGGAGAACTCCGCGTAGGTGATGGTTGCGGCGTCTATTCCCCTCCATTCGGCGTTGGCCCACTCCAACGCCTTGCCGGATAGACAGGAGATGAGGGCGGAGACGCTCTCGTATCCCGAGGGCGCCGGGTGTATGGTGGCAAGGTAAAGTTCCACCTGCAGGAGGAATCCCTGACACCCGGCTGCAGAACCGTCATATGCCCTCGGGAGCGAGAGCCGAATGCCACTGGGTTCCGGTGCTGAGAGAGGAGGACTGGCCGTTGGTGATGGGATGTTGTAAGAGTGCGTGGGCACCTCTCGATTCACCAATCGGCGCAGAGTGTGGGACACCTCGTCCATGGCGGTCCCGAGTTGCCGGATCATGTTGTCCTGGTAGTTGATCCGGTCCTCCAGGGATTCGGGTACCGCCACTGTTCCTGCTGACTCCATGTAGGTGTGTTGTTCTGTCAGATGGGAACCGATGTGGATGTGGTGGAGGAGTCAGGCGCAGGACACAGAGGTTAAGTCCAACAGACTTTAATAATCCAAAGTCAAATGTCCAAAAATAACACGACCTCGACAAAACAAGAGGCGAGGGAGAATTACGCATACACGCGTAAACACTAAATACAAAACACACAGAGTGCAAACACGTAGCTCCGAACAGCATGACAGTAAAAATAACAACACACAATAATACTAACACAAAACAAGGAACTTATAGGGCACGCAATCAACACACAAATGGACACAGGTGATACAGACAGACAAAAGCAATCGACTGACAAAACATAGAGCGGTGGCAGCTAGTACTCCGGGGACGGCGCTCGCCGAAGCCTGCCCGAACCAGGAGGAGGAGCAGTCTCGGCCGAAACCGTGACACACCCCTTCCCTAATTGGAGTAAACTAGTGAACAACAATGCTTAGGCCTCTACTTCCATCTTATACATACTATATACATTTTATGGACACAGTCAATTTTACAATAATTATATTTTGTTTATTTTTACTCCTGAACTTCCTCTACCCTCAACCTCTCCGATCATTTTCATGATGTCCATCTGGTTTGCTTCTATATGCCATATCTTTCTAACTGTGCTCTTTCACAAAAAGCTCTCAACCTATAACCTGTATACTTATTATGGACACAGTTTGCTTTACATTAGTTATCTTGTTGTTATTAGTTGTTGTTAGTTGTTATTAGTCCCATCCTTAAACTTCATTCAATACCTCCCAACTATCTCTTAACACCATCCATATTGTATGTTTTACAAAAGTTCTGAACCCTTCTATTCTCATTGTTCCTACAGATTGTTAATTGGAAATAAACATTTCTGCTAAAAGTATTATTATGTTATTGATCGATTGACTATGACTTTTCAGATCACCCAGTAGTGCTATCTGCAGGGTTTGCTCCAGGTAAATATTGCAATCCTTTAATATTCCTGGACCTGTTTTGGACAGTACCAAAACAAATGATCTAATGATTCTGTCTCTTCGCAGCAAAATCTGCAGAGCTGGGAAGATTGTATCCCCAATATAAATAACATCTATTGGTAGCAAGAATTTTGTATAATAATTTAAATTGAAGAATTCTAATTTTTGAATTCGGCGTCGTTTTGCGTTTCAGTTCATAAACACTATGCCATGGAATCGGTTCGTCAAAAATCTCTCCACAACTATTTTGCAATCTACATGGGAAGGCTGTCAATCCTTTGGTCCTTAAATGAAACTGGTATACTTTTTTATTTATCACAATTTTCTTTAACCAATTATGTTATTTAATGCAGGGCCGACAGACAAGTTCCTTACTTTTTCCCCCTTCCACTTTCCTCTTCCATTTTTGCGGTAATGCTGCAATTATTTGGTTGTAATTCTGGGTAGAGCAGACATTTCCATATGTTTTTGTTAGCTGCATGTGCGACATAACTCCACCAGTCCTAGCTATGATTGTCACGTCTCCTCCCGTTGCTCCCCTCCGGCGCTCTGATTCGCCGGTCTACTGAGCCACCGGTCTGAGCGCACCACCTCGGCAACACCTGAATGGAAACCCAACACACCTTAATCACCTCCAGCGCACCTGCACCTCATCATCTCATCACCACCCCTATTTATTTCCTGGACTGGACTGTTCTGTATGATGTTGTGTGTGATTGTTAAGCTTCGCGTCGGTTACTCTATCTTTGTTATTTCTCTTTCTCATTGTTAAGTAAACCTTTACCTTGTTAATTCCTGCGTCTGTGTCCTGCCTCTTCGTATACTCAGTACTCGTCACAGAATCACACACCAAACAAAAATGGATGCAGCAGGAGTTTCCCAGTGCCTCGACCAGCACCAGCAGCAGCTTGTCAAGTTGAACGCCGCCATACAGGAAGTGCTCCAAACTCTGCATAATCTGCCCAGGGCTCCGGTTCCACCTCAGGGAGCGGCGAGTGCCCCCAATCCACCTGTTCCCATGCTATCACCCACTTCTGCGGGAACCGTCGCCCAACCTGAGCGCTATAATGGTAAAACTACTAAATGTAGCGGCTTCCTGCTACAGGTTTCACTTAATCTGGCGAGTCAGCCTGGGGCATATCCATCTGACCAAGCCAGGATAGCGCTGGTGATTTCACTAAAGGAAAGGCGCTGGATTGGGCCACGGCAGTCTGGGAAGGAGAGGAAGCAGTGGCGCTACCCTTCCCCACCTTCCTCGCTCGGTTCAGGGCGGTGTTTGATCATGCCACGGAGGGAAAGGACGGGGTTGAGCGTCTCCTCCATCTACAACAGAGAGAGGGGCCCGCGTCGGAGTACGCTCTGAGCTTTCGCACGGTGGGGCTTCTTCCGGCTGGAATGAGCGTGCTCTGCGCACGGCCTTCAGGAGAGCCTTACGGGAGGACATCAAGACGGAACTCGCATGTCGGGACGACGAGATGGACCTTGATACCCTCATCACCACGTCCATCCATCTTGACGATATGTTGAGAGAGAGACAACGTTCCAAACACCTCCCGGAGCCTCAACGCTCACCCCATCTGAGCTATGGAAGCCGCCCTGCTTCCGAGTCCTCACCCATGGAGGTGGGCAGCACCCCCTACACCACCATGGACGACAGATCTCCTGGTGGCTCCCTATCTAGGCGGTATGACTCCTGTCGCAGCTCTGTGAGTGTTACGTCAGCTCCTATCACAAAACCATTGTTTTTAGTTCCCATAACGGTGACTGGTTATTCCTTCTCTTCCATTTCTACTGCAATGATAGATTCCGGATCAGCGGGGAACCTTATAGATAGGGAACTGGTCTCTGAATGGGGGTTGCCCACCGTGCCACTACCATCTCCTCTACACGTCACCTCACTGGACAAAAAACCCCTTGGATCAGGCACCATTACGCACATCACTCTCCCCATCACCATCACCATTCCCACACTACCGGAGCACCACGAGGCGCTGTCATTCCACATCGTCACATCACCCCTTCACCGGATCATCTTGGGATTGCCCTGGCTCAGACTACACAACCCCACCATCAATTGGAGCACCAAGAGGATCACATCCTGGTCCACCTCATGCCGGAAGACCTGCCTGCCGGTTGATTGTTGTTCCACGTCAGTGGACAGTCCGGAGTCCGCCCTCCAGCCCAACATTCCACGTGAGTACGCAGATCTCTTGATGTCTTCTCTTCATTAAAGGCTGAGTGTCTCCCTCCTCACAGGCCCTGGGACTGTGCCATTGACCTTCTGGAAGGACAACACCCCACGAAGAGTCGCATTTACCCCCTTTCCATGGCGGAGACTGAGGCCATGGAGAAGTATTTTGGCGGAGACCCTGAAACAGGAGTTCATCAGATGCTCTACCTCTCCTGCCTCCGCCAGCTTCTTCTTCGTGGCCAAAAAAGACGGAGGACTGAGACCATGCATTGACTACAGGGGGCTGAACGCAGTCACCACCAAGTACCGGTATCCCCTCCCTCTGGTTCCGTCGGCCATCGAGCAGCTATGAGGGGCCTGGTACTTTACCAAGTTGTACCTGAGGAGTCCCTACAACCTGATCCGAATCCGGGAAGAAGACGAGTGGAAGACGGCATTCAGCACTACCTCAGGCCACTATGAATACTGTGTCATGCCCTACGGCCTCGCCAATGCACCTTCTGTGTTCAGGTCCTTCGTCAATGACTTGTTCCGGGACATGCTGAGTAGACAGGTGGTGGTGTACATCGACGATATCCTGATCTACTCGGCCACGTTCGAGGAGCACGTCAGGGATGTCCGAGCTGTCCTTCTCCGCCTCCGGGAACACAGCCTGTTCGTGAAGAGGGAGAAATGCGAATTCCACCAACAGGCCATCTCCTTCCTGGGATACCGGATCAAGCCTCGGGGTGTTCATGGAAGGAGTGAAGACGGACGCCGTCAGGTCATCGCCAGTTCCCACCACCATCAAGGGCCTACAGGGCTTCCTGGGCTTCGCTAATTTCTACCGGCGTTTCATCAGGTCCTTCAACTCCATAGCCGCCCGCTCACCTCTCTCCTTAAGGGTTGGCCTCAGAAGCTGGCCTGGAACCCTGAGGCTGACGCTGCCTTCCAGAGCCTGAAGGAGAGGTTCACCACAGCGCCCATCCTAAAACACCCAGATCCATCTCGTCCTTTCATCCTGGAGGTGGACACATCGGAGGAGGGCGTGGTACGGTCCTCTCCCAGCAGCACTGTAAGCCAGAGAAAATGTATCCCTGTGCCTTTTTCTCTAAAATGCTTAACCCCGCAGAGAGGCACTATGGAGTTGGAGACAGGGTGCTGTTGGCGGTGGTCCTTGTGCTGGAGGAATGGAGACAGTGGCTGGAGGGCGCAGTCCATCCATTCCGGATTCTTACCAACCACCAGAATTTGGAGCACATACGGGCATCGAAACGGATGAACTCTCGTCAAGCCAGGTGGGCCCAATTTTTCACTCGCTTCCAAATCATTCTGTCCTACCGCCCAGGATCCCAGAATGTGAAAGCCGACGCACTCTCCAGGATGCACCATACCAAAGAAAGGAAGGATCTGGGGGGTCCTATCCTGCCCTCGTCTCTCATCGTTGCACCTGTCATTTGGGATGTGGACGAAGACATCCGCCTGTCAGCTCAGGAGGACCGAGCGCATGCCAAAGCCCCTCCGGGGAGTGTGTATGTACCCACCAGTGTCCGTGACCGCCTGCTGATCTCGGTGCACACTACCCTTACGGCAGGGCACTCTGGTATTATGCGCACCCTGCATTCTCTAGTCCAAAAATACTGGTGGCCCACCATGGCTTCTGATGTCTCCCTCAATGTCAACTCCTGTTCCGTATGTGCCCAAACGAAGACACCTCGGAACGCCCCGGCAGGCAAACTAGTTCCTCTCCCAGTGCCTCAGCGACCTTGGTCACACCTGTCCATAGACTTTGTCACCGACCTTCCACGTTCTGACGGCTGGTGGTCATAGATCGGTTCTCCAAATCATGCCGGTTTTTGCCACTAACTGGTCTTCCTTCTGCTCTCCAGGTTGCTGAGGTCCTGTTCCAACAGGTCTTACAGCATTATGGACTTCTGGAGGACATCGTCTCAGACCGTGGCCCCCATTTTCACCTCCCGAGTGTGGAAGGCTTTCCTGGAGAAGATCAGGGCCATGGCCAGCCTCACTTCCGGGTATAGGTCTCAGTCGAATGGGCAGGTGGAGCGCATGAACCAGGAGCTGTGGAGGTTTCTTCGTTGCCACTGTCAGGACCGGCAGGGTGAGTGGGCGAGGTTTCTTCCCTGGGCAGAATATGCCCAGAACTCCCTCGTTCACTCCTCAATGGGGCTCACTCCCTTCCAGTGCGTCCTGGGGTACCAGCCGGCCCTGGCCCTTTTGGACACCCACGGTCGACGAGTGGTTCCACAGGGCTGGACAGGTCTGGGACGCCGCTTATGTCCATCTCCAGAGGGCCATTCGTTGGCAGAAGGACCAAGCTGACCGCCACCGCAGTGAGGCACCTGTATTCCAGCCAGAATAAAGGGGAAAAGGCCATTGGGTGAGACAATCTTACTAATTTGCTAGAGAACCAGTTCGGATTTAAATGTAACTTTTGTATGACTGAAGCTTTTAGTGATAGGTCTAATGCTTTAATATTTAATAATTTCTGTCCTCCGAATTCATATTAATTATATAAATAGGCCCGTTTTAATTTTGTCTGGCTTGCCATTCCAAATAAAATGTAATATATTTTTCTCATGTAATTTAAAAACTGTTCGCTAGGTGTAGGCAAGACCATAAGCAAATAGGTAAACTGGAATAATACTAAAGAGTTAATCAGGGTGATTTTTCCACAAATTGACGGTATTTACCTTTCCATGGTAGCAAGATTGTATCAATTTTTGCTAACTTTCTATTAACATTTGTTGGAGTGAGATCATTTATTTCATTTGGGATATGTATTCCGAGTATATCCACATCACCATCAGACCATTTTATTGGTAAACAACATGGTAATGTAAAATTTTTATTTTTTTGTGATCCAATACGTAATATAGTACATTTATCATAATTTTGTTGTAATCCACAGGTTAGAAAATGTATCTAGATCCTCTATGAGGCTGTGGAGGAATTAAAGTTGTGGATTTAAAAGAAAACATTAATCATCAGCGTACAATGACACCTTTGTTTTTAAACCCTGGATTTCTAATCCCTTGATATTATTGTTGGATCTGATTTTAATAGCTAACATTTCGATGGCCATAATAAATAGATATGCCGATAGTGGACAACCTTGTTTCACTCCTCTTGACAGTTTAAAACTTTCGGAGAAATAGCCATTATTTACTATTTTACACCTAGGGTTACTATACATGATTTTAACCCATTTTATAAGAGATTCTCCAAAATTGAAATGCTCCAGGCATTTATATATAAACTCCAGTTGTACTTTATCAAATGCCTTTTCAAAGTCTGCAATGAGTTTGACAATGGAGCCCTCTTTGTCTGGAGAAGTAAATGAACTGTTCTAGCACTGTAGAAGCTGTATCTACTACACTTTGTTTCGGGACAAATGGGATCACTCAGAGCTCCAATGCGGCAATTGTTTGCTTGCTGAGGATTATAGGCTTGAGATGGCTTCCTTGATCATGCAGGTCACCAGCCTACGTAAGAAACTGTGGGAAAACGCAGAGTGGAATGTTTACCTTTTCTACGCTGGTAGCTGGACGGCGTTCGTGCTTTTTGGATGCATCTCCGCCTTGTCGTTTGTCGTTATCCAACTGGCCTGTGTTGCCCGGAGTTCGTTCGCCAGGGGAGCCATGTCCTGCCTTTCCTCCCCCATCTGATAGAGGAGTCGAAGGAGCACAGCAAGATGAGCATGGCAATCAACGATGGTTGAATGTCACTAGCCGTGGAAGCCGAAGACGAGAGGCCTGGAGCGGACACAAACAATGAATAGTTTCGCCGCCCTGGAGCCTGATCTTCCTGGCCTTCGTCACTGGGGGTACCTTTGTCTGCAGAAGCTGTGCATCCTACTCCTTCATTCCACAACCTTCCGTCCCTAGATCGGAGGCCTGCTCCAAGGGTCAGGAGCTACGGGCTCAAATGATCCTGTCTCTCGCCCGTGCTTAAAGGGTTCTCATAATCCTGTGAAGCGTGGGAGTGGGCGGATGTCCTTGTCCTTCTCGCCAGCCGTGATTTTGTGCAGCTCCATGGTAAGAAATGTGACAGTTCATGGTGCAAAAACAGTGTCCTATCCCGGAGCTCGAGTAAATTACATTACTAAGCTGGTCCCGAATGTACTATGCCTGGATATGGGCATAGATTCTGTCGTAGTCCATGTGGGTTTTAATGACATTATGAAGGGCATCTCTGAACAGTTGAAACTGTATTTTAAAGAACTTCTTGACTCTCTGCTAGACACTAATAAAAGACCCATCATATCTGGCCCTGTGCCCTTTGTGAATCGTGGTATTGAACGCTTTAGCAGGATTCTTTCTCTTCACAACTGGATACGTGATTATTGCAGCTCAATGAGTCACTTTTGTTTACAATTTTGATACCTTTTGGAAACAAAACACGTTTTATATGATGGGATCTGCCCAAATCATTTGGGTTCCTGGATCCTTTCATGGCAGTATAATGCTGCATTGAGACAATGACTTATCAATGACCCAAGCCCAGCTAAGTTAATCCCTACCACTGTGTAGCTGAGTCGTCATAATGCTTCATCAAATGTACATTATACCAGGGGCATTGGTAGACACAATATAAGTAACCCAATTTATGTCCCTCTAACTCTCCTGAATGCCTCTGCTGATTCTACATCTATTGTATGCAGCAATAATGTGCATATGAACCAGATGTATGATGTTAGCACTGAGGTGGTGTGCCCTAGTAGGAAGTCCACTGTGTGCAGCTCACCCTGCCCTAACATAAATAACATGAGAATATCTACTTCTGCTGAGCTTCCCAGTAAAGCAATGAAAACAAGCAAGCATCCCAGAAAAGTGCTCAAAATAGCCCACGTTAATATATGTAGCTTAAGAAACAAGGTTCAAATAACTTGCTAGTAACAGATGACATTCATATTCTGATTATCTCTGAAACTCACTTAGATATATATATATATAAATATATATATATATATATATATATATACAGTGGGGGAAAAAATATTTAGTCAGCCACCAATTGTGCAAGTTCTCCCACTTAAAAAGATGAGAGAGTGTCACGGGTTCGGCCGAGGCTGCTCCTCCTCCTGGTTCGGGCAGGCTTCGGCGTTCGCCGTCCCCGGAGTACTAGCTGCCACCGCTCTATGTTTCTGTGTTTGATTGCTCTATGTTTCTGTGTTTGATTGCTCTGAGGTGGCCAAGGACCCTTACAACATCATATCACCAACGGCCAGTCCTCCTCTCTCAGTACCGGAACCCAGTGGCATTCGGCTCTCACTCCCGAGGGCATATGACGGTTCTGCAGCCGGGTGTCAGGGATTCCTCCTGCAGGTAGAACTTTACCTTGCCACCATACACCCGGCGCCCTCGGGATACGAGAGCGTCTCCGCCCTCATCTCCTGTCTCTCCGGCAAGGCGTTGGAGTGGGCCAACGCCGAATGGAGGGGAATAGACGCCGCTACCATCACCTACGCGGAGTTCTCCCGCCGCTTCAGGGCTGTCTTCGATCATCCCCCTGAGGGGAAAGCGGCGGGAGAGCGTCTATTCCACCTCCGACAGGGGAATAGGAGCGCACAGGAGTTCGCACTGGAGTTCCGGACACTAGCGGCGGATGCGGGGTGGAATGAGAGGGCCCTCATCGACCAGTACCGGTGTAGTCTACGAGAGGACGTTCGTAGGGAGCTGGCCTGCAGGGACACCAACCTGTCGTTTGACCAGTTGGTGGACATTTCCATCCGTCTGGATACCCTGCTGGCTACCCGCGGACGTCCCGAGTGGGGGTCGTCCAGTCCACCCTCCAGCACCCCCGAGCCGATTCCCATGGAGCTAGGGGGTGCTGGCGCTAGAGAGAGGAGGAGAGGGAACCCGAGGGGGGCCAGCCCCTGCACCACCTGCGGTCGTGGAGGACACACTGCGGCAAAGTGCTGGGGAGGGTCTCCTGGGAGAGGTGACAACAGGCCACGCACTGGGGAGTCATTTCAGGTGAGTAGGCGCCCCACTCACCCAGAGCTCTCTGTTGGTCACATGAGTATTCCTGTGAGGTTTCCACAGGTGGCATCTCATTCCCAGCATAAGGCGCTAGTAGATTCAGGCGCAGCTGGGAACTTTATTGATCGGTCATTTTGTAGTAGGTTAGGGATTCCCCTTCGGCTGGTAGACGATCCATTTCCTGTCCACGCATTAGACAGCCGGCCGTTGGGGTCGGGCCTGATCAGGGAGGTCACAGCACCACTGACGATGACAACGCAGGGGGGTCATGAGGAGATCATTCAGTTTTATCTGATTGACTCTCCTGCGTACCCCGTGGTGTTGGGCCTTCCCTGGTTAAGCACCCATGATCCTACCATAGCGTGGCAACAGAGGGCTCTTATGGAGTGGTCTGCTCAGTGTGTAGGGAGATGTTTAGGTTTTTCCGTAGGGGCGACCTCGGTAGAGAGTCCGAACCAAGTGCCCGCACTGCGCATTCCCCCCGAGTATGAGGATTTAGCACTCGTGTTTAGCAAATCGAGGGCAACACGGCTACCTCCTCATAGACAGGGGGACTGTGCGATAAATCTCCAAACAGGAGCGGCTCTTCCACGGAGTCATGTGTATCCCCTGTCTCAAGAGGAGACAGCGGCTATGGAGACATACATAGCCGAGTCCTTGGCACAGGGATACATACGGTCCTCTACTTCCCCAGTCTCCTCGAGTTTCTTCTTTGTGAAGAAGAAGGACGGGGGATTGCGCCCGTGTATTGATTATCGTAGTCTCAATCAGATCACAGTTAAATACAGCTACCCACTTCCACTGATTGCGACGATGACGGAGTCATTACGCGGAGCGCGATTCTTCACAAAGTTGGATCTCAGGAGAGTGTACAATCTGGTGCGCATTAGGGAGGGGGATGAATGGAAGACAGCATTTAGCACCACCTCGGGTCATTACGAGTATCTCGTCATGCCATACGGGTTTATGAATGCTCCGTCAGTCTTCCAATCCTTTGTTGACGAGATTTTCCGGGACATGCATGGGCAGGGGGTAGTAGTTTACATCGACGACATCCTAGTGTACTCTGCTACTCGAGCCGAGCATGTAGCCTTTGTGCGCCGAGTGTTGAGAAGACTGTTGGAGCATGACTTGTATGTCAAGGCAGAGAAATGCCTGTTCTTCCAGGAGTCCGTCTCCTTTTTGGGTTATCGGTTGTCCGCGTCTGGTGTGGAGATAGAGGTAGACCGGGTATCGGCCGTGCGTAATTGGCAAACTCCAACCACTGTAAAAGAGGTGCAGCAGTTCTTGGGTTTTGCTAATTACTACCGGAGGTTTATTCAGGGTTTTGGACAGGTTGCAGCTCCCATTACGTCCCTGTTAAAGGGGGGTCCGGTTCGTTTGCGGTGGTCGGCTGAGGCGGACAGGGCATTTGTCAAACTTAAGAACCTGTTCACCTCGGCTCCGGTGCTGGCGCATCCGGATCCCTCTTTACCATTCCAGGTTGAGGTAGACGCGTCCGAGACCGGTATTGGGGCAGTCCTGTCACAACGGTCCGGCGTGCCACCTAAACTCCGCCCCTGTGCTTTCTACTCGAAGAAGCTCAGCTCGGCGGAGCGCAACTATGATGTTGGGGACAGGGAGCTGTTAGCCGTAGTCCAAGCCCTAAAGGTGTGGAGGCATTGGCTTGAGGGGGCTCAACACCCTTTCCTCATTCTGACTGATCACCGTAACCTGGAGTACATCCGGGCAGCTAGGAGATTGAACCCTCGTCAGGCTAGGTGGAATATGTTCCTAACCCGGTTTGTTTTTAAGATCACATACATCCCAGGGTCCCAGAATGGTAAGGCAGACGCCCTGTCCCGGCGGTATGACACGGAGGAGAGGTCCAACGAGCCTACTTCCATATTGCCGGAATCTTGTTTGGTGGCTCCGGTAGTATGGGAGGTCGATACGGAAATCGAGCGGGCACTGCGTACCGACCCTACTCCCCCCGAGTGTCCTGTGGGGCGGACGTACGTTCCGCTCGAGGTCCGTGATCGTCTTATTTATTGGGCTCATACATCACCCTCCTCTGGACATCCAGGTATTGGCCGGACCGTGCACTGTCTTAGCATGAAATACTGGTGGCCAACGTTAGCTAGGGATGTGAGGGTTTATGTCTCCTCCTGCTCGGTGTGTGCCCAGTGTAAGGCGCCTAGACATTTGCCCAGGGGTAAGCTACATCCCCTGCCCATTCCACAACGACCATGGTCCCACCTATCGGTGGATTTCGTAACTGACCTACCCCCCTCCCAGGCGAATACCACCATATTGGTCGTTGTGGATTGGTTTTCCAAGGCCTGTCGTCTCCTTCCCATGCCGGGTCTCCCTACTGCCCTACAAACCGCTGAGGCCCTCTTTACCCATGTGTTCCGGCACTATGGGGTCCCCGAGGATATTGTGTCTGACCGAGGTCCCCAGTTCACTTCCAGAGTTTGGGGAGCGTTCATGGAACGGTTGGGGGTCTCGGTAAGCCTTACCTCGGGGTACCACCCAGAGAGTAATGGGCAGGTGGAACGTGTCAACCAGGATGTGGGTAGGTTTTTGAGGTCCTATTGCCGGGACCGGCCGGAGGAGTGGTCGAGGTTCATCCCCTGGGCAGAGATGGCCCAGAACTCTCTCCGCCACTCCTCCACCAACTTAACACCTTTCCAGTGTGTTTTAGGTTATCAGCCGGTCCTGGCACCGTGGCACGAGAGCCAGATCGAGGCCCCTGCGGTGGACGAGTGGATTCGGCGCTCGGAAGAGACGTGGGACGCTGCCCATGTCCATCTGCAGCGTGCCATCCGTCAACAAAAGGCGAGCGCCGATCGCAACCGCAGTGAGGGACCGGTGTACGCACCGGGAGATCGAGTCTGGCTCTCGACTCGAAACCTGCCCCTCCGCCTGCCCTGCCGGAAGCTGGGTCGGCGGTTTGTGGGGCCCTTCAAAGTCCTGAGAAGATTGAACGAGGTGTGTTACAGGTTACAACTGCCAATTGAGTATAAAAATATTAACCCCTCGTTCCATGTGTCTCTTCTCAGGCCGGTGGTAGCTGGCCCACTCCAAGAAGATGAGATAGGAGAGACCCCTCCGCCCCCTTTGGACATCGAGGGGTCCCGGCGTACAGGGTCCGGACCATCTTGGACTCGAGGCGCCGGAGGAGTGGTCTCCAGTATCTCGTGGAGTGGGAGGGGTACGGTCCGGAGGAACGGTGCTGGGTGCCCAGGAGGGACATACTCGATCCTTCCCTCCTGACTGAGTTTCACCATGGGCATCCCACGCGCCCGGGTCCGCGTCCTCCTTGCCGTCCCCGAGGCCGGGGTCGGCGCACGGCTGGAGCCGCGCATCAAGGGGGGGGTACTGTCACGGGTTCGGCCGAGGCTGCTCCTCCTCCTGGTTCGGGCAGGCTTCGGCGTTCGCCGTCCCCGGAGTACTAGCTGCCACCGCTCTATGTTTCTGTGTTTGATTGCTTTTGTCTGTCTGTCACACCTGTGTCTGTTTGGGAGTTGATTACGTGTCTTATAAGTTCCGTGTTGTGATCTAGGGTATTTGTGTGTTGTTATTCTGTTGCCACCGTCTTTGATACGTGTTTGTTTTCCGTGTCATTTTTCCATGTTTAGTGTTTTACGCGTGTGCGTAATTTTCCCTCGCCACTTCGTGTTTTCGAGTTCGGGGTTTGTTCTCTTGTTATTTGAGACAATTAAAAGTCTTGTTGGACTTAACCTCTGTTTCCTGCGCTTGACTCCCCCACCACATCCACGACGGAATAGTGACAGAGAGGCCTGTAATTTTCATCATACGTACACGTCAACTATGACAGACAAAATGAGAAAAGAAAATCCAGAAAATCACATTGTAGGATTTTTTATGAATTTATTTGCAAATTATGGTGGAAAATAAGTATTTGGTCAATAACAAAAGTTTCTCAATACTTTGTTATATACCCTTTGTTGGCAATGACACAGGTCAAACGTTTTCTGTAAGTCTTCACAAGGTTTTCACACACTGTTGCTGGTATGTTGGCCCATTCCTCCATGCAGATCTCCTCCAGAGCAGTGATGTTTTGGGGCTGTCGCTGGGCAACACGGACTTTCAACTCCCTCCAAAGATTTTTTATGGGGTTGAGATCTGGAGACTGGCTAGGCCACTCCAGGACCTTGAAATGCTTCTTACGAAGCCACTCCTTCGTTGCCCGGGCGGTGTGTTTGGGATCATTGTCATGCTGAAAGACCCAGCCACGTTTCATCTTCAATGCCCTTGCTGATGGAAGGAGGTTTTCACTCAAAATCTCATGATACATGGCCCCATTCATTCTTTACTTTACACAGATCAGTCGTCCTGGTCCCTTTGCAGAAAAACAGCCCCAAAGCATGATGTTTCCACCCCCATGCTTCACAGTAGGTATGGTGTTCTTTGGATGCAACTCAGCATTCTTTGTCCTCCAAACACGACGAGTTGAGTTTTTACCAAAAAGTTATATTTTGGTTTCATCTGACCATATGACATTCTCCCAATCCTCTTCTGGATCATCCAAATGCACTCTAGCAAACTTCGGACGGGCCTGGACATGTACTGGCTTAAGCAGGGGGACACGTCTTGCACTGCAGGATTTGAATCCCTGGCGGCGTAGTGTGTTACTGATGGTAGGCTTTGTTACTTTGGTCCCAGCTCTCTGCAGGTCATTCACTAGGTCCCCCCATGTGGTTCTGGGATTTTTGCTCACCGTTCTTGTGATCATTTTGACCCCACGGGGTGAGATCTTGCGTGGAGCCCCAGATCGAGGGAGATTATCAGTGGTCTTGTATGTCTTCCATTTCCTAATAATTGCTCCCACAGTTGATTTCTTCAAACCAAGCTGCTTACCTATTGCCGATTCAGTCTTCCCAGCCTGGTGTAGGTCTACAATTTTGTTTCTGGTGTCCTTTGACAGCTCTTTGGTCTTGGCCATAGTGGAGTTTGGAGTGTGACTGTTTGAGGTTGTGGACAGGTGTCTTTTATACTGATAACACGTTCAAACAGGTGCCATTAATACAGGTAACGAGTGGAGGACAGAGAAGCCTCTTAAAGAAGAAGTTACAGGTCTGTGAGAGCCAGAAATCTTGCTTGTTTGTAGGTGACCAAATACTTATTTTCCACCATAATTTGCAAATAAATTCATTAAAAATCCTACAATGTGATTTTCTGGATTTTTTTTCCTCAATTTGTCTGTCATAGTTGACGTGTACCTCATCTTTTTAAGTGGGAGAACTTGCACAATTGGTGGCTGACTAAATAGTTTTTTTCCACACTGTATATTTGATGATAAAGTGGTGGCTATACAAGGTTATAACATCTACAGAAAATACAGAAATGACAGTGGTGGAGGTGTTGCAGTTTTATATTCAGAACCACATTCCTGTAAATATTAGAGAGGATTTCATGTTAAATACTGTTGAAGTAATATGGCTACAGGTTCATCTGCCTCACCTAAAGCCCATTCTTGTGGGAAGCTGCTATAGACCACCAAGTGCTAACAGTCAGTATCTGGATAACATGTGTGAAATGCTTGATAATGATTAGTGTGTCTAGTTTGAGAAACAGGCGCCTCACAGGTCCTCAACTGGCAGCTTCATTAAATAGTACCCGCAAAACACCAGTCTCAACGTCAACAGTGAAGAGGCGACTCCGGGATGCTGACCTTCTAGGCAGAGTTGCAAAGAAAAAGCCATATCTCAGACTGCCCATCTTAATATTTTCTTTTTATTGGCCAGTCTGAGATATGGCTCAGAACAGGGCAGCACAGAGAGCAAACATGAATAATATGCATGTCAATCTCTCCTGGCTCAAAGTGGAGGAGAGATTGACTTCATCACCACTTGAATTTGTGAGATGTATTGACATGTTGAAAGCACCGAGCTGTTTGTTTAAACGACTAGCACATAGCTCAGACACCCATGCATACCCCACAAGACATGCCACCAGAGGTCGCTTCACAGTCCCCAAGTCCAGAACAGACTATGGGAGGTGCACAGTACTATATAGAGCTATGACTACATGGAAATCTATTCCACATCAGGTAAGTGATGCAAGCAGTAGAATCAGATTTAAAAAACAGATAAAAATATACCTCATGGAATAGCGGGGACTGTGAAGCAACACAAACATAGACAAATGATAACATACGCACTATACAGACACGTTCACATGTATTTTGTGTTGTATATATGTGTTAGTGGAGTAGGGGCCTGAGGGCACACACTTAGTGTGTTGTGAAATATGTTATGAATGTATTGTAATGTTTTTAAAATTGTATAACTGCCTTACTTTTGCCTTGGCAGCAGCTAATGGGGATCCATAAAAAAATACAATAAATACAATACTACTTGAAAAGGTTGTAAACACTATTTTGGTGTTTCAAGTTCTGTTTAGTGTGGAATTAGATACCTTCTCTTTTGGTGTCGTTTCCTCTCTCTAAAGCTTTTAAACACTATTATTGTCACGACTTCCGCCGAGGCTGCCTCCCCTCCTTGTTCGGGCAGGCTTCGGCGTTCGTCGTCACTGGCTTACTAGCCACTGCCGCTCCATTATTCGTCATTCCATTTGTCTTGTCTTGTCAATCACACGCACCTGGTTCTTATCCCCTCATTAGTCTGTGTATGTGTTCCCTCTGCCCCCCTTGTCCTTGTGGGTGATTGTTTATTTGTGAGAGTAGTGTAGCTCGGTGGAGCTACTCGTTCCTTGTTATTGCCGGGATAGGTATTTCCCCTGTGGCTGTTATTGTTGGAGCTACCGTTACCTTGTATTGCCAGTGTAGATTTTCCCCTGTGCCGGTTTCGTTTGTCGCTATCCAGCGCTATTTGTGTACGACGGAATAAACTCTGCATTCGGTGAATACCCTACTGTGCCTGACTCCTTCTATCACACTCATCACAATTATGATGTTTCAAATCCTGTCTAGTGCAGAAATAGATCACTTCTTCTGGAGTATTTTAATGTTTAACATAATTTGCAAGTAAACCCATTTTGTCAGGCATTGATGAGCAAAGTGCTCAATCCACCAGCAGTAACTAGAGGTTTTACAGCAAGCATTGCAGTGTACTGTATTTGCTTCTACCATTTTACTATTTTTTTTAAATGTCACCTTTATTTATACAGATAAGTCAATTAAGAACAAATCTTATTTACAATGATGACCTGTCAACCACATCAATAAACAACACATCAATAAACAACAATTACACTATACATGAAAAGAAAAACACAATCATATGAAACAAACACATTCTTCAGTAAAAAAGCCCTCTAACATCCACCTGAATTGCCCTAGAGGCACCATATCCACCAACTTTAAGGACTTTTGGAGATCATTCCACATGAGGGGCAAAACAACTAAAAGCAGATTTACGTAACTCGGTGGAGATTGAAGGGATCTCCAGGGTTGGCCATCCTTGAGTCCGGGTCTGGTAACTCATACGTCTGAAGGTTAACAATGAGGTAAGGTATGGCAGAAGTTTATGCAAGAGGGCTTTGCATTCATTTAAAAAAGTTATTCAAACATGCATACAACATTGTGTAAAATAATCATAAAGTCTAAACATGTTAAATTACCCTTAATCCTCTAAAAACAGAGCCACATGGCAAGATAGAAAGTGCAAGGAGTTTAAACCAGACTTTCAATGAGTTATGTCACTCAATTTTCTCTATCCTCATAACAGATACTTTCATTTTGAGCAACATATTAAGTTGGATTCAATATTAAGGCTGTAAACCAGTTGCATTTCTTAAACATTTGATTGTATGAGACACAGTCTGCAAATAAATATATATTTTTGTGTTTTGATGCTGCCTTTTCCATGCACTGAAACCCCAAAAAGTGTTTTTACAACACCAATATTCAGATTGAAGAACCACTTTCAGAGTACTTCAATTCTGTTTTAAAACACTTTCTGTTTATCATAACACTTACATTGGGTTTACATTAAAACACCCTCCAAACACCAGATCTCAGGTTAGGCGCACTACTTTTCATGCACAGCAAATTTCTAGTGTTGATTAAGGTGTTAAATTAACACTCATTGGTGTAAAATAACCTCAGAGTTGGTTTTAATAACCAGTGTTGACAGTGTGATTGTGTCAGTGTTACTCTGTGGAGATTAAAACATTCCCACCCATCATTATCATATTTCCCAGCATGTTCTACTGCAGGTAGATTTTTTTGGATTGTTTTTAATATCTGTGATTGATTGATTCATGTTATGCTACTCAAAGATACATAACATACATTTTCCTATTCTAATACAATTAGTTAATTAAATTTTTTGCACCCATTACTGAAATGGTTGTCCTCACAATGTTCCTGACTCTGGTAGTCATTCTGAATGCAGGTTGCAGGTGAATACAAATTACAACTGTTGGATATCCTTCTCTGGCTGGATTCCAATAGGAACTAAGCATCACTATGCAAGCCAGCATAATGTGACTTGCAGGTAGGGTTGCAAAATAGTGATGGTGAAACGAAACATTGAAGCTTTCCAGCCAATTGTGTCGGAAATATGTTCATTACTCAAGACTTTGATCAACACAGGGTACACTAGTGGACTAGTGGTCAAAAAATAATGTATTATTATAGATGTCACACGCTGCAGCGCGGAGTCAGCACTGAGATGTGTTAATAGTTGGTTTGTTGGTGTACAATAATTTTCCCCTAAAATATGTATTATTCAAAATGTTTGAAATTGGGTAAATAATACTAATCATCAAATACAATTTTATTGGTAAAGTGCCGAATACAAAAGGTGTAGACTTTACAGTGCAATGCTTACTTACGAGCCCATTCCCAACAATGCAGAGTTAAAAAAGTAAGACAAATATTTGCTAAATAAAAAGGTAATAGTAACACAATAAAAACAATAATGAGTACCAGTACCGAGTCAATGTGCAGGGGTACGAGGTAATTGAGGTAATAGAGTATGTACATGTGGGTAGGAGTAAACGTGACAAGGCAATCAGAATATATAATAAACAGAGTAGCAGCAGCGTATGTGAAGAGTGTGAAAGTGTGTCTGTGTGTGTGTGTGTGTGTGGCGTCAATATGCATGTTTTTGTGTGTGTGAGCATATGTAGTGTGTGTGTGTGTATGTGTGTGTGTGTCTGTTGGAGTGTCAGTGTAGTTAGTATATGTGAGTGTGTGGGTAGAGTCTAGTGAGTGTGCATAGAGCCAGTGCAAGGGAGTCAGTGCAAAACAACTAAGATAAATCAATAAATAATAAAGGGGGTCATTATAAATAGTCCAGGTTGCCATTTGATTAACTGTTCAGCAATCTTATGGCTTGGGGGTAGAAGATGTTCAGGTGCCTTTTGGTCCCAGACTTGGTGTAGTAGGATTCCATCTTGGTCCTGTATTGATGCTTTGCCTGTTTGATGGTTCGTTGGAGGGCGTAGAAGGATGTCTTATCAGCGTCCGGATTAGTGTCCTGCTCCTTGAAAGTGGCAGCTCTAGCCTTTAGCTCATTGCGGATGTTGCCAGTAATCCATGGGTTCTGGTATTACACTTATTTCTTTGAATATGTTGACTGAAAATGTATGGAGACTTTCTACAGGAAGATTAAAATAAACAGGGACAACATTAGTGTGGCACAACATTTGTGTGTGACTCAACTGGGCTGTGAAACTGCTTTTGTAACTGAGCAGTGAAAGTGCTTCTCTAACTGGGCAGAGCTGAAGGGAAAAACATAAGATTTTTATTGACGAAAAATGGTTACTCCACTCTACGAAGGTTGAGACGGTTGCTTGTCTTGCTGACAATTTCTACTGGTCCACCCAAAAAGCTTTCTACCTCAACCTGTACCAGCTGGTACTGCAGTTTTTGTGCACCAGTAGTGCAGTGGAAGAGGTGAAAAAATAACTGTTGTCTATCAACAATGACAAGCCACCTGGGTCTGACAACTTGGATGGAAAATTATTGAGGATGATAGCGGATCATATTGCCACTGCTATTAGCCATCTCTTTATTCTAAGCCTACAGGAAAGTGTGTGCCCTCAGGTCTAGAGGGAAGCAAAAGTCATTCAGGACCTATCAGCCTTTTACCGACCCTTAGTACACTTTGAAGAAATGGTGTTTGACCAGATACAATGCTATTTCAAAGTAAACAAATGAACAACAGACTTTCAGCACGTTTATATGGAAGGGCATTCAACAAATACGGCACTTACACAAATGACTGATGATTGGTTGAGAGAAATTGATAATAAGAAGATTGTGGGAGCTGTTTTGATAGACTTCAGTGCGGCTTTTGACATTATCGATCATAATCTGCTGCTGGAAAAACGAATGTGTTATGGCTTTACATCCCCTGCTATATTGTGGATTGAGAGTTACCTGTCTAACAAAACACAGAGGGTGTTCTCTTACATAATCCAGGTAGAGTCAGGCATTCCCCAGGGCAGCTGTTTAGGCCCCTTACATTTTTCAATCTTTACTAATGACCTGCCACTGGCACTGAGTAAAGAGCTGCAGTCAGTTTTAGAATGGAAATAAATATTTAAATGAGATGAAGTCCTCTGAGCTCAATGGAGTGAGATCGGTTTTAAGTGAAGCTAGGGCTGACCCCAATGGCTCTCTTTGCTCAAAGAGACTCTGCATCATGTAAGATGTGCTGTTCCAACGTGTCTCAACCTCCTCAACTTTAGCTTCGGCTGATTGATGTCCACGTGTCAGATGTAATACTCATTGCGGCCACCTTCTGCAACTGAGCCTTTGCCTTCTCCTTGGTCTCCTGATATTTCATGCCCACCGTGGTCTTTAAAGCCTGAAAAAGAGAAGAAGAAGAGTGCTTTATTGTTCAATCGGAATTGGACATGTCTTCTGCTTAATCCACACACACAAACACACACCTCCCTATGTGTGTATGTGCCTGTGTGTGTCTCTTCACAGTCCCCACTGTTTCATAAGGTGTATTTTATCTGTTTTTTAAATCAGATTTTTATGCATCTGTTTTGGTGTGTGGTGTCGAGAAAACGTTGCTAATTATGCTGTGAAAACAAGGAAATCCGCTGACGCTGTACTTTGATTATAAAGGTTTATTATATCAGAGTATTTCAGCGTCAATTTACAGATATCTGCAGACATCTGGAGAATAACCGGACCCCAATCTCAAATATGTTATTCTGTCCTCCTTTGTCTTAACTGTGGTATTTATATCCTATGCCCTATGTAACATAATATGGGTGTTTTCCCTACAGACCAATCCCAGGAGGCCACCTAACAGACTTCCTCGGCTTTAGGGTGCCCCTATAGAACAACTCCCCAGATGCTCCCTTTAAGCTTAGTCAACATCCCCTAAATCCATTTGAAACCATTAGCAAAGTCATAAATTCCTCAGATACCACATATTCCCCCCTTCGAGACAAATTAAGTCTCGAAAACAAAAAGAATAGGATTATGACAAATAACAATTTTTCTCTTATTGTGTAACTTTTAACAATAAACCAAAAACACATTTTTCTATGGAGTGTAAATACATTTCTACAAAAAATGAACAAATCTCTATGGAGTGTGAATACATTGCTATGAAATATGAACAAATCTCTATGGAGTGTGAGAGCGAAAAACCTGTCTGGCAGCTTTCTTTCCAAATATCCATCCATCAATCAAGACAGTAAAATTCTCTCACGGCCCCTCTGCCCCAGGCAACCACTTAAGTACTCCAGATCAATTCATACATCTTTATCAATGCATTTTAAACTATTATGCAATTAAATACACATAAAAGCCTCAGCAAACAAAATACAATCAAAAATGTCCACATTCAGGCTGGTCAACCCATCGGACCCTCCTGTGGATTCTCTCTATCCCTGCCTAGACCCAATATCCCTAAGCATCCACGAAATAAACAAAAACATCTGAGATCCCCACATGTACCCAATAACAGCAAATATCATTCTTCAAAAATTTATACAGAAAGAATATGACACAAATTATGTATTACACATGCAAATATGTCTATATATCATTGCAGACACTGGAATGTAGTCCACTACACTTCATCTCCTCAGCAGTATCGACTTCCAATGCATCTTCGATGATGGAATCTGAACCTTTCCACACCTTCCTTGTTCCACTTCCTCCAGTCCCTTCATATTGTCCCTTCATATTGTCCCTTCGTATTGTCCTTTCATATTGTCCATGTTTGAGTATTTGAATCCCCTCTACACATTCCCCCATATGCTTCTGGAAGAAAAGAAAAGACCAAACAGTATCTTTTGCAAAACAACACATTCAAATTAAAACATCAATATCAACTAAAAATACAAAAATGATATATAAAACGAATCACATACCATTTCCCCCCTTTGATTCATCACAAAATACTAAAATCACACTAATATTTAAACCCATTTGAAAAATTCGAAATTGATATCTATCTATCAATACTCCTTTGAGTCTTGACAGAAGGTTAAACCCTCTTATCGTTTCATTTTCAAAACCCTTTAGATTATAGGTCATATTATCTATGTTATCTCCCCATACCATGGAAAAATCCCCACTCTCCTAGACTTATCCTCCAATGGTAGGCTTCCCAGACTATGAAACTTCTCTCTTTCAGAATCAGATTCATCTCTTTCCCCGTGTTTCCCCTCTTTTAATTTAAAACCTCATATGGAAGCTTCAACTTCAACATGTAACAACATCCTTTCCATCCATAGGATAATAATATATTCTCTCTCACCACAAACCCCAGATGTTTCTCTAAAATCCTCAATAGTCACATTACCATGCAAAAACTTATCTTCTTACTAAATTAAACATCAAAAGTTACATTATATTTATCATTACTAACCTTTTGTTCCTGCTTACCCCAAATCATCATATAATCATCACCATCTGATATTCCCCTAAACATCCTCTTTCCATCATATGTTTTATTTCAACAAAAACAGCTTTTAGCCCTCACTGGTTTCCCCTCCAATGCTTCATGAAGCGCTGTTAACTGATTTTCCTTCCCATCTAACAAATTCACATAGGTTAATTCATTTAACCAAGAACAATTAAACCTAGGCCTAAACAAATGCTTCCACAACTACATTATTATCTCTTAATGATTGTTGCTGATACAACAGCCATTATAAAACATTAGATTGACACATACTTGATAGAGGTTTAGCTACCTTCTAAGATTCAACCCCATGTTCCAAGTGCTGAAATTCTCAACAGACATTTACCCTCAAGATTCCTCACTGATCTTACAGTATGAGTTAACTTCTTGAACTAAAGATTCCTACCTGCCCATCCATCTTTAATTTCCAAACAGAAAAATCAAATCCAAAAGCCTTCCATTTAGTTTCTCTCTTCCCTAACGAACTGTATTGATCAGATATATCTTCTTGTCTTCTATTAAAATCAAACAACTCATCCTGTACCTCCATGATAGTATTCTCCCTCTAACATTACTCAAAATAAGTTAGCAATCACTCATAACCCTCTTTCACTTCATATCGTTCTACAAAATATACTTCCTTTCACTAGATGAAACAGCTTCTACTTCTTATCCTCATAACAACACTTCTTCTCCATAATTATCTCTCCATATGGGATGAATCTCACCTCTACACATTCCTTCTCTCACATCTACAAGGAAGATGAGCTGTACCACCCATCCTAACCCTAATGACAGTCTTTTCCTCTAAAATTGGTGCTGGAGCAATTGGCTCCCTTGTAATCAAATGTGATATATTTATAGCTTTAATAACTGTCAATGTTGAAAGAGTTGAATTGCCTCTCACTGTTGTTATAATAGGCTGAAGTGTTGATGTCATTGTTGTTGATTCATCCATTTTCCCTAAAGCTTTGAACTCTTTACTTGTATTTCCATCTATCACCACTAGTGTCACTATATCAACTCTCAGTCCCAACTCTAATCCCTCACTTTCAAACTGTTGATTATAAAAATACATTCATAATCAATTCATTCATTAATCCCCCTGCTGGGAATTGTAAATATAGATACTGCAATCACCCTCAATCTTCATTCTTCTCTTATCATTCAGCAACGCATACTTTCTCAATGCAACTGCTCCTAACAGATCTAAACTCCTACCATATCTATCTTCCCACTGAACTCTAAATTTCCCTTCACCACTGTTCTCTCTCTCTTCCTACTAACATTGAAGCTTAGCTGACTGTCCTAGAGTTCCTTCAACCCTAGTTTTCATAACTTTTTTAGTCTGACTTTTCTCCTTAATTTTTCCCAAAAACGATTTCACTGATTTATCCACAAATTCCTTTCCCACTAATTTTATGATATTTGATCGGAAGTCCCCACCTGCTTGTGACTTTTCACCTGCTTATGACTTCACAAAAACTTGGCAAACGATTGAGCATCTTTTAGCTTAGTTTGACATCTTATTCCCCTCTTGGTGTAGGAATGTAACCAAGAATAACAGTCACCCCTTTTAAACAGTATTTTTCAGACAGATTGTCCTCCTTCCTATGATATAGTCAATCTTTTCAAGCAAATATGGTTCCCAAAAAACCCTACTCCTTTATGATCTTACTCCTTGCAACATTAGCTAACCCCTAGCTTCCTAAATCATCAGACCTAATAGTCCAGAGGCGCTACTATCAACCTCTCATGGTTTCTCCCCAAAATAACAATTGATTCCTACTCTAAGGATTTTTTCTATTGTCTTCAAAACACCTGCTTTTGAAAGTCCTTCAATTTATGGTTCAATCCCTTGGATTGCTTCCTCTTTCAATGGATACTGATTCTTCCAAGGATGTCTTCCTCCTCTTCCTCTTCCTAAGCCTTCTCGTCCTCTTCCTCTCCAATTCTGTGTCTGTCCAGAAACTGGCTGTGAATATGAAACAACTGGTACCGCTATTGGTGGCTGGTACAATTGCGGTTGGAACTGGTCCGGTTGAAGCTGTGGCAGTGATTGTTGATTTGGTTCACACTGATTCTTCATAACCAAAGCTTTCTTCTCCTTCCTATTCTCCCCCCAGTTGTATTTCATCAAGTTTTCTGAGAGTTTCTTGGTCCTGTTCTTTCTAGTTGTTGACATATCGGTATTCTTCAAAGGCTTATATTCTAAATTCTGTCCTCGAATGATCACTGGCATCATCTTCTTACTGGTGCCCTCTTTCCTTGGCCTCAATGTATTATTCTTCTCCAATTCTTGGGATCCTTTTCACAGCAGTTTTTTCTCTTCTTCTGTATCTTCAGCTTCTTGAGTTGTTCTTCCAGTTCTCTTTGTCTCTTCTAAATTATTCCCCTTATCCAGGCATAATACGCATCAGTCTATATCTCTTTCTATTTCTTCTTTGCTAGTCATTGTAGGATAAAATCCTCTTGAATATGAAGCACCTTTAATCTCCAAATATTTATCGCTGTCTTCATCTTCACTTTCATAAGAACTAGAATATCTTGTATTCTTCTTCTTCAAACATCCATCACCCCTTCTTTCCGCCCTGGCCAACCTCCTTCTAATCACAGAGTCATATCCACCCATGATCTCCTCTCAATCACTCTGATCATCATCATCATCATCTTCTTCTTCAAGTTCCATCCTCCTGAACCTCACTCCACCCTTAGTTTCCAGACATCTCGTTTTCTTCCTACTTTTGGAGTTTGGGATTCATCTTTATGGTCGTTTCTGCTTCTCCTCTCTCTATTATTCAATCACTTTCATCATGTTGATGACGTCAGGGTTAAGAATCCCTTCCACTGGCCATGGTTGTTCAATGTCATGCCAACGTTTATTCCCTTTCCCAGATAACCTTGCAATACCATTAACTAAAGGATTACTATTTTCTACTACATCAACAGGAGTAATTACTTTCATAGTTTTTATGTCCTTTTTCCCCCTTGTAACAACTCTTTTATATTCCTTTATTGTAAATTATTTCATTATTTTAGACTATATAGCCTATAGTTCCCTCTTTTTTTTCCCTTTCTTCCCCAAATTAATTAATTAATACATTTATTTTTTAATTTATTCATCAATTTACTTATTTATTCATTTTATTTTATTTTATTTTACCAAATTATTGATTAGTGGCAATCTTACCACATCCAATCAGGAAAGTAAATGAAAGTAGTCAACTTCAGAGCAATCCAAAAAATAAAGACCTCTAATCCTGCAACACTACAAGCACTCACAAACCACATTGCTTAATAAGCACCCAATTACCTTAATTTTACAGAATAATGTCAGTACTCGATTTCCCCCTCAACTCTAATCAAACCCACTCATGCACAAAAACTCCAAAATGCAATTCTTATTTTCATCAATTGATCAGTCTGTTGCCAAGTCCTTGTCAAATTGTCATAACATCAAATATGCTAGGCAACCAAAATATCCTCTATGGGAAGGTACATTTTGTAAATAGAACAGTACTGGCCTTGATTTGACTTGATCCGTTGCAGCACATTCTGTCGCGTCCTCCTCCTTCTCGTCTCTCACATGACAAAAGAACAAAGAAACAGACAATAATTTAGTAGTTTATGCACTCACTGAGTTATTTCAACCATTCAATACTCCTCTAGTCACATTCGCTCAAAGAAATAATCAAACAACTTAACTCAAGAATAGTATAAATAGCTCAACATTTTATATATTTATTTAATTTTTTTATTTTATTTTTTATCCGTCAACATATCTCTTTCATTTATCAATTCAATAGATCTCAACAAATAGTTTCATCATTAAGCAACAGCCTATTTAACAAACAGAACATTCTATTCGTGTTCAAATCTCCCCCACTCCCTGTCTGTCTGCTCTGTTCTGAGTCTGCGTCTCCCAGCAACTCAGTGCAGGCAGAGGAGTGGCACATTTGCGCTTACGTAACTCTAAAGCCATAAAATCACACGCATGCGTAGTACATTCACCACTGCGATTTCAGAGTGGAGGGAGCTCTCCCCCAGCTCTCTCCAAGCCTAAACAACAGAAAGTAGACAGTCCCGCTGTACTTCCTCTCTTTTACCCCCATAGACAAACAGTAACACTTAACATAGCTCACAAACCAACCTAAAACATTGAACACAAATCCTACTTTCTTCTACACACATACACATACATACAGTTTAAGAGGCTTATCCCAGTCCTATGGACCCCTAAGGCAGTATGCTACCTCCATTGCGCCATATAATTCCATTGTTCCTAAATTTCTGCTACCACGAGTTCCGCGGACATCCGATGAGCGGTCACATCAATCATATACTTTGTCAACCATATGTTGAGAGGTAACTTGCAACCGAATATATATACCACAACCTCAAGCCCCCTAGGACTTACCTAAATACACCTAACGTGCTTTTAGGATTTTCGGCCCATCCTAATGATCGCCTCCTTAGAGGGCTTCCATAGATTCGCAATGGCCTAATTTGTATACATTTACCTTAGTTCCTGGCCTTATTCCTTCATTGTATTCTTTTTGAATTTTATTCAAGCAAAATATCCCTATAGACACTCCCCCTTTTTGCGTTGTTTACCAGCGCAAACAAATTTAGAACGGACTCCTATCCCACAGCAAATAACAGCAAAGCACACACGCAAGTTCTTAACGGTGCATTCATTCAACGCACACACACAGACACACGAACTGACCAGTGCCCAAAGTAGTGAGAAAACTCACCCTTATCTGCCGGACTCTGGAGCGAAAGTCAGCTCGGCGCCCATGAATGGAACGCTGAGAAAAGACGCATCACGACCAATAACTCGTCGCCATTTTGTGGTGTCGAGAAAACGTTGCTAATTATGCTGTGAAAACAAGGAAATCCGCTGACGCTGTACTTTGATTATAAAGGTTTATTATATCAGAGTATTTCAGCGTCAATTTACAGATATCTGCAGACATCTGGAGAATAACCGGACCCCAATCTCAAATATGTTATTCTGTCCTCCTTTGTCTTAACTGTGGTATTTATATCCTATGCCCTATGTAACATAATATGGGTGTTTTCCCTACAGACCAATCCCAGGAGGCCACCTAACAGACTTCCTCGTCTTTAGGGTGCCCCTATAGAACTACTCCCCAGATGCTCCCTTTAAGCTTAGTCAACATCCTCTAAAACCATTTGAAACCATTAGCAAAGCCATAAATTCCTCAGATACCACAGGTGCATAACAGATCGCAAATCGATTGTAAAGCTTCTTCTCTTTTGAATCATAGTGTTGCCATTGGAAGGAAATGATGACAGACTCCCCAGGCCACTTAGGTAGGTGACACATAACCCCAAAATTGCTCTTCTTCCTGTGCTGCATCTGTGGCCGTGTTCACACATCAGTTGTGCAGCATCAGGTGTTTTTGATAGTACAGTGAGGGAAAAAAAGTATTTGATCCCGTGCTGATATTGTACGTTTGCCCAATGACAAAGAAATGATCAGTCTATAATTTTAATGGTAGGTTTATTTGAACAGTGAGTGACAGAATAACAACCAAAAAATCCAGAAAAAAGCATGTCAAAAATGTTATATACAGTGAGGGAAAAAAGTATTTGATCCCCTGCAGATTTTGTACGTTTTCCCACTGACAAAGAAATGATCAGTCTATAATGTTAAAGGTAGGTTTATTTGAACAGTGAGAGAGAGAATAACAACAAAAAAATCCAGAAACACGCATGTCAAAAATGTTATAAATTGATTTGCATTTTAATGAGGGAAATAAGTATTTGACCCCCTCTCAATCAGAAAGATTTCTGGCTCCCAGGTGTCTTTTATACAGGTAACGAGCTGAGATTAGGAGCACACTCTTAAAGGGAGTGCTCCTAATCTCAGCTTGTTACCTGTATAAAAGACACCTGTCCACAGAAGCAATCAATCAATCAGATTCCAAACTCTCCACCATGGCCAAGACCAAAGAGCTCTCCAAGGACGTCAGGGACAAGATTGTAGACCTACACAAGGCTGGAATGGGCTACAAGACCATCGCCAAGCAGCTTCGTGAGAAGGTGACAACAGTTGGTGTGATTATTTGCAAATGAAAGAAACACAAAATAACTGTCAACCTCGGCCTGGCGCTCCATGCAAGATCTCACCTCGTGGAGTTGCAATGATCATGAGAACGGTGAGGAATCAGCCCAGAACTACATGGGAGGATCTGGTCAATGATCTCAAGGCAGCTGGGACCATAGTCACCAATAAAACAATTGGTAACACACTACGCCGTGAAGGACTGAAATCCTGCAGCGACCGCAAGGTCCCTCTGCTCAAGAAAGCACATATACAGGACCATCTGAAGTTTGCCAATGAACATCTGAATGACTCAGAGGAGAACTTGGTGAAAGTGTTGTGGTCATATGAGACCAAAATCGAGCTCTTTGGCATCAACTCAACTCGCCGTGTTTGGAGGAGTAGGAATGCTGCCTATGACCCCAAGAACACCATCCCCACCGTCAAACATGGAGGTGGAAACATTATGCTTTGGGGGTGTTTTTCTGCTAAGGGGACAGGACAACTTCACCGCATCAAAGGGATGATGGACAGGGCCATGTACCGTCAAATCTTGGGTGAGAACCTCCTTCCCTCAGCCAGGGCATTGAAAATGAGTCGTGGATGGGTATTCCAGCATGACAATGACCCAAAACACACGGCCAAGGCAACAAAGGAGTGGCTCAAGAATAAGCATATTAAGGTCCTGGATAGGCCTAGCCAGTCTCCAGACCTTAATCCCATAGAAAATCTGTGGAGGAGGCTGAACGTTCGTGTTGCCAAACGTCAGCCTCGAAACCTTAATGACTTGGAGAAGATCTGCAAAGAGGAGTGGGACAAAATCCCTCCTGAGATGTGTGCAAACCTGGTGGCCAACTACAAGAAACGTCTGACCTCTGTGATTGCCAACAAGGGTTTTGCCACCAAGTACTAAGTCATGTTTTGCAGAGGGGTCAAATACTTATTTCCCTCATTAAAATGCAAATCAATTCATAACATTTGTGACATGCGTTTGTCTGGATTTTTTTGATGTTATTCTGTCTCTCACTGTTCAAACAAACCTACCATTAAAATTATAGACTGATCATGTCTTTGTCCGTGGGCAAACGTACAAAATCAGCAGGGGATCAAATACTTCTTTCCCTCACTGTATTGATTTGCATTTTAATGAGGGAAATAAGTATTTGACCCCCTCTCAATCAGAAAGATTTCTGGCTCCCAGGTGTATTTTATACAGGTAACAAGCTGAGATTAGGAGCACACTCTTAAAGGGAGTGCTCCTAATCTCAGTTTGTTACCTGTATAAAAGACACCTGTCCACAGAAGTAATCAATCAATCAGATTCCAAACTCTCCACCATGGCCAAGACCAAAGAGCTCTCCAAGGATGTCAGGGACAAGATTGTAGACCTACACAAGGCTGGAATGGGCTACAAGACCATCGCCAAGCAGCTTGCTGAGAAGGTGACAACAGTTGGTGCCATTATTCGCAAATGGAAGAAACACAAAATTAACTGTCAATCTCCCTCGGCCTGGGGCTCCATGCAAGATCTCACCTCGTGGAGTTGCAATCATCATGAGAACAGTGAGGAATCAGCCCAGAACTACACGGGAGGATCTTGTCAATGATCTCAAGGCAGCTGGGACCATAGTCACCAAGAAAACAATTGGTAACACACTATGCCGTGAAGGACTGAAATCCTGCAGCGCCCACAAGGTCCCCCTGCTCAAGAAAGCACATATACAGGCCCGTCTGAAGTTTGCCAATGAACATCTGAATGATTCAGAGGAGAACTAGGTGAAAGTGTTGTGGACAGATGAGACCAAAATGGAGCTCTTTGGAATCAACTCAACTCACCGTGTTTGGAGGAGGAGGAATGCTGCCTATGACCCCAAGAACACCATCCCCACCGTCAAACATGGAGGTGGAAACATTATGCTTTGGGGGTGTTTTTCTGCTAAGGGAACAGGACAACTTCACCACATCAAAGGGACGATGGACAGGGCCATGTACCATCATATCTTAGGTGTGAACCTCCTTCCCTCAGCCAGGGCATTGAAAATGGGTCGTGGATGGGTATTCCAGCATGGCAATGACCCAAAACACATGCCCAAGGCAACAAAGGAGTGGCTCAAGAAGAGGCACATTAAGTTCCTAGAGTGGCCTAGCCAGTCTCCAGACCTTAATCACATAGAAAATCTGTGGAGGGAGCTGAAGGTTCGAGTTGCCAAACGTCAGCCTCTAAACCTTAATGACTTGCAAAGAAGAGTGGGACAAAATCCCTCCTGAGATGTGTGCAAACCTGGTGTCCAACTACAAAAAACGTCTGACCGCAGTGATTGCCAACAAGGGTTTTGCCACCAAGTACTAAATCATGTTTTGCAGAGGGGTCAAATACTTATTTCCCTCATTAAAATGCAAATCAATTTATAACATTTTTGACATGCGTTTTTCTGGATTTTGTTGTTGTTATTCTGTCTCTCACTGTTCAAATAAACCTACCATTAAAATTATAGACTGATCATGTCTTTGTCAGTGGGCAAACGTACAAAATCAGCAGGGGATCACATCCTGTTTCCCTCACTGTATGTCCACATCACAAGGGATGTAAAATGGTTATACATCCATTGTGGTGCGGACACACTATCAAAAACATACGATGTCGCACCACTGACCTGAATTTCAAAGCTAGTGTAAACACAGATAGTGTTTCTCTCAGCAACTGTGTATGTACAGTGGGGAGAACAAGTATTTGATACACTGCCGATTTTGCAGGTTTTCCTACTTACAAAGCATGTAGAGGTCTGTAATTTTTATCATAGGTACACTTCAACTGTGAGAGACGGAATCTAAAAAAAAATCCAGAAAATCACATTGTATGATTTTTAAGTAATTAATTTTCATTTTATTGCATGACATAATTATTTGATCACCTACCAACCAGTAAGAATTCCGGCTCTCACAGACCTGTTAGTTTTTCTTTAAGAAGCCCTCCTGTTCTCCACTCATTACCTGTATTAACTGCACCTGTTTGAACTCGTTACCTGTATAAAAGACACCTGTCCACACACTCAATCAAACAGACTCCAACCTCTCCACAATGGCCAAGACCAGAGAGCTGTGTAAGGACATCAGGGATAAAATTGTAGACCTGCACAAGGCTGGGATGTGCTACAGGACAATAGGCAAGCAGCTTGGTGAGAAGGCAAGAACTGTTGGCGCAATTTTTTGAAAATGGAAGAAGTTCAAGATGACGGTAAATCAACCTCGGTCTGGGGCTCCATGCAAGATCTCACCTCGTGGGGCATCAATGATCATGAGGAAGGTGAGGGATCAGCCCAGAACTACACGGCAGGACCTGGTCAATGACCTGAAGAGAGCTGGGACCACAGTCTCAAAGAAAACCTTTAGTAACACACTACGCCGTCATGGATTCAAATCCTGCAGCGCACGCAAGGTCCCCCTTCTCAAGCCAGCGCATGTCCAGGCCTGTCTGAAGTTTGCCAATGACCATCTGGATGATCCAGAGGAGGAATGGGAGAAGGTCATGTTGTCTAATGAGACAAAAATAGAGCTTTTTGGTCTAAACTCCACTCGCCGTGTTTGGAGGAAGAAGAAGAAGAATGAGTACAACCCCAAGAACACCATCCCAACCGTGAAGCATGGAGATGGAAACATCATTCTTTGGGGATGCTTTTCTGCAAAGGGGACAGGACGACTGCACCGTATTGAGGGAGGATGGATGGGGCCATGTATCGCGATATCTTGGCCATCAACCTCCTTCCCTCAGTAAGAACATTGAAGATGGGTCGTGGCTGGGTCTTCCAGCATGACAACGACCCGAAACACACAGCCAGGGCAACTAAGGAGTGGCTCCGTAAGAAGCATCTCAAGGTCCTGGAGTGGCCTAGCCAGTCTCCAGACCTGAACTCAATAGAAAATCTTTGGAGGGAGCTGAAAGTCTGTATTGCCCAGCGACAGCCCCGAAACCTGAAGGATCTGGAGAAGGTCTGTATGGAGGAGTGGGCCAAAATCCCTGCTGCATTGTGTGCAAACCTGGTCAAGACCTACAGGAAACGTATGATCTCTGTAATTGCAAACAAAGGTTTCTGTACCAAATATTAAGTTCTGCTTTTCTGATGTATCAAATACTTATGTCATGCAATAAAATGCAAATTAATTACTTAAAAATCATACAATGTGATTTCCTGGATTCCGTCTCTCACAGTTGAAGTGTACCCATGATAAAAATTACAGACCTTCTTTGTAAGTAGGAAAACCTGCAAAATCGGCAGTGTATCAAATACTTGTTCTCCCCACTGTATGTTTGGTGTTGTTCATAATATCAGAAGATTTGTTCCTTTTGTAACTAAATTAATATATTATATCTATTCAGCAAAGTTCAGCTCATACTCACTGATGGACTTTGAAACTGGCAAGATCGCAGATGTCCAGCTTGTACAAGCGAGTGTTCCCATCTATGATACATATCCCACCTATGTTACCTATCCCACCAATGATATTGTTATCCAGCAGCTCCACTTGCCTATTGTTACATCCTACTAGGTGGACTCCAACATATTCCAGACATGGCCTGGGTGGTGTAGATGGTGACCATGTCCTCAGTGGACAGGCCTTGTCTGGCTAGGACAGTCAAGTCCTGAAGTCCATGCAAGAGGAGCATCCTGGGATCGTCCATTACTTTGATTCATTGCATGTGGCTGAAGGTAAGACGTTGCGCTTGATTTTAACTTTACAAGTACAATGCCACCAATGGAATAGTTTAAAAAGTGTACTCACTCTGCTCACCTGTCAAGCTAAAGCAAGCATTAATTCCCTAATTTTTTTAATTGTGTTTGATAAAAGAAAATATGCTGCTGAGTCACAGTATGTAACTTCCAATGTAATCTTATTGTTAATCCTACCTTATTAGGTGTCACCAGAAAAGTAGAAGCAGTGGCCAGGGACAAAGAGCGCCAGTCCGTGAAGAAGTGGATTCAGAGCATTACAAACCACCTGTACTGGTCGGTGTGCAATGTGGCAAGTGGGGTAGAGAGTCTTGTTTTTCATCCTTTGTAATGCGTAATGATTACTGTCTAACCCATTTACCTAAACAAACCCTTATAATTTTAGGCTGTACCTGGCAGCATTACACTTTAATGAGAATGCAAACTGCAGCTAGGCTACAACTGCAGAGGGACTGCTGCGTTTCGTGGGTCAGCTTTCCCAAGGCCAAAAAGGGGAAGCATTCCGTGAAGCATGTAAAAACTCCCCCAACATACCGTAAATTCCAATTGTTTATTTATAATCTGTTAAATCATTTCAGATACACAAACATTCAAAAAATAAACATGATTTTTTATATGCATATTTCCTGTAGACTACATTTCTAACATCTGTGGTCTTCTGTAGCTCAATTGGTAGAGCATGGGGCTTGTAACGCCAGGGTAGTGGGTTCGATCCCTGCGATCACCCATACGTAAAAATGTATGCACACATGACTGTAAGTTGCTTTGGATAAAAGCGTCTGCTAAATGGCATATTACCTCCAGAAAAGACACTGAAATACTGTAGCATCATAACTTAAGTAAAGGAAATTAACTACCCCTTAATCTACCATTATCCTTTTAACAAACATTACAGGCTACAGACAGGCTGCTGGGTCTCCTCTTCAATGAGGTAATCCCTGATCCAGCACCATATGTGGAGAAGGTGTGTGAGCTCTCAATCCCAGAACCCCTGTGTGCCCAGTACGAGAGACCTGACAAGGAGGAAGCCGTCGCTGGATTGGTGTCCTGCTTCAGCAATGCAGGTGGAAAGTGAAGACTCTGGTCTCTATAGACTCTTCCATCAAAGTCACCAGAAGTATGTTAGTTTCCAATGCATGTTCCATGTTTAAACGTCTGTTAATGACGAAGATGATTAAGCTAAAAGTGGTACGCACACACATGCACGCGCCCACACATGCATGCACACACAAGTACCCAAGAAGAAAGCGAGAAGAGAAGACGCTAGGATTATGCAATTGAGAAAACTTAAAAGGCTGTGCAGCCAGGAGAAGTCAGAAACAGGAAATATCCTGTGTAGACTCCATCAGCGTCGGAGGAATACACATGACGGTATCACCATCCTGTTCCTCCTGCCCAGGAACCCCCAGCATCAGCACAAAGATCTCAGATTGGCCAAATACCTGAAGCGACTATATATTTTTATTAGTCCATCATCAATACAAGATACTGGATAACAATAAAGATCTCCATGTCATATGTGCTATGTAATACTATTCTGCAAATAACACCCAAGATTAGGTGATAAAATAATCGGATATTTTATGTAATGTTCTCAGCCGCCACCAGAACCATCAGTATGCCATCAGCACCGCCAGTATGTCACCTGCCTGCCACCAGCACTTCCTGTCATGATTTAACTAGATAGGAACCCAAATGCAGACAACTACACCGAGCCAGAGAAAGTGTAACAGGTTTATTTACAACGTGCAATTGTCCAGGTTTCCAAAAATAGGGGAAGAGCAAGTCCAGGTTTACAGGGATGTAACAGATCCAGGTTCTGAGCAGGAGTGGTACCGTAACGTCCTAGTGTCCGTGGTGAGTCCAAAAGGGAGATCCGGTAGTGGAAAGCAGGATGGTGGTGGCAGGAGTGAAGCGGAGGCAGGAGTCAGGTTCCAATAATCTGTGGCACAGGAAAAAAATAAATAGAACAGGCCAAAAACACAAAGCGCGAAAACAAGCAGGTTGAGTCAACAGCGAGACTAACATGGTCGTCTTGACTATGATCTGACGATGAGTGGCAAGTTTGACCGGGTCTTAAAGGCTGAGGTGATTATGGTGAATGAGCTGCAGCTGGAACCCTGACTCCCGCACACCAGACTTCACTCCTGCAATCAAGGACAGACAGAGGGGAGGGAGAGAGCAGAGAGAGAGCTACCTAGCAGCAGTAGGCCTAACACTTCCAGCGTTCCACCCACCCTCCAACAGCCACTTCTTGCCATGTGATCCTTACAAGTGAGTTGTACAGTATTTGTAATTTTCATTTAGGATAATCTCTACATGTATCTTGAAAATGTACCCTGTTGTACATGTCTAGCCCTCTGATAGATGTGCACCAGTGTGACGCATGTAGGAAAACTTTGGTACCACCTAGGGCTGTTATGGTGACCGTATTACCGCCACACCGGCGGTCATGAGTCATTATGGCAGTCAAATTCCACATTACCGTTTAATCACGGTAATTAGGCTTCTAATCAAACACTTCATGAGAGCCCATGAGCTCATGTTGCGCAACATTTCTATAGGCTATGCAATTGTATGAGAAAACAGAGGGATGGCCTCTATTAAAAAAAGGAGGATCCCATCAGCTTTCTATAGGCTAGGCCTACTATATTTATTTCTCAACTTTCCTAATATTAAGCACATTGCTTCTCTTTACAACAGGAGTATAGCCTACCTGGCTGGCATGAAAATGAACCACGGGAAAAGCGTCCTCCATTCGCTATTTAAGTGCATAGATGACATGTATTTTTTCCGTTGCCACTGTTTCGAGACAGGTGCATGATAATGGTCCATTCTAAATCAAAACAAAAATTTCAGACATACATTATTTAGTATATTTAAGGACAAGAATAAATCGAGAATAGTGTGATGGGTGACAATATTAGTCTATCACTTGTGAATTATATATTATCACTTGTGAATGAGGCGCACACCTCATGTAGCCTAGACCATAGGCCTATATGTTTTGCTAAGGTTTGTATCACAACTAAAGTGGCCAAATAACTTTTTAGAATTAAGCACATTAATCCACTTTACAATGGGTGTAGAGCCTAACTGCCATACATACGCAGGGCGTCAGTTTCAAGTTTGGAGAAGATCATTTTCACCATAAAAGCATTACATGCATAATGGCATTTGTGGTCACGTTTGAGAAAGGTGTTTTCCTGCTAATGGAACATTCACGCTTATAGCCTACTGCTGTGTGCGCATTGCTGCGCTTATGATGTGAAGAAATAGACTAATAGTTTATCAATTTTGTGGTCCTCTGTAGCGCAGCTGGTAGAGCACGGCGCTTGTAATGCCAAGGTAGTGGGTTCGATCCCCGGGACCACCCATACACAAAAATTTATGCACGCATGACTATAAGTCGCTTTGGATAAAAGCGTCTGCTAAATGGCTTATTATTATTATATTTTAAGCTAAACGTTCTCATCTGTTGCGTCAGGCTCATTGCTTAAAACATTTTTTTTTTATGCTAGTGGTTGTATTAATTTGGGATCTATTGCATCCCACAACTGTCCAAGACTGTGTTTGGAATATTAATTTATCGCACGTAATAGGTCAACTTGTGTACTGTGGTGGATAGTAGATTGACATAGGCTAGTGCTTTTGCTTTTTGTTAGGCGTACTCATCTTGTTGGCTGACAAAAAGTAAATGTGGACAGTTTCTCCAATATCTTTAATATGCGCATCAGAATTGGATAAGGACTTGTTCAGTTGCATCCCCTGTGTCTGTTTTCACTTGTAGCCTGTGAGAAAGACCTGATCACGTTATGGAGAGCCATATGAGTGAGAGGTGCTTCAGCATGCAGACGGGAGAAGGGAATTATAAATATTATATTCAGTCCAAAGGCACCCCGGCCACTGGCCGCAAAAGGCATTGATTTGCTAGGTGGCATTACGGCCACACAAAGGGGAGGCAGCCGGGAAAATATCCTTTCTATTTTATTCAGCTGTCAATTGTATTCTTCATACTATAAAATAATATAAAACAATGCCATGGAATTCTAAGCAAATCGTGTCTGCTATATGAACTAGTGTAGCCCACAGCCATATGGCATAGCCAGATCAGGGCCTAACATAAGGACAACTCAAGAGTATGCTATTCTGTTCTTCTGAAATAGACTACATTTTCTTCATATTATGTTTCTTTAGACCTGTCTAAAATAAATAATGGATTTATTGTGATGGTGTAGGCTATATTACATGGATTTATTATACTTTTTTAAATGTAGATGTTCCAAAGGTCTGCATCAGTGGCTCGTAGGTTATGCGTGGAAGCCAGTAGATGCTAAATGTGTTTATGCTAATTAACGGCCAATTACCGTGAGATCGGGCAGTTATTTGCTTGACAATCACCGGCTGTCAAAATGTCATGACCGCCACAGCCCTAGTACCACCTGCCCCCAATCCTGTCTGATGCCAGAGGTTATCCTGGACACCACAGTAACTTCCTTGTAGGACAGCCTGATTCCTCATCAACTCTCCTGGCATCACATGTGAAGTGAGTATTCATTCATACAACATTAAAGCACACAATAAACCGTTTTTGTTGTAATGTTTTAACTACAGTATGCTCAGTTCTCTGGTTCAATAGTCTAAAGCAGGATTTCCCAAACTTGGTCTTGCCCAGTCAAGTTATTACTCAATCACAACATAAGCAAAAAAGAAGAATTGAAGAACTGAAGCCCTCTTCAGTATATGTATAGATTCCATTTTCAGTTCAGATTAATGTGTAACTCCATGCGTCTACTATTTGTGTTTACAGCTAAGACCCCTCACCATGTGCCCTCATCCACTGGAGCATTGAATGTTTCCTCTCCAAGCGCTGTGAGTAGCCCTGTCAATTTTCTTTAATTACTGTATGAACAGACAGTAAAATTCACTAACACAATCACATTATTACACATCAATGAGATTTTACTCCTTGCTTGGACTAAAGTCATTAATTCATAGCTTTTGTCTAACTGTGTTGTGTACTGTTTGTTTGTGTTCCCAGTCAAATCCTTTCCTGCCCTCAGCAGAACTGTTGAGCTCTACTCAAACACCCTCCATCCATGATGAGCCTGTCGTGTCCTGAAGTCAAGCCTCTGAAGACATCAACCCCTGTCCTGTCGTGTCCTGAAGTCAAGCCTCTGAAGACATCAAGTCGAAAAGTGCAAATCAGTCCCAGAACAACAGCAAAGGAAGTATCTATATCCACAGTAAAACGAGCCCTATATCGACATAACCTGAAAGGCAGCTCAGCAAGAAAAAAGCCACTGCTCCAAAACCGGCATAAAAAAGCCAGACTACGGATTGCAACTGCACAGGGGGACAAAGATCGTGCTTTTTGGAGAAATGTCCTCTGGTCTGATTAAACAAAAATAGAACTGTTTGGCCATAATGACCATCGTTATGTTTGGAGGAAAAATATGGACGCTTGCAAGCAGAAGAACACCATCCCAACCGTGAAGTACGGGGGTGGCAGCATCATGCTGTGGGGGTGCTTTGCTGCAGGAGGGACTGGTGCACTTCACAAAATAGATGGCATCATGAGGAAGGAAAGTGATGTGGATATATTGAAGCAACATCTCAAGACGTCAGTCAGGAAGTTAAAGCTTGGTCGGAAATGGGTCTTCCAAATGGACAATGACCCCAAGCATACTTCCAAAGTTCTGGCGAAATGGCTTAAGGAGAACAAAGTCAAGGTATTGGAGTGGCCATCAAAAATCCCTGACCTCAATCCTATAGAAAATGTGTGGGCAGAACTGAAAAAGCGTGTGCGAGCAAGGAGGCCTACAAACCTGACTCAGTTACACCAGCTCTGTCAGGAGGAATGGGCCAAGATTCACCCAACTTATTGTGGGAAGCTTGTGGAAGGCTACCCAAAACGTTTGACCCAAGTTAAACAATTTAAAGACAATGCTACCAAATATTAATTGAGTGTATGTAAACTTCTGACCCACTGGGAATGTGATGAAAGAAATAAAAGCTAAAATAAATAATTCTCTCTACTATTATTCTAACATTTCACATTCTTAAAATGAAGTGGTGATCCTATCTGACCTAAGACAGGGAATTTTTACTGGGATTAAATGTCAGGAATTGTGAAAAACTGAGTTTAAATGTATTTGGCTTAGGTGTATGTAAACTTCCGACTTCAACTGTACATACATTCTGGTCATGTCCAAAGTTGAAAGTGTATTAGGATGATGTTCATACAGCTTTAAATTAGTTGTACCATGTAGAAATACCACAACACCCCCTGGTGACTCTTCTGGGGGCGATTTCAGAGGACATAGAGGGAATGGGTCAGAACTATCTTTTGCAGATTTTGCTCACAGCCGCCATAAAAGGCATTACAATTAATTAGTTTAAACCCATCCCCCCAATATATAACTTGTGGCTGCAAAAGGTTTGGGAGCTGTATGAGATGAAATAAATAACACACTCACTTAGATTACAAAGACATACATTTATTAAAAGATGAAGCCCAGTAATGAGACCATTAATGGCATGAAATAAAGCACCCCTTTTGTTTTGTATTTGAACTTTTTTGTGTGTGGATTTGGGTGTCTGTTTGTGTCTTTTTTCAATTGCTCTTTTTGTTTATAATAATGATTATCCCACCCCTTTAGAGATTTTTTCTATTTCACTCCGTGCTTGGACTAAAGTCATTGATTCATAGCTCGTTTGTCTAACTGCGTTGTGTACTTGTTTCACTCTGTGGTGAAAGGTGGCAGAGATAGAGTGGTGTTTGCCACACCATGAGACATCCCGAAAATCGGTCTACTCATGTAAATGCCTGTAGCGTCCGAATGGTTTGACCTAAAACCTATTATGACCTCTCTATGGAAAGGGGAGACTCTCACGAACACGATGTTCTCTGTTTTGCTCTACAACCCCCACAAGTGTCACGGGACTCATCTGAAGGTAACAATACCGGTAAAAATAAAGAAAGAATGGAAGTATGAAGGTAGTTTTGTGCCTACCCCCAAAAAGGGGTTAAATATGTGTAAAAAAAAATATATATATATATATATATATATATATATATATATATACTTTATATATACACTACATGTCAAAAGTTTTAGAACACCTACTCATTCAAGTGATTTTCTTTATTTTTTACTATTTCCTACATTGTAGAATAATAGTGAAAACATCAAAACTATGAAATAACACATATGGAATCATGTAGTAACCAAAAAAGTGTTAAATAAATCAAAATATATATTTATATTTGAGATTCTTCAAATAGCCACCCTTTGCCTTGATGACAGCTTTGCACACTCTTGGCATTATCTCAATCAGCTTCATGAGGTTGTCACCTGGAATGCATTTCAATTAACAGTTGTGCCTTCTTAAAAGTTAATTTGTGGAATTTCTTTCATTCTTAATGTGTTTGAGCCAACCAGTTGTGTTGTGACAAGGTAAGGGGGGTATACAGAAGATAGCCCTATTTGGTAAAAGACCAAGTAAATATTATGGTAAGAACAGCTCAAATAAGCAAAGAGAAACAACAGTCCATCATTACTTTAAGACATGAAGGTCAGTCAACACGGAAGATTTCAAGAACTTTGAAAGTTTCTTCAAGTGCAGTCTCAAAATTCATCAAGCGCTATGATGAAGCTTTCATGAGGACCACCACGGGAAAGGAAGACCCAGAGTTACCTCTGCTGCAGAGGATAAGTTCATTAGAGTTACCAGCCTCAGAAATTGCAGCCCAAATAAATGCTTCACAGAGTTCAAGTAACAGACACATCTCAACATCAACTGTTCAGAGGAGACTGTGTGAATCAGGCCTTCATTACATTTACATTTTAGTCATTTAGCAGACGCTCTTATCCAGAGCGACTTACAGGAGCAATTAGGGTTAAGTGCCTTGCTCAAGGGCACATTTACGTCATTTAGCAGACGCTCTTATCCAGAGCGACTACAAATTGGTGCATTCACCCTATAGCCAGTGGGATAACCACTTTACAATTATACTTTTTTTTTTTTTTGGGGGGGGGGGGGGGGTAGAAGGATTACTTTATCCTATCCCAGGTGTTCCTTAAAGAGGTGGGGTTTCAAATGTCTCCGGAAGGTGGTGAGTGACTCCGCTGTCCTGGCGTCGTGAGGGAGCTTGTTCCACCATTGGGGTGCCAGAGCAGCGAACAGCTTTGACTGGGCTGAGCGGGAACTATGCTTCCGCAGAGGAAGGGGAGCCAGCAGGCCAGAGGTGGATGAACGCAATGCCCTCGTTTGGGTGTAGGGACTGATCAGAGCCTGAAGGTACGGAGGTGCCGTTCCCCTCACTGCTCCATAGGCAAGCACCATGGTCTTGTAACGGATGCGAGCTTCAACTGGAAGCCAGTGGAGTGTGCGGAGGAGGGGGGTGACGTGAGAGAACTTGGGAAGGTTGAACACCAGACGGGCTGCGGCATTCTGGATGAGTTGTAGGGGTTTAATGGCACAGGCAGGGAGCCCAGCCAACAGCGAGTTGCAGTAATCCAGACGGGAGATGACAAGTGCCTGGATTAGGACCTGTGCCGCTTCCTGTGTAAGGCAGGGTCGTACTCTCCGAATGTTGTAGAGCATGAACCTGCAGGATCGGGTCACCGCCTTGATGTTGGCGGAGAACGACAGGGTGTTGTCCAGGGTCACGCCAAGGCTCTTCGCACTCTGGGAGGAGGACACAACGGAGTTGTCAACCGTGATGGCGAGATCATGGAACGGGCAGTCCTTCCCCGGGAGGAAGAGCAGCTCCGTCTTGCCAGGGTTCAGCTTGAGGTGGTGATCCGTCATCCATACTGATATGTCGGCCAGACATGCAGAGATGCGATTCGCCACCTGGTTATCAGAAGGGGGAAAGGAGAAGATTAGTTGTGTGTCGTCTGCGTAGCAATGATAGGAGAGGCCATATGAGGATATGACAGAGCCAAGTGACTTGGTGTATAGGGAGAAAAGGAGAGGGCCTAGAACTGAGCCCTGGGGGACACCAGTGGTGAGAGCACGTGGTGCGGAGACAGCTTCTCGCCACGCCACTTGGTAGGAGCGACCGGTCAGTTAGGACGCAATCCAGGAGTGAGCCGCGCCGGAGATGCCCAGCTCGGAGAGGGTGGAGAGGAGGATCTGATGGTTCACTGTATCAAAGGCAGCAGACAGGTCTAGAAGGACAAGAGCAGAGGAGAGAGAGTTAGCTTTAGCAGTGCGGAGAGCCTCCGTGACACAGAGAAGAGCAGTCTCAGTTGAATGACCAGTCCTGAAACCTGACTGGTTTGGATCAAGAAGGTCATTCTGAGAGAGATAGCAAGAGAGTTGGCTAAAGACGGCACGCTCAATAGTTTTGGAAAGAAAAGAAAGAAGGGATACTGGTCTGTAGTTGTTGACATCAGTGGGATCGAGTGTTGGTTTTTTGAGAAGGGGTGCAACTCTCGCTCTCTTGAAGACGGAAGGGACATGGCCAGCGGTCAAGGATGAGTTGATCAGCGAGGTGAGGTAGGGGAGAAGGTCACCGGAGATGGTCTGGAGAAGAGAGGAGGGGATGGGGTCAAGCGGGCAGGTTGTTGGGCGGCCTGCAGTCACTAGTCGCAAGATTTTATCTGGAGAGAGAGGGGAGAAAGAAGTCAAAGCATAGGGTAGGGCAGTGTGAGCAGGACCAGCAGTGTCATTAGACTTAACAAACGAGGATCGGATGTCGTCAACCTTCTTTTCAAAGTGGTTGACAAAGTCATCCACAGAGAGGGAGGAGGGGGGGGGGGGGGGGGAGGATTCAGCAGTGAGGAGAATGTGGCAAAGAGCTTCCTAGGGTTAGAGGCAGATGCTTGGAATTTAGAGTGGTAGAAAGTGGCCTTAGCAGCAGAAACAGATGAAGAAAATGTAGAGAGGAGGGAGTGAAAAGATGCCAGGTCGGCAGGGAGTTTAGTTTTCTTCCATTTCCGCTCAGCTGCCCGGAGCTCTGTTCTGTGAGCTCGCAATGAGTCATCAAGCCACAGAGCTGGAGGGGAGGACCGAGCCGGCCGGGAGGATAGGGGACACAGGGAGTCAAAGGATGCAGAAAGGGAGGAGAGGAGGGTTGAGGAGGCAGAATCAGGAGATTGGAGGGAGAAGGATTGAGCAGAGGGAAGAGATGATAGGATGGAAGAGGAGAGAGTAGTGGGAGAGAGAGAGCGAAGGTTGCGGCGGCGCGTTACCATCTGTGTAGGGGCAGAGTGAGTAGTGTTGGAGGAGAGCGAGAGAGAAAAGGATACAAAGTAGTGGTCGGAGACATGGAGGGGAGTTGCAGTGAGATTAGTAGAAGAGCAACATCTAGTAAAGATGAAGTCAAGCGTATTGCCTGCCTTGTGAGTGGGGGGGGATGGTGAGAGGGTGAGGTCAAAAGAGGAGAGGAGTGGAAAGAAGGAGGCAGAGAGAAATGAGTCAAATGTAGACGCGGGGAGGTTGAAATCCCCCAAAACTGTGAAGGGTGAGCCATCCTCAGGAAAGGAACTTATCAAGGCGTCAAGCTCATTGATGAACTCTCCAAGGGAACCTGGAGGGCGATAGATGACAAGGATATTAAGCTTAAATGGGCTAGTGACTGTGACAGCGTGGAATTCAAATGAGGAGATAGACAGATGGGTTAGGGGAAAAATTGAGAATGACCACTTGGGAGAGATGAGGATTCCTGTGCCACCACCCCTCTGACCAGATGCTCTCGGGGTATGCGAGAACACATGGTCAGACGAGGAGAGAGCAGTAGGAGTAGCAGTGTTTTCAGTGGTAATCCATGTTTCCGTCAGTGCCAGGAAGTCGAGGGACTGGAGGGTAGCATAGGCTGGGATGAAGTCAGCCTTGTTGGCGGCAGAACGGCAGTTCCAGAGGCTGCCTGAGACCTGGAACTCCAGGTGTGTGGTGCGTGCAGGGACCACCAGGTTAGAGAGGCAGCAGCCACGCGGTGTGAGGCGTTTGTGTAGCCTGTGCGGAGAGGAGAGAACAGGGATAGGCAGAGGCATAGTTGACAGGCTGCAGCAGATGGCTACAATAATGCAGAGGAGATCGGGATGAAATGAACTAAACATCAGGGAAAGGAGAGAGCAGGCCTCCCTCACCAAAAAAAAAAATATATATATATATATAACTCTCCCAACTTCCACCTCAGAAACTATAAGTGTTTCACTGAACCACCCGAGTAAAACTCTCCCAACTTCCACTTTAGAAATTAGAATTGTTGTAAACTACAGCAGACTGTTATCAGTAGCTGTAATTAAGTACAGCAGCTACCAACCACCTAACGTTAATGCCTCGGATGAGGTTAGAAAAACAGCTGAATGGTAGCAGCTAGCTGGCTCAATCACAGGTACTCTTAAGCATGAAATAACATTGGAAACAATTAACCACAGTTGCAAAAAGTTACCAGTAGCTACCCGCTAGCTAGCTAGCTAGCTAGCTTTGTTGGTCCAAGTAGTGGGTAGGCTAGCCTCGTGCTTCGCCTGAGTCCGCCGAATACAGTCCTTACCTACAATAATTATCTACAATAACCTTCAATAACTACCTGAGTAAGCTACCTATAATACCAAACTACAATACCTACCTACAATCTAAATACATGGTTTAAGCTTAACTCAACACCATATAAGAAGCCGAGCTTACCTTTCATAATGCAGCAATGATTAAACGTTGGGTAGCTAGCACAAAGATATTGTATTTAGCTACCACAGTACAGCCTGCTGGTAGTGTTGGCTGGCTAGCAATGGCTACTGTGTTGACTTTGTTTGAAAAACGGCGTCGCTGCGAACGAATGTAGCTGGCTAAAAGGATATTGTTTTTAGTTGCTACCGTTGCTAATAGCTACTCGCCAGCTAATCCAGGAGGTGAGTTAGCTAGCTAGCTTCGTGCTACATCCGGCACCGCCGAATACAAAAGTAACCTACAATAACTACACAACAGCTACCCACAACAGCCCACGATGCCTACCTATACTACTTAATAATATACAGCCCACGATGCCTACCTATAGTACCTAACTACAATCTAAATACATAGTTTAAGCCTTACTCGACAAAGCCCAAGCTATGTATAAAGCCAAACTGGCAGACTGCAATCAGTAGCCGAAATTAAGTACAGCAGCTACCAACCACCTAACGTTAATGATAATGAGGTTAGAAAAACAGCTGAAGGTGGCAGCTAGCTGGCTCAATTACAGGTACTCTTAAGCGTGAAATAACATTGGAAACAGCTAACCACAGTTGCTAAAAGTTACCGGTAGCTACCCGCTAGCTAGCTAGCTTTGTTGGTCCAAGTAGTGGGTAGGCTAGCCTCGTGCTTCGCCGGGGTCCGCCGAATACAGTCCTTACCTACAATAATTACCTACAATAACCTACAATAACTACCTGAGTAAACTACCTATAATACCTAACTACAATACCTACCTACAATCTAAATACATGGTTTAAGCTTTACTCAACACCATATAAGAAGCCAAGCTTACCTCCTGCTAGAGAAAACACAACCTCTCCCGTCAGCATCCCCCAGAGTGATGGTCGAATTGCTGCAAAGAAACTACTACTAAAGGACACCAATAAGAAGAAGAGACTTGCTTGTTCCAAGAAACACGAGCAATGGACATTAGACCGGTGGAATCCAAATTTGAGATTTTTGGTTCCAACTGCCGTGTCTTTGTGAGACGCGGTGTGGGTGAACGGATTATCTTGTTATGGTGTGGGGGTGCTTTGCTGGTGATACTGTCTGTGAATTATTTAGAATTCAAGGCACACTTAACCATCATGGCTACCACAGCATTCTGCAGCGATAAGCCATCCTATCTGGTTTGGGCTTAGCGGGACTATCAATTGTTTTTCAACAGGACAATGATCCAACACACCTCCAGGCTGTGTAAGGGATATTTTACCAAGAAGGAGAGTGATGGAGTGCTGCATCAGATGGCCGGGCCTCCACAATCCCCTGACCTCAACCAAATTGAGATGGTTTGGTATGAGTCGGACCGCAGAGTGAAGGATAAGCAGCCAACAAGTGCTCATCATATGTGGGAACTCCTTCAAGACTGTTGGAAAAGCATTCCAGGTGAAGCTGGTTGAGAGAATGCCAAGAGTTTGCAAAGCTGTCATCAAGGCAAAGGGTGGCTATTTGAAGAATGTCAAATATAACATACATTTTGATTTGTTTAACACTTTTCTGTTGACTACATGATTCCATATGTGTTATTTCATAGTTTTGATGTCTTCACTATTATTCTACAATGTAGAAAATAGTTTTAAAAATAAGAAAAATCTTTGAATGAGTAGGTGTTCTAAAACTTTTGACCGGTAGTGTATTTCCAGAGTTTTTTTTATTGACTCCTAGATTCATGAAATACACTTCAAAACCTTGTTTCTTATGATTTTTTTTTTTTTACTGTCCTTTTATTTATGTATTATTCTATGAGCTTTAGTAGTAAAGGCCAGAATCAATATTTCATCAAATCATTTTTGTATATATCTTTTTTTATTCCTAAAGGGGTCCTAAATGTAAAATCAAATAGCTAAATGATACGTAGTATGACCATCTTAAAACAATTCCATATGTTCGCTTAGCACCACCCCTCCCCAATGTCTAAGAATGAATACATTCACTACACTTGCTTATTGAGTCCTCTCAGATGCAGTTACTGTGTGTGAAGGAACTGTTCCTTTAGTTACATGAGGATCATGGATGCAACATTAAAACAAAAAAAGTATTACTTTTACCATAATATCGATCAACATTAATTACTTATTCAGTCCTCTCAGACGGAATTCTCCATAATCTGCCCTGTATATGTTCATGGCATGTTGTAATGCATACCCATTGACACGGACTGTCAAAGACCAGGATGATCTTCCATGCAATTGCATGGTTCTTCTGGAGGCACCTGCCGACATCTTCTGACCAACCTATTGAAATAAGTTATGCTGTAATATTGCAAGGTAACGCTGATTAAGTGTCTCTTCCAATAAACTACAAAGTATCCTACACAAACCTGAGAATCTCTTGGCAGCAGACGTTCTCCATCTTGGTTGGCATTGTCTGACAATGCCCACAGGTACAGCTACATGAAGATCTACATATAGCTAATTAGCTATAACATTAGCTTGATTACGATCTAGTATAACTTATTTGTTGAGATATAATGTGAAATCGAACAATTGGCCATCTAACAAGCTAATAGGTATGCATGATGTATCAGCTTTTAGAAAAGCATCACAACACATGTTCATAGGAAGGATTTGGGATGTATGTTTTTATTGTCTGTTTGATGTTTCAGGTGACGTAAAATGTAGCGTGCACTGCAAGCTAGCTAGCTATAGCCACACTAATGTTACGGGTTGCAATGGTTTCCAAATAGACAAACCACTGTGTTACATCCTGCATACCTCTTCTGTTTTGCACTGGCTCATTATCTTCCTCATTAACTTCAGGGTCAGACTCTGGCTCATGCATGTAAGGCTGTATACTACCGTGCGCCAATTCTAGGCTAACTTACAGTACCGTTTCTGATTAAGTAGCCATGTGTTGAATTTGTTTTGGTTTGCATCAGCCAATCAGAACTAAGAAACATGAATATTTATAATGTTATCCCCATGTCCATACTTTTCGCCTAGTGTGTTTCCAGAAGAGATTATGGCTTCAGTAAAAGCTGTTCTTAAAATTCATATTGACGAGTATGATTGGAAAAAACAACACGTAGCAGCTTGATGATACTTTGAGATAATTGTTTATTGAAATCAAATTAAACTAATACCGCTGTGGTGAACCTTTAAGAGGTTGGGACCCATCCCTTGAAAAGAGCACAACGTACCACTTACAGAACAAAACCATGTTAGCAGCCATAAGCATTTCTAACCCTTTCGCCTCGGTTGTACTATATATAATTCTTTCATTTTTATCCACACACATTAAGTCCTGTGTGAACTGATGAATAATATGCATATTAATATAGGCACTTCCTACGAAGGATTGTGATCTTTAACAAGAACTGGCAATAAAAAATCAACATTTAGGCATGCAGATATTATACATTTTATATTACAGCTTGTGATTCCATCCTATATGGTCCCTAACATCATTCATCATCATCACACACACACACACAAGCTCAATTGTTCAACAGTTATTCCATCCCCAAGCCCAGCTCAAGAGTAGACTTGCTATGTGAATGTATATACCGTTGTAGCTGTTTGAGAGGCACGCCAAAATTGAGCAGGGATGGGAAGATTTGATAACTCAATGTCTATACCTGGCTGATGGAGCTCAGATACCCCCCTTCACCCCAACACACACACACACACGCTGGTCCTCCATGGAGAACCTTCTTCCCCGGCACCTCTGTGCAGTCAGACCACAGTATTCTGCCCCCTCTCTGATTGTTCGAGTCCCTGTGTGTGTCTTAGATGCGTGTGTGTTGGCTGCCAGCCAAAGGTTAAGTGATTCCTGTATGATGTCTGCTGCATGCCCTTCCCACTAAGAATGATCCCACTTTGATTTGCTCCTGTCCCCCCTCTGACTCCCATCTTCCTCCAGTTTCCAATGATCCTCAAATCACCCTCCCTTCTCCTGTCTCTGCCATCTCACTACTGTCTCTCTCTCATGTCTCCTTCTTTTCCCATCTCCCTCCCTCTCTCCCCTCTCCTCTGTTCTCCTTCCTCCCTCGCTTCTCATGTCTCTCCCATCTTACTACCATCTCTCTCTCATGTCTCCTTCTCTTCCCATCTCCCTCTCTCTCTCCCCTCCCCTCTCCTCTGTTCTCCCTCCTCCCTCTTTTTCCTCTCATCTTCCTCCCTTCCCTCCTTTTGTCTCGCAATTGTCTCCATTCCTTGACCTCCCTTCTCCTCTCTGTTCTTCATATGTTCTCTCTCACTTCCCTTACTCCTGTCTCCCTCCCGATTCCCAATCTCCCTTCTGTCTTTTACTTTTCTCTCTCTCTCCTTCCTCTCTCCCTCTTCCAGTCTGTTGATTCCTTCCCACTCTCAGATACAGAGCGGCTGTGACAGGCGTGTTATGGTGGCTGAGTCTGATTAGATAACCTGTGATGAAAAGTCAGATAAAGCCCCATATGCTCAGCTACACTTCATCTGGATTTGGGAGACGACAGAGGAGGAGGAGAACGAAAGGGAGGATGAAAAAAATAATTGGTTCACGCTCTAAGCAATAATGACGTTATAATGCTCTTGTGCAATCTCTGCTGCAGCACAGAATAAATCAAATACGCAACTCCCTTCAAAGATAATAACTCATGTCTCCCCCCCCAACCTACCCCGCCCCCACACAGTAAGGATTTGCGTAAACAAAAAGTTTGACAAATGAATCTGACAACTAATACTACCGCACTCCACCCCACCCCTCAATGACATTCAATAGCCAATGACATTCATAATTACTTTACCACATAGGCATTCAAACTAAGATTGATCAGCAGAAGATATGTCGTGTAGGAGATTAGGGGATAAGGTTGGGCAAGTTTCCATTACTGGGTTCCACTGGTCCTAGTCTCGCATTGCCGTACCTCCAAATTCACGTCGTTGTCACGCCTCCCTTGGAGGTCTGGAGAATTTTGTTTTGCAAAATTGGTTTGAATGGTCCGCTGGCTCCCAGCAGCAATAATTTGATTGGATGTTACATTTCAAGAACCCTCCCACCCACATGCCCGTTGGTGCTACGTGTGTAATGAATACTCAGGGAGGAAAAGGTGTAGATTCACGCACAGAGCACGGAAGGTGTTTATTTCGCCTTCGCAGATGGCAGGAATCATGGTCACAGGCAGGCAATGGTCATACAGAGGTAAGCATACAGGCAGGTGAATCAAAACCAGGACTGAAGGCTATAACTGGTTCTCAGAAACGAGCTAGGAAAAGGCTTAGTAGAGTCAAAACGAACTCAAGGTGAACTAAGAAAATTAATACAGAACCTTACAACGTGTTATGTTTGTCACTGTTTTCAGACCGGAAAGGACACATTTTGCAGACTTGTTCCGTATGCTAGTTTGCAACATTGCAGAAAATCTGGAGGAAAAACTAAATTCTGTTTTGCTAGAAGTGTGCTCTACACTCTTAGAAAAAAAGGGTTCCAAAGGGGTTCTGAGGTTGTCCCCATAGGATAACCCTTTTTGGTTCCAGGTAAAACGTTCTACCTGGAACCAAAAGGGGTTCTTCAAAGGGTTCTCCTACAGTGGCTTGCGAAGGTATTCACCCCTCTTGGCATTTTTCCTATTTTGTTGCCTTACAACCTGGAAATAAAATGGATTTTTGGGGGGTTTGTATAATTTGATTTACACAACATGCCTACAACTTTGAAGATGCAAAAATATGTTTTATTGTGAAACAAATAAACAGAAAACTTGAGCTTGCATAACTATTCACCCCCCCCCCCCCCACCCCCCCACCCCCCACCCCCCGACCCCCCTTTCTCAGCAATTACAGCTGCAATTTTCTTGGGGTACGTCTCTATAAGCTTGGCACATCTAGCCACTGGGATTCTTGCCCATTCTTCAAGGCAAAACTGCTCCAGCTCCTTCAAGTTGGATGGGTTCCACTTGGTGTACAACAATCTTTAAGTCATACCACAGATTCTCAATTGAATTTGAGGTCTGCGCTTTCACTAGGCCATTCCAAGACCTTTAAATGTTTCCCCTTAACCCACTTGAGTGTTGCCTTAGCGGTATGCTTAGGGTCATTGTCCTGCTGGAAGGTGAACCTCTGTCCCAGTCTCAAATCTCTGGAAGACTGAAACAGGTTTCCCTCAAGAATGTCCCTGTATTTAGCGCCATCCATCATTCCTTCAATTCTGACCAGTTTCTCAGTCCCTGCCGATGAAAAACATCCCCACAGCATGATGCTGCCACCACCATGCTTCACTGTGGGGATGGTGTTCTCGGGGTGATGAGAGGTGTTGGGTTTGCGGCAGACATAGCGTTTTCCTTGATGGCCAAAAAGCTCAGACCAGAGTACCTTCTTCCATATGTTTGAGGAGTCTCCCACATGCCTTTTGGCGAACACCAAACAGGGTTTGCTTATTTTTTTCTTTAAGCAATGGCTTTTTTCTGGCCACTCTTCCGTAAAGCTCAGCTCTGTGGAGTGTACGGCTTAAAGTGGTCCTATGGACAGATACTCCAATCACCGCTGTGGAGCTTTGCAGCTCCTTCAGGGTTATCGTTGGTCTCTTTGTTGTCTCTCTGATTAATGCCCTCTTTGCCTGGTGAGTTTTGGTGGGCGGCCCTCTCTTGGCAGGTTTGTTGTGGTGCCATATTCTTTCAATTTTTCAAAAATGGATTTTTAATGGTGATCCGTGGGATGTTCAAAGTTTCTGATATTTTTTTATAACCCAACCCTGATCTGTACTTCTCCACAACTTTGTCCCTGACCTGTTTGGAGAGCTCCTTGGTCTTCATGGTGCTGCTTGCTTGGTGGTGCCCCTTGCTTAGTGGTGTTTCAGACTCTGGGGCCTTTCAGAACAGGTGTATATATACTGAGATCATGTGACACTTAGATTGCACACAGGTGGACATTATTTAACTAATTATGTGACTTCTGAAGGTAAATGGTTGCACCAGATCTTATTTAGGGGCTTCATAGCAAAGGGGGTGAATACATATGCACGCACCACATTTCCGTTATTTATTTTTTAGAATTCTTTTTAACAAGTTATTTTTTTCATTTCACTTCACCAATTTCGACTATTTTGTTTGTCCATTACATGAAATCAATTTCTAATTACATGTTGTAATGCAACAAAATAGGAACAACGCCAAGGGGGATTAATACTTTTGCAAGGCACTGTATGTGGACTGCTGAAGAAACCTTTTTGGTTCTAGATATCAAAAAAAATGTGTGTATACACAAAATCAACATACATCAACACATTTTGATGTGGTTTTAATCAGCGATTTCCCGGCCATCCTCACCATAGACTGTAAAAAGATTAACACTGGGTCTCCACCCCTATTTACCTATATTTCTGCCATTCATTTCTTAATGGGCAACCAACGTGCCTACCACTACCAAAGCTCTCCACTATTCAACAAAACATCTCTAAAGGCATTTCCACTGAATATGATATAGCTGCTTTTTACCACACATCCAATATATACATTTACATAACACAGAGGGGAATTTAGATATTTTACTTAACCTTTATTTAACCAGGAAAAGACCCTTGAGGTTATGATCCTCTTTTTCGAGGGAGATCTGGCAAGAGGTCAGCAGGAAGTAGTCAGCGTGTACATATAACACAAGAACATAATACAATACATTAAAAACAATCACAATGGTCAACAACATTTTCCTCTGTCAGAGCTCAAGTGATACCCTCTCCTCCAGTTTTAAAGTATTTTGCAGCTTGTTCCAAGACCAAGTATATACTGTATAAGTGAGGAGCACAGAAAAGTTGGCAATAGTCCAATTACTGCATTGTACACCAAGATGTATAAATGTTTCAGCCTTCTTGTAGGAAGGGAGGGCCACTTCACCATGTCGTATATAGATCATAGTGTTGAGTGAGTGGTCTTGCATTTGTTAAAAATCTAAGCGCCCCGTGATATACATTGTCCAGTATCTTAAGGGTGCCGGCTGAGTCTTGCATGTAAACAATGTCACCATATTCAAGAACAGATTTTGTTTAAATCCCATGGACAATGTCTTTCCTGACTGACAGAGAAACACTATTTATTCCTGAATTAAAAACCCAACTTAATTTCAGCTTTTTTGATAAAATGTCAACGTGCTGTTTGAAACTCAGCTTTTCATCTATCTAGATACCAAGATACTTATAAGAGGACACCCTTTCAATTTGTTGAACAGTTAGAGTTGAAACTAGCAAGTGACTCCATTTGTCTGCCTTGAGATTGGAAAAAAACATGAACTGTGTTGGTGAAGTTGTTTCTGAATGTTGTCAAATGCTTGTTGTAAGTTCTGAAAAGCATCCTAAATGTTAGAGGCACAGGAATAAACTATTGTGTCAGAAGCATACAATGGAGATTTGCAGATTTTACATTAATACCTATATAATTTATAGACGGTGTAAAAAGGACAGGCCCCAAAATGTACCCTTGAGGAACCCCCTTTGACAGCTGTCGAAACTCTGACTTCATGCCCTCCTTTGCCACACACTGCGTTCTGTCAGACAGGTAGTTTTGGAACCAATCAAACGCTTCAACACCTAAACCAATTTGTTTAACCTGTGCAGCAGCAGGGCATGGTCAACAGTGTGGAAGGCTTGCGATAAATCAATATAAAGTGAGACAGTGCTGTTTTTTGTCCTGTGCATCCTGAAGATCACTGATCACCTTGGTTGCAGCTGAGATAGTATTATGTTTAGCTGTAAATCTCGACTCATTTGGGGATAGAATACAATTATTATAGAGAAAGTCTTTCAGCTGGGAATTCACCAGGTTCTCCAGAACTTTAACATGCACATGAAGTTTAGATATAGGGCGATAATTATCCAACTGGGATGGATCTCCACCTTTATGCAGAGGCGTAATGTATGCGGCTTTCCTGATCTTTGGATGCTATTTGATTTGGAATTTTAAGACCCCTTGAAGTATCAAAAATAATATATAAAAAATGTATTTGATGAAAAATGTGTTTTGGCTTGACCACTATTAGCCCATACAACTGCATTGAATAACTGATTCAACAAATAGTCTCAAAATAACATCAAAAGGAAGTCTGTTCTGAAGTGTCTGTCCTATATCTGATAGATATATGAATGATCAGGAAACATTTGTTGAACTTTTACATGTATTCAACCCCTTATTTTCCCCACTAAACAGTCTCCATATATATTTCCATTCATTTTTTTCAACTGGTACCGGGGGACCTTCAGATGAGTCTTGTGAGGCCTGTGGCAAATCAACTGACATGTACATGTACATGGTAAAAACTGAAAGACTGGCCAATAATTTCTACCCTCAGACCATAAGGCTGCTGAATAGCCACCACTAGTCAGCTACCTACTCCCCCCGCTACTCCCCCAGATGGACATTCCCCCCACACCCACAACTCTCACTTACCTTACCTGTAACTCCCCCTATGGACATTATTTCTCCTGCTGCAACCCCAATGACATTCATCACTGTTGCAGTTGTTAATATGTATATTACAGTGAGGGAAAAAAGTATTTGATCCCCTGCTGATTTTGTACGTTTGCCCACTGACAAAGAAATGATCAGTCTATAATTTTAATGGTAGGTTTATTTGAACATTGAGAGACAGAATAACAACAACAAAATCCAGAAAAACGCATTTAAAAAATGTTAGAAATTGATTTGCATTTTAATGAGGGAAATAAGTATTTGACCCCTCTGCAAAACATGACTTAGTACTTGGTGGCAAAACCCTTGTTGGCAATCACAGAGGTCAGACATTTCTTGTAGTTGCCCACCAGGTTTGCACACATCTCAGGAGGGATTTTGTCCCACTCCTCTTTGCAGATCTTCTCCAAGTCATTAAGGTTTCGAGCCTGAAGGTTCATTTGGCAACTCGAACCTTCAGCTCCCTCCACAGAAATTTGTGGAGTGGTTGAAAAACGAGTTTTAATGACTCCAACCTAAGTGTATGTACACTTCCGACTTCAACTGTATATAGGCTGTGGTATCTGACTCTAAGGAGTGAAATCTACTGGATGAAACAGCTGACAGAATGTATAACCTAGGTTATTGCTTATCACTCATAGATAGGTGTGAATAATTGTGGCCATTGGTTGCTGACCTTTTTTGAAAAGCCATCAGCTCCACTTCAGATTACTATGTTGTACCTAAAAAAAGAAAAAGCTTAGCAATATAGTTTTATTTTCTACCAACTTTAAATTATATCACCAAAGATATGTATAACTAACCCTTGTTATATCTGTGATATCGCGGGTACCTTGCTCTGAGTCTTATCATTCAACATCATTCAGATGTGATGACAACTTCCGCCAAGATTTTATAGTTCAGTGGAGATAGCCAACTGAGATGAAGCCTGCATTTGTGGATCATTTCTCCATAACAACGCGGAATGTTAGTGCCATAATTCTGTAAACAAATGAAAACAGATCCACAGATGTAATTTGATCTACAAATGCAGATTCAACAGTTTTAATTATGGGATGCCTACACAACGCAATGCTTTTATAAATATGGAAAGATGTTTGTCATTGCTTTTATCCACACATTGTGATGTTTGCAAATGTGAGAAATTTAACATTTAAGTCATTTAGCAGACGCTCTTATCCAGAGTGACTTACAGGAGCAATCGGGGTTAAGTGCCTTGCTCAAGTGCACATCATCAGATTTTTTCACCTAGTCGAGTCCGGGATACGAACCACTGACTTTACGGTTACTGGGCCAACGCTCTTAATCGCTAGGCTATCTGCTGCCCTTTACTCACTAATATTTTTCCATATTTACAAATAATTTAGCAGTTATTTAAACATTGGTTTGCAAATACAAATCAACAGGTGTTTGTGGATAGTGAATTACATTTGTGCATTTATTTTTTTATGGACGCATTTGTGAGTTGTATGCTGTGCATTTACAATAATTTTGGCACTAATCCATCTCTATAATAACCCTCCAAACACAGTATGCTGCTTTTCAGTGGAAAGCATTTTTTCGGGATAGGATAATATGCACTATATCTGAATATGACATTACCCATATGAACATAAATAATATATTGTCTTTGAAATAGATGTGTGACAGAACACCATCTATTCAGCACATGCCTAATTTACTAACATTTCCTGAGGTGAAATAAACAAACACATTTATTTTATTTGTGCGCTCTCTTGCTGTTTGTTTGAACACCCACTCTATGTTGTTCCATTTGTCACAGAACGAACCAAAGACTTTTCAAGGCAAAGGCATCAGTTCCAAATATGACTATTTGCATGAGTCATCTTTGATTGCACAAACATGAGCATTTTTAAAAACATGTTTTTTTCAGTTGACTGCTGATAATAAATGCCACGGCACACCTCATCATTTCAACATGGACAATTTATATTTGGTTGAGAATTTGATCAATGAGATTACAACCTATTCACCAACTCAAAAAGACAGCCACATATCAATGGAAAAACTATGTCAGATTTTTGGTTTAGTAGTGGAAATGTGATATTATTTTATTATATATTCAGTGGGGAAAAAAAGTATTTAGTCAGCCACCAATTGTGCAAGTTCTCCCACTTAAAAAGATGAGAGAGGCCTGTAATTTTCATCATAGGTACACGTCACCTATGACAGACAAAATGAGGAATAAAATTCCAGAAAATCACATAGTAGGATTTTTAATGAATTTATTTGCAAATTATGGTGGAAAATAAGTATTTGGTCAATAACAAAAGTTTCTCAATACTTTGTTATAAACCCTTTGTTGGCAATGACACAGGTCAAACGTTTTCTGTAAGTCTTCACAAGGTTTTCACACACTGTTGCTGGTATTTTGGCCCATTCCTCCATGCAGATCTCCTCTAGAGCAGTGATGTTTTGGGGCTGTCGCTGGGCAACACAGACTTTCAACTCCCTCCAAAGATTTTCTATGGGGTTGAGATCTGGAGACTGGCTAGGCCACTCCAGGACCTTGAAATGCTTCTTACGAAGCCACTCCTTCGTTGCCCGGGCGGTGTGTTTGGGATCATTGTCATGCTGAAAGACCCAGCCACGTTTAATCTTCAATGCCCTTGCTGATGGAAGGAGGTTTTCACTCAAAATCTCACGATACATGGCCCCATTCATTCTTTACTTTACACAGATCAGTCGTCCTGGTCCCTTTGCAGAAAAACAGCCCCAAAGCATGATGTTTCCACCCCCATGCTTCACAGTAGGTATGGCGTTCTTTGGATGCAACTCAGCATTCTTTGTCCTCCAAACACGACGAGTTGAGTTTTTACCAAAAAGTTATATTTTGGTTTCATCTGACCATATGACATTCTCCCAATCCTCTTCTGGATCATCCAAATGCACTCTAGCAAACTTCAGATGGGCCTGGACATGTACTGGCTTAAGCAGGGGGACACGTCTGCCACTGCAGGATTTGAGTCCCTGGCGGCGTAGTGTGTTACTGATGGTAGGCTTTGTTACTTTGGTCCCAGCTCTCTGCAGGTCCCCCCGTGTGGTTCTGGGATTTTTGCTCACCGTTCTTGTGATCATTTTGACCCCACAGGGTGAGATCTTGCGTGGAGCCCCAGATCGAGGGAGATTATCAGTGGTCTTGTATGTCTTCCATTTCCTAATAATTGCTCCCACAGTTGATTTCTTCAAACCAAGCTGCTTACCTATTGCAGATTCAGTCTTCCCAGCCTGGTGCAGGTCTACAATTTTGTTTCTGGTGTCCTTTGACAGCTCTTTGGTCTTGGCCATAGTGGAGTTTGGAGTGTGACTGTTTGAGGTTGTGGACAGGTGTCTTTTATACTGATAACAAGTTCAAACAGGTGCCATTAATACAGGTAACGAGTGGAGGACAGAGGAGCCTCTTAAATAAGTAGTTACAGGTCTGTGAGAGCCAGAAATCTTGCTTGTTTGTAGTTGACCAAATACTTATTTTCCACCATAATTTGCAAATAAATTCATTAAAAATCCTACAATGTGATTTTCTGGATTTTTTTTTCTCCATGTGTCTGTCATAGTTGACGTGTACCTATGATGAAAATTACAGGCCTCTCTCATCTTTTTAAGTGGGAGAACTTGCACAATTGGTGGCTGACTAAATATTTTTTTCCCCCACTGTATATATATATATATGGTTGAGACCTGCACTGAGGGTAAAACACATTAAGAACACTTGCTCTTTCCATGACATAGACTGACCAGGTGAATCCAGGTGAAAGCTATGATCCCTTATTGATGTCACTTGTTAAATCCGCTTAAATCAGTGTAGATCAAGGGGAAGAGACAGGTTAAAGGATTTTTAAAGCCTTGAGACAATTGAGACATGGATTGTGCCATTCAGAGGGTGAATGGGCAAGACAAAATATTTAAGTGCCTTTGAACGGTAGTACAGTAGGTGCCATGCGCACCAGTGTAAGTGTGTCAACACTGCAACACTGCTGGGTTTTTCACGCTCAACAGTTTCCCATGCGTATCAAGAATAGTCCACCACCTAAAGGAGTCAACATGGGCCAGCATCCCTGTGGAATGCTTTTGACACCATGTAGAGTCCATGCCCCAACTTATTGAGGATGTTCTGAGGGCAAAAGTGGGTGTAACTCAAAATTAGGAAGTTTTTCCTAATGTTTTGTACACTAAGTGTACGTAACCTGTCAAAAGTTTTAGAACACCTACTCCTTCAAGTGCTTTTCTTTATTTTTACTGTTTTCTACATTGTAGAATAATAGTGAAGACATCAAAACTATGAAATAACATATGGAATCATGTAGTAACCAAAAAAGTGTTAAACAAATCAAAATATATTTTATATTTGAGATTCTTCAAATAGCCACCATTTGCCTTGATGACAGCTTTGGACACTCTTGGCATTCTCACAACCAGCTTCACGAGGTAGTCACCTGGAATGCATTTCAATTAACAGGTGTGCCTTCTTAAAAGTTAATTTGTGGAATCTCTTTCCTTCTTAATGCGTTTGAGCCAATCAGTTGTGTTGTGACAAGTTAGGGGGTTATACAGAAGATAGCCCTATTTAGTAAAAGACCAATGTCAGTAGCTGAGTGTAGATGCGGTGAGGAAATCAAGCGCAGGAAACACGGGCGTTCGTCAACAGACTTTAGTTAACAAAATGCAGCACCAAACAGGCGAACAGCCAACCCAACCGGGAGGCAAAATACAAATTACGCACAACACACACAGTGCGTAAAATGAAGATAGCGCACACAGTGCGGACTCTCGGAAAACAACAAACACGAGAGTAATACAAAAAGAGCAACAGCTTGACAATAAACAATACCACATAACACCTGCCCCCACACTCGAAAACTAAATAGGCAACCAAATCAAACACTAACAAGGGACAGGTGTACAAACAGACAAAACCAAACAAACATGAAACATCGAACGGTGGCAGCTAGTACTCCGGGGACGACGACCGCCGAAGCCTGCCCGAACAAGGAGGAGGAGCAGCCTCGGCCGAAACCGTGACAACCAAGTCCATATTATGGCAACAACAGCTCAAATAAGGAAAGAGAAACAAAATTCCATCATTACTTTAAGACATGAAGGTCAGTCAATACAGAACATTTCAAGAACTCTGAAAGTTAATTTAAGTGCAGTCGCAAAAACCATCAAGCGCTATGATGAAACTGGCTCTCATGACGACCGCCACAGGAATGGAAGACCCAGAGTTACCTCTGCTGCAGAGGATACGTTCATTAGAGTTACCAGCCTCAGAAATTAAATAAATGCTTCACAGTGTTGAAGTAACAGACACATCTCAACATCAACTGTTCAGAGGAGACTATGTGAATCAGGCATTCATGGTCGAAATGCTGCAAAGAAGCCACGACTAAAGGACACCAATAAGAAGAAGATTCTTGCTTGGGCCAAGAAACACGAGAAATGGACATTCAACTGGTGGAAATTTGTCCTTTGGTCTGGAGTCCAAATTTGAGATTTTTGGTTCCAAACACAGTGTCTTTGTGAGATGCGGTGTGGGTGAACGGATGATCTCTGCATGTGTATTTCCCACCGTAAAGCATGGAGGAGAAGGTGTAATGGTGTGGGGGTGCTTTTCTGGTGACACTGTCTGTGATTTATTTAGAATTCAAGGCACACTTAACCAGCATGGCTACCACAGCATTCTGCAGCGATATGTCATCTGGTTTGGGATTAGTGGGACTATCATTTGTTTTTCAACAGGACAATGACCCAACACACCTCCAGGCTGTGGAAGGGGTATTTTACCAAGAAGGAGAGTAATGGAGTGCTGCATCAGATGACCTGGCCTCTACAATCCCCCGACCTCAACCAAATTGAAATGGTTTGGGATGAGTCGGACCGCAGAGTGAAGGAAAAGCAGCCAACAAGTGCTCAGCATATGTGGGAACTCCTTCAAGACTGTTGGAAATGCTGTGAAGCTGGTTGAGAGAATGCCAAGAGTGTGCAAAGCTGTCATCAAGGCAAAGGGTGGCTATTTGAAGAATTTCAAATATAAAATATATTTTGATTTGTTTAACACTTTTTTGGTTACTACATGATTCCATATGTGTTATTGCATAGTTTTGATGTCTTCACTATTATTCTACAATGTAGAAAATAGTAAAAATAAAGAAAAACCCTTGAATGAGTAGGTGTTCTAAAACTTTTGACCGGTAGTGTAGATGATGGAGTTTGATCAAATGTTCTATATAATCTTTTTTACAAGTGCACTGACAAGTGACTAAATGATTCCAGCAACATCAGAAACCAATAAAGTGTTGACTTCAGCTTCTGGACAAATTCATTGTGATATTCATTCAATTGCTCTGGAGACCGAGGTGAGTTTACACATCAGTATGCAGGAACAGTTATGGCAATACACAGTACCTTCAGAAAGTATTCATCCCCCTTGGCGTTTTTCCTATTTTGTTGCATTACAACCTGTAATTTAAATGGATTTTTATTTGGATTTCATGTAATGGACATACACAAAATAGTCCAAATTGGTGAAGTGAAATGAAAAATATAACTTGTTTAAGAAATATCAAAAAAAGAAATAACGTAAAAGTAGTGCATGCATACAGTGGGGAAAAAAAGTATTTAGTCAGCCACCAATTGTGCAAGTTCTCCCACTTAAAAAGATGAGAGAGGCCTGTAATTTTCATCATAGGTACACGTCAACTATGACAGACACATGGAGAAAAAAAAATCCAGAAAATCACATTGTAGGATTTTTTATGAATTTATTTGCAAATTATGGTGGAAAATAAGTATTTGGTCAATAACAAAAGTTTATATATATATTTGTTATATACCCTTTGTTGGCAATGACACAGGTCAAACGTTTTCTGTAAGTCTTCACAAGGTTTTCACACACTGTTGCTGGTGTGTGGCCCATTCCTCCATGCAGATCTCCTCTAGAGCAGTGATGTTTTGGGGCTGTCGCTGGGCAACACAGACTTTAAACCCAGCAGTGTTGCAGTGTTGACACACTTAAACTGGTGCGCATGGCACCTACTGTACTACCGTTCAAAGGCACTTAAATATTTTGTCTTGCCCATTCACCCTCTGAATGGCACAATCCATGTCTCAATTGTCTCAAGGCTTTAAAAATCCTTTAACCTGTCTCTTCCCCTTGATCTACACTGATTTAAGCGGATTTAACAAGTGACATCAATAAGGGATCATAGCTTTCACCTGGATTCACCTGGTCAGTCTATGTCATGGAAAGAGCAGGTGTTCTTAATGTGTTTTACCCTCAGTGCAGGTCTCAACCATATATATATATATACAGTGGGGGAAAAAAATATTTAGTCAGCCACCAATTGTGCAAGTTCTCCCACTTAAAAAGATGAGAGAGGCCTGTAATTTTCATCATAGGTACACGTCAACTATGACAGACACATGGAGAAAAAAAAATCCAGAAAATCACATTGTAGGATTTTTAATGAATTTATTTGCAAATTATGGTGGAAAATAAGTATTTGGTCAACTACAAACAAGCAAGATTTCTGGCTCTCACAGACCTGTAACTACTTATTTAAGAGGCTCCTCTGTCCTCCACTCGTTACCTGTATTAATGGCACCTGTTTGAACTTGTTATCAGTATAAAAGACACCTGTCCACAACCTCAAACAGTCACACTCCAAACTCCACTATGGCCAAGACCAAAGAGCTGTCAAAGGACACCAGAAACAAAATTGTAGACCTGCACCAGGCTGGGAAGACTGAATCTGCAATAGGTAAGCAGCTTGGTTTGAAGAAATCAACTGTGGGAGCAATTATTAGGAAATGGAAGACATACAAGACCACTGATAATCTCCCTCGATCTGGGGCTCCACGCAAGATCTCACCCTGTGGGGTCAAAATGATCACAAGAACGGTGAGCAAAAATCCCAGAACCACACAGGGGGACCTGCAGAGAGCTGGGACCAAAGTAACAAAGCCTACCATCAGTAACACACTACGCCGCCAGGGACTCAAATCCTGCAGTGGCAGACGTGTCCCCCTGCTTAAGCCAGTACATGTCCAGGCCCGTCTGAAGTTTGCTAGAGTGCATTTGGATGATCCAGAAGAGGATTGGGAGAATGTCATATGGTCAGATGAAACCAAAATAGAACTTTTTGGTAAAAACTCAACTCGTCGTGTTTGGAGGACAAAGAATGCTGAGTTGCATCCAAAGAACGCCATACCTACTGTGAAGCATGGGGGTGGAAACATCATGCTTTGGGGCTGTTTTTCTGCAAAGGGACCAGGACGACTGATCTGTGTAAAGTAAAGAATGAATGGGGCCATGTATCGTGAGATTTTGAGTGAAAACCTCCTTCCATCAGCAAGGGCATTGAAGATTAAACGTGGCTGGGTCTTTCAGCATGACAATGATCCCAAACACACCACCCGGGCAACGAAGGAGTGGCTTCGTAAGAAGCATTTCAAGGTCCTGGAGTGGCCTAGCCAGTCTCCAGATCTCAACCCCATAGAAAATCTTTGGAGGGAGTTTAAAGTCTGTGTTGCCCAGCGACAGCCCCAAAACATCACTGCTCTAGAGGAGATCTGCATGGAGGAATGGGCCACACACCAGCAACAGTGTGTGAAAACCTTGTGAAGACTTACAGAAAACGTTTGACCTGTGTCATTGCCAACAAAGGGTATATAACAAATATATATATAAACTTTTGTTATTGACCAAATACTTATTTTCCACCATAATTTGCAAATAAATTCATTAAAAATCCTACAATGTGATTTTCTGGATTTTTTTTCCTCATTTTGTCTGTCATAGTTGACGTGTACCTATGATGAAAATTACAGGCCTCTCTCATATTTTTAAGTGGGAGAACTTGCACAATTGGTGGCTGACTAAATACTTTTTTTCCCCACTGTATGTATTCACCCCCTTTGCTATGAAGCCCCTAAATAAGATCTGGTGCAACCAATTACCTTCAGAAGTCACATACAGTGAGGGAAAAAAGTATTTAGTCAGCCACCAATTGTGCAAGTTCTCCTACTTAAAAATATGAGAGAGGCCTGTAATTTTCATCATAGGTACATGTCAACTATGACAGACAAAATGAGGGAAAAAAAATCCAGAAAATCACATTGTAGGATTTTTGCGTCGAGATCTCCCAGATCGAGGGAGATTATCAATGGTCTTGTATGTCTTCCATTTCCTAATAATTGCTCCCACAGTTGATTTCTTCAAACCAAGCTGCTTACCTATTGCAGATTCAGTCTTCCCAGCCTGGTGCAGGTCTACAATTTTGTTTCTGGTGTCCTTTGACAGCTCTTTGGTCTTGGCCATAGTGGAGTTTGGAGTGTGACTGTTTGAGGTTGTGGACAGGTGTCTTTTATACTGATAACAAGTTCAAACAGGTGCCATTAATACAGGTAACGGGTGGAGGACAGAGGAGCCTCTTAAAGAAGAAGTTACAGGTCTGTGAGAGCCAGAAATCTTGCTTGTTTGTAGGTGACCAAATACTTATTTTCCACCCGAGTGGCGCCAGTGGTCTAAGGCACTGCATTGCAGTGCTAGCTGTGCCACTAGAGATCCTGGTTCGAATCCAGGCTCTGTTGTAGCTGGCCGTGACCGGGAGACCCATGGGGCGGCGCACAATTGGCTAAGCGTCGTCCAGGGTAGGGGAGGGAATGGCCGGCAGGGATGTAGCTCAGTTGGTAGAGCATGGTGTTTGCAACGCCAGGATTGTGGGTTTGATTCCCACAGGGGGACAGTATAAAAAAAATAAAAAATAAAAAAAATAATGTATGCACTCACTAACTGTAAGTCGCTCTGGATAAGGGCGTCTGTTAAATGACAATAAAAAAAAATAAAAAATTAATAATAATAATTTGCAAATAAATTCATTAAAAATCATACAATGTGATTTTCTGGATTTTTGTTCCTCAATCTGTCTGTCATAGTTGACGTGTATCTATGATGAAAATTACAGGCCTCTCTCATCTTTTTAAGTGGGAGAACTTGCACAATTGGTGGCTGACTAAATACTTTTTTTCCCCACTTTAATATAATTTATGAATGCAGCTGCCACTTAATTAAAGCCATTACATGCATTTCACCATAGAGCACTTTGTTTTATTATGGGTACAGGTTCAATACACATCCCTGCATTCTCTATCAGAACGTAGGCCCTCTTTGTGGTCACGTAGGTCAATTCATTGCTCTCTTTGCATTTATAAAGCTCTTTGACATAAACTCCCTCTGTAGCTAACATCTACAATAACCATTAGACGTACAAGTTGGTGCTATCATACACAGTCTCAGGGATGGCTAGCTCTGGAAATTCCTTTGGTCTGTACAGAGTTAGGTAAATCAGCTCTTTGCACCTTACTTGTGGAATAATCTCCAAACATCTGTAAACATTTATGTTTTGGTGCCTCTCGTTTAATTCAGACTGCTGAATGAGGACCTCCTGTTACAACTTACTTACAATACCTTTAAAGGAGTTCATGAAACCATTCAGCCATATAAACATATTTACCACGTATTGCTTCTTACACAACTCTACTGTTGTACATTCAATTGCCATTCATCACTGTTACACCTCCATGATTTGTTGGTTCTCTATGTATTTACATGTTTACAGTATAATCCACATAGTGTGAATAGTGGTATCCAAAAAGTTATTACTGTAAGAGTTGGTTTGAGGTGTGATCCAGGTGCGGTGCAGGATAGACAGTAGGCAGTCGGCAGAGATGGTGAAACATAGATCTTTACTGGTGGTCCGAAAGCCAGGATACAAAATAACTGACTCCAAAAACAGGCTGACAGCAAAAAATACGAAATACTAACTATGACTGTAAAATGTAAAATGTAAATGACTGAAAACAACAATGAAGTAACTTCTCAAGTACCTGTACTTCCGTCTCTGTCACGACTTCCTCCGAGGCTGCCTCCCCTCCTTGTTCGGGCAGGTTTCGGCGTTCGTCGTCACCGGCTTACTAGCTACTGCCGATCCCATTCTCATCACTCCACTTGTCATGTCTTGTCTTGTCAATCACACACACCTGGTGCTCATTCCCCTAATTAGTATGTGTATAAGTGTTCCCTCTGTTCCCCTTGTCTTTGTGAGTGATTGTTTTATTGTGAGAGCAAGTAGCTCGGTTCAGCTACTCTGGACTTCAGTGTTTTACCTCCTGCGCCTGACTCCTTCATTCACACCTCATCACAGTCCCGTGATCAGACACTGATTCGTACTGCTTGGCATCAAGAAACTAGCAGAAAAAACTGAGCAAGGGAACACAGGGAAGTGAGGGCATAAATACACAGGTGAACAGATAGACAAAGGTGACACCAATAGGATGATAATTAGTCCCGACTGTGAGTGAGGAGGTGCCTAAGTTTGTCAGAGGATGACCCCCCTGTAACAGTGCGGAGCCAGGGGACAGGTGGCGACGGGCTTGAGGAGGGACACATGAAATGTGGATGCAACCGCATGGTGGGGGAAGTTGCAGGCGGTAGGCCACTGGGTTAACTCGCCAGACCACTCTGAATGGCCTGACGAACCAGGGGGACAGCTTCCTGGACTCCACGCGGAGGGGAAAATATGGCGAAAGACCGGGGCCGGGGCGACGCCTGCGTTTGACCTGATGTTGAGACCTGACCGAGGTCCGCTTAAGCACCGCCCGTACCTGCCTCCAGGTGCGGCGACAGTGACTGATGTGGGCCTGGACCGACGGGACCGCCGCCTCCTTCTCTAGCTCGGGGAATAGGGGGGTTTGTTACCCGTATTGGCACTGGAAGGTGGACAGGCTGGTGGACGAGCAGAGAAGGGTGGAGTTGGCGTACTCCTCTCACGCCAGTCGCTGACTCCACATAGCTGGGTTGCTGGAGGCATAGCACCTCAGCACCTCCTCCAGATCCTGGTTGACGCGCTCCGTCTGCTCGTTTCAACTGGGGATGGAAGCCGGAAGACAAGCTGACGGAGGCGCCGAGGCAGGTGTCGAATGCCTACCAGGACTGGCGAACTGAGGGCCCGATCCAACACGACATCTTGGGGAAGGCCATGGACCCAGAAAAAGTGCTACACCACCAACTTAGCTGTCTCCGGGGCCGACGGGTGTTTGGGAAGGGGAATGAAGTTGGCAGCCTTCGAGAACCGGTCCACAACGACCAGGATGACTGTGTATCCATCAGTGGGGGGGTAGGGCGGAAATGAACCAGGGGGACCAGGGGCGCTTGGGGATAGGCAGGGGTCGGAGCAGCCCTGCCGCGGGCTGACGTGAGCTCTTCGGGCAAGCAGCCATGAAGGCGAGCATATCCCCCTCAGCAGATGGCCACCAGAAACTCCAGCGCAGGAACTCCAGCGTCCTGGCGCCCCCCAGATGGCTGGTGAGGTCGGACGGGTGCGCCCAATGAAGCAGTCGCGAGCGCGCAGCCTTGGGTACGTACATCCTCCCCTATGGACCTCCGCCCAGATCGGGCTCCCACCGTAGCGCTGCTCTGACCAGCCTATCAATTCCCCACGAAACTGGGGCAGCAATTCGGGCATTGGGGACAATGCGGTCATCCCTCTCCACCAGGTCCACGGGGTCGAAATGGTGAACCGGAACCTGGTGAAGAACAACGCCCACCTGGCCTGGCACAAGTTGAGCCTCTTAGCCTACATTCAGGGGGCCATGTTCTTATGGGGCGGCAGGTAGCTTAGTGGTTAAGAGCGTTGTGCCAGTAACCGAAAGGTTGTTCGTTCTAATCCCCGAGCCGACTAGGTGAAAAATCTGTCGATGTGCCCACTTAACCCTAATTGCTCCTGTAAGTCGCTCTGGATAAGAGCGTCTGCTAAATGACTAAAATATAAAATGTTATGGTCAGTCCATATGACGAATGGATGGGCGGCCCCCTCTAGCCAATGCCTCCAATCTCCCAGGGCGAGCTTGACCGCTAGCAGCACACGGTTTTCCGCTCCTCTGGGGACAGCCGACAGGAGAAAAATGCGCAGGGGTGAGTCTTACTGTCTGTGAGGAACTGCTGGGACAGGATTGCTCCAACTGCAACGTCTGAAGCATCCACCTCCACAATGGACGGATCAGGATGCCCAAGGACCGGGGCCGATGTAAAGCGTCGCTTAAGCGCATCAAATGCGTTCCCCGCTTCTGGGATCCAGGCGAAGGAGCGTATGCTCGTCTGGGTGAAGGCTGTTAGGGGAGGAGCTAGGGAGCTAAAATTGCAAATAAATCGCCTATAAGAATTAGCGAACCCTAAAAACCGTTGTAGTTGCTTAAGGGATGAGGGCAGGGGCCAATCCAGTACTGCCGAACATGCTGCTGGTGTTCACTCATGTCCTTCGAATATATTAAGATGTCATCCAAATATACGAAGACGCTGTAGTCGAGGAGGTCCTGCTGCACGTCATTGACCAATGGTATGATTTGGTACTCGTAATGCCCACTTGGTGTGTTAAAAGCATTATGTCCAGCTTGGTGACCTGCAACTACTCGAATGCCGTCGTCTTCAGGGGGAGAGGGTAGCGGTTCTTAACCGTTATGCTGTTGAGCGCCCGGTAATCAATGCACGGCCGCTGCCCACCGTCCTTTTTCCCCACGAAGAAGAAGCCTGCGCCCGCAGGTGAGGTAGAGGAACGGATGTGACCATCGACGAGTGCTTCGTCAATATACTCCCTCATGGCCAGCAAGGGAAAATAATCGCCCTCGTGTAGGCTTGGCGCCCGGTAGGAGTTCGATAGCGCAGTCGTATGGCCTGTGAGGAGGTAGGTCCTTGGCACACCTCTTACTAAACACCTCCCCCAGATCCCAATACTCCCGGGGAACGCCTGCCAGGTCTGGGCTGTGACAGTGTCTGTAGCCGCCGTCCTCCCGGTGGCAACCGCTGCTAGGGCAGTAGCCAGTTCGGAGTGCGGTACATGGGGAAGAGGTGAGGGCTGGTAGGTGGTCTGGAATGGTGGTATGGGCTGATGAGTGGTCGGTGGAGACCGGAACAGGATGGGGGCAGAGCCTCCCTCCAGGATGAGCCGCCCCGTGGACCAGTCTATCCGGGGTTTGTGGGCGACCAGCCAGGGGTGCTCAAGGACGAGGGGACACTCCGGAGAGTCCACAATGAAAAACTGGATATTCTCCCATAGCCCCCCCGCCACCCGGACACGCACGGGGACAGAGCGCCGGGTGATGAGCCCAACCCCAGCGGCCGGCCATCCAGGCCCATGACCGGAACCGGCTCGGAGAGGAAGAGTAACGGAACGCTCCACCCTTGGGCCAGCCCGGCGTCCATCAGGTTTCCCGCGGCCACAAAATCCACCAGTGCATGCGCTCGATGCGCAGCAAGTGCCCACTGAACCCTGACGGGGAGAAAAGTCAGAGAGTCTCTGGAGTTGAGGTTTCGGTTTCGGCTCACTAGCACCCCTCCCAATTCTAGCGAGCCCTCCCGTTTCCCAGCTTCTCCGGGAATGAGTCGCAGTGGTGACCTGCCTTGCCGCAGTACAGACAACGTCCCTGGCACAGACCCCTCTGCCTCTCCATCCTGGAAAAGTGTGCCGCACCCAGCTGCATAGCCTCCTCCTGAGGCATCTCCTCCCTGAATTGGTGGAAAGCCTCTGGGCTGATAGGGGGACGTGGAGGCGCGCCTTGCGTCATGCCTCTCTCGTGCACCCTCTCACGATGCCGATTGTCTACCCGCACTGAGAGGTTGACGAGGCCGTCCAGTCGCTATGGCAGCTCCCTGAAGGAGAGTTCGTCCTTCATCCCCTTCGATAGCACCTGCGCGTAAAGGACGACCAGGACGGCCTCCTCCCATCCTGCCTCTCGACCCCGGGTCCGGAACTCCACGGAGTAGTCTTCCACCGAACGGTCACCCTGCCGACAGGCCGTGAGGCGCCTCCCAGTTTCGTGCTCCGACACCACCCAGGTTAATTGGTAGGAGTTGGAGCACGCCAGAGTTTGGCTCTCCCACTCCGCACTAGCCCAGGAAAGGGCCCGACCCGTCAACAAAGTGATAATGTAGGCCACCCGGCCCTGCTCTGCTCTGGCTGAATACCAGGGAACACTGGGCGAGGAATTCCCTGCAGCCCTCTGGACGTCTGTTGTACCTCTCCGGAGGTGGCAGGCGGGGTTCCCGCGATGTCGCAGGCGAGACTGGAGATGCCGCTGCTGCAGCTTCCGCGGCTTCTGCTCTGCCGGCTGCTGGGGCTGGTTGGGTGTCCATCAGGCTCTGCACGGCGACCGTCATCTGGCGGAGATTCTGCTGCAGGCTGCGGTCGTGCTTTTTCAGCATAGCTCCCTGCGTTGCCAATGCGCTATGATACTGTGCTGCCTCCGCTGGGTCCATATTGGCTCGGTTTTCTGTAAGGGTTGGTGTGAGGTGTGACCCAAGTGCAGTGCAGGATGGACAGTAGGCAGTAGGCAGAGATGGTGAAACAAAGATATTTACTGGTGGTCCCAAAGCCAGGATACAAAAAAACAAAATACTAACTATGACTGAAAACAACAATGAAATGGGGAGAACACTTTTCAAGTACCTGTACTTCCGTCTCGTGATCAGACACTGATTCGTACTGCTTGGCATCAAGAAACTAGCAGAGAAAACTGAGCAAGGGAACACAGGGAAGTGAGGGCATAAATACACAGGTGAACAGAGACACAGGTGACACCAGTAGGAATGATTAGTCCTGACTGTGAGTGAGGAGGTGCCTAAGGTTGTCGGAGGATGACACCTAGTGTGTCGTTCCGGAACTGTGACCCCCTCCTGTAACATATTACCCCGTAAACCTGAATCTGAAATTACCTTTATGATCTTACCACTATTACTTTTGGGTTCTAATCCCCCTCTTTATCCCTAAAACTACCAACAATAACTATTCTCTATTGTTATTCTCAATGATATTCCTGGCCATATGAAAGTTTTATACCTAGCTAAATATAATGTTGGCGCCAGTTTTCATGTCTTTGGTAATGCAAACATTTGCTTATTAGATTATATTTCTCATTAAGAATAATGTTGTTTTAATTCTATATGGGTCACACCTTGCTTTGGTCATGTGTTCTCTTATGGGTCAATGATATTAATTAGAATATAGCAATTATGCTCTCACCTCAATTACTTAGAAGTTCATGTGGTCCCGCCCCTCCCATGTGTGCCCAGGTGCATATTTGGTAGCCCATATAGAGTGAGGATGTAAGGCTTACTAGTTATGACAAATGTTAGGAAGACCTGGTTGATGTACAATTTTTTTACCACCAAAGCTTTACTTTGACCACATCTTTTCACATACTGATAAATTCTTGATTAAAAAAACTGCTTTGGGGTTATTTCCAAATCTGCTTGCATTGCTTGGTTTTGTATTGGCATGGTATGAGACAACCTAAATAATAAAATGTTAGTAAAATAAAATAAACTGTATTATCCTAAATTCAGACGTGAATAAAAATGGTGTTATCACATCAACAACAACAAAATCTTTCAGAATGTACCTGTTTTCAGTATAGAATGACATGTATACAGATTATATTACAACTTTTTGTGTTTTGTCTTTATGATTGTTCTTTAGTAAATAAGAAACTCAGCAGTGTGTTAGTCCGTAAAACATAAACTAGATAGTTGTATTATGTTTTTGAAGCCTTGAAATGTACACAATGAGAAGTGTTTTTGTAACAACAGTATTGAATGGGTAATTGTATCAAATATATATCATTGTATGTTTGAATCACCAACACTGTGTAGCGCTCACATAAAGAGTTTATCACTGCCATGTAAACCCCTTCTTGTAAGTTGGAGCTACGTGATTGTCTGGGGCTGTACAGAGAAGCCGTAGAGCATAATCTTTTTTCAATATCCCTCATGGTCAGCTCCTCCAAGCTCATGTAGTCTTTTTGGGGTTTATCCATAAGGCCCGGGTTTGAGCGCTTGAAAAGACGTTGACATTTATGGGTATGTCTCACCTGTAACATCATAGTAATAATAATAACGATAATAATACAAATCTGTCAATCAACCAAATGTATTCCTCTTCTGGCTGTGCTGAGGCACATTCAATAGTACATGTCACCATTGAGGCCTGATCGTTATTCAAGATGGTCCAATGTTCATAGATGATCGCAGGGTCAGATAATAACCAGGGTGGCTATGGTTAACAGTTCAACACTCAGGAGTCAATGTCATTTGTCCTTTTCATAGCCTGGCATAGGGAGGGAGGGAGGGAGGGATACAGGGAGAGAGATACAGAGAGAGAGAAAAATACAGAGAGAGAGATTGAGAGAGAGATAAATACAGAGAGAGAGAGATAGAGATAAATACAGAGAGAGCGAGAGAGAGAGATACAGATAAATACAGAGTGAGAGAGAGATAGAGATAAATACAGAGAGAGAGAGAGAGAGAGAGAGAGAGAGAGATAAATACAGAGAGAGCGATAGAGAGAGAGATCATTCAATATATATAAATGTGACTCACATCTGACATATTGTGATTTTGAATTGTTGGATGATTGTTCATCCAGGTTGTTCATCAATCGAGGACTTGAATACTACCTGATTAAACTTATTGCAGGGTACCCTGAGTTATCACAGATGCCTAACACACTATGTAACCCATTATATTAATAATTCCCCAAAAATTGGATGTCATTGTTTTTCAGAACGGTTGCAATACAAAACATTGAAACATTGTTAAACAAGTTTAACTTTGGTATAAATTGAGAGAGGTAGTACAAGCATTTCGCTACACCCTCAATAACATCTGCTAAACGTGTATGCGACCAACAAAATTTGATTTGATTTGATTTGCTTAGTAGAAAGAGAGAGAGAGAGAGTAATATTACACAATTAAATAATAGATATACACTCACACAGACACAGACATTACTTCATAGTTGCTCATAGTTTCTTATCAGTTTGATCATATTTTGTCAGTTTCTAATCATAGTTTCTAATCATAGTTTGAACATTTTTGGCCATAGCTTCTAATCATAGTTTCTAATCAGTTGAGTGAGCTGGGGCCTTTTATGGCCCTGCCCCTGGGAGCCTGTCAGCTTGTGACATGATGAGAGAGAGAGTGAGAGAGGGACTACCTGTATGATATTTTGTGAAAAGTGCTATAAAAGTAGTTCTATTTAAAGAGATTTTTCACCATTCAGGGACCTAATCTCAAACACTAATGAAAACATGAAAAAAATGATTGTCGACACTAGAGTGTGAATTTGGTCATAAAAATGTTTTTGTTAAGTTATATGCATGGAAATAAAGATGTTTCAAAATGTGACATTTTGGAAAGATCTTTGGAAACTTTAGGGGACGCCGAGGCCTTGTTATTTTTAGTCATTTTAGCAGACGCTCTTATCCAGAGCGACTTACAGTTAGTGAGTGCATACATTATTTTTTTCATACTGGCCCCCCGTGGGAATCAAACCCACAACCCTGGCGTAACAAACGCCATGCTCTACCAACTGAGCTACACGGGACTGTTATGGCTAAAGGTTGTTATGGCACATGTTGACAATATGTTGGGGAATTACTGAAGGGGAATATAGACCAACTGAGCATCTAAGTGTACAGCTCAATAAACACACATAGGGGTTTTGTTACATTTCAGTCTTCTGTGATATATTTAAAGTGTCATATTGGGATGGAAACTCAAAACGGAATACATTTTAACTCTATATCTGACATGGTACAAGTGTCTTTTTTTTTTAAGCTCATAACCATGTATATGAGGTGTATACTTTTGTTTCAAAGTAGATTTGTTTAAGACTACCAAGAATCACTCTGTGTGCCCCTGATTTAGCCCACTGCAGTAAAAGGTTATTAAGGGGGTAAAATGTTCTGTTTAAGTCATTAGTAAAGGTGTCACGATCGTTCATAGACGGGTCAGAGCAAGGCGCAGCGTGATATGCATACATGTTTATTTGACACGAATAAACAACAAACGAAACGAAACGTGAAGTCCAAGGTACACAAACAACATACCTCACACGGAACAAGATCCCACAACCCACTAGTGCCAATAGGCTGCCTAAGTATGGACCCCAATCAGAGACAACGAGCGACAGCTGCCGCCCATGTGTGCCCAGGTGCATATTTGGTAGCCCATATTGAGTGAGGATGTAAGGCTTACTAGTTATGACAAATGTTAGGAAGACCTGGTTGATGTACAATTTTTTTACCACCAAAGCTTTACTTTGACCACATCTTTTCACATACTGATAAATTCTTGATTAAAAAAACTGCTTTGGGGTTATTTCCAAATCTGCTTGCATTGCTTGGTTGTGTATTGGCATGGTATGAGACAACCTAAATAATAAAATGTAGGTAAAATAAAATAAACTGTATTATCCTAAATTCAGACGTGAATAAAAATTGTGTTATCACATCAACGACAACAAAATCTTTCAGAATGTACCTGTTTTCAGTATAGAATGACATGTATACATATTATATTACAACTTTTTGTGTTTTGTCTTTATGATTGTTCTTTAGTAAATAAGAAACTCAGCAGTGTGTTAGTCCGTAAAACATAAACTAGATAGTTGTATTATGTTTTTGAAGCCTTGAAATGTACACAATGAGAAGTGTTTTTGTAACAACAGTATTGAATGGGTAATTGTATCAAATATATATCATTGTATGTTTGAATCACCAACACTGTGTAGCGCTCACATAAAGAGTTTATCACTGCCATGTAAACCCCTTCTTGTAAGTTGGAGCTACATGATTGTCTGGGGCTGTACAGAGAAGCCGTAGAGCATCATATTTTTTCAATATCCCTCATGGTCAGCTCCTCCAAGCTCATGTAGTCTTTTTGGGGTTTATCCATAAGGCCCGGGTTTGAGCGCTTGAAAAGACGTTGACATTTCTGGGTATGTCTCACCTGTAACATCATAGTAATAATAATAACGATAATAATACAAATCTGTCAGTCAACCAAATGTATTCCTCTTCTGGCTGTGCTGAGGCACATTCAATAGTACATGTCACCATTGAGGCCTGATCGTTATTCAAGATGGTCCAACGTTCATAGATGATCGCAGGGTCAGATAATAACCAGGGTGGCTATGGTTAACAGTTCAACACTCAGGAGTCAATGTCATTTGTCCTTTTCATAGCCTGGCATAGGGAGGGAGGGAGGGAGGGAGGGATACAGGGAGAGAGATACAGAGAGAGAGAAATACAGAGAGAGAGATTGAGAGAGAGATAAATACAGAGAGAGAGAGATAGAGATAAATACAGAGAGAGCGAGAGAGAGAGATACAGATAAATACAGAGTGAGAGAGAGATAGAGATAAATACAGAGAGAGAGAGTGAGAGAGAGAGATAAATACAGAGAGAGCGATAGAGAGAGAGATCATTCAATATATATAAATGTGACTCACGCCTGTTCCTGCCCCTCGCACCAAGCCAGTTGTGCGCATCGCCAGCCCGGTCCGGTCTGTTCCTGTCCCTCGCACCAAGTCAGTGGTGCGCGTCGCCAGCCTGGCCCGGCCTGTTCCTGCCCCTCGCACCAAGCCAGTGGTGCACGTCGCCAGCCCGGCCTGTTCCTGCCCCTCGCACCAAGCCAGTGGTGCGCGTCGCCAGCCCGGTCCGGCCTGTTCCTCTCCCTCGCACCAGGCCAGTGGTGCGCGTCGCACCAGGCCAGTGGTGCGCGTCGCCAGCCCGGCCCGGCCTGTTCCTGCCCCTCGCACCAAGCCAGTGGTGCGCGTCGCCAGCCCGGCCCGGCCTGTTCCTGCCCCTCGCACCAAGCCAGTGGTGCGCGTCGCCAGCCCGGCCCGGCCTGTTTCTGCTCCTCGCACCAAGCCAGTGGTGCATGTTCCTAGTCCGGTTCGGCCCATGCCTGCTCCTCGCACCAGACCAGTGGTGAGTGTGTCCAGTCCGGCACGACCCATGCCCGTTCCACCGGTGCCTGGTCCGGCACCAGTCAGCAGCTCCAGTCCGGAGCCAGAGTAGTCCGCTCCACCAGTGCCTGATCCAGCTCCGGTAAGCTGCTCCAGTCCGGAGCCAGAGCAGTCTGCTCCACCGGTGCCTGATCCAGCTCCGGTCAGCTGCTCCACTCCGGAGCCAGAGCAGTCCGCTCCACCGGTGCCTGATCCAGCTCCGGTCAGCGGCTCCACTCCGGAGCCAGAGCTGTCCGCTTCACCGGGGTCAAGTCCAGATCCGGTCAGCGGCTCCAGTCCGGAGCCTGAGCAGTCCGCTCCACCGGTGCCCGGTCCAGCTCCGGTCAGCGGCTCCAGTCCAGACCCAGACATCAGCCCCTCTCCAGGTTCGGGGTCTCCCACACCAGGGTCCAGACAGGGCTTGGAGTATAGTGGGAGGAAGGAGAGGGGAAGCAGCGCGCCGAGGTCCAGACCAAACCAGGGGCGCAACAGGGAGGCGGAGAATAGGTGGTGGTCATGCCCGGAGCCGGAGCCGGATCCGCCTCCGAGGCGGAATGCCCACCCGGCCCCTACCCTGTTAAGTAAAGGTTGTGCGGTCGGAGTCCGCACCTTTCGGGGGGGGGGGTACTGTCACGCCCTGACTCTGGGGACTCTTATTTGTTGAGTCAGTGTGTGATTTTCTATGTTGTATATTCTAGTATGTGTATTTCTATGTTGGCCGGTGTGGTTCCCAATCAGAGGCAGCTGTCGCTCGTTGTCTCTGATTGGGGTCCATACTTAGGCAGCCTATTGGCACTAGTGGGTTGTGGGATCTTGTTCCGTGTGAGGTATGTTGTTTGTGTACCTTGGACTTCACGTTTCGTTTCGTTTGTTGTTTTGTCGTTGTTTATTCGTGTCAAATAAACATGTATGCATATCACGCTGCGCCTTGCTCTGACCCGTCTATGAACGATCGTGACACCTTTACTAATGACTTAAACAGATCATTTTTACCCCCTTAATAACCTTTTACTGCAGTGGGCTAAATCAGGGGCACACAGAGTGATTCTTGGTAGTCTTAAACAAATCTACTTTGAAACAAAAGTATACACCTCATATACATGGTTATGAGCTTAAAAAAAAAGACACTTGTACCATGTCAGATATAGAGTTAAAATGTATTCCGTTTTGAGTTTCCATCCCAATATGACACTTTAAATATATCACAGAAGACTGAAATGTAACAAAACCCCTATGTGTGTTTATTGAGCTGTACACTTAGATGCTCAGTTGGTCTATATTCCCCTTCAGTAATTCCCCAACATATTGTCAACATGTGCCATAACAACCTTTAGCCATAACAGTCCCGTGTAGCTCAGTTGGTAGAGCATGGCATTTGTTACGCCAGGGTTGTGGGTTTGATTCCCACGGGGGGCCAGTATGAAAAAAATTATGTATGCACTCACTAACTGTAAGTCGCTCTGGATAAGAGCGTCTGCTAAAATGACTAAAAATAACAAGGCCTCGGCGTCCCCTAAAGTTTCCAAAGATCTTTCCAAAATGTCACATTTTGAAACATCTTTATTTCCATGCATATAACTTAACAAAAAGCATTTTTATGACCAAATTCACACTCTAGTGTCGACAATCATTTTTTTCATGTTTTCATTAGTGTTTGAGATTAGGTTCCTGAATGGTGAAAAATCTCTTTAAATAGAACTACTTTTATAGCACTATTCACAAAATATCATACAGGTAGTCCCTCTCTCACTCTCTCTCTCATCATGTCACAAGCTGACAGGCTCCCAGGGGCAGGGCCATAAAAGGCCCCAGCTCACTCAACTGATTAGATATGCGGGACCGAGGATGCATACTGGTGACCAGGAGCGTTGAGCCGGCACACCCCGTCCTGGCTGGATGCCCATCTTCGCACGGCACGTGCGTGGTGCTAGCACAGGACGTACAGGGCTGTGCCGGCGCACTGGCGACACAGTACGTAGCTCCGCATAACACGGAGCTTGCCCAGTCATATGTCTTCTCGCGTGAGTACGGGGAGTTGGCTCTGCTCTAACCCTAGGCTCCGCAAACCACCCTTTTAGCCCCCCAAAAATGTTTTCTTGAGGCTGTCTCTCGGGCTTCTTCCTCGGCCGGCGCCTTCTGCGTTGCCGCTGCTCCTCTCTATACCGCGCCTCCACTGTCTCCTCCCAAGGACGGCGATCTATCCCGGCCTGAATCTCCTCCCATGTCCAGGAACCCTTCCCTTCCAGGATCTCCTCCCATGTCCAGGCTGTCTGCTCCTGGACACGCTGCTTGGTCCTCGTTTGGTGGGATCTTCTGTCACGTTCGTTTAAGGACTGGTCGAACCAAGGCGCAGCGTGATATGCATACATGTTTATTGAACCGAATAAACAACTACAAAACAACAAACGAAACGTGAAGTCCAAGGTACACAAACAACATACCTCAACACGGAACAAGATCCCACAACCCACTAGTGCCAATAGGCTGCCTAAGTATGGTCCCCAATCAGAGACAATGAGCGACAGCTGCCTCTGATTGGGAACCACACCGGCCAACATAGATCTAGACATACTAGATCTAAACATAGAAAATACAACATAGAAAATACCAAAAAGGAATATACACACCCTGACTCAACATCTAAGCGTCCTCTGAGTCAGGGCCTGACAAAAGGGCACATCGTTAAAGAGTACAATTATCATTTTTAGGTGTTTTTTAGCCTGTCAATCATTTATTGCTTCAGAAGCAGAATTGTATTTGTTCAAAGACACTTGGGATGCCCAAGTCATTAAGCATGTTTTGAGAATGTTGTGAACCTAGGTTGAAAATATTGAACGCATTAAGGCTTTAACACACTGATACTAACAAACAGACACAAAGACATACACACACACACCAAGGAGCCATTGGCTCTTGTGTAGTGAGGGAAACAGAGCGGGAAGAGACAGACAGAGACAGAGATTTCATTAAAGGTAAATTGCATTTTCTTTAAAACCTCTTATTTTCTTCAAGATCTTTAGTACAGAAATGCAAGCACACATATTACAATTATTAAAGGCGACTATTTAATATTAATTATTAAACTATGACTCTAATGTTTATTACTAAACCTTTATATAGATCATACATATTATTATTATTACACAATACTACACATAAACCTTTAAATAGATAATAAATGTTATTATGACACAATACTTTTAGTGCAGAAATGCAAGCATACGTATTACAATTATTAAAGGTGACTATTTAATATTAATTATTAAACTATAACACTAATGTTTATTACTAAACCTTTATATAGATCATACGTATTATTACTACATTACCTGTGCCATTAAACCCCTACAACTCATCCAGAATGCCGCAGCCCGTCTGGTGTTCAACCTTCCCAAGTTCTCTCACGTCACCCCGCTCCTCCGCACACTCCACTGGCTTCCAGTTGAAGCTTGCATCTGCTACAAGACCATGGTGCTTGCCTACGGATCTGTGAGGGGAACGGCACCTCCGTACCTTCAGGCTCTGATCAGTCCCTACACCCAAACGAGGGCATTGCGTTCATCCACCTCTGACCTGCTGGCCCCCTACCTCTGCAGAAGCACAGTTCCCGCTCAGCCCAGTCAAAACTGTTCGCTCTGGCACCCCAATGGTGGAACAAGCTCCCTCACGATGCCAGGACAGCGGAGTCACTCACCACCTTCCGGAGACACTTGAAACCCCACCTCTTTAAGGAATACCTGGGATATGATAAAGTAATCCTTCTACCCCCCCTTACCCCACCCCACCTCCCCCCCCCCAAAAAAAAAATAATGTTTTATTGTAAAGTGGTTATCCCACTGGTTATAAGGTGAATGCACCAATTTGTAAGTCGCTCTGGATAAGAGCGTCTGCTAAATTACGTAAATGTAAATATAAATGTAAACATACAGTGCTATGAAAAAGTATTTGCCCCCTTTCTAATTTTCTCTACTTTTGCATATTTGTGATACTGAATGTTATCAGATCTTCAACCAAAACCTAATATTAGATAAAGGGAACATAAGTGAACAAATAACACAACAATTACATATTTATTTCATAAACAAAGTTATGCAACACCCAATTCCGCTGTGTGAAAAAGTAATTGCCCCCTTACACTCAATAACTGGTTGTGCCACCTTTAGCTGCAATGACTCCAACCAAATGCTTCCTGTAGTTGTTGATCAGTCTCTCACGTCGCTGTGGAGGAATTTTGTCCCACTCTTCCATGGAGAACTGCTTTAACTCAGTGACGTGTGGGTTTTCATGCATGAACTGCTAGTTTCAAGTCCTGCCACAACATCTCAATTGGGATTAGGTCTGTACTTTGACTAAGCCATTCCAAAACTTCCAATTTGTTGCTTTTTACCAATTTTCATGTAGACTTCATTGTGTGTTTTGGATCATTGTCTTGCTGCATGACCCAGCTGCGCTTCAGCTTCAGCTCACAGACGGATGGTCTGACATTCTCCTGTAGAATTCACTGATACAGAGCAGAATTCATGGTTCCTTCTATTAAGGCAAGTCGTCCAGGTCATGAGGCAGCAAAGCATCCCCAAACCATCACACCACCACCACCATGCTTGACCTTTGGTATGATGTTCTTACTGTGGAATGCAGTGTTTGGTTTTCGCAACGACCGTCGGAAAGTCAGGCGCCAAAGCATGCTCGAGCTCCATGGCAGACGGCTCGAGCAGAAGAGGCCACCGCTGATGGATTGTGTGTTTTTTGGTTCCTTTACCTCTAAAGGCAGACCTACCCGGAAATGACATTTTTCTGTTCATTCTACAAGGGGTCACAAGCTCCCTATTAAGGGGTCAATAGCTCCCTATTAATGATACTTCAGCAATAATTATTGTTGGCAATTGATGATACATGTATGCTGCTATTTGCCATGTTGAAAATTACAATCACAGATTTGTAAAACAGACAGGAAATAGTAGCCTATTGTTGACTTGGTGATATGAGGTCTCAATCTTGAATTAAACTTTGTCTATGTTCAGGTTCAGAAAAAATTTGGCATGCAACCTTGGTTTATAGCAAAGTTACACAGTTGGTGATACAATTCATAACTTACCCAAGAGAGAATATAGTAGACGGTTACTGTCAAAAAGTGATTGATGAGTTTTTCTGTGTCCTTTAGTTGTCCTCTCATTGACCTCTTAATCAAATCAACATTTATTGGCCACATTCGCCAAATACAACAGGTGTAGACATTACAGTGAAATGCTTACTTACAGCCCTTAACCAACAATAATGACATCCTCTCTGGATGTTCTCACAATATTTAATGTGTCATTATATAACTTGATAGTTCAGCTGTTTCTTTGAAGTAAAAAACATTATTGAAGTAAAAAGTAATGGCCTGGTAATAGATGTGATGTGTAGTGACCTTGTTGAACTTTAAACGTGTTTGAAGTAAAATATGTTTGAAGTAAAAAGTATTTTCCGGGGAGGCCTGGAAGTTTTGTATTTTTGAAGTTTTGTGAAACTGCAAAACTACAAGCGAGAAGAAACCTCAAGAGAGATAAACCACAAAAAACTTGTGGGGGTGTCACACCCTGGCTCTGGGGACTCTATATGTTGAGCCAGGGTGTGTATATTCTATGTGTTGTATTTCTGTGTTGGCCAGAGTGGTTCCCAATCAGAGGCAACGAGTGTCAGCTGTTGCTGGTTGTCTCTGATTGGGAGCCATATTTATAGAGGCTGTTTTCCCACAATAGTTATGGGATCTTGTTCCAGTTGGTTTGTTCCTTTTGGTCTGTACCGTAGGACTGCACATATCGTTTGTTGTTTTGTTCTAGTGTTTACTCTCTTTAAATAAAGTATGTTTGCCTGCAACGCTGCGCCTTGGTCCACTCTCCCTAACGATCGTGACAGAAGATCCCACCACTCCAGGACCAAGCAGCGTGTCCAGGAGCAGGCAGCCTGAACATGGGAGGAAGCGCCGGGAAAGGAGCTGGAGAGGTTGGCGATGGCCCAGGTGGGCAAAGGGTGGTCCTGGGAGGACATGCTCGGGGGAAAAGGGCCATGGGCTAAGATTAAGGCCCTGGCGAGAGAGGAGCAACGGCGTCAACAGTGTCGTCGTCGGACGGACGAGAGGCAACCCCAAAAAAAATTTAGGGGGGGGGGCACACGGCATGGGCGACTGGGCAGCAGGAGGCTGCCACAGGGCGATTTGGGAGGTTGGCAGAGGAGGCCGCCAGGTTACGGGGGCCACTGGTCAAAGAAGGGAAGGAAGGTGTAGAGGCACGGCGAGAGGTACTGGGGTGTGTTACCAGTCCGGTCCGGCCCGTTCCAGATCCCGACGTAGGGCCAGTGGTGTGTGTCCCCAGTCGGTCCGGTCTGGTCTGTTCCTGCTCCCCGCACCAAGCCTACGGTGTGCCTCGCCAGCCCGGCCCGTCCTGTTCCTGCCCCTCGCACCAAGCCTACTGTGCGCGTCGCCAGCCCAGCCTGGCCTGTTCCTGCTCCTCGCACCAAGCCTACGGTGCGCGTCGCCAGCCCGGCCCGGCCGGTTCCTGCCACTCGCACCAAGCCTACGGTGCGCGTCGCCAGCCCAGCCCGGCCTGTTCCTGCTCTCCGCACCAAGGTAATGGTGCGCGTCGCCAGCCCGGCCCGGCCTGTTCCTGATCCTCGCACCAAGCCTACGGTGCGCGTCGCCAGCCCGGCCCGGCCTGTTCCTGCCACTCGCACCAAGCCTACGGTGCGCGTCGCCGGCCCGGCCTGTTCCTGCCACTCGCACCAAGCCTACGGTGCGCGTCGCCAGCCCGGCCCGGCCTGTTCCTGCCACTCGCACCAAGCCTACGGTGCGCGGCGCCAGCCCGGCCCGGCCTGTTCCTGCCACTCGCACCAAGCCTACGGTGCGCGTCGCCAGCCCGGCCCGGCCTGTTCCTGCTCCCCGCACCAAGCCTACGGTGCGCGTCACCAGCCCAGCCCGGCCTGTTCCTGCTCCCCGCACCAAGGTAATGGTGCGAGTCGTCAGCCCGGTAAGGCCCGTTCCTGCTCCACGCACCAAGCCAGGGGTGCGAGTCGTCAGCCCGGTCCGGCCCGTTGCTGCTCCACGCACCAAGCCAGGGGTGCGAGTCGTCAGCCCGGTCCGGCCCGTTCCTGCTCCACGCACCAAGCCAGGGGTGCGAGTCGTCAGCCCGGTCCGGCCCGTTCCTGCTCCACGCACCAAGCCAGGGGTGCGCATCGTCAGCCCGGTCCGGCCCGTTCCTGCTCCACGCACCAAGCCAGGGGTGCGCATCGTCAGCCCGGTCCGGCCCGTTGCTGCTCCACGCACCAAGCCAGTGGTGCGCATCGTCAGCCCGGTCCGGCCCGTTGCTGCTCCACGCACCAAGCCAGGGGTGCGAGTCGTCAGCCCGGTCCGGCCCGTTCCTGCTCCACGCACCAAGCCAGGGGTGCGCATCGTCAGCCCGGTCCGGCCCGTTGCTGCTCCACGCACCAAGCCAGGGGTGCGCGTCGTCAGTCCGGCACAACCCGTGCCTGGGTCACCGGTGCCTGGTCAGGTACCGGTCAGCTGCTCCACACCGGAGCTTAAGCAATCTGCTCCTACGATGTCCAGTCCAGCTCCAGCCAGCGGGGCCAGACCGGACCAGGGGCGCTACGGGGGGATTATTGGAGGGTGGTGGGCAAGCCCAGAGCCAGAACCGCCTCCGAGGAGGAATGCCCACCCAGCCCTCCCCTGGTTTGTTTATGTTTAGGCGCGGTCGCAGTCCGCGCCTTTATGGGGGGGGGTACTGTCACACCCTGGCTCTGGGGACTCTATATGTTGAGCCAGGGTGTGTATATTCTATGTGTTGTACTTCTGTGTTGGCCAGAGTGGTTCCCAATCAGAGGCAACGAGTGTCAGCTGTTGCTGGTTGTCTCTGATTGGGAGCCATATTTATAGAGGCTGTTTTCCCACAATAGTTGTGGGATCTTGTTCCAGTTGGTTTGTTCCTTTTGGTCTGTACCGTAGGACTGCACGTATCGTTTGTTGTTTTGTTCTAGTGTTTACTCTCTTTAAATAAAGTATGTTTGCCTGCAACGCTGCGCCTTGGTCCACTCTCCCTAACGATCGTGACAGGGGGTTACAAGCAGACAAGGGCCATGCTCATTCTACTTTTTTTCTAAGAAAGGAATTAAAAACACTTTCCAAAAAAAGAAATATAATACTATTACAAGAATTAAAGTTTACTATGCAAAATATTAAACTATGACAGTAACGTTTTTTTTTCTAAACCCTTATATGAATCCTACATATTATTATTGCACAATACTACACATTACGACCCAATATATGTTTTATATGTATAATATTTTTTTGTTGGAAAGATAGAAAATGTATTTTTCTTAGAAAATAATGCCTTGAGCATGTCCCTTGTCTGCTTGTTACCCCCACAGCTTGCAACCTAACACCACCCCATGGAACAAGGCACCACAACACCCACCCAATGGGAGAGAGAGAGATTTATTTAATTTAAGGTAAATTACATTTTCTTTCAAACCTTTTATTTTCTTCAAAACCTTTAGTACAGACATTTACACATACATATTACATTTATTAAAGTTTACTATGCAATATTAAATATTAAACTATAACACTAATAGTTTTTTTCTTTCTAAATCCTTATATAAATCCTACATATTATTATTGCACAATACTACACATTACGACCCAATAAATGTTTATATGTATAATATTTTTTTGTTGGAAAGACTGTTTTTTTAAATGTATTTTTCTTAGAAAATAATGCCTTGAGCATGGCCCTTGTCTGCTTGTTACCCCCCACAGCTTGCAACCTGACACCACCCAATGGAACCAGGCCCCACACACACCCACCCAATGGGAGAGAGAGAGATTTATTTAATTGAAGGTAAATTACATTTTCTTTCAAACCTTTTCTTTTCTTCAAAACCTTTAGTACAGACATTTAAACATACATATCACAATTATTAAAGTTTAATATGCATTATTAAACTAATGTTTATTGCTAAACCTTTATATAGATCATATTTACATTTTTTTTTTTTTACATTTTTTGTCATATAGCAGACGCTCTTATCCAGAGCGACTTACAGTTAGTGAATAATTTATTTTTATTTTTATACTGGCCCCCCCGTGGAAATCAAACCCACGACCCTGGCGTTGCAAACGTCATGCTCTATCAACTGAGCTACATCCCTGCCGGCCATTCCCTCCCCTACCCTGGACAACGCTGGGCCAATTGTGCGCCGCCCATGAGTCTCCCGGTCGCGGCCGGCTGCGACAGAGCCTGGATTCGAACCAGGATCTCTAGTGGCACAGTTAGCACTGCGATGCAGAGCGATCCACTGCGCCACTCAGGAGTACAAGTTATCATACATGTTATTATTACACAATACTACACATTACTACCCAATATATGTTTATATTTATTTTCTTGGAAAGTGTTTATAATTCTTTCCTGAATTGTATCACCAACTGTGTAACTTTGCCATAGTGTTTCTTTGTCATAACCCAAGGTTGCATGCCAATTTTTTTCTGAACATAGACAAAGTTTAATTCAAGATTGAGACTTCACATCACCAAGTCAACAATAGGCTACTATTTCCTGTCTGTTTTACAAAACTATGATTGTAATTTTCAACATAGCAAATAGCAGCATACTGTACATGTATAGTCAATTGCCAACAACAATGCTTGCTGAAGTATCCTTAATAGGGAGCAATTGACCCCTTAAAAGGGAGCTTGTGACCCCTTGTAGAATGAATAGAAAAATGTCATTTCCGGGCAGGTCTGCCTTTAGAGGTAAAGGAACCAAAAAACACACAACGAAGCAGCGGTGGCCTCTTCTGCTCGAGCCGTCTGCCTTGGAGCTCGAGCCTGCTTTGGCGCCTGACTTTCCAACGGTCGTTGTGAGAGTCAGTCAGTTGGTTAACAGTCGAGGCCAGCTGGAGAATATATCAAAAAGATCAGAATAGGTAATTGTAGCTATTGTATTTGTAGTAGTGTATTTCGTCGCTAATTAGTTAGTGACATTGTAGCTAGCTTCATTTCTGGACTGTTGTAGTCAAAGTTTTCTGGACTGTTGTAGTCACATTTAATCCCAGTAAAAATTCCCTGTCTTAGGTCAGTTAGGATCACCACTTTATTTTAAGAATGTGAAATGTCAGAATAATAGTAGAGAGAATGATTTATTTCAGCTTTCATTTCTTTCATCACATTTCCAGTGGGTCAGAAGTTTACATACACTCAATTAGTATTTGGTAGCATTGCCTTTACATTGTTTAACTTGGTTCAAACATTTCGGGTAGCCTTCCACAAGCTTCCCACAATAAGTTGGGTGAATTTTTTCCCATTCCTCCTGACAGAGCTGGTGTAACTGAGTCAGGTTTGTAGGCCTCCTTGCTCCTTTTCTATAGGATTGAGGTCAGGGCTTTGTGATGGCCACTCCAATACCTTGACTTTGCTGTCCTTAAGCCATTTTGCCACAACTTTGGAAGTATGCTTGGGGTCATTGTCCATTTGGAAGACCCATTTGCAACCAAGCTTTAACTTTCTGACTGATGTCTTGAGATGTTACTTCAATATATCCACATAATTTTCCTTCCTCATGATGCCATCTATTTTGTGAAGTGCACCAGTCCCTCCTGCAGCAAAGCACCCCGACAGCATGATGCTGCCATCCCCGTGCTTCATGGTTGGGATGGTGTTCTTCGGCTTGCAAGCTGCCCCATTTTTCCTCCAAACATAACAATGGTCATTATGGCCAAACAGTTCTATTTTTGTTTCATCAGACCAGAGGACATTTCTCCAAAAAGTACGATCTTTGTCCCCGTGTGCAGTTGCAAACCGTAGTCTGGCTATTTTATTGCGGTTTTGGAGCAGTGGCTTCTTCCTTGCTGAGCGGCCTTTCAGGTTACATCGATATAGGACTCGTTCTACTGTGGATATAGATACTTTTGTACCTGTTTCCTCCAGCATCTTCACAAGGTCCTTTGGTGTTGTTCTGGGATTGATTTGCACTTTTCCCACCAAAGTACATTCATCTCTAGGAGACAGAACGCGTCTCCTTCCTGAGCGGTATGACGGCTGCGTGGTCCCATGGGGTTTATACTTGCGTACTATTGTTTGTATAGATGAACGCGGTACCTTCAGGCATTTGGAAATTGCTCCCAAGGATGAACCAGACATGTGGAGGTCTACAATTCTCTTTCTGGGGTCTTTGCTGATTACTTTTGATTTTCCCATGATGTCAAGCATAGAGGCACTGTGTTTGAAGGTAGGCCTTGAAATACATCCACAGGTACACCTCCAATTGACTCAAATGATGTCAATTAGCCTATCAGAAGCTTCTAAAGCCATGACATCATTTTCTGGAATTTTCCAAGCTGTTTAAAGGCACAGTCAACTTAGTGTATATAAACTTATGACCCATTGGAATTGTGATACAGTGAATTATAAGTTAAATAATCTGTCTGTAAACAATTGTTGGAAAAATTACTTGTGTCATGCTCAAAATAGATGTCCTCACCAACTTGCCAAAACTATAGTTTGTTAACAAGAAATTTGTGGTGTGGTTGAAAAACGAGTTTTAATGACTCCAACCTAAGTGTATGTAAACTTCCGACTTCAACTGTATCTTAGCTAACTGTTAAAGCAGATGTAGCTAGCTAAGTCAATACGTTTAGGATCTAGCCTATGCGATAGTAGGTAACTAATTGAGTTAGCTAGTGTTTTTGTTTGTAAAACATCGATAGTCTAGCTAACACTAGGCATGAAAGCACCCGGTTAACATAGCTAGCGAGCTAACAGTCACAGTTAGCTATGCTAGCTAATGTTAGCTAGCTAGCTATGTCCATTGTGTCTCAAAGGACTCGCGTAACCCCAACTGGTCTCGAGCGGAGATGGCAAAGAGTGCTCCAAGATTCAATAATGATGATGATAATGGTATATTTTGTTTCATGTGTACTATGGCAGCTAAACGCTGAATTACAATAACACACACAATATTATTTTTTTACATGGTCCCGGTTGTTCTGTGTAAAATTAGCTACCTAAATTATTTAGATCTAGCTAGTGGTCGACCACAAAACAATAAATAGTTTTGCGAAACTATTCATGGTTGACCCTATACAGTCAATGGGTCAATCAGCTGCTGTCTTCGTTTATTGAAAACAAATCTATAAAAAAAAGAAAATAAACTATAAATATAATGTAAAATAACGTTCTATAGGTTGAATGATTAGTGTTTCCAGCTGACCCCATTCCTCACTTGAACCCAATGTAAACTGATGTGCTCTACTCAGACTGTTCGCAGCCAGAAACGTATGTGTGACACAACAGTTATCACTCATAATAACATATTATTTGTTGAACAACAATTACAGTCCATCCATTCTGGTTTACAATACATTTGAACTTTCCACTAATAATAACTATAAGTATAATGTGAAACAATATTCTATAGGTTGAATGATGAATGTTTCCAGCAGACCCCATTCATCACTTGAACCCCATGTAAAGTGATGTGCTCTATAATACATGTCTTCTTGTTTGTCTCTCCACCCTCAGCCTCTCTGATGGACTGTCTCCACCTTCCACCACCGTGCGCCAACTACTCAAAATGTGAATCTGAAGACTGGCACCCTGAGATGGTGTGTCTGGACAATAAAGGAGTCAATCTCAAATGTGAAAACTGTTCAAGGGTGTGTAGACTTTCACTAATTTTATTTATTTATTTCACCTTTATTTAACCAGGTAAGCCAGTTGAGAACAAGTTCTCATTTACAACTGCGACCTGGCCAAGATAAAGCAAAGCAAACTAGGTATCGATTCTTGAAGAAACTAGGTTATAAATGCTTGTTGAGCTTAGTTGAATTGTTCTTCCCCATCAGAACCAAACATAGGCCTGTTTAACTGAAAACAAACACTGTATAGCCTCAAAACATGGTTAAAACTATAATTTGTATATAATGGATGGCCAGTCCTTGCATCCATAGCTCTTATGTTTATGATCAGTGCTATCTGGAATCCTTGGGACGTCCCTACTCTAAACCATAACACTAATCTTAACCTTTATCCTAACCTTACACATAACCAAATCCCTTACCTAACCTTTACCATTTCAAATGTCAACTTCAATGGGGTAGAGACGTCCAAAGGATTCTGAATTGCACGCACCATATGTTTACACTCTGAGAGCTGTTTTCATGAATACTGGGCAGGGGAAACAAGAAGAGAGAGACTGGTGTGAGAGACTGACAGTGGCCAGACCATAGAATTAGATATTAGAATACTATTATGACATAGCCTGACCATAGATCACAGAAAATAGTTATTTTCTGAGGGAAATTGATCCGAGGACTTCTGTGCATATGTCCCTCTTCTTACAAGGAACCATAAGGTCTGCCATTTTTATTTTTGAAAACCACTCAAATTACATCTCCTCCGGAACCACAGGGCCAATCTGGATAAAACTTGATACAGTGAGGGAAAAAAGTATTTGATCCCCTGCTGATTTCGTACGTTTGCCCACTGACAAAGACATGATCAGTCTATCATTTTAATGGTAGGTTTATTTGAACAGTGAGAGACAGAATAACAACAAAAAAATCCAGAAAAACGCACATCAAAAATGTTATAAATTGATTTGCATTTTAATGAGGGAAATAAGTATTTGACCCCTCTGCAAAACGTGACTTAGTACTTGGTGGCAAAACCCTTGTTGGCAATCACAGAGGTCAGAAGTTTCTTGTAGTTGGCCACCAGGTTTGCACACATCTCAGGAGGGATTTTGTCGTACTCCTCTTTGCAGATCTTCTCCGAGTCATTAAGGTTTCGAGGCTGATGTTTGGCAACTCGAACCTTCAGCTCCCTCCACAGATTTTCTATGGGATTAAAGTCTGGAGACAGGCTAGGCCACTCCAGGACCTTAATGTGCTTCTTCTTGAGCCACTCCTTTGTTGCCTTGGCCGTGTGTTTTGGGTCATTGTCATGCTGGAATACCCATCCACGACCCATTTTCAATGCCCTGGCTGAGGGAATGAGGTTCTCACCCAAGATTTGACGGTACATGGCCCCGTCCATCGTCCCTTTGATGCAGTGAAGTTGTCCTGTCCCCTTAGCAGAAAAACACCCCCAAAGCATAATGTTTCCACCTCCATGTTTGACGGTGGGGATGGTGTTCTTGGAGTCATCGGCAGCATTCCTCCTCCTCCAAACACAGCGAGTTGAGTTGATGCCAAAGAGCTCGATTTTTGTCTCATCTGACCACAACACTTTCACCCAGTTCTCCTCTGAATCATTCAGATGTTCATTGGCAAACTTCAGACGGGCCTGTATATGTGCTTTCTGCATATGTGCCAGCACCATGCTTCACCGTAGGGATTGTGCCAGGTTTCCTCCAGACGTGACGCTTGGCACTCAGGCCAAAGAGTTAATTATTGGTTTCATCAGACCAGAGAATCTTGTTTCTCATGGTCTGAGAGTCTTTAGGTGCCTTTTGGCAAACTCCAAGTGGGCTGTCATGTGCCTTTTACTAAGGAGTGGCTTCCATCTGGCCACTCTACCATAAAGGCCTGATTGGTGGAGTGCTGCAGAGATGGTTGTCCTTCTGGAAATTTCTCCCATCTCCACAGAGGAACTCTAGAGCTCTGTCAGAATAACCATCGGGTTCTTGGTCACCTCCCTGACCAAGGCCCTTCTCCCGTGATTGCTCAGTTTGGCCGGGCGGCCAGCTCTGGGAAGAGTCTTGGTGCTTCCAAACTTCTTCCATTTAAGAATGATGGAGGCCACTGTGTTCTTGGGTACCTTCAATGCTGCAGAAATGTTTTGGTACCCTTCCCCAGATCTGTGCCTCGACACAATCCTGTCTCTGAGCTCAACGGACAATTCCTTCGTCCACATGGCTTGGTTTTTGCTCTGACATGCACAGTCAACTGTGGGACCTTATATAGACAGGTGTGTGCCTTTCCAAATCATATCCAATCAATTGAACTTACCACAGATGGACTCCAATCAAGTTGTAGAAACGGATTAATGGAAACAGAATGCACCTGAGCTCAATTTCGAGTCTCATAGCGAACGGTCTGAATACTTATGTAAAAAAGGTATTTCTGTTTTATGGGGTATTGTGTTTAGATTGCTGAGGATTTTTTAAAAACGTAATCCATTTTAGAATAAGGCTGTAACGTAACAAAATGTTGAAAAAGTCAAGAGGTCTGAATACTTTCTGAAGGCACTGTATGTCCGTTTTGAAGTATATGAAAATAGATTATACAAGTGGTTAGACATTTTCAACACACAAATGTTTCTTAAAAAGACTAGAAGAGAAGTAGTCAATTTTTCCTCAACCCTCAACCATGAAAGACTATCATGCATTTTGTTGATGTTGGTTCTATGTGTGCAGTTAAGGTCAAGGTGTGCTGCTTTGTTTTGAGCCAGCTGCAGCTTTACTAGGTCTTTCTTTGCTGCACCTGACCATATTACCGGACAGTGATTAAGATAAAAGTGTGAGTGTAATGTGTATGTATGTGTGTTGTGTTGTGTTGTGTCGGTATGCATGCATGCGTGTGTGCGTGTGTGTGTGTGTGTGTGTGTGTGTGTGTGTGTGTGTGTGTGTGTGTGTGTGTGTGTGTGTGTGTGCGTGTGCGTGTGCGTGTGCATATGTAGTGTATGTGAATGTGTGTGGGTGTTGTGTGGGAGTGTCAATGTAGTGTGTGTGAGTGAGTGAGTGTGTATATATAGTCTAGTGAGTGTGCATAGGGTCAGCTTACCCTCCTCAAATCCTAAGTGTAACCTATGGTGGTTGGGGGAAACTGTTAACATATCTTAGAACTGCATCTATGGGCAATTTTATTCCACTTGGTCTGGTAGTATGGCCAGTCCAGTAGCTGGCGCTTGAGTGTTAATTTTGACAGTTTTGTTTTGTGGGACAATTCCATGCCTTTTTAATGACTGACTGATTGGTTAATTGATAGCCTAAACTGTGCTGTGAAAAAGTTTGTGAACCCCTTAGGATAAAAAATACAAATATCCGAATAACAGATACAGATAACCTGAATAATACATGACTACAAAACATGATACTCTTTTAACATTTATTAAACAAAAATGTTTCAACATTCAGTGTCCTGGTGTGAAAAAGTATTTGCTCCTTTTGCTTCAATATTTGGTGGCTACCCCCTTGAGCAACTTATAAATGCTTCTTAAAGCATTCATAAAGGCTTCATAAGAAACATAAATGGGTCACAAATCATCTTTAAATATATGGCATGCTCTATAAAGGATTCATAAATGTGGCATAACTGTGTGACATAACCACCAATGTCAAATGTGACAAATCTGTGGAATCAGTTGACATAAGCACTGCTTAATAAAGGCTTTATAAATCATATTAAATTGAGCCTTCACAAAGCATCTATAACTTTGTTGTGTCATACAGATTGTTTTTTTTAAATATTGGGCCTGACCCCAACCTGACCCCAAGGCTATCATGATACAGCACTGCATGAGTTTATAAGACAATGCAGTACTTTCAGTAAGTATTCCCAGCATTCCATTTATTTTTATTTTGTCTATACTATAGGCCGGTTGTCTTCTCCATGTAGGTCAACCAATCAGAAAGTAGTCTGCTGCTTGGAATTGTCAATTTGCTGCAAACTCGAAAGGAGTTAAATGAGTTTTTAATGTTGAAACAAAAGAATGAGTCAACACTCAAGGACACAATTAAGTGACTTCATGTAATGTCAAACAAGAGACAAATTAATTATTAATTGAGGGTTAATTGTATAGCGACAAAGAGCGCTATTTCAGAGCAATGAATCAAAGGTTGTAGCTGTGACAACCTGCAATTTATGTGGAGCATTCTGATTAATTTAATTAAGTAGCACACACATAAAAAGCTAATTTCAAACATTTGATATTTTAGACATTTAGCAGACGCTCTTATCCAGAGCGACGTACAGTTAGTGCATCATACTTAAGGTAGCTTGGTATGTCAACCTCATATCACAGTCATAGTAAGTAGAAACTTTCCCCAATAAAGCAGCTATTAGCTAAATCAGTGCGAGTAAGAAAAGACAAGTACAAGTGTTAAAGGCGGAAGTGTAGTGGGGTAATAGTTATCATATTTTCATACTATATACACCTCGCTTGCGACTCGTAATAAGTCTTAGCAATTAGTCCATTAAATTAATTATCTGACTACCCAGGTAGCACAAACGTCTTGCCCACATCTGGCCTGATTCCAGCATGCCAGATCTAAAACTGCTGGCCCGGGTCTGGCAGCCGGATCTGAAACGAATGACGGTACAGACTAGGCAAGAGTCATTCGGGACAGATCTGGCAGGCTGAACTGAACCAAAGCTGCCATTTTAGCACCCCCCCCCCCCCCCCCCCCCACCCCAACAACATAAACATAAAAAAAATACATAACATTTTTTGATTTTAAAACATTCACTTAAATAGATGAAATCGACTTTGTGTTGGTGTCATCCCTCAACAGGCACTATGTATGTACAGTAGCATGGATGTATCCAAATAAATGTCACTAGAAAACAGCTTAAACAAATGTAAATGCAGCTACTGTGATGTTATTCTATTTGCAGAGTTGACACGACTGTGTTAGCCATAGTTGGCTAGCTAGCAAGCAAGGGATAAGAACATTGCCAGCCTGCATAGCAATCAAACAAATAGAATGAACAACAAGTCCGCTTCTCTAGCAACCTAACTCATAGAACTAACAACCAGGTTTTAATGGAAGGATGAAATAGTATGAATTTACTTATCAAAATTGAAATCTCAATGAAAACATGTAATTTTTACCAGTAAATGTGTTTTCTTTGGCAACCGTGGTATAAATGGGATAAACGCCTCCGTTCTGTACATTATCTGGAACTAATAAACTCAGACAGTACCAAGTCGTCCATTATTTCCAGATAATGTACAAAGCGTCAGTGTTTATCCCTTACATGTATGTATGTATGTATGTGTGTATGTAAATGTACATACAGTATGTCTTTTTGGGTCTATGCGCCCTTTCCTTGCTTTGTTCGGTCCTCTCCTTTCTGCCTCTGTCTGGTGCAAGCCGCAGCCACCTTATGACTTCTCATCTTCTCCGTCTCTCCCTCTGTAGCCTTTGATGTGAAAGTGTTTCTTCTGACAGCGCCTTAGAATAATAGAAAAAAAAGAGCATAAAAAGTGGTTACAAAAATGAGTCAGAGGAAAATCCTAGGAATCACAATCCAGACCACAAATGGGAAGCATACAAACACAAGACAATAAAGAGGTTTTCAATTTCAACACTGAGTCAAACGCCACCGTGTGGTCAATCTGAATGTGCTTACATATGTTGAGTCTTGAAAGGGTTTGGAACACGTGTAACAAGTTTGGTTACCATACAAATATCCGTGCCTGATTTATATGCATTAACAGTGCCTTCAGAAAGTAATCAGACCCTTTGACTTTTTCAACATTTTGTTACTTTACAGCCTTATTCTGAAATGGATTAAATTGAAAAAAATCCTCAGCAATCTACACAAAATACAATGCCTTGCAAAAGTATTCATCCCCCTTGGCGTTTTTCCGATTTTTTTTTTATTACAACCTGTAATTTAAATGGATTTTGTTTTGGATTTCATGTAATGGACATACACAAAATAGTCCAAATTGGTGACGTTTCAAAAAATTCAACAACAAAAAATGACGGAAAAGTGGTGCATGCATATGTATTCACCCCCTTTGCTATGAAGCCCCTAAATAAGATCTGATGCAACCAATTACCTTCAGAAGTCACATAATTAGTTAAATAAAGTCCACCTGTGTGCAATCTAAGTGTCACATGATCTGTCACATGATCTCAGTATATATACACCTGTTCTGAAAGGCCCCAGAGTCTGCAACATCACTTAGCAAGGGGCACCACCAAGCAAGCGGCACCATGAAGACCAAGGAGCTCTCCAAACAGGTCAGGGAGAAAGTTGTGGAGAAGTACAGATCAGGGTTGGGTTATAAAAAAATATCTGAAACTTTGAACAACCCACGGAGCACCATTAAATCAAATTTTTTTTAATGGAAAGAATATGGCACCACAACAAACCTGCCAAGAGAGGGCCGCCCACCAAAACTCACAGACCAGGCAAGGAGGGCATTAATCAGAGAAGCAACAAAGAGACCAAAGATAACCCAGAAGAGCTGCAAAGCGGAGAATGGAGTATCTGTCCATAGGTCAACTTTAAGCCGTACACTCCACAGAGCTGGGCTTTACGGAAGAGTGGCCAGAAAAAAGCCATTGCTTAAAGAAAAAAATAAGCAAACATGTTTGGTGTTCGCCAAAAGCCATGTGGGAGACTCCCCAAACATTTGGAAGAAGGTACTCTGGTCAGATGAGACTAAAATTTATATTTTTGGCCATCAAGGAAAACGCTATGTCTGGCGCAAACTGGTGGCAGCATCATGCTGTGGGGATGTTTTTCAGTGGCAGGGAGACTAGTCAGGATCGAGGCAAAGATGAGCGGAGCAAACTACAGAGAGACCCTTGATGAAAACCTGCTCCAGACTGCTCAGGACCTCAGACTGGGGCGAAGGGTCACCTTCCAATAGGACAACAACCCTAAGCAAACAGCCAAGACAACGCAGGAGTGGCTTCAGGAAAAATCTCTGAATGTCCTTCAGTGGCCCAGCCAGAGCCCGGACTTAAACCCGATCGAACATCTCTGGAGAGACCTGAAAATAGCTGTGCAGCAACACTCCCCATCCAACCTGACAGAGCTTGAGAGGATCTGCAGAGAAGAATGTGAGAAACTCCCCAAATTCAGGTGTGCCAAGCGTCACAAATTTGTAAAAACCTGTTTTTGCTTTGCCATTTTGGGTTATTGTGTGTAGATTGATGAGGGGAAAAAACTATTACATTAATTTTAAAATAACGCTGTTACATAACAAAATGTGGAAAAAGTCTTAAAGAATACTTTTTTTTTAATGTGGACTCCAGGAGGAGTAGCTGCTAATGGGGATCCTAATTAATTCAACTTTTACACTCATCATTTGCTACTGCTACTGCTGCTACTCTGTTCTTTAATTTACTCTTATTATTAGCTATCCTGATGCCTATTCAGTTGACTGTGCCTTCATGTACATTGCCTTCAGAAAGCATTCATACCCCTTGAATTGTTACACATTTTGATGTGTTACAGCCTGAATTCAAAATGGATTAAATAGATTTTTTTTCTCTCACCCATCTACACACAATACCCCATAATAACAGTGAAAACATGTTTTTAGAAATGTTTGCAAATTTATTGAAAATGAAATACAGAAATAGCTCATTTACATAAGTATTCACACCCCTGAGTCAAAACTTTGTAGAAGGACCTTTGGCAGCTGTAGGGTTCTGCATTTATTTTCTTAGTCAACCTTGTGTTCTTGAACGTAGCCCTGTTTCTTTGTGTTCTTGAACGTAGCCCTGTCTTTCATTTTTGTTCATTGATTTCACCTGTGTTTGTTACTCACTTGTTCTCATTAGCTCCTTATTTAGTTCAGTTCATTCTGTTTGTGCCTTGTGAGATATTGTTTGTTTTGACTCTGCTAAGCCTTTTCCTAGCGCAGTTGTGAGAACCAGTTATAGCCTTCAGTCCTAGTTTTTGTTTCTCCTGCAATTTTGCCTGCCTGTGACCACGATTCCTGCCTTTTGCGAAGGCAAAATAAACACCTGCCGCGCTCTGTGCGTGAATCTACCCCTTTTTCGCCTTGAGTATTCATTACAGCAGCGATAACAGCATTGAGTTTTTCTGGCTAAGAGCCTTCCACACCTGGATTGTGCAACATTTTCCCATTATTCTTTCAAAATTCTTCAAGCTCTGACAAATTGGTTGTTGACCATTGCTAGACAACCATTTTCAGGTCCTGCCATAGATTTCCAAGTATATTTAAGTCAAAACTGTAACTCGGCCACTCAAGAACATTCACTGTCTTCTTGGTAAACAACTCCAGTGTAGATGTATGAAAAATTTATGCACTCACTAACTGCACGTCACTCTGGATAAGAGCGTCTGCTAAAATGACTAAAATGTAGATTTGGCCTTGTGTTTGAGGTTATTGGCCTGCTGAAAGGTGAATTCATCTCCCAGTGTGCTTAGCTCCATTACATTTATTTTGGGAAAACACTTTTTATTAAGATGAACATATACTCTTTATGTAAAATAGTTGTTTTTGACAAATCAAATTGTATTGGTCGCATACACATATTTAGCAGATGTTATTGCAGGTGTAGCGAAATGCTTGTGTTCCTAGCTCCAGCAGTGCAGTAATATCTAACAATTCACAATAACACACACAGATCTACAAGTACATTTTATGTTTTGTTAACCCCATATGTAACTCTGTGTTTTTTTATCGCACTGCTTTGCTTTATCTTGGCCAGGTCGCAGTTGTAAATGAGAACTTGTTCTCAACTGGCTTACCTGGTTAAATAATTTAAAAAGTAAATCCGGAGTATAAATATATATGTGATGGGATGTATAGACATTATGGACAGTGTGGATATAATTGTTTTGTGTATCTGTAGAATAGTGTGTGTGTGTGTATGTATATGTATATATATAAAATAATTGTAAAGTGGTTATCCCACTGGCTATAAGGTGAATGCACCAATTTGTAAGTTGCTCTGGATAAGAGCGTCTGCTAAATGACGTAAATGTAAATATATATATATATATACAGCAATAGTTGAATAGGATTGCATTGACTAGAAACAGTGTATATACATATGAAATGAGTAAAACAGTATGTAAACATTATTAAAGTGACTAAGTTCAGGGCAGGGTACTAGGTGGGGGCCGGCTAGTAATGGCTATTTAACAGTCTGATGGCCTTGTTATAGAAGCCGTTTTTCAGTCTCTCTGTCCCAGTTTTGATGCACCTGTACTGACCTCGCCTTCTGGATGATAGCAGGGTGAACAGGCCATGGCTCGGGTGATTGATGATCTTTCGGGTGCTGTAGGTGTCCTGACAGAATTACACTACCCAAAAGCCACTCTCTTTGTGGAATGACATGTTATGTTCCCCTACCAGGGAGGATTTCAAATAGTTGAATAATCGATAAGTCAATCGACGCAATTCTTATCGATTTCAAAATAAGGAATCGAAGTGTTGGGGGGAAAAAACATTAAAGAAAAAGACTGGTTAAATGGGCTACGTTCAATGGATACAAGATCCACGTGGAAAAGACAAGCCACCTAATTCTATCTGTAAATAGAATTTAAAAGCAAAACACTCACTATTCGAAGCTGAACCAGGTCACGCTTCTTTCATTCCAAACGTCAAATGTACAGTATGATCTCCATTCATTGCCTTGTTGGTGTTGCGTGCCGATACAGGAGATGCAGTCCCCATAAATGATTGACATAAAGACATGCTCTGGGGATTTGAACTTGCAACCTCTTTTGATCAGGAATGCATTGATGTTTTTGCAGTGCCACAAGGTCTGTAGTAGTGATGGAAAACCACTTTTATCTTACCTTTATTTGATCAGGGAGTCGTACTGAGACCAAGGTATATTTTGCAGATGAGCCCTGCATTACAGAAATTACAGAAATACACACATCAAATACAAAATACAAAATGCAAGCAGAAAGAAAGAAAGAACACGATCACAAAAAACAAACACATTCATCAGTAATAAGGTCCTCAATCAGCTTTATGAATTGCCCTATATGCACCAAAACATCTAATTTAAGAGAAAAAAATATTGATTTAACTAACTCAGTAGAGACCGAAGGAATTTCTAGAGTTAGCCATTCCTGAGACCGGGTTTGGTAGGTTGTTGGGAGTTGACCCTACCTTACACAGAAAGCGGCACAGGTCCTAATCCAGGCACTTGTCATTTCCCTTCTGGATTACTGCAACTCGCTGTTGGCTGGGCTCCCTGCCTGTGCCATTAAACCCCTACAACTTATCCAGAACGCCGCAGCCCATCTGGTGTTCGACTTTCCCAAGTTCTCTCATGTCACCCCGCTCCTCCGTACACTCCACTGGCTTCCAGTTGAGGCTCGCATCTACTACAAGACCATGGTGCTTGCCTACGGAGCTGTGAGGGGAACGGCACCTCCTTACCTTTAGGCTCTGATCAGACCCTACACCCAAACGAGGGCACTACGTTCATCCACCTCTGGCCTGCTAGCCCCCCTACCTCTACGAAAGCACAGTTCCCGCTCAGCCCAGTCAAAGCTATTCGCTGCTCTGGCACCCCAATGGTGGAACAAGCTCCCCCACGACGCCAGGACAGCGGAATCACTGACCACCTTCCGGAGACATTTGAAACCATACCTCTTTAAGGAATACCTGGAATAGTATAAAGTAATCTTTCTACCGCCCCATAAAAAAAAAAAAAAAGTGGTTGTCCCACTGGCTATCATAAGTTGAATGCACCAATTTGTAAGTCGCTCTGGATAAGAGCATCTGCTAAATGATGTAAATGTAAATGTCATATGCCTAAAGGTTATTAGATATAATTAGGAATTAGAAAACTAGAATGGACATGAACCTTCTTTATGATGTTGTTCAACCATGGTTTCCAGTGCTGTGATGAGATATTGTGTAAAACAATGAATTTGAAGAATTTATCTGCACTCTATGTCCATTAGCTAGCTAGCCAGACAGTTTTAGAGGAATACTTTTTTTAATTATTAACTGCCAATATGCTAGCCTGGTTTCTGTTCAGTTATTACATTCCACTCCTGTCATTTGCCAAAGTGACTGGACTTCTGGATTATAATTGGATTGTATGAATGTCCAACTTAAAATAATGATCCCTTTCAGTTGGTCACTAGGTATAACATACTATGGGGAGTCAACGACCAATCATATTTACCTGAAAACTGAAACCACGCCCAACGGGCTAATGGATGCTGAGCCCGCCCTCGGAAGCCCTGCCTTCCTGGCTATAATACCAACGCTCACATTCATTTCCTCAATTCTTCACTCTTCAGCTCGCCTGGCTGAGGTCCATATCCGGATCTTGATATGCTTTTTGATATGCTGAAAATAAGGAAGATTTCTGATGCATTTCTGAGTTTTCAGCACATGCTAAATAATTTTACAAATATGGAGAAAAAAAAATATTTCATGCATAAATCGTTTTTGGATCCCTCCGGATATCATACATGGTATGGCCGGATATTGACTCATTTGATATCCTAAAATAGGCCTCTGTGGACATCTTATTTTCTCTATATGATGACAATTCTGACAGTAGACCTACATAGTATATGTTCTCAGCACATATGCTCTGTAAAAAAGCATATCAGGATCTTGATGTGCTTTTTTTATATGCTAAATCAGGAAAATTTCTGATGCTTATTTGAGTTGAGGACATGCTCAATAATTGGACAAAAATTGAATCCATATACTTCTTTCAGACCCGAGCTATACTTTTTGTATTCCCTCTGGATAAAGGTGTGCACAAACTGCAAGCTAAAAGCAATGTACAGTGGGGGGGGGGGGAAAGTATTTAGTCAGCCACTAATTGTGCAAGTTCTCCCATTTAAAAGATGAGAGAGGCCTGTAATTTTCATCATAGGTACACGTCAACTATGACAGACAAATTGAGACAAAAAATTCCAGAAAATCACATTGTAGGATTTTTTATGAATTTATTTGCAAATTATGGTGGAAAATAAGTATTTGGTCACCTAAAAAAAAGCAAGATTTCTGGCTCTCACAGACCTGTAACTTCTTCTTTAAGAGGCTCCTCTGTCCTCCACTCGTTACCTGTATTAATGGCACCTGTTTGAACTTGTTTTCAGTATAACAGACATCTGTCCACAACCTCAAACAGCCAAGACCAAAGAGCTGTCAAAGGACACCAGAAACAAAATTGTAGACCTGCACCAGGCTGGGAAGACTGAATCTGCAATAGGTAAGCAGCTTGGTTTGAAGAAATCAACTGTGGGAGCAATTATTAGGAAATGGAAGACATACAAGACCACTGATAATCTCCCTCGATATGGGCTCCACGCAAGATCTCACCCCGTGGGGTCAAAATGATCACGAACGGTGAGCAAAAATCCCAGAACCACACGGGGGGACCTAGTGAATGACCTGCAGAGAGCTGGGACCAAAGTAACAAAGCCTACCATCAGTAACACACTACGCCGCCAGGGACTCAAATCCTGCAGTGCCAGACGTGTCCCCCTGCTTAAGCCAGTACATGTCCAGGCCCGTCTGAAGTTTGCTACAGTGCATTTGGATGATCCAGAAGAGGATTGGGAGAATGTCATATGGTCAGATGAAACCAAAATATAACTTTTTGGTAAAAACTCAACTCGTCGTGTTTGGAGGACAAAGAATGCTGAGTTGCATCCAAAGAACACCATACCTACTGTGAAGCATGGGGGTGGAAACATCATGCTTTGGGGCTGTTTTTCTGCAAAGGGACCAGGACGACTGATCCGTGTAAAGGAAAGAATGAATGGGGCCATGTATCGTGAGATTTTGAGTGAAAACCTCCTTCCATCAGCAAGGGCATTGAAGATGAAACGTGGCTGGGTCTTTCAGCATGACAATGATCCCAAACACACCGCCCGGGCAACGAAGGAGTGGCTTCGTAAGAAGCATTTCAAGGTCCTGGAGTGGCCTAGCCAGTCTCCAGATCTCAACCCCATAGAAAATCTTTGGAGGGAGTTGAAAGTCCGTGTTGCCCAGCGACAGCCCCAAAACATCACTGCTCTAGAGGAGATCTGCATGGAGGAATGGGCCAAAATACCAGCAACAGTGTGTGAAAACCTTGTGAAGACTTACAGAAAAAGTTTGACCTGTGTCATTGCCAACAAAGGGTATATAACAAAGTATTGAGAAACTTTTGTTATTGACCAAATACTTATTTTCCACCATAATTTGCAAATAAATTCATAAAAAATCCTACAATGTGATTTTCAGGATTTTTTTCCTCTCATTTTTCTGTCATAGTTGACGTGTACCTATGATGAAAATTACAGGCCTCTCTCATGTTTTTAAGTGGGAGAACTTGCACAATTGGTGGCTGACTAAATACTTTTTTCCCCCACTGTAACTGGTAGCCTAGCAACAATAATATTTATTTGGAATTTGGGCGCAAATGTGTGTGGTCGAACTGACAATTGGAGAAACAAAGTGAGAAGCTGTTCAGAAAATACCTCAAAGAAACTAATTTGAGATGTTTTATTTATTAACTAAAATCAAGCTAATTTGGCTAGCTAGCATTAATAGGGGGGTAAAAGTTAACTGGTAGCTTAGCCAGCTAACAAAAAATGTAATTGCCTTCCCTCCAGAGAACAATTTTTACCCCCTCTCAAGCCTCAAGGTGACAGCTAAAATACGTTTAGGCATATTTAGTATTACTGGTTAATAAAAGCTAGCTAGCTAGCCTAGTTGCTAGTAAAAAATTAAATAATAACAACGAGGCTATATACAGGGGGTACCGGCACCGAGTCAATGTGCGGGGGGGTACAGGTTAGTCAAATAGCCCCCGCGATATGCAACTTTTCAGGGAAGTTAGGAACCAATATACACAAGCAGTCAGGAAAGCAAAGGCAAACTTTTTAAAACAGAAATTTGCATCCTGTAGCACTAACTCCAAAAAGTTTTGGGACACTAAAGTCCATGGAGAATAAGAGCACTTCCTCCCAGTTGCCCACTGCACTGAGGCTAGGAAACACTATCACCACCGATAAATCTACAATAATCGAGAATTTCAACAAGCATTTTGCTACAGCTGGCCATGCTTTCCATCTGGCTACCACTACCCCGGCCACCAACTCTGCACCCTCCGCTGCAACTTGCCCATGCCCCCCCCGCTTCTCCTTCACACAAATTCAGACAGCAGACGTTTTGAAAGAGCTGCAAAATCTGGACCCCTACAAATCAGCTGGGCTAGACAATCTGGACCCTTTCTTTCTAAAACTAGCCGCCGAAATTGTCGCAACCCCTATTACTAGTCTGTTCAACCTCTCTTTCATAACGTCTGAGATCCCCAGAGATTGGAAAGCTGCCGCGGTCATCCCCCTCATCAAAGGGGGTGACACTCTAGATCCAAACTGCTACAGACCTATATCCATCCTGCCCTGCCTTTCGAAAGTATTTGAAAGCCAAGTTAACAAACAGATCACCGACCATTTCGAATACCACCGTACCTTCTCCGCTATGCAATCCGGTTTCCGAGCTGGTCATGGGTGCACTTCAGCCACGCTCAAGTTCCTAAACGATATTATAACCGCGATTGATAATAGACAGTACTGTGCAGCCGTCTTCATCGACCTGGCCAAGGCTTTCGACTCTGTCAACCACCGCATTCTTATTGGCAGACTAAATAGCCTTGGTTTCTCAAATGACTGCCTCGCCTGGTTCACCAACTACTTCTCAGATAGAGTTCAGTGTGTCAAATCGGAGGGCCTGTTGTCTGGACCTATGGCAGTCTCTATGGGGGTGCCACAGGGTTCAATTCTTGGGCCGACACTTTTCTCCGTGTATATCAATGATGTCGCTCTTGCTGCTGGTGACTCTCAGATCCACATCTACGCAGACGACACCATTTTGTATACATCTGGCCCTTCATTGGACACTGTGTTAACGAACCTCCAAACGAGCTTCAATGCCATACAACACTCCTTCAGTAGCCTCCAACTGCTCTTAAACACTAGTAAAACTAAATGCATGCTTTTCAATCGAACGCTGCTGGCACCCGCCCACCCGACTAGAATCACCACTCTTGACGGGTCTGACCTAGAGTATGTGGACAACTACAAATACCTAGGTGTCTGGTTAGACTGTAAACTCTCATTCCAGACTCACATAAAGAATCTCCAATCCAAAGTTAAATCTAGAATTGGCTTCCTATTTCGCAACAAAGCCTCCTTCACTCATGCTGCCAAACATGCCCTCGTAAAACTGACTATCCTACCGATCCTTGACTTCGGCGATGTCATTTACAAAATAGCCTCCAACACTCTACTCAGCAAATTGGATGTAGTCTATCACAGTGCCATCCGTTTTGTCTCCAAAGCCCCATACGCTACCCACCACTGTGACCTGTACGCTCTTGTTGGCTGGTCCTCACTACATGTTCGTCGTCAAACCCACTGGCTCCAGGCCATCTATAAATCACTGCTAGGCAAATCCCCACCTTATCTTAGCTCATTGGTCACCATAGCAGCACCCACCCGTAGTCTGCGCTCCAGCAGGTATATCTCACTGGTCATTCCCAAAGCCAACACCTCCTTTGGCCGCCATTCCTTCCAGTTCTCTGCTGCCAATGACTGGAACGAATTGCAAAAATCTCTGAAGCTGGAGACTCTTATCTCCCTCACTAACTTTAAGCATCAGTTGTCAGAGCACCTTACCGATCACTGCACCTGTACACAGCCCATCTGAAATTAGCCCACCCAACTACCTCATCCCTATATTGTTATTTATTTTGCTCTTTTGCACCCCAGTATCTCTATTTGCACATAATCTCTTGCACATCTAGCATTCCAGTGTTAATACTATTGTAATTATTTTGCACTATAGCCTATTTATTGCCTTACCTCCATAACTTGCTACATTTGCACACACTGTATATATATTTTCTGTTGTATTTTTGACTTTATGTTTTTTACCCCATATGTAACTCTGTGTTGTTGTTTTTATCGCACTGCTTTGCTTTATCTTGGCCAGGTCGCAGTTGTAAATGAGAACTTGTTCTCAACTGGCTTACCTGGTTAAATAAAGGTGAAATAAAGAAATAAAATAAAAGTCGAGGTAATTTGTACATGTAGGTAGGGGTAAATGACTATGTTTAGATAGTAAACAGCAAGTAGCAGCAGTGTAAAAACAAAAAGGGGGGGGGACAATGCAAATAGTCCGGGTGGCCATTTGATTAATTGTTCAGCAGTCTTATGGCTTGGGGGTAGAAGCTGTTAATGAGCCTTTTGGACCTATACTTGCCATGGTACCGCTTGCCGTGCGGTAGCAGAGAGAACAGTCTATGACTTGGGTGACTGGAGTCTTTGACAATTTTTTTGGGCCTTCCTCTGACACCGCCTAGTATATAGGTCCTGGATGGCAGGAAGCTTGGCCCCAGTGATATACTGGGCCGCACGCACTACCCTCTGTAGCGCCTTACGGTCGGATGCCGAGCAGTTGCCATACCAGGCGGTGATGCAACCGGTCAGGATGCTCTCGATAGTGCAGCTGTAGAAGACATGCCACCAGAGGTCTCTTCACAATCCCCAAGTCAAAAACAGACTATGGGAGGCGCACAGTACTACATAGAGCCATCACTACACGGAACTCTATTCCACATCAGGTAACTGATGCAAGCTGTAGAATCAGATTTTTTTTAATGATAAAAATACACCTTATGGAACAGCGGGGACTGTGAAGAGACACACACACACAGGTACAGACACACAGATAAGCACACTAGCACACACACTCTACATACATGTACAGTACCAGTCAAAAGTTTGGAGACACCTATTTTGACTATTTTCTACATTATAGAATAATAGTGAAGACATCAAAACTATGAAATAAAACATATGGAATCATGTAGTAACCAAAAAAGTGTTTAACAAATCAAAATATATTTTATAACGTAACGTTAGCTAATGTTTCATCCCCTCTCGACTGAAGTTCTGTCTGAAGTGAACGAACTAGCTAGCTAGTAGCTACAGTACCACAGCCAGTTCAGCTCTAGCCTCTAGCTATTTGTCAGGTAGCAGTATCTAACAGCTGTTGTGTGTGTATGGAAATGTTTTGTAGCCTTTGTTTTGTCCCGTTTCAACAGAAGTAAATTAACTTGGCTCGTATTTGCCAGTTGATGTACCATTAAAGCTAGCCAAAAGTGGGCTAGCGTTAGATATTATTTTTGCCCCAATCACAGTCAGTATAGCAATGTAACGTTATTGATCTGTCCGTTTCCCTAGCTAATTCCCAAATTTAGTGTGCATTTACAGGTGATTACAACGCTTGTTATTGTCATTTTTACACGTGTTCTTTACACCTGTCCAGTGTGCATTTACAGGTGATGAGAACGCTATAACCCAGAGACTCTGTTTAGAGTCTCGCTTCAGAGAGGGGGGCCGACCCCCACCCACAGCAACCAGGGGGCGCCAATACATCCACACAGCTCCCTTCACTAGGGAGGTTGCCTGAACCCCGCCAGCGGCCACCAGGGGGCGCCACTACATCCAGCCAGCTCCCTGCCCCAGGGATATCGGGGGTGAGGGCCAGAGAGAGCTGAAGCCGACCCAGGGAGGGGTCCGACCCCCACCCAGGGCCACCAGGGGGCGCCACTACATCCACCTAGCTCCCTGCACTAGGGAGATTGGGGAAGAAGGCCAGAGAGGGATGCGGCCGACCCAGGGAGGGGGCCGACCCCCGCCCACGGCCACCAGGGGGCGCCACTACATCCACCCAGCTCCCTGCACCAGGGACGGCCAGAGAGGGCTGGGGCCAGCTCAGGGAAAGGGGGTAAACCCCCGGAGAGGGTGCCCAATCTCCGCCCCCAGCGTAGGCACTAACTCCGACATGGTTCATTCAACAGCCTATGGGGTAATGAGGTGCATTTTTGTAGGGTTTTTTGATAATCAACAAAAACAACTTATTTGGTAAATACAGGCTTAGAAAATGTTATACTATGAGAGAATCTTCATCAGCTAACATCATATTTTTGTGATTTTTTAAGGCTTTGTGTATTGACAAAAAAAGCACATGAAGGCTTCATAATTCATAAAGGTCATGTTAAAGGACTGATATTATCTCTGAGAAGAAAACGTAAAAGATCTCCTAAACCCGTCTTAATCTCAGACCTTATTTTCGGTGTTTTGTCATGTTATTTTTCTACCATTATTACTGTACATTTACATTCGTAATTTGGAGACGCTCTGGTAATATTTTGCTAATTACATATACTGTAAATCTCTGGGCTATCTTTTAGCATTTTCCTCACAGTAAAATACATTTTCAGCCTTTGTTGGTGTTATTACACCAATATCGATTATTTTATGGCATTGAAAAATCAATTCAGCTCCTCCACATTGAAATGAATGGTGGCCAACTTGAAAATAGGCTGCTGTGACTGATTTTACACTAAATCTATGATGACTCTATGACATTTTTCCAATAGGTACAGTGCCTTGCAAAAGTATTCATCCCCCTTGGCGTTTTTCCTATTTTGTTGCATTACAACCTGTAATTTAAATAGATTTTTATTTAGATTTATTGTAATGGACATACACAAAATAGTCAACATTTGTGAAGTGAAATGAAAAAAATAACTTGTTTCAAAAAATTCTAACAAATAAATAAGGAAAAGGTTGTGCGTGCATATGTATTCACCCCTTTTGCTATGAAGCCCCTAACTAAGATCTGGTGCAACCAATTATCTTCAGAAGTCACATAATTAGTTAGATTGCACACACGTGGACTTTATTTAAGTGTCACATGATCTCAGTATATATAAACCTGTTCTGAAAGGCCCCAGAGTCTGCAACACCGCTAAGCAAGGGGCACCACCAAGCAAGCAGCACCATGAATAATAATAATAATATGCCATTTAGCAGACACTTTTATCCAAAGACCAAGGAGATCTCCAAACAGGCCAGGGACAAAGTTGTGTATAAGTACAGATCAGGGTTGCGTTATAAAAAAAAATATCCAAAACTTTGAACATCCCACGGAGCACCATTAAATCCATTATTAAAAAATGGAAAGAATATGGCACCACAACAAACCTGCCAAGAGAGAGCCGCCCACCAAAACTCACGGACCAGGCAAGGAGGGCATCCACAGCGGAGATTGGAGTATCTGTCCATAGGACCACTTTAAGCCGTACACGCCACAGAGCTGGGCTTTACGGAAGAGTGGCCAGAAAAAAGCCATTGCTTAAAGAAAAAAATAAGCAAACACATTTGGTGTTCGCCAAAAGGCATGTGGGAGACTCCCCATACATATGGAAGAAAGTACTCTGGTCAAATGAGACTAAAATTGAGGAGGAGGGGGTTAGTTATGCACGCTCAAGTTTTCTGTTTTTGCATCTTCAAAGTGGTAGGCATGTTGTGTAAATCAAATGATACAAACCCCCCAAAAATCAATTTTAATTCCATGTTGTAAGGCAACAAATGCGTGAATGCTTTCGCAAGCCACTGTAGCTACATCTGTGTGCTTTTATGTTTTTCTGTCGTGCATAATGTGCGGTAGCCTATATCATAATAAAGGCACAATCATTTGTGCATTTTTGGGCTTGGGATCATACAATGTATTTAATGTAGGGTTCATAAAATGTATTTAATGTATTGCTCATCAGGCTAAGGTAGCATCAGACTTGTATTGTCATGCTCGAATCAAATCCAGACATATTAATATACTTTATATGCTTTAAAATTACATTTCCGGTCTGAGAGGGAAATACCGGGTTACCCAGGAAAAAAGTGATTTTTCTCAGGATGGAACATTTGTAAAATACGGGAAAATGTTCAACCCTAGTCTGTAACTTATTCTTTAGATATTTGGGGCTGCTGGTGAAAAATGATGTGCAGGCATAATCAAAGGGACATTGGACTAGCGCACTTGCCCAGAGTCTTTAGGGTGTCTATAGGTTTTCATCCAATTGGTGACAGATTTTCATGCGAATATTCAAAAATCTGCATAAAAACAATTCAGGGTTTCCTTTAGGAAAATTTGGCGCCAGACAACGTGACCAGGAAGATTTTACTTTACTAGACATTTGAAAATGTACCTGATTTTTGTATTTGTATTTATTATGGTCCCCATTAGCTGCTGCCAATGTGTTTGTATGCGTGTGTCTGTGCCTATGTTTGTGTTGCTTCACAGTCCACGCTGTTCCATACGGTGTATTTTTATCTGTTTTTTAAATCTAATTTTACTGCTTGCATGAGTTACTTGATGTGGAATAGAGTTCCCTGTAGTCATGCCTCTATGTAGTACTGTGTACCTCCCATAGTCTGTTCTGGACTTGGGGACTGTGAAGAGACCTCTGGTGGCATGTCTTGTGGGGTATGCATGGTTGTGTGCCAGTAGTTCAAACAGACAGCTCGGTGCATTCAACACATCAATACCTCTCACAAATACAAGTAGTTACGAAGTCAATCTCTCCTCCACTTTGAGCCAGGAGAGATTTACATTAATATTATTAATGTTAACTATCTGTGTACATCCAAGGGCCAGCTGTGATGCCCTGTTCTGAGCCAATTGCAATTTTCCTAAGTCCCTCTTTGTGGCACCTGACCACACGACTGAACAGTAGTCCAGGTGCGACAAAACTAGGGCCTGTAGGACCTGCCTTATTGATAGAGCTGTTAAGAAGGTAGAGTTGCGCTTTATTATGGACAGACTTCTCCCCATCTTAGCTACTGATGAATCAATATGTTTTGACCATGACAGTTTACAATCCAGGGAAACTCCAAGCAGTTTAGTCACCTCAACTTGCTCAATTTCCACATTATTTATGACAAGATTTAGTTGAGGTTTAGGGTTTAGTAAATTATTTGTCCCAAATACAATGCTTTTAGTTTTATAAATATTTAGGACTAACTTATTCCTTGCCACCCCATTCTGAAACTAACTGCAGCTCTTTGTTAAGTGTTGCAGTAATTTCAGTTGCTGTAGTAGCTGATGTATAGTGTTGAGTCAACCGCATACATAGACACACTGGCTTTACTCAAAGCCAGTGGCATGTCATTAGTAAAGATTGAAAAAAAAAAAGGGGCCTAGACAACTGCCCTGGGGAATTCCTGATTCTACCTGGATTATGTTGGAGAGGCTTCCATTAAAGAACACCCTCTGTGTTCTGTTAGCAAGGTAACTCTTTATCCAGAATATAGCAGGGGGTGTAAAGCCATAACACATACATTTTTCCAGCATATGTTTTTCCAGCAGCAGACTATGATCGATAATGTCAAAAGCTGCACTGAAATCTAACAAAACTTTTTTTATCATCAATCATGATTTGTGTAAGTGCTTGTTGAATGTCCCATAGGGCGGCGCACAATTGGCCCAGCATCGTCCGGGTTTGGCCGGGGTAGGCCATCATCGTTAATAAGAATATGTTCTTAACTGACTTGCCTAGTTAAATAAATAAGAAAATATATACAGTTGAAGTCGGAAGTTTACATACACCTTAGCCAAATACATTTAAACTCAGTTTTTCACAATTCCTGACATTTAATCATGCCAACTGAGCCTAGCAACTTGTGAAATGCCAGCTACAATGTTAGCTAATTTAGGTGCTAACCCAGCTAGCTATTTATTGGTCAAAGGCAGGAATGAGACACTTGATGTATGTCAGAGACCTGCTTGCTTGACATCTACGGTTGACAACTCCGTTGTGTCCTCCTCCCAGAGTGCGAAGAGCCTTGGCGTGACCCTGGACAACACCCTGTCGTTCTCCGCTAACATCAAGGCGGTGACCCGATCCTGTAGGTTCATGCTTTACAACATTAGGAGAGTACGACCCTGCCTTACACAGGAAGCGGCACAGGTCCTAATCCAGGCACTTGTCATCTCCCGTCTGGATTACTGCAACTCGCTGTTGGCTGGGCTCCCTGCCTGTGCAATTAATCCCCTACAACTCATCCAGAATGCCGCAGCCCGTCTGGTGTTCAACCTTCCCAAGTTCTCTCACGTCACCCCGCTCCTCCGCACACTACACTGGCTTCCAGTTGAAGCTCGCATCTGCTACAAGACCATGGTGCTTGCCTACGGAGCTGTGAGGGGAACGGCACCTCCGTACCTTCAGGCTCTGATCAGTCCCTACACCCAAACGAGGGCATTGCGTTCATCCACCTCTGGCCTGCTGGCTCCCCTACCTCTGCTGAAGCACACTTCCCACTCAGCCCAGTCAAAACTGTTCGCTGCTCTGGCACCCCAATGGTGGAACAAGCTCCCTCACGACGCCAGCACAGCGGAGTCACTCACCACCTTCTGGAGAGATTTGAAACCCCACCTCTTTAAGGAACACCTGGGATAGGATAAAGTCATCCTTCTAACCCCCCCTTACCCCACCCCACCCCACAAAAAAATAAATAATAATAATAATAATAATAATTGTAAAGTGGTTATCCCACTGGCTATAAGGTGAATGCACCAATTTGTAAGTCACTCTGGATAAGAGCGTCTGCTAAATGACGTAAATGTAATGTAAATGGGAGAACAAATATTTGATACACTGCCGATTTTGCTGGTTTTCCTACTTACAAAGCATGTAGAGGTCTGTAATTTTTATCATAGGTACACTTCAACTGTGAGAGACTGAATCTAAAACAAAAATCCAGAAAATCACATTGTATGATTTTTAAGTAATTAATTTGCATTTTATTGCATGACATAAGTATTTGATCACCTACCAACCAGTAAGAATTCCGGCTCTCACAGACCTGTTAGTTTTTCTTTAAGAAGCCCTCCTGTTCTCCACTCATTACCTGTATTAACTGCACCTGTTTGAACTCGGTACCTGTATAAAAGACACCTGTCCACACACTCAATCAAACAGACTACAACCTCTCCACAATGGCCAAGACCAGAGAGCTGTGTAAGGACATCAGGGATACAATTGTAGACCTGCACAAGGCTGGGATGGGCTACAGGACAATAGGCAAGCAGCTTGGTGAGAAGGCAACAACTGTTGGCGCAATTATTAGAAAATGGAAGAAATCACCCTCGGTCTGGGGCTCCATGTAAGATCTCACCTCGTGGGGCATCAATGATCATGAGGAAGGTGAGGGATCAGCCCAGAACTACACGGCAGGACCTGGTCAATGACCTGAAGAGAGCTGGGACCACAGTCTCAAAGAAAACCATTAGTAACACACTACGCCGTCATGGATTAAAATCCTGCAGAAGGTCATGTGGTCTGATGAGAAAAAATTGAGCTTTTGGTCTAAACTCCACTCGCCGTGTTTGGAGGAAGAAGAAGGATGAGTACAACACCAAGAACACCATCCCAACCGTGAAGCATGGAGGTGGAAACATCATTCTTTGGGGATGCTTTTCTGCAAAGGGGACAGGACGACTGCACCGTATTGAGGGGAGGATGGATGGGGCCATGTATCGCGAGATCTTGTCCAACAACCTCCTTCCCTCAGTAAGAGCATTGAAGATTGGTCGTGGCTGGGTCTTCCAGCATGACAACGACCCGAAACACACAGCCAGGGCAACTAAGGAGTGGCTCCGTAAGAAGCATCTCAAGGTCCTGGATTGGCCTAGCCAGTCTCCAGACTTGAACCCAATAGAAAATCTTTGGAGGGAGCTGAAAGTCCGTATTGCCCAGCGACAGCCCCAAAACCTGAAGGATCTGGAGAAGGTCTGTATGGAGGAGTGGGCCAAAATCCCTGCTGCAGTGTGTGCAAACCTGGTCAAGACCTACAGGAAACGTATGATCTCTGTAATTGCAAACAAAGGTTTCTGTACCAAATATTAAGTTCTGCTTTTCTGATGTATCAGATACTTATGTCATGCAATAAAATGCAAATTAATTACTTAAAAATCATACAATGTGATTTTCTGGATTTTTGTTTTAGATTCAGTCTCTCACAGTTGAAGTGTACGTATGATAAAAATTACAGACCTCTACATGCTTTGTAAGTAGGAAAACCTGCAAAATCGGCAGTGTATCAAATACTTGTTCTCCCCACTGTACCAAGAGGTCTGGACCTTTATGGCACAGAAAGAACAGGATAGGTCTACACAAAGATACTGGTGATATAGCTATTGGCAAGTGTGCTTACCCTACACTGGTCCAGTGTAAGCTGCCCCGGTCCAACTTCTCTCCCTCAATCACTACAGTAGCATTACTTGAACTTCTACCGCTGCATACTGGAGCTGGTATAATTACCATCCTCCTGTACCAACTGCAGGTTGGAGAGGTGGCCACCACCGTTCCCAGTACGTAACGCTTTTTATTTTTCATTTCTTTCTACTTGGAAAGGTGGTTCACGCACGTTATGTTGCCTAGTTCCAAGTGCATACAGGGAGAATTGATTGTTGTGTGCTCCACAATAATAAATGGTATTTCCACGTCATAAATACAGTGGAAGGTTAAAGGGCATTCCTTTCTTTGACATGTGCTCATAGCTCAATGTGTTTAATCTCTGTCATTGTGTTGTACAGCAATTGGCTTCAATGTGGAGACTGACTTACAAGAACCTGAAGTTCCAGGTGTGGGATCCTGGTGGACAGTATTAGGTAATTATATGAATACCACAACAAGCCTTTAATGTACACTGCTCAAAAAAATAAGGGGAACACTAAAATAACACATCCTAGATCTGAATGAATGAAATAATCTTATTAAATACTTATTTTTTTTACATAGTTGAATGTGCTGACAACAAAATCACACAAAAATTATCAATGGAAATCAAATGTATCAACCCATGGAGGTCTGGATTTGGAGTAACCCTCAAAATTAAAGTGGAAAACCACACTACAGGCTGATCCAACTTTGATGTAATGTCCTTAAAACAAGTCAAAATGAGGCTCAGTAGTGTGTGTGGCCTCCACGTGCCTGTATGACCTCCCTACAACGCCTGGGCATGCTCCTGATGAGGTGGCCAACTCCTGGACAGTCTGTGGTGCAACGTGGCGTTGGTGGGTGGAGCGAGACATGATGTCCCAGATGTGCTCAATTGGATTCAGGTCTGGGGAACGGGCGGGCCAGTCCATAGCATCAATGCCTTCCTCATGCAGGAACTGCTGACACACTCCAGCCACCAACGCCACGTTGAGGTCTAGCATTGTCTTGCATTAGGAGGAACCCAGGGCCAACCGCACCAGCATATGGTCTCACAAGGGGTCTGAGGATCTCATCTCTGTACCTAATGGCAGTCAGGCTACCTCTGGCGAGCACATGGAGGGCTGTGCGGCCCCCCAAAGAAATGCCACCCCACACCATGACTGACCCACCGCCAAACCGGTCATGCTGGAGGATGTTGCAGGCAGCAGAACGTTCTCCACGGCGTCTCCAGACTCAGTGCTCAGTGTGATCCTGCTTTCATCTGTGAAGAGCACAGGGCGCCAGTGGCGAATTTGCCAATCTTGGTGTTCTCTGGCAAATGCCAAACGTCCTGCACAGTGTTGGGCTGTAAGCACAACCCCCACCTGTGGACGTCGGGCCCTCATACCACCCTCATGGAGTCTGTTTCTGACCGTTTGAGCAGACACATGCACATTTGTGGCCTGCTGGAGGTCATTTTGCAGGGCTCTGGCAGTGCTCCTCCTGCTCCTCCTTGCACAAAGGCGTAGGTAGCAGTCCTGCTGCTGGGTTGTTGCCCTCCTACGGCCTCCTCCACGTCTCCTGATGTACTGGTCTGTCTCCTGGTAGCGCCTCCATGCTCTGGACACTACGCTGACAGACACAGCAAACCTTCTTGCCACAGCTCGCATTGATGTGCCATCCTGGATGAGCTGCACTACCTGAGCCACTTGTGTGGGTTGTAGACTCCGTCTCATGCTACCACTAGAGTGAAAGCACCGTCAGCATTCAAAAGTGACCAAAACATCAGCCAGGAAGCATAGGAACTGAGAAGTGGTCTGTGGTCACCACCTGCAAAACCAGTCCTTTATTGGGGGTGTCTTGCTAATTGCCTATAATTTCCACCTGTTCTCTTCCATTTGCACAACAGCATGTGAAATGTATTGTCGATCAGTGTTGCTTCCTAAGTGGACAGTTTGATTTCACAGAAGTGTGATTGACTTGGAGTTACATTATGTTGTTTAAGTGTTCCCTTTATTTTTTTGAGCAGTGTATATGCATAACACATAGACATTGTTGAGTGTAAAAGGGAGACAGAAGCTTCCTCAAGGCATCACAACTTGCCATACATTATTTTGTCTCTTTGGCCTACTTGCCTCTGCTCGCCAGTCTTTCCCCTAACCCTTGTTTCTCTTTCCCCATCTCCATTTTTCTACCCCAAACCCTGAGCTACTGAGCTAATTGATCAGTTCAGTTATTGCCTTAATTCAACACACCTGGTCTTCCAGGTCAGTTATTCAAAAACTTGAAGCGCCTGCAGCACTCCAGGACCAGGGTTGCCAACCTCTGACATACTGTTTAATTGTGAGATTTCTGCAATATAACCGAACAAAAGTGGCCACGCTGTTGATCCCTCACTTAAACCACACATGCATGCAAACATTTCATTTAAGATTGCATTACATACTGGTACTTTATTTGAATCCACAAATAACATTACATTAACAATTATTAAAACATTTCAAAGGTCTTGGATAAAAGGACAAGGCGATAAAAATCACCTTTCTCCACACAGCTAGGCTGCCCATAACAGCTGAAACAGAGCAGTACCTTCTCCTCCACACAGCAAGGCTGCCCATAACAGCTGAAACAGAGCAGTACTTCACCAGTTGCTTTGCTCTACTCGTAGACAGGCCTGCAATCTGAAGTTCACATACCGTAAGCCTATGTACGTGGCCGAGACGGCCAAATATCAGTGCCATCAACTTGCACTTATATCCAAGGCTGTCCGAGCGTGATACAAGGTTATGGTATTTCAGATGCTTGTCAGCAAAGGCCTGATCCATTTAATAGTGAAATGAGCAGCCCACTCCCCCATTAACAATATTTGTTGTATTTGGTAAAGAGGAAACCATATAATCATCATCATCAAACCTGCTTCCGCTTACACAATAATGTTTATGGAGGTGTGTTTGCTGTTGGTGAGGCTACATTTCTCACCTCAATGGCTATCTGGTCATTGAGGTGGTCATGTCTCGCTGGTCAGCCTAGGACCAAGAAGCATGGAGAGGCAGCCTTAGGATACTATGCCCCCAGCTTCTGGAATAGCCTGCCAGAGAACCTGGGGGTGGTGGGCAAAACTGTGGACATACTTAAAATAGTTATTTTGTTTCTTGTGTAGTAAATATTTACGTTTTTATTTTCATTGTTTTTTCCTGTTGAAGTGCATTGTGCTGCATTCATGTCTGAAGTGTGTTATATAAATAAAGCTTGATTTGATGTATTACTCTGTTCCAGAATAAATGGGCTTTGGAATGACCCATTTATGGTTTTGAAAAATCTATTCAGTTCCTCCACATTGAAATGAATGGCAGCCAACTTGAAAATAGGCTGCTGTGACTGATTTTACACTAAATCTATGATGACTCAAACTTTTCCAATGGGTCTCCTTGTTCTATGGGAAGTTTGGTGTAGTTATTATCTAGGGTACCATGTGATAATAAAGCACAGGGCGGGGGTTAAGACCCCTCCGGGGGTTGGCCCCCCTTCACTGGGCCCTCTACCCCCAACTCCTTGGGGCAGGGAGCTGGCTGGATGAAGTGGCGGAGGTCAGCCCGCCTTGTCCGGGGGTTGGCCCCAGCCCTCTCTGGGTGTATTTAGTGGCACCCCTTGGTGGCCATGGGCAGGGGTTGGGCGCCCCACCACCCCCCCTCCACCCCTCCCCAATGACCAAAACAAGCGTTTGCTACACCTGTAAATGCACACTAAACAGGTGTAATGAACACGTAAAAATAACTTTTGACACTTGATAAAAGCAAGTGAAAAATGATCATTACAAGCATTCAAATCACCTGTAAATGCACACTGGACAAGTGAAAAAAAACATGTAAAGAAAATGACATTTGACACTTGAAAAAAGCAAGTGAAAAATGATAATTACAAGTGTTAAGACGTCTTCCGGGTAAGACGATTTTAACCTTTTGGCCTACCATAGATGTGCAGTTCGCAAATCCGTTTGATTTATTTTTACTGACTCGAGAGTCATGATTAATTTATTTTAGTCGTTCGTTTGACCTGCTGGCTTGAATGAATTGTACAGTATGATTAATACGCGCTGCTCCGGTGACATGCTCCGACAAACAACTCATATATGCACACAGGCAAAATAGCTGAGAAAAATAGATGTTTAGAACTTATAATTGATCGCATGGTGCAATAATTAATGCAATTAATTTATTATTGAATGTGATGTAGAACCAAAACATACAGCCTCTACTCAAACTTGAACTCAGGAACGAATCGTTTGGGGTGCTGCAGTTGGCAAACGATATTGTGCTCAGCCGCCTCAGGGCAGTCAAGCAATTAATTCTGCCAATACTTTCATACTACACAAACATAAAAACGCAACAATTTCAGTTACACTTTACATGAGGAAATCAGTCAATTTAAACAAATTCATTAGGCCCTAATCTATGGATTTCACGATTGGGAATACGGATACCTTTAAATAAATGGGCCTCAGTATTTCTGTGCATTCAAATTGTCATCGATAAAATGCAATTGTGTTCGTTGTTCGTAGGTTATGCCTGTCCATACCATAACCCCACCATGGTGCACTCTGTTCACAACGTTGACGTCAGCAAACCGTCGCCCACACAACACCATACACGTGGTCTGCAGTTGTGAGGCTGGTTGGACATACTGCCAAATTCTCTAAAAAGACTGAGGCGGCTTATTGTAGAGAAAATAACATTCGATTATCAGGCAACAGCTCTGGTGGACATTCCTGCAGTCAGCATGCCAATTTTGGATCTTTTAGTCTTTTAGTTCAGTTTATGAAACCAACACTTCACATTGCATTAATATTTTGGTTCAGTGTACAATCTAGTCCGGTTGCAGCCACAACTAGACCTCGTTTCTAATGTACCAAGAAGTTATCTTATTTGTATGCCAAGCAATCAACAAATGTTCATAGTTTAAAGCACGCGTTTACAAGTCTGTCACAAATGACCGCTCCAACAAGCCCCTTATGATGAACGAGAGACTAGTACATGATTTTTTGAAGTTTTCAGTTCATCGCTAGCCGGTATGGGGTCCTGGGCATTACAGACTCTAATGAAACGAGTCGAAGACTTGTTCTTTTGACTGAACGAGTCAAAGATCTGAGTCAGTAAAACAAGCCAAACTTCACTACTGTGCAGGGGCACACCACCAAAATATCAGACTGATGCACAAACCCCACTGTTGCCTAAAGGCCGATCATTTGTCCGTCGCCCAAGTTGATCCATTCACAACTAAAATTGAGACATTCAAATTCCTATGCACATAATTATTTTGGAATTGCCCACTGCGCGCTCTGATGGCGCTTATGAAAGAACTAAGAATGTGGTCAAATGCAGCTGAAAATGTAAGATCTCTTGCTACAACCCCCCCCCCCAACATAGCATCAGGGGGTCTTCAATGAGGAACTGGACCCTTCACCCTACCATTTTCAGCCTTGTACATGAAGAACAATTCAAGATATGTCAAACTTTATTTATATAATACAAAACATGTATAATCCATACAAACATTACATCACACACCCCTCAACTTCATCGGGAATGACTGATTGCATACACCTCTCAAACACTCCATTTATACTATGTGCATTTGTCCTTTACGCCACCAGCATCCCATGAGAAAGAGAGCAGCCATTTGTTTTTTGACGATTGTACCCTTATTGAACTATTTTGTCATCATCAAGCCAAACGTGATGTTTGTCATGACAATTTCATAAGGAGTTGGCAAGAGCAGAAACCGTCCCAGGCACCCAGCTAATTCATTGTTGGTTGCCCTTGATCTTCTGTAGTCTCTTCATGAGGTCGGCTAGGTTGCCCGTGGAGGCGGAGTCGGGGTTAGCGGGCCGGGAGGGGCTCTGTGGGCGGGCCTGGTCCTGTGATTGGCGGTTGTGGAGGATCTGGGACATTTTGCTCTGGAGCACGACCATAGAGGAGGGGGGGGTCATGGAGAGAAGAGCGGCGGGCTCATCCTCATCCTCCCTCTGCTGGGGCTACACAGGAGAGGGGATAAAGGAGAGAAAGTAAATCACAGCAACAATCAAACTACTAGAACAAAAAATATGATTCAGTAACCAGATTTCCATCCACAGTTTTTATGCGAGTAAAGTCATGATGATTTGGTTGTTCGTCATGGTGGGGTCTTTTTGTGTCAGTCAAATTAAAGTACGCGGTAAATGGCAGTGGAAATGCCTTTATACGCAAATATTGATAAAATAACCATTATATCGAAGTAAATGTGGAGTCACGCGATGATATGGTGTGGTCCTCCCACTATGACTCAGAAATCGAGCTGTTGGCTAGAACGCAGGTGCCAAGACCAGAGCAGGAACATTTGCTATTTAATGCAACAGTTTGTGACAAAACTAAAATCGGTAGAGTTGAAAATGCGATGGAAACACATTGAACTTCAGATTTTTATTCGGTACATGAAAATTTAAGCGAAAAAGTACATTGTGTGCACTACATCATCACACACTGATTTTTATCTGCAACAAATCCATTTGGTGGAAACATACCACTGGTGGGAAAATGCTGATATTTCCTTTGAGGATTCAAAATTATTCGCATGAAAATCTGTCGTCAATTGGTCAGAGGGGATGTTGCTTGCAAATAGGGATGTTAATTGTTAACTGTAAACCGCCTAAATACAAGTAACCAGTCATGCTTGTCGGATTATAGGTGAATTTGAATAATGTAGTAACATTAAATAAGCGTGTGTATTTGTATAATTCGCTATATATTTTAATTATCACACACCCACCGCATACAGAGCAAAGTTTAAGCGGAACATCACCTGGTCAGCAGCGAGAGCTCGCAGCTCCTCAAATAGCTGGTTGCTATTTAAGCCTGGTCCTTGCGCAACATTTCTAAATGCAATCGCGTGAGAAAACAGTTTTGATGGTCACCATTAAAAAAAGGGGGATCACTGCTTTCCATTGCTACTATATTTATTTCTCAACTTGTAATATCAAGCAGATTGCACTGTTTTATAACCTGAGTAGCTTATCTGGCATGGCTTATATTAAAAAGGAACCACGGGATGTCCATTCGCCATTCCAGTGCATAGGCAATACGGTATAAGACAGACAACGTTGTCACTCTGAAAATAGACAACTCACACCCCCGTTACATTCATTTGTTTTATGCTACAATATTTTTGCCAGTTGTTGGAAAAGCTGATTGTGTAAAATTTGCCAATAGGCTAAAGTTGGATGGGATAGCCTACTACTGTAAGCGACTAATTCCCCCCCAATTTATTTTACATTGGCTATTTCATTTCAGTAGTTGAATGAATGTTCAATAATATAGCCTCTTGACTGTGATGATAGGCTTGCTATTGTCATGTTTCAGCTCTTAATAAAACATGTAAGTTCCTTGTACGCATGCATTAGTATTTTCTGTGGGTCACGTCATTTTACTAGTTGGAACGAGTTTATTCGGTTGTAAACCCCTAGAGTTGTTCTAAGTTACATAACTAAATAAAATCCATAAAAATTACATTTACATTTTAGTCATTTAGCAGACGCTCTTATCCAGAGCGACTTACAGTTAGTGAATACATGTATTTATTTATTTTTATACTGGCCCCCCGTGGGAATCGAACCCACAACCCTGGCGTTGCAAACGCCATGCTCTATCAACTGAGCTACATCCCTGCCGGCCATTCCTTCCCCTACCCTGGACGACGCTGGGCCAATTGTGCGCCGCCCATGAGTCTCCCGGTCGAGGCCGGCTGCGACAGAGCCTGGATTCGAACCAGGATCTCTAGTGGCACAGTTAGCACTGCGATGCAGTGCCTTAGACCACTGCGCCACTCAGGACACATCAGTTTAAGGATTTTTTTTGCATTGGATGCGTCTCAACCCACCACCTCCGCCTTCTGCATCTGCGGTGAAAGCTGGCAGAGCCAAGAGCGGTGTTTGTCAGACCATGAGACATCCCGAAAATTGGTCTTCTTAAAAAAACGTCTGTACAAAAACGAACGGTTTGACATAAAAACTATTATGACCACTCTATGGAAAGGGGAGATTCTCACAAACATGGTGTTCTCGGTTTTGATCTACGACCCCCACAAGTGTCACGGGACTCGTCTGAAGGTAACCGGTACCGGTTTTAAAAAACTAATGGAAGTATGAAGGTATTTTATGCCTAGCCAAAAAAAGGGGTTAAATGTGTAAAAAAATATATTTCCAGATTTAAAAAAAATATATATATATTTTTTAATTTTTAAAATCTATCTACTAGATTTAGGACAGACACCTTGCTTCTTATTATACAGTTTTTTGTGTCCTTTTTGCCACTTATGAATGTGTTGAATGCGTTTCTTTGGGCTTTAGTTGTAAAGGCCAAAAACCAATATCGTGGTCCTCTGTAGCTCAATTGGTAAAGCATGGCGCTTATAACGCCAGGGTAGTGGGTTCGATCCCCGGGACCACCTATACCTAAAAATGTATGCACACATGACTAAGTCACTTTGGATAAAAGCGTCTGCTAAATGGCATATTATTATAAATACAATTCTAAATCAAATAGCTAAATGATTCATAGTACGACCATCTTAAAACAACTACATGTCAGCTTAGCAACCCCGCCTCCCCCAACGTCTTAGACTAAAGAATTCACCAGTTAATGGGGGTTGGTTAGTCGGCAGCAAAATTGACCAAAATTTGTATCCCTTCCTGCAAATACTGTACCTTGTCGTTCTCCAGGCCGTGCAGCTGTCGGAGTATCTTGAGTCTCTCCTGGTAGACTGAGGGTCTGAGCTCCTCTCTGCCAGGAGTAGGGTCCAGACCCACACCTAATAAGGATAAATAATAGGTTAGAACAGGTGGTGTTGAGAAGCATTTGTGTGCACCTGTTGTGAGGGGCTGTATCCTCTATGCCTCCCCTCTGTTGTTTTTTCTGTCATTTAGCAGACGCTCTTATCCAGAGCGACTTACAGTTAAGTGAGTGCATACATTTTCATACTGGCCCCCCGTGGGAAACGAACCCACAACCCTGGCGTTGCAAGCGCCATGCTCTACCAACTGAGCTACAGGGGACGGTTGTGTGTGTACCTGTGGTGGGGGATGGTATCCTGGCCTTGTCTCCTCTCTCTGTGCAGAGTGTGTTCAGGCTGTGTTCTACAAAGGTCTGAAAGGTCTGTGGCAGCTTCTTCAGGTGGGAGGCAAGGTCCACCTCAGGGTGTCTCTGCTTAAACTCCCACAGCTTAGACAGACCCTACACACACACAATTAAAGAGAGTCATGCTGTCAGGGAAACACTATGGCAGAGCATGGAAAAACCCAGACCCATCACACTGGGTAGGAAGACCCGCTCACACACACGGCTGATGCCAAACCTCTCATCCCTAACCTAAGGCCCATATTTTGTAGATTATGTTCTAGGGTTAGATTGTCTGACAGTAATTACATGGAATCTGAACCTCACCTCTTTGCTGTTCTCCTTGGAAGATATATTTTTGAAGATCTCCCCCAACACCTCTGCATCCTTTGATTTGTGAACCTTTTAGGAGACAACAGATATAATATATAATGAGGCTTTATACTCAGTAACAAGCAGCATTGAGTGTCTTTGATGGAAATGTAGAACCATTTCTGTCATGAGGGAAACCAAGCCCCTGTGAACAAACTAGATGTGTAGGAGTGTACCGTGTGTGCAGTCTCTCTTTCCGTCTTGGCAGACTTGACAACCTTCTTCAGATGAGCCTCCAACTCAGACTCACTCTTGTCCTCGATAAGTGACAGGTGATCCAGGATCTGTTTGTGGAAAAGACAAATACTCAAAACAAACAAAAACTATTGGGATTAATGTTTAAATCAAGTTTTAGTAAATGTATCACGCCAAGTCAGTGAACATGCATATAATCATGACATAATGGGTCTGTCATGAAAGCCAACAACCTGAGTAAACTGGCTGCGTGTGCACCATCATGTTTATGTTGATTTTGTCCACCCACACCAGACGTGATAATGATACAGAGGTTAAAATATCTACACCAACTGTGAATCAATTATATTAATTTGGGGGCAGCTGGAGAAACACATGAAACGTTAATGGACATTTAGCTAGCTAGTTTGTGTCCTGGGAAATTAACAGTGGGGTGTTATTTTACCTGAAATGCATATGGTCCTTTTTTTGGTGGCCGGATCTTTGTATACTTTGACCCAGAGTCATACAAAATCATGCGTTTCTCTAATCTGACGATTAAGCCACAGATAAAAGGGGAAACCTAGTTTGTTATCTTTGATAAATCTCTCCTCGGTCATCTTCCAAGCCCCAACGTGAAAACCAATGAGTAGATGGAACAGGCTGTGCCGAGTGTCTCAAATAGAACCAAGTTCTATTTTAGCATTTTGCAACTGACGGTCGTTGACACGCGCAAGCAGTGTACATGTAATGAATAACATGTACACGTTAAATTATTTTGCAACGCTCGCAACACGCCCAGTGTGGTTGGGTGTAAGGCACAGAAATATAAAATAAGCAAATTATGAGGAGCAAAGGAGAATCCAATGGTGTTTAAATAAGCAAATTACACTACATGACCAAAAGTATGTGGACACCTGCTCGTCGAACATCTCATTCCAAAATCATGGGCATTAATATGGCGTTGGTACCCCCTTTTTTCCTATAACAGTCTCCACTCTTCTGGGAAGGCTTTCCACTAGATGTTGGAATATTGCTGCGGGGACTTGTTTCCATTCAGCCACAGGAGCATTAGTGAGGTCGGGCACTGACGGGCGATTAGGCCTGGTTCGCAGTCGGCGTTCCAATTTATCCCAAAGGTGTTCAATGGAATTGCGGTAAGGGCTCTATGCAGGCCAGTCAAATTCTTCCGCACCAATCTTGACAAACCATTTCTGTATGGACCTCGCTTTGTGCCCAGAAGCATTGTCATGCTGAAACAGGAAATGGCCTTCCCCAAACTGTTGCCACAAAGTTGGACGCACAGAATTGTCTAGATTGTCAATGTATGCTGTAGTGTTAAGATTTCACGTCACTGGAACTAGCCCGAACCATGAAAAACACTGTTGGCACTATGCATTGGGGCAGTTTGCGTTCTCTTGGCATCCGCCAAACACATATTTGTTCGTCGGACTGCCAGATGATGAAGCGCGATTCATCACTCCAGAGAACGCGTTTCCACTGCTCCACAGTCCAATGGCGGCAAGCTTTACACCACTCCAGCCAACGCTTGGCATTGCGCATGGTGATCTTAGGCTTGTGTGCAGCTGCTCGGCCATGGAAACCCATTTCATGAAGCTCCCGACAAACAGTTATTGTGCTGACGTTGCTTCCAGAGGCAGTTTGGAACTCGGTAGAGAGTGTTGCAACCGAGGACAGACGATTTTTATGCGCTACGCGCTTCAGCGTTTCTGTTCTGTGAGCTTGTGTGGCCTGCCACTTTGCAGCTGAGCAGTTGTTGCACCTAGACGTTTATACTTCACAACGGCAGCACTTACAGTTGACCGGGGCAGCTCTAGCTGGGCAGAAATTTGATGAACTGACTTGTTGGAAAGGTGGCATTCTATGACGGTGCCACATTGAAAGTCACGGAGCTCTTCAGTAAGGCCATTCTACTGCCAATGTTTGTCTATGGAGATTACATGGCCATGTGCTCGATTTTATACACCTGTCAGCAACAGGTGTGGCTGAAATAGCCGAATCCAGTAATTTGAAAGGGTGTCCACATACTTTTAGATAGATTGAGAGTGTGTATGAGGATGCAAAGGGGAATCTAATGGTGTGTGTGTGTTCCCACCGTGGGCCCTGCCAGGCGGCAGAGTGTGTGTAGCAGAGTTTTGAGCGTGCGGTGGGGCGTGTCAGTCTTGAGCTGCCGTAGGCGGTCTTTGGGGAAGAGCTTCATGAAGTTGTGCACATCCAGCAGGATCTTGTCCAGATTAAGACGGTTTATGGTATCAGGCAGGAACCTGATCATACGCCACAGACACTACACACACAGAGAGAGAGAGAGAGAGAGAGAGAGAGAGAGAGAGAGAGAGAGAGAGAGAGGTTTAGATTACATACACAGGTCCTTGATGGCAGGGAGCTCGGCCCCAGTGATGTGCTGGGCTGTCCGCACCACCAAGTACATCACTGGGACTGACCTCCCTGCCATCCAGGACCTCTATATCAGGAGGTGTGAAAGGAAGGCCCAGAAAATTGTTAAAGACTCCAGCCACCCAAGCCATAGCCTGTTCTCTCAGCTTCCACACAGCAAGCGGTACCGGAGAATCAAGTCTGACACCAATAGACCCCTGAACAGCTTCTATCCTCAAGCCATAAGACTGCTAAATAGCTACATTGACCTTTCCATTTCATTTTTGCACTCTTTTCACACACACACTTAATTTACTCACACACACTGACATACAATCATCATATACACTGCTGCTACTCTGTTTATCATACACTGAGTATACAAAACATTAAGAACACCTTCCTAAAACTGAATTGAGTTGTGCGCGCATACCCCTATACATATCTACCCTGCCACTCCAGTATCCCTGCACATTGTAAATACGGTATTGGCACTGACCCTGGAACTGACCCTGTTTTTTTGTTCTACTTGACTTAATTTTTTATAGTACTACTGATATTTGATTACTGCATTGTTGGGAAAGAGCAAGCAAGAAAGGCATTTCAATGTACTAGTGCACGTGACAATAACTTGAAACACAGGACAGTGGACAAAAAAACAAATAATGTTTTTCACAAATTGGACCAAACATTTTTACCTTCATGATGAGTTCAGAGAATTTGGGGGAGCAAGCGGAGGACAGGAGACTGTCCTGCAGTAGCACCAGAAGAGCACTGGAGAAAAAGCGGTGACAGCACATTAATAAACATAACAGTACCTGCTAGAAGACCATCTGATCAGTCCTCTCCAATTCTACATCATACAAATGAATAAACTAATACAATTATTTGATGCTTACAGGTCTGCTTTCTCCAGTGTACAGTACACACAGAGCATTTGGTGCCGTTCAAGATTAGGGAGGACCATTTTTTTGGGGGGGGGGGGACCATGGCCTTATTTCCATTACAGCATATTGGATGACTGTCATTCATATTCGATTCACCCAGCTCAAAGTAACAGCGATAGGTTTAGGCTACTACATCATTCTCAAATTTGCCCTAAACCAATCAAGAGATTGCTACAACCTAGCCTACAAATGAAATTTTATAACGTAGGTTCACAGGTCGAGAGACAAATTGGTGTAGTCAAGGTGACCGACAGTGACACATTCAATACCGCCTTGAACACGCTTGCCTGCATCTAGCTGATCTGAGGTGTAATCATTTGTTCAAACAGTTGCAAAACAATAGTTTTTATTGGACAAATTCACATTGTTTGTTTCCGTTTAGCTATAGAATCGACGGAATGAATACACCTCTGATCACCCGCACACATAGTTCACTTCCATAGCAGCCACATCCAGCATTATCACTTTGCTTATTGTATAATTACTTCTTGCATCTACGCGCTTTCCTCCTCACCTTTTCCCTTCACTTGTGGACTTCAGTGCACAACACAACAAATCTAAAATAAACCGTCTGACCAGTCGCAAAAACCTATCCAAGCCAAACCTTCATATCATAATGGCTAACCAGCCTAAATTGTTGTCACCATATTGTTAGCCAACAAACTAGAACTAAACGTGTTAGTAAACCCACAATCCAATCTGTGTACAATCACGCAATACAGTGTAGAGCAAGTAGTTAAGCAGTTACACTGGCCAGCCCAGGTGACAATAATTAATACAACCGGAAGCTAACCTTGACTTGGAAGTTACAGTGCTTGATAGCAAGCTAACATATGCAGTACCAGTTAAAAGATTGGAAACACCTACTCATTCAAGGGTTTTTCTTTATTTTTATTATTTTCTACATTGTAGAATAATAGTGAGGACATCAAAACTATTAAATAACACATGGAATCATGTAGTAACCAAAAAAGTGTTAAACAAATCAAAATATATTTTAGATTCTTCAAAGTAGCCACCCTTTGCCTTGATGACAGCTTTAAACATTCTTGGCATTCTCTCAACCATGCTTTTCCAACAGTCTTGAAGGAGTTCCCACATATGCTGAGCACTTGTTGGCTGCTTTTCCTTCACTCTGCCGTCCGACTCATCCCAAACCATCTCAATTGGGTTGAGGTTGGGTGATTGTGGAGGCCAGGTCATCTGATGTGGCACTCCATTGCTCTCCTTCTTGGTTAAATAGCCCTTCCACAGCCTGGAGGTGTGCTGGGTCATTGTCCTGTTGAAAAACAAATGATAGTCCCACTAAGCGCAAACCAGATGGGATGGCGTATCGCTGCAGAATGCTGTGGTAGCCATGCTGGTTAAGTGTGCCTTGAATTCTAAATAAATCAGAGACAGTGTCACCAGCAAAGCACCCCCACACCACCTCCTCCATGCTTCACGGTGGGAACCACACATTCTGAGATTATCCGTTCACCTACTCTGCGTATAACAAAGACACGGCGGTTGGAACCAAAAATCAAGACTCATCAGACCAAAAGGACAGATTTCCACCGGTCTAAGGTTCATTGCTCGTGTTTCAAGGCCCAAGCGTCTTCTTATTGGTGTCCTTTAGTAGTGGTTTCTTTGCAGCAATTCGACCATGAAGGCCTGATTCACGCAGTCTCCTCTAAACAGTTGATGTTGAGTTGTGTCTGTTACTTGAACTCTGAAGCATATATTTGGGCTGCAATTTCTGAGGCTGGTAACTAATGAACTTATCGTCTGCAGCAGAGGTAACTCTGGGTCTTCCTTTCCTGTGGTGGTCCTCATGAGAGCCAGTTTCATCAGCCAGTTTCAGCGCTTGATGGTTTTTGCGACTGCACTTGAAGAAACTTTCAAAGTTCTTGAAATGTTCCAGATTGACTGACCTTCATGTCTTAAAGTAATGATGGACTGACGTTTATCTTTGCTTATTTGAGCTGTTCAAGCCATAATATGGACTTGGTCTTTTACCAAATAGGGCAATCTTCTGTATACCACCCCTACCTTGTCACAACACAACTGATTGGCTCAAACACATAAAGGAGGAAAGAAATTCCACAAATTAACTTTTAAGGCGGCACACCTGTAAATTGAAATGCATTCCAGGAGACTACCTCATGAAGCTGGTTGAGAGAATGCCAAGAGTGTGCAAAGCTGTCATCAAGGCAAGGGGTGGCTATTTGAAGAATCTCAAATATAAAATAAATTGATTTGTTTAACACTTTTTTGGTTACTACATGATTCAATGTGTTATTTCATAGTTTTGAAGTCTTCACTATTATTCTACAATGTAGAAAATAGTAAAAAATAAAGAAAAACCCTGTCCAAACTTTTGACTGGTACTGTATATCATTCCTTTCAGAGTCAGGTTGTTGAGTAGGCCAAATTAACGAAGGAAAGAAAATACAAAATATAGCTAGCTCTTGCCGCTGCTTGTCCTTAATATTTGAATAAATTAATTTGTTAAAAACAACTATTGTCTTGCCCTCTTTGAGTCAACTACTCACCACACTTAGCTAGCTGTAGCTTATGCCTTCAGTAATAAACTCAACAAAAATAGAAACGTCCTCTCACTGTCAAATGCGTTTATTTTCAGCAAACTTAACATGTGTAAATATATGTATGAACATAAGATTCAACAACTGACAAACTGAACAAGTTCCACAGACATGTGACTAACAGAAATGGAATAATGTGTCCCTGAACAAAGGGGGGGGGGGGTCAAAATTAACAGTATCTGGTGTGGCCACCATCTGCATTAAGTACTGCAGTGCATCTCCTCCTCATGGACTGCACCAGATTTGCCAGTTCTTGCTGTAAGATGTTACCCCACTTTTCCACCAAGGCATCTGCAAGTTCCCTGACATTTCGGGGGAATGGCCCTAGCCCTCACCCTCCGATCCAACAGGTCCCAAAAATGCGCTCAATGGAATTGAGATCAGGGCTCTTCGCTGGCCATGGCAGAACACTGACATTCCTGTCTTGCAGGAAATCACACACAGAACGAGCAATATGGCTGGTGGCATTGTCACGCTGGAGGGTCATATCAGGATGATACACCGCCCCAGACCATGACGGACCCTCCACCTCCAAATCGATCCCGCTCCAGAGAACAGGCCTCGGTGTAACGCTCATTCCTTCGACGATTAACGCAAATCCGACCATCACCCCTGGTGAGACAAAACCGTGACTCGTCAGTGAAGAGCACTTTTTGCCAGTCCTGTCTGGTCCAGCGATGGTGGGTTTGTGCCCATAGGCGACGTTGTTGCCGGTGTTGTCTGGTGAGGACCTGCCTTACAACAGGCCTAAAAGCCCTCAGTCCAGCCTCGCTCAGCCTATTGCCGACAGTCTGAGCACTGATGGAGGGATTGTGCATTCCTGGTGTAACTCGGGCAGTTGTTGTTGCCATCCTGTACCTGTCCCGCAGGTGTGATGTTCGGATGTACCCATCCTGTGCAGGTGTTACACGTGGTCTGTCACGGTGAGGACAATCAGCTGTCCGTCCTGTCTCTCTGTAGTGCTGTCTTAGGCATCTCACAGTACGGACATTGCCATTTATTGCCCTGGCAACATCTGCAGTCCACATGCCTCCTTGCAGCATGCCTAAGGCACGTTCACGCAGATGAGCAGGGACCCTGGGCATCTTTTTTTTGTTGTGTTTTTCAAAGTCAGTAGAAAGGCCTCTTTAGTGTCCTAAGTTTTCATAACTCTGACCTTAATTGCCTACCGTCTGTAAGCTGTTAGTGTCTTAATGACCGTTCCACAGGTGCATGTTCATTAATTGTTTATGGTTCATTGAACAAGCATGGGAAACAGTGTTTAAACCCTTTACAATGAAGAAGATCTGTGAAGTTATTTGGATTTTTACAAATCATCTTTGAAAGACAGGGTTGTTTCTTTTTTTGCTGAGTTTAGATACATTCTCTGATCATTTGATTGGATAGACAACGTGTCAGTTCATACTGCAAGAGCTCTGAGGTTGGAGGACATCCTCCGGAAGTCGTCATAAATCACTGTGTAAGTCTATGGAAGAGTGTGAGAACCATGAGCCTCCTAGGTTTTGTATTGAAGTCAATGTACCCAGAGGACGGAAACTATCTGTCCTCCAGCTACACCATGGTGCTACCCTAGAGGGTGCAGTTGAGGCTACTGTAGACCGTCATTGCAAAACAGTTTTTTTAAATCAGTTATTTGTAGTTAATAATATACATTAATATATTTAGTCGTTTTAACTAAAAAGGATAACTTTAATGTTTCACTATTTTTATGAAATTCACCGAGTAGGATTGTCCTCCCCTTCCTCCACTGACACATACACACACACCTGAGTATGTTGGTCTGGTCTGAGCCCTCGAAGAGTCGTCTCAGCAGCATGTTAACAGAGCGGATGAGCTGTTGTCCATCCTGGCTCTCCTCTATCCGGGGGTCCAGCAGAACCGTCACCAGACCCTGGACCAGGTCCTTTAGCACCCCCATGGAGGCTTCCCTCGCCAGCCGTGCCACACCAAACAACTAGGGAGATAAGGTATAATGTACACTATTATATTAACAGCCCCTGATGGAAATAAGGTGTGAATAAGTTGTTTTAGTCTTACTCTCAATCATCTTAAAAGCAGTGTACTGTGTGGCTGAACACAGTCCAAATTACTCAACTACAATCGCTTTAAGTCTATGTGAAAGACCTAAACAGACCAATTTCTGAATCTTAAAGATGAACTAAACAAAACAAAAAACAGGAATGGGCAATGATTTAAATATCCATGAATTTCACAAACATGGTTGTAGCTATCCATGTTGCAGTTTAATAAAACATGTATTGAGATAAAAATACTGAGTGGCTGCGGTTCCGGATTTTCTTGCCATAGCTAATGAGAGATTTCTCCACATGTGCAGGATTTTTCTTTTCGTACATAACTGCTGCCCACTCAACTACAATCTCTCTAAGTCTAAACCATGCATGAAACTCCAATTCTAACTGCATTCGTAAAACAATGCCACTCGCACAATTGAAGGAGTAAATAAATAAGTCAGCAATGGAAAACTGGGACCTCCCTCTTTTTAACAAAAGTCCAAACTGCTTTGAAGTGTTTTCCTGCGAATGCATTAAGAGTTGTTTCCCCTGCTTGTCAGAATACGTTTCCCTCCCCATGGCTCTCGCAACTTGAATGCGCCTCTAGAGGATTATTTATCTTGCATAGAACACACAAGCTGACTATGTAAGTAGGTAAACTATTCTACTATAGGGTAGGTAACACATCTGCCACGCTGATCCTAAACACGGGGGCCCCTCAGGGGTGCGTGCTCAGTCCCCTCCCGTACTCCCTGTTCACCCATGACTACATGGCCAGGCACGACTCCAACACCATCATTAAGCTTGCCGACGACAACAGTGGTAGGCCTGATCACCGACAACGATGAGTCAGCCTATAGGGAGGAGGTCAGAGACCTGGCCGTGTGGTGCCAGGATAACAACCTCTCCCTCAACGTGATCAAGACAAAGGAGATGATTGTGGACTACAGGAAAAAAAAAAAGAGGACTGAGCACGCCCCCATTCTCATCGACAGGCTGTAGTGGAACAGGTTGAGAGCTTCAAGTTCCTTGGTGTCCACATCACCAACGAACTATCATGGTCCAAACACACCAAGAGAGTCGTGAAGAGGGCACGACAAAGCCTATTACCTCTCAGGAGACTGAAAAGATTTGGCATGGGTCCTCAGATCCTCAAAAAATTCTACAGCTGCACCATCGAGAGCATCCTGACTGGTTGCATCACCGCCTGGTATGGCAACTGCTCGGCCTCCGACCGCAAGGCACTAGAGGGTAGTGCGTACGGCCCAGTACATCACTGGGGCCAAGCTTCCTGCCATCCACGACCTCTATACCAGGCGGTGTCAGAGGAAGGCCCTAAAAATCGTCAAAGACTCCAGCCACGCACAGCAAGCGGTACCGAAGCGCCAAGTTTAGGTCCAAATGGCTTTTTAACAGCTTCTACCCCCAAGCCATAAGACTCCTGAACAGCTAATCATGGCTAAATAATGGCAAAATAGCGATGTAATGTTATTTTCTCATCATTACAAGCATTGGGTCGTTACTTTTTCAGCAACTCTCGCTATGATATGGCAGCATACTATTAAGATAATCATCACAAATAGTAGGCAGGTTAAAGCAGTAGGTGACAAACGACATAGGGAATAATAGTGCACAGGGCTATGCAAAACAAACTTGCCCATTATCAGACTGGTTATCGGTCCGAATACATGTTCGGCTGCCCAGAGGTGGAACAGCTACAGTGAGGGAAAAAAGTATTTGATCCCCTGCTGATTTTGTACATTTGCCCACTGACAAAGAAATTATCAGTCTATAATTTTAATGGTAGGTTTATTTGAACAGTGAGAGACCGAATAACAAAAAAATCCAGAAAAACACATGTAAAAAATTTTATAAATCTATTTGCATTTTAATGAGGGAAATAAGTATTTGACCCCTCTGCAAAACATGACTTAGTACTTGGTGGCAAAACCCTTGTTGACAATCAGAGGTCAGACGTTTCTTGTAGTTGGCCACCAGGTTTGCATACATCTCAGGAGGGATTTTGTCCCACTCCTCTTTGCAGATCTTCTCCAAGTCATTAAGGTTTCAGGGCTGACGTTTGGCAACTCGAACCTTCAGCTCCCTCCACAGATTTTCTATGGGATTAAGGTCTGGAGACTGGCTAGGCCACTCCAGGACGTTAATGTACTCCTTTGTTGCCTTGGCCGTGTGTTTTGGATCATTGTCATGCTGGAATACCCATCCACGACCCATTTTCAATGCCCTGGCTGAAGGAAGGAGGTTCTCACCCAAGATTTGAAGGTACATGGCCCCGCCCATGGTCCCTTTGATGCGGTGATGTTGTCCTGTCCCCTTAGCAGAAAAACACCCAAAGCATAATGTTTCCACCTCCATGTTTGACGGTGGGGATGGTGTTCTTGGGGTCATAGGCAGCATTCCTCCTCCTCCAAACACGGCGAGTTGAGTTGATGCCAAAGAGCTCCATTTTGGTCTCATCTGACCACAACACTTTCACCCAGTTCTCCTCTGAATCATTCAGATGTTCATTGGCAAACTTCAGACGGGCATGTATATGTGCTTTCTTGAGCAGGGGGCCCTTGTGGGCGCTGCAGGATTTCAGTCCTTCACGGCGTAGTGTGTTACCTATTGTTTTCTTGGTGACTATGGTCCCAGCTGCCTTGAGATCGTTGACAAGATCCTCCTGTGTAGTTCTGGGCTGATTCCTCACCGTTCTCATGATCATTGGAACTCCACGAGGTGAGATCTTGCATGGAGCCCCAGGCCGAGGGAGATTGACAGGTCTTTTGTGTTTCTTCCATTTGCGAATAGTCGCACCAACTGTTGTCACCACCTCACCAAGCTGCTTGGCGATGGTCTTGTAGCCCATTCCAGCCTTGTGTAGGTCTACAATCTTGTCCCTGACATCCTTGGAGAGCTCTTTGATCTTGGCCATGGAGGAGAGTTTGGAATCTGATTGATTGCTTCTGTGGACAGGTGTCTTTTATACTGACAATTACATTGATGGAAGCTACGATCTGCAATATAAAAAATGATCAGGAGGGGTGGGGGCGAAAACTCCATATTCGCAGTCACGGCCATACATTTTTTTTATGACAACAGACGTGTGGGTTTTTTCCTGGTTGTTATACGTAAGTAATTACACTCACTACAATGAACGAATCAGAACTGATGCTTGCATAATGTTTATACTCAATAAAAAGTATTATTCCAGTTAGACTTAGACACAATATCCCAATAAGAGTGTAACTGCTGCTTCTGCAGTGCACAACAACGCTATGCAGTCAAAGCAGCACATGAAATAAATTAGCTCCATCTAACTGGTATTAGTGTTCCGACACAATGTGCTCTCCAGTTTTTATCTTAGGTCTACAAAGCACAGCAGGATAGCATGCGAACAACATGGGGTGAGCCTTTGGCCATACAGTGGGCAGACAAAAGCAGCCAATAACCGATGCGGACGTGTGAAGGCTGGATGAGGGAGAGCAGCCAGGACCCCTGTCGTGATGCAAGGCTTCAGTAAATCACTAATTCCCCTTGTGCAAAACCAGAGCTCCACTCCCAAGCAACAAGAGGGAGAGGCCTCCTCTACCTTCAACCCTTTATGCAAATGATTCCAATTGTAGTACAGTAGGACCTTGTAACTAGTACAAGTTGAAGAACATGGATAACCTATAATAGCTGTATGATATTTTCTATCAGATCTGGCTGAGATGTCTTAGAATACAGTTTTAGTTTTCTTCCCCTATAATAAAAATACACTACATGACCAAATGTATGTGGACGCCTGCTCGTCGAACATCTCATTCCAAAATCATGTGCATTAACATGGAGCTGGTACCCCCTTTGCTGCTATAACAGCCTCCACTCTTCTGGGAAGGCTTTCCACTAGATGTTGGAACATTGCTGCAAGGACTTGCTTCCATTCAGCCACAAGCACATTATGAGGTCGGGCACTGAAGTTGGGAGATTAGGCCTGGTTCGCAGTCGGCGTTCTAATTCATCCCAAAGGTGTTCAATGGGGTTGAGGTCAGGGCTCTGTGCAGTTGGTACTATGCAGTCGGGCAGGTAAGTGTTATCCTGGCATCCGCCAAACCCAGATTCGTCAGTCGGACTGCCAGATGGTGAAGCGTGAATCATCACTCCAGATTCCAATGGCAGTGAGCTTTACACCACTCCAGCCGATGCTTGGCATTGCGCATGGAGATCTTAGGCTTGTGTGCGGCTGCCGACGAACAGCTATTGCGAGGACGTTGTTTCCAGAGGCAGTTTGGAACTCTGTACTGAGTGTGTTGCAACGGTGGACAGACGATTTTTACGCGCTATGGTCTTCAGCACTTGGCGGTACCATTCTGTGAGCTTGTGTGGCCTACCACTTTGTGGCTGAGTAGTTGTTGCTGCTAGACATTTCCACTTAACAATAACAGCACTTACAGTTGACCGGGGCAGCTCTAGCAGGGCAGAAATTTGACAAACTGACTTGTTGGAAAGGTCGCATCCTATGACGGTGCCACGTTGAAAGTCACGAGCTCTCCAGTACGGGCCATTCTACTGCCAATGTTTGTCTATGGAGACTGCATGGCTGTGTGCTCGATTTTATTCCCGTCAGCAACGGGTGTGGCTGAAATAGCCGAATCCACCCATTTGAAGGGGTGTCCACATACTTTTGCATATATAGTGTATATTGTACCTACAACCCAATGGAAAATGTTTAATTAGGGCCAAATATGAACAATTTCTCAAATTAAGAATTCTCAATTACAGCAAATCATGCTATTAATGCAATTAATTTTTATATCGTATGACATCCCTAACACACACCTTTCATCCAGTACTCACTGTAAGCATGTTTCCAATGGCACAGCTGTAGAGTTTGAAGATGTCCTCCTTGGGAAGGCGTGTGTCAGCCATGTGTGTGCTGTGGGCCAGACGGAGCTGGAGGGAGGTAGCGATGAGGAACTGGTCTATGTGACCAACCATCACCTCCGCCCTGCTCTCCTGACGAAGCACCTCGTCTATCTACAGGGGGAGAGGAGAGAAGGTAATGGAAATACAACTGTGTGAGTGAGAGGATGAGGAGAAGAGAGATAGGTGAGCATGTGGGTGCATTCATGAGTGTATAGCTTCATCCAGGCGCACACACACACACCATAGCACATCTGTGTATACAAATACACTTTGGAGTTGGACATTGGCGTTGTAGAAGAGAGATTAACTATGTGTGTACCTGTGCAAGGGCCTGCATGCTAGTGTTAATATCTCCAGAGGCCACCTGGGAGATAACCAGGTTGATGGTGGAGGAGGGGCCTGCGTGCAGCTCATCAAAGTTGGCGGGAACTGGGCGGAGCCTGGGGAGGAAGTACATCATCACTGAGGCACAGGACGACAGAGGCACAGTGCTGAAGTGCTTGGGCTCTGACATGTAGTGGGTGAATGGGTATGTTACTTGCTTGGGCAAGAGTTGCAGAGTTTATCAACTCAGACCTGGGCTATGAGCTACACTACATGACCAAAAGTATGTGGACACCTGCTCGTCAAACATCTCATTCCAAAATCATGGGCATTAATATGGAGTTGGTCCCCTCTTTGCTGCTCTAACAGCCTCCACTCTTCTGGGAAGGCGTTCCACTTGATGTTGGAACATTGCTGCTGGGACTTGCTTCCATTCAGCCACAGGAGCATTAGTGAGGTTGGGCACTGGCTGAAATAGCCGAATCCACTCATTTGAAGGTGTGTCCGAATACCTGTGTGTTTATTTTGCACTAGGTCAGGCAGCATGCTGACAGAGGTGTGTTTGTGTGGTAACCTCTTACTTGGGCTCTGGGATGATAACGGAGTCCAGCAGGTTATCTAGTTGGTGTTGCACCAGGTCAGGCAGCTCATCAGAGGTGTGGTCACTCTCCAGCTGCTCCAGCAGCTCCAGGTCCAGATGGAACTCCCCAACAGGGATAACATGGGAGGGCTCAGCCTGCTGGGACTGGACCAGGGTATTCAGACTGATCTGACTGGAAGGGGGAGGAGAATATAAGTTAAGGGCGGACAAAAAAGCAAAACATTTGAAATCATGTCTGTGCCAGTATTACTTAAATTGACCCACTCAAAGCTTTCATCTTTCTGTGAAATGATTTTATTTCAATGTTAAAGGAACGCAGTCAGATAAGGTAGTAGAAAATGTAAGTGAAAAGGTGGGTGAAGAGAATACAGTTCGAGATATAAGTAAAGTATTCTTGGTACAGATTAATTGAGGGGAACGTTGCGTACCTGAGTTTTATAGGGGGCTGCACTCTGTTGGAGGGCTTCAGTAGGAGGCTGGCATTGGAGTGAGCAGGCAGAGCCTTCTCCTCCCCCTGTTTGGGGGTAGGGGCTGTGGAGGCTGGGGTCTTCTTTGCTGAGCGTTTGATCCTCTCCTCCAACATGCTCATGTCCTTCTCCGACAGCTAAAGAGGACGAAGCGCGTATTTGAGATGTACTACACTGCAGTCAGACTCCACAGTCCGACTGTAGTGTAGTCATTGTAGAGCAGTGATTTTGCGCAGTCGGACAGATCGACAATGACTACACAGCAGTCGGACTGCGCGGAATCATTGACAAACCTGTGCAGAGCCTTGCACCAACCGATCCCCTCAAACACGTAGTAGGATGAAACGACACCAACACTTGTATGCAGATCATTTGAATTAGGGATGTGACAAATTTACAATTGTGCTTAAGGTTTAAACCGCCATAAAATTCCATGTCAATACACAATGCAGAATAATGGTCCCATTACGAATATGACCGCTAGGGCCAGGCAATGAAGTTATATCGACCGCAGTCATAGATCCTTGAAAATGCCTTGCCTACGGCATGTTTGTCTGCAAGGTTACACTACGACTTTTTAAATGCCAACACGAAACCTTCTGAGATGAACGGGCATTTTACTTGTCTGTAAAGGAGTCCCACTTCAGAAGCGGAATTAACGTCCATCACTAGGCGACCAGAATTGTCAATCAAATAATCGAGCTGCTTGCGCACATACCACTCTCTCCTAAGAAAGTACTTTAAAGTTAGTTAAATACTGTGACTTACCAAGACATTTAGTATAAAGAAAACATCTTCTGCTAGGAATCGACTCTTAAGAGTCAGTATTTTTGGAACGGAGAAGACTGATTAGTACTTCCAAGAACACAAAACACTTGCATCTTTCATAGCGAGCTAGCGAGGGACAGAGAGAGGGGAGGGGCACAGTAGATTTCTTGGCTTGCAATGTCCTGCAACTTCAGTAAAGGAAGGCTTATCATCAATTAATAGGCTAAGATATTCTACACGGAACAGACCGAAGATGAAACACTCTCGCATCATTAGTGAAGAGAAAGTGCAGGCGAGCCCAGCTGCACTGTGATAAAAATATATATATATTGTTTTTCTGTTAGGGATTTTTCTGAATGTTAAGGATCCCAATTTCGTTTTAACATTCACACCCCTAATTTGAATGGCAAGAATTTAACAGAATACAAAAAATCCACACAGGAACATAAAATGGACAGTGTGATCAATGTTGGCATGTATTTGTTTGCACATGGGCAACGGCTTCTCTAAACATAAAAGGGAGAGACAGTTAAGTCAGGCTGGAGGAGTGCTGTTATTTTCAAAGCAAGGCACTCAAAATTGCCAGGTAATGGACCAACAAACATATACACATACATACATATTATTTTTTACTCAAACCACCAACATTGAATCGACTTGTGGCCGCGGGCCCCATCTTTAACACCCCTGTTTTAACATGACAAGTCTGTATCTGATGGTGGATGGCGGGTCAGATGGCCCGTGTATCTGGGTAAGTATCTACCTCAACTCCGTTATGCTGTTGATAGATGTGGTGCTGGAAGTGACAATGTGTATGTGTGTTGCCTCACATTTCTAGATACAAACCACACCCACATAACGATTTAAAGAGTGATAGACTGCGGCGTGAAACCTACATTGCCGATGAGTTTGTAGACTTGCTCCCCGCAGACGTTGTAGACAGTCACCATGGTGTTGAGGGCTGTGTTGCGGACGGACGTGTCTCGATCTCCGATGTGTACAGCGATCTCTTTGAGGGACTTGGCGGCAGTCGGCTGGCAGACAGACATGCCGTAAAAGCCAATGAGACAACCCAGCTCCTCCAAGCACTCTGAGGACGGGAGAGGGATAATTCCAGGGAGTTAGATAGAGAACACTATCAATATTTGTGATCAAATTAGCTAATGTTGCCTTTGAAGATAAACATTGTGGTAGGTAGTGCTGGGGTAGGTTAGGGCAGTTAAAGTCAGTTTTAATAGTACTTGTGACAAAAAAATCCTTGTTTAACTGCTCAAAGTGTGCAAGTTAGTGGTTACACCAAAAACATCAGTCAGCTTGGGTGTGAATTGGATAGGTACCTGGCGGGCCGTGAAGGGCTTAACAAAGGTAAACCCATTTTTGTATTCCTAGCTCAGACCTCAAAATGGCTTGACAATGACACCCTAAAGACTCTGGCAAATGCCCTAGTCCAATGTCACTTTGATTATGCCTGCACAGCATGGTTCACTAGCAGCCCCAAATATCTAAAGAATAATCTACAGAAGAATTGTACTTAAAATCCTGCAGGTAGCCAACTCACTGTTGTGCAGCATGCACCATGTGATCTAATTACAATGTGGAATTCACAACTAAATGTTTGCCAGCAAGATATCTTATAACTATTAAGTTAACTGTCTAAAATGTGCTAAATGCTCTGCAGTTGTGTATTTGGTTTGCTAATTTAGTAGCTAGCTAGCTAAGCTTCTTCCAAAATCAAGCATTCGCTTGGTGACAGCAGAGAATCCCCTCTTGGATCCTTGCTGGCTAATATTTGTTATGTCCGTGAAGCAAACTGTGAGTAGCATTTTTGAGATACTTGTATAGTTTAGGTCAGACAACATGTTCGCAATGCAGTCATTAGCATTTAGTTAGCATTCTCTATGGGATTTTACATGTACTTGTTAGCATTGCTAACCTTTGGATTACAGAGTATCTGTGGGGGTTTGAAAACAGCGCCCCTTTGTGTTCTGTGCCAGTATTACCGAAAATCCCAGTATGGCACAAGGTCTGTATGACAATCTGGATACCGCCAAAGCCTATTAGCAGCCTACTGTTGACATACGGCTATAGCAAGAGAACAGATCAATATCTGATTAATTAACATAGGTCTACTAAACAAGACAATGGCAGAAATGGAAACAGGCACAACTTACTCAAATCAAGGTGGGTCCATAGTTTGAAACTCTGGGATAACCCTCTGCTTAAACCTTTTGGAAGATCTGCAGCAGTTGAGCTTTTCCCATAGGAAAACAAGTAGCAGCCTTGCTACCACGAGTCACACGTGCGCGGTTATATTTCCGGGGAGAAATAGTGCACGAACCAATCAAAGTTCTTAATATAGGTCAACTTGCGCATCAGAGATAGCTAAACCTCCATATTCAAAGTTTAGCTTGATTGCACAGGTCTGAAAACGAGGGCTGGACAAATGTATTTGCATGCATCCTTGGGAGTGCTCCTAATCTCAGCTTGTTACCTGTATAAAAGACACCTGTCCACTGAAGCAATCAATCAGATTCCAAACTCTCCACCATTGCCAAGACCAAAGAGCTCTCCAAGGATGTCAGGGACAAGATTGTAGCCCTACACAAGGCTGGAATGGGCTACAAGACCATCGCCAAGGAGCTTGGTGAGAAGGTGACAACAGTTACAGTGGGGAGAACAAGTATTTAATACACTGCCGATTTTGCAGGTTTTCCTATTTACAAAGCATGTAGAGGTCTGTAATTTTTATCATAGGTACACTTGAACTGTGAGAGACAGAATCTAAAACAAAAATCCAGAAAATCACATTGTATGATTTTTTATGAATTTATTTGCATTTTATTGCATGACATAAGTATTTGATCACCTACCAACCAGTAAGAATTCCGGCTCTCACAGACCTGTTAGTTTTTCTTTAAAAAGCCCTCCTGTTCTCCACTCATTACCTGTATTAACTGCACCTGTTTGAACTCGTTACCTGTATAAAAGACACCTTTCCACACACTCAAACAGACTCCAACCTCTCCACAATGGCCAAGACCAGAGAGCTGTGTAAGGACATCAGGGATAAAATTGTAGACCTGCACACGGCTGGGATGGGCTACAGGACAATAGGCAAGCAGCTTGGTGAGAAGGCAACAACTGTTGCCGCAATTATTAGAAAATGGAAGAAGTTCAAGGTGACGGTCAATCACCCTTGGTCTGGGGCTCCATGCAAGATCTCACCTCGTGGGGCATCAATGATCATGAGGATCAGCCCAGAACTACACGGCAGGACCTGGTCAATGACCTGAAGAGAGCTGGGACCACAGTCTCAAAGAAAACCATTAGTAACACACTACGCCGTCATGGATTAAAATCCTGCAGCGCATGCAAGGTCCCCCTGCTCAAGCCAGCGCATGTCCAGGCCCGTCTGAAGTTTGCCAATGACCATCTGGATGATCCAGAGGAGGAATGGGAGAAGGTCATGTGGTCTGATGAGACAAAAATCGAGCTTTTTGGTCTAAACTCCACACGCCGTGTTTGGAGGAAGAAGAAGGATGAGTACAACCAAGAACACCATCCCAACCGTGAAGCATGGAGGTGGAAACATCATTCTTTGGGGATGCTTTTCTGCAAAGGGGACAGGACGAGTGCACCGTATTGAGGGGAGGATGGATGGGGCCATGTATCGCAAGATCTTGGCCAACAACCTCCTTCCCTCAGTAAGAGCATTGAAGATGGGTCGTGGCTGGGTCTTCCAGCATGACAACGACCCAAAACACATAGCCAGGGCAACTAAGGAGTGGCTCCGTAAGAAGCATCTCAAGGTCCTGGAGTGGCCTAGCCAGTCTCCAGACCTGAACCCAATAGAAAATCTTTGGAGGGAGCTGAAAGTCCGTATTGCCCAGCGACAGCCCCGAAACCTGAAGGATCTGGAGAAGGTCTGTATGGAGGAGTGGGCCAAAATCCCTGCTGCAGTGTGTGCAAACCTGGTCAAGACATCACATTTACGTCATTTAGCAGACGCTCTTATCCAGAGCGACTTACAGTTTGTGAGTGCATACATTATTTTTACATACTGGCCACCCGTGGGAATCAAACCCACAACCCTGGCGTTGCAAGCACCATGCTCTGCCAACTGAGCTACATCCCTGCCGGCCATTCCCTCCCCTACCCTGGACGACGATGCACAGAGATACCATGACGAGACCCTGAGTCCCATTGTAAGGCCCTTGTGACCAACCGATGCATAACTCCATTCCTAGTCATCAGAAAGCAATAGATTAGGGCATTTCAATAGACTGATTTCCTTATGAATTGTAACTCAGTAAAATCGTTGCATATTTCGTTCGTATTTCTATTCAGTATACAACTGAAAGTAAAAAAAAAAAAAATCTAATTTCAGATTCAAACACAGGCATCAAGCTGCGAAAATATTACGCAGCCAGTAGCCACCCTTCCTAAAGTGAGCCACCAGGCCAGTTGTTATCGACGCAATCAATTAGGTCATGAAAGCATATATGTGCATGGAATGATGAGCAAGGTACTGAAGATATTCGATCACATCTTGTTACCAAAAATAAAACTGTGCATGCCCAAAGACGTTCCATAAGGTTTAACCAGGTGGTTTAAGCCAGATGTTGTAAGTATGGACCCAGTGTGTCTTTTAATATATTTTAGAAAAAGACCAAAATACAAGACCAAAATACAGATAAAGCTATAGAAACATTCTAATACAAGGGGTGATGCTCTCATCCCATGCCCAGAGTATTGTGTCATCTCACCGGCTCTCTGTTTAGAGTTCTTGGATTTGGTTCCCTCCATGAGAAAAGGGAAGATCCTGCTGGCGGGGTAGACTTTACACAGCATGCCCATGATGGCACGCACGTCCTTCCTAACCACGTCCTTAGACTCACCCACCTGAGAGGGGGGGGGGACACAGAGCAAACAAATAAGTAAACCCTCAGGAGGTCTATAGAGTTATAGACCAGTCAGGGCAGTTCAACTGCAATCTGGGACTGTTTCCCTCTAACCCTATTGTAGGTAATACTTGTCAGATTAGAGTTGATTAACTTGAAATATTTTTTGGTGGGGGTGAATCAGATGGCCCCTGTGCACATGGTGTGTCCCCAAAGAAGTGCGGGACGAGACGCCCGTGCCACTGCAACCAGCGCCCCGACAGAGTGCAACTCATCACTCTCACACCCCACCACAGCTAATTACATGTTGCTAGCGAATAAACAACTCCTTATTATCGTATATAACAGATCTATACCCAGGCCAGCACAGTAGAGCTCAGCTCGGAGTGAAAAAGGTATCAGTGAAACACAGGTCGAGTCTCAAACGCCACCCTATTCCTCATGTGGTGCACTACTTTTGACCAGGGCCCATAGTGCTCTGGTGAAAGTAGTGCACTATATAGGTATTGGGTGTCATTTGGGACGTAGCCTTGAACCCCCAGTGACAGACCTTGAGGACGAGGTAGGGGATGAAGGAGGTGGCCTCCTGTTCACTCAGGTGGTAGTTGTGCTTGCTGAGGCTGAGGAAAAGGAGCTTCAGATACTCCAGGGCCTTCATCAGCACGCTGGTGTTTGTGTCGAAGAAGCGCAACGTGTACCACTTCAGGACCAGGTCCAGGCAGGCCACCGTTGCCTCGTGTTCCTCCTCCAGACACTAGCCAAGGGATGATGGGAGGAGAGAGAAGGGGAGAGAGTGAACTTTATTCATTCATACATGTAGGATTGCTACCAAATTAAAAAGGTAGGGTCACCATGATGTTTATACTGGTTATTTCCTACTATTCATCAAGTACTATGGAAATCATGTGTGGCTCAGTTGGTAGAGCATGGCACTTGCACCAGGGTGGTGGGTTCGATTCCCACAGGGGACCAGTATGAAAAGGTACGCTCTCACTACTGTAAGTCGCTTTGGATAAAAGCTCCTGCTAAATGGCATATTTTAGTATTAAAAGGGCTAGCTATGGGATTTTGCTTTTATTGCCAGAGATGTCCGTCTCACCTCGTACACATCATCGAGTACGGTTACATGCACACAGTAATGCAATTGTGGATAGTCAGATTAAGAATAATTTGATTAAAACGTTTACATGCTTTGCAAAAAGAAAGATTTCCCTAATAATCCTGCTTACATGGACACATCTGAAATCAGGCTACCTGATAAATCAGGCTACTCTGATAAATGCAGAAAATAGCCAATCAAAATAAACGTTCTACCCCATGTCTGATTCTGAGTTTGGACAAAGTTTATATGTGAAAACTACTTCTAAGATGTATACATTCAGTTGTTCTGAACTCACTTCACTCGTGCTAAAGAGGGAGGCTCGCTCGGCTGGTGCTAGCATACGTGCAGATCAAATACGCAGCTGGAACGCCGTTTAAGGTGTTAACATGTCCTAATCATTTGAACGATTGCTCAGAAAACCAGGTTATTAAATCGGCGTATGCTTACTTAGATTTTGACCTTACGCTGATTAAGATAAGCAGAGTAATGTGTTTACGTGACTATTGCATAATCTACCTACTGCCATTAATTTAATATCAAATTATTACTGTGCATTAGGGTTGGGATGTATCCAGATTTTCATACCGTTTCTGTACCATACCAGGGTATACAGTATTACCAGAAGTGCGCACAAGGGGTGCCATTTCTAAAAATCAATTTTAGAAAACGCACAAACAATTTAGGCAAAGGGATCTTGATCCAGGAAGGGATTCAATGTCTAGTCTGGGTACCAGTCTTTTTAGCTAACATTCCACTCCATGTCATTGCCAAAGAGACTGGCCTTTCAGCAATCTCAACGTTCAATATGCAGCTGGATTTACTGCGGAGTTGCTTGTTGGTAATAACATTAATATTGGAAAGAACAACATTATCCGTATCCATGACATGTGGAGCCACGAAAATAGAATTCCAATTATAACAAAGTCAAAAATAAACATTTAGCTAGGCAAGTCGTATTTTGAGGCTTAAAATCAAAGCAAAGAGTTTTTGTGGCTGGAATTGCAGTATGTATTTAGTTTGGGAATTTACACGAGCCAGCTATTTTTGACAGACTGGACAAACAAACAAAAAACTTGCATAGCAACCGGATATCAACGTGTTCTATGGAGAGAAGAAAGTGAGCGTTCCAATATTTTGATAATTGTTGTGATTGGAGGATAGCGGTGAGGATTATCGAATCAGGATCAACTCCTCAAGCTCATTAATGATAGAATGTTCATATTTGAAGATGGCAGAAAGGCCAGTCTCTTTGACAATGAGAAGGAGTAGAATGTTAGCTAAAGAGACTGGTGCTCAGGCTAGAATGTCTCTGCTGTAACCAAGAAGCTTAATTTTGTCATCTAGCCACTTAGCTAGTAAGTTAGCAAACCAAATGCAAAGCTGGAGCCCTGAGCTGGATGTCATTTGACACATCTTAGAGGTTTTACAGTTATACTTACTTCATAGTTATTAGCAGTGGTGGTGCACTACGTTTTTAAATGTTATATTGAAAATTATACCGTTAGCATTTCGAAATACACTACATCACCAAAAGTATGTGGACACCTGCTGGTCGAACATCTCATTCCAAAATCATAGGCATTAATATGGAGTTGGTCCCCCCTTTGCTGCTATAACAGCCTCCACTCTTCTGGGAAGGTCTTCCACTAGATGTTGGGACATTGCTGTGGGGACTTGCTTCCATTCAGCCACAAGGGAATTAGTGAGGCCGGGCAATGATGTTGGGCGATTAGGCCTGTTTCGCAGTCTGCGTTCCAATTCATCCCAAAGGTGTTCGATAGGGTTGAGGTCACGGCTCGGTGCAGGAGAGTCAAGTTCTTCCACACCGATCTCGAAAAAAACATTTCAGTATGGACCTCGCTTTGTGCACAGGGGCATTGTCAAGCAGAAACAGGAAAGGGCCTTACAAACTGTTGCCACAAAGTTGGAAGCACAAAATCGTCTAGAATGTCAATGTATGCTGTAGCGTTAAGATTTACCTTCATTGGAACTAAGGGGCCTAGCCCAAACCATGTAAAACAGCCCCAGACCATTATTCCTCCTCTACCAAACTTTACAGTTGGCACTATGCATTCGGGCAGGTAGCGTTCTCCTGGCATCCGCCAAACCCAGATTCGTCCGTCGGACTGCCAGATGGTTTAGCGTGATTCCTCACTCCAGAAAACACGTTTCCACTGCTCCAGAGTCCAATGGCGGCGAACTTTACACCACTCCAGCCAACACTTGGGATTGCGCATGGTGATCTTAGGCTTGTGTGCAGCTGCTTGGCATTGGAAACCCATTTCATGACGCTCCTGACGAACAGTTCTTGTGCTGACGTTGCTTCCAGAGGCAGTTTGGTAGAGCATGGCGCTTGCAACGCCAGGGTAGTGGGTTCGATCCACAGGACCACCCATACGTAAAAATGTATGCACGCATGACTGTATGTCGCTTTGGATAAAAGCGTCTGCTAAATGGCATATTATATTATGATTTTACACGCTTCAGCACTTGGCAGTCCCGTTCTGTGAGCTTGTGTGGCCTACCACTTCGCGGAAGAAATTTGACGAACTGACTTGTTGGAAAGGTGGCATACTATGACGGTGCTCTTCAGTATTGGCCATTCTACTGCCAATGTTTGTCTATGGAGAATGCATGGCTGTGTGCTCGATTTTATACACCTGTCAGCAACGAGTGTGGCTGAAATATCAAAATCCACTAATTTGAAGGGGTGTCCACATACTTTTGTATATATAGTGTACCCCGGTATATCGCCCAAGCCTACTGTGCATGTAATTGTACTCATTGATTGATTTATCGTGATGCTGGAGTAAGTCTGTGTTGGTGGTGGTGTGTGTGTGGGGGGGTGAGTCAGATGGCCCATGTGCACATTGGTGTGTCCCCAGAGAGGTACGGGACACCTGTGCCACTGCAACCAGCCCCCTGACTGAGGGTGCAACTCATCCCTCACCAATTCACTACATCTGGGTCAGTATATAGCTCACCTGTTATGGTGGTGAAAGCTCAGAGTTAGTGCTGGAAGTCTATGTATGCGTAGGGTCTCACCTCTATCATGGAGTTGATGGCTTTGATGTGGTGCTGAAAGTCATGGGAGAAGAGTTCCTCCTGAAGCCACTTGGCCACACAGGGAGCCATCTGAACTTTAAGCTGCTCCACATACTCGTCGCGAGGAGACCCAAAGTTCCACTTTAGCACCTACAACACACAGGGGATACATTTAACTCACACAGTGTTTACTCAACAAGCAAAAGTGAACTACACTTCCTAATCTGCACCACCAAGCACTTTTGCCCATAGATGTGCACACACTAGGGCTGACCCATTTAGTTGGTAGCCCCAATCTTTTTTTGGGAGCGTCGCAAATAAATTCTTTTTGGGGAGGGTTTTGCACACGAGACACCCATCTGAGTTGCGCCTGTCTCAGCGGACTGACTAATCCATTGCAGAGGACGAAGGGATGGCACCCGTCCATCACTAAGACATGTGCTATTGAAATTGTATATGGTTATATTATGTAAGAACAGTGGTGCAAAACTAATAATAAGGTGTATTACTTTATAAATTGTGTTTTCAGAATTGTATGGTTTACTATACTGAACAAAAACTAAACAATTAAGATTTTACGGAGTTACAGTTCAAATAAGGAAAATCAGTCAATTTAAATAAATTCATTAGGCTCTAATCTATGGATTTCACGACTGGGAATACAGATATGCATCTGTTGGTCACAAACACTTAAAAAAAAAAAAAATGGGCCTCAGGATCTCGTCACAATATCTCTGCATTCAAATTGCAATTGTGTTAGTTGACAGTAGCTTATGCTATAACATAACCCCACCTCCACCATGGGGCACCCTGTTCACAACGGTAACATCAGAAAACCGCTCGCCCACACGACGCCATACACGTAGCCTGCGGTTGTGAGGCCGGTTGGACGCACTACTAAATTCTCTAAAACGACGTTGGAGGTGGCTTAAGGTAGAGAAATTAACATTCAATCCTCTGGCAACAGCTCTGGTGGACATTCCTGCAGTCAGCGTGACAACTGCATGCTCCCTAAAAACTTGAGACATCTGTGGCATTGTGTTGTGACCAAACTGCAGCCTTTTATTGTCCCCAGCACAAGGTGCACCTGTGTAATGATCATGCTGTTTAATCAGCTTCTTGATATGCCACACCTATCACGTGGATGGATTATCTTGGAAAAGGAGGAATGCTCACTAACAGGGATGTAAACAAATTTGTTCACAAAATTTGAGAAATAAGCTCTCAGCGATATGACGTAGATGCAGAAAGCAAACAGCATAGTGTGCACGATGCTCAACTTCTCTGCTGTTTTGGTGCCCTGGCTAACCAAGCTGTAACAGCGTGAAGTGAACCAGTGCACATGCGCAGATACTGTGAGTGACTGTGTGAGAGTCATGCATCTCGCTCATCGCAATATCTGGGGCGCTGCTCGTGGCAACGTCCTTTCGCTGAGTCTACCAGATTTTTTTTTTTGCAGACAGCACACACACATTAGCCTAATTGTAGCCTAAGACTTACCTATCGGTACATACGGTAGCTACTTATTAGGCCTACATAAGACAAAATGTCAAAAAGTCTGCAGTACGGCAGCATTTCATTGTTGTAAAGGATTACGCCAAATAAAATGGAATGCAAACTAATAACGAATATGACAAACCACTTGAACAGTAAGTTTGCCTACTTTGTTATTCTTCTGGTTATCTTGATCTTTGGCTCCCGAGTCATTTGTGTGTCTTAATTATTTCATCAAACAGCATCAGACAAGCTCAGTACATATAGTTTATTATAAAAAAAAACACATAGGGTGTGTCTATGGACAAATATGTTAAAAAATGTACACCAATCGATTGGTTGGGGACAGCCCTATTGCACACACACACACACCTTCAAGCTCTTCTCATCTTTGACACGTAGATCCTTGCCATTGGGCACCAGGGTGAAGATGGGACCAGACTTGCCCTCCTCTTCTTTGCCCTTACCCAAGGGCTTCTTCCCAGCAACAGCCTGGAGAGAGGTGGGGGATATAGGTTCAAAGGAGCATCAGAGCGATGGAGGACTGGAAATTGACCCTTATCAAATGAATGAGGAAATGGGGGGGGGAGGGGTAGATGAGAACAGTGACCAATTAGGCAAGAATGCACCAGATAAGCAGCGTTGTGAATCACCTCTAACGCCGTGTGCCTGGAAAAAGAGATGGGTGAGAGTGGTGTAGACTTGGACCAAAGGTAGTCCCTAGAGAAGAAACACAGCTAAGCCCAATTTTAACACCTCAATTTGTGTGCGATTCCGTTAATGGCAGTGTGTTTGCCATAAAAAGAAAACACTGTGCGTGTCATCAACTGGAAAAGAAACGTGCATGTCATCAACAGTAGCAGATAGTCCGAGTCCCCTTCCAAGTGCATTTCCTTTCAGGCAGAGGCCTGAGGTAACTGCTGTTTACGGTTCTTTCCCCTGGCTGAGCCTTTAGCTTGACTGGCACTAGGCTCCTTGTCCAGACTGGTGTTAATGCCCCCGTTGGAGCTCCTGCTGCTGTTTATGCTGGAGTTCAGCTCCTGAGACCTCCACTAGCCACACAAAACACCAGGGTCGTGTTCATTTGGCATGAAACGGAACAAAACTGATAGACGGAGGGAGTACCTGTACTTGTAGTTCAACAAACGCTTGCTTTCAGTTGGTTTTGCTACGGCATGCCCTAATAAACAGTCCGTTTCAATCACACGGATTGTAAATAAACCCCTCCATTCTGGATGACCACAGTCTTAAGTGACTGATTCATCAAAGAAAAGTTAAATTGTTCTGAATTCGCCTGTAGATTATTAATAATTTTATCTGTGATCAATATAAAACGAGCACACTGCCTAGGTGGTCTTCATCAAAGGGAGAATTAAAGTGAAACTTTGGCACGTTCTAGCACCATGATCCAACTATCTGAGCCATGAGGTACAGTACATGTAACACAAATTTGGATATTGGTGAAGCTCCTATTGAGATGCAGGAAAACACGAGAACAGCTTTGACTCACTAACCTTTCCTTTGGCTGGTAGTGCCCCTGGTTTGACTTTCTTTGGGTCGGCTTTGGGTTCGGCGACTGCAGAGTCTTCAATGGGAGCCTGGGTTTTGCTCAGAGCTGAGGGGATGCGACGGAGAGAAACATGGATTTTAAGAACACAGGCTTTTCGTACAAAAATATGGCATGTTTGTTAGAGATGCCTATGGGTCAGGACACAACTTGAGTTGGTTTGCTTTTAGTGTTAGCGATGCTAGCTATATTTGAGGTCAGGATTGAAGAAATGAAAGCGAATCAATTTCTACTTATTGCTCAGGGATGGCCAACATCAATGCTAGAGGGCCACATCAGGACTTAGTAATTAAACTGTAGGGGAGCATAAAAAAAATTAACAATCACATAATCCACCGCGGCCGCATTTTGTCTGCCTGTTGGCCCTCCCTGGATTATAATGCCTTTAGTAGTGCTGTATGTGAACCCACCTGCAAGGGCTTTGGCTGGGGGGACGCTGGCAACAGGCATGGTGGGGGCAGCTTTAGCAGGACCAGCTGATTTAGCAGGCATCACAGCCCTGGCCTTGTCCAGCATGGCAACCACCTGGTCCTTAGAGGCAGGCTAGACAAGAAATCGATTCATTTCTCATGTTCTATTATCAATTAACTTCAAGACAGTGTTTATTGCAAGCATATTGGGAGTGGATTAAAAGATACAGGTAACAGCCAAAATAAAGGAAACACCAACATAAAGTGTCTTGAAAGGGTTTTGTGCCACCACGAACCACCAGAACAGCTTCAATGTGCATTGGCATAGATTCTACAAGTGTCATTCTCGATGAGAAATTACATAATTTGGGTGTTTTGTTGATGGAAAACACAGTTTTAGGGCTGGGCGATATAGCCTAAAAATCTTAATAAAAACAAAAAACTTATGGGTGATTCACAATATATATCTTGATTTTGTAAAAATGTTTCCTAAATAAGCGTTGTACAATTAAAGGTCAAATACACTGCATTTCAAAACAGACAGCAATAATCTAATGCATTCATGGCTTGTGAAGTTATACCTAGGTTAAATATAAGCTTTCTACAACCATAAGACCCCCTATTCATTTAATTATTTTATCAAAATAGTTTACCTTGCTTTTTGTTGTTGCAATAATCACTGATCTGGCTTTCAAGTCTGTCTATAAAAATGCACTTTCTTTGTTAAAAATGTAACTAGAACCATGCATAATGCACATTCACTGATAATGACTAACTTCTTATAGCAGGCATTAGGCTATAGAAAATTAACACAGATCTAAACAACCTCTCAAGCCCACGTGCTAGTGATTAGCCAGCTAATCTTTATATTTCAAGTTTAGCCAACTTGGATCTATTTGCTAGCTAACAAGGTTGAACAGTGGAATTGTTATGAACACACCCTTCTGTCTCCAACTGTTTGAAAGCATATTAGCCTTTCCACTTGTTCAGATGTTGAAATCAAGTGGCCTACCTTATTTCTCAGAATGAGAACGAGATGCCAATTCCTTATATAATTGTGTTTTATGCTTATTGCACATTTATAAAAACCAGACTAAACAGCTAGTATAACAGTCTTTCGCTAAAATGCTGCTAGTGGTACCTGGTACCACAATGCAGCACGCGACAAACTGAGCATTCATTTTCAGGAATCAATGTTAATTGATACTATCTTTTTAGTAGTGTCTGCTCTGCGCACAATTTGAGAAGTTGAGACATAAAAAGGGTATAGTTTGAAAAGTGAACTTCTCTATATCAGTTAAATAATGTGTTTGTGTCCATATTGCCGATTCTGTTGGACCAAACCTCAAATGCAAATTGCGAGTTGAAACCACTTGCCAGAGAGGAACTTTGTTAGAGTGAGAGACAAGGGGAGGGGCTTGGGGTGTGTGTAAGCCATAGAGGAAGAGGCATATGTCCAAAATAAGGCCAATGTGTTTCTATGGGCTTATTTTGGACCTAAGCTTGTCGCCTGCCTTTCCGTTTTTGGGACAACAATTCCCATTGTTAGAGCGGAGACGTACATCTCGTCATTATATACAGATCTCTGGTGTAAATGGGGAAGGTACACACAGCGCAGAGAAGTGAAGCAGACGAGACCAAAAATACAACTAGAACAAGTGGAAAAACGCTCATAAAAACATAAAATAACAATACAGGCATTTGGAATATCTCGTAAAGACATTAATTTGAAATATCGCCCAGCCCTACGCCGTTTCAGGTGCCGCTCCAGAATCTCCCATAAGTGTTCAATTGGGTTGAGATCTGGTGACAGACTGCCATGGCATATGGTTTACATAATTTTCATGCTCATCAAACCATTCAGTGAGCACTCATGCCCTGTGGATGGGGGCATTTTCATCCTGGAAGAGACCACTCCCATCAGCACAGGAAATGATTCACCATAGGTTGAAGATGATCACTCACAATAGCTGTGTATTTATTGGCGTTTACCCTGCCCTCTAAGGGGTTGAGTGGACCTAAACCATGCCAGGAAAATGCACAGTAGATTAAAAACAAGGTATGCACAGTAGCTCTCCTTAGTCCCCTACCTTCAGTTTGCCTGTGGCCTTGTTCATCTTGTCGAAGCCCAGGTGCATCATGAAGACAGGCAGGGCATCCTGGGCTCGCTTCCTTACGTCAACGTTGCGGTCCTCCAGGCAGCCGAACAGGGGGGGTACACACAGCATGAGGTCGGAGGGCACTGAGCGCATGGTGGGCAGATGCACTGCCAGCCAGCCAAGCACCTAGGGAGGGACGAGCGGGAGATTGAACCAGGTGTCACCCAAGCCATAAAATTAGAGCGTTTGGCCAATTTTTATAACAGACTATTTTAGAGGGCGCCTCTGACCATTCCCTTTGAAATGACCTGCAGCAAATAAGAAATACAGGGCCACAAATGTAACAGTTATACTGATATCATGATAATGTGTATCCAAGTCTTCAATCACAAACCCTATCCATAACAACCCCCCTCCCCACACACACCTCCTGTCTGAGGAAAGGGTTCTCCCTCTTCAGCTCTTCAGACAGCTCTTCTCCCTCCAGCCACTCCTTCATACCAGTCTGCTCCACCCAGGAGTTCAGGGTGGCCATGGCTGCAGCACGCACTGTGTTCTGAGGAAAGTCCGTGAGAAGTGTGTGGGTTTGACAATAAGTTTGTGCGCGTTTCAGTCTATGATAGAGAGATGGGGTGTTTGTGACGTGTGTGTGTGTACCTTAATATCCCCCAGCACAGTGATGACTGGTATGCCCAGGGTCTTGACATGCTGTTTGAGGGACGGGCCCATGGCAGTGGCCATCTGCTGCATGATCGACAGGGTCTGCAGGACCTGAAACAGAGAGACGCATACGAGGTGATCACATATATGTAGAATCATTTAACTGGTCACATGATGATCACATCAATATAATATATATATAATATGCCATTTAGCAGACGCTTTTATCCAAAGCGACTTACAGTCATGCGTGCATACATTTTTGTGTATGGGTGGTCCCGGGGATTGAACCCACTACCTTGGCGTTACAAGCGCCGTGCTCTACCAGCTGAGCTACAGAGGACCACAAGGCAGTAATGACAAAGCACTGAAAAATCACTGTTCCTGTGTCAATTCTGGAGACGTGGAAATGACAGTCCCAGCTCCGACAGTACTATTTTATGTTTAATTTTTTACACACGTCTGACATGCAATTTATACCGGTGCGATTAATGGTAATCCGCAGCATGCACCAACGCAAAGTCGCAGCATGTCGAGCAACAAGACTCTCTGGGAGAATCAGATAGAAGGGAAAATGACATGCAGGCAGACTGCTCTGAACTCTAATCCACATATAGGCCTAAGCGACGGTATGGTAGTTGTTCCGCATCTCTGAAATGTAAACCCACCTAAACATTCACTCACATTTAGAGAAACACACTCAGGATGTAACACTCACCAGGATCTTGTTGGAGTCGGTGAGGCGTCCCTTCAGTGTGATGGGCAGGTCTCCCAAACTGGGCTTGATGAACTTGGCCTCGGAGAGTACTGCAGCCACCTCATTCAAACCTTCCTTACGGATCTTCCAGTTCTTATCGCCCACCTTCGACACCATGTCCTCTGTGATCTTATCACTACAGCGAAAGAGAAAACTGAGGTGTTAGAAGAGCCATTTCTTTGACCATGATGAAATGCATCCAGTTCTTTCAGTTCTCATCTAAGCACTGATCTGACCAGATTGGATTTGTGAAAGCAATACAGTACAAATGCCAGCACATTACTTTAACCTCAGAACAATGGCTGCCTGAAGGATAATACCGCTGACAGTCTTGGTATCATTCTACCCGGGAAGTTTTCTATTTTTATGTTTGCTTAACAGAAAAAAACTCAGGTGCACCACCTAATTTTAGATGGGGGCGTCCAGTGTGATGCTAACCCATAGAGTTAAAGGGTACACGTGAGGTTTTGGATAAAGGGAGATAGCCCTCAATTGTGCTGCCCGTGCACTCACAGAAGCAGCCATTGCAAAGCTTGAGATAAGCTCTTTAGTACAGTGTTTCCCAACCCTCTCATCAGGAACCACCAGATGTTTCACATTTTTGTTGCAGCCTTAAACTGGCACACCTGATTCAAATTAGTCTACTAATCATCATCCCCTTGACTAATAAATTGGCAGACCGGATTATAAGTCCGCAACAAAAATGTGAAAGGTGAAACGTCTGGTGGCCCCTGAGGAGAGGGTTGGGAAGTACTGCTCTAGTACACGGTTTTGCCAAACTCGGTCCTGGGGCCCCCCCCGGTGCATGTTTAGTATTGTTGCCCTAGCACTACACAGCCGATTCAAATAACCAACTCATCATCAACCCCTTGACTAATTGAATCAGAAGCGCCAGTTAAGCACTTAATCAAAAAGGTGAAAAGTCTGGTAGTCCCCGAGGAGAGGTTTGGAAGTACAGCTCTAGTACATCTACAGCCCCAGTAAAAAGTTTGGATACACCTACTCATTCCAGGGTTTTTCTTTATTTTTACAATTTTCTACACTCTAGAATAATAGTGAAGACATCAAAACTATGAAATAACACCTATGGAATCATGTAGTAACCAAAAAAAAAGGTAAACAAATCAAAATATATTTTATATGTGAGATTCTTCAAAGTACAGCTTTGCACACTCTTGGCATTCTCTTAACTGGCTTCATGAGGTAGTCACCTGGAATGCGTTTCAATTAACAGGTGTGCCTTGTTAAAAGTTAATTTGTGGAATTTCTTTCCTTCTTAATGCGTTTGAGCCAATCAGTTGTGTTGTGACGTGACAAGGTAGGGGTGGTATACAGAAGATAGCCCTATTTGGTAAAAGACCAATTCCATATTATGGCAAGAACAGCTCAAATAAGCAAAGAGAACGACAGTCCAGCATTACTTTAAAACATGGTCAGTCAATCTGAAACTGGCTCTCATGAGGACTGCCACATCAAAGGAAGACCCAGAGTTACCTCTGCTGCAGAGGATCAGTTCATTAGCCTCAGAAATTGCAGCCCAAATAAATACTTCAGAGTTCAGGTAACAGACACATCAACTGTTCAGAGGAGACTGCGTAAATCAGGCCTTCATGGTCAAATTGCTGCAAAGAAACCACTACTAAAGGACACCAATAAGAAGAAGAGACTTGCTTGGGCCAAGAAACACACGCTTTGGACATTAGACCGGTGGAAATCTGTCCTTTGGACTGATTTTTGGTTCCAACAGCCATGTCTTTGTGAGATGCAGAGTAGGTGAAAGGATGATCTCTGCATGTGTGGTTCCCACCGTGAAGCATGGAGGAGGTGGTGTGATGGTGCTTTGCTGGTGACACGGTCTCTGATTTATTTAGAATTCAAGGCACACTTAACCAGCATGGCTACCACAGCATTCTGCAGCAATACGCCATCCCATCTGGTTTGTGCTTAGTGGGACTATCATTTGTTTTTCAACAGGACAATGACCCAACACACCTCCAGGCTGTGTAAGGGCTATTTGACCAAGGAGGGAAAGTGATTGAGTGCTGCAACAGATGACCTGGCCTCCACAATCACCCAACCTCAACCCAATTGAAATGGTTTGGGATGAGTTGGACCGCAGAGTGAAGGAAAAGAAGCCAACAAGTGCTCAGCATATGTGGGAACTCCTTCAAGACTGTTGGAAAAGCATTCCAGGTGAAGCTGGTTGAGAGAATGCCAAGAGTGTGCAAAGCTGTCATCAAGGCAAAGGGTGGCTACTTTGAAGAATCTAAAATATATTTTGATTTGTTTAACACTTTTTTGGTTACTACATGATTCCATATGTGTTATTTCATAGTTTTGATGTGTTCACTATTATTCTACAATGTAGAAAATAGTAAAAATAAAGAAAAACCATGGAATGAGTAGGTGTGTCCAAACTTTTGACTGGTACTGTATGTGCTAACCTGATATCAGTGCGAGGCAGGAAGTCCATGATGTCACCGGCACTCCCCTCTTCCTCCTGTTCCTTGGACTCTTCTCCCTCCTCCTGCCCACCTGTCCTTTTGGTGGACCCTCTAGTGGGGGTAGGGGGAGTCTGGCCCTGCATCTGTGACACAGCAGAACCAAGATGAGTCAATCACAGAGTCAATATGGAAACAAAGTTACGCCTGGCAACAATGTCAAAGAAAAAACAAACAAGTAAGCATTCTTGCACTGATAATATTTAATGTGAAATTCATTTATAGGCATTTAAGAGGCCATAATCCAATTATTTCACAATAGGTTACTTACTTCACAATTAGAAAAGTATTTGATCGAAAGGCACATTATTTGGTAGCTACATTTAAGGATAGATACATCAACATACTAGGTACTCCAAGTGTCAAGTCAGCTTGAGAGAGATTTATGAAGATGTGTCAACTAAAAATCCTACCTTGTCAAACTCTGTGTCGATTTGAGCGAGCAGGGCAGCCTTCTCGTCCTCAAAGAACATACGCAGTGAGGCGCCCATGTACAGGTACATCGTCCCCAGCAGAGAGATGGCTGCTGTTCGTATAGCCTGGTAGACACACACGTTAAAAAGGCAGAGACTCGTTAGTTTCTTCACCGTTACTTAAATAACTTCAACTACAGTGAGGGAAAAAAGTATTCGATCCCCTGCTGATTTTGTACGTTTGCCCACTGACAAAGAAATGATCAGTCTATAATTTTAATGGTAGGTTTATTTGAACAGTGAGAGACAGAATAACAACAAAAAAATCCAGAAAAACGCATGTCAAAAATGTTATAAATTGATTTGCATTTTAATGAGGGAAATAAGTATTTGACCCCCTCTCAATCAGAAAGATTTCTGGCTCCCAGGTGTCTTTTATACAGATAACGAGCTGAGATTAGGAGCACACTCTTAAAGGGAGTGCTCCTAATCTCAGCGTGTTACCTGTATAAAAGACACCTGTCCACAGAAGCAATCAATCAGATTCCAAACTCTCCACCATGGCCAAGACCAAAGAGCTCTCCAAGGATGTCAGGGACAAGATTGTAGCCCTACACAAGGCTGGAATGGGCTGCAAGACCATCGCCAAGCAGCTTGGTGAGAAGGTGACAACAGTTGGTGCGATTATTCACAAATGGAAGAAACACAAAATAACTGTCAACCTCCCTCGGCCTGGGGCTCCATGCGAGATCTCACCTCGTGGAGTTGCAATGATCATGAGAACGGTGAGGAATCAGCCCAGAACTACACGGGAGGATCTTGTCAATGATCTCAAGGCAGCTGGGACCATAGTCACCAAGAAAACAATTGGTAACACACTACGCCGTGAAGGACTGAAATCCTGCAGCGCCCGCAAGGTCCCCTGCTCAAGAAAGCACATATACAGGCCCGTCTGAAGTTTGCCAATGAACATCTGAATGATTCAGAGGAGAACAGGGTGAAAGTGTTGTGGTCAGATGAGACCAAAATGGAGCTCTTTGGCATCAACTCAACTCGCCGTGTTTGGAGGAGGAGGAATGCTGCCTATGACCTCAAGAACACCATCCCCACCGTCAAACATGGAGGTGGAAACATTATGCTTTGGGGGTGTTTTTCCTGCTAAGGGGACACGACAACTTCACCGCATCAAAGGGACGATGGACGGGGCCATGTACCGTCAAATCTTGGGTGAGAACCTCCTTCCCTCAGCCAGGGCATTGAAAATGGGTCGTGGATGGGTATTCCAGCATGACAATGACCCAAAACACACGGCCAAGGCAGAAAACAGTGGCTCAAGAAGAAGCACATTAAGGTCCTGAAGTGGCCTAGCCAGTCTCCAGACCTTAATCCCATAGAAAATCTTTGGAGGGAGCTGAAGGTTCGAGTTGCCAAACGTCAGCCTCGAAACCTTAATGACTTGGAGAAGATGTGCAAAGAGGAGTGGGACAAAATCCCCCCTGAGATGTGTGCATACCTGGTGGCCAACTACAAGAAACATCTGACCTCTGTGATTGCCAACAAGGGTTTTGCCACCAAGTACTAAGTCATGTTTTGCTGAGGGGTCAAATACTTATTTCCCTCATTAAAATGCAAATCAATTGATAACATTTTTGACATCCATTTTTTCTGGATTTTTTTGTTGTTATTCTGTCTCTCACTGTTCAAATAAACGTACCATTAAAATTATAGACTGATCATGTCTTTGTCAGTGGGCAAATGTACAAAATCAGCAGGGGATCAAATACCAGTCAAATTGTCAACCAATCCATCTACCACAGAGCTCTATAAGAGCAAGGAATGAAGACCCAGAAATGTCAATCTAAGGAAACATAGCAAAGTACAAATGTTTTTAACCATAATGCATACAAGCTGACTGACAAATTCCAAATAGCAGCAGACAAATAAAGCCAGACACTCAACAAATAGATATCAGCTCGAGCAGCAGTAACACTCACAGGATTGGAGGCACCCAAAGCAGTCTTGACGTGGTTGATAAAAGCTTTCACATTGATTCTGGAAAAGGAGAGGACATGCTTGATTGATTGATTCAATACCAATTAATGAGACAAGAAAGCGCTGACAACACTCCAATGGAATATAAGACCTGACCTGTGTGATGATAACTTACCCTGTGAAGCCAAATTCCTTCATGGCATTGGCCAGCCAATTCAGTGTCTCAGCTTGGTTTTTCGGGTTCTTCTGTGCAAAGGCCAATGACACAACCTGGAGTGGTCAGAGTGGTTAGTGGATTGTCTGCAGTTTGGTTCACAATAAAGTAAATCAATGGTGTCAGGTAATCTCAGTGAGAAAAAAACAAAAAACTATCGACAAACTGCATCAGTGGGTAACAGTTTGTTATCCAAGGAATGTTCACACGCATCCTTCCCTCCTTTCTTTAAGTGATAACTGAACAAAACAAAAGCACATTTTGAAGCAAGCCATGGGTTCCAGTTCAACTACTTGGCATTGACAGACCTGGACTTGTACAATACATTAATTTTCCTTTACAGTTGCAAACCGTTTTCTGTTGTGTTCCCTAATGAACATGACCCTGGCCATGTTCAGTGTATCCAGTCTGTTACCTGTTCAGAAATCCAGGACAAAGAGCAGGCCTCTCCTATGGCCGTCAGGGCGTCCTTGGCCTTCCCTCCACACTTGACATCTCCCACTTTCTCCACCAGGGCATCCAGCACCACAGAGGCAGACGTCTTAGAGAACCTGCCCCTCTGGGCCACCACCGCCACCACCTGGAGCTTTAGCTGCATCACCTGGAGGCATGTCACAACACTGAACATTTTGTAGGCTGTTTAAGCACACTTCAACCAACTAATTTTAAATACAGTATGCAGGTGAAATCATCCTGTTGACAGGTTTGGACACAGTTGATATTGTGAATCTGTATTATAAAATAGTTTGTTTTGCACACCTGCAGTGGGTCTTATCACTAGCCAATTACTAGACCATTAAATAGCATCTTTTCTTGGCAAGAGGCACCATCAACTATTATAGACCCCCAAAACATTTAGGCAGAAATCTACTCTCTGGACAACCCCCAGTTGAGTGTGGTAGGTATGTTAGGTACCTGGAAGTTGGTCTCCTTCCAGCCAGGTTTCTTGGCCAGCATGCGGACCAGAGCCTGACAGGGCATCTCACTGATGTCCATTTGCTCCACAACCTGGAGGCGAGAGGTCAGAACAGATGGGTTAGCATCATGCACTCATACAGGATGTCTTTGAATGTGTAACGCCTGGTGTGTGTCTCAATTAAGCATTAAGGGTGTGGTATATGGCCAATATACTGTACACCACGGCTAAGGGCTGTTCTTGTACCAACTCAGTGGCCTTATGGGTAGAGTGTCCGCCCTGAGATTGGAAGGTTGGGAGTTCGATCCAGAGTCATTGCAAATATAGTAAAAATGGGACCCAATTAGGGTTGAATAGCAGGAACCGGGTTACTGAGATTTCCCACCCAAACCCACTCCCATTTCCCAGGATAAATATATTTGAGAAACCAGTAAATTATTTCTATGAACATCATGACATGAAATGGTACTTAAAATGATGTGCTGGCTTCTCTACAGCCTAACTCTATGCGAAGGAGATGTGTCGCGCTGCATGAGTCAAATGGTGGTACCACCTAGGGCTGTTACAGTGACCGTATTACCACTACACCGGCAGTCAAGAGTCATGACCCCCATCAAATTCCACGTGACCGTTTAGTCACGGTAACTAGGCTTCTACAAGCGCTGACGCTGCTGATGGTCATTAGTAGCCTACAAATCTTGCTAACTGCCTTGTACAAAGCACTCATTTGTCCCTCTAATCACTCTGACATCAATGCAGATGTTATCGAAAATCTAAATCACTTCATGAGAGCCCTTGAGCTCATGTTGAGCAACATTTCTATAGGCTATGCAATTCCGCGAGAAAACAGTGTTGGATGGCCTCTATTAAAAAAAAGAGGATCCATCAACTTTCTATAGGCTAGGCCTACTACCTTTATTATTATTAACTTTCCTAATATTAAGCACACTGCTTCGCTTTACAACAGGAGTATAGCCTACCTGGCCAGCATGAAAATTAACCACGGGAAAAGTGTCCTCTATTCACTACTTGTGCATAGATGAGAAGTATTTTGTTCCCATGCTCTGAGACAGCGGCATGATAATGGTCTATTTTAAGTCAAAACTGATTTCACACATATATTACTTAGTATATGTAAAGACAAGATTAAATCAAGAATCGTCTGATGGGTGACAATATTCACTTGTGAATGATGCCCAGCTTGTAGGCAGTAAGGCAAGAAACGCGCATGCCTTTTATTTTTTTATCATAGTCCCAACACCTCATGTCGCCTAGCCCATAGGCTTATATATGTTTTGATAAGGTTTGTATCACAACTAAAGTGTGATCACTTCTAAAATGAAGCACATTAACCCGCTTTACAACAGGTGTAGTGCCAAACTGGCAGACATAGGCGGAGTGTTTGGTTAAGATCATTTTCACCATAAAATGCACCTTTATAATTACATTTACATTTTAGTCATTTAGCAGACGCTCTTATCCAGAGCGACTTACAGGAGCAATTAGGGTTAAGTGCCTTGCTCAAGGGCACATCGACAGACTTTTCACCTAGTTGGCTCGGGGATTAGAACCAGCGACCTTTCGGTTACTGGCACAACGCTCTTACCCACTAAGCTACCTGCCGCCCAGTTAGTGAGTGCATACATTTAATTTTTTTATACTGGCCCCCCCGTGGGAATCGAACCCACAACCCTGGCGTTGCAACCGCCATGCTCTACCAACTGAGCTACATCCCTGCCGGCCATTCCCTCCCCTACCCTGGACGACGCTGGGCAAATTATTCGCCGCCCCATGGTCTCCCGGTCGTGGCCGGCTACGACAGAGCCTGGATTCGAACCAGGATCTCTAGTGGCACAGCTAGCACTGCGATGCAGTGCCTTAGACCACTGCGCCACTCGGGAGACGTAATAAAGCATTACATGCATAAATCACTTTTGCGGTCACTTTGAGAACGGCGTTTTCCCGCTAATTGATTGCATTTTGGAACATTAGCTCTTGTAGTCTACTGCTGCGTGCGCATTGCTGCACTTACGTGAAGAAATAGCCTAATAGTTTATCAACATTTTAAGCTAAACATTCTGATCTGTTGCATCAGCTTCATTGCTTTTTTGATGCTAGTGGTTGTATTAATTTAGGGATCTATCACATCCCACAACTGTCCCAGAGTATGGTTGGAATATTTATTTATCGTACAGAAGGACAAATTGACCAATATAATAGGTCAACTTTTGTACTATGGGGATAGTAGATTGACATAGGCTAGTGCTTTTGCCTGTGAGAAGAACCCGATCACGTGAAGGGCATTGGCTACTAAGAATTGAAATATCTGAGAGAGCCATGTGAGTGAGAGGCGCTATTATTTTCAGCCCAAGGGCACAACGGCCACAAAAGGCATGGATTTTCTAAAGGGGCATTACAGCCACACTAGGGGGATGCCACCGAGAAATTCGAGGCATTATCCAGTGCTTGTCAAATTGTGAATGAGACTGTTGAAGTACGTGGAAGAAACAAAGCAGAGCTCATGCCTTTCATGCAACTTTTTTCAAATAATCACTAGTCGCATCATGCAGCCTTCGAATGTATTGAACATCCAAACATATAGCCCAACGTTTCTATCACAACTAAAGTTGCATAAATAACTAAATTAAGCATATAGGAGGACCTGTTTTTTTGTTAACCGCTCACAGAATAGCTGCATGTGCGCACTACCTCAAATCGTTTAGAGAAAACATTTATATATTTTATTCAGCTATGTTTAATTTTATTATTTTATTTACATTTTAGTCATTTAGCAGACGCTCTTATCCAGAGCGACTTACAGTTAGTGAGTGCATAGATTTTTCATCCTTCATACTATAAAATAATGCCACGGAATTCTAAGCAAATCTTGTCTTCTAAATTAACTAGTGTAGCCCAAAGCTATATGGCATAGCAGAATCAGGGCCTAACATAAGGACAACGCAGAGTATGCTATTCTGTTCTTCTGAAATAGACTACATTTTCTTCATATGTTTCTTTAGACCTGTCTAAAATAATGGATTTATTGTGATGGTGTAGGCTTGTTGCTCAGATGGATAAAATCCAAGTGTGCTTTGGAACATCAGATTTTTTAATGTTCCAAAGGTCTGTAGGCTATGGGTGGAAGCCAGGAGATGCTAAATGTGTTTATTTTATTTTGTATTTTATTTAACTAGGCAAGTCAGTTAAGAACAAATTCTTATTTACAATGACAGCCTACACCGGCCAAACCCGGATGACGCTGGGCCAATTGTGCGCCGCCCTATGGGACTCCCAATCACGGCCGGTTGTGATACAGCCTGGAATCGAACCAGGGGGCCTCAAGCACTGAGATGCAGTGCCTTAGACCGCTGCGCCACTCGGGAGCCCACTATTTATGTTAATTAATAGTCAATTACCTTGAAACCGGCATTTATTTGCTTGACAATCACCGGCTGACAAAATGTCATGACCACCATAGCCCTGGTCACATCAGATACTGACTGATTTTCTGATCCACGCCCTTACCTTTTAAGGTATGTGTATTCCCAGTCATGTGAAATCCATAGATTAGAGCCTAATTAATTGATTTCAATTGACTGATTTCCTTATATGAACTGTAACTCAGTAAAATATTTTTAGATATATTTATATGCTTTAGAATGACACTTTGGGTTTGGGCGGGAAATACCGGGGTACCCAGGAGAAATGGGAGTTATTCTCGGAATGGAACATTTGTAAAATACCAGGAAAATATTCAACCCTAGACCTGATGCCACTCAGCATTAAGGAGATAGATTGGGGGTAAGGCCCTGCGATAGATCAGCATCCTGTCCAGGTGGTGTACTTGTACGTCTAGCTGCCTCACGATACAGAAACAGGCGATATGCTCCTGCTCATATGAGCCATTCCTACTCACACAAGGCTGGTGCAAGGCTACTCAAGGGCTGTTCTTAGGCAGACTTTTGCTGCGAGAACGAATATGTTGTAAGAGAGTAGATGGAGAAACAACGATGAGAAAGTGAATACATAAATACTGCTGACCTTGTAAAATTCTTCCATGCTGGCCAGCCTCTCCTTCCAGTTGGAGCTGTCCAGCATCTTCACACAGGAGGCAGGCAGCACCGCTGCTGCCAGCTCATCACACACCTCCACCTGAGAACACAGTCAATATGTACTTTTGACCAGAGCCGTATCAAATGACACCCTATTCCAGAGCTAAATATTAGTGTACTATAGGGGGAAATGGGCTGTCATTTGAGACTTGTATCTATTTAATATTGAATAATTTATTGATGACTATATAGATGCTTCAAAATCAGTAAGATGTGAGTACTCACCGAGAGCTCAGTCTCCACGATCTCTTTGGTTTCGCCAGGCTTCTTACTCTTGGCTCCTGGTCCTCCTGCTGCCCCAGGCTTCCCTTTCTTAGCAACGCTAACATCCTAGACAACAGATCAAACCAGATCATTGTATTTTTACATACAGGAAATAACACATTAGGGAAACATTGTTAAAAAGTATATTGAGCGCAATTTAAAAAACAGGAAAACCACAATCCAGCCTTTAGCCATGACCAAACACTGGCTGCAACCCACCATTGAGGATTCACTGCTGTAGAATAAAACAGCATAGATGACCACATAGATGCTTTGGGAGTCAGCAGAGATTACATTGTCCCACGCTGCACTCATTGCACTAATTTTACCAGCAGGTTGTCCATATGTCCAGCTTCAACACTAAACCCCCCACCTATCATGGTTTTGACCAAAGCCTTTTATTGAAGAGGAGACCCTACAAGCATCTCAGCTCTGTGCTTAGCTAAAGAAACACTGTCCCTGGGGCTCTGGGTACTCTGTGGTCACTGGTTTAGTGGATCACACAAGAACGTGTTGAAAAGCATTAATGCAAATACCTCCTAGCGTCTTTCCCATGGATTGTTCACTGGTTTTCAAGCTCTATTGGTTAGAGTGAAAAACAAGCTGCTCTACTCTACTGTATATAGTCAAAATTATTACAATTAACTTTAAAAGTTAAAGTTCAATTGAACCCCTCTAAAGACACATTGAAACATTTTGTGCAACAAACCTGACAAGGACCACCATTGCATGCAAACACACTACGGAGAGACAATACATACAATAAGAGTCATGCCCTCTCACCTTAGACACAGGGGCCTTTTTAGGGGGCCTTGAGAGTTTGGCTGGGGCCTCGGACTGTGGCTGCACCTTGGATCCAGGTTTCACTTTCTCCGCTCCTCCTTTCTTTCCTCCAGCCAGCTCCACATTGTCTGCACTCTCCTTTATCTTTGAGAGGAAAATAGCATGAAGAAAATACACTTGGATTTTATCCATCTGAGCAACAAGATGGCCTGAGGGCAGCAACAAAGATAAATCAGAATTATGTCAACAATACTAACACTATATTTCCACAAGAAACTGGCTCTGAAAACGCTGCAACAGCCATTTTATTTGAAGTTGACTAAAGGGAGGTAGGAAGTGACCAAAAGCAGGGATCCAGAGTGATTATTTTGCGTCCACTGACTTGGGACGCTTAATGTTTTAATTGGGTGCATCAGTGTGAGCTGCAAATTCTAGTTGGTCACTTCACTCAAAACTTAATATTTTTGGGATGGCTAAAACCATGATTTGGTCAAACAGTAGCCTTCAGTGCAATAATATTCTGACTCCTGCATGAAAGTGTCTGATCTGCCCCTGTGCCCGTTTCTCCCTGTGCGCTCAGAGTAGGCAAGAGGGAGAGAAAGCGAGAAAATGTGTTCTGATGGGTTCCGCCAAAAATAATTACACAACTGCTGTGACTGTTGGAGAGAGGAGGGAAGGTCTCAGCTTTCTTTAGAACTCTAAATATTGACAGTTTTTAATCTAAGTATTTGGTGGCTTTGAGATATAGGGAGCGCAGGAAGCATGAGTCTGTTTTTAGGACATAAAATGTACTGTTAGATTAATAAATTACATGGCTAACAAGCAACATACTATATTTAGCGATCTAGCTAATGTGTCTCAACTTCCCCAGCTGGTGAACTAGCCCCAACTTTTGTACACAAAAGTTAAGTAAATTCATCTCTATTGAACAAAATAAATCTGCAATTCTGGAGCCCTACTTTGAGATTAAAATATATCAACAATAGCCTAATTGTCAACCCAGAAATGTATGACAATCACTGGTTTAGGTTGCACATCAGACTAAATTGGTCACGCATTCCTGCTTGTTTAAATCAACGTATTTCTTGAATCATACCGTCTCAGTAGCACAGTGAATAACTTAATAAAAGGGCATTCATTTTACTAAGTGACGCCGCAACAATTTTGGTGCAGCCAAATCATGGGCTGGTGCCACCATCTGAAAATGTTAGTGGCACCAGAGGAAAAAGTCTGGAACCCTGAAAAGTGTAAAACCATTTATCCATACTAGCAGTGGAGATATATTAGTGCCTTCTGAAAGAATTCAGACCCCTTGACTTTTTACACATTTTGTTACGTTACAGCCTTATTCAAAAATGGATTAAATAAATAAAAATCTCAGCAATCTACACACAATACCCCATAATGTTAAAGCGAAAATAGGTTTAGACATTTTTGAAAATGTATTAAATAAAGAGAAATACCTTATTTACAAAAGTATTCAGACCCTTTGCTACAAGACTCGAAATTGAGCTCAGATGCATCCTGTTTCCAATGACCGTCCTTGAGATGTTTCTACAACTTGATTGGTGTCCAATTGATTGGACATGATTTGGAAAGGCACATACCTGTCTATATAAGGTCTCACAGTTGACAGTGCATGTCAGAGCGAAAAGCAAGCCATGACGTCAAATGAATTGTGCATAGAGCTCCGAGACAGGATTGTGTCGACGCACAGATCTGGGGAAGGGTACCAAAGAATTTCTGCAGCATTGAAGGTCCCCAAGAACACAGTGGCCACCATCATTCTTAAATGGAAGAAGTTTGGAACCACCAAGACTCTTCCTAGAGCTGGCCGCCCGGCCAAACTGAGCAATCGGGGGAGAAGGTCCTTGGTCAGGGAGGTGACCAAGAACTCGATGGTCACTCTGACAGAGCTCCTCTGTGGAGATGGGAGAACCTTCCAGAAGGACAACCATCTCTGCAGCACTCCACCAATCAGGCCTTTATGGTAGAGTGGCCAGACGGAAGCCACTCCTCAGTAAAAGGCACATGACAGCCTGCTTGGAGTTTGCCAAAAGGCACCTAGACTCTCAGACCATGAGAAACAAGATTATCTGATCTGATGAAAACAAGATTCAACTCTTTGGCCTGAATGCCAAGCATCACGTCTGGAGGAAACCTGGCACCATCCCTACCGTGAAGCACGGTGGTGGCAGCATCATGCTGTGGGGATGTTTTTCAGCTGCAGGGACTGAGAGACTAGTCAGGATCGAGGCAAAGATGAATGGAGAAAAGTACAGAGAGATCCTTGATGAAAACCTGCTCCAGAGTGCTCAGGACATCAGACTGGGGCAAAGGTTCACCTTCCAACAGGACAACAGCCCTAAGCACACAGCCAGGACAATACAGGAGTGGCTTCGGGACAAGTCTCTGAATGTCCTTGAGTGGCCCAGACAGAGCCCGGACTTGAACCCGATCAAACATCTCTGGAGAGACCTGTAAAATAGCTGTGCAGCGACGCTCCCCATCCAACCTGACAGAGCTTGAGAGGATCTGCAGAGAACAATGGGAGAATCTCACCAAATACAGGTGTGCCATGCTTGTAGCGTGATACCCAAGAACACTCGCGACTGTAATCGCTGCCAAAGGTGCTTCAACAAAGTACTGAGTAAAGGGTCTGAATACTTATGTAAATGTGATATTTCCATTTTTTATTTGTAATACATTTGCAAACATTTCTAAAAACCTGTTTTTGCTTTGTCATTATGGGGTAATGTGTGTAGATTGATGAGGGAAAAAAGAATTTAATCAATTTTAGAATAAGGCTGTAACGTAACTAAAATGTGGAAAAAGTCAAGGGGTCTGAACACTTTCCGAAGCCACTGTGTGAGTGTATATATATATAAATTATACACACACACACACGCAGCTCTGGAAAAAATTCATCAAATTCATCGATCCTCCACCAACCTCAGTGGGTGCGAGACACTGTGGCTTGTAGGCCTCTCCAGGTCTCCGTCTAACCATTAGACGACCAGGTGTTGGGCAAAGCTGCCATTATTTTTGTAGGTCACTTGATGTCATCCTACGGTTGTTGAGCAACATTCGAATGAGTTGGCGGTCATCCCAGTGAGTAGTCGTTTTCGCCCTCTGCCGGTCTGTAGCTTTGCTGTCCCCAATGTCTGCTGCTTGACCTTGTTCTTATGAACCGCCGTCTTTGAAATTTTAAGGATGGAAGCAACCTGACGCTCACTGTATCCCTCTGCCAGTAAAGCCAGAATTGAACCCTTCTTTTCCTACCTCAAAACTTTCCTTTTCAACTATTTTGGCATGGTCAATAGTTATTTTTTGATTAATATTCCATTTGAGGTACTATTAGCACTGTTTTTGCCATCCAGCTGGTCCTATTGCAAGAGGATAGTGATGACCACAGCAGTGGTTTTTATTATTTTCCTCGTTAAATAACATTTGGTTCAGGTGATCACCTAATCAGTACCTAATTCAGTAGAATGAGGTGTGCCTGTGTTGGAATTCAACAGACACTGGAATGGAAGTCATACATGTAGAGATGCTGATTTAGGAAAAATGTGCAGTGGTCTCTACATTTTTTCCAGAGCCAGCATATATATATATATATATACAGTGAGAGAAAAAAGTATTTGATCCCCTGCTGATTTTGTACGTTTGCCCACTGACAAAGACATGATCAGTCTATAATTTTAATGGTAGGTTTATTTGAACAGTGAGAGACAGAATAACAACAAAAAAATCAAGAAAAACGCATGTCAAAAATTTTATATATTGATTTGCATTTTAAATGAGGGAAATAAGTATTTGACCCCTTTGCAAAACATGACTTAGTACTTGGTGGCAAAACCCTTGTTGGCAATCACAGAAGTCAGACGTTTCTTGTAGTTGGTCACCAGGTTTGCACACATCTCAGGAGGGATTTTGTCCCACTCCTCTGCAGATCTTTTCCAAGTCATTAAGGTTTCATGCCTGACGTTTGGCAAATCGAACCTTAAGCTCCCTCCGCAGATTTTCTATGGGATTAAGGTCTGGAGACTGGCTGGCCACTCCAGGACCTTAATGTGCTTCTTCTTGAGCCACTCCTTTGTTGCCTTGGCCGTGTGATTTGGGTCATTGTCATGCTGGAATACCCATCCACAACCCATTTTCAATGCCCTGGCTGAGGGAAGGAGGTTCTCACCCAAGATTTGATGGTACATGGCCCCGCCCATGGTCCCTTTGATGAGGTGATGTTGTCCTGTCCCCTTAGCAGAAAAACACCCCCAAAACATAATGTTTCCACCTCCATGTTTGACGGTGGGGATGGTGTTCTTGGGGTCATAGGCAGCATTCCTCCTCCAAACACAGCGAGTTGAGTTGATGCCAAAGAGCTCCATTTTGGTCTCATCTGACCACAACACTTTCATCCAGTTCTCCTCTGAATCATTCAGATGTTCATTGGCAAACTTCAGACGGGCATGTATATGTGCTTTCTTGAGCAGGGGACCTTGCGGGCGCTGCAGGATTTCAGTCCTTCACGGCATAGTGTGTTACCAATTGTTTTCTTGGTGACTATGGTCCCAGCTGCCTTGAGATCATTGACAAGATCCTCCCGTGTAGTTCTGGGCTGATTCCTCACCGTTCTCATGATCATTGCAACTCCACGAGGTGAGATCTCGCATGGAGCCCCAGGCCGAGGGAGATTGACAGTTATTTTGTGTTTCTTCCATTTGCGAATAGTCGCACCAACTGTTGTCACCTTCTCACCAAGCTGCTTGGCGATGGTCTTGTAGCCCATTTCAGCCTGTGTAGGTCTACAATCTTGTCCCTGAGATCCTTGGAGAGCTCTTTGGCCTTGGTGGAGAGTTTGGAATCTGATTGATTGATTACTTCTGTGGACAGGTGTCTTTTATACAGGTAACAAGCTGAGATTAGGAGCACTCCCTTTAAGAGTGTGCTCCTAATCTCATCTCGTTACCTGTATTAAAGACACCTGCGAGCCAGAAATCTTTCTGATTGAGAGGGGGTCAAATACTTATTTCCCTCATTAAAATGCAAATCAATTTATAACATTTTTGACATGCGTTTTTCTGGATTTTTTTGTTGTTATTCTGTCTCTCACTGTTCAAATAAACCTACCATTAAAATTATAGACGGATCATTTCTTTGTCAGTGGTCAAACGTACAAAATCAGCAGGGGATCAAATACTTTTTTCACTCACTGTGTAATGTAATATATATATATACACACACACACACACACACACACACACAACCGTTCAAAAGTTTGGGGTCACTTAAAAATGTCCTTGTTATCCATTAAATGAGTTTGAATAAGAAATATAGCAAAATGCATAAGAAATGTAGTCATTGACAAGGTTAGAAATAATGATTTTTTATTTAAATAATAATTGTGTCCTTCAAACTTTGCTTTCGTCAAAGAATCCTCCATTTGCAGCAATTACAGCCTTGAAGACCTTTGTCATTCTAGTTGTTAATTTGTTGAGGTATGAAGAGATTTCACCCCATGCTTCCTGAAGCACCTCCCACAAGTTGGATTGGATTGATGGGTACTTCTTACATACCATATGGTCAAGCTGCTCCCACAACAGCTCAATAGGGTTGAGATCCAGTGACTGTGTTGGCCACTCCATTATAGACAGAATACCAGCAGACTGCTTCTTCCCTAAATAGTTATTGCATAGTTTGGAGCTGTGCTTTGGGTCATTGCCCTGTTGTAGGAGGAAATTGGCTCCAATCAAGCGCCGTCCACAGGGTATGGCATGGCGTTGCAAAATGGAGTGAGAGCCTTCCTTCAAGATCCCTTTTACCCTGTACAAATCTCCCACTTGAACACCTCCAAAGCACCTCCAGCATCTTTTCATTTAGTCTGCATCTCACAAATGTTCTTCTTTGTGATCCGACCACCTCAAACTTCAATTCGTCTGTCCCGGAGTCGCCTCTTCACTGTTGACGTTGAGACTGGTGTTTTGCGGGTACTATTTAATGAAGCTGCCAGTTGAGGACCTGTGAGGCATCGGTTTCTCAAACTAGACACTAATGTATTTGTCCTCTTGCTCAGTTGTGCACCGGGGCCTCCCACTCCTCTTCCTATTCTGGTTAGAGACAGTTTGCACTGTTCTGTGAAGGGAGTAGTACACCGCGTTGTATGAGATCTTCAGTTTCTTGGCAATTTCTCAGAACAAGAATAGACTGACGAGTTTCAGAAGAAAGTTATTTGTTTCTGGCCATTTTGAGTCTGTAATCGGGGGCGGCAGGTAGCTTAGTGGTTAAGAGCGTTCTTTCGGTTACTGACACGTCGCTGGTTCTAATCCCCAAGGCGACTAGGTGAAAAATCTGTCGATGTGCCCTTGAGCAAGGCACTTAACCCAAATTGCTCCTGTAAGTCGCTCTGGATAAGAGCGTCTGCTAAATGACTAAAATGTAATCGAACCCACAATTGCTGATGCTCCAGATACTCAACTAGTCTCAAGAAGGCCAGTTTTATTGCTTCTTTAATGAGCACAACAGTTTTCAGCTGTGCTAACATAATTGCAAAATAGTTTTCTAATGATCAATTAGCCTTTTAAAATGATAAACTTGGTTTAGCAAACACAACGTGCCATTGGAACACAGGACTGATGGTTGCTGATAATGGGCCTCTGTACGCCTATGTAGATATTCCATTAAGAATCTGCCGTTTCCAGCTACAATAGACATTAACAATGTCTACACTGTATTTCTGATCAATTTGATGTTATTTTAAAATGGACAACAAAATTGCTTTTCTTTCGAAAACAAGGAAATTTCAAAGTGACCCTAAACTTTTGAACGGTAGTGTATACACACACACCCCCCCCTCACCTTGCCAAGCTTGAGTTTGTCGAGGTCTGCCAGGAAGGGGTTAACAGCCTTCTCTCCCGCCACCTTCATGGCCGTGCCTAGAGCCTCGAACGCAGCATCTCTCACCTCTGGGGCAGGGTCATTCACTTGCTGCCATGAAGAAGAAACAACCAACAATATGTCATACATTCAGACAGAGCCATATCCATATTCAAATGGGGATTTATAGAAATAAGTGTAAAATAAGTATTTTACCATATACCGGTATTGATGCACTGACTGGTTTGGGTTTTTACTTTACCTTCTATAACGGTATTTGAATGATTGGTTTGTTAAAATGGGATACGCCGTGTGTAACGTCCATTTTTATAGTTTACTTCACTACTCGAGTCATCTCTCTCTCTCCGCTCCCACCATGCCGCTTTCCACACAGACCTAGCCCCGCCCCATCACTCAAGGAGCGCATTTGTTGTTCCTCAACAACGAGACACTTGTGTTCAGTCTGCATGGTCAATGAAGCACATGCAACAATGTTGATGACAATGATGCTTTATTCACTTTGCTTCTTAATATAAATCCACTAGCGTTCTATAATTACACTATTAGTTTGTGTTTCTTACATCTGCAAACAGCTAGTATGTCTTTTCTTAGCAAGTTGGACCTAAATTGTGTTAGCCACTAATGCTAATTGCTAGCTAGCTAATAAACGTACTGAGTCTGAGCAAACGTAATTAGCTATACAGCCTGATAATACCAGTGATGGTGTAGACCTAAATCTGCATGTTTGTGCAACAGTATCTTCTAAATCAAAGAGGAATACGCGAAGCATGAATATGTTACCTACATGAAGTAGCTAAGAGAAAACATTGAATGTAGCCAAAGATTATAGGCTCACCTAGGTTTGTACCCTGTCACAATAACTCCTCCATGGCATTTTCATTCATTGTCATGTCAAACACTGTATTCAAAGTAATAATCATTCCATTTCCATGATTCCAACAATTCACCCAAGTGTTTCTAAAAATAAGGCCTATATTGTTTGCCCATATCATGCAGTCCTACGTGGCAGTGTGGAAATCATCTCAAATGAGTGCAGGAAATGCAGAAATTGATAAATTATTTTTGGTTGGAGTTTAATTGAACAGTATAAAACAATCACAATGTAGAAAGACCCATTGAAACCACTTAGAATGTATGCGTTGCCACCCTAGGGTCACAAACTACTCAAAGCAAATTTAGAACTTGTATTATTCAAAAACATCAAATACCTTAAAAAAAAAAATATATATATATATATATATATATATATATAGAGATATGATATTTGGGCCATATTGCCCAGCCCTATGTTGGGTTGTATAATACTTCACCCGACCAACCAATAACCTCAATATTCCTTTATTTTGTGAACATTTGTCAAGTTTAACTCTGATCATTGCATGTTCACATAATATTTTCCCCCAGTGGACATGTACAGTTAGAAGCATATAGGATGGTTGAGATCAGACCAACCTTGATCAGGGCAGCACAGAGGGGTTTGAGCAGGCTCTTGGGCAGGGTGGAGGGGGTCGAGAGACGGATACTCCTGGCCAGGAACAGAGAGGCCTGCTGCTTGATGGACGGGTTCTTGTTGTCCATCACGGCCAGCATGTCCTCGCTCAGGTTCTGGAGAGTGGTCTGGGGGGGGGGGGGGGGGGGGAGAACAAACCAGGCCATTACCCTGTTTTTCTATTTGACTTTTTTGTTGATGTTACCATTCAACAATGTGTTGTGGATAAAGTGATATGAAAGATATGCTGGCTTGTTTGTCATCTTGGAAATCACACAAATTACCCTTGGCCAACTTCAGACCCATGCAAAAAGCAAATATCTTCACTCTTACCACTGTCCATCAATCAAGGGTGGATTTGCTACTCTAATGGAGTCTTGAATTACGTTTGACTAATTAAACATCTATCCACATTAAAAAGCTGTAGTAAATTCTAAGTGAAGGAAATGCAGTAATATGTGTACATGCCCACAGATAATCACATGCATTGACCATCTAGACTAGCATACATCTGCTTCTCAAATGGCAACTATAGAAAGGAAACAGGAACTATTGATTAGCACAAGGCCTATACAAAGGACTGGAGAGAGCTGCTAAATAAAACAGATATTTCACCTTATTAACAGTAAATTATACATTGTGTTGAGATCCACGGCCAAAGAGATACTGGTGCAGTTTCTCCAATAACACAGGCTCACACAGTATTGACACAGATTTAAAGTGCATTGCAAGCTATGAGCCAAAAGGATCATCAGTGGGAATAAAATTGGCCTACTCACTGTCAGGAAGACTGCATTGATGGCCTCTTGCAGGGACTGGACCACAGCAGGTTTCTTATCCTTAAATTTGTCCAAAATAGTTGGGACCACCTTGAGGAAAATAAACAATTTAAATAACCAAATCAGTCAAAATTGGAGATTAGCAAACAGTTTCCATTGTAGAAGAGTCTTGCACAGTAAAGCAATAATCTTAAGTATCTCTAGTTTCTCAGTCACCGTCTAAAGGGAGAATTTACCTGGCAGGCATACGTCCCAAACTTCTTCCTGAGACCAGAGGCCAATCCAGCCAGGCATTTTGCAGCTAGAGACACCAGCACGACATTGGTGTCTTTACCAATTACCTACAATAGGCAAACAGAGTTTAAGTGGCTATTCAGTGCACTGTACACATACTGTACCCTTCACTCACTCAGAGTTAACCAAAGAGTTGCCTACCCTTTTGAGTGCTCGAACCACATCTCCATAGTCTCCATTATCCAGTTTGGGGTGTTTAACCAGCATCTCCAAGGCCTCCAGGGCCTCTTTCCTCTCCTGCCATTTCTTTGCCTCCTGCAGTGACAGAGAGAGGGAGGCTCAGCCACAGGCCCAATACACAACAATGACAAATAGAGTATCGGCTCTATAGCTTTAGTTTATTGTGTAAGCTCTTAGCAGGAAAGATTAGATTTTATGAAGACAAGCAAGACAGATTTCAGACACTGCCTACTACAACTAAATGACATACTGTGTACTACTAAATATTACTAAAATGTACTGTTTAGTAAACATTTATGCAGTAAGCAACAAATAACATACTAGGCTCACCCATACTGCGAATTTGTCATCTAACGCGCATTTGCGTGTCTCGCCATTCATTCATTAATTATGATACAGCCCGTCCCCTTATCTGATTATCAGCGGTTGTCAAAAGAAGATTCTGTTCCTCAATAGCATGCAGTGAATTCATACTAGATGAAAAGCCCAAATGCGTATGACATCCTGGCAATATTTGGAAATGGCCACGGGATGGCTTTTCAAATATCGTCAAAACTATTTAAAGTTTTTCAACTAAAAAGTTATATTTGTACCTACATTAAGTAAATACCTGCAGTCAACTTGTGCAATATGTTAGGAGATAAAGCAGATCGCGTTCATTATTTCACCAGTCACATTACGAAGCTTACAATCACACGTCTGTTTGTAAATAGCACAATGGGAGAAAGCAGGAGCAGGTGAGTCCAGCTGTGTATGGACCGGGGTCGCGTTTTATATTGAAAGCCAACAGTGTTTCTTGCTTCAATAGTGATCAGGGACGTGCAACTATAGTTTTCGTTCACAGAAAATATATTAGCGCAACACATTCGGCAGAAAATAGCTTCATTTTTCATCAGATGACAACTATTTGGCCGGCAGCCACCAGTAAATGAGCTTACAATGAAAAAGCAAGGTATTTTTTGGCAAAAACGATGCATGGCCAACATATTTCTGATGTTTATCATAGAAATAATTTAGTCAGCTACATTTCCTAATGTTTTGCTTAAAGTTAATCTAGCATTGTACCAGAGAAAAGTAGGCTGGCTACATGGAGAAAAGTACCAGAGAAAAGTAGACTGGCTACATGGAGAAAAGTACCAGAGAAAAGTAGGCTGGCTACATGGAGAAAAGTACCAGAGAAAAGTAGGCTGGCTACATGGAGAAAAGTACCAGAGAAAAGTAGGCTGGCTACATGGAGAAAAGTACCAGAGAAAAGTAGGCTGGCTACATGGAGAAAAGTACCAGAGAAAAGTAGGCTGGCTACATGGAGAAAAGTACGCTGGCTACATGGAGAAAAGTACCAGAGAAAAGTAGGCTGGCTACATGGAGAAAAGTACCAGAGAAAAGTAGGCTGGCTACATGGAGAAAAGTACCAGAGATAAGTAGGCTGGCTACATGGAGAAAAGTACCAGAGAAAAGTAGCTCCACATCAGTCAGAGTCTGTCTGCTGATAGAACGCCTGTTCGTGAATTGTTATGAGTGGAAAAGTGCAACTGAAACAAAACAAAAAAAATTATGCCAAGCAGATATTACAATAAGAAGCATTTTAGATCAGAGTTTACAAAACGCAGCAAGATATGAGTTTTAGATATTTTTCCTGCAAGAAACGCAGAATAACACGACCCAAGTTTAACTTGCTAGTTATCCAATTAAGTGGCTGAATTAATAAGGTGACGGCATCATATTGCGTTGGCTTTCTGCCGCGTTTGAGAGGTCAAAGCCCTGTAGATGAGTTATCTGTATCTTGATTTCCTTGCGTTTTTTCTCCTCTCCATTCTCAGCCCGTCTGCTCCTCCGCAATCATCTTCGATCAGAGCAAGCAGGCCCGTTACCCTATCGACTCAAGACTCCACAAACACAGCGTGTACACGAGGTGGTCACGTGACCTACAAACGCAATGGTCAGAAGACTCAAGCTCCTGCCGACAATTCCACATTTTCTTCAGGTTATCTACTTTCTTGTTTAAACGTCTGTGGAAAATGTCTGGGTTCAAGAAAAATACATGTTTGCCCATCAAAATGGCAACTAAACGCCAGAAAACCAAAGTTACTGCTGATGCTAGCGACGCCATTTCGCTAACTTTAGCTGAACAACTAGACCGGGTGGAGGCGGTGGTTACACGTGCTGTTGGTGCAGCAATTCAAGGAGTGAGGGAACAAGTTTCTACCTTGCAAGATAAGTCGGACACCCACATGGGATCAGTTTGAGCGCTAATAGAAAAGGTGGATCGCATTCAGACTGAAGCAAGGGGCCGAAAAAGGGATGTGAACCTCTGCACTTTGGAACTTGAGAAGATGCAGTTACTTTCAACGGTGAGCAGCTCTCCTTTACCTAGGCAAAATAATTTCTGAGAAGTCTCCCCAGCGACAGGCCTACACCCCCCCCCCAAACTTTATATAGAGGGGCTATCAGTCTTTCACACTGTGGTAAAATAAGCCAGTTTGTTATTTAGAATTATTTATGTTTTTAGAGGGAGAGAAACCAAAAGCCCACGTGCCTATTTTTCAAAAATCAGTCTTTAATTCCCCCATTGTATTTACCTAAGTTCTCTCTGAACTCCAGGACCACCGCCAGCTATATACATTTTTTGCCTGATGCAGGACTCTAGTGCCAGAGGAGAGAGACTCAAGGACAGAAAACTATTCCATTAATATTAAAAAGACAGTCAACTTGTGCCACAGTTTAGATTACCGATAGATCAGCGCTCTAACTCCCTCTGGTGATAGTGTGGTGCAATGACAGAGTGACGCAATTTACCACCACCTGCCACCATCTACCACAAACAGACGCAGCATAAGCTCAAAACTTTTAAAGGAAGAACCACTGTATTACGCAGATATTTTCCTCCTATATTCAGTGGCTTCGGAAAGTATTCAGACCCCTTGACTTTTTCAACATTTTGTTACGTTACAGCCTTATTCTAAAATGGATTAAATGAAAAAAACAGCCTCAGCAATCTACACACAAAACCCCACAATGACAGTGAAAACCGGCTTTTAGAAATGTTTACACATTTAAAAATAAAAATAAACAAATGCATACAGTTGAAGTCGGAGGTTTACATACACCTTAGCCAAATACATACTCAGTTTTTCACAATTCCTGACATTTGATCCTAGTAAAAGGTTCCCTGTCTTTAGTTAGGATCACCACTTTATTTTAAGAATGTGAAATGTCAGAATATTAGTAGAGACAATGATTTATTTCAGCTTTTATTTCTTTCATCACATTCCCAGTGGGTCAGAAGTTTACATACACTCAATTAGTATTTGGTAGCATTGCCTTTACATTGTTTAACTTGGGTCAAACATTTTGGGTAGCCATCCACAAGCTTCCCACAATAAGTTAGGTGAATTTTGGCCCATTCCTCCTGACAGAGCTGGTGTAACTGAGTCAGGTTTGTAGGCCTCCTTGCTCGCACACGCTTTTTCAGTTCTGCCCACACATTTTCTATATGATTGATGTCAGGGCTTTGTGATGGCCACTCCAATACCTTGACTTTGTTGTCCTTAAGCCATTTTGCCACAACTTTGGAAGTATGCTTGGGGTCATTGTCCATTTGGAAGACCCATTTGTGACCAAGCTTTAACTTCCTGACTGATGTCTTGAGATGTTGCTTCAATATATCCACATCATTTTCCTTCCTCATGATGCCATCTATTTTGTGAAGTGCACCAGTCCCTCCTGCAGAAAAGCACCCCACAGCACGATGCTGCCACCCCCGTGCTTCACGGTTGGAATGGTGTTCTTCAGCTTGCAAGCTCCCCTTTTTTCTCCAAACATAACAATGGTCATTATGGCCAAACAGTTCTATTTTTGTTTCATCAGACCAGAGGACATTTCTCCAAAAAGTACGATCTTTGTCCCCATGTGCAGTTGCAAACCGTAGTCTGGCTTTTTCATGGCGGTTTTGGAGCAATGGCTTCTTCCTTGCTGAGCAGCCTTTCAGGTTATGTTGATATAGGACTTGTTTTACTGTGGATATAGATACTTTCGTACCCGTTTCCTCCAGCATTTTCACAAGGTCCTTTGCTGTTGTTCTGGGATTGATTTGCACTTTGACAGAACGCGTCTCCTTCCTGAGCGGTATGACGGCTGCGTGGTCCCATGGTGTTTATACTTGCATACTATTGTTTGTACAGATGAACATGGTACCTTCAGGCGTTTGGAAATTGTTCCCAAGGATGAACCAGACTAGTGGAGGTCTACAATTATTTTTCTGAGGTCTTGGATTTCTTTTGATTTTCCCATGATGTCAAGCAACGAGGCACTGAGTTCGAACGTAGGCCTTGAAATACATCCACAGGTACACCTCCAATTGATTCAAATGATGTCAATTAACCTATCAGAAGCTTCTAAAGCCATTACATTTTCTGGAATTTTCCAAGATGTTTAAAAAGGCACAGTCAACTTAGTTTATGTACACTTCTGATGCACTGGAATTGTGATGCAGTGAATTATAAGTGAAGTAATCTGTCTAAACAATTGTTGGAAAAATGACTTGTGTCATGCACAAAGTAGATGTCCTAACCAACTTGCCAAAACTATAGTTCCTTTACAAGAAAGTTGTGGAGTGGTTGAAAAACGAGTTAATGACTCCAACCTAAGTGTATGCAAACTTCCGAATTCAACTGTAAATATTCAGATCCTTTGCTATGAGACACGAAATTGAGCTCAGGTGCATCCTGTTTCCATTGATCATCCTTGAGATGTTTCTACAACTTGATTGGAGTCCACTTGTGGTAAATTCAATTGATTGGGAATGATTTGGAAAGGCACACGCCCGTCTATATAAGGTGCCACAGTTGTCAGAGCAAAACCAAGCCATGAGGTCGAAGGAATTGTCCATAGAGCTCTGAGACAGGATTGTCGAGGCACAGATCTGGGGAAGGGTACCAAAGAATTTCTGCAGCATTGAAGGTCCCCAAGAACACAGTGGCCGCCATCATTCTTAAATGGAAGAAGTTTGGAACCACCAAGACTCTTCCTAGAGCTGGCCGACCGGCCAAACTGAGCAGTCGGGGGAGAAGGTCCTTGGTCAGGGAGGTGACCAAGAACTTGATCGTCACTCTGACAGAGCTCCTCTGTGGAGATGGGAGAACCTTCCAGAAGGACAACCATCTCTGCAGCACTCCACCAATCAGGCCTTTATGGTAGAGTGGCCAGACGGAAGCCACTCCTCAGTAAAAGGCACGACTGCCTGCTTGGAGTTTGCCAAAAGGCACCTAGACTCTCAGACCATGAGAAACAAGATTCTCTGATCTGATGAAAACAAGATTCAACTCTTTGGCCTGAATGCCAAGCATCACGTCTGGAGGAAACCTGGCACCATCCCTACCGTGAAGCACGGTGGTGGCAGCGTAATGCTGCGGGGATGTTTTTCAGCTGCATGGACTGAGAGACTAGTCAGGATCGAGGCAAAGATGAACGGCGCAAAGTACAGAGAGCTCCTTGATGAAAACCTGCTCCAGAGCGCTCAGGACATCAGACTGGGGCAAAGGTTCACCTTCCAACAGGACAACAAACCTAATCACACAGCCATGACAACGCAGGAGTGGCTTCGGGACAAGTCTCTGAATGTCCTTGAGTGGCCCAGCCAGAGCCCGGACTTGAACCCGATCAGAGAACAATGGGAGAAACTCACCAAATACAGGTGTGCCATGCTTGTAGCGTGATACCCAAGAAGACTCGCGGCTGTAATCGCTGCCAAAGGTGCTTCAACAAAGTACTGAGTAAAGGGTCTGAATACTTATGTAAATGTGATATTTCTAAAAACCAGTTTTTGCTTTGTCATTATGGGGTATTATGTGTAGATTGAGGGGAAAACATGTATTTAATAAATTTTAGAATAAGGCTGTAACTTAAACTGTGGAAAAAGTCAAGTGGTCTGAATACTTTCCAAAGGCACTGTATGACAGATATTCAGAATTCAATCTCATCTTTATTATCCACATTTGAAGAATTCAAATTGCTGTCCAGGTAGAAGATAAATTGGACAAAATCAGCATTAACGTTAATGAATGAAGCGGCCAAGAAAGTTTCACTTCCCTCAACAATTCCTATGAAAACACAGTTCACTTATTTGAGTATTAGTATACAAACATCTCTGCATGGACTGGTGAAGTTTAACTATGAGAAAATGTACAACGAGGTTGAATGAGATTTAACCATTTGGGAGAAGTTGACTGCTTCTTTACAAACTAGGGTTGCTTTCATAAAGATGAATGTATGGCCACATATTAGTTTCCTGAGCATGATGATCCCACTCCCTCCACCAGTAGGCTATTGGGAAATGATTGATAAACGTATACGTAAATACCTTTGGAATGGCAAACATCCAAAGATTAGGTTTGAGGTGTTACAACGACAGAAGTGTAATGGTGGCCTTGCATTACCTTTTTTTTTTTTTTACCACCAGTCTTTCCAGTTACGCCCACTTAGAGCATGGTTTGATCAGTCTACATCAGTCTCTTGGAGAACTATTGAGAAATAACTTGTTTCACCTACTAGATTACAGGATGTGCTATTTTCTGGTATATCTAATAAGAAATGCATGCTATATTTTGGTCCTATTATTTCTAATACAACAGAGAATTTTAGGAAGGTTGAGAAGTGAATAGGTGGTAACTGGAAATGTCATCTCCATACACACATATGGCATAACAAGGCTATTACTTCCGGTAATAAACCTTTTGAGTCTAGAGCCTGGTCTGCAAAAGTGGTCAATAATCTAGGGGACATATTCAACTCAAAGGCTCTTCTTAGTTTTCAGGAACTTCATCTTGATTTGCAAGGGTCGTCAATATTTCTATATCTTAGACTACGGTCAGCACTTCGTGCCTATGGGGTCCCATTGGGTACAAGTTTGGGAAGGCACCCGGTGATGGAGTTGATTTTTACATTCAATGTTGTTTATTTTAATTTGAACCCTTTGGGGGGGGGGGGGGGGGTATGTTTGGAATGGGTGGGGAAAAGTGTCATTTTATTTTTATGATTGTATTGCCCTTGTGATCCAATTGTTCACAACAAAAAATAACCACGCAAACCTTGTGTACTAAGCCGATAATACCGTAAATGCTGGGATGAGAGAAGGACGGAATGACAATATGAAAATCTGGATACCGTCCAACTCTAACGCCCATAGGCACCTTGTAATACATCCAACATGTTCAGTAAGGTAGGTGCTTACAATCTTCTCGTAGAAGTCTTTGGGCAGTTTGGAGAGGATCTCCACTGGGTCCAGAAGCTCATAGGGGTCAACCTGAGGAGCAGATTCGTCCTCACAGTCTCCGTCCTCACAGTCTCCGTTAGACCCTGCCTCGGCCTGCTGTTCCTCAAACTTGGCCCTCAGGTCCTGCTGGGAGCGTAGGAAACGACTTTGTCTGGGGGCCGACGACGGCACCTTCACCCACTCCTCCTCCAGCTCCTTCAACTGGGGACATATACAACACAGGCAGAGTGGTGCATGCTTGTTTGCAGAGACATAGTTACAAAAAAGGGCTATTGTATAAAAACACCACCCACAAGAATTATCAAGTTTGTCAAAAGCAAAAGGGCCTTTCACAGGAAAGGAGTCTGAATTCCCCAGCATAGTGAGTAAGAACTCATTAAAAGGTGCAATATGCAAAAATCGGCATTTCCTGGTTGCTAAAATAGTTTGCGACAAAACAAGCAGTCATGGTGTAGAGAATCCTTATACCATCTAAACCACTGTGAAATGTATTTTCCATAACCAAAAATATTGTTTTTTCAGCTGGTGTACAATACCGAAAGTAAGAAGCAAAAACGATACTTAAGAACGGGAAACATAAATAGCGCACAGAACAGATCTATAACTAACATTTCTATGTGAATTTGGTCGGGTCGCCTACAAAGTTACATATTGCAGCTTTAAACAACCCCCCCGGTGCACATTTTGGTTTTTGCCCTAGCACTACACAGCTGATTCAAATAACCAACTCTCCATCAAGCTTTGATTATTTGAATTAGCTGTGTAGTGCTAGGGCAAACATCAAAACATGCACCCAGGAGGGGCCCCAGGACTGAGTTTGGGAAACCCTGCCCTACAGCAAAGATGTCCTGGGAGATTCTATCCAAAATACTGTTCAAAGACATCTTAGAAGACTTTCCAACATACAGCAACAATGCTGGTCCACTATTCGCATTCAGGTAATGATGAAATACCATGTTTTGGATCGACCCTTAACCCTCACCTGTACAGAGTTTATGTTTTGAAGAGGAGGTCTTAGTGAGTCCCTGATCCACCTGTAGACCTCCACAGCCAGCAGTTTGGCCTCATCTCGGACTGCCTTTTCTCTGGACTCAAAGAGCTTTGGCAACACTTTAACTATGGGCTTTAGGGTCACAGTCTTGGATCCAAATTCACTGGGGAGGCAGATAAGCATATGAATTAAGTTTCATTTTTGCGTTACATTTAATCAAAGCAGGTGGTACATACAAGACATGAGCAGGTCTTAATCCCAAAATTGGGCATGTGTGTCGTCTTTGGTAAAAGACCCAACATGTCACATCTCCACAATCATTACCAGTATTTAGTACTTATCTAGGATAAGGGAGAAGGACACTTCCTTCTCTACTGCTCCAGCTCTGTGTCTCACCAGAGTGATCTGCGTATGGTCTCCACACAAGCGACGACTATTTTCGGGTTCTTGTTCTCTAATCCTTTGATGAGCTCCTCCTGTACCGTGTCGCCTTTCTCAATCTCTATGTACATGAGGCAGATGTCTGAGCCCAGCTCTTTGGCCCGCGCCTTAGGCTTGTTGAATACCTTACACACCACGCCTGACACCACCTCACCCACCGTCCTGCAGAGCAACAACAGATAGTAGGTTATAAAACAAAAATAGCTCATCTAATGTTCATTCAAACAGGTGGGATTAAGAATCAATTCTCTTTTGCAAGGACTAGGATCCGGGAGTTCTACCTGACCAAAAGGAAATAATCCAGGCCATAGGTCTAGTTGGTCAGAAGAAACTCCCGGGGCAGTATCCAAAGAGTCTCACAGTAGAACATTTGTCAATTTTACTCCTACTCTTATGGGTAAAAATAAAAGCTATGCATGAAGCCTCTTTAGTCATAGGAGTCCTAGTCGACAGATATTTAGGAGACCTCATGAGCTGTCCTAAACAGTTAGAGTTACCAGCAGATGTCTTGATAATAGAAAAAAGGCAGCGAGTCAGCGGTTCCAGCACCATAGACAGGTCATTTCTTTGGAGTTGTTGAAAGTGGAGTTTTGATATTTATACATGATTAATTCATAATCTAGTCCTACACAATATTTAGTATTCAGCCCATGTCTAACTGTTATATATATTTATATTTTTTCATCCCCTTACCTAAAAGCCACGTGTGCATTCACTACATAAGCCAGAACAGCCTCCAGTCCTTTGAGCTGGGCCACTGCGTTTGAGTCAGTCACAAACTTCTTGATGATTCCCTGGTACTTGGCCCATTCTGGACTCTTATCATCAATCCTCTGGAAGAGCTTCAGGGCCTCCTCATACCCATTCAGCCTGGCCTTCCATATCTGGGACAGCAAGGAGGGACAATGAAGGGGTTAAAAACGGAACAGTGCTAGAGTAACGTTAGCTATATAGCTAATGTTGTTAAATTGCTTTCATGGTGTATTACCCACAACCAACTGAATTCTACCCTTCAACCTGCATCACAAAAAGGGACCATAAAGGAGCCAAAGTATAACAAATGAGAATCACCTTATGTTCACATTTCTGATCGACTGGTAACTTCATCCAGTCACTGTCATCTCCCATGATGATTTGTGTGGATTCACTTCAAAATGATATAGCCAAGCTAGATACTGTTGAAAATGAGAAAACACTGGCACATATTCATTGCAACAACAACAAAAAAAGAATTGTGAGGGTCTTAGCTAGAATAGTTAGCTAGAAATATTCAGTTCTCTGACCTTGCTAGTATGAAGACGTATCAGACTGTTAGCCAGATTCCAACACTGGCCAACAGTTGTACGCAGGGCAAACCAGTTGAGGATTTCTAGTATGTCATCAAAATCAAATCACGTTTTTGGAGTCATTCAGCAGTTAACCAATTAAGTACAACGCCATTGGAAATTAATGTTTAAAGTTGGCTTGGGCGGTATCCAGATTTTCATATCGTCATACCGTCCTTCACGCATCCCAGGATTTACAGTATTACCAGCATATCACACAAGGGGGCACTAAAAACGCAAGAAAAACATATATTACCTCCATTGGGCCTCTATTACCACAATGCAAAAACAATTTGCACAAATAACTAAATCACACACTTAGCCAACTGTTAACAAGCGAAAACAAACTAATTGCAAAGACCGGCAAACCCAGCTCATAACGTTATACAAGCATAACTAGTAGCTACCGAATGTCATTTTCGGGGGGGGGGGGGGGGGGGGTGGACATTTACAAGCGAAAGTGAACAAGATCAATAGTGATGCACGCTTTTCAGCAGCACGGACTGGGAGACTAGTCAGGATCGAGGGAAAGATGAACGGAGCAAAGTACAGAGAGATCCTTGATGAAAACCTTCTCCAGAGAGCTTAGGACCTCTGACTTGGGTGAATGTTCGCCTTCCAACAGGACAACGACCCTAAGAACACAGCCAAGACAACGCAGGAGTGGCTTCTGGACAAGTCTCTGAATGTCCTTGAGTGACCCAGCCAGAGCCCGGACTTTAACCCGATCAAACATCTCTGGAGAGATCTGAAAAATAGTTGTGCAACGACCCGCCCCATCCAACCTGACAGAACTTGAGAGGACCTGCAGAGAACAATGGGAGAAACTCCCCAAATACAGATGTGCCAAGAATGTAGCGTCATACCCAAGAAGACTTGAGTCTGTAATCGCTGCCAAATGTGCTTTAACAAAGTACTAAGGGTCTCAATACTTATGTAAAATGTTATATTTCCATATTTATGTATATTTGCAAAATTTTCTAAAAACTTTATTTTGCTTTGTCATTATGGGGTACTGTGTGTAGATTGATGAGGGGGGTAAAACAATTTAATCAACTTTAGAATAAGTCTGTAACGTAACAAAATGAATGCACTGCATGTTCAGAGTAAATTTAACTCAACATTAATTTCCAATGGCATTGTACTTGATCAGGCAAAAACTGCTGAATTTCAAAAAACGTGCTGCGATTGATTTATTATGATGATATAGCAGAAATCACTAAAACGGGTTTGCCCTGCTTACTAAAAATTGACCCCGGTGGCTGTTAGTAGGCAGGGCAAACCCATGTTGGTGATGGCCAGCAACTTTAAGAGACCTCCCCAAATTACATGCTGACTAGATCGCTCGCATGTTGATTTTGTCCATCCACACCAGGAAACGCAGGTTGTAATATCAAAATGAACTCTGAACCAACTATATTAATTTGGGGACAGGACGATTTAGGAATTTAGCTACCTTACTGTTACTAGGTAAATTGTCCTGGGATATAAACATGGGGTTGTTATTTTACATGAAATGCACAAAGTCCTCTACTCCGACAATTAGTCCACAGATAAAAGAGTAAACAGAGTTCATATCTAGGAATCTCTCCTCCGTCAGGCTTCTTCTTTGGACTTTATATGGCGGTTGGCAACTAACTTTAAGGTGCATTGCCACCACCAACTGGACTGGAGTGTGGAGCTCAGTTCATCTTTCGAAATTCTATTTTAGCAACTGGCTACACAGATGCCAGTTGATGCGCATGAGCAGTGTGGGTGCAATAATTGAATTTTACATTTTTTACTTAACCTTTATTTAACTAGGCAAGTCAGTTAAGAACAAATTCTTATTTACAATGACGGCCTAACCCGGCCAAACCTGGACGACGCTGGGCCAATTGTGCGCTGCCTTACCGGACTCCCAATCACGTGTAAATTTATTTTGCAACGCTCGCGCACTGTGTGGTCAGCACGTTCGGTTTGAGAAAGACAATTATAGCTGCATACCATGCACCTCCAATGTATTGAACCGTTGTAGATTTCCAACCTGTGGGTGGCAGTAATAAGTGACTTGGAGGTCCGAATAGCAATTTTTTCGGTTGCGTGTACATTTTCATTTAGACCTTTTTTGGAAGTAACGTTACATACCTGCCGTAACGAGAGTAAATAAAGATAATTTAAGCGAAACGCCATATTTGGTGAGAAACGAACGTATTGACATTTGTAAGTCGCTCTGGATAAGTGCGTCTGCTAAATGATGTAAATGTAAATTACAACGCTTGCAGAGCTGTCTAATTAACAAAATAAACGGGGGAAAAACATTTTCTAGATTGTCCCAACCACGGTTCGATGACAATAATCCAGATTAGCAAATTCGACTGTTTTCCTGACTTGTTTTAGAGTGCCATTGTTGAGAACTTTAACTAACGGTAACTATGTGCTGTTAACAAACGTAACATTAGCTAATTAACTTAAGTAGCCTATTAACGTTACACAGCAGTAGGGCTAGTCATCTACCTAGCTACTGTTAGCTAACAAACTAGCTTAGGCTAAAGTAGCTAGGTAGATGACTAGCTAACGTATACTAGCGGCTCGACTTTATCAGGCTAGCTAAACGTATAATGAAAAACCAACCTAACTAGGGACATTCATTCAAGCAATGCAAATCTTACCTCACTTGCCTCTGCAATATGTAGCTAGTCGTTTGCGAAATGAAAGGCAAGAAAACAATTATTATTTCTCTGCACCACAGCTGCCCTGGCTGAACACCCACTAGCGCAGAAAAATTATTTCATTTGAAAATGTCAGTTCACGAAGCTTACCCATGGATTGGTTATGAAAGTGGTGGGATGCGCTCGATGATTGGATGATTTAAACGCACTTCCTGTGGGTCTGTGCCACTGGCTCATTAGGCATTTAAGACAGAGAGGAAAAGGCTAAGCGAGACGTATAACTGGGTCCAGAATCTGTCTTCTCCAGCAGGTGGCGTTTAGTTTTTTTTTCGCTCATCAAGCGAGGAGTTTTTGTATAAAGGTCAGAGATTGTCGCATTTGGTAAAACAAATACATTGAATGGCTTGTTTGCTAGGTGTGGCTTATTAATGGATTTAATGGTGCTCCGTGTTCAAAGTTTCAGATATTTTTTTATAACCCAACCCTGATCTGTACTTCTCCACAAATTTGTCCCTGACCTGTTTGGAGAGCTCCTTGGTCTTGGTGGTGCCGCTTGCTTTGTGGTGTTGCAGACTCTGGGGCCTTTCAGAAAAGGTGTATATATACTGAGATCATGTGACAGATCATGTGACACTTAGATTGCACACAGGTGGACTTTATTTAACTAATTATGTGACTTCTGAAGGTAATTGGTTGCACCAGATCTTATTTAGGGGCTTCATAGCAAAGGGGGTGAATACATATGCACGCACCACTTTACCGTTATTTATTTTTTAGAATTTTTTGAAACAAGTAATTTTTTTCATTTCACTTCACCAATATGGACTATTTTGTGTATGTCCATTACATGAAATCCAAATAAAAATCAATTTAAATTACAGGTTTGTAATGCAACAAAATAGGAAAAACGCCAAGGGGGAAGAATACTTTTCCAAGGCACTGTATAAGCTAAACAGACTGGTAGCCAGGAATACAAAAGTGGAATTAAACACATTAAAAGAATGCTTGGAAGCTGAAGTGCTGGAAACCTTTCCAGGATTTCAGTAGTCTGGGCATCCACCATGAACTTTCTCCTGTAAAATCTCATCCTGTTCATTTCTTCCTGTAAAGGTTTCACATCTGGGCACACCTAGGCATCTCTGTGGAGATTTGTTGAAGATGAGCCTGGATGCTCCTCCCATCCTCCCCACAGTTTATGTCCTCTTCTGCCTATAATGCATTCAACAAAATGACACTAGCAAGCGTGTTTGTCAGCACAGTGCCAATGACAGCACACCACCAAGATTAGGCACTAAGTCAAGGGACATGGGGCTGGGGAAATGTAACAATTTTCAAATGCATAAACACTTATGGATGCAAGGACAGATGGTCCATGACGCTTGTATGTGTTTCAAATAGATTTCAAATAAAATTAAAATTAAAATGTATTTGCCACATGCGCCGAATACAACAGGTGTAGACCTTACAGTGAAATGCTTACTTACAAGCCCTTAACCAACAATACAGTTTTTAAGAAAAAATAAATAAATGCAAATAGTCCGGGTAGCCATAGCCATGATTAGCTGTTCAGGAGTCTTATGGCTTGAGGGTAGAAGCTGTTAAGCGTATAGCCTGCTAGTGTCACGGATTCTGCCGAGGCTGCTCCTCCTCCTTGCTCGGGCAGGCTTCGGCGTTCGTCGTCCCCGGAGTACTAGCTACTGCCGATCGATGTTTTCGGTGTTTGTCTTGTGTTGTCTAGTTAGTACACCTGTTGCATATTAGTGTTGATTGTTTAGCATATAAGTTCCCTTGTTTTACGTTTGGGCTTTGTGTGTTATTGTTCATTGTCTTGTTGATGTTCGGCCTAGCTACTACTTCGGATTACGCATATGGTGTTTTTCCCTCCAGTGTTGGAGACGTTTGTTTTGTGCGTAACACTCAGTAAAGTAGTCAACCTGATTCTCTGTGTCCTGCGTCTGACTTCACTCGCCATGTACACATCACCTCCTGACAGAATAACACACCACCATGGAGTCAGCAGGACCAGCGGTACCAATGGAGTCTTTAGAGGAGCGCGTCATCAGCCAAGACGCCATGATCCGAAGACTCGGCAACGCCATGCAGAATGTGATGGACACTTTGAGCCGATGGGAAAGAGGAGGTTTGCCCACACCTCCTCCTACAATACCACCACCATCGGTCAGACCCATCGTTCCATCTCCGGAGTCCAGTGGGATTCGGCTCTCGCTCCCGAGGGCTTATGATGGCACCGCAGCCGGGTGTCAGGTTTTGCTACTTCAAGTAGAACTCTACCTGGCAGCCATTCACCCGGCGCCCTCGGGATACGAGAGCGTTTCCGCCCTTATCTCCTGTCTATCCAGCAAGGCATTGGAGTGGGCCAATGCCGAATGGAGGGGAATAGACGCCGCCACCATCAGTTATGCGGAGTTCTCCCGCCGCTTCAGGGCGGTTTTCGATCATCCCCCAGAGGGGAAAGCGGCGGGGGAGCGTCTGTTCCACCTCCGACAGGGGAAGAGGAGCGCGCAAGATTTCGCCCTGGATTTCCGGACTCTGGCGGCCAATGCGGGATGGAATGAGAGGGCCCTCATCGACCACTATAGGTGCAGCCTACGGGAGGACGTTCGCCGAGAGTTGGCCTGCAGGGACACCAACTTGAGCTTCGATCAGTTGGTGGACATGTCGATCCATCTGGATACCCTGCTGGCTACCCGCGGACGTCCGGAGTTGGGGCCGTCCATTCCATCCCCCAGCACCTCCGAGCCGAGCCCTATGGAGCTCGGGGGTGCTGGTGCTAGAGAGAGGAGGAGAGAGACCCGGAGAGAGGCCGTCCCCTGCACCAACTGTGGCCGTAGAGGACACACTGCGGTTCGGTGCTGGGGAGGGTCTCCTAGGAATCGAGGCAGCAGGTCACGCACTGATGAGTCATTCCAGGTGAGTCAGCGCCCAACTCACCCAGAGCTCTCTGTTGTCCACTTGTGTATCCAAGTAGAATTTCCCCAGGTCTCATCTCATTCCCAACATAAGGTGCTAGTCGATTCAGGCGCAGCTGGGAATTTTATTGATCGCAATTTCTGTTATAAATTGTCATGAGCCCTCTCACTCCACCGGGTTACCACCTTAATTTGTTTCCACTATCTTCCACTTTGCTCACCACTCTCTCTCTACTCAGCCTAACTAGCTCCACCTGTCCCTGCTCTGCTCGGCTCTAATTACTCTGCCAGCTGCGCTGCATTACCCACTACCTCTCCCAGTATTTAAAGTCCTGTCTTTCAGCTCTCCTTTGTCAGATCGTCTGCAAAGCTCACACCCGGAACCTGTTTGCTCGCGCTTCTGGCTCACCCTTGTTTTGTGACCCCGGACCTGCCTGATTCTTGGATACTCTTCTGCCCCAGGAAAACCAGACCTGCTTTCTGCCATTACGACTCCTGACTACTCTTCGACCCCGGTAACTCTGACCAGCCTTCTGCCTTGCTACAACGTGTTTGGATTTCCCTTGAACTGTACTTCTGCCTTGTTTCATCCGCCCCGTTGTGTCTGTGTTTCCTCCCCCCCAGGACTTCTGGACCACCAACCACCGGCGTCATCGGACGCATCGCTGCCACTGGGGGGGGGCACAGACCCAGCACATTGGACGGAATAACCCCTGGAGCCTTCACTCACTCCCTACTTCCCTTTTCCCTTAAGTTTAATAAACTTTCTGGTGTGACGCAATTGTGGTCCTCTTGTCGTCTGTCTGAACCGTGACAGTACGATCTGACCATTATGGACTCAGCGCACACTTCCCCCGACATGGAAACCGAAGAACCTGAGCAACCCACCGCCATGCTACGCCTGGAACACACTGAGAGAGAGCTAGGCCGCATGAGCGGCGACATCACCTCTCTGCTTCAGGTCGGCCACCAACAGCATCAGCAGTTCCAGCAGCACCAGCAGCAGTCCCAGCAGCAGCAACAACAACTCGCCATGATCATCCAACTCCTCACCAACCTTACCCCAGCCAGTCTGCCCACCAGCCCTGCCTCCGAGTTACCTGCCCCGGTCATTGCAGCCGCTGCCCCGGAACCCAAGATTGGAAACCCCGAGCGGTTCAACGGCGATTCTACCCAGGTCCGGCCATTCCTGACTAGCTGCCGACTTCAGTTCTCCTTGCAGCCAAGGACCTTCGCCACGGAGGGGGCTAAGGTCGGGTATGCCATCACTCACCTGACGGGCCGAGCTCGACTCTGGGGAACAGCAGAGTTCGAACGTCAAACCCCCGCATGTGCAACCTTCGACCTGTTTGCTGAGGAGATGCTGAAGGTGTTTGACCTGGATTCACCAACCGCAGAGGCGTCTCGTGAACTGTTCAGTATTCGACAAGGCAGACGTACAGTCGCAGACCATTCCATCGACTTCCGAACCCTGGCAAGACGAAGTTCTTGGAACACACCATCGTTGGTGGACGCGTTCTTCCATAGCTTGGCTGACTATATCAAGGACGAGTTGGTCTCCCATGAACTGCCTTCCACTCTTGATGAAGCCATCGCACTGACTGTCCGGATCGACAGAAGGATACAGACCCGTCGTCGTGAGAGGGGGCGCCAAGGTCCACCAACTACCGGCATTCGGAGAGATCCGACTGGGCTCCTGTCAGCTACTGCCACTCACCCAAGTCAGCTTGATCAGTCTGAGCCTATGGAGATTGGGCGAGCCTCTCTCACTCCTGCAGAGCGCCAGCGCCGCTTCACCTCAAACCTCTGCCTCTATTGTGGAGGTGATGGACATCGTGTGGTTACCTGCCCTTTAAAAGCCGAAGCTCACCGGGCATAGGGGGAGTCCGGTTGAGCTCAATGACCATCCAGTCCTCCGACCGCAAACCCCTGCTGCAAGTTCACCTCCGCCTCTCTGACTCAACTCACACCCTGGCTGCTCTGGTGGATTCTGGCGCCGAAGCCAACATAATGGACATCAAGCTGGCACGCCAACTGGGACTGGAGAACCTCCGTTTGACACCTCCTATTCCTGCCCGGGCACTGGACGGACACTTACTCGGATCGGTCACTCATGTCACGGCCCCGGTCTTGATGGGTCTGTCCGGAAACCATCAAGAAACTATCCAGTTTCACCTGCTCCCCTCTCCAGGCCAACCCCTCATCCTGGGTTACCCATGGCTCCGCCGGCACAACCCTCAGCTCGACTGGGTGACCGGGGTGATCAGGGAGTGGGGAGAGGACTGCCACCGAACCTGCCTGCTTGCTGCCGCACTACCCCCTCGGCCAGTACCTACTAACTCCGCTCCTGACCTCTCCCATGTCCCAGAATGCTACCATGGTCTCAGAGAAGTGTTTAACAAAGCAAGAGCCACATCTCTGCCCCCTCACCGACCGTACGACTGTGCCATCGACCTCCTCCCTGGAACAGCCCCTCCAAGGGGCCGTCTTTATTCGTTGTCTGCTCCTGAAAGAAAGTCCATGGAGGATTACATCAATGACTCTCTGTCCACAGGATTGATCCGTTCATCTTCATCTCCGGCTGGTGCTGGCTTCTTCTTTGTGGGGAAGAGGGACGGATCTCTTCGCCCCTGCATCGACTACAGGGGACTCAACGACATCACAGTGAAAAACCGTTACCCTCTCCCTCTGCTCACCTCTGCTTTTGAGTTGCTCCAGGGAGCCACTGTTTTTACCAAGTTGGATCTCAGAAACGCTTACCACCTAGTGCGGATCCGGGAGGGAGATGAATGGAAGACCGCATTCAATACACCAACAGGCCACTACGAGTATCTGGTTATGCCTTTTGGCCTCACCAATGCTCCTGCTGTGTTCCAGGCTCTAGTGAATGATGTACTGCGGGACATGTTAAACAAGTTTGTCTTCGTTTACCTGGATGACATCTTAATCTACTCCAGAAACCTGTCTGAACACACCCGCCATGTCCAGCAAGTCCTTCATCGTCTTCTGGAGAATTCCCTCTACGCCAAGGCAGAGAAATGTGAGTTTCACGTCAAGACAGTGGCCTTCCTGGGGTACATAGTGGCAGAGGGAAGTATCCAAATGGATCCTGCCAAAGTATCAGCAGTCACTTCATGGCCAGTTCCGGAGAACAGAAAGAAGCTGCAACAGTTTCTGGGGTTTGCTAACTTCTATAGAAAGTTTATCCGGAACTACAGTACCGTTGCTGCCCCTCTCACTGCTCTAACCAGCACCAAGCAACCCTTCACCTGGACCCCAGCAGCCGACAAGGCCTTCAGTACCCTCAAGGTAAGGTTCACCTCCGCTCCCATCCTCCAGATGCCTGATGTGGACCGGCAATTCATTGTGGAGGTGGACGCCTCGGATGTGGGAGTTGGTGCTGTGATTTCTCAGTGGGCTGCGGAGGATAGGAAGCTCCATCCCTGTGCCTTTTTCTCACGTCGGTTGTCCCCCTCTGAGTGCAATTACGACATAGGGAACCGAGAGCTGCTGGCTGTGAAGCTTGCCTTGGAGGAGTGGCGTCACTGGCTGGAGGGGTCCACCATTCCATTTCTCGTTTGGACCGATCATAAGAACTTGGAGTACATCCGCACGGCCAAACGGTTGAACTCCAGGCAGTCCCGCTGGGCCCTGTTCTTCACCAGGTTTAATTTCACTCTGTCATACCGGCCTGGATCACGCAACACCAAGCCAGACGCCCTCTCCCGTCAATTCCAGAAGGATGACAACCCCTCCAAGGATCCTGTGTCGATTCTGCCAAGTCCCTGCATCGTAGCAGCTCTGACCTGGGCTGTTGAGGAACAGGTGCTGGAAGCTCTCCGTAACCAGCCCGGTCCCAGCACTTGCCCAGCTGACCGCCTTTTTGTCCCCGAAAACCTGAGGTCCCAGGTCGTTCAGTGGGGACATGACTCCCGCCTAGCTTGTCACCCTGGCTCCACCCGCACTTACAACCTGCTCGCCCAGAGGTTCTGGTGGCCCTCTCTGAGAAAGGATGTACGGGAATTCGTCCAAGCCTGCCCCATCTGCAACCAACACAAGTCGTCCTGCCAGCCCCCAGCCGGATTGCTGCAGCCCCTGCCTGTGCCCAGACGTCCCTGGTCTCACATCGCCCTTGACTTTGTCACGGGGCTGCCCCCTTCAAGTGGCATGACCGTCATTCTCACCATAGTTGACCGATTCAGCAAGATGGCACACTTCATTCCCCTCCCCAAGCTCCCAACCGCCAAGGAGACCGCCCAGGTGGTCCTGGAACACGTCTTCCGGATCCACGGACTGCCAAAGGATGTAGTTTCTGACCGTGGTCCACAATTCTCCTCCGCTTTTTGGAAGGAGTTCTGTCACCTGCTGGGAGCCACAGTCAGTCTGACTTCCGGATTCCATCCCCAATCCAATGGGCAGTCAGAGCGGGCAAATCAGGAGCTCGAGAAGGCACTGCGATGCATGACTTCACGCAACCCCCACTCCTGGTCGCAGCAATTGACATGGGTGGAGTACGCACACAATTCTCTGACCTGCTCTGCCATCGGTATGTCCCCTTTCCAATGTGTTTATGGTTACCAGCCTCCTCTATTTGCCAGCCAGGAAGGGGAGGTTACTTGCCCATCTGCACTTGCTTTTGCCCGTCGATGTCGCCGCACCTGGTCACAAGCCCGAGCCACACTTCTCAGATCCGTTGCCAGCTACACTACCGGGGCCAACCGTCGGAGAATCCCTGCTCCCACCTACCATGTTGGTCAAAGGGTGTGGTTGTCGTCAAGGAACCTGCCACTCAGGGTGGAGTCGCAAAAGCTGGCACCTCGGTTCATTGGCCCATTCCCTATCATAAGAGTGATTAGCCCAACTGCTGTCCGGCTCCAACTGCCTAATTCCATGAGGGTGCACCCCACTTTCCATGTGTCTAAGATTAAGCCCATTCATGAGAGTCCGCTGGTCCCTGCTGCGCCTTGTCCTCCTCCTCCACAGCTCGTCGATGGTGGTCTGGTTTACACCGTCCGCCGCCTGCTTCGGTCCAGACGGAGGGGTAGGGGTCTCCAGTACCTCATTGACTGGGAGGGCTATGGACCTGAGGAAAGGACCTGGGTGCCAGCTAGTCGGATTGTGGATAGGACTCTCATCACCGCCTTCCACCAACGGCATCCTGATCAACCTGCAATCCGTAGGGGCCGCCCCAGAGGGATCCCTAACCGTCCTGCCCGCTCGGCTTCCTGTCCTGTGCCTGATCCTGTCTCGGGACCTGTCCCATCTCCCGACCACGGCCCTCCGGCTTCCTCCGAGGATGAGGACGTTCGCTCGGACCGTTCGGAGGAGTTCTAGCCCTCCTCCGGCTCCCCTCCTCCCGCCCGGCGTGGTGTTGCTCTTGGGACTTCTGGGGCCGTCCCTTGGGGGGGGGGTTCTGTCATGAGCCCTCTCACTCCACCGGGTTACCACCTTAATTTGTTTCCACTATCTTCCACTTTGCTCACCACTCTCTCTCTACTCAGCCTAACTAGCTCCACCTGTCCCTGCTCTGCTCGGCTCTAATTACTCTGCCAGCTGCGCTGCATTACCCACTACCTCTCCCAGTATTTAAAGTCCTGTCTTTCAGCTCTCCTTTGTCAGATCGTCTGCAAAGCTCACACCCGGAACCTGTTTGCTCGCGCTTCTGGCTCACCCTTGTTTTGTGACCCCGGACCTGCCTGATTCTTGGATACTCTTCTGCCCCAGGAAAACCAGACCTGCTTTCTGCCATTACGACTCCTGACTACTCTTCGACCCCGGTAACTCTGACCAGCCTTCTGCCTTGCTACAACGTGTTTGGATTTCCCTTGAACTGTACTTCTGCCTTGTTTCATCCGCCCCGTTGTGTCTGTGTTTCCTCCCCCCCAGGACTTCTGGACCACCAACCACCGGCGTCATCGGACGCATCGCTGCCACTGGGGGGGGGCACAGACCCAGCACATTGGACGGAATAACCCCTGGAGCCTTCACTCACTCCCTACTTCCCTTTTCCCTTAAGTTTAATAAACTTTCTGGTGTGACGCAATTGTGGTCCTCTTGTCGTCTGTCTGAACCGTGACAATAAATTAGGTATTCCCTACCTACCAGTAGATGTGCCTTTCCCTATCCATGTCCTAGACAGCCGTCCTTTGGGGTCAGGATTGATTAGGGAGGTCACGGCGCCACTTAAGATGAAGACGCAGGGGGGTCATGAGGAAATTATACATTTGTATCTGATCGACTCTCCTGCGTTTCCCGTGGTGCTGGGGCTTCCTTGGTTGATATCTCATGACCCCAACATTTCGTGGCAACAGAGGGCTCTCAGGGAGTGGTCTGATCAGTGTGTCGGGCGGTGTGTAGGTGTTTCCGTAGGGGCGACAACGGTGGAAAGTCCGAACCAAGTGCCCGCACTGCACATTCCTCCTGAGTATAATGGTTTGGCACTCGCCTTCAGTAAGAAGAGGGCGACTCAATTACCACCGCATAGACAGGGGGATTGTGCAATAGACCTCCAGGCAGGCGCTGCACTTCCGCGTAGTCATGTGTATCCTCTGTCTCAAGAGGAGACGGCGGCTATGGAAACATACATCGCCGAATCTCTGGGACAGGGATACATACGGCCCTCCACTTCTCCTGCGTCCTCAAGTTTCTTTTTTGTGAAGAAAATGGGTGGAGGTTTGCGCCCGTGTATAGATTACCGTAGTCTCAATCAGATTACTATTAAATACAGTTATCCTCTCCCTCTGATTGCGAGTATGACGGAGTCATTACACGGAGTGCGATTCTTCACAAAATTGGATCTCAGGAGCGCTTACAACCTGGTGCGCATTAGGGAAGGAGATGAATGGAAAACAGCATTTAGTACCACCTCGGGTCACTATGAGTATCTCGTCATGCCATACGGGTTAATGAATGCTCCTTCAGTCTTTCAATCATTTGTGGACGAGATTTTCCGGGATTTGCATGGGCAGGGTGTAATGGTGTATATTGACGACATTCTAATATACTCTGCTACACGAGCCGAGCATGTGGCCCTGGTGCGTCGGGTGTTGGGTAGGCTGTTGGAGCATGACTTGTATGTGAAGGCTGAGAAATGCCTGTTTTTCCAGGAGTCCATCTCCTTCCTGGGACATCAGTTGTCCGTGTCAGGGGTGGAGATGGAGATTGACCGCGTTTCAGCTGTGCGTAATTGGCAGACTCCCACCACGGTTAAGGAGGTGCAGCGGTTTTTGGGTTTTGCCAATTACTACTGGAGGTTTATCCGGGGTTTTGGACAGGTAGCAGCTCCCATCACCTCCCTGTTAAAGGGGGGCCCGGTGCGTTTGCAGTGGTCGGCCGAGGCGGACAGGGCGTTTAGACATCTGAAGGACCTGTTCACCTCGGTTCCGGTGCTGGCACATCCGGACCCCTCTTTGGCGTTCCAAGTGGAGATGGACGCGTCAGAGGCGGGTATTGGGAATGTACTGTCTCAACGCTCGGTCACACCTCCTAAACTCCGTCCCTGTGCCTTTTACTCTAAGAAGCTCAGCCCGGCGGAACGTAATTACGACGTGGGGGACAGGGAGCTGCTAGCTGTGGTCCAAGCCCTAAAGGTGTGGAGGCATTGGCTTGAGGGGGCTCAACACCCTTTTCTCATTCTGACTGACCATCGTAACCTGGAGTACATCCGGGCAGCTAGGAGACTGAACCCTCGTCAGGCTAGGTGGGCCATGTTTCTGGCTCGGTTTGTCTTTAAGCTCACCTACATACCAGGGTCACAGAACGTTAAGGCAGACGCCCTGTCCCGGCGATATGACACAGAGGAGAGGTCCATTGAGCCCACTCCCATACTTCCGGAGTCTTGTCTGGTGGCACCGGTGGTGTAGGAGGTCGATGCGGAGATCGAGCGGGCGTTACGTACCGACCCTACTCCTCCAGAGTGTCCGGAGGGGCGGAAGTACGTGCCGCTTGAGATCCGTGATCGACTGATTTATTGGGCTCACACGTCACCCTCCTCTGGTCATCCTGGTATTGGCCGGACAGTGCACTGCCTTAGTGAAAAGTACTGGTGGCCAACATTGGCAAAGGACGTGAGGGTTTATGTCTCCTCCTGCTCGGTGTGCGCTCAGTGTAAGGCACCTAGACACCTGCCCAGGGGGAAGTTACAACCCCTACCCGTTCCACAACGGCCGTGGTCTCACCTATCGGTGGACTTTGTCACGGACCTTCCCCCCTCCCAGGGGAATACCACTATTTTGGTCGTTGTGGATCGGTTTTCTAAGGCCTGCCGTCTCATTCCAATGCCGGGTCTCCCTACTGCCCTACAAACTGCTGAGGCCCTGTTTACTCACGTCTTCCGGCACTACAGGGTACCTGAGGATATAGTGTCTGATTGGGGTCCCCAGTTCACCTCTAGAGTCTGGAGGGTGTTTATGGAACGCTTGGGGGTCTCGGTTAGCCTTACCTCGGGTTTCCACCCTGAGAGTAATGGACAGGTGGAGAGAGTGAACCAGGATGTGGGTAGGTTTCTGAGGTCCTATTGCCAGGACCGGCAGGAGGAGTGGTCGGGGTATATCCCCTGGGCAGAGATTGCCCAGAACTCACTTCGCCACTCCTCTACTAATCTGACTCCTTTTCAGTGTGTGTTGGGGTATCAGCCGGTTCTGGCACCCTGGCATCAGAGCCAGATCGAGGCTCCTGCAGTGGATGAATGGTTTCGGCGCTCGGAGGAAACATGGAACGTCTGCAGGCATAAGGCGAGCGCCGATCGCCACCGCAGTGAGGGTCCAGTGTATGCACCTGGAGATCGAGTCTGGCTCTCGACTCGAAACCTACCCCTTCGCCTGCCCTGCCGGAAGCTGGGTCGGCGGTTTGTGGGGCCATTTAAAGTCCTGAGGAGATTGAACGAGGTATGTTACAGGTTACAACTGCCCAATGATTATCGCATTAACCCCTCGTTCCATGTGTCTCTCCTCAGGCCGGTGGTAGCTGGTCCACTCCAGGAGAATGAGATACGAGAGGCTCCTCCGCCCCCACTGGACATCGAGGGGGCTCCGGCATACTCAGTCCGGTCCATCGTGGATTCGAGACATCGGATGGGGGGTCTGCAGTATCTCGTGGAGTGGGAGGGGTACGGTCCGGAGGAACGGTGCTGGGTGCCTAGGAGGGACATTTTAGATCCCTCCCTCTTGACAGAGTTCCACCGGAGTCATCCCACTCGCCCTGCTCCGCGTCCTCCTGGTTGTCCCCGAGGCCGGGGTCGGCAAGGGGTGGGGGGGTACTGTCACGGATTCTGCCGAGGCTGCTCCTCCTCCTTGCTCGGGCAGGCTTCGGCGTTCATCGTCCCCGGAGTACTAGCTACTGCCGATCAATGTTTTCGGTGTTTGTCTTGTGTTGTCTAGTTAGTACACCTGTTGCATATTAGTGTTGATTGTTTAGCATATAAGTTCCCTTGTTTTACGTTTGGGCTTTGTGTGTTATTGTTCATTGTCTTGTTGATGTTCGGCCTAGCTACTACTTCGGATTACGCATATGGTGTTTTTCCCTCCAGTGTTGGAGACGTTTGTTTTGTGCGTAACGCTCAGTAATGTAGTCAACCTGATTCTCTGTGTCCTGCGTCTGACTTCACTCGCCGCGTACACATCACCTCCTGACAGCTAGCTGTATGTTGTCCATGTCGTCGTTCAGCCACGACTTGGTGAAACATAAGATATTACAGTTTTTAATGTCCCGTTGGTAGGATAACCGTAATCTTAGGTCATCCAATTTATTCTCAAATGATTGAAGATTGGCTAATAGGATTGATGGGAGAGGGAGTTTACTCGCTCGCCGTCGGATCCTTACAAGGCACCCCGACCTACGTCCATGATATCTTCCTCATGCGAATGACGGGGATTTGGACCTTGTCGGGTGTCTGTAGCAAATCCTTTGTGGCTGCCTCGTTGAAGAAAAAATCTTCGTCCAATACGAGGTGAGTAATCGCTGACCTGATATCCAGAAGCTCTTTTTGGTTATGAGAGATGATGGCAGAAACATTATGTACAAAATAAATTACAAATAACGCGGAAAAACACATAATAGTACAATTGGTGAGAGGGCTGTAAAACGGCAGCCATCTTCTCCAGCACTATTCTCATCACAGGTAACAAGCTGAGATTAGGAGCACTCCCTTTAAGAGTGTGCTCCTAATCTCAGCTCGTTACCTGTATAAAAGACACCTGGGAGCCAGAAATCTTTCTGATTGAGAGGGGGTCAAATACTTATTTCCCTCATTAAAATGCAAATCAATTTATAACATTTTTGACATGTGTTTTTCTGGATTTTGTTGTTGTTATTCTGTCTCTCACTGTTCAAATAAACCTACCATTAAAATGATAGACTGATCATTTCTTTGTCAGTGGGCAAACGTACAAAATCAGCAGGGGATCAAATACTTTTTTCTCTCACTGTAACTATTCACCCCCCCCAAAGTCAATACTTTGTTGAGCCACCTTTTGCAGCAATTACAGCTTCAAGTCTCTTGGGGTATGTCTCTGTAAGCCACTGGGATTGTTGCCCATTGTTCAAGGCAAAACTGCTCCAGCTCCTTCAAGTTGGATGGGTTCCACTGGTGTACAGCAATCTTTAAGTCATACCACAGATTCACAATTGGATTGAGGTCTGGGCTAGTTCATTCCAAGACATTTAAATGTTTCCCCTTAAACCACTCGAGTGTTGCTTTAGCAGTATGTTTAGGGTCATTGTCCTGCTGGAAGGTGAACCTCTGTCCCAGTCTCAAATCTCTGGAAGACTGAAACAGGTTTCCCTCAATGGTTGTATAAAGTTGCTGGATATTGGCAGGAACAGGAACACGCTGTCGTACACATGGATCCAGAGCATCCCAAACATGCTCAATGGGTGACATGTCTGGTGAGTATGAATGCCATGGAATAACTGGGAAATGTGCAGCTTCCAGCAATTGTGTACAGATCCTTGCGACATGAGGCTGTGCATTATCATGCTGAAACATGAGGTCATGGTGGCGGATGAATGGCATGACAATGGGCCTCAGGATCTTGTCACGGTCTCTCTGTGCATTCAAATTGCCATCGATAAAATGCAATTGTGTTCACTTTGTGTAGCTTATGCCTGTCCATACCATAACCCCACCGTCACCATGGGGCATTCTGTTCACAACACTGACATCAGCAAACCGCTCGCCTACACAACAGTACATCTGCCCGGTACAGTTGAAACCAGTGTTCATCTGTGAAGAGTATGCATCTCCAGCGTGCCAGTGGCCATCGAAGGTAAGCATTTTCCCACTGAAGTTGGTTACGAGGCTGAACTGCATTCAAGTCAAGACCCTGGTGAGGACGACGAGCACGAGGATGAGCTTCCCTGAGATGGTTTCTGACAGTTTGTGGAGAAATGTTTTGGTTGTGCAAACCCACAGTTTCATCAGCTCTCCAGGTGGCTGGTCTCAGACCATCCTGCAGGTGAAGAAGCCAGATGTGGAAGTCCTGGGCTATTGTGGTTACATGTGGTCTGCAGTTGCGAGGCCGGTTGGACGTAATGCCAAATTCTCTGGCAACAGCTCTGGTGGACATTCCTGCAGTCAGCATGCCAATTGCACGCTCCTTCAAAACTTGAGACATCGGTGGCATTGTGTTGTGTGACAAAACAGCACATTTTAGAGTGGCCTTTTAATTTCCCCAGCACAAGGTGCACCTGTGTAATGATCATGCTGTTTAATTACCTTCTTGATATGCCATACCTGTCAGGTGGATGGATTATCTTGGCAAAGGAGAAATGCTCACTAACAGGGATGTAATCAAATTTGTGCATGAAATACGCTTTTTGTGCATATGGAATATTTCTGGGATTTTATATTTCAGCTCATGAAACATGGGACAAACACTTTACATGTTGCATTTATATTTTTGTTCAGTGTATACAGGGCAATTTAGAAATTAGGATTTGTCATCTCTAATGGTTATAATAAATTACTCTTGGCATAGGCCTATAGATAAATGTGCACATATTTATGTCCAATGCGGGCCTTATAGATAGATAATTTTTTCTTCATTTGAGTAATCCCCCGAAAAACATAAGAGTACTTGAACAGTGTCAAATCCCTATTCCTGTGTGGTGTCCCATATACAACAGGAGTTCCCTGACACTGGTGCAGGATACACAGGGTTTCTACCTCCCATATACCATTCAATTCAATACAAATAAAAAAGACAATACAAGTAAAAGTGGTCTCGTAAAATGTTCTTGCAGAGTGCCAGGCCTCTCACCATTCAGAGACATCAGTATCAAGCCTGTCTGTTAGTCTGAACTTCATCACATCATCTTGCAAGTCTCCATGTGCTGGCTCCATTCGTGTTTCTGTGAACACATACACAAATAGTCACTTGTCTATTACCAATAGTTTGAACAAGTTCTTATACAGAAACCCAGCCTAAAACCCCAAACAGTAAGCAATGCAGATGTAGAAGCACGGTGGCTAGGAAAAACTCCCTAGAAAGGCAGGAGCCTAGGAAGAACCAGTCCTCTTCTGGCTGTGCCGGGTGGAGATTATAAGAGTACATGCCCATTAAGGCCAGATTGTTCTTCAAGATGTTCAAACATTAATAGATGACCAGCAGGGTCAAATAATAATCACAGTGGTTATAGAGGGTGCAACAGGTCAGTACCTCAGGAGTAAATGTCAGTTGGCTTCATAGCCGAGCATTCAGAGAGAGAGAGAGAGAGAGAGAGAGAGAGAGAGAGAGAGAGAGAGAGAGAGAGAGAGAGAGAGAGAGAGAGAGAGAGAGAGAGAGAGAGAGAGAGAGAGAGAGAGAGAGAGAGAGAGAGAGAGAGAGAGAGAGAGAGAGAGAGAACAGCAGGTCCGGGACAACGTAGCACGTCTAGTGTACAGGTCAGGGTTCCGTAGCCACAGTGGACAGCCAGGAGTCATCAGGCCAGGTAGTCCTGAGGCATGGTCCTAGGGCTCAGGTCCTCCGGGAGGGGAGGGAGAGAGAGAGAATTAGAGGGAGCATACTTGATGAAAAAGATTGTGGGGGCTGTTTTGTTAGACTTCAGTGCGGCTTTTGACATTATCGATCATAGTCTGCTGCTGGAAAAACATATGTGTTAGGGCTTTACTCCACCTGCTATATTGTGGATGAAGAGTTACCTGTCTAACAGAACACAGAGGGTGTTCTTTAATGGAAGCATCTCCAACATAAGCCAGGTAGAATCAGGAATTTCCCAGGGCAGCTGTCCAGGCCCATTACTTGTTTAAATCTTTACTAATGACATACCACTGGCTTTGAGTAAAACCAGAGTGTCTATGTATGTGGATGACTCAACACTATACATGTCAGCGACTGAAATGACTGCAACACTTAACAAAGAGTTGCAGTTAGTTTCAGAGTGGGTGGCAAGGAATACCTTAGTCTTAAATATTTCTAAAACTAAAAGCATTGTATTTGGGACAAATCATTCACTAAACCCTAAACCTCAACTAAATCTTGTAATAAATAATATGGAAATTGAGCAAGTTGAGGTGACTAAACTGCTTGGAGTAACCCTGGATTGTAAACTGTCATGGTCAAAACATATTGATACAACAGTAGCTAAGATGGGGAGAAGTATGTCCATAATAAAGCGCTGCTCTACCTTCTTAACAGCACCATCAACAAGCCAGGTCCTACAGGCCCTAGTTTTGTCACACCTGGACTACTGTTAAGTTGTGTGGTCAAGTGCCACAAAAAATGAAAAAATTGCAATTGGCTCAGAACAGGGCAGCACGGCTGGCCCTTGGATGTACACAGAGAGCTAATATTAATAATATGCATGTCGATCTCTCATAGCTCAAAGTGGAGGAGAGATTGACTTCATCACTGCTTGTGTTCATGAGAGGGGTTGTCAAGTTGGGTGCACCGAGCTGTCTGTTAGAGCTACTGGCGCACAGCTCGGTCACCCATGCATACCCCACAAGACATGCCACCAGAGGTCTCTTCACAGTCCCCAAACCAGAGCAGACTATGGGAGGTGCACAGTACTACAAAGAGTCATGACTACATGGAACTCTATTCCACATCAAGTAACTGATGCAAGTAGTAAAATTAGATTTAAAAAAAACAGATAAAAATACACCTTTTCGAACAGCGGGGACTGTGAAGCAACACAAACATAGGCACAGACACATGCATACACACACACGATAACATACACACACGTACACATGGATTATTGTACTGTAGATATGTGGTAGTGGTGGAGTAGGGGCCTGAGGGCACACAGTGTGTTGTGAAATCTGTGAATATAATGTAATGTTTTTAAAATTGTATGAACTGGCTGAATTTTGCTGGACCCCAGGAAGAGTAGCTGCTGCCTTGGCAGCAGCTAATGGGGATCCATAATAAATACAAATACAAATACTTAAATTCACAAGGGACACCAGAAAAGACAGCAGAATTACACCAGATTTAACAGACTGACCCTAGCCCCCCGGCACATATACTATTGCAGCATAGATACTGGAGGCTGACGCGGGGGTCGGAGGACACTGTGGCCCTGTCCGGCGATACCCCTGGACATGGCCAACCAGGCAGAATATAACCCCACCCACTTTGCAAAAGCACAGCCCCCACACCACTAGAGGGATATTAACAGACCACCAATTTACTACCCTGAGACAAGGCATGAGCCCGAGGGGACGCAAAACCGGACAGGAAGATCACGTCAGTGACTCAACACACTCCTAGGAACGGCATGAAAGAGCACTAGTAAGCCAGTGACTTAGCCCCCATAATAGGCTCAGAGGCAAATAATTGCAGTGGAGAGAGGGGAGCTGGCCAGGCAGAGACAGCAAGGGCGGTTAGTCGCTCCAGTGCCTTGCCATTCACCTTCGCACCCCTGGGCCAGACTACAGTCAATCATAGGACCTAATGAAGAGATGAGTCTTCAGTAAAGACTTAAAGGTCGAAACCGAGTCTGCGTCTCTCACATGGATAGGCAGACCATTCCATAAAAATGGAGCTCTATAGGAGAAAGCCCTGCCTCCAGCAGTTTGCTTAGAATTCTAGGGACAATAAGGAGGCTTGCGTCTTGTGACCGTAGCGTACGTGTAGGTATGTACGGCAGGACCAAATCGGAGAGATAGGTAGGAGCAAGTCCATGTACTGCTTTGTAGGTTAGCAGTAAAACCTTGAAATCAGCCCTAGCCTTAACAGGAAGCAAGTGTAGAGAGGCTAGCACTGGAGTAATATGATTCTAGTCAAAATTCTAGCAGCCATGTTTAGCACTAACTGAAGTTTATTTAGTGCTTTATCTGGGTAGCCGGAGAGTAGATCATTGCAGTAGTCTAAACTAGAAGTGACAAAAGCATGGATTAGCTTTTCTGCATAATTTTTTGACAAAAAGTTACGAAGATTTAAAAAAGCTGCCCTTGAAATATTCTTGATATGTTAGCCAAAAGAGAGATCAGGGTCCAGAGTAACGCCGAGGTTCTTCACAGTTTCATTTGAAACGACTGTCAGATTGTCAGATCCAACAGCAGATCTCTTTGTTTCTTGGAACGTAGAACTAGCATCTATGTTTTGTCCAAGTTTAAAAGTAAAACATTTGCCGCCGTCCACTTCCTTATGTCTGAAACACAGGCTTCTAGGGTAGTCAATTTTGGGGCTTCTCCATGTTTCATCGAAATGTACAGCTGTGTGTCATCCACATAGCAGTGAAAGTTGCCAACAGGTAGAATATATAGTGAAAATAATAGTGGTCCTAAAACGGATCCTTGAGGAACACCGAAACTTACAATTGATTTGTCAGAGGACAAACCATCCACAGAGACAAAATGATATTTTTCAGACAGATAAGATCTAAACCAGGCAAGAACTTGTCCGTGTAGACCAAATAGGGTTTCCAATCTCTCCAAAGGAATGTGGTGACCGATGGTGTCAAAAGCGGCACTAAGGCCAAGGAGCAGCTTTTTTTTATTATTGAGAGGAATGGGAGATTCGATATAGGCCGATAGCTTCTTAAATTTTCCGGGTCAAGGTTTGGCTTTTTCAAGAGAGGCTTAATAACTGCCACTTTTAGTGAGTATAGTACACATCCGGAGGATAGGGAGCCATTTATTATGTTCAACATTGGAGGGCCAAGCACAGGAAGTAGCTCTTTCAGTAGTTTAGTTGGAATAGAGTCCAGTATGCAGCTGGAAGGTTTAGAGGCCATGACTATTTTCGTGAATGTGTCAAGAGATACAGGATTAAAATACTTGAGTGTTTCCATTGATCCTAGGTCCTGGCAGTTCTGTGCAGACTCAGGACACCTGAGCTTTGGAGAAATACGCAGATTCAAAGAGGAGTCCGTAATTTGCTTTCTAATGATCATGATCTTTTTGTCGAAGATGTTCATGAATTCATCCCTGCCGAAGTGAAAGCCATCCTCTCTTGGGGAATGCTTATTTTTAGTTAGCTTTATGACAGCATCAAAAATACATTTTGGATTGTTCTTAATCTCCTCAATTAAATTGGAAAAATAGGCTGATTGAGCAGTAGTGAGGGCTCTTCGATATTGCACGGTACTGTCTTTCCAAGCTAGTCGGAAGACTTCCAGTTTGGTGGGACGCCATTTGTGTTCCAATTTTCTGGAAGCTTAGTTCAGGGCTCGGGTGTTTTCTATATACCAGGGAGCTAATTTCTTGTGACAAATGTTTTTGGTTTTTAGGGGTGCGACTGCATCTAGGGTATTACGCAACGTAAAATGTAGATCCTCAGTTAGGTGATTAACCGATTTTTGTACTCCGACGTCCTTGGGTAGGTGGAGGGAGTCTGGAAGGGCATCTAGGAATCTTTGGGTTGTCCGAGAGTTTATAGCGCAGCTTTTGATAATCCTTGGTTGGGGTCTGAGCAGATTATTTGTTGCGATTGCAAATGTAATAAAATGGTGGTCCGATAGTCCAGGATATTGAGGAAAAACATTTAGATCCACAATATTTATTCCAATGGACAAAACTAGATCCAGGGTATGACTGTGGCAATTCGTAGGTCCGGAGACATGTTGGACAAAACCCACTGAGTCGATGATGGCTTCGAAAGCATTTTGGAGTGGGTCTGTGGACTTTTCCATGTGAATATTGAAGTCACCAAAAATTTGAATATGATTTGCCATGACTACAAGGTCTGATAGGAATTCGGGAATTCAGTGAGGAACTATGTATACGTCCCAGGATGCCTGTAAACACTAGCTATAAAAAGTGATTGAGTAGGCTGCATAGATTTCATGACTAGAAGCTCAAAAGATGAAATCGTAGTCATTTTTTTTGTTTAAATAGAAATTTGCTGTTGCAAATGTTAGCAACACCTCCGCCTTTGCAGGATGTGAAGCGGATATGGTCACTAGTGTAACCAGGAGGAGAGGCCTCATTTAACAGAGGAAATTCATCAGGCTTGAGCATTGTTTCAGTCAGGCCAATCATATCAAGGTTGTGATTAGTAATTAGTTAATTGACTATGATGCCTTGGAAGTGAGGGATCTAACATTAACTAGCCCTATTTTGAGATGTGAGATATCACAATCTCTTTCAATAATGACAGGAATGGAGGAGGTCTTTATTCCAGTGAGATTGCTAAGGCGAACACCGCCATGTTTAGTTTTGCCCAACCTAGATCGAGGCTCAGACACGGTCTCAATGGGGATAGCTGGACTGACTACACTGACTGTGCTAGTGGCAGACTCCACTAAGCTGGCAGGCTGGCTAACAGCCTGCTGCCTGGCCTGCACCGTATCGCATTGTGGAGCTAGAGGAGTTAGATCCCTGTCTATGTTGATAGAGCACCCCTCCAGCTAGGATGGAGTCCGTCACTCCTCAGCAGGCCAGGCTTGGTCCTGTTTGTTGGTGAGTCCCAGAAAGAGGGCCAATTATATACAAATTCCATATTTTGGTAGGGGCAGAAAACAGTTTTACCCAGCGATTGAGACTCTGCTGTATTGCTCATCATTCCCCCTAACTGGGAGGGGCCCAGAGATAATTATTCGATGCTGACACATCTTTCTAGCTAATTTACACGCTGAAGCTATGTTGCGCTTGGTGACCTCTGACTGTTTCATCCTAACATCGTTGGTGCCGACGTGGACAACAATATCCCTACACTCACCAGTTTTAGCCTTAGCCAGCACCCTCTTCAGATTAACCTTTATGTCGGTAGCCCTGCCCCCTGGTAAACAGTGTATGATCGCTGGATTACTCCTTTTAAGTCTAATATTTTTGTATTTGTATTTATTAAGGATCCCCATTAGCTACTGCCAAGGCAGCAGCTACTCTTCCTGGGTTCCAGCAACAATAAGGCAGTTATATACAAGTTAAAATATTACATTACATTACATGACTCCTTCAGGCCACTACTCTCCTACCACATATCTACAATACAAAATACATGTGTACGTGTGTGTAGGGTGCATGTCTTTACACTCACTTTACAGAATGTAAAATTGCAATGCTTGTCTTTCATAATTTGATCAGTTGTACTTGGATGTGTAGTGTCAGCAGAAAAATCATTAAAGTAATTGGCAATATCAGCGGATTTTGTGATGAATGAGCCATCTGATTCAATGAATGATTGAGCTGAGTTTGCCTTTTTGCCCAAAATGTCATTTAGGTGATCCAAAGCTTTTTACTATCATTCTTTATATCACTTATCTTTGTTTCATAGTATAGTTTCTTCTTCTTTTTATTCAGTTTAGTCACATGATTTCTCACTTCACAGGACGTTTGCCAATCGGTTGTGCAGCCAGACTTATTTGCCAGTATTGGGGGTAATGGAGTCTCTGAAGACTAGGGTTTTACATTTTTCAGAGCTAATGGTGGGAGGCTTCGGCGGCTCAGACCCTGTAACGTGGGGGGTGGGGGGTGGGGGGGGGGGGGGGGGGGGGGATCAGTCTGGCACCCAACTGTTTACTTTGTCTAACAGAAAAACAGGGTCAACGATTGTCATCATTCTTCAATTATAAACATAGCTTGAGAAATAACGTAATCTTGTTTGGAAGCTAATTCTATGCTACACAGATGTAGACTGACTGGCTCCAGATTGGATTAGATTCAGGTTGGCTACACCGTTACACTATGCAACCATGTTTTGCTGTGACGCTGGGTTGGTTTGAGTTTGTTGCTGCTATTTAGTACACTGTTGTAGTCAGACATGAGTTAGCTAGTTCCACCATAGCTGCATCCAATATTTGTTTGTGCCCTTGACATGGGTTGCAACTCGGAGGCTAATGTGACTGTTTTGTCTAAATTACACTAACTTAGAGTGGCATGGAAATATGATGACATTGCTAAAGTAGGGGAATAATTAGTTGGAAATAACTTTGCAATATTATGAGGTCTTCAAATTTACTTTAGAGAGAAACACGATAGCTATTTTTTACTTATATTCAGAAAAGAAGCAACATTAAAGCAACATCCACCAATACCCACAGCCCAAAAAACATAACCATCTTCACCTTTGGTTTTTGTGTAGCATAGCCTTCAGTGTACATTTTCAATAAGGTCTTTGAACTTCAATGCCTCAACAGACCCTCTGAAGTAAAAATGTAATGATAAGGTGTAACAAGTTTAGTTACATCTAAGCTTTTTATTATCTATCAGTCATCTAGAGGCTTTGAAGGCAGCGGGCGACTGAAACAGAAGACACCAGATGCCATCTTAGCCGCTGAGAGTAAGACATCCAAAGGGCATGGCCAGGCCGTCTCTTGCATTTTTTATGTACCCTCTGAAACAGTCCCTTGTAGTATGTGTGCAGTAGATTTGGTGTACATTACATGCAATTGTGATTATGCCATCCAGGGCAACCTATCCAAACCTATATCACTGGCAAAAAGTGTCAGAGAACAGTCAGTTAGATGTGAATAGATTACCACAAGATAAGGCAGATTTGTTTAATGCTGAAAAGGAGTATGCACATGATGGTTTAACAATTGTGGTACACAATAGTGGCCACGTGGGCATTGTAAACGAGAGCAATGAGTCATGGAGAGGTTTGTGTGTGTTTGATACTTGCACAAAAAATTTTTCGGAGAAATTCCCCCCAATGAGGAGACAGATACAGATGTGATTGTGACAAGATTCACTAATTCAGCAGAGGACCATATGTCAAAGTGGTGCATAAAAGACATGATAAGCGATTTGAGCAGTTGGTGTGATAGGGTTGATAGAATGCATAAATCCCCATACAACACTTCACACATGTAGATATGGGTTTGAATAGTAGACAGATGCAGCGATGCACATAACTGTAGTCCATGTTTTAGGCTTTAACTCATCTTATAACACTACACACATCATCATGGCAAAAACAAGGCTTGGTGTATATCTGTGTGTGTTCACCCGAGAGTTCACTCAACTGTTCTTTCACTTTTTCTCCTGCAATTTCCTACTTTCACCACTACAGGTGAAAAAACATGATTTATTTGGTATGGAGCATATGGTAAAATGCTTAATTATGCACGAGATTTTACTGTATATAGAATAAAGACTGCCCTGCATGTGTATTACCTACAGTGTGGACTATGATGTGTCATATTAGTGTTAGTGTGAGAATTCTGCCAGGGGGTGTGCCCATACTGTGGGAAGATCTCAATTGCAAACTCCTTGCGTCCTCTCTCCTCATCTCCTTCTCAAAACCCATTGGATGAGAAAGCCAGATGTCCCTCCCCTCTGACCTTCTCTTCCAGTGGGTTTTGAGAAGGAGATGAGGTGAGAGGACATGAGGAATATGCAGTTAAGGTCTTCCCATTGTCTACCTGCATATCACTAAAATGTGTCATCAATGGCGCCAATGTTACAGGGCTGGGCAGGCTAGTGCTAAATCGTTAATCAATTGCATTACAATCAATAAATCTGCAGCCTTTCAACATTAAGCTAGAATATTTTAATTAGATATATAGGCATAGGCTAGCAGTCTACCACACACAATATGAGAAGATTAACTTGGTCAAATGTTTTTCTTTATTTAAGAACAAAGAACAGAAGATTTAAGAAGGAAGACACACGTTAGCTACATTCTGAACCCATAATATAATGAAAAATAATACAATAAAAATTATGGGAACTTAAAGGGGCAATCTGCATTTCCTGAATCCATTTTTTGACTTTTATGGTATGTACCCATTGATTCTTGAAGAATATATCTTATAAATGCCACATGAGCTTAGTTAGTCAAATTCTAAGCTTGTTTTACTCCAATGTTTGTAAACAAAGTAAATGTAAACCAACACTGCATAGCCTCAAAACATGGTTAACCTCTTAAGGAGGTGACCTTTTTTTCAATTTTCGCCTAAAATGACATACCCAAATCTAACTGACTGTAGCTCAGGACCTGAAGCAAGGATATGCATATTCTTGATATCATTTGAAAGGAAACACTTTGAAGTTTGTGGAAATGTGAAATTAATGTAGGAGAATATAACACATTAGAACTGGTAAAAGATAATACAAACAAACAAACATGCGTTTTTTCTGTTTTCATCTTTGAAAAGCAAGGATTCTAGATGTAATGTTGATGTTGTCCACCAGATGGCAGCAGTGTGTGTGCAAAATTTCAGACTAATCCAGTGAAGAATTACAGCACTACAAAATATTTTGCATCAAGTCTGCCAGGAGTTTTACCAAATGTGCTGAATTGGTTTTCAAGTACATAACTATAGAGAACATACAAAAATGCTATGTTAATACAAAATTTAAGTTTGCACACTCCCAGGAATGTCATAAATGATGGATCATTAGCTTCCCTACAGAAAAGACACTAACCTTCACACATCTAGATGGCCGGGCGGGGTGGGTGTGGAGTCAGAGGTCAAACTGTAGAACCCAGTTCTTACATTTGAATATAAAAATTTATTTTTCAAACAAAACTACACTACATTTTATCTCTGGGACCCTCATGAAGACAAATCAGAGCAAGATTACTGAATGTACACTACTGTTCAAAAGTTTGGGGTCACTTAGAAATGTCCTTGTTTTCCATGAAAACATACATGAAATGAGTTTGAATAGGAAATATAGCAAAATGCATAGGAAATGTAGTCACTGACAAGGTTAGAAATAATGATTTTTAATTGAAATAATAATTGTGTCCTTCAAACTTTGCTTTCGTCAAAGAATCCTCAATTTGCAGCAATTACAGCCTTGCAGCCTTTAGCATTGTAGTTGTCAATTTGTTGAGGTAATCTGAAGAGATTTCAACCCATGCTTCCTGAAGCACCTCCCACAAGTTGGATTGGCTTGATAGGCACTTCTTACGTACCATACGGTCAAGCGGCTCCCACAACAGCTCAATATGGTTGAGATCCGGTGACTGTGCTGGCCACTCCATTATAGACAGAATACCAGCTGACTGCTTCTTCCCTAAATAGTTATTGCATAGTTTGGAGCTGTGCTTTGGGTCATTGTCCTGTTGTTGGAGGAAATTGGCTCCAATCAAGCGCCGTCCACAGGGTATGGCATGGCGTTGCAAAATGGAGTGAGAGCCTTCCTTCTTCAAGATCCCTTTTACCCTGTACAAATCTCCCACTTGAACACCTCCAAAGCACCCCCAGACCATCACATTGCCTCCACCATGCCTGACAGATGGCATCAAGCACTCCTCCAGCATCTTTTCATTTGGTCTGCGTCTAACAAATGTTATTCTTTGTGATCCGAACACCTCAAACTTCGATTTGTCTGTCCATAACACTTTTTTTTCCAATCTTCCTCTGTCCAGTGTCTGTGTTCTTTTGCCCATCTTAATATTTTATTTTTATATGCCAGTCTGAGATATGGCTTTTTCTTTGCAACTCTGCCTAGAAGGTCAGCATCCCGGAGTCGCCTCTTCACTGTTGACGTTGAGACTGGTGTTTTGCGGGTACTATTTAATGAAGCTGCCAGTTGAGGACCTGTGAGGCACCTGTTTCTCAAACTAGACCCTAATGTATTTGTCCTCTTGCTCAGTTGTGCACCGGGGCCTCCCACTCCTCTTTCTATTCTGGTTAGAGACAGTTTGCGCTGTTCTGTGAAGGGAGTAGTACACAGCGTTGTACGAGATCTTCAGTTTCTTGACAATTTCCCGCATGGAATAGCCTTCATTTCTCAGAACAATTATAGACTGACGAGTTTCAGAAGAAAGTTCTTTTTTTCTGGCCATTTTGAGCCTGTAATCGAACCCACAATTGCTGATGCTCCAGATACTCAACTAGTCTCAAAAAGGCCAGTTTTATTGTTTCTTTAAACAGCACAACAGTTTTCAGCTGTGCTAACATACAGTTGAAGTTGGAAGTTTACATACACCTTAGCCAAATACATTTAAACTCAGTTTTTCACAATTCCTGACATTTAATCCTAGTAAAAATTCCATGTCTTAGGTCAGTTAGGATCACCACTTTATTTTCAGAATGTGAAATGTCAGAATAATAGAAGAGAGAATGATTTAATTCAGCTTTTATTTCTTTCATCACATTCCCAATGGGTCATAAGTTTACATACACTCAATTAGTATTTGGTAGCATTGCCTTTAAATTGTTTAACTTGGGTCAAACATTTTGGGTACCCTTCCAAAAGCTTCCCACAATAAGTTGGGTGAATTTTGGCTCCTGAAAGGGCTGGTGTAACTGAGTCAGGTTTGTAGGCCTCCTTGCTCGCACACGCTTTTTCAGTTCTGCCCACACATTTTCTATAGGATTGAGGTCAGGGCTTTGTGATGGCCACTCCAATACCTTGACTTTGTTGTCCTTAAGCCATTTTGCCACAACTTTGGAAGTATGCTTGGGGTCATTGTCCATTTGGAAGACCCATTTGCGACCAAGCTTTAACTTCCTGACTGATGTCTTGAGATGTTGCTTTAATATATCCACATAATTTTCCTTCCTCATGATGCCATCTATTTTGTGAAGTGCACCAGTCCCTCCTGCAGCAAAGCTCCCCCACAGCATGATGCTGCCACCCCCGTGCTTCATGGTTGGGATGGTTCTTCGGCTTGCAAGAGACCCCCTTTTTCCTCCAAACATAACGATGGCCGTTATATCCAAACAGTTCTATTTTTGTTTCATTTGACAAGAGGACATTTCTTCAAAAAGTACGATCTTCGTCCCCATGTGCAGTTGCAAACCATAGTCTGGCTTTGTTTATGGTGGTTTTGGAGCAGTGGCATCTTCCTTGCTGAGTGGCCTTTCAGGTTATGTCGATATAGGACTCGTTTTACTGTGGATATAGATACTTTTGTACCTGTTTCCTCCAGCATCTTCACAAGGTCCTTTGCTGTTGTTCTGGGATTGATTTGCACTTTTCGCACCAAAGTACGTTAATATCTAGGAGACAGAACGCGCCTCCTTCCTGAGCGGTATGACGGCTGCGTGGTCCCATAGTGTTTATACTTGCATACTATTGTTTGTACAGATGAAGGTGGTACCTTTCAGCATTTGGAAATTGCTCCCAAGGATGAACCAGATCTACAATTTTGTTTTCTGAGGTCTTGGCTGATTTATTTAGATGTTCCCATGATGTCAAGCAAATAGGCACTGAGTTTGAAGGTAGGCCTTGAAATACATCCACAGGTACACCTCCAATTGACTGAAATTATGTCAATTAGCCTATCAGAAGCTTCTAAAGCCATGACATCATTTTCTGGAATTTTCCAAGCTGTTTAAAGGCACAGTCAACTTAGTGTATGTAAACTTCTGACCCACTGGAATTGTGATACAGTGAATTATAAGTGAAATAATGTCTGTAAACAATTTTTGGAAAGATTACTTGTGTCATGCACAAAGCAGATGTCCTAACCGACTTGCCAAAACTATAGTTTGTTAACAAGAAATTTGTAGAGTGGTTGAAAAACAAGTTTTAATGACTCCAACCGAAGTGTATGTAAACTTCCGACTTCAACTGTTTGTTTATGTAGTTTGTCCAAAATAGTTGAAGGGTCACCTCCAGAGACAGAGCTTGAAAAGTAGCTTAATTTACCCCCCCGTCACCTCCAGGTCTCCCTGTCAGGCCCTCAGTGTGTGGTACTGAGTAACGACACAACAGGGGGTGAGGAATGGGGGAGACAGGTTGAGGGCAGAGTGCCAATAATCACAGCTCACCCCCGGGAACCACACCACACCACTCAGCGTTTAACACTCAGCAGCACCCAGCTGTGTCTTTCAGCTGACCTCGGATCAGCCAGGTCCTGTCTGAATGTAGACAGCCTTGTATTATTAATACACCTCCACCATCTGGTCCTATCAGAGCAAGGTGCCATCTCACCATCCCTGCTTTACCTACAGTTCCAGTCAAAAGTTTGGACACACCTACTCATTCAAGGGTTTTTCTTTCTTTTTACTATTTTCTACATTGTAGAATAATAGTGAAGACATCAAAACTATGAAATAACACATATGGAATCATGTAGTATCCAAAAAGTTTTAAACAAATCAAAATACATTTTAGATTTGAGATTCTTCAAAGTAGCCACCCTTTGCCTTGATGACAGCTTTGCACACTCTTTGAATTCTCTAAACCAGCTTCACCTGGAATGCTTTTCCAACAGTCTTGAAGGAGTTCCCACATGTGCTGAGCACTTGTTGGCTGCTTTTCCTTCACTCTGCGGTCCAACTCATCCCAAACCATCTCAATTGGGTTGAGGTCGGGAGATTGTGGATGCCAGGTCATCTGATGCAGCACTCCATCACTCTCCTTCTTGGTCAAATAGCCTTTACACAGCCTGGAGGTGCGTTTTGGGTCATTGTCCTGTTGGAAAACATATTTCAGTCCCTCTAAGCGCAAACCAGATGGGATGGTGTATCTCTGCAGAACGCTGTGGTAGCCATGCTGGTTAAGTGTGCCTTTAATTCTAAATAAATCACAGACAGTGTCACCAGCAAAGCACCCCCACACCATCACACCTCCTCCTCCATGCTTCACGGCGGGAACCACACATGCGGAGATCATCCGTTCACCTACTCTGCATCTCACAAAGACATGAGGGTTGGAACCACAAATCTCACATTTGTACTCCAGACCAAAGGACATATTTCCACCGGTCTAATGTCAAATGTGCGTGTTTCTTGGCCCAAGCAAGTCTCTTCTTCTTATTGGTGTCCTTTAGTAGTGGTTTCTTTGCAGCAATTCGACCATGAAGGCCTGATTGACACAGTCTCCTCTGAACAGTTGATGTTGAGATGTGTCTGTTTCTTGACCTCTTTGAAGCATTTATTTGGGCTGCAATCTGAGGTGCAGTTAACTCTAATGAATTTATCCTCTGCAGCAGAGGTAACTGTGGTGGTCCTCATGAGAGCCAGTTTCATCATAGCGCTTGATGGTTTTTGCGACTGTACTTGAAGAAACTTTCAAAGTTCTTGAAATTTTCCGGATTGACTGAACTTCATGTCTTAAAGTAATGATGGACTGTCGTTTTTCTTTGCTTATTTGAGCTGTTCTTGCCATAGTATGGACTTGGTCTTTTATCAAATAGGGCTATCTTCTGTATACCACCCCTACCTTGTCACAACACAACTGATTGGCTCAAACACATTAAGAAGGAAAGACATTCCACAAATTAACTTTTATCAAGGCACACCTGTTAATTGAAATGCATTCCAAGTGACTACCTCATGAAGTTGTTTGAGAGAATGACAAAAGTGTGCAAAGCTGTCATCAAGGCATTTTGATTTGTTTAACACTTTTTTGGTTACTACATGATTCCATATGTGTTATGTCATGGTTTTGATGTCTTCACTATTATTCTACAATGTAGAAAATAATACAAATAAAGAAAAACCATGAAATGAGTAGGTTTGTCCAAATTTTTGACTGGTACTGTATGTATGAGGCAGACGCTGAGGTTTCTTATCTGAGCGGTGCTGAGAGCAGGCACTTAAATATAGTAGTTCGTCTGATGCATGCATTAACACAACAGATGGCGTGTAATATGGACCCAATTCAACTTGACTAAAATGACTGTCTTATGACATGAAACTATGGCCAAAACGTTTATTTTATACACATGTGTAAAGAATGTTGGATTAATCTTGGGTGGGTTTATGTATGTGCTTTTCACAAGAAAGAATGTCCATATTTTGATATAGTGTATTTTAGTAAGCGTGTGCCATGTTTAAAATCCACACAAGAGGATCACATCAACCTTTCACCACTTGAGGGCACTAGTCCCCTTAGTCAAGTACACAAGCCAGCGTTCCACTGTCGCGCTCTTTCCCCTCAGTCAAAGGTACCATTCTACAACGTATGTATTATATTAATTTAACCTTTATTTTATCAGGCAGTCATATTGAGACCCAGGTCTCTTTAACAAATTAGCCCTGCATGCAAAAATACACATATTAAATATTAAATGCAATCAATAAATAATAATACATTCAAAAAGTTTCCCGAACAGTTTCCCCATCCCATCAAGACATCAGAAGTCAATTACAAAAAACACGTACACTCCAATGTGAACAGGTCTCCCATCAATGCCCGAAGTGACCAAGAGGCACTATCTCAGAGTATCCTGAAATTCATTCCATGTACTAAACCAAAATATAAATGCAACATGCAACAATTTTAAGAGGTATAATATTATATTATATTATAATTTTAAAGATTTTGCTAAGTTACAGTTCAAATAAGGAAATCCGTCAATTGAAAAAAAAAATTAGGCCCTAATCTATGGATTTCACATCACTGAGCAGGGGTGCAGCCATGAGTGGGCCTGGGAGGGCATAAGCCCACCCACTGGGGAGCCAGGCCCAGACAATCAGAATGAGGTTTTCCCCACAAAAGGGCTTTATTTCAGACAGAAATACGCCTCAGTTGCATCAGCTGTCCGGGTGGCTGGTCTCAGGCGATCCCGCAGGTGAAGAAGCCGGATGTGGAGGTCCTGGGCTGGCGTGGTTACACATGGTCTGCGGTTGTGAGGCCGGTTGGACTTACTGCCAAATTCTCTAAAACGACATTGGGGCGCCATATGGTAGAGAAATTAACATTCAATTATCTGGCAACAGCTCTGGTGGACATTCCTGCAGTCAGCATGCCAATTGCACGCGCCCTCAAAACTTGAGACATCTGTGGTATTGTGTTGTGTGACAAAATTGCACATTTTGGAGTGGCCTTTCATTGTCCCCAGCACGAGGTGCACCTGTGTAATGATCATGCTGTTTAATCAGCTTCTTGATATGCCACACCTGTCAGGTGGATGGATTATCTTGGCAAAGGAGAAATGCTCACTAACAGGGATGTAAACAAATTTGTGCACAAAATCTGAGAGAAATATGTTTCTTGTGCGTATGGAACGTTTCTGGGATCTTTTATTTCAGCTCATGAAACATGGGACCAACACTTTACATGTTGCGTTTTATATTTTTGTTCAGTATATGTGGCGCATAACAACTAAAGGCTGTTTTACCTAGATCAGTAGCGACAAAAGGAATTTCAAGAATTAGCCATTCCTGGGAGCCAGTGAAGTATTTCGTACATGGTTGTTTATACAGGAGTGCTTTGTAAATTAACAGAAGGCAATGCTGTGTTCTCCGCGTTACCAGTGATGACAAGCCCACTTTCTGATACAGATCAATGCGTGCGAAAACGGTCACCTGTAATAAAGTGGAGCGCGCTCTGATAAACTACATCCAGTAAGTTTTAAAGTAGTGGCAGCTGCTTTCATATATATTATTTCACATAGTGCCCTCCAGTCTCTAACACTAGCCACCTCAACGTTTTTTCCAGTACATTCTCATTTTATTTAAGTCCCTATTTATCCTGCCATTGCCCCTTCTTTAATTATTCATTTATTTCACCTTTATTTTATCAGGGAGTCATTCTGAGACCAAGGTCTCTTTTACAGATTAGCCCTGAATTACATACTGTAAATTACAGAAAATACACACATCAAAATAGAAATACAGAATGCAAGCAGAACGAAAAACACTTCATAAAAAACAAACACATTCATCACTAATAAGGTTATCTCAAATTCACAGTCATTTTACATTTACATTTTAGTCATTTAGCAGATGCTCTTATCCAGAGTGATTTACAGGAGCAATTAGGGTTAAGTGCCTTGCTCAAGGGCACATCAACAGATTGTTCACCTTGTCGGCTTCAAATCAGCAACCTTTCGGTTACTGGCACAACACTCTTAACCACTAGGCTCCCCATGCAACCATTGACTCTATACTGTTCAGAGCCATCTCCCACCTTTCTTTTTGCTCAATCTTAGGACCCCTAGTTACCCCTCCCCCGCACTCTCCTGCCCCTAGCCAGTCTCTCCTCTGCCCCGATCTAGGGTATGCTGGCTGGTGTGCTTGCATTGGCAGCCCACCTGAGCGTGAAGCAGGTGATGTCACATGCCTGGCCCTCTGCCCTCTGGGTGACACTTAATTATTTCCTCCCTCTCTCCCAAAACCATACCCATGGAATTACAATTAATTCTAGTCCTCACGGTTTGTTTTTCTTCAATGTGCACAGTTTGCAGCGGCAGCTTTAATATAAGCAGTGAGCGCATTGGGTTCTTTACCAAATGTATTGGTTCTTGGTTTGGTGAACCACGCTTGCGTGATGAATAATCTGAGACCTGAGGACTTGCTTTATAATAATAATAATAATAATAATAATAATAATAATAATAATAATAATAATAATATGCCATTTAGCAGACGCTTTTATCCAAAGCGACTTACAGTCATGTGTGCATACATTTTTACGTATGGGTGGTCCCGGGGATCGAACCCACTACCCTGGCGTTACAAGCGCCATGCTCTACCAATTGAGCTACAGAGGACCAAAACTCCCAAGATTATACGTACAGTGAGGGAAAAAAGTATTTGATCCCCTGCTGATTTTGTACGTTTACACACTGACAAAGAAATGATCAGTCTATAATTTTAATGGTAGGTTTATTTGAACAGTGAGAGACAGAATAACAACAACAAAAAAATCCTGAAAAACGCATGTCAAAAATGTTATAAATTGATTAGCATTTTAATGAGGGAAATAAGTATTTGACCCCATCTCAATCAGAAAGATTTCTGGCTCCCAGGTGTCTTTTATACAGGTAACAAGCTGAGATTAGGAGCACCTAATCTCAGCTTGTTACCTGTATAAAAGACACCTGTCCACAGAAGCAATCAATCAATCAGATTCCAAACTCTCCACCATGGCCAAGGCCAAAGTGCTCTCCAAGGATTTCAGGGACAAGATTGTAGACCTACACAAGGCTGGAATGGGCTACACGACCATCGCCAAGCAGCTTGGTGAGAAGGTGACAACAGTTAGTGCGATTATTCGCAAATGGAAAAACACAAAAGAACTGTCAACCTCCCTCGGCCTGGGGCTCCATGCAAGATCTCACCTCGTGGAGTTGCAATGATTATGAGAACGGTGAGGAATCAGCCCAGAACTACACAGGAGGATCTTGCCAATTATCTCATGGCAGCTAGGACCATAGTCACCAAGAAAACAATTGGTAACACACTACGCCGTGAAGGACTGAAATCCTGCAGCGCCCCCGCAAGGTCCCCCTGCTCAAGAAAGCACATATACATGCCCGTCTGAAGTTTGCCAATGAACATCGGAATGATTCAGAGGAGAACTGGGTGAAAGTGTTGTAGTCAGATGAGACCAAAATGAAGCTCTTTGGCATCAACTCCACTCGCCGTGTTTGGAGGAGGAGGAATGCTGCCTATGACCCCAAGAACACCATCCCCACCGTCAAACATGGAGGTGGAAACATTATGCTTTGGGGGTGTTTTTCTGCTAAGGGGACAGGACAACTTCACCGCATCAAAGGGACGATGGACGGGGCCATGTACCGTCAAATCTTGGGTGAGAACCTCCTTCCCTCAGCCAGGGCATTGAAAATGGGTCGTGGATGGGTATTCCAGCATGACAATGACCCAAAACACATGGCCAAGGCAACAAAGGAGTGGCTCAAGAAGAAGCACATTAAGGTCCTGGAGTGGCCTAGCCAGTCTCCAGACCTTAATCCCATAGCAAATCTGTGGAGTGAGCTGAAGGTTCGAGTTGCCAAACGTCAGCCTTGAAACCTTAATGATTTGGAAAAGATCTGCAAAGAGGAGTGGGACAAAATCCCTCCTGAGATGTGTGTAAACCTGGTCAACTACAAGAAACGTCTGACCTCTGTGATTGCCAACAAGGGTTTTGCCACTAAGCCATGTTTTGCAGAGGGGTCAAATACTTATTTCCCTCATTAAAATGCTAATCAATTTATAACATTTTTGACATGCGTTTTTCTGGATTTTTTTGTTGTTATTCTGTCTCTCACTGTTAAAATAAACTTAACATTAAAATTATAGATAGATCATTTCTTTGTCAGTGGGCAAACGTACAAAATCAGCAGGGGATCAAATACTTTTTTCCCTCACTGTAGGCTTTAGCTCAGTGGGCTAACACAAAGTTTTGTTGCGTGTAGGAGACCCAGGTCTGAACCCAGTTGATTACACTTGTATTCATACACTGGTCCATAACTTTCTAAACAGAGGTTTCCCAGACACAGATTAAGCCTAGTCCTGGACTAAAAAGCACATACAATGGAAATATTGAAATATATATTTTTAATCTATGACTAGACTTAATCTCTGGGAAACTGCCCCTTCGTGTAATGGCTAAGGGTTTGAGCTGACAGTCACAGGGAGCCAGCTTTGAGTCCCAGTAGGGGATTTTGTCGGTAAAACTTTTACATTTTTCCTGTTCATTAAATTTTTTAGGAAAGGTGAATAGTGGCATCCGTTAAATACTTCATTACATTTGTATGGCCCAAGGATAAAATATTGTATTGTTTTGAAACTTCACAAGATGGTGCTAACATCAGTGCAGTACGCTACATACTGTATCAGGGCAGTGAAAGTGAGTCATTGGTAGTCCTAGTATAGCAGTTCTCTGTGTGTACACCTCTGCTTGCTGACATGTAGACACAGGAGTATCAGAGGCTAAATATATAACTTCAGCTGCTGAGGATTAAGGCAGGCGAGGGAAGGCATAAAACACTTTCAGTGAGTACTGAGGAATCTAGAGATCAGAGGCATGATAGTGTTTCATTATACATTTTTCCTACAACACCAACACAATAAATCTTCAGCTTTATTGCTTTATGACAGAGGGAGTTTATGTTTGTGTGTGTGTGTGTGTGTGTTCGAGAGAGGAAGATGGAGAGACAACTCAAACACTTCAAGCAGCAAAGTGACAGACACAGGTGGAATTTAAAAGTTAACACACAGCACACACAGTTGCACCTCTTGACGGCCAGCTTTCACGAGGTGAGTGTTAAAAAGTGATGGCTGTTAACCATTTTAAATAGCATGAAGTTGGGGGGGACGGTGACTTTATCACCCACCTACACTTCACCAGAAAGAATTACACAGCACAAGTCGCATTCGCAAGAAAATACCTGCCACTCTGACCAGCTGTTTGTCCAAGCTCTACAGCCATCCATCGTGTCTGACTGTCATTAACTATAGCTGCAGTGAAAAGTTGTTAATAATGTAAACCTTCTGTGTTTTCTGAAATAATAGCTTCAGGTCAACGTATGACTACACCACGCATGCCGTAACCATGTTTTATTAGCGGTGACGTTCGTGTTCAAATACAGTTACGTAAATATTGATGGGTGCTGGGAACACAGCAAGACTAGCATGATTTCGCTGTATATATTGAAATAGTTTATTAGCAAAGGACTTCATTTAGTGTTATTGAATTCCAAACTTTTATCATTTTAAAGGCGCTAAGGGTTGAGCAAGGTGCAATCAGATAGAACAATGCAAAATCTGCACACAATGCACACTTTTTTTATTCACAATTATTGTGTGTGCTATGAATATGTGTGTGCATATTCCCCAAAGGTTTCTTTGCTCTTTCCCATCACCAAATACATTAATCCCAAATCAACTAATAGCATTACTAGCAGTTTACGACACTCTGTGGTCACTTCAAACAAAACAATTTAGATTGTCTTTCTGTTACACTTAACTCAGGGTACCGAAACTGCTTTAAGGGTAAATTGACCTGGTTTGTTTTCTGTCTCATTCACTCACCTATTCTGTCGAAGTCACAGAGCCTGGGAACCTAAATGGGCTGTTGACAAGTGTGTTGATGCAATGGAAGCACTTAGGGCTATTCTCACTAACTCTACAACTAACCCTTATTATATGATACCTGAGACTGACCCTTTCAAACCAGCTCGAGTTGGTATTTGAGGAACTCATTCTTTCGGTGATTAGGCCTATATCATTTGACATATGCTAGAACACAAAAATGCTGTCGGCCATAGGGTATGTATAACAGGAGTCAGGGCTCCAAGATGTTCTTATTTAGTCTTGAGCTGTGATTCAGTTGTGTGTTAAAAATCATGGCTGTGATTCTCAGTGTCATGACATTTCAACAAGTCATAACACAATACCATATTTGTTGTCTACCACCAATATAAACTTCCGACTTGACTGTTTTTAGTGTAACTGTTAGCTCCTTTAATATATTTAGCAGGAAAATGATCTAAAACACACTACATACGGATATAATTGTTTTAACATTTTTTATTTAAGCTTTATTTTAACAGGGAAGACATATTGAAACCTAGGTCTCTTTTACAAATGTGCCATGTATAAAATATATATATATACACACACATTATATGTATATATATATATATATATATATATATATATATATATATACAGTCATGGCCAAAATTGTTGGCACCCCTGAAATTTTTCCAGAAAATGAAGTATTTCTCACAGAAAAGTATTGAAATTACACATGTTTTGCTATGCACATGTTTATTTCCTTTGTGTGTATTGGAATAACACAAAAAAAACAGGAAAAAAGCAAATTTGACATAATTTCACACAAAACTCAAAAAATGGGCCGGACAAAATGATTGGCACCCTTAACTTAATATTTAGTTGCACACCCTTTGGAAAAAATAACTGAAATCAGTCGCTTCCTATAACCATCAATAAGCTTCTTACACCTCTCACCCGGAATTTTGGACCACTCTTCTTTTGCAAACTGCTCCAGGTCTCTCATATTGGATGGGTGCCTTTTCCCAACAGCAATTTTAAGATCTCTCCACAGGTGTTCAATGGGATTAAGATCTGGACTCATTGCTGGCCACTTCAGAACTCTCCAGCGCTTTGTTGCCATCCATTTCTGGGTGCTTTTTGAAGTATGTTTGGGGTCATTGTCCTGCTGGAAGACCCATGATCTCGGACGCAAACCCAGCTTTCTGACACTGGGCCCTACATTGCGACCCAAAATCCTTTGGTAATCCTCAGATTTCATGATGCCTTGCACACAGTCAAGGCACCCAGTGCCAGAGGCAGCAAAACAACCCCAAAACATCTTTGAACCTCCACCATATTTGACTGTAGGTACTGTGTTCTTTTCTTTGAAGGCTTCATTACATTTTCGGTAAACAGTAGAACGATGTGCTTTACCAAAAAGCTCTATCTTGGTCTCATCTGTCCATAAGACGTTCTCCCAGAAGGAATTTGGCTTACTCATGTACATTTTGGCAAACTGTAGTCTTGCTTTTTTATGTCTCTGTGTCAGCAGTGGGGTCCTCCTGGGTCTCCTGCCATAGCGTTTCATTTCATTCAAATTTCGACGTATAGTTCGCGCTGACACTGATGCACCCTGAGCCTGCAGGACAGCTTGAATTTCTTTGGAACTTGTTTGGGGCTGCTTATCCACCATCCGGACTATCCTGCGTTGCAACCTTTCATCAATTTTTCTCTTCCGTCCACGTCCAGGGAGATTAGCTACAGTGCCATGGGTTGCAAACTTCTTGATCATGTTGCGCACTGTGGACAAAGGAACATCTAGATCTCTGGAGATGGACTTGTAACCTTGAGATTGTTGATATTTTTCCACAATTTTGGTTCTCAAGTCCTCAGACAGTTCTCTTTTCCTCTTTCTGTTCTCCATGCTTAGTGTGGCACACACAGAAACACAATGCAAAGACTGAGTCAACTTCTCTCCTTTTTATCTGCTTTCAGGTGTGATTTTTAGATTGCCCACACCTGTTACTTGCCCCAGGTGAGTTTAAAGGAGCATCACATGCTTGGAACAAACTTATTTATCCACAATTTTGAAAGGGTGCCAATAACTTTGTCCGGCCCATTTTTTTAGTTTTGTGTGAAATTATGTCAAATTTGCTTTTTTCCTGTTTTTTTTTGTGTTATTCCAATACACACAAAGGAAATAAACATGTGCATAGCAAAACATGTGTAATTTCAATACTTTTCTGTGAGAAATACTTCATTTTCTGGAAAAATTTCAGGGGTGCCAACAATTTTGGCCATGACTGTATATATATATATATATATATATATATATATATATACACACACAGTGGGGAGAACAAGTATTTGATACACTGCCGATTTTGCAGGTTTTCCTACTTACAAAGCATGTAGAGGTCTGGAATTTTTATCATAGGTACACTTCAACTGTGTCATAGGCACACTTCAACTGTGAGAGACGGAATCTAAAACAAAAATCCAGAAAATCACATTGTATGATATTTAAGAAATTAATGTGTATTTTATTGCATGACATAAGTATTTGATACATCAGAAAAGCAGAACTTAATATTTGGTACAGAAACCTTTGTTTGTGTGAAAGATTTTCTATTGGGTTCAGGTCTGGAGACTGGCTAGGCCACTCCAGGACCTTGAGATGCTTCTTACGGAGACACTCCTTAGTTTCCCTGGCTGTGTGTTTTGGGTGCTCTTACTGAGGGAAGGAGGTTGTTGGCCAAGATCTCGCGATACATGGCCCCATCCATCCTCCCCTCAATACGGTGCAGTTGTCCTGTCCCCTATGCAGAAAAGCATCCCCAAAGAATGATGTTTCCACCTCCATGTTTCAAGGTTGGGATGGTGTTCTTGGGGTTGTACTCATCCTTCTTCTTCCTCCAAACACGGTGAGTGGAGTTTAGACCAAAAAGCTCTATTTTTGTCTCATCAGACCACATGACCTTCTCCCATTCCTCCTCTGGATCATCCAGATGGTCATTGGCAAACTTCAGACGGGCCTGGACATGCGCTGGCTTGAGCAGGGGAACCTTGCGTGCGCTGCAGGATTTTAATCCATGACGGCGTAGTGTGTTACTAATGGTTTTCTTTGAGACTGTGGTCCCAGCTCTCTTCAGGTCATTGACCAGGTCCTGCCATGTAGTTCTGGGCTGATCCCTCACCTTCCTCATGATAACCAGGTGGCGAATCGCATCTCTGCATGTCTGGCAGACATATCAGTATGGATGACCGATCACCACCTCAAGCTGAACCTTGGCAAGACGGAGCTGCTCTTCCTCCTGGGGAAGGACTGCCTGTTCCATGATCTCTCCATCACGGTTGACAACTCCGTTGTGTCCTCCTCCCAGAGTGCGAAGAGCCTTGGCGTGACCCTGGACAACACCCTGTCGTTCTCCGCTAACATCAAGGCGGTGACCCAATCCTGTAGGTTCATGCTCTACAACATTCGAAGAGTACGACCCTGCCTTACACAGGAAGCGGCACAGGTCCTAATCCAGGCATTGTCATCTCCCGTCTGGATTACTGTTAGCTGGGCTCCCTGCCTGTGCCATTAAACCCCTACAACTCATCCAGAATGCCACAGCCTGTCTGGTGTTCAACCTTCCCAAGTTCTCTCACGTCACCCCGCTCCTCCGCACACTCCACTGGCTTCCAGTTGAAGCTCGCATCTGCTACAAGATCATGGTGCTTGCCTACGGAGCTGTGAGGGGAACGGCACCTCCGTACCTTCAGGCTCTGATCAGTCCCTACACCCAAACGAGGGCACTGCGTTCATCCACCTCTGGCCTGCTGGCTCCCCTACCTCTGCGGAAGCATAGTTCCCGCTCAGCCCAGTCAAAACTGTTTGCTGCCCTGGCACCCCAATGGTGGAACAAGCTCCCTCACGACGCCAGGACAGCGGAGTCACTCACCACCTTCCGGAGACATTTGAAACCCCACCTCTTTAAGGAATACCTGGGATAGGATAAAGTAATCCTTCTACCCCCCCCCCCCTTACTCCAACCCCCCCCCCCCCCCAAAAAAAAAATAATAATAAAAAAAATAATAATAAAAAAAAAATACAGAAAACGTTTGACCTGTGGCAATGCCAACAAAGGGTATATAACAAAGTATTGAGAAACTTTTGTTATTGACCAAATACTTATTTTCCACCATAATTTGCAAATAAATTCATTAAAAATCCTACAGTGTGATTTTCTGGATTTTTCTCATTTTGTCTGTCATAGTTGATGTGTACCTATGATGAAAATTACAGGCCTCTCTCATATTTTTAAGTGGGAGAACTTGCACAATTGGTGGCTGACTAAATACTTTTTTTCCCCACTGTATATTTCCATTCTCAGAGCATTAATAAAACCTCCCAGGAAAACTTTCAAGGAACTAGAGTAAAACGTTATCAGAACCTCCCTGCAACCTAAAAATAAACATTCCTAGAAAAGGCAAAATCTTCACTTCTGTTCTCAGAACGTTTAAAAAAAAAATGTTCCATTTAACCAGTCATAACACTTATGGCTTTGTTCCCACAACCAATGTGAAACCAAAAACATACATTCCCACAACTTCCAAGGAGCCAAATGTGCTAGCTGGGAAAGGATAGTTTGGGCAAACCTGACAGAGCTCAAACAATAGGAGCCTCCGTTCTTTTGTTGACCTCATGCACACTCGCACACAGCAGTGGAAAAAGTACTCAATTGTCATACTTGAGTAAAAGTAAATGCCATACATCAAATTCCTTATATTAAGCAAACCAGACGGCACAATTTTCTTGTTTTCTAATTTATGGACACTCCAACACTCAGGCATAATTTACAAATGCAGTATTTGTGATTAGTGAGTCCGCCAGATCAGAGGCTGATGGATGATAACATATTATATTGATAGGTGCATGAATTGAACCATATTGCTGTCCTGCCTGAGCATTCGAAATGTAACAAGTACTTTTGGGTGTCAGGGAAAATATATGGGAGTAAAAAGTACATATTGTCTTTAGGAATGGAGTGCAGTAAAAGTAAAAGTAAAAGTTGTCTACAGGGAGGCTGGCCCAGGGTGACTCCTATGCTTCCCACTGTTGTGTCATGTTGGCTGGATGTCCTTTGGGTGGTGGACCATTCATACACATGGGAAACTATACTAAAAATAATACTATACTAAAATAGTTGAGCGTGAGAAACCCAGCAGCGTTGCAGTTCTTGACACAAACCGGTGCGCCTGGCACCTACTTCCATACCCCGTTCAAAGGCACTTAAATATTTTGTCTTGCACATTCACCCTCTGAATGGCACTCATACGCAATCCATGTTTCAATGCTTGAAAATCCTTCTTTAACCTTTCTCCTCCCCTTCATCTACACTGATTGAAGTGGACTTAACAGGTGACATCAATAAGGGATCATAGCTTTCACCTGGATTCACCTGGTCAGTCTATTTCATGAAAAGAGCAAGTGTTCCTAATGTTTTGTACACTCAGTGTATATGTTATGGAGGTGTGATAGCGTGCTGTGTTTGTGTTACTCTGTATGTTTTATGGCAGTATACATGTCTGAGTTTGAGTGTATGTCTTACTGTGTCTGTTATGTTTGATATAGAGGTGTGTGTGTGTGTTTCCAGAGAGAGTCTGGCGGAGGGTTTATTGAAAATGTGAGGTCCACTAACTCACTGAAATATTTTGGGTAGCTCATCCGGCCCATCACACACATTCCTGACTGAAAGGCTCACAAAGGAGCATTGTGCCTTAAAGCTGGATCTGAGTCATATCCTCACAAAAAGTAACCCACACACACACAATTGGCCTGAAGCCATACATTGTGTAGCTTAATTGGATGACAGGTTTAATACCAGCTGTAAATGCTTCTAGACTGTATATCCAGAGAGGGGGTGCAGAGATAAATGACTGACTCTCACAATGGACAGGTGTGCACCTCAAAATGATGAGATGAGATGAGAGAGAAGGTGAGAAAGAAGGGTGCTATGGCAGTTCTCCACTGTTATGTGACGCTACCTGTGGCTATATGGGGCAGGTGTGTGTGCGCACACACATCAAAGTGTACACATCCGTGTGTTTGTGCGCGCGTGTCACACTCCACCATCTCTTAAGCTAGGCACACCTGTCAACTCTTCACACAGCCACTACATCTTTGAATGTCTTCAAAAGCATTGAGAACACGGGCTACCTACATTTGGTCAGGTATCTAATCATTGTTCTAATTTTATAGAGATTATTAGAAAGTTCCTGTGTGTGGACTGACAAGAATAAGCTCTTTTAAAATGGATCTGTTATCTTTTATTTCTATGACCAACAGAAAAGTGGTTCAGAGTGATCTCAAGACATTTCCTGAAGGCGAACCATAAAACCTAGAAAACTTTCCCCTGCTGCCACTGAGACAATATGTGTTGAATCCTAATTTGAGATAATGTGTGAATGAATTTTGACATCAATGCATAATTGACGCAAGATACAGTGAGTGAAGTGAGTGAATCTCAAGTTAGGATTCCTCCACATAAGTCTTTATGCCTTCAGATGTCGTACCATTGAGAATCAATGTGTTATAGAGTCAAGGCATAATGCTGTGGCATCCTTATCCTGGTTGGCAATCGTCAAGGACACACGAGACAAACTGAAATGTATATTTTTATTGGACAAGTTCACGTTTTACATTGACTGAACACGACACATCTAAAGTATTTTTGAAGAATAGACTGCAGAACACTGTGACTCAGGGACTCAAATCCTGCAGTGCCAGACGTGTCCCCCTGCTTAAGCCAGTACATGTCCAGGCCCGTCTGAAGTTTGCTAGAGTGCATTTGGATGATCCAGAAGAGGATTGGGAGAATGTCATATGGTCAGATGAAACCAAAATATAACTTTTTGGTAAAAACTCATGCTGAGTTGCATCCAAAGAACACCATACCTACTGTGAAGCATGGGGGTGGAAACATCATGCTTTGGGGCTGTTTTTCTGCAAAGGGACCAGGACGACTGATCCGTGTAAAGGAAAGAATGAATGGGGCCATGTATCGTGAGATTTTGAGTGAAAACCTCCTTCCATCAGCAAGGGCATTGAAGATGAAACGTGGCTGGGTCTTTCAGCATGACAATGATCCCAAACACACCGCCCGGGTAACGAAGGAGTGGCTTCGTAAGAAGCATTTCAAGGTCCTGGAGTGTTTTTTCCCCACGGTACACCTGGCAATTCCATAAAAATAAAATGTTTATTCCCCCCCCCCCCCCACAAGATCTTGACCAGGTTTGCACACACTGCTGCAGGGATTTTAGCCCACTCCTCCATACAGACCATCTCCAGATCCTTCAGGTTTCGGGGCTGTCGCTGGGCAATACGGACTTTCAGCTCCCTCAAAATATTTTCTATTCGGTTCAGGTCTGGAGACTGGCTAGGCCACTCCAGGACCTTGAAATGTGTCTTACGGAGCCACTCCTTAGTTGCCCTGGCTGTGTGTTTCGGGTCGTTGTCATGCTGGAAGACCCAGCCATGACCCATCTTCAATGCTCTTACTGAGGGAAGGAGGTTGTTGGCCAAGATCTCGCGATACATGACCCCATCCATCCTCCCCTCAATGTGGTGCAGTCGTCCTGTCCCCTTTGCAGAAAAGCATCCCCAAAGAATGATGTTTCCACCTCCATGCTTCACGGTTGGGATGGTGTTCTTGGGGTTGTACTCATCCTTCTTCTTCCTCCAAACACGGCGAGTGGAGTTTAGACCAAAAAGCTCTATTTTTGTCTCATTAGACCACATGATCTTCTACCATTCCTCCTCTGGATCATCCAGATGGTCATTGGCAAACTTCAGACGGACCTGGACATGCGCTGGCTTGAGCAGGGGGACCTTGCGTGCGCTGCAGGATTTTAATCCATGACGGTGTAGTGTGTTACTAATGGTTTTCTTTGAGACTGTGGTCCCAGCTCTCTTCAGGTCATTGACCAGGTCCTGCCGTGTAATTCTGGGCTGATCCCTCACCTTCCTCATGATCATTGATGCCCCACGAGGTGAGATCTTGCATGGAGCCCCAGACCGAGGGTGATTGACCGTCATCTTGAACTTCTTCCATTTTCTAATAATTGCGCCAACAGTTGTTGTCTTCTCACAAAGCTGCTTGCCTATTGTCCTGTAGCCCATCCCAGCCTTGTGCAGGTCTACAATTTTATCTTTGATGTCTGTACACAGCTCTCTGTTCTTGGCCATTGTGGAGAGGTTGGAGTCTGTTTGATTGAGTGTGTGGACAGGTGTCTTTTATACAGGTAACAAGTTCAAACAGGTGCATTTAATACAGGTAATGAGTGGAGAACAGGAGGGCTTCTTAAAGAAAAACTAACAGGTCTGTGAGCCGGAATTCTTACTGGTTGGTAGGTGATCAAATACTTATGTCATGCAATAAAATGCAAATTAATTACTTAAAAATCATACAATGTGATTTTCTGGATTTTTGTTTTAGATTCCGTCTCTCACAGTTGAAGTGTACCTATGATAAAAATTACAGACCTCTACATGCTTTGTAAGTAGGAAAACCTGCAAAATCGGCAGTGTATCAAATACTTGTTCTCCCCACTGTACGTGCGATACTAAGCAATGACCCCTCAAGTGCTTGATGGAGTCTGTGATTTTGCCTGTGACGTTCCACTAGGTCAATATTCTGGAGCTGACTGGGGACAACATCTAGAGAAGAAGCCAGTTCTACAAACAAGTACCTATTACTCCTCAGCCTGAAATACTAGAATAAAACCAAGGCAACACACAAACATGTTGTCCCCCACGAATAATACAGCGCCCCATTTGGGCTAATCAGTGTAATTTTGTAAATGACGGATCTCTACGTCAAGACACATCACTCAACCAAGTTTCATCAAAATTGGGCCTGTGGTGTCTGAGATATCATGTGTGAGTATTTGTATTTGTATTTATTATGGATCCCCATTAGCTGCTGCCAAGGTAGCAGCTACTCTTCCTGGGGTCCAGCTAAATTAAGGCAGTTATACAATATTAAAAACATTACAATACATTCACAAATTTCACAACACACTAAGTGTGCCCTCAGGCCCCAACTCCACCACTACCACATACAGTGAGGGAAAAAAGTATTTTATCCCCTGCTGATTTTGTACGTTTGACCACTGACAAAGAAATGATCAGTCTATCATTTTAATGGTATGTTTATTTGAACAGTGAGAGACAGAATAACAACAAAAAAATCCTGAAAAACACGTTATAAATTGATTAGCATTTTAATGAGGGAAATAAGTATTTGACCCCCTCTCAATCAGAAAGATTTCTGGCTCCCAAGTGTCTTTTATACAGGTAACGAGCTGAGATTAGGAGCACACTCTTAAAGGGAATGCTCCTAATCTCAGGTTGTTACCTGTATAAAAGACACCTGTCCACAGAAGCAATCAATCAATCAGATTCTCCACCATGGCCAAGACCAAAGAGCTCTCCAAGGATTTCAGGGACAAGATTGTAGACCTACACAAGGCTGGGATGGGCTACAAGACAGTTGGTGTGATTATTCGCAAATGGAAGAAACACAAAATAACTATCAATCTCCCTCGGCCTGGGGCTCCATGCAAGATCTCACCTCGTGGAGTTGCAATGATCATGAGAACGGTGAGGAATCAGCCCAGAACTACACAGGAGGATCTTGTCAATGATCTCAAGGCAGCTGGGACCATAGTCACCAAGAAAACAATTGGTAACACACTACGCCGTGAAGGACTGAAATCCTGCAGCGCCCGCAAGGTCCCCCTGCTTAAGAAACCACATATACAGGCCTGTCTGAAGTTTGCCAATGAACATCTGAATGATTCAGAGGAGAACTGGGTGAAAGTGTTGTGGTCAGATGAGACCAAAATCGTGCTCTTTGGCATCAACTCAACTCGCCGTGTTTGGAGGAGGAGGAATGCTGCCTATGACCCCAAGAACACCATCCCCACCGTCAAACATGGAGGTGGAAACATTATGCTTTGGGGGTGTTTTTCTGCTAAGGGGACAGGACAAATTCACCGCATCAAAGGGACGATGGACGGGGCCATGTACCGTCAAATCTTGGGTGAGAACCTCCTTCCCTCAGCCAGGGCATTGAAAATGGGTCGTGGATGGGTATTCCAGCATGACAATGACCCAAAACACACGGCCAAGGCAACAAAGGAGTGGCTCAAGAAGAAGCACATTAAGGTCCTAGCCAGTCTCCAGACCTTCATCCCATATAAAATCTGTGGAGGGAGCTGAAGGTTCGAGTTGCCAAACGTCATCCTCGAAACCTTAATGACTTGGAGAAGATCTGCAAAGAGGAGTGGAACAAAATCCCTCCTGAGATGTGTGAAAACCTGGTGGCCAACTACAAGAAACGACTGACCTCTGTGATTGCCAACAAGGGTTTTGCCACCAAGTACTAAGTCATGTTTTGCAGAGGGGTCAAATACTTATTTCCCTCATTAAAATGCAAATCAATTTATAACATGCATTTTTCTGGATTTTGTTGTTGTTATTCTGTCTCTCACTGTTCAAATAAACCTACCATTAAAATTATAGACTGATCATGTCTTTGTGAGTGGGCAAACGTACAAAATCAGCAGGGGATCAAATACTTTTTTCCCTCACTGTATCTACAATACAAAATCCATATGTACGTGTGTGTATAGTGCGTATGTCATCGTGTGTGAGTATGCATGTGTCTGTGCCTATGTTTGTGTTGCTTCACAGTCATTAGGTGTATTTCTATCTGTTTTATACATTAAATTTTACTGCTTGCATCAGTTACTTGATATGGAATAGAGTTCCATGTAGTCATGGCTCTATGTAGTACTGTGCGCCTCCCAGAGTCTGTTCTGGACTTGGGGACTGTGAATAGACCTCTTGTGGCATGTCTTGTGGGTTATGCATGAGTGTCTGAGCTATGCGCCAGTAGTTCAAACAGACAGCTCGGTGCATTCAACATGTCCATACCTCTCATAAATACAAGCAGTGATGAAGTCAATCTCTCCTCTATTTTGAGCGAGGAGAGATTGACATGCATATTATTAATATTAGCTCTCTGTGTACATCCAAGGGCCAGCCGTGCTGTCCTGTTCTGAGCCAATTGCAATTTTCCTAAGTCCCTTTTTGTGGCACCTGACCACACGACTGAACAGTAGTCCAGGTGCGACAAAGCTAGGGCCTGTAGGACCGGCCTTGTTGATAATGCTGTTAAGAAGGTAGAGCAGCGCTTTATTATGGACAGACTTCTCCCCATCTTAGCTACTGTTATATCAATATGTTTTGACCATGACAGTTTACAATCCAGGGTTACTCCAAGCAGTTTAGTCACCTAAACTTGCTCAATTTCCACATGATTTATTACAAAATTTAGTTGACTTTTAGGGTTTAGTGAATGATTTGTCCCAAATACAATGCTTTTAGTTAGAAATATTTAGGACAAACGTATTCCTTTCCACCCACTCTGAAACTAACTGCAGCTCTTTGTTAAGTGTTTCAGTCATTTCAGTCACTGTAGTAGCTGATGTGTGTTGAGTCATCCGCATACATAGACACACTGGCTTTACTCAAAGCCAGTGGCATGTCATTAGTAAAGATTGAAAAATGTAAGGGGCCTAGACAGCTGTCTTGGGGAATTCCTGATTCTACCTGGATTACGTTGGAAAGGCTTCCATTTAAGAACACCCTCTGTGTTATTTTAGACAGGTAACTCTTTATCCACAATATAGCAGGGGGTGTAAAGCCATAACACATTAATTTCTCCATCAGCAGACTATGATCGATAATGTCAAAAGCCGCAATGAAGTCTAGCAAAACAGCCTCCACAATTTTTTTATCATCAATTTCTCGTACCTACAGTGGGGAAAAAAAGTATTTAGTCAGCCACCAATTGTGCAAGTTCTCCCACTTAAAAAGATGAGAGAGGCCTGTAATTTTCATCATAGGTACACGTCAACTATGACAGACAAAATGAGAATTCTTTTCTCCAGAAAATCACATTGTAGGATTTTTTATGAATTTATTTGCAAATGATGGTGGAAAATAAGTATTTGGTCAATAACAAAAGTTTCTCAATACTTTGTTATATACCCTTTGTTGGCAATGACACAGGTCAAACGTTTTCTGTAAGTCTTCACAAGGTTTTCACACACTGTTGCTGGTATTTTGGCCCATTCCTCCACGCAGATCTCCTCTAGAGCAGTGATGTTTTGGGTGCTGTCGCTGGGCAACACGGACTTTCAACTCCCTCCAAAGATTTTCTATGGGGTTGAGATCTGGAGACTGGCTAGGCCACTCCAGGACCTTGAAATGCTTCTTACGAAGCCACTCCTTCGTTGCCCGGGCGGTGTGTTTGGGATCATTGTCATGCTGAAAGACCCAGCCACATTTCATCTTCAATGCCCTTGCTGATGGAAGGAGGTTTTCACTCAAAATCTCACGATCCATGGCCCCATTCATTATTTCCTTTACACGGATCAGTCGTCCTGGTCCCTTTGCAGAAAAACAGCCCCAAAGCATGATGTTTCCACCCCCATGCTTCACAGTAGGTATGGTGTTCTTTGGATGCAACTCAGCATTCTTTGTCCTCCAAACACGACGAGTTGAGTTTTTACCAAAAGGTTCTATTTTGGTTTCATCTGACCATATGACATTCTCCCAATCCTCTTCTGGATCATCCAAATGCACTCTAGCAAACTTCAGATGGGCTTGGTTTAAGCAGGGGGACACGTCTGGCGCTGCAGGATTTGAGTCCCTGGCGGCATAGTGTGTTACTGATGGTAGGCTTTGTTACTTTGGTCCCAGCTCTCTGCAGGTCATTCACTAAGTCCCCCTGTGTGGTTCTGGGATTTTTGCTCACCGTTCTTGTGATCATTTTGACCCCACAGGGTGAGATCTTGCGTGGAGCCCCAGATCGACGGAGATTATCAGTGGTCTTGTATTCATTGTCTTCCATTTCCTAATAATTGCTCCCACAGTTGATTTCTTCAAACCAAGCTGCTTACCTATTGCAGATTCAGTCTTCCCAGCCTGGTGCAGGTCTACAATTTTGTTTCTGGTGTCCTTTGACAGCTCTTTGGTCTTGGCCATAGTGGAGTTTGGAGTGTGACTGTCTGAGGTTGTGGACAGGTGTCTTTTATACTGATAACAAGTTCAAACAGGTGCCATTAATACAGGTAACGAGTGGAGCCAGAGGAGCCTCTTAAATAAGAAGTTACAGGTCTGTGAGAGCCAGAAATTTTGCTTGTTTGTAGGTGACCAAATACTTATTTTCCACCATAATTTGCAAATAAATTCATAAAAAATCCTACAATGTGATTTTCAGGAGAAAAAAAATCTCAATTTGTCCGTCATAGTTGACGTGTACCTATGATGAAAATTACAGGCCTCTCTCATCTTTTTAAGTGGGAGAACTTGCACAATTGGTGGCTGACTAAATAATTTTTTTCCCCACTGTATGTAAGTGGTGTAAAAAGTATTCTTAGAAATATTCAGAGTGGTCCCTTTATGGATCATTTGATAAAGATAAGGTTAAAGCATTGTATGACTGTCTAAAGGGTCTGGGAAATAGAGTCTCCGACAAAGATTGGCATATATCCCACTCTTGGTAAAGGTACAGGACTTGACTTACCTCTAACAAGTAAATTATAAACGCTTATGAGATTTCCTCCACCTAGGTAATACACTTTGAAATAAACCCCATACCCTGTTAAATAGAACCAATTATTTTTTGTTAACTAAACTTAAAGCTACAATGTATTGTACTCCCAATGGCGTTTTCATTGATTTACCAAATTATGACGTTCTAAACCAATTTGTGAGTAGGCAAAATGGACACTGCATCTGTGTAATGATGTCATGTCATAGTATTGTGAGGACAGAGGGAGAGTTAAGAGATTAGTGGTTTGGGGCCATGAAGTCTACATTCCATTATGTCAAAGGAGATTAGTGATGTTTAGGATAGCATGAGTGATGTTTAGGATAGTAACTTGGGGTAAAGAGTGATGAACATCAAAGACAGGGAGTGCCCATGGAGACTTACCAGATGTATGTGAAAGGAAGATGACCAAGGGCATATAAAGGAGATTGTTTCCTTTGTTAGGTAGTTCAACTGACGAAGGACAAAGCCATGTCCGTTTGTTAGATGAACCCACGAGCTCGTGATTCAATAAATACTTGGTATGAAATCTCCACAGAATGTCTAAGTATATCCTTGCATCCTTGATTCTTTGATACCTGAGAAACTGATCATAACAATCTGTTTCCCTGTCTATGCTGACTTATTATGGACTGAGCGCCCCATCAACAGGGGACTGACAGACAGTGCCAACCCAGTTAATACATATTGATCCCCCCAAAGCATTACGTGTTAATCTTAAAATAATAGACATTTAATAAGTGGAAGCAGAAAGTGAATCTCCAACAGAAATTTGAAACAGAGTAACATTGTTAGGGTAGACTAAAATGAAACAATGCCTTCCAATATGGACAAAGTTATCATGCTTGTTTTGTTTTGTTTCAAACCTTGCAATGGGGGAAAAGCAGAATGCTGTTTGATAGTGATCCAGTAGATTGAGAAGGTCTTCCTATTGGGAAGAAGGGAGTCCTAGTTGAATGAAACAAATATGGAGACTAGTGAAAGTAACAAAGTGAATGGTAATTGGCTTTCAGATAGCACTCCAATAATGCAATATCTTAGTAATTTCAAGAAGTAAAACAGAGGGATTGAGCATTGGGACTGATATTAAATTAGGGGCCGCTCACTCTTTGTCACACCCTGGCTCTGGGACTCTATTTGTTGAGCCAGGGTGTGTTTATTCTATGTGTTATATGTCTATGTTGGGGGTTCTAGGTTGTCTGTTTCTATGTTTGCCTGTGTGACTCCCAATCAGAGGCAACGAGTGTCAGCTGTCGGCTGGTTGTCTCTGATTGGGAGCCATATTTAACTGTCTGTGTTTCACTTTGTGTTTGTGGGTTTTTGTTCCGTGTCGGTATTTGTTTACCGTGGACTTCACGAGTCGTGTTTTGTTTGGTATACTTTAACTAATTAAAGTCATGTTTGTTTCACACGCTGCGCCTTGGTCTACTCACTCCTACGACGATCGTGACAGAAAAACCCACCATACCAGGACCAAGCAGCGTGTCCAGGAATCGGCAGCCTGGACGTGGGAACAGATTTTGGACGGGCAGGGGTCCTGGACCTGGGAGGAGATCTTGGCCGGGATGGATCGCCGGCCATGGAGTGAGACAATTGAGAGGCGACGGAGAGAGGAGCAACGGCGTAAGCAGTGTCAGCGTTGGACGGTCGAGAGGCAACCCCAAACATTTTTTAGGGGGGGGCACACGGCATGGACGACGGGGCTGACGGAGGCAGAAAAGGGGCGGATTCAGAAGGCCACCAGGTTACGGGAGCCACTGGTCAAAGCAGGGAGGGAAGGTGTAGAGGCACGGCGAGAGGTACTGGGGTGTGTTACCAGTCCGGCCCGGCCCGTTCCAGATCCCGAGGTAGAGCCAGTGGTGTGTGTCCCCAGTACGGTCCGGCCTGTTCCAGCCCCTCGCACCAAGTGTACGGTGCGCGTCGCCAGCCCGGTCCGGCCTGTTCCTGCTCCTCGCACCAAACCTACGGTATGCGTCGCCAGCCCGGTCCGGCCTGTTCCTGCTTCACGCACCAAGCCTATGGTGTGCGTCGCCAGCCCGGTCCGGCCTGTCCCTGCTCCACGCACCAAGCCTACGGTGTGCGTCGTCAGCCCAGCCCAGCCTGTTCCTGCTCCACGCACCAAGCCTACGGTGTGCGTCGCCAGCCCAGTCCGGCCAGTTGCTGCTCCACGCACCAAGCCTGCGGTGTGCGTCGCCAGCCCGGCCTGTTCCTGCTCCACGCACCGAGCCTACGGTGTGCGTCGCCAGCCCAGCCCGGCCTGTCCCTGCTCCACGCACCAAGCCTACGGGGTGCGTCGCCAGCCCGGCCCGGCCTGTCCCTGCTCCACGCACCAAGTCTACGGTGCGCGTCGCCAGCCCGGTCCGGCCTGTTCCTGCCACTCGCACCAAGTCTACGGTGCGCGTCGCCGGCCCGGCCCGTTCCTGCCACTCGCACCAAGCCAGGGGTGCGAGTCGTCAGTCCGGCACAACCCGTGCCTGGGTCATCGGTGCCAATTCAGGTACCGCTCAACTGCTCCACTAAGGAGCTGAAGCCTACCGCTCCTGCTACGTCCAGTCCAGCTCCAGCCAGCGGGGCCAGACCGGACCAGGGGCGCTATGGGGGGTTTGTTGGAGGGTGGTGGGCAAGACCGGAGCCGGAGCCGCCGCCGAGGAGGAATGCCCACCCAGCCCTCCCCTGTTTTGCTCGTATTTAGGCGCGGTCGCAGTCCGCGCCTTTAGGGGGGGGTACTGTCACACCCTGGCTCTGGGACTCTATTTGTTGAGCCAGGGTGTGTTTATTCTATGTGTTATATGTCTATGTTGGGGGTTCTAGGTTGTCTGTTTCTATGTTTGCCTGTGTGACTCCCAATCAGAGGCAACGAGTGTCAGCTGTCGGCTGGTTGTCTCTGATTGGGAGCCATATTTAACTGTCTGTGTTTCACTTTGTGTTTGTGGGTTTTTGTTCCGTGTCGGTATTTGTTTACCGTGGACTTCACGAGTCGTGTTTTGTTTGGTATACTTTAACTAATTAAAGTCATGTTTGTTTCACACGCTGCGCCTTGGTCTACTCACTCCTACGACGATCGTGACACTCTTCAAGGCCTGGTACACTGCTCTCGTGTTAAAGTTACCTGTTGTTTGGGTTAGAGATAAGCTTCCTGTGGAACACAGTGGGGAAATTTGGGAGAGACATATGAATAATTGAATAAGACATGTTTTTGACAATTTCTTTCTCAATTCTATAGTTTGGGTAGCACCAGTGATTTAAGTAAGAAGGTAATGTCATCTAAAACAATAATCTGTTTCCATTACGTGAAACTGTGTCCAGTGATTTAAGTAAGTAATGTCATCTAAAACAATAATATTTTTCCATTACGTGGAACTGTGTCCAGAATGAAGTAGATCCAAGCTGATAAGCCAGCACCAACTTTTTGAAGATCCTAGCAGATTTGTAAAACAACAGGTTTCATATTTTGACTAGTTTTATGTCCCGGGGACAGTTTGTACAGAATTGTGTGTCAATACAACTGGTCAAAATGACAATGATTACAAGAGAGGGGCCCTGGGATTGTTTACTTTAGAAGGTGCCTATTCAGCTTGACGGGGCACTGTATCATCTGATGTGTCTGAAGTATATTTCTGTATACGCTACCAAGTTATTTTTACATGTTTATCAATGATTCTGTATTCTCCCGTTGAAAGGCTTCCTAAGGCAAGTGCCCGGATCCAGCTGTTAAGGGAGCTCCCGAATTAAGTAAGGCCTGGCCATTTTGTTCGTTTTTAACATACGATTTTTACCACACACACACCAGCACTCACCTGTTAATGAATATTTGTTAGTGATTAATACTCTTTGTTTGATTTATTGTGTGGTGTCTTTTTATTTTGGTTTTAGTGGGTTTTTCAAGGGTTAGAAAGGACGCTGTACACAAATGAAATTTTCTGAAGTTTCTATTGTCAGAGTTTTGGTTGCACACATGTAAATTATCTTGTTAAGAAATGTACTAAAAACCCAATGTAAATCTGATACACAAAATGTTTGAAATATCTTTAAATAATGTCTGAGGTACAGGGAAACAAACACTCACTAAAAGGGGTTGACTGACCTCTGATCTCTGTTCTGACTTTTGGACGCATGAATCACGATTGATTGTCTTCACATGCCTGCCAGTAAAATGAAAAAGATGTTGGCAATGGTTGACAGTTACTCCAAATGTATTGAAGTTTTCCCCACCTCGAGTGATTTATGTGTATTGCTGTTATTGTTTTGTTTTCTTTGTTTTTGTCTTGCTTCAATAACAAATCACACCAGATAGGGTCTCCTGGATGGTCGGGATTTCTCCCTAAGGATTAGCCCTCTAACTCCCTGACCCTGTAACTCTGCAGTGAGATCGCCAAGATGATAGGGGAGTATAAGCCAATTTTCTTTTTTTATGGTTCAAACTGTGTGTTGTTATTCTCTTTGACATTTGTCTTAGACATTTGTATTAAGAATATTGGTAGTAGTAATAATTTGTCATACAGTAAATAAGTTGTCTGGATTTCCTGAATCAGAAATGCCCTAAACTAAACTGTTTTTCTGGTCTGTCCTCTCTCAAGGATATGGCGACGGTGACCACAGATGGTATCATGAAAGGGTTATAATTTGACCAAGAACAGTGTGAACCTCAACCCCATCTAACCGGCTGAAGCAATGTCGATAATGGCATTCAGTGTGGTCCTTCACCACTTCTACCGTAAGACCTGAGTCTGAGCCAGCAACCTGTACACAGCATTCAGTCGAAGCTATCAACTGACTTTTCTCTCAAGCCTTTTCTCTCAGGAGTGCGACATGAGTCCACGTGGAGTGAGTATGGAGAGAGATCCCATCCAAACTTCTCTCATGCTGCTGGTAGGAAAATGGACAAGACATAATGGACTGTAAAGGACAGTGGCGGCTCAGGTGAGATACATTATCAAGGGCCACCCACTTTGAACATGTGCCATTGGGAGGACGAACTGAAACACTATCTGAAGAAGAACATGAAGAATAGCCAGAAGAATTAGTGCCGGGAGGGAGGGGGGTGGTCAACCGTGCCCATAATTGATTTAGGCTTATCCAAAATTGTTTATTTGGGGTATCAGGTTGATTGTGGAGGTCTGCACACTGCGAAATATATAGTAATTTAGACTAAGAATGCATTGAGATACCAATCTGTCATTACCGCAAATGGGGGCCATGATGAGAAAAGTGAATACTAGAAAAATACGATTAATATACAGCAGTGTATGTCAATGTAAATGTACAATCTGCCAGTATCGGTGTGTGCTAAGTTGAGGGTCTTAAAATAAAGTGATAGAACCAACATGAAGCACCAAGGACTGTCATTCTAAATTTGGGTTGGATAATTTATCAATTGTTATAATTATGATTTGGAAAGGCAAGGCTTCTAGAGACAGAGCTATGCCCCTAAATTGTGAGGAGAGCCACTAGATTGTAGCTTGGGCAAACCTTGTGTCACGCCCTGACGTTTGGAACTCTTGTTTGTGGAGTCAGGGTGTGTGAATCTATGTTTTCTATGTTTAGGATCTAGAGTTGTGTTTCTATGTTTGGCCGGGTGTGATTCCCAATCAGAGACAGCTGTCGCTCGTTGTCTCTGATTGGGGATCATACTTAGGTAGCCCAGTTGCCTACTATGTTTGTGGGATCTTGTTCCTGTGTTAGGCTTGTATTGTGTATAGACTTTGACTTCACGTTACGTTGTTTTGTCGTGAGTTTATTTGAGTTAAATAAACATGTTCACATCGCACGCTGCACCTTGGTCTGACCCGTCTCTCAACGAGCGTGACAGAAGATCCCACCAAAAACGGACCAAGCAGTGTGCCCAGGAGCAGCAGACACCCTGGACACAGGTGGGGAAGAGTTTTTGGACATGGGAGGAGATTTTGGCAGGAAAGGGACCCTGGGCGAAGGAGGAGGCCCAGGCAGGAGAGGAACACAGAAGGCGTCGGCCGAAGAGGAAGCCTGCGAGACAGCCCCAAAACAATTTTTTTGGGGGGGCTAAAAGGGTGGTCGGGGATCGATAGAGAAGAGCCCCGACCACTACACTCGTGGGGGCTCAAGAAGGAGTCCTCACTGGAGGAGGACTGGGCGCGGAGAGTAAAGGACTGGTACAGTCGTAGACCTCCAGCGCCGGTTCCCAGTCCGGTACGCCTCGTGCCTGCTCCTCGCACCAAACCAGTGGTGCGTGTCGCCAGCCCGGTACACCCCGTACCTGCTCCCCGCACCAAGCCAGTGGTGCGTGTTCCCAGTCCAGTACGGCTCGTCCCTGCTCCTCGCACCAAACCAGTGGTGTGTGTCGCCAGCCCGGTACGCCCCGTACCTGCTCCCCGCACCAAGCCAGTGGTGCGTGTTCCCAGTCCAGTACGGCCCGTCCCTGCTCCTCGCACCAAACCAGTGGTGCGTGTCGCCAGCCCGGTACGCCCCGTACCTGCTCCCCGCACCAGGCCAGTGGTGCGTGTTCCCAGTCCGGGGCGGCCCGTGCCTGCTCCTCGCACCAAACCAGTGGTGCGTGTCGCCAGCCCGGTACGCCCCGTACCTGCTCCCCGCACCAGGCCAGTGGTGCGTGTTCCCAGTCCGGGCCGGCCCGTGCCTGCTCCTCGCACCAAGCCAGTGGTGCGTGTTCCCAGTCCGGCACAGCCCGTGCCCGTTCCACCGGTGCCTGGTCCAGCACCGGTCAGCCTCTCTACACTCAGCCAGAATTCACTCAGTGTCTGTGATGTGAACCTCATTCTTAATGTGGAGTCAGACGTCATATCAATGAACTGGTCCTCCTCTGCAGAGCTGAAACCAGTTGGAGCTGGTGCATTGAAAGGATCTCTCACCCAGTCATATTGGGAACTGTTTTCAGGGAAGTACTTTTTAAAGAATCCCATCAGTGATGAAATATGCTCCTTAATATATGGAATCACTGAGGTGGCATCATAGTCAGTAGTGTCAACAAATTCATGCAGGTTCTCGAATGAATCAGAATTACCTTCATCAAGTCGCCTGCCCCACATTGCAAGCTTTCGAGTGAAAGAGCTGATCTTGTCTGTGTCCTGATGGAGGTGTTTATCTTTCCCTTGAAGCTGAAGATTTAGTTCATTTAGCTTTCCAAATATGTCACTCAGGTAGGCCAGTTTTGCCAGGAAGTTCTCATCACAAAAATGTTCTGCGAGGTCATACTTGTACTTGTTTTTAGTGGTCTGGTCTTTATAAAATTGACTACACCTACAATGTCAGTCATAACCTCACTTAATTCAGAGGAAAGGTGCCTTGATGCCAGTGCTTCTCTGTGTATAACACAGTGTGTCCACTCAGCATTAGGTGAGGCCTTCTTGATTAGTGCCCGAAGCCCTTTTCTCATCCCTGCCATGGTCTGTGCACAATCACTGCAAACACCAATGCAGTTCTCCCACTTTAGCCCATTCTCAGTCAGGAAGCAGTCCATCATTTTGAATAGCTCTTCAGCTGTGGCTCTGTCTCTGACATATTTACAAAAAAGTAGATCCTCACACAGGGAGTTTGTCACGTCAAAACGTACATAAGCGATAAACAAACAGTTTTTGTTGCTGTCAGTTGCTTCATCAAACTGTAAGGCAAAACGTTTGTCTTTGAGTTTATCTACCAGCGGTTCATTAAGATCGTTAGCAATGTCATTTATACGTCTGGCGACAGTGTCATTGGACAGAGGGATAGTTTTTATTTTTGCAGCACTTGCGTCATCCAGCATGACAGAGACCATGTCTAATGCTGCAGGCAGTATCAGCTCCTCTGATATGGAGTGTTTTTTTTTGCACTGAGCAATTTGGTACGCCACCTTATATGATGCTAACAGTGCTCGCTGGTTTACTGAAGTAGCATTCACAAAGTGGGACGATTGTTGGCAATATTCGGCACGTTTTCGCTGAAAAAACTCAAGCGGCTTATCAGCGTGATTGGGGTGTAATGTCTTTAAGTGACGCCTTAATTTATTTGGCTTCATGCTGTCCGCTGCCAACATTTTTATACACAGTAAACATACTGGTCTTTCCTAGTCTTCCACTGTAGTCACAGTGAAGCCAAGCGCTACATACGCTTCGTCATATTTCCTCGTCTTAGCTTTCGGGAGACTTACGCTTGTCTCATTATCTCCATCTCTCTCCGCCTTTCTTTTCATCCCTGTTAAATATTTTTCTATGGTGTCTCTTAAGGGTTTGTTATCTGCACTTCATATCTCCTGCTCTGTGCTGTGTGCTCTTGTTCGGTGCAAAAAAAACCTACTCCCTGCGGCAAAAAACGCGCCCCCCCGGCATCGCTCCGAGCCCCTACAGGGGGGCGCGCCCCACTATTTGAGAAGGACTGCTGTAACCAGTATATAAGGGAACTAACGGGACTGCCCCGGTAGAGCTCCTGACAGACGTTCCCTATGGTGCATCAAGTTTGTTGGAACCTCTCCAGCGCGCTGACAATGAAGGATGATTCATTTAATTTTGACTTCGAGTGTCCCTGTGTAGTATTTCCTCGACAAAACGTTGGTAATTAAATTATTGCATCTGATCTCCTAGACTGTGAGGCTCTGCTTTTCTTTTTCAAAAAGACCTTGGTGTTACCTTTGACCCGGGCCTAACTTTTGACAACCACATAAGAAGCATATCCAAAACAGCATACTTCCATCTCAGGAACATTTCCAGAATTAAACACTAAAATGTTTGGAATTTTCCGTCAGCAGGGAAATTCTGCCCAATTCTATCCATGATTAGATTTTTTTTTCATATTCAAGCCGAATTGGTAGAATGCTCTTGCACTTCTTTTAGCGCCTCTATGGCTTTGCTATAGTTTACCTCTTCTATTCCCACTTTTACGGGAGTGTCAGAAACCATGGATGCCATTTCAATGATGGTTATTTCTGCGCCTCTCTCGACGGTGTCCAGAGTGTTTAGATTTCCTCACACATGGCTCTAATATATCAAGTTTGAACAATTTTCCAAGGTAGTGATACCCACATCCCCGGAGAGTAGTTATGGTATTTGTGCCTTTTAATTGGTCACGGCACCTGATACCTTGTATTAGAACCAATACTGAAGTGTCTGCCAATTTACTACTGGAGAATATGGGACACCTAATGTCTTATACCAGTGTCATGCTTCAAATATCACTGTTGTTGACAACACATATTACCAAAATTATTCATAGTTACCCTTCTATTTCCACCTAATCTGTCACGGTTCTCCAATCTATGTCTGTAGTCCTCAAGTGATTCTTTGGCTTTCTGTGTGCAACTGTGGATGGCTGCCCAATCAGTCATGGGCGGGTAATGTTCCTTTATTCGATCACACAGTGCAGCCAGTTGGGCCTGATAGGGTCCATCGTCTGTCCATAATATAAATCTCTTGTCAATACACACACACTCAGGAAACAAAAACAAACACACAAAACAAACAGTATTTAGTTAGGAACGTCTTCCTTTCTTATAATTCAAAAGGAGTCATTTCTTCTCCATCAAAATATGAATTGCTTTTTTAAATTCTGGATTTTGGGAGTTCCTCCTATGCAAATTTCCGTGTAGGTTTTAAATATATAGCTGGTTTCCCAATCATAACCAACTGTTTTACCAGTCCACGGATTAATTAATTTTCTTTTACAATGTTTTTTCTAAGCTGCAGGAATATTTTCTTACTTCTATATTAGTTTGGTTCGGGACGACATAACACATGCATTTACATCTTACGATAGTAAACCATGCCATGTCATCCTATGGCCAGTTCTTTGCTCCAACAGAGATGCGCAACCTGTTCCTAGAATTTTCCCTTTAACTAAAGATATCTCTGCTCCAACAGAGTTCCCAATTAAAGATTCCAGAACTTTTCCCCCAATTAAAGATGTCTCTGCTCCAACAGAGTTCCTAATTAGAGATGTCTCTGCTACAACAGAGATCCTAATGTGCACAACTTGTTCCCAGAACAGGATTTCCTAAAAACTCCCAGAGTTTTCCCCAATTGGAGGTTGTGTTTATGAAAATCAGTCTCACCCTTAACTCTAAATTTGTTCGGGATGGCGTATCCGTCCCCTGACGCTCCCTGCTGGGTCCGAGGCGGGTCCATTTCTGCTCTGCTTAATCGGAGTGTGGACTCCCTGAGCCACATCTACTGTAGCCCCCATGCACGGTTAACCTTGGTCCCCCCAGGAACAATCAGCAAGTGGAGTTAGCCATCCCGTCCTCGTCGCCAAGAATTGTAGTGGAAATTCGAATCAAACAACAACTTTATTATAAGATTTGCAAATCTGGAGCATTCAACAATCACTCAATAGTGCCGAGTTAAAAGCCCAATGAACAGAGTTGGGTCTCAGCTTTTATAGAAATGTACAACTTCTTTGTCTAAGTGGCAGTTAGCAGATGTGTGGACACAGGGGTGGGGAACATAGTGTGATTAGCTTGTCTGTGCAGATTAAGATACAGTGGGGAAAAAAAAATTTAGTCAGCCACCAATTGTGCAAGTTCTCCCACTTAAAAATATGAGAGATGCCTGTAATTGTCATTATAGGTACACGTCAACTATGACAGAAGAAATGAGAAAAAAAAATCCAGAAAATCACATTGTAGGATTTATTTAATGAATTTATTTGCAAATTATGGTGGAAAATAAGTATTTAGTCAATAACAAAAGTTTCTCAATACTTTGTTATATACCCTTTGTTGGCAATGACACAGGTCAAACGTTTTCTGTAAGTCTTCACAAGGTTTTCACACACTGTTGCTGGTATTTTGGCCCATTCCTCCATGCAGATCTCCTCTAGAGCAGTGATGTTTTGGGGCTGTCGCTGGGCAACACGGACTTTCAACTCCCTCCAAAGATTTTCTATGGGGTTGAGATCTGGAGACTGGCTAGGCCACTCCAGGACCTTGAAATGCTTCTTACGAAGCCACTCCTTCGTTGCCCGGGCGGTGTGTTTGGGATCATTATCATGCTGAAAGACCCAGCCACGTTTCATCTTCAATGCCCTTGCTGATGGAAGGAGGTTCACTCAAAATCTCACGATACATGGCCCCATTCATTCTTTCCTTTACACGGATCAGTCGTCCTGGTCCCTTTGCAGAAAAACAGCCCCAAAGCATGATGTTTTCACCCCCATGCTTCACAGTAGGTATGGTGTTCTTTGGATGCAACTCAGCAATCTTTGTCCTCCAAACACGACGAGTTGAGTTTTTACCAAAAGTTCTATTTTGGTTTCATCTGACCATATGACATTCTCCCAATCCTCTTCTGGATCATCCAAATGCACTCTAGCAAACATCAGACGGGCCTGGACATGTACTGGCTTAAGCAGGGGGACACGTCTGGCACTGCAGGATTTGAGTCCCTGGCGGCGTAGTGTGTTACTGATGGTAGGCTTTGTTACTTTGGTCCCAGCTCTCTGCAGGTCATTCACTAGGTCCCCCCGTGTGGTTCTGGGATTTTTGCTCACCGTTCTTGTGATCATTTTGACCCCATGGGGTGAAATCTTGCGTGGAGCCCCAGATCGAGGGAGATTATCAGTGGTCTTGTATGTCTTCCATTTCCTAATAATTGCTCCCACAGTTGATTTCTTCAAACCAAGCTGCTTACCTATTGCAGATTCAGTCTTCCCAGCCTGGTGCAGGTCTACAATTTTGTTTCTGGTGTCCTTTGACAGCTCTTTGGTCTTGGCCATAGTGGAGTTTGGAGTGTGACTGTTTGAGGTTGTGGACAGGTGTCTTTTATACTGATAACAAGTTCAAACAGGTGCCATTAATACAGGTAACGAGTGGAGGACAGAGGAGCCTCTTAAAGAAGAAGATACAGGTCTGTGAGAGCCAGAAATCTTGCTTGTTTGTAGGTGACCAAATTCTTATTTTCCACCATAATTTGCAAATAAATTCATTACAAATCCTACAATGTGATTTTCAGGATTTTCTCTTCTCATTTTGTCTGTCATAGTTGACGTGTACCTATGATGAGAATTACAGGCCTCTCTCATCTTTTTAAGTGGGAGAACTTGCACAATTGGTGGCTGACTAAATACTTTTTTTCCCCACAATAGCTGAGTTGCCACTATTCTCTGTTCCTTCCTGCAAGTTTCCACACAGCTGAGTTCCTGCAGATTATGAAAACAGGGTGTCACATACTGCAGTCGCATCCAGCTCTTATCTGTATGCCCAGACATATGACTAAGTCACACAAGACAAGTTTGTATCAGTAAAAAAACACTAGCAAATAACAATAGACAATTTTCTAAGTAAAAAACAGCATAGCATGACTAATTTGTAATTTTCCACCACAGTGATTAACTGCAATGGAAAAGTAATTGTTTGTCTACAACATAACACAATTTGAAGTCATATGGGGCAGAGTCTCACAAGCAATAGAAACAGCATTGGGTGTGGATATGGTGGGAACATGTGGATCTGAGCAAGTGTGATGTCATACATTTTTGCGGATATGTATGTAAATGTTAAGTTGTCTATTGTTTTTGTCAATGTATGTTTTTGTTTGTAAATAAATAAATAAAAGTAAAATAAAATATTACAAAAAAAGTAACTGTCTGCTTTACTACAGATTGCTCAGGACTTCTACATTTTAAACCCTGACTGCTCGGGGAAACTCATTGCTAACTGGATCGTGGTCTTCAAGGACAAAACTTCACTTAGCCAGCTCAGAGAGAAGCAGGCCCAAGATCTTCTCTTCGAAGTGCAGGTATATTTTGAAATGACCCTGCTGATGGTGCCTCAGATGCTCATTTATTTTTAGTCTGAAACAATCAAGTTATTCACTAAACATTCTTCTCTCCAGATACACAAGGTGACATCGCTTTAAGACTTCTGCCAGTGGTCCTCCCAACACCGGTCTACAAGATAGGCAGGAAGACATTCTGACCCAGCTTCAATGAGACCAGAAAGTCCTTCATTGACTTGCAGCCTGTAAGTTTAAATAGTGGATAGGCATAGGGAGATTGATGAGGAAATTAGATGATGGCATTTTGTAAACCTTGAATGAAAGGAACAGCATTCCAAAATATGTTACGCATAACTGCACACTCCAAGACATTAGGTAGGTTTCCATCCAATTTGCGACAGATTGTCATGTGAATATTCTAAAAAGATGTTTCCAGCAAACTGACTTTTTGTGTGATGACATAGTGCAAATAAAAATAACTTTTGCCATTAAATTCCCATGTACCGAATAAATACAACTTAAATGGTTTCCATCGCATTTTCAACTCTACTGATGGTTTTGTCACAAACTGTTGTGTCCTATACAGGCTAACAGCTCGCACATACAGCACTGATGAAACGCCATCTCAATTTAAATGTGTTGTTTGTTTGTTTAGATTTTTATGTGCTTTGAGATTATTTTCTGTAATGAAAAGCACTATACAAGTTAAGTAATAATAATTATTATTATAATCCCAATTCGGAACGGACTAGTATTAGGCTACTATTGAATGTCGGTTATGTAATTATTACCCCAGCATGTGCGTTATTCCAGAGGACAATTCGCACAGAATACGTTTTTACAAACTGCCCCCAGTAATTCTTAATTTTTTCAATAAATTTACCTGGAGGTTTTTATTATAGGCATGAAGATATTTCAACGTCCAGGCGATAGGCTCCAAAATATTATAGATGTCGCAATAATATTTAAATTGAGGAAGTGTGTGCATAATCATTACTTTAGTGATCCGCAGTAGAGGTCCTTCCTAATGAAAATGCCCCCGATCCTGCTGCTGTGAGCTGATCAGCATGAAGAGAAACTAAACTAATTTGCCTACATCAACAGCTAGGGTGGCATTAAATAGATAAACCATTTTTTGTCTGAAAATTTGGAAATGTGCAATTAATCTCATTACAATGATGAAGATAAGGACAACGAAACTTTCTTCATTTACAGTTGAAGTCGGAAGTTTACATACACCTTAGCTAAATACATTTAAACTCAGTTTTCACAATTCCTGACATTTAATCCTAGTAAAAATTCCCTGTCTTAGGTCAGTTAGGTCACCACTTTATTTTAAGAATGTGAAATGTCAGAATAATAGTAGAGATAATTCTTTATTTCAGCTTTTGTTTCTTTCATCACATTCCCAGTGGGTCAGAGGTTTACTCAATTAGTATATTTATTTTGTAATTTATTTTATTTCACCTTTATTTAACCAGGTAAGCCAGTTGAGAACAAGTTCTCATTTACAACTGCCACCTGGCCAAGATAAAGCAAAGCAGTGCGATAAAAACAACAACACAGAGTTACATATGGGGTAAACAAAACATAAAGTCAAAAATACAAATAGAAAATATATATACAGTGTGTGCGAATGTAGTAAGTTATGGAGGTAAGGCAATAAATAGGCCATAGTGCAAAATAGTTACAATTTCGTATTAACACTGGAATAATAGATGTGCAAAAGATGATGTGCAAATAGAGATGCTGGGGTGCAAATTAGCAAAATAAATAACAATATGGGGATGAGGTAGTTGGGTGGGCTAATTTCAGAATGGCTGTGTACAGGTGCAGTGATCGGTAAGCTGCTCTGACAACTGACGCTTAAAGTTAGTGAGGGAGATAATTTGGTAGCATTGCCTTTAAATTGTTTAACTTGGGTCAAACGTTTTGGGTAGCCTTCCACAAGCTTCCCACAATAAGTTGGGTGAATTTTGGCCCATTCCTCCTGACAGAGCTGGTGTAACTGAGTCAGATTTGTAGGCCTCCTTGCTCGCACACAATTTTTCAGTTCTGCCCACAAATGTTCTATAGGATTGAGGTCAGGGCTTTGTGATGGCCACTCCAATACCTTGACTTTGTTGTACTTAAGCCATTTTGCCACAACTTTGGAAGTACGCTTGGGGTCATTGTCCATTTGGAAGACCCATTTGCGACCAAGCTTTAACTTCCTGACTGATGTCTTGAGATATTGCTTCAATATATCCACATAATTTTTCTTCCTCATGATGCCATCTATTTTGTGAAGTGCACCAGTCCCTCCTGCAGCAAAGCACCCCAACAGCATGATGCTTCCACCCCCGTGCTTCACGGTTGGGATGGTGTTCTTCGGCTTGCAAGCAACCACCTTTTTCCTCCAAACATAACGATGGTCATTATGGCCGAACAGTTCTATTTTTGTTTCATCAGGCCAGAGGACATTTCTCCAAAAAGTACGATCTTTGTCCCCATGTGCAGTTGCAAACCGTAGTCTGGCTTTTTTATGGCGGTTTTGGAGCAGTGGCTTCTTCCTTGCTGAGCTGACTTTCAGGTTATGTCGATATAGGACTCGTTTTACTGTGGATATAGATACTTTTGTACCTGTTTCCTCCAACATCTTCACAAGGTCCTTTGCTGTTGTTCTGCGATTGATTTGCACTTTTCGTTCTGTCTCCAGGAGACAGAACGCATCTCCTTCCTGAGCGGTATGACGGATGCCTGGTCCCATGGTGTTTATACTTGCTTACTATTGTTTGTACAGATGAACGTGGTACCTTCAGGCGTTTGGAAATTGCTCCCAAGGATGAACCAGACTTGTGGAGGACTACCATTTTTTTCTGAGGTCTTGGCTGATTTCTTTGGATTTTCCCATGATGTCAAGCAAAGAGGCATTGAGTTTGAAGGTAGGCCTTGAAATACATCCACAGGTACACCTCCAATTGACTCAAATTATGTCAATTAGCCTATCAGAAGCTTCTAAATCCTTGACATCATTTTCTGGAATTTTCCAAGCTGTTTAAAGGCACAGTCAACTTAGTGTATGTAAACTTCTGACCCACTGGAATTGTGATACACTGAATTATAAGTGAAATAATCTGTCTGTAAACAATTGTTGGAAATATTACTTGTGTCATGCACAAAGTAAATGTCCTAACCGACTTGCCAAAACTATAGTTTGTTAACAAGAAATTTGTGGAGTGGTTGAAAAACGAGTTTTAATCACTAAGTGTATGTAAACTTCCGACTTCAACTGTATGCAGCAACACCTTCCCCATAAGCATTCTTGTCTCTTCCATAGATGTTATATCCTTGTATTTCTACTGCTGTATCATCAAATGAATTATTCTAAGTGAGTCTCAGAAATGGCTAATATACTGTATGAATGTTATCTGATGTTAGCAAGTCATTGATTTCATTAACCTTATTTCTTAGGCTACATATATTCAAATGGACTATTTTCAGCCCTTTTCTGGGTAGCTTATCAGAGATAGACATAATATGGAAAAGAGCAAACAACGCAAGTGAAAAATATATACATTCAGCAGTCCATTAATCAGTTGGTGTGTGTAAGTGTGTGTGTGTTGCGGGGTTGAAGCTACAAACCCATAGCCTTGGCTCTCTCATCCCTTCCAGGCATTTGGGAGGGAGGGTGGACAATGAGTCTGTCATAGCGGATGTAAGCAATGTCCCCACGTGCTCTGGCAGCTTTCATGGCTGGGATAAGTTCTTTCCTCTTCTGGCGCACAGCTTCAGGATAGTCCTCGTTGAGGAAGATATACTGTATGTTCCTCTCAAGTTCTTGGCTCTTTCCAGAACAGCTACCTTGTCCTTGAACCTCAGGAACTTGAACACTATCGGCCTGGGCCTGTCACCTGGGCCGGTGGTGGGTTTTCCAGTCCTGTGGGCACGCTCCACCTCAATCTTCCTGTGGTCCATCTTCCGTTTCTCCTAGATCAATTCCCTTTCTTTGTCCTCAGACTCTGTCCAGGTCTCATTTGGAGATTCTGCAATTCCATCCACAACCATATTGTTCCGCCTTGAGTGTCATTTAGGTGGAACAACATAATTTCCTAAATGATTTCACCACTGCCCTTTACTCTAAGCAATGTTGTGCTGCTATTTTTATTGACTTGGCCAAAGCTTTTGATACAGTAGACCATTCCATTCTTGTGGGTCGGCTAAGGAGTTTGGTGTCTCTAAGGGGTCTTTGGCCTGGTTTGCTAACTACCTCCCTCAAAGAGTGCAGTGAGTAAGTCTGTCTTAGCCACTGCCTGTCACCAAGGGAGTACCCCTAGGCTCGATCCTAGGTCCAACGTTCTTCTGAATTTACATCAACAACATACACCACCCCCACTTAACAAAAATATAAACACAACATGTAAAGTGTTTGTCCCATGTTTCATGAGCTGAAATAAAAGATCCCAAAAATGTTCCACACGCACAAAAAGCTTGTTTGTCTACAATGTTGTGCACAAATTTGTTTACTTCCCTGTTAGTGAGCATTTATCATTTGCCAAGATAATCCATCCACCTGACAGTTGTTGCATATCAAGAAGCTGATTAAACATCATGATCATTACACAGGTGCACCTTGTGCTGGGGACGATAAAAGGCCATTCTAAATGTGCAGTTTTGTCTCACAACACAATGACACAGATGTCTCAAGTTTTGAGGGAGCATGCAATTGGCATGCTGAATGCAGGAATGTCCATCAGAACTGTCCATCAGAGAATTGAATGTGAATTTATCTACCATAAGCCGTCTTCAACGTCGTTTTAGAGAATTTGGCAGTACGTCCAACCGGCCTCACAACCGCAGGCCACGTGTATGGCGTCGTGTGGGCGAGCGGTTTGATGATGTCAACGTTGTGAACAGAGTGCCCCATGCTGGCGGTGGGGTTATGGTATGGGCAGGCATAAGCTACGGACAACGAACACAATTGCATTTTATCGATTACTATTTAAATGCACAAAGATACCATGACAAGATCCTGAGGCCCATTGTCGTGCCAGTTATCCTCCGCCATCACCTCATGTTTCAGCATGATAATGTACTGCCCCATGTCGCAAGGATCTGTACACAATTTCTGGAAGCTGAAAATGTCCCAGTTCTTCCTTGGCCTGCATACTCACTAGACATATTTGGGATGCTCTGGATTGACGTGTACGACAGCTGAAAATGTCCCAGTTCTTCCTTGGCCTGCATACTCACCAGACATATTTGGGATGCTCTGGATTGACGTGTACGACAGCGTGTTCCAGTTCCCGCCAATATCTAGCAACTTTGCACAGCCATTGAAGAGGAGTGGGACAACCTTCCACAGGCCACAATCAACAGCCTGATCAACTCTATGCAAAGGAGATGTGTCACGCTGCATGAGGCAAATGGTGGTCACACCAGATACTGACTGGTCTTCTGATCCACGGCCCTATTTTTTTTTAAGGTATCTGTATTCCCAGTCATGTGAAATCCATAGATTAGGGCCTAATTAATTTACTTCAATTGACTGATTTCCTTATACTGTATGAACTGTAACTCAGTAAAATCTTTGAAATTGTTGCATGTTGTGTTTATATTTTTGTTCAGTGTAGTTAATATTGTGAAACAGTAATATATGCTGCTGTGCGTGCTATTTGTTTGTATTCACAGTCCACACTTTCTTTTTTGGCTTCTGAATATTTGCCTGAACCTACACTCTTAAAATGAAGTGCTTTGTAACACCTAAACTAGTGGCAACTGAGCTGCCACCAATGCGATGGAGATGAAACCTTAACTTTGCTGGAGTTTTGAAATACACCCTCCTCAGATGTTTTGAAACATGATACATTGTGTTGTAACACCACTTAATCAATTGTTGTGCAACACCTTGCCAGGCACTGGGAGCACTACCGGAAAAGATTGAAAAACGACTTTGGTGTTTCGAGTTCTGTTTAGTGCAGAATTAGTTACCTTCTCTGTTGGTGTCATTTCCTTTCTCTATAACATCTAAACACTATTATGATGTTTCAAATCCTGTCTAGTGCAGAATTAGATAAGTGGTATATTAATGTTTAACGTTGATTTATGTATCTGATCATTTGCCAGTTTAACCCATTTTGGCAGGCATTGCAGAGCACAGTGCTCAATCCAGCAGTAGTAACTGGAGGTTTTACAGCAAGCATTGCAGGATACATTTCAAATCAAATCAAATCAAATTTTATTGGTCACATGCGCCGAATACAACAGGTGCAGACATTGCAGTGAAATGCTTACTTACAGCCCTTAACCAACAGTGCATTTATTTTAAACAAAAAAAGTAAGAATAAAACAACAACAACAAAAAAGTGTTGAGAAAAAAAGAGCAGAAGTAAAATAAAGTGACAGTAGGGAGGCTATATATACAGTAAAATAAAGTGACAGTAGGGAGGCTATATATACAGGGGGGTACCGTTGCAGAGTCAATGTGCGGGGGCACCGGCTAGTTGAGGTAGTTGAGGTAATATGTACATGTGGGTAGAGTTAAAGTGACTATGCAGAAATACTTAACAGAGTAGCAGCAGCGTAAAAAGGATGGGGTGGGGGGGCAGTGCAAATAGTCCGGGTAGCCATGATTAGCTGTTCAGGAGTCTTATGGCTTGGGGGTAGAAGCTGTTGAGAAGTATTTTGGACCTAGACTTGGCACTCCGGTACCGCTTGCCGTGCGGTAGCAGAGAGAACAGTCTATGACTAGGGTGGCTGGAGTCTTTGACAATTTTGAGGGCCTTCCTCTGACACCGCCTGGTATAGAGGTCCTGGATGGCAGGGAGCTTTGCCCCAGTGATGTACTGGGCCGTACGCACTACCCTCTGTAGTGCCTTGCGGTCAGAGGCCAAGCAGTTGCCATACCAGGCGGTGATGCAACCAGTCAGGATGCTCTCGATGGTGCAGCTGTAGAATTTTTTGAGGATCTGAGGACCCATGCCAAATCTTTTTAGTCTCCTGAGGGGGAATAGGCTTTGTCGTGCCCTCTTCACGACTGTCTTGGTGTGTTTGGACCATGATAGTTCGTTGGTGATGTGGACACCAAGGAACTTGAAGCTCTCAACCTGTTCCACTACAGCCCCGTCGATGAGAATGGGGGCGTGCTCAGTCCTCTTTTTTTTCCTGTAGTCCACAATCATCTCCTTTGTCTTGGTCACGTTGAGGGAGAGGTTGTTGTCCTGGCACCACACGGCCAGATCTCTGACCTCCTCCCTATAGGCTGTCTCATCGTTGTCGGTGATCAGCCCTACCACTGTTGTGTCGTCGGCAAACTTAATGATGGTGTTGGAGTCGTGCCTGGCCATGCAGTCATGGGTGAACAGAGAGTACAGGAGGGGACTGAGCACGCACCCCTGAGGGGCCCCCGTGTTGAGGATCAGTGTGGCAGATGTGTTGTTACCTACCCTTACCACCTGGGGGCGGCCCGTCAGGAAGTCCAGGATCCAGTTGCAGAGGGAGGTGTTTAGTCCCAGGATCCTTAGCTTAGTGATGAGCTTAGAGGGCACTATGGTGTTGAATGCTGAGCTGTAGTCAATGAATAGCATTCTCACGTAGGTGTTCCTCTTGTCCAGGTGGGAAAGGGCAGTGTGGAGTGCGATAGAGATTGCATCATCTGTGGATCTGTTGGGGCGGTATGCAAATTGGAGTGGGTCTAGGGTTTCTGGGATTATGCTGTTGATGTGAGCCATGACCAGTCTTTCAAAGCACTTCATGGCTACAGACGTCAGTGCTACGGGTCGGTAGTCATTTAGACAGGTTATCTTAGAGTTCTTGGGCACGGGGACTATAGTGGTCTGCTTGAAACATGTTGGTATTACAGACTCAGTCAGGGACATGTTGAAAATGTCAGTGAAGACACTTGCCAGTTGGTCAGCACATGCTCGGAGTACACGTCCTGGTAATCCGTCTGGCCCTGCGGCCTTGTGAATGTTGACCTGCTTAAAAGTCTTACTCACATCGGCTACGGAGAGCGTGATCACATAGTCGTCCGGAACAGCTGGTGCTCTCATGCATGCTTCAGTGTTGCTTGCCTCGAAGCGAGCATAGAAGTGGTTTAGCTCGTCTGGTAGGCTTGTGTCACTGGGCAGCTCGCGGCTGTGCTTCCCTTTGTAGTCTGTAATAGTTTTCAAGCCCTGCCACATCCGACGAGCGTCAGAGCCAGTGTAGTATGATTCAATCTTAGACCTGTATTGACTCTTTGCCTGTTTGATGGTTCGTCGGAGGTCATAGCGGGATTTCTTATAAGCGTCCGGGTTAGAGTCCCGTTCCTTGAAAGCGGCAGCTCTACCCTTTAGCTCAGTGCGGATGTTTCCTGTAATCCATGGCTTCTGGTTGGGGTATGTACGTACGGTCACTGTGGGGACGACATCATCGATGCACTTATTGATGAAGCCAGTGACTGATGTGGTGTACTCCTTAATGCTGTCTGAAGAATCCCGGAACATGTTCCAGTCTGTGCTAGCAAAACAGTCCTGTAGCTTAGCATCTGTGTCATCTGACCACTTTTTTATTAACCGAATCACTGGTGCTTCCTGCTTCAGTTTTTGCTTATAAGCAGGAATCAGGAGGATAGAGTTATGGTCAGATTTGCCAAATGGAGGGCGAGGGAGAGCTTTGTATGCGTCTCTGTGTGTGGAGTAAAGGTGGTCTAGAGTTTTTTTCCCTCTGGTTGCACATTTAACATGCTGGTAGAAATTAGGTAGAACGGATTTAAGTTTCCCTGCATTAAAGTCCCCGGCTACTAGGAGCGCTGCATCTGGATGAGCGTTTTCCTGTTGATTAATGGCCTTGTACAACTCATTCAGTGCAATCTTAATGCCAGCATTGGTTTGTGGTGGTAAATAGACAGCTATGAAAAATATAGATGAAAACTCTCTTGGTAAATAGTGTGGTCTACAGCTTATCATAAGATACTCTACCTCAGGCGAGCAAAACCTCGAGACTTCCTTGGTATTTGATTTTGTGCACCAGCTGTTGTTTACAAATATACAGAGACCGCCACCCCTTGTCTTACCAGAGTCTGCAGTTCTGTCCTGTCGATGTAGCGTATAGCCCGCTAGCTGAATGTTATCATTGTTGTCGTTCAGCCACGACTCCGTGAAACATAAGATATTACAGTTTTGAATGTCCCGTTGGTAGGATAACCGTAATCTTAAATCGTCAATTTTATTCTCAAAAGATTGAACGTTGGCTAATAGGATTGATGGGAGAGGCAGTTTACTCGCTCGCCGTCGGATCCTTACGAGGCACCCGGATCTGCGTCCGCGATATCTCTGTCTCTTCCTCACGTGAATGACGGGGATCTGGGCCTTGTCGGGTGTCTGTATGATATCCTTCGCGAACGCCTCGTTGAAGAAAAAACATTCGTCCAATGCGAGGTGAGTAATCGCTGTCCTGATATCCAGAAGCTCTCTTTGGTTATAAGAGACGATGGCAGAAACATTATGTACAAAATAAATTACAAATAACGCGGAAAAACACACATAATAGTACAATTGGTTAGAGGGCTGTAAAACGGCAGCCATCTTCTTCCGGCGCTGTTCTCTTGATCTCTTTTAAGGATTTGCCTCTATCCTTAAAAGTTGGAAATGTGGGAATGTGTCGTCTCATCATTGAACTGCATTTTGCCTGACGGTTTTGATATCCGTTCATCATGAGCCATTACACCTCATGGTACAACAAGCTGCTTACAGTTTTTCTCAATCGCGTACAAGCATTTTTTTGGAACAATGTTATCAATTTTCAAAACAGAGTTCACAAGACACAGAACTCTGTGGCCTTTTGCAAAACAGTAATGTAATGTACTTCTCAAAACATAAATACATTCATCAAAACTATATTACAGTATACAGTCAAAATTGCAAATAGTTTCATCAAAAGAACACGACTAACTGCAAAAAGATTAATGCAACCATACTTATCTCTTGAGGCCAAGCAAACAAAACAGAAAGTTATCTGTCTTTTAAAAACTGCAGTAGAGCAACACATTTTCTTTGCAGTCACTAAATCATGATGATCAAAATTGGAAGTACAACTATCCAAAGGTGCAGAATTATGGATAATTACACTCCTTTTATGCATATTTCACCAAACAATTTCACACACATCAAATAAAATATTATTCAATACAAAGGCTGGTTTGCTCATAGTTTTGTATACTTTCCATTGGTGCACAGAAACACAATCCACAATATACAGTTGAAGTCGGAAGTTTACATACACTTAGGTTGGAGTCATTAAAACTCATTTTTCAACTTCTCCACAAATTTCTTGTTAACAAACTATAGTTTTGGCAAGTCGGTTAGGACATCTACTTTTTTTTTTCAACTATTGTTTACAGACAGATTATTTCACTTATAATTCACTGTATCACAATCCCAGTGGGTCAGAAGTTTACATACACTAAGTTGACTGTGCCTTTAAACAGCTTGGAAAATTCCAGGAAATGATGTCATGGCTTTAGAAGCTTCTGATAGGCTAATTGACATCATTTGAGTCAATTGGAGGTGTACCTGTGGATGTATTTCAAGGCCTACCTTCAAACTCAGTGCCTCTTTACTTGACATCAAGGGAAAATAAAAATAAAATCAGCAAAGAATTCAGGAAAAAAATGGTAGTCCTCCACAAGTCTGGTTCATCCTTGGGAGCAATTTCCAAACGCCTGAAGGTACCACGCTCATCTGTACAAACAATACTATGCAAGTATAAACACCATGGGACCACACAGCCGTCATACCACTCAGGAAGGAGACGCATTCTGTCTCTTGGTGTGAAAAGTGCAAATCAATCCCAGAACAACAGCAAAGGACCATGTGAAGATGCTGGAGGAAACAGGTACAAAAGTATCTATATCCACAGTAAAACGAGTCCTATATCGACATAACCTGAAAGGCCGCTCAGCAAGGAAGAAGCCACTGCTCCAAAACCGCAGACTACGGTTAAAAAATGCACATGGGGACAAAGATCGTACTTTTTGGAGAAATGTCCTCTGGCCTGATGAAACAAAAATAGGACTGTTTGGCCATAACGACCATCAATATGTTTGGAGGAAAAAGGAGGACGCTTGCAAGCTGAAGAACACCATCCCAACCGTGAAGCACGGGGTGGCAGCATCATGTTGTGGGGGTGCTTTGCTGCAGGAGGGACTGGTGCACTTCACAAAATAGATGGCATCATGAGGAAGGAAAATTATGTGGATATATTGAAGCAGCATCTCAAGACATCAGTAAGGAAGTTAAAGCTTGGTCGCAAATGGGTCTTCCAAATGGACAATGACCCCAAACATACTTCCAATGACAACAAAGTCAAGGTATTGGAGTGGACATCACAAAGCCCTGACCTCAATCCTATAGACCATTTGTGGGCAGAACTGAAAAATTGTGTGCGAGCAAGAAGGCCTACAATCCTGACTCAATAACACCAGCTCTGTCAGGAGGAATGGGCCAAAATTCACCCAATTTATTGTGGGAAGCTTGTGGAAGGCTACCCAAAACATTTGACCCAAGTTAAACAATTTAAAGGCAATGCTACCAAATACTAATTGAGTGTATGTAAACTTCTGACCCACTGGGAATGTGATGAAAGAAATAAAAGCTGAACTAAATCATTCTCGCTACTATTATTCTGACATTTCACATTCTTAAAATAAAGTGGTGATCCTAACTGAACTAAGACAGGGATTTTTTACTTTTTAAATATATTTGGCTAAGGTGTATGTAAACTAAGGTGTATGTAAACTTCCGACTTGAACTGTATATATAGAAAGGTGAATGCAATGGATGAAGTCAACTGAAATTAATGTATAGGCCTCTATCCACACCAAAGCACTATAATGGAAGGTCACAATTTCGAAGATGTTGACTTAGAAGTAACCCAATGTTACTTACAATTAAAGGGCTCTACACACTACGCCAACGGAGCGATGGAGAGTCATTTACGGTCTGTTCAAAAAATTCAGCTGCACAAAAGGTACGTAGACCTATGCAGAGAAAGCGATACAAACAATTGTTTAGAGCCCTTTACCCAACTTAATTCTCTGCATGTTCACAATATTGTACAAAATCATAACAATTAGACACTCCCCATTGCCTAGATCTTTCCATATATTGTACATGGTATGACACTGATGAGGTGATTTAGAATTTTGTGCAGTATTATTTACTAATTGCTGGAAACAGTGATCACAATTGCACACATTTCTCTTCTGATTAAAAAAATGTGTTAATATTCTGTGAACAGAACACTTAAAAGTGAATGTTGTATTCACTGATGGCATTTGTATTTAACGTTTGTGTGACGAGTACTGAGTATACGAAGAGGCAGGACGCAGACGCAGAAATTAACAAGGTTAAGGTTTACTTAAATAATGACAAAGAGAAATAACAAAGATAGAGTACACGACATGAAGCTAAACAATCACACACAACACAGTACTGAACAGTCCAGGACTAAACAGGGGTGGTGATGAGATGAGGTGTAGGTGCGCTGGAGGTGATTAGGGTGCGTTGTGTTTCCATTCCGGTGTTGCCGAGGTGGTGCGCTCAGACTGGCGAATCAGAGCGCCGAAGGGGAGCAACGGGAGGAGACGTGACAATTTGGCAAAGGGTGGTCTAAGCTATGCAAGTCAGGTACTAAGGCAAGAAAATTATCAGATGTTCTGTAAACTTATTTAAGCATTTGATCATTTATTTTCTGCTGTAGATTTGTTTCAACACAGATCCAGCAATTGCTTGTACGGTATTGAGAAAAACTGTAATACTAACATAGAAGTATATTTGTATTTTTTCAAACATGCATACAACATTGTGTAAAACAATCAGAAAGTCAAAAAAATTTGAATTACCCACAATCATCTAAAAACAGTGAGGTGGCACGATAGGAAGTGCAAGGAGATTAAAATCAGACAGTTATCTTAATGTAAAATATACTTACATTTTGAGAAACATATTAAGTTGGATTTATTCAAAAACATGTTGGTAAAATGAATTGAAACGACTTGCATTCATTTTGATTAAGTACAGTGAGGGAAAAAAGTATTTGATCCCCTGCTGATTTTGTAAGTTTGCGCACTGACAAAGAAATGATCAGTCTATAATTTTAATGGTAGGTTTATTTGAACAGTGAGAGACAGAATAACAACAAAAAAATAAGAAAAACGCATGTCAAAAATGTTATAAATTGATTTGCATTTTAATGAGGGAAATAAGTATTTGACCCCCTCTCAATCAGAAAGATTTCTGGCTCCCAGGTGTCTTTTATACAGGTAATGAGCTGAGATTAGGAGCACACTCTTAAAGGGAGTGCTCCTAATCTCAGTTTGTTACCTGTAAAAAAGACACCTGTCCACAGAAGCAATCAATCAATCAGATTCCAAACTCTCCACCATGGCCAAGACCAAAGAGCTCTCCAAGGATGTCAGGGACAAGATTGTAGACCTACACAAGGCTGGAATGGGCTACAAGACCATCGCCAAGCAGCTTGGTGAGAAGGTGGCAACAGTTGGTGCGATTATTCGCAAATAGAAGAAACACAAAATAACTGTCAATCTCCCTCGGCCTGGGGCTCCATGCAAGATCTCACCTCGTGGAGTTGCAATGATCATGAGAACGGTGAGGAATCAGCCCAGAACTACACGGGAGGATCTTGTCAATGATCTCAAGGCAGCTGGGACCATAGTCACCAAGAAAACAATTGGTAACACACTACGCCGTGAAGGACTGAAATCCTGCAGCGCCCGCAAGGTCCCCCTACTCAAGAAAGCACATATACATGCCCATCTGAAGTTTGCCAATGAACATCTGAATGATTCAGAAGAGAACAGGGTGAAAGTGTTGTGGTCAGATGAGACCAAAATGGAGCTCTTTGGCATCAACTCAACTCGCCGTGTTTGGAGGAGGAGGAATGCTGCCTATGACCCCAAGAACACCATCCCCACCGTCAAACATGGAGGTGGAAACATTGTGCTTTGGGGGTGTTTTTCTGCTAAAGGGACAGGACAACTTCACCGCATCAAAGGGACGATGGACGGGGCCATGTACCGTCAAATCTTGGGTGAGAACCTCCTTCCCTCAGCCTGGGCATTGGAAATGGGTTGTGGATGGGTATTCCAGCATGACAATGACCCAAATCACACGGCCAAGGCAACAAAGGAGTGGCTCAAGAAGAAGCACATTAAGGTCCTGGAGTGGCCTAGCCAGTCTCCAGACCTTAATCCCATAGAAAATCTGTGGAGGGAGCTGAAGGTTCGAGTTGCCAAACGTCAGTATGCGCTCACACAGATCAGATGGACTTCATTCTCCCCTTTTGTGGCAGGTAGTGAGTCCCAACGGCTCTTCATCCCGAGCAGGGTCACACTCTTGCCTCAGTTCCTCTCCTAAGGGTTGAATGAAAAAAGTGTTTCTCACACTAATTGCTTAGTTGCTAAGAAACAAAGTGTTGTGGGAACATAGATTCTGTACTTTATATAGAAATGCAGAAAAATAACAACACGTTACTTAACCACAGAAGGAATTCTTTACTGAAGACCAATTATACTTACACATTAAAAAGCTCCTAGGCAAGGTTAAGGTCAGCGGCATCAGGCCCATTGAAACTGAGGGGGCTTGTGTCCTATATGTGTTTGCATGTGTGTGTGTGTGTGTGTGTGTGTTTGTGTATGTATGTGTTTGTATGTGTGTGTGCAGCAGTGGCGGTCAGTGCCATTGAAGATGACGGAGGACAATAACTTTTTTGATGAGCATGGCCTTATTTCTATTACAGCATATTGGATGACTGTCATTCATATTCCATTCACCCATCTCAATGTAACATCGATAGGTTTAGGCTACTACATGATACTCAAATGTTCTCTATACCCATCATGAGGTTGCTACAACCTAGCCTATGAATGACAGTTCATAGGTCGAGAGAAATTTGAGTAATCAAGGTGACAGACAGTGAACATTCAATACCGCCTTGCACACTCTTGCCTGCATCTAGCTGAACTAGGGTGTAATCATTAGTCCAATAGTTGCAAACGAGTTTCCATTGGACAAATTCAGGTATGTTTATCCCCGTTTCGTTCCATTTAAGAACGTTTTTCAACAGAATCTGTGAAATGAATATAGCCCTGATCACCCGCAAGCACACTTCACTTTCATAGCAGCCACATACGAAAAGCATGATCACTTTGAATGTTGTAGCTATAATTCCTTCTCGCATCTACGCGCTCTCCTCCTCTCACATTTTCCCTATGCTTGTCGACTCCTGAGTGGCGCAGTGGTCTAAGGCACTGCATCGCAGTGCTAGCTGTGCCACTAGAGATCCTGGTTCGAGTCCAGGCTCTGTCGCAGCCAGCCGCGACCGGGAGACCCATGGGCGGCGCACAATTGGTCCTGCGGCGAGAGAGAGGTAGGGGAGGGTTTGGCCGGCAGGGATGTGGGTTCGTTTCCCATGGGTGGCAATAAAAAATAAATAAAAAATAAAAACATGGATGCATTCACTAACTGTAAGTCGCTCTGGATAAGAGTGTCTGCTAAATGACTAAAATGTAAATGGACTTAAGTGCACCACACATCAGCTGTCTGTGACCAGGCAAAAAAAAAAAATCATATCATCACCACTACACATGGCCTACATCATTGTCAACATTATTAGCTAACATCATAGTCAATATAGCTACTAGAACCAATGCGCTAGTAAACCCGCTACAATCATGCAGTTTAGCAGTTACACCGGCAGGCCCCTGTGGCAATAAAATTAATACAACCAAAAGCTTACCTTAACTTGGAAGAGTTCCAGTGTTGGATAGCCATAGCCAGCTAGCTATGGCATCCCTCTCAGTTTGAGCCGGGTGTTTGAGTAGGCTTAACTAGCTAGCTGCATTCGCTAGCTAAGTAAGTGAAAGTGAAGAAATACAAAACATATCCAGCTCTTTCTCTATTGCTTCTCCTTCATTTTTGAAGAAATTAATTTGTGCAAAACTGTTCAACTATTGTCTTTCTCTCTCTTTGAGTCAACTACTCACCACATTTTATGCACTCCAGTGCTAGCTAGCTGTAGCTTATGCGTTCAGTACTAGATGAATTCTCTGATCCTTTGATTGGGTGGACAACATGTCAGTTAATGCTGCAAGAGCTCTGATAGGACGTCCTCCGGAAGTTATAATTACTGTGTAAGTCTATGGAAGGGGGTGAGAACAATGAGCCTCCTAGGTTTTGTATTGAAGTCAATGTACCCAGAGGACGGAAACTAGCTGTCCTCCGGCTACACAATGGAGCTACCCTACAGAGTCCCGTTGAGGCTACATTAGACCTTCATAGCAAAACAGTGAGTTTTAATCAATTATTTGGTGACATATATTTAGTATAGTTTTACCTAAAAAGGATAACTTTTTTTAATGTTTCACTTTTTATTAAACGTACTTAGCAAGATGGTCCTCCCCTTCCTCCTGTGAGGAGCCTCCACTGGTATGCATGCATCTGTCTGTGTGCACGTGTTTGTGTGTACATCTGTGGATGTTTGTGTGAGAAAGAGTGTGTGACTATGTTTTTGCCTGATGGGACCCCCGTAGAATTATTCATGAACCATTCCTGATGGTCGCCCCCAGCATCAGTTCTCCTTAATAGCGTTTGTCCCCATTCCCTATTATAACCCTATAGTGTTCTTTGTAGCCGATTTGCTGTCTCCAGTGTTGTCTACTGTCTCAGGGCACCAAGGTCCAGAACATTGTGTCTGCTCACAGCAGATGGGCATCTTTCAGTCTTTCAGGGCCATCAGCTGTGAGCCACTGGCTGACAGGGACATTAGTCACGCTACCGGAGAGAGAGAGGAGACTAATTGGAAACAGATCACCAGCACTGCAACATCACACACACACACACACTCATTGATTCACACACACTGACATACACACAAACACACACACACACACACACAGCAATCCCCAATCCCCTCACCCTGGGGTGTGTCCTACATTCAGCTAACTACCGCTTAATTATCTCATCTAGGAGTGACAGACTTCTCAACACTCGCCCTGCTAAATTACAGGTTTTGTGTGGAGGGCAGTGTGTGTGTGTGTACTTGTGTGTCTGCGTTAACTAATCTGTGGGAAACTGGCTGAAAACACTCGAGTTTGGGGGAAGGTGACTTCCAGAAGCCCCATCTCTGTCTCAGAATTGTTTGCAGAAGAACAATGTTGAGGGTGTCTGCTAGTGACTACCAATTAAATGGTACCCTGGAGGTAGCCTAGCTAAAACAGCTAATATGTGTCTGTTTAGTGTGAGTGGGGGCTGGAGGTAGCCCACCTGTTCACTGGTTGAGCTGATCCACCAGATCAGGGGACAATGTGATGGACAGCAGCTGATTAGGAGAAGCGAGAGGAGGCTAGCCCTCCACTGTGCCCCCAGGCTTTTGTCATGGCCTATACTAACATCTCAGCCTGCGGTGTAAATTCCTTCACTTGATTTATTCATGAATTATTCTGGATTTTTTGACAACTTGGCTGCATTGAGCGATGGTAGACATGATCGTACTGTTTAGCAATGGTGGTGAGAAAAAATTAAGAAAAAAATGACATTAAAAAGAGGAGAAGAGAAGCAAGGAGCAGACACATACACACACACACAGACTGGGAAACATAGGCGTGTCAACAAGTGTCAGCAAAAAGAACCAAGCTTGAATTTACCTTAATTTTTTTAGAAAGAAGGGAAAGAGGAAGTGGAACTGGAAAGCACAACACATTAATTTTGCTGACACTTCTCCTTGCTTCTCTTCTCCTCTTTTTAATGTCATTTTATGCTTAATTTAAAGAGAGGGCAATACTTTTTGCTCAAGGGCCACATCGTGATTTCAACATTCAAGGAGGGCCGCACATATTTTGTTTTGGCCTGATTTGTCATCAAAACAATTTGCTGGCCAGAAAAATTGCATTTATTTCAAAACATAGGCTATTGGTCCATTATGAATTGCATATGTTGGCTCAATGGGAAATTACCTTAATGCTTTTTCCCCCAAATAAATCCACGGCCGTATTTTGCCCACCCCAGCTCTAAAAGATGAGTAGAGAGTCGTTATGTTTCCTCCTCTGTGCTTTGAGTTGAAACACTTCATCCACACAGAGGTAGTCATGAATGTAATCCAACATCCAATCATCAAATATAGCTATGCACATACAATACCTTATGTCTTCTAATTCACCTCTTCCACATTCACTTTAGAGAATTCAAAATTGCAACACTTGTCTTTCATATTGTAATTTGGTTAATTATGAATGGATGTGCAGGTTCAGAGTTTGTTGTTGGCATGCCATGCCTAAATTAGCTAATCTTGCAAATCATTAAAGTAGTATGGCAATATCAGTTTGTTTTGTGATGAATGAGCCTTCTGATTCAATGAAGGATGGAGCTGAGATTGCCTTTTTGCCCAAACATTTATTTAATGTGCTCCAAAGCTTTTTGCTATCATTCTTTATATAATTTATCTTTGTTTCATAGTTCAGTTTCTTCTTATTTTTGTTCAGTTTAGTCACATGATTTCTCAATTTACAGTACATTTGACGATCAGCTGTGACAGCCAGACTTATTTGCCATTCCTTTTGCCTCGTCCCTCTCAGCCATAAAATTTTTGAATTCCTCATCAATCCACGGGGATTTAACAGTTTTTACAGCCATTTTCTTAATGGGTGCATGCTTATTAGCAACTGGAATAAGTAATTTCATTAATGTGCCAGTTGCTCCTCATGACACACCACAGACCAGTAAATATTCAACATAGGAATCACTACAAAACTTCTTGTTTAATCTCTTATACACTACAGTGAGCTCCAAAAGTATTGGGACAGTGACACATTTTTTGTTGTTTTGGCTATGCAGTCCTGCACTTTAGATTTGAAATGATACAATGAATATGAGGTTAAAGTGCAAACTGTCAGCCTTAATTTGAGGGTATTTCATCCATATCGAGTGAACCGTTTAGAATTTACAGCACTTTTTGTACATAGTCCCCCCATTTTAGGGGACCAAAAGTTTTGGGACAAATTCACTTATATGTGTATTAAAGTTAGTCAAAAGTGTAGTATTTGGTCCCATATTCCTAGCACACAATGATCACATTAAGGTTGTGACTCTACAAACTTGTTCAATACATTTTCTGTTTGTTTTGGTTGTGTTTCAGACTATTTTGTGTGCAATAAAAATGAATGCTAAATAATGTGATTTTAGATCATCCTGAACTTATTGTGATGCATAAATATAACCCCACCCCAAAAATGCTAACCTCTGCTGTTATTGTAATGGTGAGGGGTTAGCATGTCTTGGGGGTATGATATTTGTGTGTCTGTAACCTTCTCACTCATCATTATTTACGATTAATTCAGGACTATCCGTAATCATGATAGCATCCACATTAATGTAGAAGTGTTTAGAAACATATTATATTCTTATTTACAATAAAAGTGACACAATACATTAGTTACCATTAATTTCTATTGGGCACAAAATAATCTGAAGCACAACCAAAACAAACAGCAAATATTACACTTTTTATTTATAAAAATTATTATTCTGTATTCAATTAATTGGCAGAATAAACAGCATTGGACTAATGAAAAAATACCTTGTCAGCGCACATCCATATCACATGATAATCATGACATGCTTATAAATAACATAAGGTACATTCATAGTAAATGCACCTACGAAGCAACAATATATGCTACTCTAATTGATTCCAGCATTACAAGTAAAACAAAAAACAAGATGAATTAAAAAATAAAACCCAAATAAAACCCACCCCTCCCACCCGAGTGACCCTTTTCATTTAACTCCTCATAGCAAGAGATCTTACACTTTCAGCTGCATTTGACCACATGAATACAGGTTCAAGATATCTTACACTCTCAGCTGCATTTGACCACATTAATAAGGTTCTTTCATTGGCACCATGAGAATGAGCAGTGGACAATTCCAAAATAACAATATCAAAAAACGAGAAGACCCATTGGAGCCATGCCAGTGTATGTGAGGGCTTCCGTCTTAAGGCAATAATTTGTTCTTGCAACGATTAGGCTTGCTAGTCACACCCTTTTGTGATCTAACGACATTGATATTGATGTGCTGTCATTCAACAACAGAACAGGAGAGCAAGGTATATCAACTCCAAATATTTTGGATAGGGATATAGTGATCTTTTTCCAAAAACATTAATCTGAGGACAATTCCAAATTACATGCAGAAATGAGTCGCTGGCCTTGTGTGAATAGAAGGTTGATAAAGGAGAGGGTACTAAAGACATTTTATATATTTTGTGTGGAGTAGCATAAGTTCTATGAATTCAGTTGAAATTAATTGTTTGATTATAAGGGTTCCGAGATGCTCGACTTATGTTACTCCACACAGTCTCCCTCTGATACTGGAAACTCATTTTTCCATGTTTTACAAATCTTCAAGGGTTTGTTTGTACCATCAACAATTTCTGCATAAATAACAGATACAATTCCTTTGGTTTTAGTTTTGACATACATCCAGTCAGTAAATGGATGTTTCCATAAATGTGAAATCCAAGGAACACCATAAGCCACGTGTCAAACTCATTCCACGGAGGGCCGAGTGTCTGCAGGTTTTCGCTCCTCCCTTGTACTTGATTGATGAATTAAGGTCACTGATTAGTAAGGAACTCCTCTCACCTGGTTGTCTATGTCTTAATTGAAAGGCAAAACCAAAAACCAGCAGACACTAGGCCCTCCATGGAATTAGTTTGACACCCCTGCCATAAACCTTTAAGGCAGCACGTAATTGAAAAAAGAAAAAACAGGTCAATTAAACTTCTGTTGTACAATCTGAAAAAGCACATACTCCTTGAGAGTCAAATAGATCTCCAAGAGAAAATATCATTTTTTACTCCATTGGAAATATGTAATTGGTCGTCTTCCTCGTAGTAGATCATAATTATGAAAAGTGGTGTGTGACAATGCCAAATGACATGAGAATATGTCTGCCTCATTGCTAATTCCATATAGACATAACATTAAAGATTATGGGTCCATAATTAAATCTAACTGGTTTCAAGGGGATATCAGAGTAAATAACATCTTGCAATATGTGCGGTAGAACAAGTTTCTCCTCAATTGACCACCAAGCTGTCACTACTAGGTTCTATCCATATAGGAATTACTCGCAATATAAAAGCCCAGTAATCCCAAAATAAATTTGGAACACCCCACCCACCAGCAGACATAGGTCATTGTAAAGTCGATAATTTGATTCTTGGTCTTTTTCTATTCCAAATCAAACTGGAGTGTTACAAACCCCGTGGCTTTAAACGTCTAGGGTGGATGGACAAGAGACCCGTAACATAATTCATGCAAATTAGAAGCGTGACATGGAACAGTGAGAACAAAAACTACACGACAACCATAAACTACCGTCAAACATAAAAGGTTTATTTTTGAACACACGGTAAAGGTTTGGGAAAAAGGGCTGAGCAGGACCCAAGAAATGAAACAATAGTGTAAAACACCCCTAAACTGATCTTGCCTGCCTCAAGAACCGCTAAGCTACTGCTAATCATACAAAAATTACAGTGGGTGGTCCGCTCAGGTCTAACTAGTGTTTTTAGACAGTTTTCTTCCTACGGGTAATGTACGCCCAAGGGCAACTTGCTTAAATTCCCCTTTTCCCAGAAACACACAAAGTTACCAAACAGAGTAACCAGCAAATGAGTGCATACACAGGACACCACAGTATCCATACTCACATACGGAAATAGTCTCTAACAACAAACACAACTGACCGGCTTTTAAACAATGGGATGTGTGATTGAAAAACCAGAAACAGGTGGTGCAATGCAGAGGAATGTCCACTGATTGGTCCACCTCAGCAATCAGCAGACACCCCAACGACCACCAATCAGGAACATACAGGACACCTGTGATTAGGGCAGAAGGAGAGGAAAAACACAAAAAGACACAGGATACCTGTATCCGTAACATGGAGATTGCAATATGAAGCCTGTCCCAATATCATGATACTGGGCACAGAGGAACCATAGAGCTTATAAAGTTCCCATTCATTTTAATTACAGAAATGTGACACTGGAAAGATAATGGGGACTGAGTCCATCTATTTAAATCACATTCAACCTTTTTTTAAATAAATTATAATTATTTGTCACAATCACTTCCAGACTCTTGTAAATATCAATGCCCAGATATAGGGTATATCAGCTATCACAGTGGCATTGGAATTGTTAAGGGACAACAGAGCAGACTTTTGCCAGTTAATTTCATATCCTGAGAAGCTACTAAATTGACTAAATAAATCAAGGACAAGGGGTAGAGTTTGTGAGATGTTGTTCAAAAACAAGAGGACATCATCTGCATGCAGCAAAATAAAATGGGGAGAGTCATTAATAATAATTGGTTCTATGACATTGGATTGCCTTACAGCTTGGGCTAGAAGCTCAAGACCCATGGGGCGGCGCACAATTGGCCCAGCGTCGTCCAGGGTAGGGGAGGGAATGGCCGGCAGGGATGTAGCTCAGTTGGTAGAGCATGGCGTTTGCAACGCCAGGGTTGTGGGTTCGATTCCCACAGGGGGCCAGTATGAAAAATAAAAAAATGTATGCACTCACTTAACTGTAAGTCGCTCTGGATAAGAGCGTCTGCTAAAATGACAAAAATGTAAAAATGTAAGTAAGAGAATGAAAAGTAACGAAGAAAGAGAATCTTCCTGCCTAGCTGCTCTGGAGATGGGAAAAAAGGATGAGCAATTAATGCAGGCCATCACCATTAAAACAGAGTTGGCATACAAACTTTAATCAGATTCATATCCAGTATTTAGCACCCAAGCCCAAATGACCTAGTACCAACCATAAGTACTCCCATTCTAACATATCAAAGGCTTTTTCAGCATCTAATCATAAGATAGCAGAGGAATCATTTGAATCTGGAGCTAAATTAATCACGTAATAGTATTCTTAGATTGTCTGAGGCAAGGCAACCCTTAACAAATCCTGTTTGATCTCCACTAATTAGTCTAGCCAAATACTTAATCAGACTTATTCAGCCCTTCTAAATCAGATATTTTATAGATTTTTGATTTATTACTATCCAAATACTAAACTTTTGACTACTTTAAAACACATATACGTGAATTTGTCCCAAAACTTTTGGCCCCCTAAAATGGGGGGACTATGTACAAAAAGTTCTGTAATTTCTTAACGGTTCACCTCGCCAATCAATTGATGAGGAATTAAAAAATGGTAAGGTTGAGAGGGATGAGGCAAAAGGAATGGCAAATAAGTCTGGCTGCATGAACGATTGGCAAATGTACTTCAAATTCAGAAATCATGTGACTAAAATGAATAAAAAGAAGGAAAAACTATACTATGAAACAAAGATAAATTATATAAAGAATGAGAGTAAAAAGCTTTGGAGCACCTTGAATGACATTTTGGGATAAAAAGCAAACTCAGCTCCATCATTCATTGAATCAGTTGGCTCATTCTTCACAAAACCCACTGAGATTGCAGATTACTTTAATGATCTTTTCATCGGCAAGATTAGCAAATTTAGGCATGACATGCCAGCAACAAACGCGGACACTACACATCCAAGTATAACTGACCGAATTATGAAAGACAAGCTTATACAGTGGGGAGAACAAGTATTTGATACGCTGCCAATTTTGCAGGTTTTCCTACTTACAAAGCATGTAGAGGTCTGTAATTTTTATCATAGGTACACTTCAACTGTGAGAGACAGAATCTAAAACAAAAATCCAGAAAATCACATTGTATGATTTTTAAGTAATTAATTTGCATTTTATTGCATGACATAAGTATTTGATACATAAGAAAAGCAGAAGTTAGTATTTGGTAAAGAAACCTTTGTTTGCAATTACAGAGATCATATGTTTCCTGTAGGTCTTGACCAGGTTTGCACACACTGCAGCAGGGATTTTGGCCCACTCCTCCATACAGATCTTCTCCAGATCCTTCAGGTTTCGGGGCTGTCGCTGGGCAATACGGACTTTCAGCTCCCTCCAAAGATTTTCTATTGGGTTCAGGTCTGGAGACTGGCTAGGCCACTCCAGGACCTTGAGATGCTTCTTACGGAGCCACTCCTTAGTTGCCCTGGCTGTGTGTTTCGGGTTATTGTCATGCTGGAAGACCCAGCCACGACCCATCTTCAATGCTCTTACTGAGGGAAGGAGGTTGTTGGCCAAGATCTCGCGATACATGGCACCATCCATCCTCCCCTCAATATGGTGCAGTCGTCCTGTCCCCTTTGCAGAAAAGCATCCCCAAAGAATGATCTTTCCACCTCCATGCTTCACGGTTGGGATGGTGTTCTTGGGGTTGTACTCATCCTTCTTCTTCCTCCAAACACGGCGAGTGGAGTTTAGACCAAAAAGCTCTATTTTTGTCTCATCAGACCACATGACCTTCTCCCATTCCTCCTCTGGATCATCCAGATGGTCATTGGCAAACTTCAGATGGGCCTGGACATGCGCTGGCTTGAGCAGGGGGACCTTGCGTGCGCTGCAGGATTTTAATCCATGACGGTTTAGTGTGTTACTAATGGTTTTCTTTGAGACTGTGGTCCCAGCTCTCTTCAGGTCATTGACCAGGTCCTGCCGTGTAGTTCTGGGCTGATCCCTCACCTTCTTCATGATCATTGATGCCCCACGAGGTGAGATCTTGCATGGAGCCCCAGACCGAGGGTGATTGACCGTCATCTTGAACTTCTTCCATTTTCTAATAATTGCGCCAACAGTTGTTGCCTTCTCACCAAGCTGCTTGCCTATTGTCCTGTAGCCCATCCCAGCCTTGTGCAGGTCTACAATTTTATCCCTGATGTCCTTACACAGCTCTCTGGTCTTGGCCATTGTGGAGAGGTTGGAGTCTGTTTGATTGAGTGTGTGGACAGGTGTCTTTTATACAGGTAACGAGTTCAAACAGGTGCAGTTAATACAGGTAATGAGTGGAGAACAGGAGGGCTTCTTAAAGAAAAACGAACAGGTCTGTGAGAGCCGGAATTCTTACTGGTTGGTAGGTGATCAAATACTTATTTCATGTAATAAAATGCAAATTAATTACTTAAAAATCATACAATGTGATTTTCTGGATTTTTGTTTTAGATTGCGTCTCTCACAGTTGAAGTGTACCTATGATAAACATTACAGACCTCTACATGCTTTGTAAGTAGGAAAACCTGCAAAATCGGCAGTGTATCAAATACTTGTTCTCCCCACTGTAACTTTGATTTTTCTGAAAGTGAGTGTGGAAGAGGAGAAAAAAGTATTATTGTCTATCAACAATGACAAGCCACCTGGGTCTGACAACTTGGATGGAAAATTACCAAGGATAACAACAGACGAAATTGCCACTACTATTTGCCATATCTTCAATCTAATCCTACATGAAAGTGTGTGCCCTCTGACCTGGAGGGAAGCAAAAGTCATTCCGCTACCCAAGAATAGTAAACCCCTCTTAATGGCTCAAATAGCTGAACAATCAGCCTGTGTAAAATTTTGGAATTTTTTTTGTTTTTCCAAATACAATCTCTCTATTTTACAGTAAACAAATTGACAACAGACTTTGAGCACGCGTATAGGGAAGGACATTCAACAAGCACGGTACTTACACAAATGACTGATGATTGGCTCAGATAAATATATGATAAAACAATTGTGGGAGCTGTTTTGTTAGACTTCACTGCGGCTTTTGACATTATTGGTCATAGTCTGCTGCTGGAAAAACGTACAGTAAATATGTGATCAATACATGTGGATGATTTAATTCCTGTGCTGTTTGTAAATACACTGGTAGGTTGCAGGCACTAGTTACAGTTTCAAGCTTTTTCTTGAGTGGGCAGCTTGATGAAAGCCAGTCAATATTTAGGTCACCCAGAAAATATTCCTCTCTGTTGATATCACATACATTATCAAGCATTTCACACACATTATCCAGATACTGACTGTTAGCACTTGGTGGTCTATAGCAACTAACCACAAGAATAGTCTTTAGGTGAGGCAGGTGAACCTGTAGCCATGTTACTTCAACAGTATTTGACATGAGATCCTCTCTATGCTTTATAGGAATATGACTCAGTAACACCTCCCCCATTGGCATTCCTGTATCTTCTGTAGATGTTATATCCTTGTATTGCTACCACTGTATCATCAAAGGAATTATCTAAGTGAGTTTGAGAAAGCCATTATATGAATGCTTTCTGTTTCTAGCAAGTTATCGATTTCATTAACCTTGTTTTTTAGGCTACACATGTGGGCACACCTGCATAGAATAGCCAGAATCCTGCTTCACACATCTGCACACCATTGACAATCAACAACCCTCACAGTATTTAAGCAGTGTCCAACCTTCACTCCATTGCATATGCTGTCTCACAACCAATTACTACTGTTACTGCTCGCTACCAATCCAACCAACCCCTTGCCACCCCCTCTCCTCCCCCCCCTCTCCTTGACATTGTCTTGCCCAACCAGGCTTCCTGCACAATGGGGGTTCAGCACAACCTTGGCCTAAGGCCGGGGGTTGGCCCTGCCAGCAGGCTCAGCACAACCTCCGTCCAGGACTGGCCTCCCAGATCTCCATTCTTTACCAACTCTTCCAACATTTTCTTCAGATGGTGACAAGCCGAACTTGAATGATGATGATAATTCTGGCATCTTGATTTGTTAGTCCACCCACTCTATCACAAGTGGATTCTCTCCGAATCATCCAATACAGTTTTGTCATCCCAGAGTATGCTAAATGTTAATTTCTTGTTAGCATTAGCAAAAATAGTATCTGTTATTGAAGCGGTATTCCCTGTGCATCCTATTGACTGGCTTTCAGTTAAGCTACAGCCCATTCTTCTGGGGTTGGGTTGGGGTTGTTTGTCTCTTCTAAAGGAGCTAAAACTCTAATTTCCTCTCATTAACCAATCAGATCATAATGACCACAGAGGGGAGGGGCTTGCCCTGAAAAGACAGGAGGGAGAAAGAGAGAGGGGGGAGTGCACACACACACACACACCAAATCCAATTCCCAATAGCCCTCCCTCACATCTGAGAGAAGCTGAAGTACCCCAATGTCTGAAATACAAACACACACACACACACACACACACACACACAGAGAGAAACACACGCACACATGCTCACACATAGGGCTGTGGCAGTCACAACATTTCTTCAGCCGGCGATTGTCAAGCAAATAACTGCCGGTCTCATGGTAATTGACCGTTAATTAACAAAAACACATTTAGCATCTCCTGGCCTCCACACGTAGCCGACAAGCCACTGATGCAGACCTTTGGAATATCTACATTTAAAAAAGTCAAATACATCAATGTAATATAGCCTACACCTTCACAATAAATCCATTATTTATTTTAGACAGGTCTCATTTCAGAAGAACAGAATAACATACTCTGAGTTGTCCTTATGTTAGGTCCTGATCAGGCTATGCCATATGGCTGTGGGCTACACTAGTTCATTTAGCAGACAAGATTTGCTTAGAATTCCGTGGCATTATTTTATAGTATGAAGATTACAATTGAACAAAGCTGAATAAAATAGCCTAAAGGATATGTTCTCCAAACGACTTGAGGGAGTGCGCATATGCGGCTATTCTGTGTTGAGTGGTTAACAAAGAAATAGGTACTCCTATATACTTAATTTAGAGTTATTAATGTAGCTTCAGTTGTTCTACAAAAGTTGGGCTATATGTTTTGATTTTTAAAACATTGTAAGGCTGCATGATGCGACTTTAATGGTGATTTGAAAAAAAGTCGCATGAAAGGCATGAGCTCTACTTTGTTTTTTGTGCAGGCTGTACACCCTTCATCAGTCTCTCATTCACAATTTGATTATGCCTCGAATTTCCAGGTGGCATCCCCTTTGTGTGGCCATAATGCACCCTAAAAAAATCCATGCCTTTTGCGGCCAGTGGCCGTTGTGCCCTTGGGCTAAATATAATAATTATAATTCCCTTTTCCCTGAGTGCTGCGTGCTCCGACGCACCTCTCACTTTCATGGCTCTCAATCACGGGATTGGGTCTTTTTTACCGGCTACAAGTGAAGACAGACACATCGGGGACACAACTGCGCGCGTCCTTTTCCTTTTCCAATTCCGAGGTGCATATTGAAGATATTGGAAGAACTGTCCACATTTACTTTTCGTGAGCCAACAAGATGAGTAGGCCTAATGAACAGCAAAAGCACTAGCCTATGTCAATCTACTATCCCCCATAGTAGATTGACTACCTGGGGGATAGTAGATTGACTACCTGGGGCGGCAGGTAGCTTAGTGGGTAAGATCGTTGTGCCAGTAACCGAAAGGTCGCTGGTTCTAATCCCCGAGTGTTGTAGAAACATTTGACTAGATAATCAACTCAAAAATATCTCTCAAGACATCGGAGCCTGTGAATTTAAGAATTTAGACTTTATTGAATACCAAAGCCTGAGCTTTGCTCCATGGAGCAACAACTCGCTCTCCTTGGCTCAAAGATCTCCTTTTATACCAATACAAGTGCATAGTCATCCTTACATAGCATACACAGTTGCTACCCTTAGGGTAATTGATTAACTTCTTCCATGGCCACGCCACCCTTATCTTTCAACGTCTAGATGTCACATGTTGTTTTTCTCCAAAAAGGCTATGTGAACTTTTCCATATGACCTCTTCCTCTTATCTCATTATATTGGTGGCAGACCCTTTCTCAAAAATAATACACATACATACATTAAGGCATGGTTACACACTGTATTGGCTATATTGCTTATTTAAACATACATCTGGATTATAGAATGTCAATCATGTTTACTATATTTTACTTTTGACATTTCCCAACATTTGCCTTAATGATACATAAAATAATACCATATATCCCCCCTATGGGACATTCCACCAATGTCCCATCAATACAAAGATTAATCACCCATATCACAAGTATTATAACAATCAAAATAATCAATATCTATATCTAATCAAGTAATTGCCATGTCAACATCACTAAGCCTTAATATTAATAAGTTATTCAGATCAGTCAGTCCAATTATAATTTATAATCATAATCAAATTAATTACCCAAAACAACTTTAGAATGACAATTCTTAATTAGTCACCTTTGTTCCATTATTCAAAGTCAAAACTCTCACCTTGGCACATATTGATACTGGCCGAATGTATATTTATATTATACTAATTCTAGCATTAACTTCCTCATAACAAGAATTACAACAGATCAGTACCTTAATGCATTGTCCAAATTACTATAAATTTTGTAGTGTATAATACCTCCTTAATCAACATACTACCTCAACTAACACTCCCTTCCTCTACCGGCACTCAATCTTCTGGCGTCTTCATTATGTTCTTCATTATGTTCTTCATAGTTCATCTTGGATTACCCATAGCAATGTCCCAATTCCAATGTCACACCTGAACCACCACACCTCCACCATCATCCTGTTTTGTCCATGTGCAAACCAGTATACCCAAACTAGGAAGAACGTTGCCTTTGCATATACCTCTTTCCTCACATTCTTGAAAGAAAAAGCACAAAAGAGAAGGCATTTGATTGCTTTGATTTGATGCTGGATTCAGGGCAGAGGTGGGTCAGACAGGAACATATTCAACGCCTTTGTTGTTCCTCTTCAGCCGAGTAGAGGATTTTTGGTTTTTATTGAGGTTTACACCGTTCTGAGCCAATTGATCTCTGCAATGCATTACGACACCATCCGTTGTAACCTCAGGAAAGGACAGATCATAACAGTTCAGTTGAGTTAATATCCAATCCAAAACATCCCTAGTAACATTGTCTACATGACAAATCATTATGTTTCACATTCTCCCTTGAATTCTTCCAAACTATATAACCCAATTGTTTTATTGTAACATTCCTATATTTTTGCTCATACTCTATTTGACATTACTCTGGTGTTTCCCTTTCCTTGTTCCTATTCTAACAATTGCTTACACTTCTCTCTTCTAATAACACTTTCCCCTGGAAATCTAACACCAAATACTACATCAAATTGTTTATCTAAATCTTGGACTGTTCTCCTTATGTCTATGATTCACCTGTCTCCTTCTTTCATTATCCTAAGGTCACACTACCCCATGTGACTTCCCCATACTCTTTGTGCTGGTTTCTCACACACCAATAATATTTTAACCCTTGTATTTTAATAGTGGTCCCTTCCTGTAATTTTTAGTTATGGTTCCTGCCTGTGCAAGAATATACATTCTAATCCTGTCTATATCCCTTCTATGTCTTGTTCTTCTGCTCTTTATTATTATCAGTACTCCATTCCCCTTATTATCAGGTAACTAGTCAAGTGTAGAGAAATCAATGATACGGATATCTGGTGCATCTTGGAGGTCTGGAATCTCTCAGTGGTCTGGAATCTCTCAATCATCAGTTCCCTCACTCTGGTACAATGGTTAAGATGATACCCGATACTCCCCTCTATCCGTACCATCGTTGGTATAACCTGGACAACGATGTGTATGGTTACTTCAATTGATAACCTTCCCCCATCACTAGGGTCTCCGGATCAGCAAGAGTCCCTCTCAATCTATCGACATCGGTCTGTGAAAAGTGTCCTTCAATCAGCCTACCCATAGGGAAGCTCAGAGTTACTGCTGCAAAGACACAAGCACAGACACACACAAAAGACAACAATGCTACCCAAAGGCTGAGGTTGGAACACTCCTATAGTGGGAAACATGAATCTTAGTATCTGTCTCCACCAGTTTTACCATCATTAAGGTAGCCAACAACCCCTGGTACAGGCCCCTCCACATAGGGTCTTTCCAGCTCTTTCTTCTGTAGTCTTTTGCCACCACATAGTCTCCAGGGCTCAGAAAATACTCAGATTATCCTACTCAGTTGGGCATAGTTATCTTCACCCATGAAAAGAAAATCTTAAGAACATTGTTAGGTTAGGTGAGACACAGTATGCTACTTATGTCCTCTCATCCGTCAAAAGAAGCCTTGAGATTATGAAGCACACCTGCTTCCAGCTTGTTGTAGTCCACTTATCTCATAGACAGACCACCTCTACACCATGCCTCCTATCACAAAAACAAAAATGATTTAACCTAACCCATAACACATTATTACTACTGCTCATATCCTTAATACACCTTGCATATTTCCCCACAAAACCATAATAAAACATTAAAACCTCTGTAATCCCAACTTCCCCCCTTGGACACATGCATCACATCGTGATTCATGTGTACAAAAAACAAAACAAAACAATATTGCCTATCAAACCTAAAATAATAACTAACCTTAAAATGACAACCCTTGAGCATATCTTTACTTAACTGTATTCCATAACACTATTCAAGGAATACTTCTCCTTCAGGACTAACTCTCTCACTTCATCCTTGTCCTGTTTAGACTAATTTATATATAGGATTTTTCCAAATTATAAACTTCTTCACAATTATCCTTATTTTATCTAACCCCCTAATTCAGCATGCCTCTAGAATTCATAGTGCGGGTGATCAGGTCACACTATAAAGCCAGGACAGATTTCAGAGGTCATTGAAATCATTCAATGAATTGTTTCATCCTATAGTATACTACTTCTAACAACCATCAAAACCTTTCATAAATGTTGTGATTCCTTAGTACAGCTCTTTTCAAAATAAATCATACATATTTACTTATCCCTCAGTAAATAACCCAAATTACATGTGTATGCCCCTTTAAGATATTTCACTTCCATCCCATCAAAAAAAACAAATAGAAATAAAAATCCTATACAACTAACATTTCATACTAAGTCGTTTGTTTGTGGTTATTTGAACACCATATAGTAAAACAATAAACAACCAAAAATGGCCAGGCCTTATTTATTTTTGTAACCATTATGACAACCTAAAAATAAAACTACTTAATTTTACTAACTAGTTCCACCCTAGCCGACATACTTTTTTCAACCTCCCAATAAAGAAATCCCCATGTTCCTGGAAGAGAAAGTATACATGTCGTTAACATATAATCAACAATCCAAAGATAGTAATTACACACAAAACTTCATACATATCTCCCCAGTCCTATCTCACCCCTAACACAATATTATAGGAGACTCCCATCAATTCTTAAAAGAAAACTCCCACTTAGAAGACACTAGATAATAACACATTTTATTAAGTTAACTACACCTTCCACTATAAACCTATAACCCCATTTTAGTAATTTTATTGTCGCAAACTGTTGCATTGATGTTTTCTTTTTTTTCTTCTTCTAAAATATAAACTTATTGTTTCATAATCCAAAACCCATAAAAAGATGTCTACTTAATCCATCAAGTCAACAGCAACAACTACCTCCCCAGGTTCAACGTACTATAAACAATTTATCGTTATCTGAAGTAATAAAACATCATCATAACTCACTGCTGTTTAAACAAACTATATAATGTCATAATAAAATGATCAATTATCAAATATCGTTCCTTATTCAACTATCGAGACATGTTCTTCATTAGTTAATCGTCTCCACAAAGCAATACTACCTAATAACATATTCTCATTCTCCTAAATATAAATAATTACTTCTATTAAACAATCCCATTCAACATCAAGTCAACCTGTCTCATCACCCAATTCACTTATTTTTTAAACCCTCTACAATATCTATCATACTCTACTGCTAATTTCCCTCATAACGGTACCTCAACAGATGACAAATTATTTTATATTTATAATAATAAACCAATAAAACATCCAATTCACCAATATACAATTTCAATTACTATGTTATCCTATTCGACATGGATTGGTAGGACATCTTTCCTATAATGTTATCAATGAAACCAGTAATTCACATCAATACCATCAATGTAAAAGATTTGCTTTCTTTCCCTCACTGGATTCGAACCAGGGACCCTCTGCACACATTGACAACATTCACCATCGAAGCACTGTTACCCGTCGCTCCACCAGTGCCACACAAAGCATCTACTTCCAGTTCATAGAGCAAGTGACGTCACCCAACGAAAACCACACTAGCTTTCACCGCTAACTAGCTAGCAATCTCCTGCCGATAACAATAATAATAATAATATGCCATTTAGCAGACGCCTTTATCCAAAGTGACCCACAGTCATAATATTCAATCTCCTATGACTTCCTACAAAATACACGCGATCCCCGTACACCTAACGTAACCCATAATGTCCCTTATAGCGCTCTCACGTTTCAGCAAGCCCCAATGTCCAACATCCACAGACAAAAATTGAAATTCTTCAATTTTTCCTAGCAGACCTAATAAACCACTTTCAAACAGCGTTCTGCATTTACCTCTATCATAGGGTTTAAAAACGAACTTAACAACATTAACCATCCTAAATTGCCGTAGTAACGTCATGTTTGGTTCAATTGATCTATTACCATATAAGACATTCACTTCTCCATGCGTCGTAAACTATATCCTATTTCTCCTGTAATCAACTAAAATCATAGCCACACAATTAAACCATCACTCCGCCATTACAGAATGAATGAATCTATTAATCTATCCTTTCTAAGTAAGCTACAAGTAACACCAAACACTTGCTGTAGTTTACCATCATATATTGAAATCATCCATTTATCACAATCCAATTTATTTATAGACATATTCCACCATTGTCACTCGTTTAATCTAGCAAAACCTCATTCAATGACTAAAAATTACTACCACGTAGTCTCCTCTCCGTTAACATTTTAGTCATTTAGCAGATGCTCTTATTCCAAGCGACTCACAATTAGTGTGCTCATACATTATTATACTTATACTAGCCCCCCTTGGGAATCGAACACCCAACCCTGGCGTTGCAAGCACCGTGCTCTACCAACTGAGCTACAGAGGACCACAGATGAGTGTATAGTGCCTTTTTCTGATAATGTTATAATTGTAGCCTATTGCATTACTTTAGTTCAAAACATAAGTTTGTTTATTAAACAAATCCAGAACCCACTATAAATTGATGCTATTCCCTCAGCATAAAAGCCAAAGCTCCTTGCATCCCCTGGTTTACGTAATGAAAATACATTATCATTCTACAATTCACCAAATATTCGCATACACCACTGGTGACGCAAACCATAGAATAAAATAATAACAATTAGAATTTTGTCAAATAGATGTTTTCCATCCAACTATTCAAACTTTCTTTAAATAACTCTTTCAGCTCGATACAGTCAAACAAGTATGACTCTCTTTTAACCGGAAACTAATTCATGCCATTAGTAAAGTCTATTCACATCTCAACAATAACTAATAATATATGTATATTCATAATATTAAAATACCTTACTTTCATTCCAGTCTACCTAAACAATTACAATTATGGCCATAACTTTATCGCAATTGACAGTACGCTATTCAGACTATAGTCACTCCTCACTCCTTCCCGTTGAATAAGTGAGTCCTTCAGTCTGAAAAGACGCAGGCTACTAGATCTTCCAATCTTATCCTGACTGTTCCTTCAATCTAAACAACCCACAGCTATAGCTAAACTATACTTAGAAAACCTAGACTCTGTTCAGCGATGCAGAATCTATGCTTTATTGAAATGACAAGTTAATCCTCCTTTATTCCAATGATAATGGTCAGTAGTATTAGTATCTGGCACATACCACACTTTATCAGAAAATAGCTTTGAAGGACACAGATCTCACACGCTCAACGTAATCAACTTAGCAGTCAACAAGTCAAACCCCACATTCATTGATTTGGAAACAGATCTAACGACCTAACCAAATGAATTATATATCTGCTTCTGAAATAATAGATAGTTTATTATAATGCTTAATTCTACCACCTGTCCTATGTACTCTCTCCCATTTCCACATCTGTCTACGTGTTTGAGCAAGTCAACACCTATAATTTTATCCAATCCCTCGTATTTACCACACTCACATAAAATTCATTATATTCCAATTTATTCATATCTACCAAACAATTCATGTTTCTAATTATTCTTTATTGCCACAAATCAGTTAATCACCATCTAGTCTCAGCGGAACAAACAACAAATTACCCAAATCCTTTCCCTCAGTCATAAAATCCTCCTAGAATCATATATGCTGGTCACTATTCCCTAATCTTACAAAATTATATGACAGGCATTGTTGTACGAAACTCCAAGATATAATCTACAAGAAAAGCTTATTATTTCAATGTATATATAATTATCAAACACACCTCTATATCTCATCATTCAAACTTCAGAGTGCGACTAATTTACATCATTATACCACTTTTATTCCATATTTATGTTGTTCTTAAACGCCCTTAATTACTTTGTATAACCTACAGGAATATTTTATTCTATCAAAAGGCCCAAATTTGGAATGTTAACCCTATCCTAGTTATTATTTTACTGTAGTCAATTTATCATAATACTGCATCACCTCTAAAGTTTCTAAATATAATGTCAGAAACATACCCTAACAGATTTATCAAAATACAATGCATAGACATCATATGACCACACCGATACATGTGACCTGTTCCTCCAACAGGATTTATTCTACCCCTCCTGGTAACGTGAATTTTCTACACTCAGTTGGTCAATGAATATCCACGCTCCATTCACTCTTCCTCTCTTGGTGTGAGACCGGGTGCGTCCTTCCTACCAGGTTATACTCAAACAGTGGTCCAGGACAGGTGCGCCAACCTTTCTCCACCAAACACCGACATTTCAAACGACCTCAAACACAGCTTCTCTCCTCAACACAGAAAATAAGCTGTTATCTGCAGGATTTCTTATTATTCTCATTCATATAGATGAGCAGCCACTTGTGCCCAAATGAATCAGACAGTTGAATGACTCACAGCCGCCCAAGCAACCCATTCCCCATATGAGATGAGCAGACCTACTCTATATATAACACTTTATAAAAATTTTGAAGCCCTTGTAGCTATTTAACCCGTTCACCTACTCAGGATGACCGGTGTTACTCCAATTTACGGTGTCACCTACGCCGGATGACCTAACTTTTTTACCTGATAGACCCTACCTAATTTTGGCATCATCACAACCCAGGATGATTCCCTACCTACCTGTGCAGACCTCCAACAAAGAATTCCTCATCAGAGCGGTATCCGTAAGTAGCCACCTGCCTGTTCAGTCCCCTGGAATGCTAATTTTAGCTCTCCAAAGCGGTATCCACAGGATTTCTATTTATTTAGCCCCCTAGGTATTACACTTCCTCAACACACCTGGACTTCTACTACGCTTTCCTAAGCGACCTGTAAATTCTGCCCTATTTTTTCTGTTACACTTCCTCAACACAGAAAAAGAAGCGGTATTACACAGGATTTCTGCCTACCTAAGCAGTCCTCAAGACGATTCACTCCCCCAACACGTCTAAAAGCGGAATCTGCAGGACTTAACATGTTATTGTCTGATCGCTCAACCAGCGGGACAACCACCCGTGTCGAAATGACCCAGACAGAGCGATCAGCAAGATGAATCAAATGAATCAAAAGAATCAAATCAATTGAACAGACGGTTCAGACAAACAACAGCGACATGTATTCTTAAATTCAAAAGCTCCTAGTGTCTAACTTTCTGGTTCTTAAATTTGGAGAGACCTACTTGGTATTTCTTTAGATGTTGCCGAGCCCCGGATCGGACCACACAAACGTTATACTATTTAAGTAAGAACTTGGCTTACCTTTTTAAAAGCGGCCGCTTTTGTTTGTATGGTCCGTCCAAGCCGTTTCACAACTGCAAATGTATACCGTCACTGATCCCTATCAAGTCCCATCTGGGGTGCCAAATATGTTGTAGAAACATTTGACTAGATAATCAACTCAAAAATATCTCTCAAGACATCGGAGCCTGTGAATTTAAGAATTTAGACTTTATTGAATACCAAAGCCTGAGCTTTGCTCCATGGAGCAACAACTCGCTCTCCTTGGCTCAAAGATCTCCTTTTATACCAATACAAGTGCATAGTCATCCTTACATAGCATACACAGTTGCTACCCTTAGGGTAATTGATTAACTTCTTCCATGGCCACGCCACCCTTATCTTTCAACGTCTAGATGTCACATGTTGTTTTTCTCCAAAAAGGCTATGTGAACTTTTCCATATGACCTCTTCCTCTTATCTCATTATATTGGTGGCAGACCCTTTCTCAAAAATAATACACATACATACATTAAGGCATGGTTACACACTGTATTGGCTATATTGCTTATTTAAACATACATCTGGATTATAGAATGTCAATCATGTTTACTATATTTTACTTTTGACATTTCCCAACATTTGCCTTAATGATACATAAAATAATACCATACGAGCCGACTAGGTGAATAATCTGTCGATGTGCCCTTAAGCAAGGCACTTAACCCTAATTGCTCATGTAAGTCGCTCTGGATAAGAGCGTCTGCTAAATGACAAAAAAAAAATAATAATAATAGTACAAAAGTTGACCTATTCTATTCTGTGTGAGAAATAAATATTCCAAACATAGTCTGGGACAGTTGTGGGATGCGATAGATCCCAAATTAATACAACCACTAGCATCCCCCCAAAACCATTGCCAGTTAGAATCTACACCCCTTGTAATGCGGATTAATGTGCTTAATTTTAAGAAGTTATTTGGCCACTTTAGTTGTGTTACAAACCTTATCAAAACATTTAGGCCTATGGGCTAGGCTACATGAGGTGTGCGACTATGATTAGAAAAAGTATCCAAAGAAATTACATTTTTTCTTGTCTTATGCTGGGCATCATTGTTCACTAGTGTTAACATAGAATTCACAAGTGATAGGCTAATATTGTCACCCATCAGACTATTCTTGATTTAATCTTGTCTTTACATATACAGTGGGGAGAACAAGTATTTTGAACACTGCCAATTTTGCAGGTTTTCCTACTTACAAAGCATGTAGAGGTCTGTAATTTTTATCATAGGTACACTTCAAATGTGAGAGGCGGAATCTAAAACAAATATCCAGAAAATCACATTGTATGATTTTTAAGTAATTAATTTGCATTTTATTGCATAACATAAGTATTTGATCACCTACCAACCAGTAAGAATTCCGGCTCTCACAGACCTGTTAGTTTTTCTTTAAGAAGCCCTCCTGTTCTCCACTCATTACCTGTATTAACTGCACCTGTTTGAACTCGTTACCTGTATAAAAGACACCTGTCCACACACTCAATCAAACAGACTCCATCCTCTCCACAATGGCCAAGACCAGAGAGCAGTGTAAGGACATCAGGGATAAAATTGTAGACCTGCACAAGGCTGGGATGGGCTACAGGACAATAGGCAAACAGCTTGGTGAGAAGGCAATAACTGTTGGCGCAATTATTAGAAAATGGAGTTCAAGATGACGGTCAAGAACCCTCGGTCTGGGGCTCCATGCAAGATCTCACCTCGTGGGGCATCAATGATCATGAGGAAGGTGAGGGATCAGCCCAGAACTACACAGCAGGACCTGGTCAATGACCTGAAAAGAGCTGGGACCATAGTCTCAAAGAAAACCATTAGTAACACACTACGCCGTCATGGATTAAAATCCTGCAGCGCACGCAAGGTCCCCCTGCTCAAGCCAGCGCATGTCCAGGCCCGTCTGAAGTTTGCCAATGACCATCTGGATGATCCAGAGGAGGAATGGGAGAAGGTAATGTGGTCTAATGAGACAAAAATTGAGCTTTTTGGTCTAAACTCCACTCGCCGTGTTTGGAGGAAGAAGAAGGATGAGTACAACCCCAAGAACACCATCCCAACCGTGAAGTATGGAGGTGGAAACATCATTCTTTGGGGATGCTTTTCTGCAAAGGGGACAGGACGACTGCATCGTATTGAGGGGAGGATGGATGGGGCCATGTATCGCCATGTATCGCGAGATCTTGGCCAACAACCTCCTTCCCTCAGTAAGAGCATTGAAGATGGGTCGTGTCTGGGTCTTCCAACATGACAACGACCTGAAACACACAGCCAGGGCAACTAAGGAGTGGCTGCAAAATCGGCAGTGTATCAAATACTTGTTCTCCCCACTGTACAAAATAATATACAGCACCAGTCAACATTTTGAACACACCTACTAATTCAAGGGTTTTTCTTTATTTTTACTATTTTCTACACTGTAGAATAATAGTGAAGACATCAGAACCATGAAATAACACATATGGAGTAAACAAAAAAGTGTTAAACAAATCAAAATATTTTTTTATATTTGAGATTCTTCAAAGTAGCCACCCTTTGCCTTGATGACAGCTTTGCACACTCTTGGCATTCTCTCAACAAGCTTCACCTGGAATGCTTTTCCAACAGTCTTGAAGGAGTTCACACATATGCTGAGCACTTGTTGGCTGCTTTTCCTTCACTCTGCGGTCCAACTCGTCCCAAACCATCTCAATTGGGTTGAGGTCGGGGGATTGTTGAGGCCAGGTCATCTGATGCAGCACTCCATCACTCTCCTTCTTGGTAAAATAGCCCTTACACAGCCTGGAGGTGTGTTGGGTCAATGTCCTGTTGAAAAACAAATTATAGTTCCACTAAGCCCAAACCAGATGGGATGGCGTATCGCTGCAGAATGCTGTGGTAGCCATGCTGGTTAAGTGTGCCTTGAATTCTAAATAAATCACAGACAGTGTCACCAGCAAAGCACCCTCACACCATAACACCTCCTCCTCCATGCTTCACGGTGGGAACCACACATGCGGAGATCATCCGTTCACCCACACTGCATCTCTCAAAGACACGGCGGTTGGAACCAAAAATTTCACATTTGGACTCCAGACCAAACAACAAATTTCCACCGGTCTAATGTCCATTGCTTGTGTTTCTTGGCCCAAGCAAGTCTCTTCTTCTTATTGGTGTCCTTTAGTAGTCGTTTCTTTACAGCAATTCCACCATGAAGGCGTGATTCACACAGTCTCCTCTGAACAGTTGATGTTGAGATGTGTTTGTTACTTAAACTCTGTGAAGCATTTATTTGGGCTGCAATTTCTGAGGCTGGTAACTCTAATGAACATATCCTCTGCAGCAGAGGTAACTCTGGGTCTTCCATTCCTGTGGTGGTCCTCATGAGAGCCAGTTTCATCATAGCGCTTGATGGATTTTGCAACTGCATTTCAAGAAACTTGAAAAGTTCTTGAAATGTTCCGTATTGACTGACCTTCATGTCTTAAAGTAATGATGGACTGTCATTCCTCTTTGCTTATTTGAGCTGTTCTTGCCATAGTATGGACTTGGTCTTTTACCAAATAGGGCTATCTTCTGTATACCACCCCTACATTGTCACAGTACAACTGATTGGCTCAAACGCATTAAGAAGGAAAGAAATTCCACAAATTAACTTTTAAGAAGGCACACCTGTTAATTGAAATGAATTCCAGATGACTACCTCATGAAGCTGGTTGAGAGAATGCCAAGAGTGTGTATTGCTGTCATCAAGGCAAAAGTGACTACTTTGAAGAAACTGAAATATAAAATATATTTTGATTTGTTCAAAATTTTTTGGTTACTACATGATTCCATATGTGTTATTTCATAGTTTTTATGCCGTCACTACTATTGTACAATGTAGAAAATAGTAAAAATAAAGAAAACCCCTTGAATGAGGTGTGTCCAAACTTTTGACTGGTAGTGTATGTGTGAAATTTGTTTTGATTTAGAAAGGACCATTATCATGCACCTGTCTCGATGGAGGACACTTTTCCCGTGGTTAATTTTCATGCCAGCCAAGTAGGCCATACTCCTGTTGTAAAGAGAAGCAATGTGCTTATTATTAGGAAAGTTAAGAAATAAATATAGTAAGTCTAGCCTATAAAGGAGTCTTTTTCTTCTTTTTTTGACATTTGCATTTATGTCAGAGTAATTAGATGGACAATAGAATGCTGAGTACCAGGCAGTTAGCAGGTTTGGTAGGCTACTAATGGCCATCAGCAGCATCAGAGCTTGGAGAAGCCTAATTACCACGACTAACCGGTCACGTGGAATTTTTACTGCTTTCATGACTCTTGACCACCGTTGTGGCGGTAATACGGTCACTGCAACATCCCTACTCACGCAAACTGTATATAACTGTTGCATTGCTTTATTTGTTACCCCTTGATGCGACTTTGACTTTGTCACTCGATTGTCTTGCAGTGTTACAAAAAAAATAATTGTGCCTGCTGCCATAAAAGGGGAATTTGTTGAGCAGTGTAGCTGTATGTGTTGTGTCTGTATGCACAGGGGTCTATAGCTGCAGCCTCAGGCTAATTCCCTTGATATCTCTCTGGTATGCTAGACTGGAAGAACTGGTCTCACAGGGCATGCTGTGGTTTATTCAGTCTGAGAGATTAGTGATGTTCAGTGACATGTCATGATAACAATACACTAAAAGACAAGGCACAGAAAGTGCTTACATTGTGACCATACTGTATCTCGGTTCATCTCCCTGGCAACTAGGTCTGCCACACACACGTAGGGAAACCTGGTTACACACAGAGTCAGACAGTGTGCGCACACACACACAGATGCACGCACGAGCAGGCAAGCAAGCATGCACGCACAACACGCACACATTGATTCATTTGATGAGTGACAAAGCCCTCCTGTGTTTGGACTCCTGTCATAGAAGGTAATGAAGTCTTTGTAACAGAGTGACATCCAGTACGCGTTAGAATGTAGACACTCAACTTCCTTGTTTGAAATGCTTATTTTGACAGCTTTACCTCTGTTCCTCTTCCATTCTGCAATTAGTTTCAGTAGTTCTGACATTCATCAAAATATGTTGCAGCGTATACTTTCATGCCCTTAAGTTTGTTTTGCTTGTGTTGCCTTTTTGGTCACATGGAGTCTGAAGTTTCTCTGCTGCAGTGTGACTTTGCACTCCCCTCCTGTTCTTTGCCTTGTTGCTCTTTCTCAGCGAGTCAGAATAATGAGGGCAAAAGAAAGACAGTGTTTAGGCCAGAGCAGGCAGGGCATGTTCTGAATCAGCATGAATATTCATGCCTGCATATGGCCAGTGCATCAGGACCTGCATTTACATAAAAGCACTAAGTTCGACTCTTTTTACTGACTCAGATCTTTTCAACTCGTTCAGTAGAAATAACTAATCTTTCAACTAATTTCATTCATTTGATTCAGTAATGGCCAGAGCATGCAGGATACCCTCATAGTGAACGATGAATTGAAAACAACTCAAAAGAGTTATGATCTCGTTCCCCGTAGGCTTATTGGAGCTGTCATTTGTGACTGAGACTTATAAAAGTGTGCTTCAAACAATGTACATTTGTGATTGCTAGCCATACCAATAAGATTATTTATTGATACCTTTTATTGATATATTGTGAACGATTAGGCGGAAAGACTTGCTGCCGCGAGGGAGATAAGCACATATCATTCCGAACTGCAGCAGCCCCCCCAAACGATTCGTTCACGAGTGTTGAGCAGAGGCAGGCTGTGTAGCCTTGGATCTTGGTTCTAGCCTTGGTTCATGGTAGCCTCGGTTCTACAAAGCTGTGTGTCCATCAATAACATTCAATAATCAATTAATTGTATTCATTATTGCACCATGCGATCAATTATCAGTTCTAAACATGTCTTTTTCTTCTCTATGCTGCCTGCAGAATGATCTGAGCGCAGTTACAGAGGGTCAAATACCATACCCCCAAGACATGCTAACCTCCCCTGTTATTGTAATGGTGAGAGGTTAGCATGTCTTGAGGGTATGATATTTGACCCTCTGTAACTTTCTCAATCACCATTATTCACGATTCATTCAAGATTATTCGTAATCATGGTACCATCCACATGAATGTAGAAGTGTTTAGAAACATTTTGATTGGGATTTTTTCATTATGTTACTTAGATTGACTCACCGGTGCGTCTACGCCTCCCCTTCATCTACACTGATTGAAGTGGATTTAACAAGTGACTTCAATAAGTGATCAAAGCTTTCACCTGGATTCACCTGGTCCGAGTCCATGCCGAGTCCACGGGTCTCAAACGGAAAAGGCCCGAGCCCAGCGTGTTGACTGGGTACAGTATGCAACGAGACCCTAACCGCTCTGCCAGCTGTTGTTTGCCAAGTATGCTAAACTGAATCATGCAAGCCCTGCTGAAAAAGAACATTACTCCAATTGTAATAATTTTAATGGTTCTAGTGTCTTGAAATACATTCTTTAGGCCCTATTCTATGGATTTCAAATGACTGGGCAGCAGCACATCCATGGGTGGGCCTGGCTCCCAAGTTAGTGGGCCTACACCCTCCCAGGAATTTGAAATCCATAGATTAGAGCCTAATTTATTTATTTCAATTGACAGATTTCCTTATATGAACTGTTACTCAGTAAAATCGTTGAAATTGTTGCATGTCGCGTTTATATTCTTTTTGTTCAGGCCCAGCCAATCAGAATTCGTTTTTCCCAACAAAAGGGCTTTAGTATAGAGAAATACTCCTCAGTTTCATCAGCTGTCCGGGTGGCTGGTCGCAGACAATCCCGCAGGTGAAGAAGCCAGATGTGGAGGGCTGGCGTGGTTACACGTGGTCTGTGGTTATGAGGCTGGTTGGACATACTGCCAAATTTTCTAAAAAGACGTTGGTAGAGAAATTAACACTCAATTATCTGGCAACAGCTTTGGTGGACATTCCTGCAGTCAGCATGCCAATTGCACACTCCCTCATCTGTGGCATTATGTTGTGTGACAAAACTGCACATTTTAGAGTGGCCTTTTTATTGTCCCCATCACCAGGTGCACCTGTGTAATTATCATGCTATTTAATCAGCTTCTTGATATGCCACACCTATCAGGTGTATGGATTATCATGACAAAGGAGAAACATTTACTAACAGGGATGTAAACAAATTTGTGCACAAAATTTGTGAGAAATACGCTTTTTGTGTGATTGGAAAAATTATGGGATCTTTTATTTCAGCTCATGAAACATTACATGTTACGTTTATATTTTTGTTCATTTGTAGAGTATTCAGACACCTTCCCTTTTTCTACATTTTGTTACGTTACAGCCTTATTCTAAAATGTATTAAACAAAAACAAATCCTCATAAATCTACACCCAATACCCCATAATTGTCATGAGCCCTCTCACTCCACCGGGTTACCACCTTAATTTGTTTCCACTATCTTCCACTTTGCTCACCACTCTCTCTCTACTCAGCCTAACTAGCTCCACCTGTCCCTGCTCTGCTCGGCTCTAATTACTCTGCCAGCTGCGCTGCATTACCCACTAACCTCTCCCAGTATTTAAAGTCCTGTCTTTCAGCTCTCCTTTGTCAGATCGTCTGCAAAGCTCACACCCGGAACCTGTTTGCTCGCGCTTCTGGCTCACCCTTGTTTTGTGACCCCGGACCTGCCTGATTCTTGGATACTCTTCTGCCCCAGGAAAACCAGACCTGCTTTCTGCCATTACGACTCCTGACTACTCTTCGACCCCGGACTTCTGGACCACCAACCACCGGCGTCATCGGACGCATCGCTGCCACTGGGGGGGGGCACAGACCCAGCACATTGGACGGAATAACCCCTGGAGCCTTCACTCACTCCCTACTTCCCTTTTCCCTTAAGTTTAATAAACTTTCTGGTGTGACGCAATTGTGGTCCTCTTGTCGTCTGTCTGAACCGTGACAGTACGATCTGACCATTATGGACTCAGCGCACACTTCCCCCGACATGGAAACCGAAGAACCTGAGCAACCCACCGCCATGCTACGCCTGGAACACACTGAGAGAGAGCTAGGCCGCATGAGCGGCGACATCACCTCTCTGCTTCAGGTCGGCCACCAACAGCATCAGCAGTTCCAGCAGCACCAGCAGCAGTCCCAGCAGCAGCAACAACAACTCGCCATGATCATCCAACTCCTCACCAACCTTACCCCAGCCAGTCTGCCCACCAGCCCTGCCTCCGAGTTACCTGCCCCGGTCATTGCAGCCGCTGCCCCGGAACCCAAGATTGGAAACCCCGAGCGGTTCAACGGCGATTCTACCCAGGTCCGGCCATTCCTGACTAGCTGCCGACTTCAGTTCTCCTTGCAGCCAAGGACCTTCGCCACGGAGGGGGCTAAGGTCGGGTATGCCATCACTCACCTGACGGGCCGAGCTCGACTCTGGGGAACAGCAGAGTTCGAACGTCAAACCCCCGCATGTGCAACCTTCGACCTGTTTGCTGAGGAGATGCTGAAGGTGTTTGACCTGGATTCACCAACCGCAGAGGCGTCTCGTGAACTGTTCAGTATTCGACAAGGCAGACGTACAGTCGCAGACCATTCCATCGACTTCCGAACCCTGGCAAGACGAAGTTCTTGGAACACACCATCGTTGGTGGACGCGTTCTTCCATAGCTTGGCTGACTATATCAAGGACGAGTTGGTCTCCCATGAACTGCCTTCCACTCTTGATGAAGCCATCGCACTGACTGTCCGGATCGACAGAAGGATACAGACCCGTCGTCGTGAGAGGGGGCGCCAAGGTCCACCAACTACCGGCATTCGGAGAGATCCGACTGGGCTCCTGTCAGCTACTGCCACTCACCCAAGTCAGCTTGATCAGTCTGAGCCTATGGAGATTGGGCGAGCCTCTCTCACTCCTGCAGAGCGCCAGCGCCGCTTCACCTCAAACCTCTGCCTCTATTGTGGAGGTGATGGACATCGTGTGGTTACCTGCCCTTTAAAAGCCGAAGCTCACCGGGCATAGGGGGAGTCCGGTTGAGCTCAATGACCATCCAGTCCTCCGACCGCAAACCCCTGCTGCAAGTTCACCTCCGCCTCTCTGACTCAACTCACACCCTGGCTGCTCTGGTGGATTCTGGCGCCGAAGCCAACATAATGGACATCAAGCTGGCACGCCAACTGGGACTGGAGAACCTCCGTTTGACACCTCCTATTCCTGCCCGGGCACTGGACGGACACTTACTCGGATCGGTCACTCATGTCACGGCCCCGGTCTTGATGGGTCTGTCCGGAAACCATCAAGAAACTATCCAGTTTCACCTGCTCCCCTCTCCAGGCCAACCCCTCATCCTGGGTTACCCATGGCTCCGCCGGCACAACCCTCAGCTCGACTGGGTGACCGGGGTGATCAGGGAGTGGGGAGAGGACTGCCACCGAACCTGCCTGCTTGCTGCCGCACTACCCCCTCGGCCAGTACCTACTAACTCCGCTCCTGACCTCTCCCATGTCCCAGAATGCTACCATGGTCTCAGAGAAGTGTTTAACAAAGCAAGAGCCACATCTCTGCCCCCTCACCGACCGTACGACTGTGCCATCGACCTCCTCCCTGGAACAGCCCCTCCAAGGGGCCGTCTTTATTCGTTGTCTGCTCCTGAAAGAAAGTCCATGGAGGATTACATCAATGACTCTCTGTCCACAGGATTGATCCGTTCATCTTCATCTCCGGCTGGTGCTGGCTTCTTCTTTGTGGGGAAGAGGGACGGATCTCTTCGCCCCTGCATCGACTACAGGGGACTCAACGACATCACAGTGAAAAACCGTTACCCTCTCCCTCTGCTCACCTCTGCTTTTGAGTTGCTCCAGGGAGCCACTGTTTTTACCAAGTTGGATCTCAGAAACGCTTACCACCTAGTGCGGATCCGGGAGGGAGATGAATGGAAGACCGCATTCAATACACCAACAGGCCACTACGAGTATCTGGTTATGCCTTTTGGCCTCACCAATGCTCCTGCTGTGTTCCAGGCTCTAGTGAATGATGTACTGCGGGACATGTTAAACAAGTTTGTCTTCGTTTACCTGGATGACATCTTAATCTACTCCAGAAACCTGTCTGAACACACCCGCCATGTCCAGCAAGTCCTTCATCGTCTTCTGGAGAATTCCCTCTACGCCAAGGCAGAGAAATGTGAGTTTCACGTCAAGACAGTGGCCTTCCTGGGGTACATAGTGGCAGAGGGAAGTATCCAAATGGATCCTGCCAAAGTATCAGCAGTCACTTCATGGCCAGTTCCGGAGAACAGAAAGAAGCTGCAACAGTTTCTGGGGTTTGCTAACTTCTATAGAAAGTTTATCCGGAACTACAGTACCGTTGCTGCCCCTCTCACTGCTCTAACCAGCACCAAGCAACCCTTCACCTGGACCCCAGCAGCCGACAAGGCCTTCAGTACCCTCAAGGTAAGGTTCACCTCCGCTCCCATCCTCCAGATGCCTGATGTGGACCGGCAATTCATTGTGGAGGTGGACGCCTCGGATGTGGGAGTTGGTGCTGTGATTTCTCAGTGGGCTGCGGAGGATAGGAAGCTCCATCCCTGTGCCTTTTTCTCACGTCGGTTGTCCCCCTCTGAGTGCAATTACGACATAGGGAACCGAGAGCTGCTGGCTGTGAAGCTTGCCTTGGAGGAGTGGCGTCACTGGCTGGAGGGGTCCACCATTCCATTTCTCGTTTGGACCGATCATAAGAACTTGGAGTACATCCGCACGGCCAAACGGTTGAACTCCAGGCAGTCCCGCTGGGCCCTGTTCTTCACCAGGTTTAATTTCACTCTGTCATACCGGCCTGGATCACGCAACACCAAGCCAGACGCCCTCTCCCGTCAATTCCAGAAGGATGACAACCCCTCCAAGGATCCTGTGTCGATTCTGCCAAGTCCCTGCATCGTAGCAGCTCTGACCTGGGCTGTTGAGGAACAGGTGCTGGAAGCTCTCCGTAACCAGCCCGGTCCCAGCACTTGCCCAGCTGACCGCCTTTTTGTCCCCGAAAACCTGAGGTCCCAGGTCGTTCAGTGGGGACATGACTCCCGCCTAGCTTGTCACCCTGGCTCCACCCGCACTTACAACCTGCTCGCCCAGAGGTTCTGGTGGCCCTCTCTGAGAAAGGATGTACGGGAATTCGTCCAAGCCTGCCCCATCTGCAACCAACACAAGTCGTCCTGCCAGCCCCCAGCCGGATTGCTGCAGCCCCTGCCTGTGCCCAGACGTCCCTGGTCTCACATCGCCCTTGACTTTGTCACGGGGCTGCCCCCTTCAAGTGGCATGACCGTCATTCTCACCATAGTTGACCGATTCAGCAAGATGGCACACTTCATTCCCCTCCCCAAGCTCCCAACCGCCAAGGAGACCGCCCAGGTGGTCCTGGAACACGTCTTCCGGATCCACGGACTGCCAAAGGATGTAGTTTCTGACCGTGGTCCACAATTCTCCTCCGCTTTTTGGAAGGAGTTCTGTCACCTGCTGGGAGCCACAGTCAGTCTGACTTCCGGATTCCATCCCCAATCCAATGGGCAGTCAGAGCGGGCAAATCAGGAGCTCGAGAAGGCACTGCGATGCATGACTTCACGCAACCCCCACTCCTGGTCGCAGCAATTGACATGGGTGGAGTACGCACACAATTCTCTGACTTGCTCTGCCATCGGTATGTCCCCTTTCCAATGTGTTTATGGTTACCAGCCTCCTCTATTTGCCAGCCAGGAAGGGGAGGTTACTTGCCCATCTGCACTTGCTTTTGCCCGTCGATGTCGCCGCACCTGGTCACAAGCCCGAGCCACACTTCTCAGATCCGTTGCCAGCTACACTACCGGGGCCAACCGTCGGAGAATCCCTGCTCCCACCTACCATGTTGGTCAAAGGGTGTGGTTGTCGTCAAGGAACCTGCCACTCAGGGTGGAGTCGCAAAAGCTGGCACCTCGGTTCATTGGCCCATTCCCTATCATAAGAGTGATTAGCCCAACTGCTGTCCGGCTCCAACTGCCTAATTCCATGAGGGTGCACCCCACTTTCCATGTGTCTAAGATTAAGCCCATTCATGAGAGTCCGCTGGTCCCTGCTGCGCCTTGTCCTCCTCCTCCACAGCTCGTCGATGGTGGTCTGGTTTACACCGTCCGCCGCCTGCTTCGGTCCAGACGGAGGGGTAGGGGTCTCCAGTACCTCATTGACTGGGAGGGCTATGGACCTGAGGAAAGGACCTGGGTGCCAGCTAGTCGGATTGTGGATAGGACTCTCATCACCGCCTTCCACCAACGGCATCCTGATCAACCTGCAATCCGTAGGGGCCGCCCCAGAGGGATCCCTAACCGTCCTGCCCGCTCGGCTTCCTGTCCTGTGCCTGATCCTGTCTCGGGACCTGTCCCATCTCCCGACCACGGCCCTCCGGCTTCCTCCGAGGATGAGGACGTTCGCTCGGACCGTTCGGAGGAGTTCTAGCCCTCCTCCGGCTCCCCTCCTCCCGCCCGGCGTGGTGTTGCTCTTGGGACTTCTGGGGCCGTCCCTTGGGGGGGGGGTTCTGTCATGAGCCCTCTCACTCCACCGGGTTACCACCTTAATTTGTTTCCACTATCTTCCACTTTGCTCACCACTCTCTCTCTACTCAGCCTAACTAGCTCCACCTGTCCCTGCTCTGCTCGGCTCTAATTACTCTGCCAGCTGCGCTGCATTACCCACTAACCTCTCCCAGTATTTAAAGTCCTGTCTTTCAGCTCTCCTTTGTCAGATCGTCTGCAAAGCTCACACCCGGAACCTGTTTGCTCGCGCTTCTGGCTCACCCTTGTTTTGTGACCCCGGACCTGCCTGATTCTTGGATACTCTTCTGCCCCAGGAAAACCAGACCTGCTTTCTGCCATTACGACTCCTGACTACTCTTCGACCCCGGACTTCTGGACCACCAACCACCGGCGTCATCGGACGCATCGCTGCCACTGGGGGGGGGCACAGACCCAGCACATTGGACGGAATAACCCCTGGAGCCTTCACTCACTCCCTACTTCCCTTTTCCCTTAAGTTTAATAAACTTTCTGGTGTGACGCAATTGTGGTCCTCTTGTCGTCTGTCTGAACCGTGACAATAATGACAAAGTGAAAACAGGTTTTTAGAAATTTTTGCAAATGTATTAAAAATAAGACACAGAAATACCTTATTTAATTTTCTCCGTGCTGCTGTGCTGTTTGTTGTTACTTGGCTACCTGGTTTTTACTTTTAATAACCGTTTAATCCTGTATCTCTTGACACATTCATGAAAATAGTCATGGCCTCTAAACCTTCAAGCTGCATACTGGACCCTATTCCAACTAAACTACTGAAAGAGCTACTTCCTGTGCTTGGCCCTCCTATGTTGAACATAATAAATGGCTCCCTATCCACCGGATGTGTACCAAACTCACTAAAAGTGGCAGTAATAAAGCCTCTCCTGAAAAAGCCAAACCTTGACCCGGAAAATTAAAAAAACTATCGGCCTATATCGAATCTCCCATTCCTCTCAAACATTTTAGAAAAAGCTGTGCGTAACAACTCACTGCCTTCCTGAAGACAAATAATGTATACGAAATGCTTCAGTCTGGTTTTAGACCCCATCACAGCACTGAGAATGCACTCGTGAAGGTGGTAAACTACCTTTTAATGGCGCCAGACCAAGGCTCTGCATCTGTCCTCGTGCTCCTAGACCTTAGTGCTGCTTTTGACACGATCAATCACCACATTCTTTTGGAGAGATTGGAAACCAAAATTGGTCTACACGGACAAGTTTTTGCCTGGTTTAGATCTTATCTGTCGGAAAGATATCAGTTCGTCTCTGTGGATGGTTTGTCCTCTGACAAATCAATTGTACGTTTTGGTGTTCCTCAAGGTTCCATTTTGGGACCACTATTGTTTTTACTATATATTCTACCTCTTCGTGATGTCAATCGGAAACACAATGTCAACTTTCACTGCTATGCGGATGACACATGGCGGTACATTTTGATGAAACATGGTGAAGCCCCAAAATTGCATACCCTGGAAGCCTGTGTTTTTATATATATGTCATTTAAAAAGGCTTATTGATAATTAGAATACCCTTTTGCAATTATGTTAGCACAGCTGAAAACTGTTGTGCTGATTAAAGAAGCAATAAAACTGACCTTCTTGAGCCTAGTTGAGTATCTGGAGCATCAGCAATTGTGGGTTCGATTACAGGCGCAAAATGGCCAGAAACAAATAGCATTCTTCTGAAACTCGTCAGTCTATTCTTGTTCTGAGAAATGAAAGCTATTCCATGCGAGAAATTGCCAAGAAACTGAAGATCTCGTACAACGCTGTGTACTACTCCCTTCACAGAACAGCGTAAACTGGCTCTAACCAGAATAGAAAGAGGAGTGGGAGGCCCCGGTGCACAACTGAGCAAGAGGACAAATACATTAGAGTGTCTAGTTTGAGAAACATGTCCTCAACTGGCAGCTTCATTAAATAGTACCTTCAAAACACCAATCTCAATGTCAACAGTGAAGAGGCGACTCCAGGATGCTGACCTTCTAGGCAGAGTTGCAAAGAAAAAGCCATATCTCAGACTGGTCAATAAGAAGAAAAGATTAAGATGGGCAAAAGAACACAGAAACAGGACAGAGGAAGATTGGAAAAAAGTGTTAATGGACGAAGTTTGAGGTGTTCGGATCACAATGAAGAACATTTGTGAGTCGCAGACCAAATGAAAAGATGCTGGAGGAGTGCTTGATGCCATCTGTCAAGCATGGTGGAGGCAATGTGATGGTCTGGGGGTTGTAAAGTGGTGGTAAAGTGGGAGATTTGTACAGGGAAAAAGGGATCTTGAAGAAGGAAGGCTATCACTCCATTTTGCAACGCCATGCCATACCCTGTGGACGCTGCTTGATTGGAGCCAATTTCCTCCTACACAGGACAATGACCCAAAGCACAGCTCCAAACTATGCAATAACTATTTAGGGAAGAAGCAGTCAGCTGGTATTCTGTCTATAATGGAGTGGCCAGCACAGTCACCTGATCTCAACCCTATTGAGCTGTTGTGGGAGAAGCTTGACCATATGGTACGTAAGAAGTGCCCATCAAGCCAATCCAACTTGTGGGAGGTGCTTCAGGAAGCATGGGGTGAAATCTCTTCAGATTACCTGAACAAATTGACAACTAGAATGCTAAAGGTCTGCAAGGCTGTAATTGCTGCAAATTGAGGATTATTTGAAGAAAGCAAAGTTTGAAGGACACAATTATTATTTCAATTAAAAATAATTATTTCTAACATTGTCAGTGACTACATTTCCTATGCATTTTGCTATATTTCCTATTCAAACTCATTTCATGTATGTTTTCATGGAAAACAAGGACATTTCTAAGTGACCCCAAACGTTTGAACGGTAGGGTTTATATATATATATATATATATATATATATATATATATATATATATATATATATATATATATATATATATAAAAACAATTTAAGCCTGTGTTTCAGACATAAGGAAGTGGAAGGCGGCAAATGTTTTACTTTAAACTCACACAAAACAGAGATGCTAGTTCTAGGTCCCTGTCAGGGACGGGCGTAGGTGTGGTGTGGAATCAAATGCAGGATGCAGATGCAAGTCCAAAATACTTTAATGAAGTCCACAGAATGAACGGCTACAAACAGAGCCGGAAGAACAAGGAAAATAACGCACTCAGCGTAAAAATACAACAAACGCACAACAGTGCGGACTCTCTATAAAAATAGAGCACAAACTGACTGGCAACACCTGCTGACATAGAACAACTACACACAACCACAAGACAGAAACAACGAGAACTTAAAGGACACATAATCAAGACAAAATGAGCAACAGGTGTACCAAATCAGACCAAACCAAACACACACAGAAACAACGAACGGTGGCAGCTAGTACTCCGGGGACGACGACCGCCGAAGCCTGCCCGAACAAGGAGAAGGAGCAGCCTCGGCAGAAACCGTGACAGTACCCCCCCCTTGACGCGCGGCTCTAGCCGTGCGCCGACCCCGGCCTCGGGGACGACCAGGAGGACGCGGAGCAGGGCGCGTGGGATGACCACGATGGAACTCAGTCAGAAGAGACGGGTCTAAGATATCTCTCCTCGGCACCCAGCACCGCTCCTCCGGACCGTACCCCACCCACTCCACAAGATATTGGAGACCCCCTATCCGGCGTCTCGAATCCAGGATGGACCGAACTGTGTACGCCGGAGCCCCCTCGATGTCCAGCGGGGGCGGAGGAGTCTCTGCTATCTCACAGTCCTGGAGTGGACCAGCTACCACCGGCCTGAGGAGAGACACATGGAACGAGGGGTTAATATTCTTATAATCAATAGGAAGTTGTAATCTGTAACACACCTCGTTCAACCTCCTCAGGACTTTAAAAGGCCCCACAAACCGCCGACCCAGCTTCCGGCAGGGCAGGCGGAGGGGCAGGTTTCTGGTCGAGAGCCAGACTCGATCTCCCGGTGCGCACACCGGTCCCTCACTGCGGTGGAGATCGGCGCTCGCCTTGTGTCGACGGATGGCCCGCTGCAGATGTACGTGAGCAGCGTTCCACGTCTCCTCCGAGCGCCGCACCCACTCATCCACCGCAGGGGCCTCGATCTGGCTCTGATGCCAAGGTGCCAGAGCCGGCTGGTACCCTAATACACATTGGAAAGGAGTGAGTCTGGTGGAGGAGTGGCGAAGGGAGTTCTGGGCCATCTCGGCCCAGGGAACATACCTCGCCCACTCCTCCGGCCGGCCCTGGCAATACGACCTCAGAAACCTACCCACATCCTGGTTTACCCGTTCAACCTGCCCATTGCTCTCCGGGTGGTATCCCGAGGTAAGGCTCACCGAGACCCCCAAGCGCTCCATGAACGCTCTCCAGACTCGAGAGGTAAACTGGGGGCCTCGATCAGACACTATATCCTCGGGTACCCCGTAATGCCGGAAGACATGAGTGAATAGTGCCTCAGCGGTCTGTAGGGCAGTGGGGAGACCCGGCATGGGAAGGAGACGACAGGCCTTCGAGAACCGATCCACAACGACCAGGATGGTGGTATTTCCCTGGGAGAGGGGAAGGTCAGTAACGAAATCCACCGAGAGGTGAGACCAGGGTCGTTGTGGAACGGGCAGGGGTTGTAGCTTACCCCGGGGCAGGTGTCTGGGTGCCTTACACTGGGCACACACCGAACAGGAGGAAACATAAACCCTCACATCCCTGGCTAACATTGGCCACCAGTACTTAGTGCTAAGGCAGTGCACCGTCCGGCCAATCCCTGGATGTCCAGAGGAGGGTGACGTGTGAGCCCAATATATAAGTCGATCCCGAACCTCGAGCGGCACGTACGTCCGACCCACAGGACACTGTGGGGGGCAAGGATTGGTACGCAACGCCCGCTCGATTTCAGAATCGACCTCCCACACCACCGGTGCCACCAGGCAAGACGGCGGGAGTATGGGCGTGGGCTCAACGGACCTCTCCTCCGTGTCATACCGCCGGGACAGGGCATCTGCCTTACCGTTCTGGGACCCAGGGATGTACGTGATCTTAAAAACGAACCGGGCCAGAAACATGTTCCACCTAGCCTGGCAAGGGTTCAGTCTCCTAGCTGCCCGGATGTACTCCAGGTTTCGGTGGTCAGTCAAAATGAGGAAAGGGTGTTGAGCCCCCTCAAGCCAATGCCTCCACACCTTTAGGGCCTGGACCACGGCTAGCAGCTCCCTGTCCCCCACGTCATAATTTCGCTCCGCCGGACTGAGCTTTTTAGAGTAAAAAGCACAGGGGCGGAGTTTCAGGGGCGTGCCAGACCGTTGCGAGAGCACGGCCCCTATACCGGCTTCAGACGCGTCTACCTCGACCTGGAATGGTAGCGCGGGATCCGGATGCGCCAGCACCGGCGCCGAGGTAAACAGGTCCTTCAGTCTCCCAAAAGCCCTATCAGCCTCAGCAGACCACTGCAAGCGCACCGGACCTCCCTTTAGTAGAGACGTTATGGGAGCTGCCACCTGTCCAAAACCCCGGATAAACCTCCTGTAGTAATTCGCAAAGCCCAAGAACCGCTGCACCTCTTTAACAGTAGTTGGAGTTTGCCAATTACGCACGGCCGACACACGGTCAACCTCCATCTTTACCCCTGACGCAGACAACTGATAACCCAAAAAGGAGACAGACTCCTGGAAAAACAGACATTTCTCTGCCTTGACATACAGATCATGCTCCAACAATCTCCTCAATACTCGGCGCACCAGGGCTACATGCTCGGCTCGGGTAGAAGAATATACTAGAATGTCGTCAATGTACACGACCACTCCCTGCCCCTGCATATCCCGGAAGATCTCATCTACGAAGGATTGGAAGACTGAAGGAGCATTCATTAACCCGTATGGCATGACGAGATACTCGTAATGACCCGAGGTGGTACTAAATGCTGTCTTCCATTCGTCTCCCTCCCTAATACGCACCAAGTTGTATGCGCTCCTGAGATCCAATTTTGTGAAGAACCGCGCCCCGTGTAAAGACTCCGTCATAGTCGCAATCAGAGGGAGTGGATAACTGTATTTCACAGTAATCTGATTGAGACTGCGGTAATCAATACACGGGCACAAACCTCCATCCTTTTTCTTCACAAAAAAGAAACTCGAGGACGCAGGGGAAGTGGAGGGCCGTATGTATCCCTGTCTCAGAGACTCGGCTATGTAAGTCTCCATAGCTCTCTTCTCCTCTTGAGACAGAGGATACACATGGCTCCGCGGAAGCGCAGCTCCTACCTGGAGGTCTATCGCACAATCCCCCTGTCTATGTGGTGGCAATTGCGACGCCTTCGCCTTACTAAACACAAGTGCTAAATCCTCATACCCGGGGGGAATGTGCAATGCGGGCAGTTGGTTTGGACTTCCCACCGAGGTCGCCCCTACGGAAACGCCCAGACATCGCCCTACACACTGGACAGACCACTCCTTGAGAGCCCTCTGTTGCCACGAAATAGAGGGATTATGAGTAATCAACCAGGGCAGCCCCAGCACCACCGGATACGCAGGAGAGTCTATAAGATATAGCTGAATAGTCTCCTCATGACCCTCCTGCGTCCCCATCCTAAGTGGAGCTGTGACCTCCCTAATCAACCCCGATCCCAACGGACGGCTATCTAGAGCATGTACAGGGAAATGATTACTGACAGGAAGGAGGGGAATCCCTAACTCTGCACAAAATCGCCGATCTATAAAATTCCCAGCTGCGCCTGAATCTACTAGCGCCTTATGCTGGGAATGAGGTGCAACCTGTGGGAAGCTAACAGGTATGGTTAGGTGCACAACAGAGAGCTCTGGGTAAGTGGGGCGCCTACTCACCTGGAAGGACTCCCCAGTGCGTGGCCTGCCGTCTCTCCCCCTAGGAGACCCCCCCCAGCACCTGGCCGCAGTGTGTCCTCCACGGCCACAGTAGGTACAGGGGTTGGTCCCCCTGGGGCTCCTTTTCCTCTCCTCTCTAGCGCCAGCACCCCCGAGCTCCATAGGACTAGGCTCGGAGGTGCTGGAGGGTGGAATGGACGACCCCCCACTCAGGACGTCCGCGGGTGGCCAACAGGGTGTCGAGGCGAATGGCCATGTATAACAACTCGTCAAACATGAGGGTGGTGTCCCTGCAGGCCAACTCACGACGGACGTCCTCCCGTAGGCTGCAGCGGAAGTGGTCTGTGAGGGCCCGTTCATTCCACCCTGTGTCTGCCGCTAGAGTCCGGAACTCCAGTGCAAACTCCTGGGCGCTCCTCTTCCCCTGTTGGAGGTAGAATAGACGTTCTCCCGACGCCTTCCCCTCAGGTGGATGGTCGAATACAGCCCTGAAGCGACGGGAGAACTCCGCATAGGTGATCGTCGCGGGGTCTATTCTCCTCCATTCGGCGTTGGCCCACTCCAACGCCTTGCCGGTGAGACAGGAGATGAGGGCGGAAACGCTCTCGTGTCCCGAGGGCACCGGGTGTACGGTGGCGAGGTAGAGTTCTACTTGTAGGAGGAAACCTTGACACCCGGCAGCGGTACCATCATACGCCCTCGGGAGCGAGAGCCGAATCCCACTGGGTTCCGGAGCGTGGACTAAGGGACTGACCGGTGCTGGTGGTACTGTGGGAGGAGGCGTGGGTGCCCAACTGGTCTCCAGGCGATGCAGGGTATTCATTACTCCCTGTAGAGCGTCGTTGATCTGGGCTATCCTGTCATCCTGTCCGCGGACGCGCTCCTCCCATGACTCGGTCGCTGCTGCTGCTCCTGCTGATTCCATGAATGGTGTGTAGTTCTGTCAGGGACGGGCGTAGGTGTGGTGTGGAATCAAATGCAGGATGCAGATGCAAGTCCAAAATACTTTAATAAAGTCCACAGAATGAACGGCTACAAACAGAGCCGGAAGAACAAGGAAAATAACGCACTCAGCGTAAAAATACAACAAACGCACAACAGTGCGGACTCTCTATAAAAATAGAGCACAAACGGACTGGCAACACCTGCTGACATAGAACAACTACACACAACCACAAGACAGAAACAACGAGAACTTAAAGGACACATAATCAAGACAAAATGAGCAACAGGTGTACCAAATCAGACCAAACCAAACACACACAGAAACAACGAACGGTGGCAGCTAGTACTCCGGGGACGACGACCGCCGAAGCCTGCCCGAACAAGGAGAAGGAGCAGCCTCGGCAGAAACCGTGACAGTCCCAAGAAACAAAGAGATCTGCTGTTGGATCTGACAAATAATATTGATGGTTGTACAGTCATCTCAAATAAAACTCTGTATCAAGAATATTTAAAGGACAGCTTTTTTCCACCTTCGTAACATTGCAAAAATCAGAAACGTTTTGTCTAAAAATGATGACGAAAAACTAATCCATGCTTTTGTCTCTTCTAGATTAGACTACTGCAATGCTCTACTATCCAGCTACATGGATAAAGCAATAAATAAACATCAGTTTAAAAAATCTTGACTTGAACCAAATAATTTGATCATATTATTCCAGTGTTAGCATCTCTACACTGGCTTCCTGTTAAGGCTAGGACTGATTTCAAGGTTTTACTGCTAACCTACAAAGCATTACATGGACTTGCTCCTACCTATCTTTCCGATTTGGTCCTGCCATACATACCTACATGTACGCTACGTTCACAATACGCTGTCTCGACCTCTGAATGCTCAGCTATGAAAAGCCAACTGACATTTATTCCTGAGGTACTGACCTGTTGCATCCTCTACAACCTTGCGGGTCATCTATGAACGTTTGAACATCTTGAAGAACAATCTGGCCTTAATGGCCATGTGCTCTTATAATCTCCACCCGGCACAGCCAGAAGAGAACTGGCCACCCCTCAGAGCCTGGTTCCTCTCTAGATTTCTTCTTAGGTTCCTGCCTTTCTAGGGAGTTTTTCCTAGCCACCGTGCTTCTACATCTGCATTGCTTGCTGTTTGGGGTTTTAGGCTGGGATTCTGTATAGCACTTTGTGACATCTGCTGATGTAAAAAGGGCTTTATAAATACATTTGATTTGATTGAAGTATTCAGACCCTTTGCTATGAGACTCGAAATTGAGCTCAGGAGTATCCTGTTTCCATTGATCATCTTCGAGCTGTTTCTACAACGTGATTGGAGTCCACCTGTGGTAAATTCAATTGATTGGACATTATTTGGAAAGGCACACACCTGTCTATATCAGGTCCCACAGTTGACAGTGCATGTCAGAGCAAAAACCAAGCCATGAGGTCAAAGGAAAAGTCAGTAGAGCTCCGAGACAGGATTGTGTCGAGGTACACATCTGGGGAAGGGTACCAAAACATTTCTGCAGCATTGAAGGTCCCCAAGAACACAGTGGCCTCCATCATTCTTAAATGGAAGAAGTTTGGAACCACCAAGACTATTCCTAGAGCTGGCCACCCGGCCAAACTGAGAAATCGGGGGAGAAGGGCCTTGGTCAGGGAGGTGGCCAAGAACCCAAAGAACCCAATGGTCACTGACAGAGCTCCAGAGTTCCTCTGTGGAGATGGGAGAACCTTGCAGAAGGACAACCGTCTCTGCAGCACTCCACCAATCACGCCATTATGGTAGAGTGGCCAGACGGAAGGCACTCCTCAGTAAAAGGTACATGACAGCCCGCTTGGAGTTTGCCACAAGGTACCTAAAGGACTCCCAGACCATGAGAAACAAGATTCTCTGGTCTGATGAAAGCAAGATTGAACTCTTTGGCCTGAATGCCAAGCGTCACCATCCTTACGGTGAAGCATGGTGGTGGCAGCATCATGCTGTGGGGATGTTTTTCAGCGGCAGGGACTGGGAGACTAGTCAGGATCAAAGGAAATATGAACAGATCAAAGTACAGAGATCCTTGATGAAAACCTGCTCCTGAGCGCTCAGGATCTCAGACTGGGGTGAAGGTTCAACTTCCAACAGGACAACGACCCTAAGCACACAGCCAAGACAACGCAGGAGTGGCTTCGGGACAAGTCTTTGAATGTCCTTTTGTGGCCTAGCCAGAGCCCGGACCTGAACCCGATCGAATATCTCTGGAGAGACCTGAAAATAGCTGTGCAACGACATTCCCCATCCAACCTGACAGATCTTGAGAGGATCTGTAGAGAAGAATGGGAGAAACTCAAAATACAGGTGTGCCAAGAAGACTCGAGGCTGTAATCGCTGCCAAAAGTACTGAGTAAAGGGTCTGACTATTTATTTAAATGTAATATTTCCTGGTTTTTTTTTGTTTATAAACCCTGTTTTTACTTTGTCATTATGGGGTATTGTGTGTAGATTGATGAGGAAAAATAAAAATGTAATCAATTTTAGAATAAGGCTGTAACGTAACAAAATGTGGAAAAAGTGAAGGGGTCTGGATATTTTCCGAATGCACTGTATATGCAATGGTGCATGGATATATGGATTAAACACTGTGCACATGTTTATATACACTGAGTGTACAAAACATTAAGGACACCCTCCAAATACTGAGTTGCACCCCCCATTTGACCTCAGAACAGCCTCAATTCATCGGGTCATGGACTCTTCAAGGTGTCAAGCATTCCACAGGGATGCTGGCCCATATTGACTCCAACGCTTCACACATTTGTGTCAAGTTGGCTGGTTGTCCTTTGGGTGGTGGACCATTCTTGATACACACAGGAAATTGTTGAGCGTGAAAAACCCAGCAGCGTTGCATTTCTTGACACAAACCGGTGCACCTGGCACCTACTACCATACCACGTTCAAAGGAACTTCATCTTTTGTCTTGCTCATTCACCCTCTGAATGGCACACATACACAATCCATGTCTCAATTGTCTCATGGCTTAAAATCCTTCTTAAACCTGTCTTCTCCCCTTAATCTACACGGATTGATGTAGATTTAACAAGTGACATCAATAAGGGATCATAGCTTTCACCTGGATTCAGCTAGTCAGTCTGTCATGGAAAGAGCAGGTGTCCTTAATGTTTTGTACACTCAGTGTAGGTTGGTGTATATTAATTGAGTAGCATTTAGATAACTGGTCAGTAGTTCAATCAGATTTCAACCAAAAACCAGATATCTACCAAAAACATGTTATGAAAAATACAACGTCATCTTGTTGTGTTCTGGTTATAAGACGTCCTGACCAGATTTTAACCAGTAAAATACGTCTTTATCACATTGTATGCCCACTGGGAGTCGTTGAACTAACTTCTGTGTCCAGTAGGTGGTCATTTCTGAGCGTGAAATAAAGTGCTACCTGTCATGAGGCCTATAATGGGGTTGTTACATTTGTCGTTAGGAGTTATAATATTAAGAATTTCAGTAATTATTTTTGTGCCAGTCTGTCTTTTTCACTCTTTAGACAGATACATCTTCAGTATAATATTTACATATTTAGTCTATCTGTTCAGCAAAGTAAGCGATCCTATTGAAGCCCAGTTATTTTAGACTGAAATCAGTTCACCCCATCCAGAAGATATACAGTGAGGGAAAAAAGTATTTGATCCCCTGCTGATTTTGTACGTTTGCCCACTGACAAAGAAATGATCAGTCTATCATTTTAATGGTATGTTTATTTGAACAGTGAGAGACAGAATAACAAAACAAAAATCCAGAAAAACGCATGTCAAAAATGTTATAAATTGATTAGCATTTTAATGAGGGAAATAAGTATTTGACCCCCTCTCAATCAGAAAGATTTCTGGCTCCCAGGTGTCTTTTATACAGGTAACGAGCTGAGATTAGGAGCACACTCTTAAAGGGAGTGCTCCTAATCTCAGCTTGTTACCTGTATAAAAGACACCTGTCCACAGAAGCAATCAATCAATCAGATTCCAAACTCTCCACCATGGCCAAGACCAAAGAGCTCTCCAAGGATGTCAGGGACAAGATTGTAGACCTACACAAGGCTGGAATGGGCTACAAGACCATCGCCAAGCAGCTTGGTGAGAAGGTGACAACAGTTGGTGCGATTATTCGCAAATGGAAGAAAAACAAAATAACTATCAATCTCCCTCGGCCTGGGGCTCCATGCAAGATCTCACCTCGTGGAGTTGCAATGATCATGAGAACGGTGAGGAATCAGCCCAGAACTACACGGGAGGATATTGTCAATGATCTCAAGGCAGCTGGGACCATAGTCACCAATAAAACAATTGGTAACACACTACGTCGTGAAGGACTGAAATCCTGCAGCGCCCGCAAGGTCCCCCTGCTCAAGAAAGCCCATATACAGGGCTGTCTGAAGTTTGCCAATAAACATCTGAATGATTCAGAGGAGAACTGGGTGAAAGTGTTGTGGTCAGATGAGACCAAAATCGAGCTCTTTGGCATCAACTCAACTCGCCGTGTTTGGAGGAGGAGGAATGCTGCCTATGACCCCAAGAACACCATCCCCACCATCAAACATGGAGGTGGAAACATTATGCTTTGGGGTGTTTTTCTGCTAAGGGGACAGGACAACTTCACTGCATCAAAGGGACGATGGACGGGGCCATGTACCGTCAAATCTTGGGTGAGAACCTCCTTCCCTCAGCCAGGGCATTGAAAATGGGTCGTGGATGGGTATTCCAGCATGACAATGACCCAAAACACACGGCCAAGGCAACAAAGGAGAGGCTCAAGAAGAAGCACATTAAGGTCCTGGAGTGGCCTAGCCAGTCTCCAGACCTTCATCCCATATAAAATCTGTGGAGGGAGCTGAAGGTTCGAGTTGCCAAACGTCAGCCTCGAAACCTTAATGACTTGGAGAAGATCTGCAAAGAGGAGTGGAACAAAATCCCTCCTGAGATGTGTGCAAACCTGGTGGCCAACTACAAGAAACGTCTGACCTCTGTGATTGCCAACAAGGGTTTTGCCACCAAGTACTAAGTCATGTTTTGCAGAGGAGTCAAATACTTCTTTCCCTCAATAAAATGAAAATCAATTTATAACATTTTTGACATGCATTTTTCTGGATTTTTTTGTTGTTATTCTGTCTCTCACTGTTCAAATAAACCTACCATTAAAATTATAGACTGATCATGTCTTTGTCAGTGGTCAAACGTACAAAATCAGCAGGGGATCAAATACTTTTTTCCCTCACTGTATGGGCTTGAAGGATTCACTCATAATCAAACAGACAAATTATCAAAAACAAATTGAGGAAAGTAAACCCTCAGCCCCAACTATTAGTAGGAAATTCTTGTAAGTAAGAGATGTTGATATAAATACTTTTTTTTCTAGTGGCACGCTAATGCCCCTGGAGCCCAGGGTTTTAACCCTCTCCTGCAGTATTGACATTCTAGACCTGGATTTGACTTCAGAACCATATACAGTATAGTATATATACATCTAAACTGGCTTCTAAGGTCAGGAGGAGACTGCTACTTGAGGGCAGGTGACATGGGAAAACAGACACATTCACACCCAGATAGACTTGCAGAAAGATAGACAGACTGTAAACACACACACATGCAAGCACACACACGCACACACCTCTTTCTCTCTCTCTCTCTCTCTCTCTCTCTCTCTCTCTTTTATTAACCTTTTTAATTAATTGTTTACTGAGTTCTCTCACTCTTTCACGTATTCCATAAAAATTCTGGCTACTCAGTAAGTCAATAAATTACAAAACGCGACGGAGATACTTTGCTCTCCACTACACAGACTGCCATGGCTTTATAAGGCAGTGTTATCCTTTAAAAATATGAGTGTTTGGACCCAAAAGAGACTATCAACGATTTGTTTGCCATTGGAATCCCTCTCTGACACGTGTTTACTGGGAGTAGCATCTTCAGAATCAGGCATGCAGTAACTATTCCAGAGAAAATCAGTCAAGTCAGGACCCAGACATGTTGTTAGCTACACCCCAATTCATTGGCCATTTTGGACATCTAAAATACTAACTGGAAGATGACTTTACGTTTAACACTGTTTATAATATTGTCTTTACCTCTGTCTCCCTCTGTTGCGTTCTTTCTTTCTGCATCACCCCCCCCCCATCTCACTTTATCTATGCCACTTCCTCTCTCTATCTCTCTCTCCTTCCTTCCTTCCTTCCTTCCTTCCTTCCTTCCTTCCTTCCTTCCTTCCTTCCTTCCTTCCTTCCTTCCTTCCTTCCTTCCTTCCTCCCTCCCTCCCTCCCTCATGTTTCTGTCTTCTGAACTCTCTCCTGAGGCTGTTTGAATCATCCTGTCAGCCAGGTACCTTTGGCAGTGACAGATTTGGGATGCTTCCTCCCAGTGGGACTTGGGAACGTGGAGCAAGGAGGAATAACAGGGACGTGTAACAGAGACAGATCCAGCCAGATGCAAGCCTCCCAACCACCTGTCTCACATATGGTCATTGTTATTCATAACATTCACATGTCTTAGAGAGAGAGTGTGTGTGTGTGTGTGTGTGTGTGTGTGTGTGTGTGTGTGTGTGTGTGTGTGTGTGTGTGTGTGTGTGTGTGTGTGTGTGTGTGTGGATTATGTATGTGTATACATTAGCTACTGCTTCAACAAAGCATCCCAGTAATGATTCCAAACGAAAAGTACATTTGAGTTTACAATCCTATAAATCCCAGAGAGAACTTAATGAAAACAGGATAGTTTAAAGAATGAGTACAAGTGACTTCTCCCATTGCAGCAAAAATCGTGGAAATCTAGCTCATACATTCACACAGTATGTCTTTGTAATAACAATATACACTACATGACCGAAAGTATGTGGACACCTGCTCGCCGATCTCATTCCATAATTATGGGCTTTAATATGGAGTATGTCCCCCCTTTGCTGCTATAACAGCCTCCACTCTTCTGTGAAGGCTTTCCACTAGATGTTGGAACATTGCTGCGGGGACTTGCTTCCATTCAACACTAACAGTTGACCGAGGCAGCTCTAGCAGGGTAGACATTTCACGAACTGACTTCCTCCGAAGCTGCCTCCTCTACTTGTTCGGGCAGGCTTCGGCGTTTGTCATCACCGGCCTTCTAGCCACTGCCGCTCCTCATCTCATCATTCCATTTGTTTTGTCTTGTTTATTACACACACCTGGTTCATATCCCCTCATCAGTACCTGTATAAGTGTTCCCCTGCCCCCTTGTCTTTGTGTATGATTGTTTATTGTGGAGGTTATTCTAGCTCGGTGGAGCTCTTTTGTATTTTGTATCGCCGGGATATTTCACCCACATGCCTTGTTGTTTTTACGCATTGCTGCGTACCGCTGTGTTACGGAAAAGTCACTGAGCTCTTCAGAAAGGCCATTCTACTGCCAATGTTTGTCTATGGAGATGGCATGGCTGTGTGCTAGATTTTATACACCTGTCAGCAACGGTGTGGCTGAAATAGCCAAATCCACTGATTTGAAGGGGTGTCCACATACTTTTTTATATATAGTGTATATTTTAAAAATTGGGTTGCGATGTCACCGTGAAGGCAGCATAGCATAATCACTCCTGTACATTTTGTAAATATGAATCATATTTAGTTGTTTGCGATAGGATAAAAAAAAGATATATATTAAGAATGAACAATGATTTTAAATACTGTATAAAAGTCTAAAACCACCATGGTATTTCAAGACTGGGTAGCTGGTTAGCCATCTGGCTAACCGTTTTGTTTTGAACGCTGGAGGTTGAGTTGAGGAAGCATGCAAGCCCCGAAGCAGGACAGCAGAGGTGTGTACGGAGATGGCAGAGGCTTGTTGGGAGGACTACAGGGCTACTCTGATCTGTTGCAGATGTGTAGTGGGCTTTGTGGCGCACTAAACTCTAGAGGCTGCAGGGGCATCAACCAGGTGGGTGCTGCATGTTGGTCACTGGCGTAGCAAAAAACCCTGCAGCCCCTGCAAGTCGGGGGGGCCCACGAGCTCTGGGGGCCATGCACCCGTCATCTCACACCTACTGTATGTCTAAATTGTTTGAATTGTTTTAATAATTAATTTTGACAGTAACCCTCCTTTTTAATTTCCAAATGTAGCAAGCGAAATGTTTGTGTTGTCCAATCTACATGGGTACTAGGTAAGTCAGAGAGACAATATCGTTTTCATGCATGTAATTAGCCTATTTCTTAGCGGTGCCGGCGGCAGCCTGCCTTGGCCTCCTCACTTAATTGGCTATCAAGTTTTTAAAAGTAAGGTGAATCAGGTTGGACTGGGATGAAGAGTGAGTGCATTGTTCAAGATGGATAAACAAAAGGCAAGACCAAGTGGGGCACAAAAACGCAGCAAAGAAAGCTTTATCTGATCAAGCTCGTGCCAAATTACCATAGATAACCACATCAGCAAAGCTACCACCTTGTCCATGACTGACGAAACACCATCGCAGGTGGAAGCTAGGAGGCCTACTTATGCAGCAGCTAGCACTAGCAGCCTCCCAGTCCCGTTTGAGACTTCACTGCCCGGGCCTGGCAATGACAGTGGCTTTGCTACTCCTCCTCCTCTCCCAGAAAATCAAGCTGCCAGAGACCCAGCGGTGCTCATGAGAGCGACCCCCCCTTCTGTGAACACTGGTAAGCCTACGAGTGATGAGACGGATAGCCCAGACAGCATTGAGTCCGAGTTCCAATATGTAATGTAAATAGGCTACCAGCTAAATACTGTATATATCTATAGATAGGCTAGTAGGCTATACTGCATTGTCTGCATAATGAAACAATCCCTAGTAAGCTATTATTTTGACGGTGGACTGACTATTATATGGCATTAATAGACTGGTTTTACGCAGCACAAACTTTATATTCAAGCTGCGAGAGAGGCTAAGGTAAACTATAGGCCTTCAGGACAGTTGTATAATAAAAAACACAATAGAAAATTGATTACTGATTATTATGCTGTTGCATAAAGAAATCCTTTTAGAATCAGGATTGTTTGAATTTCCCACTTTAATTACTGAAGTGATTACATTATTGCCGTCAGCCTGCATTCTAAATAGCAGCATTACGACACCTTAGGCCTATAGCTTTTTGAAACATAAACGGTAGACTTAAAGCTGGAATCTGCAGGTCGTCGGTGACCGTATGCCGCCGTACTTCTTGGGTAATGTTTTCACTTCGAACAAAAACAAGGGGGTTGATCCCTGAGCCGCTTTGGGCTGGCCTTCTGGGCTAGGTGTGTCTTTGCGTTATTCCGCCTGTTCGAATGACTGCTGCCCTGGAGCTGGAGAGGAAGTGAAAGTCACTTGCAACCTAACCTAACAGCCGCCAGAAAAAAAAGGGCATGCAGACGAAGCCAACAAGCAGTATTCTCTCTTCTTGGATTTGAATCAACTCGACCCCAAAAGAGAAAAAGCCTGTTCATGACCAATCCATAAACCGGATAAACATTGGAATTAATTTTGAAATGTGGAAGAGTGACGCCGAAATGGCCACCGTTGCATGGACTGGTAATGTTAGGTAAGTGTTGAGTTGCTTTTTTAGCATGCTAGTTCCTTTAGCTGCTAACCATAGCGTGTTCAATGTTCAAGCTAGCTAACAAGGCTAATTAGCTAGCTAGCTAGCTAGCTAGCTAACATCTTCTGTATTCCGACTTCTTTGTACTAAAGGAATCTAACGATAGCATCATGTAGGTACACTGCATGAAGCCCACAAGATGCCCAATGCCTTTATTTGAACTAGCTAAGGTTAGCTAGCTAAAGCTATATATGCAGACTGTTGACATGATAGAGAGAGTTCTCATCCGAGAGAGTTCTCATCCGTAATTATCACGGCTGTCTACATCCCACCCCAAATCAACACCACTCTGGCACTCAACGAACTGTATGGGGCCATAAACAAACAAGAAACAGCTCACCCAGAGGGAGCGTTTCTGATGGGTGGAGACTTCAACTCGGGGAGACTTAAAACCGTCCTACCTCACTTCTACCAACACATCTCCTGAAAAACTATGTGAGAATGCTGTTCATAGACTACAGCTCAGCATTCAATACTATAGACCCTCCAAGCTCATCACCAAGCTAGGGACCCTGGGACTGAACCCCTCCCTCTACAACTGGATCCTGGACTTCCTGACGGGCCGGCCCCAGGTGGTGAAGGTAGACAACAACACCTCCGCCACGCTGACCCTCAACACAGGGGCCCCTCAGGGGTGTGTGCTTAGTCCCCTCCTGTACTCCCTGTCACTCACGACTGCTGATTGGCACGCACGACTCCAACACAATCATCACGTTTTCTGACGACACGATGTTGGTAGGCCTGATCACCAACTTAGCAGGGTGGTGCCAGGACAACAACCTCTCCCTCAATGTCAGCAAGACCAAGGATATGATCGTGGACTATAGGAGAAAGAAGGGAGAGCATGCCCCCATCCACATCGACAGGGCTGTTGTGGAGTGGGTCAAGAGCTTCAAGTTCCTTGGCTTGCACATCACTAAGGACTTAACATGGTCCACACACACACGCACAGTCGTGAAGAGGGCACAGCATAGCCTCTTCCCCCTCAGGAGGCTGAAAAGATTTGGCATGGGCCCTCGGATCCTCAAAAAGTTATACAGCTGCACCATCAAGACCATCTTGACTGGCTGCATCACCGCTTGGTATGGCAAGTGCACTGCCCTTGACCGCAAAGCGCTACAGAGGGTGGTGCAGACAGCCCAGTACATCACTGGGGCCGAGTCCCCTGCCTTCCAGGACCTCAATATCAAGCGGTGTGAAAGGAAGGCCCAAAAAATTGCCAGACTCCAGCCACCCAAGCCATAGACTGTTCACTCTGCTACCATCCGGCAAACGGTACAGGAGCATCAGCTCTAGGAGCAACAGGCTCCGAGACAGCTTCTACCCCCAAGCTATAAGACTGCTAAATTGCCAGACTGCTAAATAGTAAATGAAGGATACTCGAATAGTTGTACTGACTCTGTCTTGCACTGACCCTACGCACACCCACTAGACTATACTATATGTACAAACCATATACAAACTCACTCAAACTCACTACAATGTCACTCTCACACAAAACCCACACACAAACATAACACACACACGCAGACCGACACAACACAAACACACATACATATTACACACACACACACACACTTTACACTCATCATTTTCTGCTGCTGCTCTGTTCTTTATTTTACTCTTATTATTATCTATCCTGATGCCTAGTCACTTTACCCTGCCTTCATGTACAGTACATATTTATCTTAGATACCTTGTACCGCTGCACATTGATCTGGTACTGGTACTCCCTGTATATAGCTCCATTCTTGTGTATTTTATTTTATTCCTCATGTTACTATAATAACCTCTCCCTCAACGTCAACCAAACAAAAGAGCTGATCGTTGACTTCAGGAGACAGCAGAGGGAGCACGTCCCCATCAACATCGACAGGACCACAATGGAGAAGGTGAAAAGCTTCAAGTTCCTCGGCGTGCACATCACTTACAATCTGAAATGGTCCACCCACACAGACAGTGTGGTGAAGAAGGCACAATTCGGCTTGGCCCCTAAAACCTCACAAACTTTTACAGATGCACCATTGAGATTATCCTGTCAGGCTGTATCACCGCCTGGTACGGAAACTGCACCGCCCCTAACCGCAGGGCTCTCCAGAGGGTGGTGCGGTCTGCCCAACGCATCACTGGGGGGCACACTGCCTGCCCTCCAGGATACCTACAGCACCCGATGTCACAGGAAGGCCAAAAAGATCATCAAGGACATCAACCACCCGAGCCACGGCCTGTTCATCCCGTTATCATCCAGAAGGCAAGTCAGTACAAGTGCATCAAAGCTGGGACCGAGAGAATGAAAAACAGCTTCTCTCAAGGCCATCAGACTGTTAAATAGCCATCACTAGCACATTAGAGGCCACTTTAAGAAATGGAACACTAGTCACTTTAATAATGTTTACATATCTTGCACTACTCATCTCATATGTATATACTGTATTCTATTCTATAATATTCGACTGTATCTTAGTCCATGCCGCTCTGTCATTGCTTGTCCATATATGTATATATTCTTAAATTCCATTTCTTACCAGATTTGTGTGTATTGGGTATATGTTGTGAAATTGTTAGATATTACTTGTTAGATATTACTGCACTGTCGGAGCTAGAAGCACAAGCATTTCGCTACACCCGCAATAACATCTGCTAAACACGTGTATGTCTCGCATTAGTAATTTACCGACACAAAAAGATCCCACCTTGTCTAGCGTATTTTGTTTTGATTACATTTGGAACGTGTACCAAAAAATTTTCTGTTCCCATCAGGCCTGTCATTATATTTTTTATCCAACATGTACTTTACTCGCATTAAAAGGTTGGATGGAAACCTGGTTAATGACAACTGAACACTTATTTGACTTAAATAAAACATACATACAACACATGACATATACAGCTAGCTACCAGCTCCCAGGAACGAAGCCTACATGGTGCCCCAGTGGATCACGGGAGGCCAGCACTCGCCACACACAGCAGCTTGGAATGGCACCACCTGGTTCCCACCGTTCACACCCTACTAGGACATCATCAGAGCCGGTATGACTGCAATATATCCTTATAACCCTGCTACAGAGGTTCAATTTTTTTTGTTTTTTTGTAATTTAGCAGACGCTCTTATCCAGAGCAACTTACAGTTAGTGAGTGCATACATTATTTTAATTTTTTCATACTGGCCCCCCGTTGGAATCGAACCCACAACCCTGGCGTTGCAAGCGCCATGCTCTACCAACTGAGCTACATCCCTGCCGGCCATTCCCTCCCCTACCGGTCGCGGCCGGCTACGACAGAGCCTGGATTCGAACCAGGATCTCTAGTAGCACAGCTAGCACTGCGATGCAGTGCCTAAGGCCACTAATGAGAAATAAAGTTGATTTGGTTGGATTCTGGTGTAGCAGGTAGAACATCACATGGACAATGCTAACGGCGACGCACGTAATGTAGCTGAAGGGTTGGCTTTGTTTCCTCCATCCAACAGGTCCAAGCTATCCTGTGCATTATAGGTTGACATTGGGAAAACATTAAACAAATTGTTACTCCAATAGTACACGGTACAATGCAATGTCATATTCCCGTTTACATCACACTGTATCCTGTGCATATACCAAATAAACCTAGATTTTGATAACATAATTTTGATGGAATATCATTACATTATAGTGAGAACGTACGCACCGTTTATGAATTCAACCACATCTTCAATGCTCTCCAGGGTTGTGAATCACCATCAATGCTCTGATGGCTACAGCTAAATGGGGGGGGAGAGATTACCACCAAATAAGTGTCACAACTGGATGTGGTGTTGTGCTGTAACCAGTGTCACATGTGTCATGCTAATGTCACCATCCTACTTTGACTTGATGGCTCATGGTCCACCAATATGTCATACAGATGAACCATTGCTTACTTGACTGACTATGCTGGGTATTCATTCAGTCTTTCTGGTGGGTCGTTCACACTATGTAGGAATCAATGCTGTATATAGGCAGGCAATGTACTGAACAGGCAAGCATAGCAACTATTTTGGTCGATTGCCAACAAAATTATTATTGAATCACAAAGCATGACAGAAAATGAATACAGCATTTCTTACCTCTCTTTCAGTGTTGGGGTTTGCACAACCACAACTTGTACAGCAGATGTTAGCTAGTTAGTTAAGTAGCCTTGTTAGCCAACTTGAACATTGAACACACTAAGGTTAGCAGCTAACATAGCTATTAGGCTAAAAACGTGACCCAACCCTTACCTAATGTTACCAGTCCATGAGAACAGTGGCCATTTTGGCATCACTCTTCCACCCTTCAAAATGTATTCCAATGTGTATCTGGTTTATGGATTGGTCATAAACAGTCTTTTTCTCTTTTGGGGTCAAGTTGATTCAGATCCAAGAACAGAGAATGATGCTTGTTGGCTTCGTCTGCATGCTCTTTTTGTTTCTGGCGGCTGTAATGTTAGGTTGCAAGTGACTTTCACTTTCTCTCCAGCTCCAGGGCAGCAGGGTCATTCGAGTAGGTGAATGGGGGACCGAGTGGCGCAGCGGTCTAAGGCACTGTATCGCAATGCTTGAGGCGGCACTACAGACCCAAGTTCGATCCCGGGCTGTTACAACCGGCCGTGATCGGGAGTCCCATAGGACGGTGCACAATTGGCCCAGCGTCGCCCGAGTTAGGGGAGGGTTTGGCCGGGGTAGGCCGTCATTGTAAATAAGTATTTGTTCTTAACCGACTTTCCTGGTTAAATATAAAAAAGTGCAAAAACACTCCTGGCTCAGGGCCTAACCCCCTTGTTTTTGTTCAAAGTGAAAACACTACACAATAAGTGGTTCCTCATACGGTCGCCGACGACCTGCGGATTCCAGATTTAACATGAGAAAATGACTACCAAATAAAAATAAACATGTATCAACTAAAGCAAAACTATAGGCTACTACTAGCACCACATAATCTGATAGCCTATCGATAGACAGCCATGTTGTCACGGTCGTTGAAGGACGGGTCAGACCAAGGCACAGCGTGAAATGCATCCATGTTTATTTAACAATAAACATACAACAAAACAATAAACAACGAAACGTGACATCAGAAGGCTATACACACACAAGCCAAACTCACCGAACAAAAAAAAAATCCCACAACACAGGCAGGAAAACTGGCTGCCTAAGTATGAACCCCAACCAGAGACAACGAGCGACAGCTGCATCTGATTGGGAATCACACCCGGCCAAACATAGAAATACAAACATAGAATCCCCCACATAGAAAAACACACACACATATTCACACCCTGACCAAACTAACTAGAGTCTATAGGTCAGGGCGTGACAGTACCCCCCCCAAAAGTGTGGACTCCGGCCACACAAACCTGACTTAACAGGAGGGGTCCAGGGGGGCTTCCAGCCTCGGTGGCGGCTCTGGCTCCGGACTTGACGTCTCCTCCCTTACTGACTCCGCGTTGCACCCCTGGACCGGTCTGGACCTCAACGCGGAGCTTCCCCTCTCAGTCCTCCCACGATGCACCGATCCCTGTCTGGACCCTGGTGTGGGAGACTCCGAACCTAGAGAGGGGCTGATGTCTGGACCCGGAGTGGAGCCGCTGACCGGAGCTGCACCGGATCCCGGTGGAGCGGACTACTCTGGCTCCGGAGTGGAGCTGCTGACCGGAGCTGGATCAGGCACCGGTGGAGCGGACTGCTCTGGCTCCGGAGTGGAGCTGCTGACCGGAGCTGGACTAGGCACCGGTGGAGCGGACTGCTCTGGCTCCGGAATGGAGCAACCGACCGGAGCTGGATCAGGCACCGGTGGAGCGGACTGCTCTGGCTCCGGAGTGGAGCAACCGACCGGAGCTGGACTAGGCACCGGTGGAGCGGACTGCTCTGGCTCCGGAGTGGAGCAGCTGACCGGTGCTGGACCAGGCACCGGTGGAACGGGCACGGGCCGTGGCGGACTGGAAACACGCACCACAGGTCTGGTGCGAGGAGCAGGCACGGGCCGGACCGGACTGGGAACACGCACCACTGGTCTGGTGCGAGGAGCAGGTACGGGGCGTACCGGACTGGGAACCGGCGCTGGAGATCTACGACTGTCTCCGTCCTTTACACTCCGCGCCCCGTCCTCCTCCAGTGAGGACTCCTCCTTGAGCCCCCATGAGTGCAGTGGTCGGGGCTCCTCTCTGTCGATCCCCGACCACCCTTTTAGCCCCCCCCAAAAAAGTTTTTGGGGCTGTCTCTCCTTCTCCACCCTGATCCCTTTCAGGGCCTCCATCTGCTTGGCCAGATCCTCTCTTATCTCCCTCCAAGTCCATACTCTCTGCTCCTCCTGGGCACGCTGCTTGGTCCATTGGTGGTGGGATCTTCTGTCATGGTCGTTGAAGGACGGGTCATATCAAGGCGCAGCGTGAAATGCATCCATGTTTATTAAACAATAAACATACAACAAAACAATAAACAACGAAACGTGACGTCGGAAGGCTATACACACACAAGCCAAACTCACCGAACACAAAACAAGATCCCACAACACAGGCAGGAAAACTGGCTGCCTAAGTATGATCCCCAACCAGAGACAACGAGCGACAGCTGCCTCTGATTGGGAATCACACCCGGCCAAACATAGAAATACAAACATAGAATCCCCCACATAGAAAAACACACACACATATTCACACCCTGACCAAACTAACTAGAGTCTATAGGTCAGGGCGTGACACACGTAGACGTCGCAATTTCAGAAACATGGACTTGGCTGACATGTTCGATTTTGGGGGGTGGGGGGGTGTTTAAACTCCGACTTTGTAGTGATCAAGGAGTAGCTGGCTAGCTACCAACGGAGACCAGTTGCTGCATCGACATCATTACTCTGAGAGAACCTGTCTGACCAAGGAACTGTCTGACCAAGGCTCCTGAGGCTTCCCCCTGCCCCTGGCTGTGATGATACTCCCTCCCTCCCTCACAATGACAATGAACTATCAGATGATTTCTTCATTTGTTTATTTAGCTATATTTACATATGGACTGTACATTTCAATTCAGCTATTTGCTGCCAATGTTTTACTACAAAACATAAAAACTAACAATTTTCACATACAGTGAGGGAAAAAAGTATTTGATCCCCTGCTGATTTTGTACGTTTGCCCACTGACAAAGAAATGATCAGTCTATACCATACCAGTCCATACCTTGAGTGGACACATTTTGTTCAGTCAGCCTTGCCTCATCTCATCCAAAAAGTTGACTCAAGTTTGCCAAAAAGCACCTGGATGATCATCAAGACTCTTGGAAGAACGTTCTATGGACAGATGATTCAATATTATAACTTTTTGGACGACATGGTTCCCATTATGCCTGGCGAAAACCAAACTCTGCATTCCACATTAAGAACATCATACCAAAGGTCAAGCATGGTGGTGGTGGTGTGATGGTTTGGGGATACTTTGCTGCCTCAGGACCTGGACGACTTGCCTTAATAGAAGGAACCATGAATTCTGCTCTGTATCAGAGAATTCTACAGGAGAATGTCAGACCATCCGTCTGTGAGCTGAAGCTGAAGCGCAGCTGGGTCATGCAGCAAGACAATGATCCAAAACACACAATCAAGTCTACATGAAAATTGCTAAAAAGCAACAAATTGGAAGTTTTGGAATGGCCTAGTCAGTCCAGACCTAATCCCAATTGAGATGTTGTGGCAGGACTTGAAACGAGCAGTTCATGCTTGAAAACCCACACGTCACTGAGTTAAAGCAGTTCTGCATGGAAGAGTGGGCCAAAATTCCTCCACAGCGACGTGAGAGACTGATCAACAACTACAGGAAGCATTTGGTTGGAGTCATTGCAGCTAATGGTGGCACAACCAGTTATTGAGTGTAAGGGGGCAATTACTTTTTCACACAGAGAAATTGGGTGTTTATGAATTTTGTTTATGAAATAAATATGTAATTGTTGTGTTATTTATTCACTTATGTTCCCTTTATCTAATATTAGGTTTTGGTTGAAGATCTGAAAACATTCAGTATCACAAATATGCAAAAGTAGAGAAAGTTAGAAAGGGGGCAAATACTTTTTCATAGCACTGTATATGTTTATAACACAATATAATTCAGCAAACAATAACAAAATAAACATATTTAATAAAAGCAATCACATTCAACTACATAGAGGTCCTCAATCAATAATGTCAACTGCCTGAGTGGCACCAGCACATCTAACTGCAGTGAACTCTTCAGATTGTTCCACAAATTAGGGGCAAAAAAACAAAATGCAGATTTTCCCAAATCTGTGGAGACTGACGGGATCTCTAGTGTTATCCATTCCTGAGATCGGGTTTGGTAACTTATGATTCTTAACATAATTAATGAAGTTACATATGAAGGGAGTTTCTGTAAGATTGCTTGGTAAATAAATAAAAGATAATTGTCACGATCGTCTGAAGAAGCGGACCAATACGCAGCGCGTGGAGTGAACATGATGACTTTAATAAAGAAAGCACGTAACTACAAAACAAATGACGATAGTGAAGTCCTACAGTGACTATGACTGAACCTGGAACAAAAACCCACAATACCCACGAGAAAACACACAGTATAAATATGGCTCCCAATCAGAGATAACGAGCCGACAGCTGTCACTCGTTACCTCCGATTGGGAGTCACCTGAATAATCACGAACAATCACCACACATAGAAATGAAACAACCAGAATACCCAACATAGAAATACACCCAAACAAGGAAAATGAACAACCCTGGCTCAATAATAAAGTCCATGGAGCCAGAGTGTCACAGTACCCCCCCCTAAAGGTGCGCACTCCGGGCGCACCAGCATACAGTCTAGGGGAGGGTCTGGGTGGGCGTCTGTCCATGGTGGCGGTTCTGGTCCAGGTCGTGGTCCCCACCCCACCTTAGTCACTATCCGCTTCCGTAGCCCCCTCCACATGACCACCCCCCAACTAAACCCACCTGGATTAAGGGGCGGCACCGGACTAAGGGGCAGCACCGGACTTAGAGGCAGCACCGGACTAAGGGGCAGCACCGGACTAAGGGGCAGCACCGGGCTAAGGGGCAGCACCGGGCTAAGGGGCAGCACCGGACTAAGGGGCAGCACCGGGCTAAGGGACAGTACCTGACTAGCTGGCGGATCCTGGCTGGCTGGCTCAGGCGGATCCTGGCTGGACGGCTCTGGCGGATCCTGGCTGGCGGAAGGCTCTGGCTGATCCTGTCTGGCAGAAGGCTCTGGCTGATCCTGTCTGGCAGAAGGCTCTGGCTGATCCTGTCTGGCAGAAGGCTCTGGCTGATCCTGTCTGGCAGAAGGCTCTGGCTGATCCTGTCTGGCGGAAGGCTCTGGCTGATCCTGTCTGGCGGAAGGCTCTGACTGATCCTGTCTGGCGGAAGGCTCTGGCTGATCCTGTCTGGCGGAAGGCTCTGGCTGATCCTGTCTGGCGGAAGGCTCTGGCTGATCCTGTCTGGCGGAAGGCTCTGGCTGATCCTGTCTGGCGGAAGGCTCTGGCTGATCCTGTCTGGCGGAAGGCTCTGGCTGATCCTGTCTGGCGGAAGGCTCTGGCTGATCCTGTCTGGCGGAGAGCTCTAGCGGCTCCGGTCTGGCGGACGGCTCTGAAGGCTCATGGCAGACGGGCGGCTTTGCAGGCTCAGTACAGACGGGCAGTTCAGACGGCGTTGGGCAGACGGACAGTTCAGACGGCGTTGGGCAGACGGGCAGTTCAGACGGCGTTGGGCAGACGGACAGTTCAGGCGCCGTTGGGCAGACGGGCAGTTCAGGCGCCGTTGGGCAGACGGGCAGTTCAGACGGCGTTGGGCAGACGGACAGTTCAGGCCCCGTTGGGCAGACGGCAGACTCTGGCCGTCTGAGGCGCACCGTAGGCCTGGTGCGTGGTGCCGGAACTGGAGTTACCGGGCTGAGGACACGCATCTCAGGGCTAGTGCGGGGAGAAGCAACAGGGCATGCTTGGCCCTGGGGACGCACCGTAGGCCTGATGCGTGGTGCCGGAACTGGAGGTACCGGGCTGAGGACACGCATCTCAGGGCTAGTGCGGGAAGCAGCAACAGGGCATGCTTGGCCCTGGGGACGCACCGTAGGCCTGATGCGTGGTGCCGGAACTGGAGGTACCGGGCTGAGGACACGCATCTCAGGGCTAGTGCGGGAAGCAGCAACAGGGCATGCTTGGCCCTGGGGACGCACCGTAGGCCTGATGCGTGGTGCCGGAACTGGAGGTACCGGGCTGAGGACACGCATCTCAGGGCTAGTGCGGGAAGCAGCAACAGGGCATGCTTGGCCCTGGGGACGCACATAAGGGCTAGTGCGGAGAGCCGGAACAGGGCATGCTGGACCCTGGGGACTCACATTAAGCCTAGTGCGGAGAGCAGCAACAGGACGCACAGGACTCGGGAGACACACAGGAGGCTTGGGGCGTGGTGTAGGCACTGGTGGGAAAGGGCTGGCGACGCGCACCGTATCCCTGGTGCGAGTGGCCGGAACAGGCCGGGCTGGGCTGGCGAAGCGCACCGTATCCCTGGTGCGAGTAGCCGGAACAGGCCGGGCCGGGCTGGCGAAGCGCACCGTATCCTTGGTGCGAGGGGTCGTAACAGGCCGGACCGTACTGGAGGCACACACCACTGGCTCTACCCCGGGAACTGGAACGGGCCGGACCGGACTGGATACACACCTCAGTCTCTCACGCCGTGCCTCTACATCTCCTTTCCCTACTTTGGCCAGTGACCCCCGTAACCTGGTTGCCTCTTGAATTCGCCCCTTCTCTGCCTCCGTTAGCCCCGTCGTCCAAGCCATGTGCCCCCCCCCAAAAACTTTTTGGGGTTGCCTCTCGTCCTTCCAACGATGATGGCCCTGCTGACGCCGTTGCTCCTCTCTCGCCAGGGCCTTGATCTTCCCCCAAGGTCCCTTGCCCCCGAGCATGTCCTCCCAGGACCACGATTTGCCCACCTGGGCCATCGCCAGCCTCTCGAGCTCCTTACCAGGCGCTTCCTCCCATGTCCAGCTGTCTTGCTCCTGGACACGCTGCTTGGTCCTTCTATGGTGGGTTTTTCTGTCACGATCGTCTGAAGAAGCGGACCAATGCACAGCGCGTGGAGTGAACATGATGACTTTAATAAAGAAAGCACGTAACTACAAAACAAATGACGATAGTGAAGTCCTACAGTGACTATGACTGAACCTGGAACAAAAACCCACAATACCCACGAGAAAACACACAGTATAAATATGGCTCCCAATCAGAGATAACGAGCCGACAGCTGTCACTCGTTACCTCCGATTGGGAGTCACCTGAATAATCACGAACAATCACCACACATAGAAATGAAACAACCAGAATACCCAACATAGAAATACACCCAAACAAGGAAAATGAACAACCCTGGCTCAATAATAAAGTCCATGGAGCCAGAGTGTCACAATAATGCAGCTCTCTTCTTACAGACAGAGAGAGTTCTATATATATACAGTACTAGTCAAAAGTTTGGACACAACTACTCACTACTTGCAGTAAGGTACTTAATTGTTACCCAGAAATGGTTTGATATAAAAACATCTGCATTGGGCCTTTAATGTTGCACATAGAAATGCCTATCTATTCTACATACACTACCAGTCAAAAGTTTGGACACACCTACTCATTCAAGTGTTTTTCCTAATTTTTACTATTTTCTACATTGTAGAATAATAGTGAAGACATCACAACTATGAAATAACACACATGGAATCATGTAGTAACCAAAGTGTTAAACAAATCAAAATATATTTTATATTTGAGATTCTTTAAAGTAGCCACCCTTTGCCTTTAAGCATTGTTTGCTGTTTAGTGTGCTGCTCTATGAAGTGATTTTGATTGATTCCCGACCGTAACCTTATATTTTGTGTTATTATGGGTTGGGTTGGGCTAAGACATGATGAGGAATTTCATGATTCATTAGGTTTTTCAAGATTCAGACTTCCCAGACGGAGTGGTAAGGAACATACAGTATTTATTTAATAGTGAGTCAATTTCAACAGTATTACATCAACTACAGTTGAGAGGGTTTAAATGGATGACTGTTGAATATAGGGTGCATTGAGGGGCTGTGTTTTTCCCTATAAGACAGGGTAGATAGAGAGACAGAAGAAAGCATTTACCACCAGATAATGAGTAATTTTATAAAGACATAGAGAACATAATGACACCATGTCCTAAGATAACCATCTCCCCTCTCTTCCCTTCTTTATTTTTTAAATGTTTTAGTCATTTAGCAGACACTCTTATCCAAAGCGACTTACAGTTAGTGAGTGCATACATTTTTCATACTGGCCCCCCGTGGGAAACGAACCCACAACCCTGGCGTTGCAAGCGCCATGCTCTACCAACAGAGCTACAGGGGACCCTTCTCTTTTGCTTCTTCTCCACTCCCTCCATATTTTTCTCCTTCCTGTCCTCCTCTGCTTCTCCTCTCCTTTCCCATCCTCACTTGTCCTTTCCTTTCTCATCTCGTTCACTCTACATTCCTCTACCTTCAACCTTGTTCCCTTCCTCTATTTCCCCTCCTCTCCTCCCCTTCCTCTCCTTTCCTCTCACTTTCATTCTCAGCTAACTCTATCCTGTGTCCTTTTATACCTATGTCGTGTGGGGAAAGTATTATTTGAAGAGGAGCTAGGGTGTTGTTGGCATCTGGATGTGTGTCTGTGTGCGTGTGTGTGTGTGCATGTGCATGTGTGCCATTCAGCATGAAACGCTAGATTTATAGAGCTAAACAGGATACATCTGCTAGGCAGTACAGATTAATAACACAAACCAACCACACAGGCCGGCAGACGCCGTAAAGGCAATCAAGCAAAACAAAGTCGATATTCCATCACTAACTAGCTACAATCTGTTTAGGAACAGTAACATATAGGCCACACCTTGGCAGCTTCGTCTGGACCTACTGGCCCAAATATGAGAACATATTTCTCTCGATTCCTCAATACCTCTTTTTCACTTTTTCTTTCTTTCTGCCTCTCTCTATCTTTCTCATGTCAATCCTTAGTTGGAGGAGTGTGGATACGTGCTGATAATTATCTCTCACACATATTGTATTATGTGACATTTCTAAAATTGAGTATATGCTTCAAATGCCAGGATGTCATACACATTCTGGCTTTTCATCTAGTATGAGTTCACTGCATGATCTTGAGGAAGAGAATCGTCTTTTCAGACCCACGTGTGTTTAACAACAGCTGATAATCAACTGATAATCAGATATGAGGATGGGCTATACCAAAATGAATGAATGGCTGGAAACATTCTCAGTATGGGTAAGCCTACCACTCTCAGAAAAAAAGGTTTGCTTATGGTACAGTATTGTTCTCTGGAGTACAAAAATATCAAAATACACACACCTTCAGAGGTACACATCATAATCTCACCTGGTACTGTACAGTACCTTTTAGGGTACATGTGCTGATAATATAGGATAACGCTACATTTTTGTACCCAATAATTGAATATAAAGGCACAATCATTACACACTCTAAAAAAAAAGGGGGTACGGGGTGAAGGTACATTTCTGTTTCCCAGGGTGGAGGTGTGTATTAGTAAAGGTGTGGCTTTGAGTGGTCTATGGTTATGTATAAGCACTTTGTAACATCCGCTGATGTAAAAAGGGCTTTATAAATACATTTGATTGATTGATATTTTTTTATCTACCAATTGGTACTGAAAACGAGACGAATATGTGTGTATTTACATGGCTTTCTTTCATTGATACTTACTATTCTGATCTGTTCTCTCCATATATTGTAGTGAGTCTGTCGAGAAATTAATAGTTAAAGGTACACCAAATTTAAAGGGATGGCTTTAAATAAATGTACTGAAAACCCTATTGAAAGAAAACTCCACGAGAAATCTGTTGGCCAGCAAGTGGGTTTCAGCGGTTTAATTTAATTTATTCAGCGAGCGCAAGGGAACCACGCCTGCAAAGCCCATTACCCACCTGCATAAGTTAAGTCTGAATACCAACTACTGAGTAGGAAAGTCGTACATTTCCTAAGTCTGAATCGGGCCCTTAAAGCATACTCAATTTTCGAAAACATGCTATTTTAGCATACCCAATCAGCGTACTATTTAGAACGCAAGTACGGGTATTCGGACACGGCCGTACTCTCTCTGTGTTTCTCTGTATACCTTCCTCTTCCTTTTTAAATCGACAATCAATCCTGTTCTGTCCCAGGGGCGTGATGCACCCCAAAAATCTGAGGGGGCACAAAGTATGTGAGGATGGCTGGGGACAGAACAGGAAACAGCTTTTTCCTGCCATAATTATTCTGCTTAATTATATGTCAATCTGCATATCTAAGCATACCTCTTGAGCTGTCTGTAAACTCCTGACTGGTGGTAATTTTTATAAAGAAACAAAATATTATTTTAAATCCACAACTTGAATCCCTCCACAGCCTCATAGAGGATCTAGATACATTGTCTAACCTCTCTGGATTACAACCAAATTATGATATGTGTACTATATCACCATCAGACCATTTTATTGGTAAACTACACGGTAATGTAAAAGTTGTATTGGATCACAAAAAAATACAACTTTTACATTACCATGTAGTTTACCAATAAAATTGTTTGATGGTAATATGGGTATACTCGGTATACATATCCCAAAATAAATAAAATGATCTCACTCCAATGAATGTTAATAGAAAGTTAGAAAAAATTGATAAGATTTTGCTTCCATGGAAAGGTACATACCTGTCTATTTGTGGAAAAATCACCCTGATTAACTCTTTAGTATTATCCCAGTTTACCTATTTGCTTATGGTCTTGCCTATGCCTAGTGAACAGTTTTCTTTAATTATATGAGAAAAAAAAATCAAATTTATTTGGAACGGAAAGCCAGACAAAATTAAATATAATGAAAATGAATTCGGAGGACAGAAATGATTAAATATTAAAGTGTAAGGTTCTGTATTTATTTTCTTAGTCAACCTTGTGTTCTTCAATGTAGCCCTGTTTCTTTGTGTTCTTGAACGTAGCCCTCTCTTTCATTTTTGTTAATTGATTTCACCTGTGTTAGTTACTCACCTGGTCTTATTAGCTCCTTATTTAGTTCAGTTCATTCTGTTTGTGCCTTGTGAGGTATTGTTCGTTTTGACTCTACTAAGCCTTTTCCTAGCTCATTTGTGAGAACCAGTTATAGCCTTCATTCCTAGTTTTGATTCACCTGCCTGTTTGCATACCGGTGTATGACCATTGCCTGCTTGTGACCATGATTCTTGCCTTCTGCGAATGTGAAATAAACACCTGCCGCGCTCTGCGCGTGAATCTACACCTTTTTCTCCCTGAGAACAAATAATGCAAAAAATATTGTGGTTAAACTCAAATATACTAATTGATAATTTAAAAAAAACTAACAAAACATATGGAAATGTCTGCTCTACCCAAAATTACAACCAAATAATTGCTGCATTACCACAAAAATGGAAGAGGAAAGTGGAAGGGGGAAAAAGTAAGGAACTTGTCTGTCGGCCCTGCATTAAAGACCATAATTGGTTAAAGGAAATTGTGATGAATAAAAAAATATACCAGTTTCATTTAAGGATTGACAGCCGTCCCATATAGATTGCAAAAAAGTTGGGAAGAGATTTCTGACGTACCGATTCCATGGCACATTGTTTATGAACTGAAACGCAAAACGACACCGGATTCAAAACGTAGAATTTTTAAATTGAAATTATTGTACAAAATGATTGCTACCAATATAATGTTATTTATATGGGGGATACAATCTTCCCAGCTCTGCAGATTTTGCTGCGAAGAGGCAGAATCATTAGATAATTAGTTTTGGTACTGTCCATTTGTAGCTTGTTTTTGGACACAGGTCCAGGAATGGCTAAAGGATTGCAATATTTACCTGGAGCTAAACCTGCAGAGAGCACTACTGGGTTATCTGAAAAGTCATAGTCAATCGATCAATAATATAATAATACTTTTAGCAAAAATGTTTATTTTCAATTTACAATCTGTAGAAGCAATGAGAATAGAAGGGTTCAGAACTTTTGTAAAACATCACAGTACAGTAGAAAAATATATGGCAAATAGAAATCCAATATGGATGGTATTAAGAGATAGATGGGTGGTGTTGAATGCAGTTGAAGGATGGGACTAATAACAACTAACAACAACTAATAACAACAAGATAACTAATGTAAAGCATACAGTGTCCATAATAAGTATATAGGTTATAGGTTGAGAGCTTTTGTGAAAGAGCACAGTTAGAAAGATATGACATATAGAAGCAAACCAGATGGACATCATGAAAATGATCGGAGAGGTTGAGGGTAGAGGAAGTTCAGGAGTAAAAACAAACAAAATATAATTATTGTAAAATTGACTGTGTCCATAAAATGTATATAGTATGTATAAGCTGGAAGTAGAGGCCTAAGCATTGTTGTTCACTAGTTTACTCCAATTAGAGAAGGGGTGGTGGGGTTGGAAAGTAATAAAGGGAAATATATTTTTTTTAAAGGATATGTATATACAGTGCAGGTTTTCCTACTTACAAAGCATGTAGAGGTCTGTAATTTTTATCATGGGTACACTTCAACTGTGAGAGACGGAATCTAAAGCAAAAATCCAGAAAATCACATTGTATGATTTTTAAGTAATTCATTTGCATTTTATTGCATGACATAAGTATTTGATCACCTACCAACCAGTAAGAATTCCGGCTCTCACAGACCTGTTGTTTTTTCTTTAAGAAGCCCTCCTGTTCTCCACTCATTACCTGTATTAACTGCACCTGTTTGAACTCGTTACCTGTATAAAAGACACCTGTCCACACACTCAATCAAACAGACTCCAACCTCTCCAAAATGGCCAAGACCAGAGAGCTGTGTAAGGACATCAGAGATAAAATTGTAGACTTATTAGAAAATGGAAGAAGTTCAAGATGACGGTCAATCACCCTCGGTCTGGGGCTCCAAGCAAGATCTCACCTCATGGGGCATCAATGATCATGAGGAAGGTGAGGGATCAGCCCAGAACTACACAGTGGGACCTGGTCAATGACCTGAAGAGAGCTGGGACCACAGTCTCAAAGAAAACCATTAGTAACACACTACGCCGTCATGGATTAAAATCTTGCAGCGCACGCAAGGTCCCCCTGCTCAAGCCAGCGCATGTCCAGGCCCATCTGAAGTTTGCCAATGACCATCTGGATGATCCAGAGGAGGAATGGGAGAAGGTCATGTGGTCTGATGAGACAAAAATAGAGCTTTTTGGTCTAAACTCCACTTGCCGTGTTTGGAGGAAAAAGAAGGATGAGTACAACCCCAAGAACACCATCCCAACCGTGAAGCATGGAGGTGGAAACATCATTATTTGGGGATGCTTTTCTGCAAAGGGGACAGGACGACTGCACCGTATTGAGGGGAGGATGGATGGGGCCATGTATCGCGAGATCTTGGCCAACAACCTCCTTCCCTCAGTAAGAGCATTGAAGATGGGTCGTGGCTGGGTCTTCCAGCATGACAATGACCCGAAACACACAGCCAGGGCAACTAAGGAGTGGCTCCGTAAGACACATCTCAAGGTCCTGGAGTGGCCTAGCCAGTCTCCAGACCTGAACCCAATAGAAAATCTTTGGAGGGAGCTGAAAGTCCGTATTGCCGAGCGACAGCCCCGAAACCTGAAGGATCTGGAGAAGGTCTGTATGGAGGAGTGGGCCAAAATCCCTGCTGCAGTGTGTGCAAACCTGGTCAAGACCTACAGGATACGTATGATCTCTGTAATTGCAAACAAAGGTTTCTGTACCAAATATTAAGTTCTGCTTTTCTGATGTATCAAATACTTATGTCATGCAATAAAATGCAAATTAATTACTTAAAAATCATACAATGTGATTCCGTCTCTCACAGTTGAAATGTACCTATGATAAAAATTACAGACCTCTACATGCTTTGTAAGTACGAAAACCTGCAAAATCGGCAGTGTATCAAATACTTGTTCTCCCCACTGTATATGTATATGTGTGTGTGTATGCATGTGTATATATATATACAGTGGGGAGAACAAGTATTTGATACACTGCCGATTTTGCAGATTTTACTACTTACAAAGCATGTAGAGGTCTGTAATTGTTTTCATAGGTACACTTCAACTGTGAGAGATAGAATCTAAAACAAAAATCCAGAAAATCACATTGTATGATTGTTAAGTAATTCATTTGAATTTTATTGCATGACATAAGTATTTGATACATCAGAAAAGCAGAACTTAATATTTGGTACAGAAACCTGTGTTTGCAATTACAGAGATCATACGTTTCCTGTAGGTCTTGACCAGGTTTGCACACACTGCAGCAGGGATTTTGGCCCACTCCTCCATACAGACCTTCTCCAGATCCTTCTGGTTTCGGGGCTGTCGCTGGGCAATACGGACTTTCAGCTCCCTCCAAAGATTTTCTATTGGGTTCAGGTCTGGAGACTGGCTAGGCCACTCCAGGACCTTGAGATGCTTCTTACGGAGCCACTCCTTAGTTGCCCTGGCTGTGTGTTTTGGGTCGTTGTCATGGTGGAAAACCCAGCCACGACCCATCTTCAATGCTCTTACTGAGGGAAGGAGGTTGTTGGCCAAGATCTCGCGATACATGGCCCCATCCATCCTCAACTCAATACGGTGCAGTCATCCTGTCCCCTTTGCAGAAAATATCCTCAAATAATGATGTTTCCACCTCCATGCTTCACGGTTGGGATGGTGTTCTTGGGGTTGTACTCATCCTTATTTTTCCTCCAAACACGGCGAGTGGAGTTTAGACCAAAAAGCTCTATTTTTGTCTCATTAGACCACATGACCTTCTTCCATTCCTCCTCTGGATCATCCAGATGGTCATTGGCAAACTTCAGACGAGCCTGGACATGCGCTGGCTTGAGCAGGGGGACCTTGCGTGCGCTGCAGGATTTTAATCCATGACGGCATAGTGTGTTACTAATGGTTTTCTTTGAGACTGTGGTCCCAGCTCTCTTCAGGTCATTGACCAGGTCCTGCCATGTAGTTCTGGGCTGATCCCTCACCTTCCTCATGATCATTGTTGCCCCACGAGGTGAGATCTTGCATGGAGCCCCAGACCGAGGGTGATTGACCGTCATCTTGAACTTCTTCCATTTTCTAATAATTGTGCCAACAGTTGTTGCCTTCTCACCAAGGTGCTTGCCTATTGTCCTGTAGCCCATCCCAGCCTTGTGCAGGTCTACAATTTTATCCCTGATGTCCTTACACAGCTCTCTGGTCTTGGCCATTGTGGAGAGGTTGGAGTCTGTTTGATTGAGTGTGTGGACAGGTGTCTTTTATACGGGTAACGAGTTCAAACAGGTGCAGTTAATACAGGTAATGAGTGGAGAACAGGAGGGCTTCTTACAGAAAAACTAACAGGTCTGTGAGAGTCGGAATTCTTACTGGTTGGTAGGTGATCAAATACTTATGTCATGCAATAAAATGCAAATGAATTACTTAAAAATCATACAATGTGATTTTCTGAATTTTTGTTTTAGATTCCGTCTCTCACAGTTGAAGTGTACCTATGATAAAAATTACAGACCTCTACATGCTTTGTAAGTAGGAAAACCTGCAAAATCAGCAGTGTATCAAATACTTGTTCTCCCCACTTTATAACACATACTGAACAGCTCACGTTATAGACAGAAGCGTGCTACATGACAGACCAATCCAAACCCATCTCCCGGCATGTCCAGCCCATACATTATCATAGCCAATCATGGCTAGTGGGAAGGTTCCTGTCTTTTTCCATGGCTAAACCAACTAGGCTTGAAATTTAACAATTGTATTCGTATTTATGGATGGAATACACGTTTGTTATTAAGGCACATTAAATTTCACATGTACCAGAAGGCATTTCTGCCAAAGAAAACGCATTTTGATTTTAAAAAATATATATTATGTTCAAATGCTGCTCATGTGAAGTAGTGAGATGCGACATACGCCTAATTTCCTGAAACGAGTGACAATTTATTTCCACAATTAATGAGTAATATGCGTAATAATGTTGGCAGTTCATACATTTACATTTACATTTAGGTAGAAGGATTACTTTATACTATTCCAGGTATTCCTTAAAGAGGTAGGGTTTCAAGTGTCTCCAGAAGGTGGTCAGTGCCTACGCTGTCCTGGCGTTGTGGGGGAGCTTGTTCCACCATTGGGGTGCCAGAGCAGCAAATAGCTTTGACTGGGCTGAGCGGGAACTGTGCTTCCGTAGAGGTAGGGGAGCTAGCAGGCCAGAGGTGGATGAACGTAGTGCCCTCGTTTGGGTGTAGGGTCGGATCAGAGCCTGAAGGTAAGGAGGTGCCGTTCCCCTCACAGCTCCGTAGGCAAGCACCATGGTCTTCTAGTAGATGCGAGCCTCAACTGGAAGCCAGTGGAGTGTGCGGAGGAGCGGGGTGACATGAGATAACTTGGGAAGGTCGAACACCAGACGGGCTGCACCATTCTGGATAAGTTGTAGGGGTTTAATGGCACAGGCAGGGAGCCCAGCGAACAGCGAGTTGCAGTAATCCAGACGGGAGATGACAAGTGCCTGGATTAGGACCCGTGCCGCTTTCTGTGTAAGGTAGGGTCGTACTCTGCGATTGTTGTAGAGCATGAACCTGCAGAAAAAGGTTACCGCTTTGATGTTAGCGGAGAACGACAGGGTGTTGTCCAGGGTCACGCCAAGGTTCTTTGCACTCTGGGAGGAGGACACAATGGAGTTGTTAACCATGATGGTGAGATCATGGAGCAGGCAGTCCTTCTTGCCGAGGTTCATTTTGAGGTGGTGATCCGACATCCACACTGATATGTCTGCCAGAAATGCAGAGATGCGATTCGCCACCTGGTTATCAGAAGGGGGAAAGGAGAAAATTAATTTTGTGTCGTCTGCGTAGCAATGATAGGAGAGACCATGTGAGGATATGACAGAGCCAAGTGACTTGGTGTATAGAGAGAATATGAGAGGGCCTAGAACTGAGCCCTGGGGGACACCAGTGATGAGAGCACGTGGTGCGGAGACAGATTCTCGCCACGCCTCCTGGTAGGAGTGACCTGTCAGGTAGGATGCAATCCAAGAGTGAGCAGCGCCGGAGATGCCCAGCTCGGAGAGGGTGGAGAGGAGGATCTGATGGTTCACAGTATCAAAGGCAGCAGATAGGTCTAGAAGGATAAGAGCAGAGGAGAGAGAGTTAGCTTTAGCAGTGCGGAGAGCCTCCGTGACACAGAGAAGAGCAGTCTCAGTTGAATGACCAGTCTTGAAACCTGACTGGTTTGGATCAAGAAGGTAATTCTGAGAGAGATAGCAGGAGAGTTGGCTAGAGACGGCACGCTCAAGAGTTTTGGAGAGAAAACGAAAGAAGGGATACTGGTCTGTAGTTGTTGACATCGGAGGGATCGAGTGTAGGTTTTTTGAGGATTGGTGCAACTCTCGCTCTCTTGAAGACGGAAGGGACATGGCCAGCGGTCAAGGATGAGTTGATGAGCGAGGTGAGGTAAGGCAGAAGGTCTCCATAAAATGGTCTGGAGAAGAGAGGAGGGGACAGGGTCAAGCGGGCAGGTTGTTGGTCGGCTGGCCGTCACAAGTCGCAAGATTTCATCTGGAGAGAGAGTGGAGAAAGAAGTCAAAGCATAGGGTAGGGCAGTGTGAGCAGGACCAGCGGTGTCATAATAATGAATGAGGATCGGATGTCGTCAACCTTCTTTTCAAAATAGTTGACGAAGTCATCCACAGAGAAGGAAGAGGGAGGGGGAGGAGGAGGAGGATTCAGCAGTGAGGAGAAAGTGGCAAAGAGCTCCCTAAGGTTAGAGGCAGAGGCTTGAAATTTGGTAGAAAGTGGCTTTAGTAGCGGAAACAGAGGAAGAGAATGTAGAGAGGAGGGAGTGAAACGATGACAGGTCCGCAGGGAGTCTAGTTTTCCTCCATTTCCGCTCGGCTGCCCGGAGCCCTCTTCTGTGAGCTCGCATTGAGTCATCAAGCCACGGAGCAGGAGGGGAGGACCGAGCCGGCCGGGAGGATAGGGGACATAGAGAGTCAAAAGATACAGAAAGGGAGGAGAGGAGGGTTGAGGAGGCAGAATCTGGAGATCGGAGGGAGAAGGATTTAGCAGTGGGAAGAGATGATAGGATGGAAGAGGAGAGAGAAGCGGGAGAGAGAGAGCAAAGGTTGCGACGGCACATTACCATCTGAGTAGGGGCAGAGTGAGTAGTGTTGGAGGAGAGTGAGAGAGAAAAGGATACAAAGTAGTGGTCGGAGACTTGGAGGGGAGTTGCAGTGAGATTAGTAGAAGAACAGCATCTAGTAAAGATGAGGTCAAGCGTATTGCCTGCCTTGTGAGTAGGGGGGGACGGTGAGAGGGTGAATTCAAAAGAGGAAAGGAGTGGAAAGAAGAAGGCAGAGAGAAATGAGTCAAAGGCAGACGTAGGGAGGTTAAAGTCACCCAGAACTGTGAGGGGTGAGCCATCCTCAGGAAAGGAACCTATCAAGGCGTCAAGCTCATTGATGAACTCTCCAAGGGAACCTGGAGGGTGATAAATGACAAGGATGTTAAGCTTGAATGGGCTAGTGACTGTGACAGCATGGAATTCAAATGAGGAGATAGACAGATGGGTCAGGGGAAAAAGAGAGAATGTCCACTTGGGAGAGATGAGGATTCCTGTGCCACCGCCGCGCTGACCAGATGCTCTTGGGGGTATGCGAGAACAAATGGTTAGACGAGGAAATAGCAGTAGGAGCTACTGTTAGCCAGTTAAGTGCAAAGCTAGCCACTGAATCGATTCAACCAGTTCGCGTCTGTCCCAACGGAGAGAAAGCATCTCCAAATATTAAAGCTAGGTCGTTCCAGCTATTGTTTAGTTAGCTATCCAGGTAGCAACAAGCTAGCTACATTTCGAGTACAGTAGCTACTAACTACCTAACGTTAACGCTTCAGATAATGAGGTTAGAAAAACAGCTGAATGGTAGGTAGCTAGCTGGCATAATTACTCTTAAGCGTGAAATAACATTGGAAACAACTATCCACAGTTGCTAATAGTTACCAGTAGCTACCTGCTAGCTAGCTAGATTTATTGGTCCAGGTAGTGAGTTATCTAGCCTCGTGCTTCACTGGGCTCAGACGAATACAATACTTACCTACAATAATTACCTACAATAACCTACAATAACTACCTAGATAAACTACCTTCAATACCTAACTACAATACCTACCTACCTACAATCTAAATACATGGTTTATGCTTTACTCGACACCATATAAGCTAAGCTTACCTCCCGCCAGAGAGAGACACAACCTCACCCGACGCTAACTACGAAGCATTGTTACCTATAACCAGGATTGGCAGGATTGGCGTTACAAAAATTATATTTTTGGCAAGCAATTATTATTTTGGCAAACAATTATGATTCATCCTGTATTGTCCCTAACATCATTACCCCATAGAAACAGATGTGGGATACACACACACACACACTCCCCAGCCTTCCCCCACAAACAACTACAAACTCAGACGTTCAACAGTTGTTCCATCCCCGAGCCCAACTCAAGAGAAGACTTGATGTACGAAAACACATACAGTTATAGCTGTTTGAGAAGGCATGCAAAATTGAGCAAGAATGTGGAGATTTGATTAACGAATGTCAAGTCCTATGTGATGGAGATCAGATCCACCCTCTTCACCTGAGACACAAACACTCTGGTCCTCCGTTGTAACCATTTTTCCCAAGCATCTCCGTGCAGTCAGACCTTTGATTATTTTGTGCCACCTGGGCCACAATGATAAGCCCCCTCTCTGATTGTGCGAGTGTGATCCCCTCCCCATGGGTTACTGCAGCTAGTGTTGCTAGCACTGCCACTACCTGGGTGGGGGCACCCTGCCGGAATCCCCACCGGCTATGTACTAGTTCATCAAGGTTCTCATTAGCAGCTTTGAGAAATTCCTTGTATATTATGCTCACCCATCCAGGGTCTTTGGCTTTGTTGGACCAACCCTGCCAGGCAGGCTCGGACTCTTGAGGGGGCAGTGCTGCTTTAGTGGGTCTCTGACTGTGTGTATCTTTCTGTCTTGGCTCGTATAGGCTACTTGCAGTAGGCCTAAAAAATTGATAAGAATTTCTCCTTAGTGTGTGGGTCGCTCGGGTGGGTATCTAGGGTATAGGGTTGGGGACCGCTCCATCATGATAGAACAATAAATAAATAAACTATATTTATAATCTATTTTAAAATGTATATCCCATATCTGCACAAAATGTTAAGCTTTCTCGGTCACAACTCCTGCTCGCAGACACACACATGGGCTCTGGCATTTGCAACCATTTTCCTTTTTCACTCACTTAACTCCACACTTTTCTAAACACAAAAACACACACCCCACCTTCCATCACAATACACCCGCACATACCCACATACTGTGCCTTCTATGGCCTCTGTTTGCTGTATTTTTATCCCTACGATGTTGATTCCTCCCTAATTTTGGGCTTTTAAGTACTTTTGTGTTCCAGTTCCTTATATTTGAAGATGTATTATTTCAATAATTGTCCTTTCTTCTAATGCTGTCTTTTATCAATTTATAAATACTATGAATAGAAAGTCGAAAACTAATTATTTTTACAACATTCTCTATCTTGAATGGTATAGTGTATTTGTAGTTTATTTCTTTATCAATTGTTGTATTTTATTGTTTTCAAAAAAAAATTAAATTACAATTCCTACAATGGATAGTATTGGGTGTTCCATTATTCGACTCCTCTATGGGATCTTTGTATTATTTCAAATAGCCATGGAGTAGTCTTTGTGTCACGGAACAGTTGGTTATCAATGTACAGTTTATCGACTACGAGAGCTACACGTTTCCTTTTAAGTCCATTCACCTTGAAGACAGAACTTTGCGCCGTTCTGTAATTTCCTTCGGGAACTGATCATTCATTCCATAATTTTATCTTTAAAGAATGCACATTTGACAATGATTGGGTGCTTCTATCACTGACCTCTCTGTCCGAAATGGTGTACACGTTCGAGTTTGATTTTGTCGACAGTATCGCCTAGGATCTGTAGCGCTTTAAGTAGGAATTATTTTACCACGCTTTCCGCATCTTCACCCTCATTTGCTTTAATACCAGTAAGTACCAGATTTTCTCGCATGGATCTAGTCTGTATTCCAAGTAAGGCTTCTCTCATAAATGTTCTCCTTTTTAAGTTCTTTAAAGTCTGTTTCAATAATATTGACTAACCTTTTAGCTTGTTTGTTACTTTCTCCATTGTCGCAGCTTTTTTGTCACTCATTTCGAGGCTCGCCTTTAGCTCCTTTATTTCTTTACTGACAAGTTCAAGTACGCCCAATTTATCATTTATTGATTTTAGCAGGTCGGTTTCCACTCTTACTGTACCAGGTGGTGAAAAGCATGAATCATCGGTGTCTGTCGAGGAATCTCATAGTTTTGTCTTGGAGTTTGGTTCTCAATTTTTTCCCTGGTTGCTCGCCGACATGTTTTGGCCTTGACTGCGCTAATAATATTTATCAATAAACTTCTCTAGCCTTATAGATTTTTTGGGGTTATTATCCAGCTTGAATGTTATTGCCCACGAGTAAATGGATCAGTGTAGTGCTACTATTAAGTCCGTTTTAGAAATAATTAATATTACGATTTCTCATGAGGCATTCTGCACCGCCATCTTCAGTCCGCCTTCACTGTGTCACTGTGTTTGTGCCACACATCTCTATACCTCCTTTCATCTCTAACTCCTCTTCCTCCCTGCCTTCTGCTGCTGAGCCCTGAGTCTCCACATCACCTTCCTCGCTTCCACTGACCTAGAGGAACAGATTAACAGAGAGAGAGGTGGGGAGAGAGAGAGAGAGAAAGGAGTGTAGCAACAAATAGGATACAATTGTGGTCAGGAACATCATATATTTTTCTCAACCATACACATACTCTCTTCCTAATGATCACCTCTTAGGGGTTTCCATAATAAATTGTGTGATACAGTTACACGCCTCCCATTCCACACACACACTCACTCACTCACACACGCACAGTATCATCATAATGCTGTACAGCACTTTCAATCAATTCATCGAAATTATTTTATGAAGCCCTTATTGACCAGATTGTTTCTCAGTTCATGGTGTGCATATGTATGTCAGACTGATGGATAATCAGACAGGACAGAGTACACAAAAATACGTTCATGAAAATGTTCATAGATGGGTCAGATTCAAACCATAAAGGCTATATAGTACACACACTTCAAGACCATGGTCAGATTACTTTTCATAGATGGTAAGAAGTCAAAGTATGTGGCACAACTGTTTACAGATTCAACATATCAACTATTGTTTATTTACTTAGGATGTTGAAAGTAAAAGATTATACAAAGATGACACTATGTGCAATTTAGCCAAACAGGTTTAGAATAATTCTTCATCTATTTCGATGGGCATAGTTAGCTGGTTGTCTTTGTAAGGAGGGAGTGAGATGATGTAGTGTGACAGCGCCGCAAGCGAGGCACAATGTTGCCTCCAGAGCAATCATTCAAGCTCCTGCTCCACCGTTGATGTTCTCGCCTGTACCAACCAAGTGATCATGACAGGATCACTTGTTAGCTGGCCATGTAAACAAATATCACTGCAACTCAATATCATATGAGCTCCACTGAGCGGGCATCTACTGTGGGGATCTATTTTCTTATAACTAGATGTGATGCCTAGCTTAGAAAGAATACATTAATGATTAAACATAATAGGTTTGTGCTGTACTGATATAGACTGTTTAACATAACAAGCTGTGATTAATGTGGGGAACTGTTAGGGGGTAGGATGAGATAAGACTTGTGTCTCACATACACACACACTGCCTCTTTGTTAAACCGCTCAAGGACAAACTATGTCTGAGGTTGCTGACTCGAGACAAGTTGTGGAGATAACAACTAATGCCTGGGACCAGCCTGAGCGCCAACGATAGGCTGGGTAAGTTTAAACCACGCCCAGTCTCTACTCTGATAGGCCTGCTTGAAGCAGGAACTATCTCTGTCAGAGTATTTAAAGAAGAACTTATAACAATGGCTTAGTTCTCTGTCTTCCCTGCGTGGTATTTCAGTGGACCCGTATATACGAACATCATATTTACCATTGAAGTGTTTTGCATTAATTAAAATACTAGTCTATTTTAGAAGACGTGTATTGACCTCTTTTTGTTCCAATACCAGATTTGAATTGACGCAACTTAACACTACCCTAACACGACAGCTAAGCTGTCAAATAATTAGAAAACGAGGCAATGTATAGCCTATGAATATATGTACCTAGCAAACATGACAAACCAAGCCCAATAGATAAACACAAATTACTCTAATCTCCAATTCAGTGGCTAGTTAGCTGGTTGTCTGTATAGCTAGCTAGTGAAAGTGACAGCTGAGGTTGATGCTTCGCAAGCGCAGCCCAAATTTGCTCCCACACACATTTGTTCTTGCCTGACAGACTAGCTAGCAAGCTAGCTAGCTATAGCAAGCAGCTTGGGCCGTTTCCATATGAATTACATCAGTAGAAACAAGACAAAACAACCAACTAGTTAGCTGACTATATAATATAGCTAAATACTGAATAGAAATATAAACACAACATGTAAAGTGTTGGTCACATGTTTCATGAGCTGATATAAGAGACCCAGAAACTTTCCATATGCACAAAAAGCTTATTTCCCTATTTGTTTACATCCCTGTTAGTGAGTATTTCTCCTTTGCCAAGATAATCCATCCACCTAATAGTTGTGGCAAATCAAGAAGCTGATTAAACAGCATGATCATTAAACAGGTGCACCTTGTGCTGGGGACAATAAAAGGCCACTCTAAAATGTGCAGTTTTGTCACACAGATGTCTCAAGTTTTGAGGGAGCATGCAATTGGCATGCTTACTGCAGGAATGTCCACCAGAGCTGTTGCCAGAGAACTGAATGTTAATTTCTCCACCATAAGCCACCTCCAACGTCATTTTAGAGAATTTGGAAGTACGTCCAACCGGCCTCCACATCCGGCTTCTTCACCTGCGGGATTGTCTGAGACCAGCCACCCGGACAGCTGATGAAACTGTCGTTTGCTCAACCGAAGAATTTCTGCACAAACTGTCAGAAGTCGTCTCAGGGAAGCTCATCTGCTTGCTTGTCGTCATCACCAGGGTCTTGACTTGACTGCAGTTCGGGGTCATAACCGACTTCAGTGGGCAAATGCTCACTTTAGATGGCCACTGGCATGCTGGAGAAGTGTGCTCTTCACCGATGAATCCCGGTTTCAACTGTACCGGGTAGATGGCAGACAGCGTGATTGGCGTCGTGTTGGCGAACGGTTTGCTGATATAAACGTTGTGAACAGAGTCCCCTATGGTAGCGGTGGGGTTATGGTATGAGCTACGGACAACAAACTCAATTGCATTTTATCGATGGCGATTTGAATGCACAGAGATACCGTGACGAGATCCTGAGGCCATTTTTTTCAAAGGTTTACAAGGCTTGGTAACAGGCTGACAAACCTTTTACCATGACACAATCCCATTCATGAATTATCACTATTAATTATCCTTGTACATACCGTTTCTATCTTTATACCACATTTATCAATTCTCATCCCTATTTAAAGTCACTTCAATAAACAAAGACAACATGTATGAGCATGTATACATTCTTCTTAGTGCTCTACTTTGCAATAACAACATAAATCATCTTCACATTTCCCAAAGGTTATCTATTGCTCCCATTTACCCACCCACACACACACACACACATACACCACACACACACAACAGCTGCGCACAATCTCTCCCTCACTCAAAGCGGCATCGGGCATGCTCTGATCACGCCGACACCTTGTGAGCTAGTGAGTAGCTTCCTAGCTAGCTAGCTAGCAAAACGGCTAACGGCTAATACAGAGTGGTGCTAAACATTCAAATAACTAATTTACTTTGCCAACAAGGAATGGTAGAAGAGAACAGGTTTCTGGCGGTTTCTGAAGCCAATGTGGCATGTTGAATGTATTTTCTACCAATGAATTTGGCTCTAGTGTTTGAAGTGTTTGGCTTCTAAGCTATTTATGAACCCATTCCTGAAAGCTAAGACTCTCTGAAACATGGTTGTGCCTTCTGTTCCACTCTATGATACTCACACAATGTGCAGAAGGGAATGTGACAAAAACAGCAATTTGGCCCCCAATAACAATATACAGTAGTTATATAGACAGCCCTGTCTTAGCCCTTCTAAGGATAGCCTTTCCACTCTCTATTTAATCCGGCCTGTCACAAGACTGTGTTAGTCCACTTAAAATGTGATGTTTCGGTACTGTGTTCTGATGACGATAAGGCAATTCAGATGGTTAATTGTTTACCTTTTTACTGAAGAAGTATATTTCAATATATTACAATATATTAAAGCCAGTCACACCATTTTGTTTACATTTTACATTTTGTTTGTCTGGCAACAGTTTACATTTTGTAAACAAACCCAGGCAAGACATCGTAACGTGATCTCCTGAGAGTTCAAGCGGCTGCAGCGTTGGGCCAGCTCCCTTTGATCAGTATCAGACAGCTGCCTTCTGTAAATTAGCTAGCTAGCTCACCAGTATTCTAGTTACAACAAGCAAAATGCTACTGTATTATAAAAAATAACAATTTACAAGTCCAGTCAGCAATGAACGTTACAGCATTAATATGTCATTCTAATTTTCATAGACAACAAATATCCTAGTGTAGTACAACGATCTCCTGCAACGCAAACAATACATTTGGCATCAAAAGGTTGCAATAGTAAACTCAACATCCAAGAGGAAAACAATTAGCTAGCTAACAACTCCAGCAAAGGTTCCAAGTAAGTACATGGAATGGGTAATCTAGTTGTTTACATGTTTGATTGGTCAGATAAGTGCAGGTGCGAGACAAGAGAGAGCAAGAGAGAAGTGCAGGTGCGAGACAGCGAGAGAGAAGGGTTGACATGGAGGGGGCTTGGCTTGAAGCGCTGGACATCATGATGTGAATTGAAATGTGTTTAGGCTGTTACTAGCACCATAACTTCACTGAATTACATAAGGGATAAACGCAGGCGTTCTGTACATTAGCTTGGAAATAATGGACGATACAGCGGAACTTTGCGGAAGAAATGTTTCCAAGGCAATGTACAGAACGGAGGTGTTTGTCCCGCTTATAACACAGTTGCCAAAGAATACAATATGAAATCGCACATTTACCTTTTTTTTTATTTCTATTGTTTATTGAAGTGACTTTAAATAGGGATGAAAATTGATAAATGTGGTATAAAGATAGAAATGGTATGTACAAGGATAATTAATAGTGATAATTCATGAATGGGATTGTGTCATGCATTTAAAAAGGTAAAAGGTTTGTCAACCTGTTACCAAGCCTTGTAAACTTTTGAAAAAAATGGCCTCAGGATCTCGTCACGGTATCTCTGTGCATTCAAATGGCCATCGATAAAATGCAATTTACTTTGTTGTCCGTAGCTACTGTAAATCCAGTGTTTCTATGTCAAGCGATTTTGTCATATTTCAGTCTTCTGTGATGTATATAAGTGTACCATTGGAATGCAAACCCAAATTGAATACATTTGAACTCTATATCTGACATGGGACAGGTGTCTTCTTTTTTTTAAGCCTTAACCATGTGTGTGAGGTGTATACTTTTGTTTCAAAGTAGATTTGTTTACGACTACCAAGAAACACTCTGTGTGACTCTGATTTAGCCCACTACAGTAAATTAAGTAGGGCCTGGGAGGACAGCAAAAGCGTGCCATGGAGCAGGACGGGGAGAATGTATGCATACACCCCATCAGACTGTAGTAAATCATACTAGTGGTGGAGTGTGTGTGGGTGCGCATGCGTACCCGCTTGTGTGTGAGCTGTAAATCATAGGGGTTGCACTCTCCAGGGGTGGGTTGGGTTTGCACTGAAATGATAAAGTGCACACAGTAGCTCTGAATGAGTAGTGTCAGCGTGCATGCATGTGTGTGCACATGCTGGTGTGAGTGTGTCTGTGTGTTTTAACACATGTGCATGTATGCATGCCTGTGTGTGCGTGCCTAGACTGCTCCAAAGAGTGAGGATTACATACCAAAGGGTGAAGCTATATGTGTTTCTGCACACTGACCTATCAAGCCCACATACTAGAGACCAGAGGGTAAATACAAAGTCCTCTCCTTCTCTCGCTTTTTCTTTCACTCTCCCAGGTCTCTCCTAATCTCTTTCTCTCACATACAATATACACTCAATCTCTCTTTCTCTCCCTCTCTTTTTCCCTGTGATTTCAAAGAGGCTACATACACTGAGTGTACATAACATTAGAAACACCTGCTCCTTTCATGACATACAGTGGGGGAAAAAAGTATTTAGTCAGCCACCAATTGTGCAAGTTCTCCCACTTAAAAAGATGAGAGAGGCATTGTAGGATTTTTAATGAATTTATTTGCAAATTATGGTGGAAAATAAGTATTTGGTCACCTACAAACAAGCAAGATTTCTGGCTCTCACAGACCTGTAACTTCTTCTTTAAGAGGCTCCTCTGTCCTCCACTCGTTACCTGTATTAATGGCACCTGTTTGAACTTATTATCAGTATAAAAGACACCTGTCCACAACCTCAAACAGTCACACTCCAAACTCCACTATGGCCAAGACCAAAGAGCTGTCAAAGGACACCAGAAACAAAATTGTAGACCTGCACCAGGCTGGGAAGACTGAATCTGCAATAGGTAAGCAGCTTGGTTTGAAGAAATCAACTGTGGGAGCAATTATTAGGAAATGGAAGACATACAAGACCACTAATAATCTCCCTCGATCTGGGGCTCCACGCAAGATCTCACCCCGTGGGGTCAAAATGATCACAAGAACGGTGAGCAAAAATCCCAGAACCACACGGGGGGACCTAGTGAATGACCTGCAGAGAGCTGGGACCAAAGTAACAAAGCCTACCATCAGTAACACACTACGCCGCCAGGGACTCAAATCCTGCAGTGCCAGACGTGTCCCCCTGCTTAAGCCAATACATGTCCAGGCCCATCTGATGTTTGCTAGAGTGCATTTGGATGATCCAGAAGTGGATTGGGAGAATGTCATATGGTCAGAAAAAAAACTCAACTCGTCGTGTTTGGAGGACAAAGAATGCTGAGTTGCATCCAAGGAACACCATACCTACTGTAAGCATGGGGGTGGAAACATCACGCTTTGGGGCTGTTTTTCTGCAAAGGGACCAGGACGACTGATCCGTGTAAAGGAAAGAATGAATGGGGCCATTTATCGTGAGATTTTGAGTGAAAACCTCCTTCCATCAGCAAGGGCATTGAAGATGAAACGTGGCTGGGTCTTTCAGCATGACAATGATCCCAAACACACCGCCCGGGCAACGAAGGAGTGGCTTCGTAAGAAGCATTTCAAGGTCCTGGAGTGGCCTAGCCAGTCTCCAGATCTCAACCCCATAGAAAATCTTTGGAGGGAGTTGAAAGTCCGTGTTGCCCAGCGACAGCCCCAAAACATCACTGCTCTAGAGGAGATCTGCATGCAGGAATGGGCCAAAATACCAGCAACAGTGTGTGAAAACCTTGTGAAGACTTACAGAAAACGTTTGACCTGTGTCATTGCCAACAAAGGGTATAAAACAAAGTATTGAGAAACTTTTGTTATTGACCAAATACTTATTTTCCACCATAATTTGCAAATCAATTCATTAAAAATCCTACAATGTGATTTTCTGGATATTTTTTTCTCATCTTGTCTGTCATAGTTGACGTGTACCTATGATGAAAATTACAGGCCTCTCTCATCTTCTTAAGTGGGAGAATATGCACAATTGGTGGCTGACTAAATACTTTTTTCCCCCACTGTAGACTGACCAGGTGAACCCAGGTGAAATCTATGGTCGCTTATTGATGTTGCTTGTTAAATCCACTTTAATCAGTGTAGATGAAGGGGAGGAGACAGGTTAAAGAAGGATTTTTAAGCCTTGAGACATATTGTGAATGTGTGCCATTCAGAGGGTGAATGGGAAAGACAAAATATTTAAGTGCCTTTGAACGGGGTATGGTAGTAGGTTCCAGGTGCACCGGTTTGAGTGTGTCAAGAACTGCCACGCTGCTGGGTTTTTTACACTCAACAGATTCCTGTATGTATCACGAATGGTCACCCACCCAAAGGACATTCAGCCAACTTGACACAACTTTGGGAAGCATTGGAGTCAAGATGGGCCAGCATCCCCGTAAAACACTTTTGACACCTTGTAGAGTCCATGCCGCAATGAATAGAGGCTGTTCTGAGGGCAAAAAGTGGTGCAACTCAATATTAAAAGGTGTTCCTAATGTTTTGTGCACTCAGTGTAGATCATTCTCTCTTTCTGCTTCTGTTCTCACCCCCCCTTTTCCTTCTTTATCAGCCAGGCCACACAAATCAGAGACAGATGTTGTGTGTTATGAGTACTGTATATATTAATAACAGGCGAGTGTTTTCATTGCCATCCCAGTCTCTTTATTCCCCCTTTTATAAGCCATAAGGGCTGATTCAGAAATCGTACTGTGTACTGCCAAAACAGCAAAGGTGATATTTCTTTACCAGCAGCCCACGCAGTTTCCAAATGAAAACTAAACAATGCATGAGGCATTTTACTGTTTAGATGGGCTGCAAATGAGCGCAGTGGGACCAAGACTTCACACAAACTCTCCTCTCGAGCAGAAAAATAACAGTATTCCAAACTGTTCTTTAGCACTTTTTTCACATTCTTGCTCCTCTATCCGTTCATCTCCTCTATTCTTCTCTCTCCTTAGTGTCCCTCCAACCTCCCTCTCTCAAATCAAATCAAATTGTATTTGTCACATACACGTGTTTATTACATGTTATAGCGGGTGTAGCGAAATGCTTGTGCTTCTAGCTCCGACAGTGCAGTAATATGTAACAAGTAATATCTAACAATTTCACAACATATAGCCAATACACACAAAACTAGTAAGGAATGTGATTTAAGAATATACACATATATGGACAAGCAATGACAGAGCGGCATGGACTAAGATACAGTAGAATATTATAGAATAGAATGCAGTATATACATATGAGATGAGTAGTGCAAGATATGTAAACATTATTAAAGTGACTAGTGTTCCATTTCTTAAAGTGGCCAGTGATTTCAATAGCCAGCAGCAGCCTCTAATGTGCTAGTGATGGCTATTTAACAGTCTGATGGCCTTGAGATAGAAGCTGTTTTTCATTATCTCGGTCCCAGCGTTGATGCACCTGTACTGACCTCGCCTTCTGTATGATAGCGGGGTGAAAAGGCAGTGGCTCGGGTGGTTGATGTCCTTGATGATCTTTTTGGCCTTCCTGTGACATCGGGTGCTGTTTGTGTCTTGGAGGGCGGGTAGTTTGCCCCCGGTAACGCGTTTGGCAGACCCCTCTGGAGAGCCCTGCGGTTGTGGGCGGTGCAGTTGCCGTACCAGGCGGTGATACAGCCCAACAGGATGCTCTCAATTGTGCATCTGTAAAAGTTTGTGAGGGTTTTAGGTGCTAAGCCGAATTTCTTCAGCCTCCTGAGGTTGAAGAGGCTCTGTTGCGCCTTCTTCACCACACTGTCTGCGTGGGTGGACTATTTCAGTTTCTCGGTGATATGTACGCCAAGGAACTTGAAGCTTTCCACCTTCTCCACTGCGGTGCCGTCGATGTGGATAGGAGGGTGCACCCTCTGCTGTTTCCTGATGTCCACGATCATCTCCTTTGTTTTGTTAATGTTGAGTGAGAGGTTATTTTCCTGGCACCACACTCCCAGAGCCCTCACCTCCTCCATGTAGGCGGTCTCGTCATTGTTGGTAATCAAGCGTACGACTGTTGTGTCATCTGCAAACTTGATGATTGAGTTGGAGGCGTGCTTGGCCACGCAGTCATGGGTGAACAGGGAGTACAGGAGGGGGCTGAGCACGCACCCTTGTTGGGCCCCAGTGTTGAGGATCAGCGAAGTGGAGATGTTGTTTCCTACCTTCACCACCTGGGGGCGGCCCGTCAGGAAGTCCAGGACCCAGTTGCACAGGGCGGGGTTCAGACCCAGGGCCTTGAGCTTAATGATGAGCTTGGAGGGTACAATGATGTTGAATGCTGAGCTATAGTCAATGAACAGCATTCTTACATAGGTATTCCTCTTGTCCAGATGGGATAGGGCAGTGTGCAGTGTGATGGTGATTGCATCGTCTGTGGATCTATTGGGTGGTATGCAAATTGGAGTGGGTCTAGGGTGACAGGTAAAGGAAGAGGTGATATGATCCTTGACTAGTCTCCCAAAGCACTTCATGATGACAGAGGTCTCTCACCCTCTCCTCCTCTTTTTCTCTCTCTAACTCCTCTCTCCCTCCACCTCTCTCTCTCCCTCCTTCCTCTCCCTCTCTAGGGTTGAAGCAGTAATAACACAGTTGAGTGAAATACAGTGAAAATATTGATCTGTGTGTCTGACTGTAACGCTGAACAGATCCTGTGGTTTGTTATTCAGTTTTCAGAGTTCTGTTTCTTCACCAGAAGAGCCTTAGAGGGCTCCCAGGGTCTGGAGCTAGTGCTGCCCTGGATTGGGGGGTTCTGTTGGTTATAGATAGGACCTTTCTGGACAACTCTATAGTTCTCATTCTGTGATGTGTTTAGGCTCCTCAAGGTACAGTGTGCCAGATGCAGACTGACTCACTTCTTTTGCCATTTTCCATCTTTAGCCTCTTGTTTTATGGAAGATTGAATTTAGTACTAAAACTCTGCCTATTATAGGTATTCAACCAAGAGGTCTTCATGGGTCCAGGTGAACCCGATATACCCGTACGTGGACCGATTGGGTACAGGTCTGAAATTCTAACTTGTCCCTCGGGTCCTGGTTGGGTCCTCTTTGATTGTCATCAGGTCTCGGGTCTACATAACTACAGCTGACAGACCCGAGTGGACCCGAATGGACCCGACCACGGCTCTGCATAGCCTATAGCATATTTATTTTACGCTAATAAGGTGAATTTATTGACTTATAGAAGGCCTAGCAAACATATGAAGAGCAACTTGGCTGATAAACATAATTATTATGTCACTCGAATCCAATCGGGTCTGGTCTGATTGTTCTCAGGTCCATTCGGGTTCGAGTCCCCATTATTAAATACTTTTTTTGATCGGGTTCATTCCAACTTTTTGGACCCGTGAAGACCTCTTCAATCCCTTGGACTTCTTCACGTTTTGTGTTACAAAATACTCTGTCAAAGTGGGTAAAAATTATTTTATTTTATTAAACATAAAACATAATATATCTTGATTAGATACTGTATGTATGGTACTGGGTAAAGTTCATAATGCTGTTGACCTTAACAAGGGCCCCAGGACCAGTGGAGGCAAAATAGCCCTATAACATCAAAGTTCCACCACCATATCTTCCAGTAGGTTTGGAGTTCTATACATTCTCATTTCGACACCAAACCCACAACTGGTATGCATGGCCAAAGAGCTCTATTTTGATGTCATCCAACAAATGTAAACACCTGAAGTTTGCTAAACAGAATTGGCACTTGGATTGGAACTGGTGCCTTGGTCAGATGACATGAAAATAGAGCTCTTTGGCCAATCACAGCAGTGGTGGGTTTGGTGTTGAAATGAGAACGCATGAGCAGAAAAGAACGCCATACCTGATACTTTAATAAAATAAATCGGAGGAAAACGCTACCAAAATCCTGTTAACACATCTCCTGTGCTACTCGCGCATCGAACACTCTAGATCATTGCTACTCCCCCTTCTGGAACGGCTACAAGGCCCTCCCTTCGGCAAATCAGATCAAACCTCAATTTTGCTCCTCCCGTCCTATAGGCAGAAACTTCAAAAATAAGTACCCGTGGTAAGGACTGTTCAACGTTGGCCTGACCAATCGAAATCTATGCTTCAAGATTGTTTTGATCACGTGGACTGGGAAATGTTCTGGGTTGTCTCTGAGAATAGTATTGACGTATACACTGACACAGTGACTGAGTTCATGAGGAAGTGCATAGAGGATGTTGTTCCCATGGTGACAATTAGAACTTATCCAAACCCAATACTGTGGATAGATGACAGCATTCACGCATAACTGAAAGCGCGAACCACCGCATTTAACCAGGGCAAGGTGACTGGGAACATGGACGTGTACAAATAGACCAGCTATGAACTCTGTAAGGAAATCATAGAGGCAAAACGACAGTACAGGGACAAAGTGGAGTCACAATTCAATGGCTCAGACACGAGACGTATGTGGCAGGCACCGACGCCTCACTCCCAGACAAGCTAAACACCTTCTTCTCCCGCTTTGAGGAAAAAACAGAGCCGCTGAGATGGGCCACTGCCACTCATGAGGACCGTGAGCTCTCGTTCTTCATGGCTGACGTTAGTAAGACATTTAAGCGTGTTAACCCTCGCAAGAATGTCGGCCCAGACATCATCCCAAGCCGCGTCCTCAGAGCATGTGCAGACCAGCTGGCTGGAGTGTTTACAGACATATATAATCTCTCCCTATTCCAGTCTGTTGTCCCCACTTGCTTCAAGATGTACACCATTGTTCCTGTTCCCAAGAAAGCGAACGTAACTGACTAAATGACTTTCGCCCCGTAGCACTCAATTCTGTAATCATGAAGTTCGTTGAGAGGCTAGTTAAGGATCATATCACCTCCACCTCACCCGACACCCTAAACCCACTACAATTTGCACACCGCCCCAACAGATCCATGGACGACACAATCGCCATCGCACTGCACACTGCCCTATCCCACCTGGACAAGAGGAATACTTATGTAAGAATGTTGTTAATCGACTACAGCTCAACCTTCAACAGCATAGTGCTAAGCTAATTTCTAAGCTCCTAAGACTTCCTGACGGGCCGAAGGTATGAAACAACCCCTCCGCCACACTGATCCTCAACACAGGGGCCCCACAGGGGTGCGTGCTCACCCCCCTGCTGTACTCCCTCTTCACCCATGACTGCGTGGCCATGCACGTCTCCAACTCAATCATCAAGTTTGCTGACGACACAACAGTGGTAGGGCTGATTACCAACAACGGCGAGACAGCCTACAAGGACAAAGTGAGAGAGGGTGAAAAGTTCCTCGGCTTGCACATGACTGTCGACCTGAAACGGTCCATTCACACAGACAATGTGGGAAGAAGGGGCAATAGCGCCTCTTCAACCTCAGGAGGGTGCAGAAATTTGGCTTGGCCCCTAAGACCCTCACAAAACTTCTACAAATTCACCATTTAGAGCATCCTGTTGGGCTATATCACCATCTGGCACGGCAATTGCACCGTCCACAACCGCAGGGCTTTCCAGAGGGTGGTGTGGTCACGCATCATCGTGGACGCACTGCTTGCCCTCCAGTACATCTACAGCACCCGGTGTCACAGGAAGGCCAAGAAGATCATAAAGGACCTCAGCCACCCAAGCAATGGCCTTTTCACCCCGATATCATGTAGAAGGCAGAAACAGTACAGGTGCATCAAAGCTGGGACCAAGAGACTGAAAAACAGCTTCCATCGCCAGGTCATCTGACTGTTAAATAGTCACCACTATCCAGCCTCCGCCTAGTACCCTGCCCTGAACCTTAGTCATGGTTACTAGCCGGCTACCACCCGGTACTCTATGTTGCACCTTAGAGACTGCTGCCCTATCATAGTCATTGAACATTGGTCACTTTTGAATACTGTTTTACCCACTTCATATGTATATACTGTATTCTAGTCATGGCTCATCTTATATAACTACACACCTTTTCTATTCATATACTGTCCATACTGTCTGTACACGCCATTATTTGGGGGATTTGTGTCTATTGTTTTGTATTGCTAGGGATTACTGCACGGTTGGAGCTAGAAACACAAGCCTTTCACAGCACCTGCGATAACATCTACAAATATGTCTATGCGAGCAATAAAATTGTATTTGATTTGTGATCTGATTTGACCTACTGTAAAATATGGTGGTGGATCTTTGATGTTATGGGGCTATTTTGCTTTCAATGGTCCTAGGGCCCTTGTTAATGGCATTATGAACTTTACCCAGCCAGGTGAGATATTGAACTGTATTAACCTCTTAAGGATCGGTCCCTTTTTTTCCATTTTCGCCTAAAATTACATACCCAAATCTAACTGCCTGTAGCTCAGGACCTGAAGCAAGGATAAGCATATTCTTGATACCATTTGAAAGGTAACACTTTGAAGTTTGTGGAAAATGTTAAAATAATGTAGCAGAATATAACAAATTAGATCTGGTAAAAGATAATACAAACAAAAAAACATGCGTTTTCTATTTATTTATTTTTTCATAATCTTTGAAATGCAAGAGAAAGGCCAAAATATAATATTTCAGTTTAGGCGCAACTTAGATTTTAGCCACTAGATGGCAGAAGTGTATGTACAAAGTTTCAGATTGATCAGTGAAGCATTGCAATACTGGACTATTTTGTATCAAGTCTGCCCAAATGTGCTGAATTGGTCAATTGATATATGTTCAAGTACATAACTATAGAGAACATACAAAAATGATATGGTAATACAAAATGTAAGTTTACACACTCCCAGGAATGTCATACATGATGGATCATTAGCTTATACACTAACTTTCACACATCTAGGTGGCCAGGCGGGTGGGTGTGGAGCCAGAGACAGCATGGCTTCATTCTGTAGAACCCAGTTCTTACATTTGAATATAAAAATTGATTTTATCAAACAAAACTATGCTACATTTGATCTCTGGGACCCTTAGGATGACAAATCAAAGCAAGATTACTGAATGTAAGTACATTATTTACTTCAGAGGTGAATGTATCAAACCAGTTGCCGTGATACTTTTTGTGTTGTTGTGCACTCTCCTCAAACAATAGCATGGTATTTTTTCACTGTAATAGCTACTGTAAATTGGACAGTACAGTTAGATTAACAATAATTTAAGCTTTCTGTCCATATAAGACATGTCTATGTCCTGGAAAGTTTGCTGTTACTTACAACAGTCATCCAAATACATTAGCTCATGTTAGCTCAATAGTCCCGTATACGGGACACCGATCCCATAGAGGTTAAAGACAGGGATGCCAATCATTTTAACGCCTTTTTTTTTTTTTTTTATAAGAAATTACTTGTTAAACAAAATCTCTCTCTTTGAGTAATTGTATTTGTAATTTCCCAACTTTTTTTGCATACAATATAGCTCAGTATTTGAATTATTTATTTTATACAGTCATTTTTGCTCATCTTTATCAAGGGTGTCAATAATTTTGAACCACACTGTAGTTAGCAGTGGTAGTTAGCTTAGCTGCTAGCAATCAAAGCTAGCTAAAAACAAAAACATCAGGAATAGTGACAAAGCAATGGATAGAAATGACTAACGTTTGTGAAATAATCAGTCTGCATTTATTGCTGTTATAGTAAAGTGTCCTAGTAGGTCCATAATACTTTTCCAAATCCTGAATCCTTCCACACTATTTGACACAAGCTGCCAAATGGGTAAAACATAGCCAGCCTGCTAGCCAGTATGTGCAGCCCTGTCCCACGTGTAGTTGATAGCTAATTTATCGAAGTGCATGAGTGTCTCATTGAGTTGGTAAATAAGCCGTTTTTGACTGGTATACGCCCACACCATTCTGTTGTTTCCTAACAGGCCTAGCAGGAGCACAGACAAAAGCTTATTTTTAACATAATTAAATATATATTTGGAAGGAGTCTTTTTTTAACAATGTCAGAGTTAAGAGATGGCTGCTCAAAAGAAGCTTAAACCATAACGTTTATCAAAGGTCTTAAATGAAAGGTCTCTGTCTGTCCTAACCTGTCAGAAACGTCAGCAGTCAGTGCAGCAGTCTGGGGATAAAGTTATTGAGGAATGGGATGAGGTAGAGGAGGAGGACATCTCAAGCACTTGGGTTTGTGGGGACAAATTGGGGCTCAATGCCTTCATTGGCTACCTGTAGGTCTTAGTAACAGAGATACTGTAAGAGTCAAGGCAACATAAGAGCTAATGCAATAACAACATAATTTAATTTATGATATTTCAAAACAAATAGGCATAGCTTGCTAACTGGTTTCTGGGCTAGACTCACCTTCAACATCTTTAAGTCCCACTCCAGCTATTTTTTAACTTCAGTATAAATACAGTAAAGTACACACAAGGGTAAAACAATATGTTTTGAGCAAAATTGTGTTTTTTAGACACAATTGCAAAATTAATGGGTTTGGCAATTCAAGGAGTTGGTCCGATGGTGCACTCTGATATCATCGGCCTACCCCCTTGAACAATAGAGGAGCAATTGAGGACACTGTTGTATTGTACAAACATTGTCTGTAACAAATATATATATATATATATATATATATATATATATATATATATATATATATATATATATATATATATATTATAGAGACAACTTTGGCCTCTTTCATTTACAAATCTCACGACAAGAGTGTGGCTATGAGATATACTGTAGTAAAGTAGGGGGATTTCATTTAGCTGAGCCTACTTGCTAGCTAGCAAAATCTCTTATTGATATAACATTAGCTATCTAGCTAGCGTAGCTAATGTGAGCTAATTTAGCTATACAGCGAGATAGCTAGCAATTGCTGTGCTCACCAAAATGATTTGAAAATAACAATTGCGGTAGCCAAGTAATCTAACTAAACAATAATTTGAATTACAATAAATAAAGGTTAGCTTACCGGTTTGTCGATGTCCAGTGGCACCACATGTGCCAATGGGTTTTGCAGAGTTGACATCACCTGCCATTCGTTGGGTTGAAATTACAAATACATGTCACAAGATACCGCCTGTGCTGCTAAAACAACCCAACAAGCAGAAAATAACCCAACAAAATGACCCACTATTTTTCTCATTTATTAATTTCGCAGTGGCGCACTGATGCTGCTAAATTGTTGCTGGCACACCAAATAAATATGGAACTACAAAAAATATAGGATGCTAATGATAATGATAATGATGACCATCTTCTGGTAGATGGAAGGGCTTTCCCAAAATCCTTCTGAATTAAATGTTAAGTAGGTACAAAGTCAGAAAAATATAATGATTATTTCCATCAATCCAGCGAGCATTTGTTTTGCAAACTCCATCACATTTGCGATACAGAAAACACTGCTAATCAAACAACAGTGCCAGGTGCATGAGCACTTGAAATAAAGGGTAACTACACAAATAAATGTACCTTTCTTAGATTTTTCCCAGACCTCAAAGGTGGTCTTCTGGTGTGGGTTTTAGCATTGTTGTGTACTTAGAACATCGAATTTTGTTGAGCATGACATACGGTTATAGATGATTTGTGACACATTTATGTAGTGCTCATGAAGCCGTTATGAAGGCTTTATGAAGCCTTTATAAATTGCACTTAGTTTAAAGCGGGATCGATATTCCAATACATCAGAGGGGTATGCTACAAAGCAGCAAGCCAGCTAACTTGCCTAAATATTCTGAAAACCAACAGTTATTTTTGGTTGTTTATCAAAGTTAGCTGTCTAACTCATTGATGCTGCTTTGTAGTATAGCCCTCAGATTTGGGGTGACAGTGTATACACAGCCTGAGTGTGTTAACTAAGAGACCTTGAGCCAAACGAGCTGCCCCTGCACAAAGGCAGCTCTCAGGCAATGAGGGATTTTGATTAAGCTAAACCAGGGTGCACCAGGCTATGACCCATGACGTAACTGGGCAAAATCGGTGAGGGAGGAAAGCCCTTCTCAAACCGAACAGTAATCTGCGCAGCCAGGTCATATTGTCAACAAGGCAGCATGGTGCATCGTTCAGAAAATATTTTTCATGAAGTATATGTTTGAATTTTCAAACTAGCTTTCCTTGGGATAGCAGATAAAGCACATACAGTGTATATATAGTATGTGGACACCCCTTCAAATTAGTGGATTCAGCTATTTCAGCCACACCCGTGGCTGACAGGTATATAAAATTTAGCACACAGCCATTCAATTTCCATAGACAAACATTGGCAGTAGAATGGCCTTACTAAAGAGCTCAGTGACATTCAACGTGGCACCGTCACAGGATGCCACCTTTCCAACAAGTCAGTTCGTCAAATTTCTGCCTTGCTAGAGCTGCCCCGGTAAACTGTAAGTGCTGTTATTGTGAAGTAGAAACTTCTAGGAGCAACAACAGCTCAGCCACCAAGTGGTAGGCCACACAAGCTCACAGAACGGGACCGCGTAAAAATTGCCTGTCCACGGTTGCAACTAGGGCTGTTACGGTGACTGTATTACGGTGACCGTATTACCGCCACATCTGCGGTCACGAATCATGATGGCAGTCAAATTCCATGTGACCGTTTAGTCACGGTAATTAGGCTTCTCCAAGCTCTGATGATGCTGATGGTCATTAGTAGCCTACCAAACTTGCTAACTGCCTGGTACTCCGCAATCTATTGTCCCTCTAATCACTCTGACATCAATGCAAATGTGAACGAAAATCGAATCAAACACTTCATTAGAGCCCATGAGTTCAAGTTGAGCTACATTTCTAGAGGCGTGAGAAAACAGAGTGATGGCCTCCATTAAAAAGAGGAGGATCTAGCTAAATGTATAGCGCATAGAATTAAAAAGGTATTGTCGGACATTATTCATTGTAATCAGACAGGTTTTTACATTGGAGATAATATAAGGCAAGTACTGGAAACAATAGAACACTATGAAAAATCTGGGAAACCAGGCCTGCTATTCATAGCAGACTTTGAAAAGGCATTTGATAAAGTACGACTGGGGTTTATATATAAATGCCTGGAGCATTTCAATTTTGGAGAATCTCTTATAAAATGGGTTGAAATCATGTATAGTAACCCTAGGTGTAAAATAGAAAATAATGGCTATTTCTCCGAAAGTTTTAAACTGTCAAGAGGAGTGAAACAAGGTTGTCCACTATCGGCATATCTATTTATTATGGCCATCGAAATGTTAGCTATTAAAATCAGATCTAACAATAATATTAAGGGATTAGAAATCCATGGCTTAAAAACAAAGGTGTCATTGTACGCTGATGATTCATGTTTTCTTTTAAATCCACAACTTGAATCCCTCCACTGCCTCATAGAGGATCTAGATACATTTTCTAACCACTCTGGATTACAACTAAACTATGATAAATGTACTATGTTACGTATTGGATCACAAAAAAATGTTTTACATGACCATGTAGTTTACCAATAGAATGGTCTGATGGTGATGTGGATATACTCGGAATACATATCCCAAATGAAATAGAAAAGTAATAGAAAGTTAGCAAAAATATATAAGATCTTGCTACAATGGAAAGGTAAATACCTTTCAATTTGTGGAAAAATCACCATGATTAACTCTTTAGTATTATCCCAATTTACCTATTTGCTTATGGTCTTGCCTACTCCTAGCGAACAGTTTTTTAAGTTATATGAGAAAAAAATATTCAATTTTTACAAATAATGCAACAAATATTGTGGTTAAACTCAAATATACTTATTGATAAAATGTTTAAAAAAGGTATAATCTTCGTAAATTATATCATAGGTAGGACTGGTGGAGTTATGTCGCACATGCAGCTAACAAAAACATATGGAAATGTCTGCTCTACCCAAAATTACAACCAAATAATTGCTGCATTACCGCAAAAATGGAAGAGGAAAGTGGAAGGGGGAAAAAGTAAGGAACTTGTCTGTCGGCCCTGCATTAAAGAACATTGTTATAAATAAAAAAGTATACCAGTTTCATTTATGGACCAAAGGATTGTCTTCACAAATGTCTTAGTGTGTTTGGACCATGATAGTTTGTTGGTGATGTAGACAGAAAGGAACTTGAAATTCTCTACCTGCTCCACTACAGCCCCGTCGATGTGAATGGGGGCGTGCTTGGCCCTACTTTTCCTGTAGTCCACAATCAGCTCCTTTGTCTTGATCACATTGAGGGAGAGGTTGTTTTTCTGGCACCACACTGCCAGGTCTCTGACCTCCCTATAGGCTGTCTCATCATTGTCGGTGATTAGGCCTACTACCGTTGTGTCGTCGGCAAACTTAATGATTGTGTTGGAGTTGTGCTTGGCCACGCAGTTGTGGGTGAACAGGGGGTACAGGAGATGAATAAGCACGCACCCCTGAGGGGCCCCCGTGTTGAGGATCAGCGTTGCCTGATGTTTTGTTGCCTACGCTTACCACCTGGGGGCGGCCCATCAGGAAGTCCAGGATCCAGTTGCAGAGGGAGTCCCAGTGTCCTTAGCTTAGTGATGAGCTTTGAGGGGACTATTGTGTTGAATGCTGAGCTGTAGTCAACGATTTGCATTCTCACGTAGGTGTTCCTTTTGTCCAGGTGGGAAACGGCAGTGTGGAGGGCAAAAGAGATTGCGTCATCTGTGGATCAGTTGGGGCGGTATGTGAATTGGAGTGGGTCTATGTTTTCTGGGATGATGGTGTTGATGTGAGCCATGACCAGCCTTTCAAAGCACTTCATGGCTATGGGTTGTAGTCATTTAGGCAGGTTACCTTGGCGTTCTTGGGCACAGGGACTATGGTGGTCTGCTTAAAATCATGTAGGTATTACAGACTCGGTCAGGGACAGGTTGTAAATGTCAGTGAAGACACTTGCCAGTTGGTCAGCACATGCTCTGAATACACGTCCTGGCAATCTGTCTGGCCCTGCGGCCTTGTGAATGTTGACCTGTTTAATGGTCTTACTCACATTGGCTATGGAGAGCATGATAACACAGTCATCCAGAACAGCTTGTGCGCTCATGAATGCTTCAGTGTTGCTTGCCTCGAAGCGAGCATATAAATCATTAAGCTTGTCTGGTCTAGGTAATTGAGGTAATATGTACATGTAGGTAGGGGTAAAGTGACTATGAATAGATAATAAACAGTGAGTAGCAGCAGTGTAAATAGTCCGGGTAGCCATTTTATTATATGACCTACCTTCTCTCTCTCTCAGGTGAGATCATGGCCAGTACATTACCTACCTTCTCTCTCTCTCTCAGATGAGACCATGGCCAGTATGTCACCTACCTTCTCTCTCTCAGATGAGACCATGGCCAGTTTTTTCCTACCTCCTCTCTCTCAGGTGAGACCATGGCTAGTATGTCTCTACCTAACTTCTCTCTCTCAGGTCAGACCATTAATTCACCATTAATTAATGGTGAATTTATGGTTAAATTCATCAACTGTGCATACGTTCTCACTCTAATTTACTCATATATATATGATGTTATCAAATCAAAATCAACGTTTATTTAGTATATGCACAGGGTACAGTGGGATGTACAGTTGAAGTCGGAAGTTTACATACACCTTAGCCAAATACATTAAAACTCAGTTTTTCACAATTCCTGACATTTAATCCTAGTAAAAATTCCCTGTCTTAGGTCAGTTAGGATCACCACTTTATTTTAAGAATGTGAAATGTCAGAATAATAGTAGAGAGAATGATTTATTTCAGCTTTTATTTATTTCATCACATTCCCAGTGGGTGAGAAGTTTACATACACTAAATTAGTATTTGGTAGCATTGCCTTTAAATTGTTTAACTTGGGTCAAACGTTTCGGGTAGCCTTCCACAAGCTTCCCACAATTAGTTGGGTGAATTTTGGCCCATTCCTCCCGACAGAGCTGGTGTAACTGAGTCAGGTTTGTAGGCCTCCTTGCTCGCTCACGCTTTTTCAGTTCTGCTCACAAATGTTCTATAGGATTGAGGTCAGGGCTTTGTGACGGCCACTCCAATACCTTGACTTTGTTGTCCTTAAGCCATTTTGCCACAACTTTGGAAGTATGCTTGGGGTCATTGTCCATTTGGAAGACCCATATGCGACCAAGCTTTAACTTCCTGACTGATGTCTTGAGATGTTGCTTCAATATATCCACAACTTTTCCTTCCATCTATTTTGTGAAGTGCCCCAGTCCCTCCTGCAGGAAAGCACCCCCACAGCATGATGCTGCCACCCCCGTGCTTCACGGTTGGGATAGTGTTCTTCGGCTTGCAAGCGACCCCCTTTTTCCTCCAAACATAACGATGGTCATTATGGCCAAACAGTTCTATTTTTGTTTCATCAGACCAGAGGACATTTCTCCAAAAAGTACGATCTTTGTCCCCATGTACAGTTGCAAACCGTAGTCTGGCTTTTTTATGGCGGTTTTGGAGCAGTGGCTTCTTCCTTGCTGAGCGGCCTTTCAGGTTATGTCGATATAGGACTCGTTTTACTGTGGATATAGATACTTTTGTACCTGTTTCCTCCAGCATCTTCACAAGGTCCTTTGCTGTTGTTCTGGCATTGATTTGCACTTTTCGCACTAAAGTACGTTCATCTCTAGGAGACAGAACGCATCTCCTTCCTGAGCAGTATGACAGCTGCATGGTCCCATGGTGTTTATAGATGCGTACTATTGTTTGTACAGATGAACGTGGTACCTTCAGGCGTTTGGAAATTGCTCCCAAGGATGAACGAGACTTGTGGAGGTCTACACATTTTTTTCTGAGGTCTTGGCTGATTTCTTTTGATTTTTCCATGATGTCAAGTAAAGAGGCACTGAGTGTGAAGGTAGGCCTTGAAATACATCCACAGGTACACCTCCAATTGAGTCAAATTATGTCAATTAGCCTATCAGAAGCTTCTAAAGCCATGACATTATTTTCTGGAATTTTCCAAGCTGTTTAAAGGCACAGTCAACGTAGTGTATGTAAACTTCTGACCCACTGGAATTGTGATACAGTTAATTATAAGTGAAATAATCTTTCCGTAAAAAATTGTTGGAAAGATTACTTGTGTCATGCGCAAAGTAGATGTCCTAACCGACTTGCCAAAACTATAGTTTGTTAACAAGAAATTTGTGGAGTGGTTGAAAAACCAGTTTTAATGACTCCAACCTAAGTGTATGTAAACATCCGACTTCAACTGTAAGTGTTAAAAAAAAGTATATGGACCACTTTCCAGACCCTGGGGATGGTACCAGAAATATTTTTAAGGCAAAAAATTGTTAACGATTCTGCAATCAGAGGAGCAGAAAGCTGCAGCAAGAAAGGATCAAGCAAATCAGCCCGTCAGGCATGAGTTAACTAAAAAGCTGAGAATAAAACGGGGCTTTTTCTAGAGGAATAGATTGTGCCTCTCACTTAATAGAAGAAAGCAGATTGTTCAGTCGACGTTCCTACAGGTCCTAGTCTATGGCGGCATCATCTAAATTAATGCAGCTGCCACTTCATTGAAGCTGTTAAGCACAGCACACTCCGTTTTGTCACGTGCAACTGATTTTGCAGTCGTCACTGCATTCTCTATCAGAAAGTGGGCTGGCACTCATTGGCGTCACGTAGATCGAAACATTGCATTTTGTTATTTTATGAAGCTCTTATGCAAAAACTCCTGCATTACCTAGCGTTGTTACTAACCTAGAAGTTCAGGATACCCTACTCCCTCACAGTGATGACTAACTCTTGAAATTCCTGTCATTACCGATTTAGGTAAACATATTTTAGTTTCTTCGCACCTCACTAATGGAACAATCTTCAGAATATCCTACAGTTGGACCCATTGATGCCATTCTGGCAGTTCAGACTGTTGGTGGATGACCGCTTCACAGGGAAATTTGCTTTTTTATAATTGTATTTTTGGTGTTTCCTATGCTCTCGCCTTGAAGTATTTGTGTCTCTAACCTTTAAAGAGACATTGGTCTCAATGGGACTCCCTGCTTAAATAAACTTGAAATAAATCAAATACTTTTACAGGCAATCCGTATGCTTAACAAGTGTGTAAGGAATGTTCCAATGAAAGGAACGAGCGCGCAGCTCACATGCACAAAATATTTTAAGCATTGAATGTAAGGATTACGTGGCATTCTCTACTAGGAGAAGACTACAGGCTAAACTGCTTGCTAACTGTACGCTAACTGACACCTGACACGTCATCAGAGTGTGCAGCTGAACACTGTATGCTGGAAACACTTGGTTTGTTATTTTTGACTGACCATAAGAACTTAGCCTACATTCAGGGGGCCAAGTGCTCAACTCGCGCCAGGTCAGGTGGGCGTTGTTCTCCACCAGGTTCCGGTTCAAAATCTCATACCGTCCGTGGTCGAAGAACACCAAGCCTGATGTGCTCTCCCGCCAGTTCAACCCCGTGGACCTGGTGGAGAGGGACGACCCCATTGTCCCCAACGCCCTGATTGCTGTCCCAGTTTCTTGGAGAATCGATAGGCTGGTCAGAGCAGCGCTACGGCGAGAGCCCGATCCGGGCTGAGGTCCATTGGGAAGGATGTACGTACCCAAGGCTGTGCGCTTGCGACTGCTTCAGTGGGTGCACGCGTCCGACTTCACCAGCCATCCGGGGGGAGCCAGGACATTGGAGTTCCTGGGTAGGAGGTTCTGGTGGCCATCAGCTGAGGGGGATATGCGCACCTTCGTGGATGCTTGCCCGGTGTGCGCGCAGAGTTGCAGTTAGTTTCAGAATGGGTGGCAAGGAATAAGTTAGTCCTAAATATTTCAAAACCTAAAAGCATTGTGTTTGGGACAAATCGTTCACTAAACCCTAAACCTCAACTAAATCTGCCAATTAATAATGTGGAATTGAGCAAGTTGAGGTGACTAAACTGCTCGGAGTACCCCTGGAACATTGATACAACAGTAGCTAAGTTGGGGAGAAGTCTGTCCATAATAAAGCGCTACTCTACCTTCTTAACCGCACTATCAACAAGACAGGTCCTACAGGCTCTAGTTTTGTCGCACCTGGAATTGGCTCAGAACAGGTCAGCACGGCTGACCCTTGGATGTACACATTTAGATTTAAGTCATTTAGCAGACGCTCTTATCCAGAGCACTTATAATAGCCAGATGGGGGGGTGGGGGGGTGGGGGGGGATTTTTTTTATACTATTCCAGGTATTCCTTAAAGAGGTAGGGTTTCAAGTGTCTCCGGAAGGTGGTCAGTGACTCCGCTGTCCTGGCGTCGTGGGGGAGCTTGTTCCACCATTGGGGTGCCAGACAAGCTAATAGTTTTGACTGGGCTGAGCGGGAACTGTTCTTCCGTAGAGGTAGGGAGGATAGCAGGCCAGAGGTGGATGAAGGTAGTGCCCTCGTTTGGGTGTAGGCTCTGATCAGAGTCTGAAGGTAAGGAGGTGCCGTTCCCCTCACAGCTCCGTAGGCAAGCACCATGGTTTTGTAGTAGATGCGAGCTTCAACTGGAAGCCAGATGAGTGAGAGGAGGAGCGTGGTGACATGAGAGAACTTGGGAAGGTAGAACACCAGACGGGTTGCAGCGTTCTGGATAAGTTGTAGGGGTTTAATGGCACAGGCAGGGAGCCCAGCCTACAGCGAGTTGCAGTAATCGAGACGGGAGATGACAAGTGCCTGGATTAGGACCTGTGCCACTTTCTGTGTAAGGTAGGGTTGTACTCTGCGGATGTTGTAGAGCATGAACCTGCAGGATCGGGTCACCGCTTTGATGTTAGCGGAGAACGACAGGGTGTTGTCCAGGGTCACGCCAAGGTTCTTTGCACTCTGGGAGGAGGACACAATGGAGTTGTCAACTGTGATGGCGAGATCATGGAGCGGGCAGTCCTTCCCCCGGGAGGAAGAGCAGCTCCGTCTTGTCGAGGTTCAGCTTGAGGTGGTGATCCGACACACACTGATATGTCTGCCAGACATGCAGAGATGCGATTCACCACCTGGTTATCAGAAGGGGAAAGGAGAAAATGAATTGTGTGTCGTCTGCGTAGCAATGATAGGAGAGACCATGTGAGGATATGACAGAACCAAGTGACTTTGTGCATAGAGAGAATAGGAGAGGGCCTAGAACTGAGCCCTGGGGGACACCAGTGATGAGAGCACGTGGTGTGGAGACAGATTCTCGCCACGCCACCTGGTAGGAGCGACCTGTCAGGTAGGACGCAATCCAAGAGTGAGCAGCGCCGGAGATGCCCAGCTCGGAGAGGGTGGAGAGGAAGATCTGATGGTTCAAAGTATCAAAGGCAGCAGATAGGTCTAGAAGGATAAGAGCAGAGGAAAGAGAGTTAGGTTTAGCAGTGCGGAGAGCCTCCGTGACACAGAGAAGAGCAGTCTCAGTTGAATGACCAGTCTTGAAACCTGACTGGTTTGGATCAAGAAGGTCATTCTGAGAGAGATAGCAGGAGAGTTGGCTAGAGACGGCACGCTCAAGGGTTTTGGAGTGAAAAGAAAGAAGGGATACTGGTCTGTTGACATCGGAGGGATCGAGTGTATTTGAGGATTGGTGCAACTCTCGTTCTCTTGAAGACGGAAGGGACATAGCCAGCGGTCAAGGATGAGTTGATGAGCGAGGTGAGTTAAGGGAGAAGGTCTCCGGAAATGGTCTGGAGAATAGAGGAGGGGTTAGGGTCAAGCGGGCAGGTTGTTGTGCGGCCGGCCATCACAAGTCGCAAGATTTCATCTGGAGAGAGAGGGGAGAAAGAAGTCAAAGCATAGGGTAGGGCAGTGTGAGCAGGACCAGCGGTGTCATTTGACTTAATAAATGAGGATTGGATGTCGTCAACCTTCTTTTCAAAATGGTTGACAAAGTCATCCACAGAGAGTTAGGAGGGAGGGGGAGGAGGAGGAGGATTCAGCAGGGAGGAGAAGGTGGCATTTCCGCTCGGCTGCCCGGAGCCCTGTTCTGTGAGCTCGCAATGAGTTGTCAAGCCATGGAGCAGGAGGGTAGGACCGAGCTGGCCGAGAGGATAGGGGACATAGAGAGTCAAAAGATGCAGAAAGGGAGGAAAGGAGGGTTGCGGAGGCAGAATCAGGAGATCGGAGGGAGAAGGATTTAGCAGTGGGAAGAGATGATAGGATGCAAGATGAGAGTAGCGGGAGAGAGAGAGCGAAGGTTGCGACGGCACATTACCATCTGAGTAGGGGCAGAGTGAGTAGTGTTGGAGGAGAGCGAGAGAGAAAAGGATACAAGGTAGTGGTCGGAGACTTGGAGGGGAGTTGCAGTGAGATTAGTAGAAGAACAGCATCTAGTAAAGATGAGGTCAAGCGTATTGCCTGCCTTGTGAGTAGGGGGGGACGGTGAGAGGGTGAGGTCAAAAGAGGAAAGGAGTGGAAAGAAGGAGGCAGAGAGAAATGAGTCAAAGGCAGACGTAGGGAGGTTAAAGTCACCCAGAACTGTGAGGGGTGAGCCATCCTCAGGTAATGAACTTATCAAGGCGTCAAGCTCATTGATGAACTCTCCAAGGGAACCTGGAGGGCGATAAATGATAAGGATGTTAAGCAGCTGAGCACACCCTAATCAGTCCAGAGAGCTAACATTAACAATATGCATGTCAATCTCTCCTGGCTCAAAGTTTGAGGAGAGATTGACTTCATCACTACTTGTATTTGTGAGAGGTATTGACATGTTGAAAGCACTGAGCTGTCTGTTTAAACGACTAGCACACAGCTCAGACACCAATGCATACCCCACAAGATATGCCACCAGAGGTCTCTTCACAGTCCCCAAGTCAAGAACAGACTATGGGAGGTGCACAGTACTAGATAGAGCCATGACTACATGGAACTCTATTCCACATCAGGTAACTGATGCAAGCAGTAGAATCAGATTTAAAAAACAGATAAAAATACACCTTATAGAACAGCGGGGACTGTGAAGCAACACAAATATAGGCACAGACACATCCATACACACACACGATCACATACGCACTATACACACACGTACACATGGATTTTGTGTTGTAGATATGAGGTAGTGGAATAGAGGCCTGAGGGCACACATTTAGTGTGTTGTGAAATGTGTTATGAATGCATTGTAATGTTTAAAAAATTGTATAACTGCCTTAATTTTGCCGGACCCCAGGAAGAGTAGCTGATGCCTTTGCAGCAGCTAATGGGGATCCATAATAAATACAAATACAAATACAGATGGTGTAATATGCATATATTAGCCATACATATTTTTAAACCTTCCAAAACAGAAGGTTTAAAAATACCAACATACAGTGGGGAGAACAAGTATTTGATACACTGCCAATTTTGCAGGTTTTCCTACTTACAAAGCATGTAGAGGTCTGTAATTTTATCATAGGTACACTTCAACTGTGAGAGACAGAATCTAAAACAAAAATCCAGAAAATCACATTGTATGATTTTTAAGTAATTAATTTGCATTTTATTGCATGACATAAGTATTTGATACATAAGAAAAGCAGAAGTTAGTATTTGGTAAAGAAACCTTTGTTTGCAATTACAGAGATCATACGTTTCCTGTAGGTCTTGACCAGGTTTGCACACACTGCAGCAGGGATTTTGGCCCACTCCTCCATACAGACCTTCTCCAGATCCTTCAGGTTTCGGGGTTGTCGCTGGGCAATACGGACTTTCAGGTCCCTCCAAATATTTTCTATTGGGTTCAGGTCTGGAGACTGGCTAGGCCACTCCAGGACCTTGAGATGCTTCTTACGGAGCCAATCCTTAGTTGCCCTGGCTGTGTGTTTCGGGTCATTGTCATGCTGGAAGACCCAGCCACGACCCATCTTCAATGCTCTTACTGAGGGAAGGAGGTTGTTGGCCAAGATCTCGCGATACATGGCCCCATCCATCCTCCCCTCAATATGGTGCAGTCGTCCTGTCCCCTTTGCAGAAAAGCATCCCCAAAGAATGATGTTTCCACCTCCATGCTTCACGGTTGGGATGGTGTTCTTGGGGTTGTACTCATCCTTCTTCTTCCTCCAAACACGGCGAGTGGAGTTTAGACCAAAAAGTTCTATTTTTGTCTCATCAGACCACATGACCTTCTCCCATTCCTCCTCTGGATCATCCAGATGGTCATTGGCAAACTTCAGACGGGCCTGGACATGCGCTGGCTTAAGAAGGGGGACCTTGCGTGCGCTGCAGGATTTTAATCCATGACGGCGTAGTGTGTTACTAATGGTTTTCTTTGAGACTGTGGTCCCAGCTCTCTTCAGGTCATTGACCATGTCCTGCCGTGTAGTTCTGGGCTGATCCCTCACCTTCCTCATGATCATTGATGCCCCACGAGGTGAGATTTTTCATGGAGCCCCAGACCGAGGGTGATTGACCGTCATCTTGAACTTCTTCCATTTTCTCATAATTGCGCCAACAGTTGTTGCCTTCTCACCAAGCTGCTTGCCTATTGTCCTGTAGCCCATCCCAGCCATGTGCAGATCTACAATTTTAACCCTGATGTCCTTACACAGCTCTCTGGTCTTGGCCATTGTGGAGAGGTTGGAGTCTGTTTGATTGAGTGTGTGGACAGGTGTCTTTTATACAGGTAACGAGTTCAAACAGGTGCAGTTAATACAGGTAATGAGTGGAGAACAGGAGGGCTTCTGAAAGAAAAACTAACAGGTCTGTGAGAGCCGGAATTCTTACTGGTTGGTAGGTGATCAAATACTTATGTCATGTAATCAAATGCAAATTAATTACTTAAAAATCATAGAATGTGATTTTCTGGATTTTTGTTTTAGATTTCGTCTCTCACAGTTGAAGTGTACCTATGATAAAACTTACAGACCTCTAAATGCTTTGTAAGTAGGAAAACCTGCAAAATCGGCAGTGTATCAAATACTTGTTCTCCCCACTGTACATGGTTATTGGCTCAAAAAAAAGGAGACACCTGTTCCATATCAGAGTTGAAATGCATTACATTTTGAGTTTGCGTCCCAATATTACACTTTATATACATCACAGAAGACTGAAAAATATATGTTTTTAAACGTTTGACATAGAAACAGCGGATTTTCGGTGGAAAAAAAAAAGCTTCATTAATTGTGAAAAAATATTTATAACATTTCAACCATGAGGCCACTGGGTCATTTGACTGCAGGAAAGGGCTACCACCCCGTTGTGTTGGAGATTGGACTGTGGTGGTATTTGATGTTATTAACGTGTCTTCTGACAGACAGGAGCAAACCAGGTGTCTACTGTGTCTGTTGATCTGCAGTGAGGAGAGATTGGACTTCTGTTATGAGGCATGTACTGGCTGATGCAGGATAGGTGATGAGGAAAACTCTGCACTATCACTCTGAGGAGAAAATAAATGGCCAAATAATCCCATATTGGCCTCTAGACAAGGATTTGTTAGGAAATAATATGGTGATAGCTTCAATCTGCCCTCTGATAGGTAGGTGGAAGTTTCACCATATTGCTTATACCAATCAAATCGTCTCAGATCTCCACAAGTGCACAGGGTCTAGGTGTCGATTTGGATTGGGCACTGTCTGCTTACTGTTTACTGCTCCTAAATGTGATATTTAATTAAACTTATATTGCTAAATCTAGGATGTCTGCTCTATTAATTCACCTGTTCAGAAACCAGCTGAATAGTACTTTGGGCTTTGGATTCATGAACATAATAAAATACATTCACAACTGTGGAGAATTACTTCTCTGACCTTTCAGTAAACTTAACTGTGTCATAGTAGGTGTGAAATACAAAATGTCAGACACGGGTTATGTTTTACAGCATGCGTTTATAATCCAAAATGTCAGGGTCGCAACATCTTTTCACTGCAAGCGTTCATAAGGGGAGAAGTTTCTAATGATGTAGTGCTGTTATGTTACCCTCAATGTCTATGACAAGAGGTCTCATGTACAGAGGGGCAAAAAAGTATTTAGTCAGCCACCAATTATGCAGATCGAGGGAGATTATTATCATCTGTGGGAGCAATTATTAGGAAATGGAAGACATACAAGACCACTGATAATCTCCCTCGATCTGGGGCTCCACACAAGATCTCACCCTGTGGGGTCAAAATGATCACAAGAACGGTGAGCAAAAATCCCAGAACCACACAGGGGGACCTAGTGAATGACCTGCAGAGAGCTGGGACCAAAGTAACAAAGCCTACCATCAGTAACACACTACGCCGCCAGGGACTCAAATCCTGCAGTGCCAGACGTGTCCCCCTGCTTAAGTCAGTACATGTCCAGGCCCGTCTGAAGTTTGCTAGAGTGCATTTGGATGATCCAGAAGAGGATTGAGAGAATGTCATATGGTCAGATAAAACCAAAATATAACTTTTTGGTAAAAACCCAACTGGTCGTGTTTGGAGGACAAAGAATGTTGAGTTACATCCAAAGAACACCATACCTACTGTGAAGCATGGGGGTGGAAACATCATGCTTTGGGGCTTTTTTTCTGCAAAGGGACCAGGACGACTGATCCGTGTAAAGGAAAGAATGAATGGGGCCATGTATTGTGAGATTTTGAGTGAAAACCTCCTTCCATCAGCAAGGGCATTGAAGATGAAATGTGGCTGGGTCTTTCAGCATGACAATGATCCCAAACACACCGCCCGGGCAACAAAGGAGTGGCTTCGTAAGAAGCATTTCAAGGTCCTGGAGTGGCCTAGCCAGTCTCCAGATCTCAACCCCATAGACAATCTTTGGAGGGAGTTGAAAGTCTGTGTTGCCCAGCGACAGCTCCAAAACATCACTGCTCTAGAGGAGATCTGCATGGAGGAATGGGCCAAAATACCAGCAACAGTGTGTGAAAACCTTGTGAAGACTTACAGAAAACGTTTGACCTGTGTCATTGCCAACAAAGGGTATATAACAAAGTATTGAGAAACTTTTGTTATTGACCAAATACTTATTTTCCACCATCATTTGCAAATAAATTCATTAAAAATCCTACAATGTGAATTTCTGTGTTTTTTTTCCTAATTTTGTCTGTCATAGTTGACGTGTACCTATGATGAAAATTACAGGCCTCTCTCATCTTTTTAAGTGGGAGAACTTGCACAATTGATGGCTGACTAAATACTTTTTTCCCCCACTGTATAATAGTGTATAATATTTTCCACTGTATATCTCCCACAGTACACTATGTGCAGAAAAGGCAATGTATTGAAGTCACTCTCCCAGCACACTAAACCTCTCTCTCCCTGTCTCTCTCCCTCAACCCAGCCCACATGAAAAAATACTATAGTATACCATGATACAAATACTGTAGTGTAGTGTTTTTGTGGACTTTACTGTAGTATGTACTGTAGTGTTTTTGCAGACATTACTGTAGTGTACTGTAGTATTTACTGTAGTATTCAACCCCTTTGTTATGGCAAGCCAAAATAAGTTCAGGAGTTTGAATGTTTGAATGACTACCTCATCTCTCTACCCAACACATACAATTATCTGTAAGGTCTCTCAGTTGAGCAGTGAATTTCAACCACAAAGAGAAGGGAGGTTTTCCAATGCCTTGCAAAGAAGGGCACTTGGTATATGGGTAAAAACACACACACAAAACAGACATTGAATATCCCTTTGAAGTTATTAATTACACTTTGGATGGTGTATCAATACACCCAGTCACTACAAAGATACAGGCGTCCTTCCTAACTCAGCTGCTAGAAAGGAAGGAAACCACTTAGGGATTTCACCATGAGGCCAATGGTGACTTTAAAACAGTTACAGAGTTTAATGGCTGTTATTGGAGAAAACTGAGGATGGATCAACAACATTGTTGAACTCCACAATACTAACCTAATTAACAGGTCGAAATTTTTTCCAAAACATGCATCCTGTTTGTAACACAACAAAATGTGGAAAAGTCAAGGTGTTAGAATACTTTCTGAAGGCACCGGGTCTGAACAGATAGGTTCAGAGCTTCTGCTCTTTTCTATAACCTGTAGTAAAGTAAAGAGACTTGGGCCTTGCAGGGATAGCTCAGGGTTCCAGCCCTTTTCTACCCCTCTTCTCAGTGTGTCTGTCCAGTCGAGGGTGAGGTTTGGCAAGGGATAAGGGGGAGGGGTGTTGGAGTTCTCCTTTTGTCTTCGACTTGAGGGAGGGGTTGGGTAAGGGATATGAACCCGGTTAAAAGGTTTAGGTTTAGGGGGTAGGGTTGGGAGTAGGATACGGACCAGGTTAAGGGTTTGGGTAGGGGAGGAATGTAATATTTTATTAGAAATGTTAAAAATAGGAGATGGGGTGGTGCTTTGTGATTGTGAGTAGTTGGTTGAGTGGTTGTTGATGTTGTTTATGTGTTTGTTTCGATTGTCCAACAGGAGCAGGCAGAGAGGATTACGCGCAGGTCCTCGCCAGAGCAGCAACACAGCGGGCACAAAAGCTATTTGGCCTCAGGTAAGGATTCGGGTAAGTGTTGGGTATAGTTATTTCTGTTTAAGGCTTTTCTGGGCAAGTATGCATGTTTGTTTTTTTATGATTCAAATTTTTTTTAAATTGAAAAACATTATGTTTGAGAATTTGCTCGAGGTCGGTATGCATGTATTAAAAGTTCACTCCAGGTAAAATGAGTTAAGTATGCTTTTTAAATGTAGAGCGTTATTTTTCAATGTAGAGCATTATTTAAAGCAGCCTCTGTACTCCTCCATAAGTAGGTAAGAATAAAATAAATACCAGCAGGAGTATAAGCAGCAGTTTAAAAGTGGGGAAAAGTTATGACATGGTAATAACACATTAATAACAACAATTAACTGACTGTACGAGGCTATCAACAAGCAGGAAAACTGCTTTTCTAGATGCTGGCGATTTTCATTCCGCGTCATTAAGACACGTTATGCCCTGCCACGCATGAGGATTGGGTGATCTCGCTCTCAGAGACCGACTTAAGGACTTTAATCAGGTCAACACCCGCAAGGCCACGGGACCCGACGGTATATCAAGGCGCGTTCTCAGTGCATGCGCAGAAAAGCTAGCAGGGACTGAACACCTCCCTCTGCAACTTGATCCTGGACTTCCTGACGGGCCGACCCCAGGTGTTGAGAGTAAGCAACATTGCCTCCGCCACGCTGACCCTCAACACGGGGGCCCCACAGGGGTGTGTGCTTAGACCCTTCCTATACTCCCTGCTCACCGATGACTGTGTGGCCACGCAAGACTCCAACACCATCATCAAGTTTGGTGACGACACAACGGTTATACGCCTGATCACCAGCGACAATGAGACAGCCTACAGGGAGGAGATCAATGTCCTGGCAGTGTGGTGCCGGAACAACAACCTCTCCCTCAACGTCAGTAAGACCAAGGAGCTGATCATGGACTGCAAGAAATGGAGGAGTGAGCATGCCCCCATCCACATCGATGGGGCTGCAGTGGATCGGGTCGAGAGGTTCAACTTCCTAGGTGTCCAAATCACTAAGGACTTAAAATGGTCCACACACACGTGCACAGTCGTGAAGAAGGTGCGACAGCGCCTCTTCCCCTTCAGGAGGTTGAAAAGGTTTGGCATGGGCCCTCAAATCCTCAAAAGTTCAACAGAAAAGTACAACACTGGGGTTGAGCTCTCTGCTATCCAGGACCTCTATATCAGGGGGTGTGAAAGGAAGGACTCCAGACACCCAAGCCATAGACTGTTCTCTCTGCTCCCACAGGGCAAGCGGTACTGGTGCATCAAGTCTGACACCAACAGGCTCCTGAACAGCTTAAATCCTCAAGCCATAAGACTGCTAAATAGCTAACTAAATAGCTAACAAAATGGTTACACGGACTATCCCAGTTGACTCTATGCACACTCACAGGGCCCTACACACTCACGCACACTGACATTCAAAATCAAATCAAATCAAATGTATTTGTCACATACACATGGTTAGCAGGTGTTATTGCGAGTGTAGCGAAATGCTTGTGCTCCTAGTTCCGACAGTGCAGCAACATCTAGCAAGTAATATCTAACAGTTCCACAACAAATACCTAATACACACAACTCTAAGTAAAGGAATGGAATAAGAATATATAAATATATGGATGAGCAATGTCATTATCAGAGTGGCATAGGCTAAGATGCAATAGATACTATAGAATACAGTATATACATATGAGATGGGTAATGCAAGATATGTAAACATTATTAAGATAGTATAGAATACAGTATATACATATGAGATGGGTAATGCAAGATATGTCAAAGTTATTAAAGTGGCATTATTAAAGTGACTAGTGTTCCATTTATTAAAGTGGCCAGAGATTTTCAAGTCTGTATGTAGGCATCAGCCTCTCTGTGCTAGTGATGGCTGTTTAACAGTCTGATGGGCTTGAGATAGAATCTGTTTTTCAGTCTCTTAGTCCCAGCTTTGATGCACCTATACTGACCTCGCCTCTGGATGATACCGGGTTGAACAAGCAGCGGCTCGGGTTGTAGTTGTCCTTCATTATCTTTTTGGCCTTCCTGTGACATCGGGTGCTGTAGGTGTCCTGGAGGGAAGGTAGTTAGGTAGTTTGCCCCCAGTGATGCGTTGTGTAGACCGCACCACCCTCTGGAGATTGTTGATGTTGAGTGAGAGGTTATTTTCCTGACACCACACTCCGAGAGCCCTCACCTCCTCCCTGTAGGCTGTCTCATCGTTGTTGGTAATCAAGCCTACCACTGTTGTGTCGTCTGCAAACTTGGTGATTGAGTTGGAGGCGTGCATGGCTACGCAGTCATGGGTGAACAGGGAGTACAGGAGGGGGCTGAGCACACACCCTTGTGGGGCCCCAGTGTTGAGGATCAGCGGTGGAGATGTTGTTTCCTACCTTCACCACCTGGGGGTGGCCCGTCAGGAAGTCCAGGACCCAATTGTACAGGGCGGGGATGAGACCCAGGGCCTCAAGCTTAATGATGAGCTTGGAGGGTACTATGGTGTTGAATGCTGAGCCATAGTCAATGCACAGCATTCTTACATAGGTATTCCTCTTGTCCAGATGGGACAGGGCAGTGTGCAGTGTGATGGCGATTGCGTCGTCTGTGGACCTATTGCGGAGGTAAGCAAATTGAAGTGGGTCTACGGTGACAGGTAAGGTGGAGGTGATATGATCCTTGACTAGTCTCTCAAATCACTTCATGATGACAGAAGTGAGTGCTACGGGGCGATAGTCATTTAGTTCAGTTACCTTTGCATTCTTGGGTACAGGAACAATGGTGGCCATCTTGAAGCATGTGGGGACAGCAGACTGCCAGGGTTAATGTGGCATGCTCTGAGGATGTGGCTAGGAATGCCGTCTGGGCCGGCAGCCTTGCGAGGGTTAACACGTTTAAATGTCTTACTCACGTCGGCCACGGAGAAGGAGAGCCCACAGTCCTTGGTAGCTGTCCGCGTCGGTGGCACTGTGTTATCCTCAAAGCGGGCAAAGAACTTGTTTAACTTGTCTGGCAGCAAGATGTCGGTGTCTGCGATGTGGCTGGTTTTCCTATTGTCGTCCATGATTGTCTGTAAGCCCTGCCACATACGTCTCGTGTCTGAGCCGTTGAATTGCGCCTCCACTTTGTCTCGATATTGACACTTTGCCTGTTTGATTGCCTTGTGGAGGGAACGACCACTGTGTTTGTATTCTGCCATATTCCCCGTCACCTTGCTATGGTTAAATGTGGTGGTTCATGCTTTCAGTTTTTCGCGAATGCTGCCATCTATCCACGGTTTCTGGTTAGACCATCAGTATTTACCTGGCTAAAAGACAAGGAATATATGATCTATTGTTTACAGGAAACTCGTTCAACAATTTTAGATGAAGTTTTGTGAGAAAAGGACTGGGGGGGCAAAATATACTTCTCCCATGGGCAAAGAAACTCAAAAGGGGTGATGATATTAATGAACAATACTTTTTGGTAGATGGATGATTATAAGTATGTTATTGGAACATAAACAGATATGGCTCTTTAATCTATACAGTCCAAATAATGATGATCCATGCTTCTTTGAAAATATATATAATAATTTATCAAACCTACAATCAATACAAGACTCTATTATTATGGTGGGAGATTATAATACAGTTTTAAATACCTACAGTGGCTTCCGAAAGTATTCATCCCCCTTCGCATTTTTCAAATTTTGTTGCCTTACAACCTGGAATTAAAATTGAATTTTGTGGGGTTTGTATCATTTGATCTACACAACATGCCTACCTCTTTGAAGATGCAAAATATTTTTTTGTGTGAAACAAACAAGAAATAAGACAGAAAAACAGAAAACTTGAGCAGCAATTACAGCTGCAAGTCTCTTGGGGTATGTCTCTATAAGCTTCGCAAATCTAGCCACTGGGATTTTTGACCATTCTTCAAATCAAAACTGGTCCAGCTCCTTCAAGTTGGATGGGTTCCGCTGGTGTACATCAATCTTTAAGTCATACCACAGATTCTCAATTGGATTGAGGTCTGGGATTTGACTAGGCCATTCCATGACATTTAAATGTTTCCCCTTAAACCACTTGAGTGTTGCATTAGCAGTATGCTTAGGGTCATTGTCCTGCTGGAAGGTGAACCTCCGTCCCAGTCTCAAATCTCTGGAAGACCGAAACAGGTTTCCCTCATGAATTTCCCTGTATTTAGCGCCATCCATCATTCCTTCAATTCTGACCAGTTTCCCAGTCCCTGCCGATGTAAAACATCACCAAAGCATGATGCTACCACCACCATGCTTCAGTGTGGGGATGATGTTCTCGGGGTGATGAGAGGTGTTGGATTTGCGCCAGACATAGATTTTTCCTTGATGGCCAAAAAGCTAAATTTTAGTCTCATCTGACCAGAGGACCTTCTTCCATATGTTTGGGGAGTCTCCCACATGTCTTTTGGCGAACACCAAATGTGTTTGCTTATTTTTTTCTTCATGCAATGGCTTTTTTCTGACCACTCTTCCGTAAAGCCCAGCTCTGTGGAGTGTACGGCTTAAAGTGGTCATATGGACAGATACTTAAATCTCCGCTGTGGAGCTTTGCAGCTCCTTCAGGGTTATCTTTGGTCTCTTTGTTGCCTCTCTGATTAATGCCCTCCTTGCCTGGTCTGTGAGTTTTGGTGGGCGGCCCTCTCTTGGCAGGTTTGTTGTGGTGCCATGTTCTTTTCATTTTTTAATAGTGGATTTAATGGTGCCCCGTGGGATGTTCTAAGTTTTTGATATTTTTTTATAACCCAACCCTGATCTGTACTTCTCCACAACTTTGTCCCTGACCTGTTTGGAGAGCTCCTTGGTCTTCATGGTGCCGCTTCTTTGGTGGTGCCCCTTGCTTAGTGGTGTTGCAGACTCTGGGGCCTTTCAGAACAGGTGTATATATACTGAGATCATGTGACAGATCATGTGACACTTAGATTGCACACAGGTGGACTGTATTTAACTAATTACGTGACTTCTGAAGGTAATTGGTTGCAACAGATCTTATTTAGGGGCTTCATAGCAAAGGGGGTGAATACATATGCATGCAACACTTTTCCGTTATTTATTTTTTATCATTTCTTTTATCATTTCACTTCACCAATTTTGACTATTTTGTGTATTTCCATTACATGAAATCCAAATAAAAATCAATTTAAATTATAGGTTGTAATGCAACAAAATAGGAAATACGCCAAGGGGATGAATACTTTTGCACCAAATTATTTTGTTATCTTCAACATAGAAATGCTACTTGAAATAATTTACCAAATAATGGAGTCACCCATGATTCACCAAACAATATTTTGAAAGAGGAAGCAAAGTACTTTAAGCACATGTTTTCGGTTCAGTCTCCTTCATCTCCACTAACCGAAGATAACTGTATGGATTTTTTTATTTTAATAATGTAAAAATTAACAGCTGTACAGAAAGACTCATGTGAAGGCCAAATTACAGAGAAGGAACTTCTTGATGCAATTATAGCATTTATGTCCGGGATAACTCCAGGGTTGGATGGCATACCAGTGGAAGTACAATGCATTCAGAAAGTATTCAGACCCCTTGACTTTTTCCACATTTTGTTACGTTACAGCCTTATTCTAAAATGGATAAAATACAAATTTTTCCTCATCAATCTACACACAGTACCCCCATAATGACAAAGCGAGAACAGGTTTTAGAAATGTTTGCAAATTGATTAAAAATAAAAAACAGAAATACCTTACAAACATAAGTATTCAGACCCTTTGCTATGAGACTCTAAATTGAGCTCAAGTGCATCCTGTTTCCGTTGATCATCCTTGAGATGTTTCTACAACTTGATTTGAGTCCACATGTGGTAAATTCAAATGATTGGACATGATTTAGAAAGTCACACCTGTCTATATAAGGTCCCACAGTTGACAGTTCATGTCAAGCAATGAGGTCGAAGGGATTGTCCGTAGAGCTCCGAGACAGGATTGTGTCACGGCACAAATCTGGGGAAGGGTTCCAAAACATTTCTGGAGCATTGAAGGTCCCCAAGAACACATTGGCCTCCATCATTCTTAAATGGAATAAGTTTGGAACCACCAAGACTCTTCCTAGAGTTGGCCGCCGGGCCAAACTGAGCAATCAGGGGAGATGGGCCTTGGTCATGGAGGTGACCAAGAACCCGATGGTCACTCTGACAGAGCACCTGCGAGTTCCTCTGTGGAGATGGGAGAACCTTCCAGAAGGACAACCATCTCTGCAGCACTCCACCAAGCAGGCCTTTATGATAGAGTGGCCAGACGGAAGCCACTCCTCAGTAAAAGACACATGACATGCCGCTTGGAGTTTGACAAAAGGCACCTAAATGACTCTCAGACATTGAGAAACAGGATTCTCTGGTCTGATAAAACCAAGATTGAACTCTTTGTCCTGAATGCCAAGCGTCACGTCTGGAGGAAACCTGGCACCATCCCTACGGTGAAGCATAGTGGTGGCAGCATCATGCTGTGGGGATGTTTCATGCTCGAGGGAAAGATAAACCGAGCAAAAAACAGAGAGATCCTTGATGAAAAGCTGCTCCGGAGTGCTCAGGACCTCAGACTGGGGCAAAGGTTCACCTTGCCAGAGCCCGGACTTGATCCCGATCGAACATCTCTGGCGAGACCTGAAAATAGCTGTGCAGTGACGCTCCCCATCCAACCTGACAGAGCTTGAGAGGAACTGCAGAGAAGAATGGGAAAAACTCCCAAAATACAGGTGTGCCAAGCTTGTAACGTCATACCCAAGAAGACTCATGATTATAATCGATGCCAAAGGTGCATCAACAAAGTACTGAGTAAAGAGTGTGTATAGAGTGTAATCTTGACCATCGGTTTCAATGATGGATTTCCAGCCGACCTGATGACAAACTTCCACCCCCAGAACAGCCATCCTCTCCTCTGAGGTCATTAGCCCTGCTAGTTCGTATGAATATTGATTATTTGTGTATTTAGGGAGCCTGAATACCATCTTAAAGGCAAGGTTTTGGAGCTTTGATATTTGTCTGGGTGTGTCATTGCACTAGGCTGGGGCAGCATTCTCAAACAGGGCCCTGATGTAGCTTTGGTATACTCTGATGGCTGTTCTGGAGGCTGCAACTCCTTTTTTCCTACACATTATTCTCAGGTGGTTTAGACATGTTCTTCCTTCCTTCTCCAGGTTCTCAATATGGGTGCTCCTACTTCATGTCTTCTTGAAATGTGACACCCAGGAACTTGGCTGTGGGAGTGGTCTGAAGTGCCGTAGAGAGTGAGCTCAACTGTTTTGTTGGTCTTTCTTGTCTTGGAGAATAGGATACACTGGGTTTTTTGCTGGTTCAGTTTCCCTCTCAACATGTTTGCCCAGGACTCAATTTCATTTATGCTTCTTTGGAGTGTTTTGGCTGCATGGAGGACGTTGAAAGATGATGTCCAGTAGCAAAGGTCATCAGCGAACTGAGAGACCTGGCCCTCTCTAGCATTAGGGTAATAAATATCTGAAATGTAAATTAAAAATAGGAATGAGGACAGAACATTGAGGAACTCCTGCTTCTGGGGAGATTCTGTCAGATGTAGCCGCCCCCACCCTCACTGTTATTTCCCACTGGTTAAAAAAACTGTTTAAAACCACAACCATCTGTTTTGGAAGCTTCAAGTTGGCATCCTGTAGCCTGTACAGGAGCCCGTTGTGCTACATCTTGTTAAATGCTTTATTGATGTCGAAGAACACAGCAATGGTTACTTGTTTCTTGTTAAAAACTATTTTAGTGTCTTCTGCCAATTTTAGAATGTTGTCCGTGGTGGACCTGTTTTTCGGTACCCTGCCTGGTGGACCCCTAAGGCTCCTATGGCATGCTTCTGAAGACTGTCGGCCAACATCCTCTCCAGGAGCTTGCCTACACTGTTGAGGAGGCAAATTGGCCGGTAGTTGGCTGGTTGGTTGGGGTCTTTGTTGGGTTTGGGGATCATGGTAAGGAAGGCTGATTTCCAGGGTTTGGGAAAATGCCCTGTGTGAAGGCAGAGGGTGAGCAGGTCATAGATTTGGCTGAGGAATGAAGGAGGAGCTTCTTTAAAAAGGTTGTTGTCAATGCTATCCTCTCCAGGGGCCTTACACTTTCACCTTTTGATTTTATTTGATTTAAAGGGAGGTGGGTTGAGATGATAACTTGGCAGTCGACAATTGCCTTCCACTCTGGGTCTTGAGGACAGGAATAGACTCGCTGTTGGTTGTCTTTAACAATGTTAGCCTTTTTACTGTCTTCTTCCACAATCTTCGTATTTGTTTCTTTTGAGTTGTTTGTCTTGCCGTTTAACATGTTGACTTTTTGCCAGAAGGTTCTTGGGTTTGTGTTTAGTTCTTGATAAATTCTGTCCCAGTGGTTCTCGTTCTTTAGCCAGTAATGTTGTTATTTGGGTTTGTAGCTGGTTAACTCTGCAACCTGTAGGAAACACAATATATGGTCTACAGTGGTTCTTCCATTAAAGGTTGCCTCATACTGCAGCACAGCTTGCGGGGTGCTGCGGAATGTTATGGTATGGCATGTTGGAGTGCATGACGTCAAAGTATTTTACTGTCAGCCATTGTTGCCGTTAATGCTAGTTTGACCACCAAAGGGCATCTTTGAGAAGCTAAGTTATTGAAATGACATGGAGCTGTAGGCCTAAGAGTCCTGTTTACTGTAGCTGTTTTAGCATAAGTTACTTATTGGCATAAAGGCCTACTTCAATATACAGTATATCAATCAATCATTCATTCATTTGTGAATGTCATCACACAGCATACAAGTCATCCATGTCTTTAAATACAGTCAAGCATTTTAGTTATAAAACGAAATAACAAAGGGAACCTTAAATAATTAAACAATGAATAAACCGCAACATGTCGGCAAAAGCGATTGAATTCACAAATGCATTTGACTGTTTTTAATATTGGCTGTACTAGAGACTTTAAAACCTTTTTTTGTTAGAACAGACTATATGGAATTGATTACAATTTGTTTGTAAATTATTGTTATATTTGTTGTGCTGTTTATACTGTTAGAAATGTAGCTTAATTAAATTCATTAATATTATGGTGTTTCTATTCCAAGAAAAACTCAAATGCATTTTACAGTAGCCAATGTAGGACTCAGTGTTTCCGTTAGGAAGATATGGCTCTGTACAACGTGACCAGTCGGGAGTAGGCCTAGGTTACTAAGCGACTGCGAGTGAAGAGCAAAATAATCCTAACATTTCCATACCCTAATTGTAGGCTAACTAATACCCAAACGGAGCTTCAGTGAAAATAAAAATCTGATTGATTTATCAATACCAGTCCCCATGCTTGTCTCAAAGCAGCGCGAAATGGTGCTGAAATAGTTGAACACACAGGGGTAGGCTATTGCTTCAAATCCTATATTGGATGACTTTGGGTGTTTCAGTAAACAACCATTTGTTGCCTTCAATTGCATTAACCTACTTTATTCCAATATTTATGTCATTCAGTGATATTTATTCCCATAGTCATTTGTTATGGATCCATCCAGATGTGGTTAGAAAACAGTGCATGTGGTGGGCTATGCAAAGAGTTGGGTGAAGTGACATGCCTCGCAAACAACCATTAATACATTTAAAGTCCCTAAACTCGGCAAGAGTCTATTGTCCTGCTGATAGCCCATCAAGGGTGGATGGCTTCTTTTGTATTCCAATTTATTGTAAAGGCTGTTAAACCATTTACACCTGGCCCACAGCGTTGTTGCGTACTTACAGTACAGTGCACTTTCACTCCCATCTCCGCCTGACTCTCTACCAATGCCACCAGATTATTATTTATATTGTAGTTATCTATTCGGTAACATTCCACAAGTAAATGTAATAAATAAAACACAATCATTAAATAGCCCAGGTCTTGAAAATATGTGAAACCTTTTTATTTAATTTTTTTAAGTGGAGGCTTTATGGCTTCGCCTTCAACTTGTTAATTTAGCAGACATCACTTGCTTATATTCAGTCAACACATATATTTTAAGAATATAATGGAATACAACAGACCATTTTAGTTTCTCTTAGAATAAAAACCTTACAGTGTAACAACAGTTTTAGTAAGTAATAAGCTACGGTCCAGTTACATTTTCTTCTGACAAAGTAGAAACAATTTTTTTTTATTTTTTTAGTGTGTGTGCGGGACAGAGGAAGAGCAATTCTTACACTATTGTTCTAAATTCAATCACTCTTCTTCTTCATCCTCATCATTCAGTTCATTCAAATTCAATTGTAATACATTTTGTCATTCCTGTTCAACAACTCCAAATCGCTTTTGCATGTGCTCCAAAGGGATAACTTGAAATAGCATGATAAAGGTCAATTAAATAATCAAATGGAACATTTTCATTATTTATTACCCTAGTGGATATAAGTATTTTAGGCATATCATGTGAATTAGGCCTCATGTAAAATTATTGTCAAAAGCCCAAGAGATACTGTTGCATGACAAACAGGTGGTGTTAGATTACAATATCATTTATCTGCCAGTTTGGAATGGTGTAAACAATACTAAATAAAGTATGAGTACTACCAGAGTCTATTCTACTGGTAAAAAATAGCAACGTTTAAAAACAGCCGGATTTGTGAAATTGCTTTATCTGGCCTTTTGCGGTTGCATGAGGCTTGGTGATCACAGAATCAGTAGGATACTAAACAAACACTCAAATAGGCAACAGAAGCAGGAACAGCATTGGGCTGAGTGACTCACTCATTCTTGGCTTTCGCTCAAAATAAATTATATTATAATGCAGGGTTAAAGACACATTCTTTCTGATTGTCTTTAGCATGCAGTCTTTCCTCTCGCTACAGCTAATTTTGTTTGAATTATTATGTGGATTATAATAAATTAATATATGTGTAGGGGTTGATGCATTTTTCGTTAGGGTAAATCTGGTCTGTGATATTGAGTTAGAAATGTAAAACGTTGGAGTACTTAAGCATCGAATACATTGCAAGTTTGCCCTTTTTTGGCCATTAGGCTACACTTTACAATAGGACTCAGCTCTGACTGACCGCAGCATCTATCGGTAGTCTAAACTGTGGCACAAATTGGGAGATTTTTCACACCTAGCCAAGCTATTTGACTATCCTTTTGTAAATTAATGGAGGTGTGAATGTTTCAGTCAGTCTCTCTCCTATCGCACTAGAGTCCTGCATCAGGCAAAAAAAATCAGCTGGCAGTTGGTCCTGGTGTTGAGAGAGAACTTGGGTAAATACAATGGCGCAATTACACTTGACATGTGGACTGACGATTTTTGAAAAACAGGATACTTGTGCCTTACAGCCCATTACATTAAACGAAGAGTGGACGTTATCCATCACGGAGTGGGAGAGTGCAGCTCAAAACTGCAGATAATGTAAGGCCAGCTATTGTGAAAGAATACTTGTGGATCTTGTTGATTTCCTCTATCGCTTCAAGAGGCCTACTGTCCACCTGGTAATTGTGTGGTTCCAAAGGATAAAGCTTCACCTTCAGATGGATGTGTGGTTTCAGAGAGAAGCCAGCTGTGAGTCTGCAACCAGGCACGGTGGATGACATCCTTTTTCTGCACAGCAATTTTAATAAATCCAGTGTTGAATGGACTGTTTTTTAAGTTATTGTTTTAGGACGCATGACTCGACCTTCGCCTCCCCCGAGCTCGTTGGGGAGTTGCTGCGATGAGACAAGATCGTAATTGGATATCACTAAATTGTGGAGAAAAGGGGGGTAAAAAAAAAACTACTGCGTTAGTAAACCTGCTGCAATCATGTAGTAATGTTACAATGTAGCAGTTTAGCACTTACACTGGTGGGCCCCGGTGGCAATAAATTAGTAAAACAAAAAGCTTACCTTGACTTGGAAGAGTTCCATTGTTGTGTTGGATAGTCATAGCCAGCTAGCTAACATAGCATCCCTCTGTTTTATCAGGGTGTTTGAGTAAGCTAAACTAGCTAGCTGCATTTGCTATTATGAAATTATGAAATCTCTCTCTCTATCTCTTGCTCTCTTGAAATACATTTGTTAAAAACTGTTAAACTATTGTCTTTCTCTCTCTTTGAGTCAACTACTCAACACATTTTATGCACTGCAGTGCTAGCTAGATGTAGCTTATGCTTTCAGTACTAGATTAATTATCTGATCCTTTGAGTGGGTGGACAACATGTCAGTTCATGCTGCAAGAGCTCTGATACGTTCCTCCGGAAGTTGTCATAATTACTGTGTAAGTCTATTGAAGGGGGTGAGAACCATGAGCCTCCTAGGTTTTGTATTGAAGTCAATGTACCCAGAGGAGGATGGAAGCTAGCTGTCCTCCACCATGGTGCTACCCCAGAGTGGTTGTCCTCCACCATTGTGCTACCCCAGAGTGCTGTTGAGGCTACTGTAGACCTTCATTGAAAAACAGTGTGTTTTAAACAATTATTTGGTGACGTGAATATATTTAGTATAGTTTTATCTAAAAAGGATAACTTTTTTAATGTTTTACAATTTTTGTTTTTATGAAATTCACAGAGGATGGTCCCTTCCCCCTTACTCCTCTGAGGAGCCTCCACTGGTAGAATTCTATAGTAAAATATATTATTTTTCATGTGGGTATGAGGGTGTTAACCATTATTTATTTCCATAAGTAAAATGATCTTATTCATGGTATGATTTCCAGATTTCCACCATGATACATCAGATTTTTTCAATGGCTACATATTTACAGTACAACACATTAAACGTGTACATGATTGTCTCTGCAAAGTAGAGTAATATTGATAAATAAATGCCATTATTTACAAAGTTATCATAGTACACTTACGTTTATTTTTAGGCATACCATAGTACACACCACAGTATTGGTATGTAAACTATAGTATGCACTATAGTACACTATCGTTGTCACGCCCTGACTCTGGGGTCTCGTATTTGTTGAGTCAGGGTGTGTATTTTTCTATGTGGTGATTGTCTATGTTATATATTCTAGGATTTGTATTTCTATGTTGGCCGGTGTGGTTCCCAATCAGAGGCAGCTGTCGCTCGTTGTCTCTGATTGGGGACCATACTTAGGCAGCCTATTGGCACTAGTGTGTTGTGGGATCTTGTTTCGTGTGAGGTAGGTTTGTCTACCTTGGACTTCACGTTTAGTTTCATTTGTTGTTTTATCGTGGTGTTTAATCAGTATAAATAAACATGTATGCATATCACGCTGCGCCTTGGTCCGTCCCGTTCATCAACGAACGTGACAGAAGATCCCACCAAACGAGGACCAAGCAGCATGCCCAGGAAGAGCGAATAGCGATGTCACAGGTGGGCAAATGGTGGTCATGGGAAGAGATATTCGCGGGGAAAGGGCCATGGGCGGAGGTAGATACCCAGGCAGGAGAGGTGCAACGGCAACGCAGAGGACGCCGGTCGAGGAGGAAGCCCGAGAGACAGACCCAATATATTTTTTAGGGGGGGCTAAAGGGGTGGTCGGGGAGCGAGAGAGAGGAGCCCCGACCACTGCACCCGGTCGGTTTTCAGATTGGGTCCCTACGACCATGGGAAGAGGAGTGGGAACAGTATTATACTGAGGAGTCGGAGGATGACGACGACGACGAGGTTCTGTTCCCTAACTTGTGGGGGCTCCTGGAGGAGTCCTCACGAGAAGAGGAGTGCCGACGACGGAGATCCGAGAGGCAACCCAAAGAACATTTTGGGGGGGGCACACGGGGTGGATGAAGAGGCTACAGGAGGCAAAAAGGGAGAAGGAAAGTGTAGAGGCACGGCGAGAGGAGCTGGTTAGGCAGCAGAAGGAGCGGGGGTTAATAAAGGAACCCAGTCCCGCTCCTCGCACCAAGCAAGTGGTGCGTGTCGCCAGTCCGGTCCGGCCTGTTCCTGCTCCCCGCACTAAGCCAGTGGTGCGCGTCGCCAGCCTGGTCCGGCCTGTTCCTGTCCCTCGCACCAAGCCAGTGGTGCGCGTCGCCAGCCCGGCCCGGCCTGTTCCTGCCCCTCGACCAAGCCAGTGGTGCGCGTCGCCAGCCCGGCCCTGCCTGTTCCTGCCCCTCGCACCAAGCCAGTGGTGCGTGTGTCCAGTCCGGCACGGCCCGTGCCTGTTCCACCGGTGCCTGGTCCAGCTCCGGTCAGCTGCTCCACTCCGGAACCAGAGCAATCCGCTTCACCGGGGTCCAGTCCAGCTCCGGTCAGCGACTCCACTCCGGAGCCAGAGCAGTCCGCTCCACCGGTGCCTGATCCAGCTCCTGTCAGCGGCTCCACTCCGGAGCCAGAGCAATCCGCTCCACCGGGGTCCAGTCCAGCTCCGGTCAGCGGCTCCACTCCGGAGCCTGTGCAGTCCGCTCCACCGGTGCCCGGTCCAGCTCTGGTCAGCGGCTCCAGTCCAGACCCAGATGTCAGCCCCTCTCCAAGTTCGGGGTCTCCCACACCAGGGTCCAGACAGGGCTTGGTACTTCGTGGGAGGAAGGAGAGGGGAAGCAGCGCACCGAGGTTCAGACCAGACCAGGGGCGCAACAGGGAGGCGGAGAGTAAGTGGTCGTCACGCCCTGAGCCGGATCCACCTCCGAGGCGGAATGCCCACCCGGCCCCTACCCTGTTATGTTTATGTTGTGCGGTCGGAGTCCGCACCTTTGGGGGGGGGGTACTGTCACGCCCTGACTCTGGGGACTCGTATTTGTTGAGTCAGGGTGTGTATTTTTTTATGTGGTGATTGTCTATGTTGTATATTCTAGGATTTGTATTTCTATGTTGGCCGGTGTGGTTCCCAATCAGAGGCAGCTGTCGCTCGTTGTCTCTGATTGGGGACCATACTTAGGCAGCCTATTGGCACTAGTTTGTTGTGGGATCTTGTTCCGTGTGAGGTATGTTGTTTGTCTACCTTGGACTTCACGTTTCGTTTCATTTGTTGTTTTGTCGTTGTGTTTAATCAGTATAAATAAACATGTATGCATATCACGCTGCGCCTTGGTCTGTCCCGTTCATCAACGAACGTGACAATCGTAAAATTTCACAAGAACTCTGTGGCCTTTTACAAAACAGTAAATGCATTTTCAAAATGTAGTTGCCTTCTCAAAACATAAATAAAAACTATAATATACCATTAAAATTGCAAATACATTCATCAAAAGAACACAACTGCCTGCAAAAAGATTAATGAGATTTTGGACGACATGGTTCCAGTAATGCCTGGCGAAAACCAAACTCTGCATTCCACAGTAAGAACATTATACCAAAGGTCAAGCATGGTGGTGGTGGTGTGATGGTTTGGCGATGTTTTGCTGCCTCAGGACCTGGACGACTTGCCTTAATAGAAGGAACCATGAATTCTGCTCTGTATCAGAGAATTCTACAGGAGAATGTCAGACCATCCGTCTGTGAGCTGAAGCTGAAGCGCAGCTGGGTCATGCAGCAAGACAATGATCCAAAACACACAATCAAGTCTACATGAAAATTGCTAAAAAGCATTAAATTGGAAGTTTTGGAATGGCCTAGTCAAAGTCCAGACCTAATCCCAATTGAGATGTTGTGGCAGGACTTGAAACGAGCAGTTCATGCTTGAAAACCCACACGTCACTGAGTTAAAGCAGTTCTGCATGGAAGAGTGGGCCAAAATCCCTCCACAGCAACGTGAGAGACTGATCAACAACTACAGGAAGCATTTGGTTGGAGTCATTGCAGTTAAAGGTGGCACAACCAGTTATTGAGTGTAAGGGGGCAATTACTTTTTCACACAGGGGAATTGGGTGTTGCATAACATTGTTTATGAAATAAATGAAACAAATATGTAATTGTTGTGTTATTTGTTCACTTATGTTCCCTTTATCTAATATTAGGTTTTGGTTGAAGATCTGATAACATTCAGTATCACAAATATGCAAAAGTAGAGAACATTTGAAAGGGGGCAAATAGCTTTTCATAGCACTGTAATTGAGAAAAGGCCTATGATAAGGAGAGGTAGCTACAGCAGTTTGGAGGCTTCCATCTTATCTTTGTATGAGGGTTATGGACATTTTCTAATGAGCTATTCCTCCAGCCAGACTTTTTAAAATGTCCTTTTTGGTCTCAGCAGTGAGGCACATGTGAGGTTGAGGCTGTCATCAAGTTGAAATGTCCATTTCCCTCTCTTAAATCCCCCAAGCACAGCCACGGTGGATCCGTTTCCTGCCAAATGTGTTCACGGCAGACTTCGAGAAAGACTGGGCGAGGAAGGGCCGTTTAAGCCCCCATCAAATAATAGCTTTGTAATTTTACATCTTATAGGAGTATCAAACCTCTCTCTCTCTTCTTATGTCTGTATGTCGTTCTGTCTCTCTCCTCCCTCAACATATATCCTTCTCTCCCTCCTTCACCCCCTCTTTCTTTCTCTTCCTCCCTCTGTCTTTCCCCTCTCCCTCTATTTTATCTCTGACGGCTAACAGACTCTATTGGTTACAGTTCAGAGGCATGAAATGATCTGCTTTGCAGCACACGCTGGAATTTCCACACCTGATGTGTCACTTCAGCTGCAGTCTGGAGCCTGATATATCTGGAAACATGGCATATGATCCATCATGTTACCTCAACGACTGCCACATATTCAATGCTATTTTGCTATTTTATCCTGCTCTATCTAGACATTAGTTTCAGTCAACTTTATTCACTTTATTTATTTTTGTTCACACTGTACACAGAAGACATTAAAAACAACAATCAACATGTATGTACATATAATTATAATATATAAATATAATTCCATAGAATACACATATGTATATTGAAAAGTCCACAGGACAGTAGTAGTCTATCTCTAGGGGGGAGGAGATGGGGAGGGGTTGGCAGAGGAAATGATTTAGTTCTAGCAGCCGTAACTGTGGAAAAGTGGAAATGTTTTTCTAAGGCTCACAGCTGGATCACTCACACACACACACACACACACACACACACACACACACACACACACACACACACACACACACACACACACACACAGCTCCTGCTCTCAAGGATCTAGCAATAACAGTGTGTGTTAGGACGTGATTGAGTGAAACACACTATGCAATTATGTATATAAACACAGACAGACAGACATAGTATATGTGAAATAAAACTAAAGACAAAAACATTAATATTTTAGTCATTTAGCAATAAGACAATAAGACATTAAGTTAGGGTGTCCAATCAAAAATGTGTATTTTGACAGATGGGTAAAATAATGTGTTAATTGTGTAGATACTCCTCTAAGAAACCCAATGGTCCAAGCCTCATGTCTCTATCATAATCCATTCAAAAGATGTTGGAGTTTTTAACCTTGTAGGATGGCCAAAATTAGGTGGAATAATTCATTGGAGGCCAGAGAAAAAAAAGTGTAAAATAATCAGGTAAATAACATTGCGTCAGCTAGACTGGATACTGTGCGAGAATTAAGTGTAATTGACAGGCTCACCGTTGAACTCGTCATCTTTCTTCTCGAAGGACATCAAATAATATCTGACTCATTTTAGAAAACTAGGCGTATGTCGCGCGTCACTATTTCACAGGAGCGCCATTTGAACGTAAACCTTTTATAAAAAATCTAAATACGTTTTTTGGCAGAAATGCCTTCTGGAACATGTGAACTTTCATGTGCCTTAATAACAAACTTGTATGCCATCTGTAAATACAGTTTTTTTGGATTGCTTACACACTAAAATTAAAAGTAGTACACTATTAGCAAAACCTTACACTCAAGAAGCAAAACATCAGCCCATATTTGCACAACTATAAGCACATTGTCAACCTTACACTTGTTGCAAAACTCTACACACAGTGATTTGCAAAACACTAAACACAGTTAACATACATTACACACAAAAATCTATCATGAAGTCACGTCCTTGCAATACCAAAGCACTGACTGTCAAATTACCACACCGTCCAACCAATTGGTTCAACACAGTCATCAGGTGTGCAAACACTCGTTTGCTTAATTGTAGACACACCAATCAGGTGTATAAGCACTATAAAAAGCAGCAGGTGAGTTCATCGGTCTTCAAGCACAATGGAAAGAGTCAGAGAAAGAGTAAGACGAGGAGGAGGAGGAGGAGGACGACGACGAGGAGAACGAGGAGGAGGACGAGGAGAACGAGGAGGACGAGGAGAACGAGGAGGACGAGGAGAACGAGGAGGACGAGGAGGAGAACGAGGAGAACGAGGAGGACGAGGAGGAGGACGAGGAGGAGGAGGAAGGGGAGGAAGAGGAAGAGGAAGAGGAAGACAAGAAGGTGCTCAAAGAGGACCGAATCTGACAAATGAGATCCGCGCAACACTGGTTGACCACATTGTCAACCACGGCCTGACGCTGAGGGAGGCTGGACTGCGAGTACAGCCAAATCTAAGCCGATATACAGTGGCAAGTGTGATGAGAACATTTCGACTGGAAAATAGGTATTGTAAAAATATCATCATATCAAAAACATCTGCACGGTTTCAGTAACTGCTTACAGTACTATATTCTATGCACTATCAGCACTTCTGTTACCTTTTCCTGTGAAATTACTGTACTATTGTATACTGTTTTTTTTTTCTACATAGGATTGAGGGTCAGGGACGACAAGGGGGAAGGCCTCCTATGTTCACAGAACAGCAAGAGAGGGAGATAGTAAACATGGTTTTGGCCAACAATGCTATAACACTCAAGCAGCTCCAAGCTAACATTGTCAATAACCACGCCATTTTCAACGATATCCATCAGGTCTCAACATCAACACTGGCACGCATCCTAAAAAAAAAACATATTCAAATGAAGCAAATTTATCGAGTGCCTTTCGAGCGCAATTCCGAAAGGGTGAAACGACTGCGGCATGATTATGCAGAGGTATGTATTCACTTTAGCAGTGTGATCTTGCATACTGTCTCATAATCTTTTACTGTACTGTAATATGTATACTAGATCTACACTGAACTACACAATTTTGCCTGACACTGTTTTTCAGAGAGTTTTACGAATGGATGGAGAGGAGATCCAGCATGAGTTCATTTACGTAGATGAGGCTGGGTTCAACCTGACGAGAACACGAAGGAGGGGAAGAAACATCATTGGCCACAGGGCTATAGTCAATGTCCCAGGGCAACGTGGGGGTAATATAACACTCTGTGCAGCCATTACACAGAATGGGGTCCTCCACCGCCATGCCCATATGGGCCCTTACAACACAGCACTCATACTTACATTCTTGGACCAATTGCACAACATAACAGCAGCAAATCAAATCGATCATATGCAATACATTGTTGTCTGGGACAATGTGTCTTTCCACCGCTCTGCTCTGGTTCAGAACTGGTTTCAGCAACATCCACATTTCACCGTCCTATATCTTCCACCATACTCTCCATTCCTCAACCCTATAGAAGAGTTTTTCTCGGCATGGCGGTGGAAGGTATATGATCTCCGTCTCCAGGCTGAGGTACCCCTCATCCAAGCCATGGAGGAGGCCTGTGACCAGATGGAGGTAGCAGCAATGCAAGGATGGATTCGTCATTCAAGACGTTTCTTTCCAAGGTGTCTTGCTAATGACAACATTGCCTGCGATGTTGATGAAATTCTCTGGCCAGATCCAGCTAGGCGAAGAGACAATGTCTAGTTATTTTTTTAAATTTTTTTTGAACTTACAATACGTAAAGTGACGTTTGGTTACAGTATTATGAATCTCCATGTCAACATTTTGGGCGTGTTGAGAAATAAATGAGTTTCTTCAGTCTGCAACATTGGTCTTGTGTAGTGTTTGGTGAATTTACATTATATTTGTACTTTGTTGATAGTAGCCTACTCTAATCATAGGGAAGTAGAAGTGCTAAAAGTGTTTTTGGTTTATCACAGCAGAGTGTAACTCGTGCAAACAGAGTATAGTAATGTGAAACGTGTGTGTTTCATATGGTAACAAAGTGTGGTTTTTAAAAAGAAGTGTATAGTTTTTACAAGAGTGTTTAATTTTGCAAAGGATCTGTAGTGTTTTGCTAATTGGGTGTGTGGTTGTGCTAATTGTGTGTAGTGTTTTGAAAACACGGGCCCTGTTTTGAAAATCGTGCTTAAGCAATCAAAAAAAACTGCAAGAATAACACATTTAAATCACAAACCTAGTTGGTTTAGCCATGGAAAAAGACAGCAACCTTCCCGCTAGCCATGATTGGCTGAGATAATGAGTGGGCTGGACATGCCGAGAGATGATTTTGGATTGGTCTGCCATGTAGCACGCTTCTGTCTATAATATGAGCTGGTCAGTATGTGTAGGTAATCGGCTTTTTTGAAAGATATCACGTAGTATAACTGCATAAGTGTTGCTCTCCACTTCTGGAGGACCGAGTTTTGAAATCAATGGAATTAAAGTATGATAGCTAAGGAGATGGAGAAAATTCTGGTGTTTGATTGCAAATATGCAGACTGAGTCGAAAAGAGAACACACACAGAAGTCTCCGGATTACGTCTTCAAACTAAGGGCAACCATGGCATCCGTGACAGAGAGGGAGAAGCGTCCCTCCATGTATACGGTTAAGAGAGTCTAGCTAGCTACATCTTCAGATATTACACGTTTCTAACTTTGTCAGAAAGTCGTTTATATTTCAAGTTAAAGTGTACTGTTAGCTAGCTAGCTAACAGTGTGTAGTAATAGTATTTGTATCTCAGAGACATTTGCATTGCTAGTTATAGCCTGATGTTAGCTAGATAACATTGAACCTGGTTGGTTAGCTACCTGCAGGTTCATGCAGGGTAGTAACGTTATGAGTTGGGATTATGATTCTTTGTTTAGCTTGCTAGCTACATGTCTAGTAACTATTTAAATAGAATGTTTATGATGTCACTGTGACAACTGTCGATAGACATAGCTGGTAAATTCACTCTGGCTATCTACTCTGATTTCAGAGCACTCTCGTCTGAGTGTGCCAGAGCGCAGAATAACTGACAAATTTACGAACGCTCAACACCCGTTGAATATGGCCAGTGTCAGTAAACGTTGTCAAAAAAGCATAATTAAATTGTTGCCAGCATCACAGTTGCAGTCACCAACGCTCTGGATAACATAAAAACAGCCTAACCAGCTCTGATAGGGCGAGTAAAATGGCCAGAGTGAGCTGTTCTCTCATTTGTGTCTGGAAGTAGCTAGCAAGCTAGCCAACATTAGCCAGCTAGCTTGGGTGCTTTATTGCTGTTGTTAGATCAGAACGCTCGGATCAACCCTACTTTTCGGCCAGAGCGCTCTTGGCATTCTCTCAACCAGCTTCATGAGGAATGCTTTTCCAACAGTCTTGAAGGAGTTCCCACATATGCTGAGCACTTGTTGGCTGTTTTTCCTTCACTCTGCGGTCCACTCAACCCAAACCATCTCAATTGGGTTGAGGTCAGGTGATTGGGGAGGCCAGGTCATCTGATGCAGCACTACATCACTCTCCTTGGTAAAATAGCCCTTACACAGCCTGGAGGTGTGTTTTGGGTCATTGTCCTGTTGAAAAACAAATGATAGTCCCACTAAGCGCAAAACAGATGGGATGGCGTATCGCTGCAGAATGCTGTGGTAGCCATGCTGGGTGTGCCTTGAATTCTAAATAAATCACAGACAGTGTCACCAGTAAAGCACCCCAACAACATCACACCTCCTCCTCCATGCTTCACGATGGGAACCACACATGCAGAGATCATCCGTTCACCTACTCTGCATCTCACAAAAACACAACGGTTGGAACCAAAAATCTCAAATGTGGACTTATCAGAACAAAGGACAGATTTCCACCCGTCTAATGTCCATTGCTCGGTTTTCTTGGCCCAAGCAAGTCTCTTCTTCTTATTGGTGTACTTTAGTAGTGGTTTCTTTGCAGCAGTTCGACCATGAAGGCCTGATTCACGCAGTCTCCTCTGAACAGTTGACGTTGAGATGTGTATGTTACTTGAACTCTGTGAAGCATACATTTGGCCTGAAATTTCTGAGGCTGGTAACTTTAATGAACTTATCCTCTGCAGCAGATGTAACTCTGGGTCTTCCTTTTCTGTGGCGGTCCTGATGAGAGCCAGGTTCATCATAGCGCTTGATGGCTTTTGTGACTGCACTTGAAGAAACTTTCAAAGTTCTTGAAATGTTCCGTTTTGAATTACCTTCATGTCTAAACATAATAATGGACTGTCGTTTCTCTTTGCTTATTTGAATTGTTCTTGCCATAATATGGACTTGGTCTTTTACCAAATAGGGCTATCTTCTGTATACCACCCCTACCTTGTCACGACACAACTGATTGGCTCAAACAAGTTAAATTAACTTTTAACGAGGCACACGTGTTAATTGAAATGCATTCCAGGTGACTACCTCATGAAGCTGGTTGAGAGAATACCAAGTGTGCAAAGCTGTCATCAAGGCAAACAGTGGCTACTTTGAAGAATCTCAAATTTAAAATATAGTTTGATTTGTTTAAAAAAAAAATGTTTACTACATGATTCCATATGTGTTATTTCATAGTTTTGATGTCTTCACTATTATTCTACAACGTAAAAAATTATAAGAATAAAGAAAAACCCTTGAATGAGTAGGTGTGTCCAAACTTTTGACTGGTACTGTATGTGGCAGGGTCTACAGACAATCACTGTCTACAAAGGAAAACCAGCCACGTCGCGGACACCAACGTCTTGCTTCTGGACAAGCTAAACACTTTCTTCGCCCGCTTTGAGGATAATACAGTGCCACCGACGCGGCCCGCTACCAAGGACTGTGGGCTCTCCTTCTTCGTGGCCGACGTGAGTAAGAAGTAAGAATTGGTCCTCTGTAGCTCAGCTCAGCTGCTAGAGCACGGCACTTGTACCGCCAAGGTAGTGGGTTCGATCCCCGGGACCACCCGTACACAAAAAAATGTATGCATGCATGACTGTAAGTTGCTTTGGATAAAAGCGTCTGCTAAATGGCATATTATTATTAAGCGTTTTAACCCTCACAGGGCTGCCAGCCCAAATGGCATCCCTAGCCGCGTCCTCAGAGCATGCACAGACCAGCTGTCTGGTGTGTTTACGGACATATTCAATCTTTCCATATCCCAGTCTGCTGTCCCCACATGCTTCAAGATGGCCACCATTGTCCTTGTACCCAAGAAAGCAAAGGTAACTGAACTAAATGACTATCGCCCGTAGCACTCGCTTCTGTCATCATGAAATGCTTTGAGAGACTAGTCAAGGATCGTATAACCTCTACCTTACCTGCCACCCTCACTTCAATTTGCTTATTGCCCCAATAGATCCACAGACTACGCAATCACCATCACACTGCACACTGCCCTATCCCAAACAGTGTGATGAAGAAGGTGCAACAGCGCCTCTTCAACCTCAGGAGGCTGAAGAAATTTGGCTTGGCACCTAAAACCTTCACAAACCTTTACAGATGCACAACTGAGAGCATCCTGTCAGGCTGTATCACCGCCTGGTACGGCAACTGCACCACCCGCAACCGCAGGGCTCTCCAGATGGTGGTGCGGTCTGCCCAACTTATCACCGGGGGCAAACTACCAGCCCTCCAGGACACCTACAGCACCCGATGTCACAGGAAGGCCAAAAAGATAATCAAGGACATCAACCACCCGAGCCACTGCCTGTTCACCACTCTATCATCCAGAAGGCAAGGTCAGTACAGGTGCATCAAAGCTGGGACAGAGAGACTGAAAAACAGCTTCTCAAGGCCATCAGACTGTTAAATAGCCTTCACTAGCACATTAGAGGCTGCTGCCTATATACATAGATTAGAAATCACTGGCCACTTTAATAACTGGAACACTAGTCACTTTAATAATGTTTACATATCTTGCATTACTAATCTCATATGTATATTCTGTATTCTGTACTATTCTACTGTATCTTAGTCTATGCCGCTTTGACATTGCTCGTCCATATATTTATATATTCTTAATTCCATTGCTTTACTTAGATTTGTGTGTATTTGGTATATGTTGTGAAATTGTTAGATATTACTGCACTGTCAGAGCAAGAAACACAAGCATTTCGCTACACCCACAATAGTAAATTTAGTAAATAAAGTGAAAATAATAATACATAATCTAATTACATTTCCGCGGGGGCGCGGACATCGATTCTAGGGGGATTTAACATTAAGCTTTTTTCTCATGAATTCTCAGATGGGGAGATAACACGGCTTGGGAATGTACACTGCACACTTTGCAAAACAAGCTACTCGTACCTAATTGCAAGAGCAATGTAAGCAATCCAGAAAGCTGGTGTTAGCTAAACCGACAAAATCTCTGCACAGCTAGTGATGGGGAAACAATACTTTTTGAGGCCTTTGGGGCTATCAACTTAATTGTGCTGAAAAACAGTTCATTACTCAGAGCTTTTAACACAATGCTCATTAGTGACATCTGCTGGTCAGTAATAAATAGCAGCTTTTGATGTTCATACAGACGTTCTTTCCACAATATTTATCAAAACTTTGTGGTGCAGCGGTTAGACATGGGCTTAGAAAACACAAACTCGGCTAGTATATGAGGTTTGCATCTTCCATCATTTTGGAATGAAACATCGTATTGAACAACAAACGAGCTGATTGGCTGACTATCCTTTGTTGTTCAACGCGACATGTCATTCCAAAATGGCTGCAGTGGCTTCTACTAGCTAGCATGAGGACAATAATGTCAGTTTAATTAAAAACTACCCATATTAATTTTTTTCAATTTGGCAGTTGGTATTCTGTTGCCATTCGGAGTACAGTGCCATATCGCATCCCTGGATTGTGGTACGTTTTCGAGCCCTATTCTGCGCCGGCTCCGCATTGGCTTAATCCTGGCTACAGCCCGCTCTGACTTGAAAAGAAGAATCTGAACGTAGAGTCGGATCTGTGGCTAGCCTGCTGGTTGATATTTCAGCAGTTATTAGCTTACCTGCTAGCAACTGTGGCTAACTAGTTAGCTAGCCAAACAACAAAAAATGGCAGGCTAAATGACAAAGCAATAGACAGAAACAACTCACGTTTGTGGAATAATTAGGCTGGGATTCAATCCCATCGCAGGTTGTCAACAACGCAGTAAATGTCACAGTAAAACGCTGCAGGTGTCGGCTTAATCTGAAATTACCTTGAAATGGTGCATTGTCAACAGGCATGACGGATTTACTGACACAACACAAACACACATACATACACATTCCACACGCACACTGACACATACACACACTTTTACACTCATCATTTGCTGCTGCTACTCTGTTCTGTATTTTACTCTTATTATTACCCATTCTGATGCCTAGTCACTACCCTGCCTTCATGTACATATCTACCTCAAATACCTTGCACCTCTGCGCATTGATCTCGTACTTGTACTCCCTGTATATAACTTCATTCTTGTGTACTTTATTTTATTTATCTTGTGTTACTATTTTATTTATATATATATTTTTAACTCTGCATCGTTGGGAAGGGCTCGGAAGCAAGCATTTCACAGTAAAGTCTACACCAGTTGTATTTGGCGCATCGCACGTCTCATTGGCTGAGCTGTTTATTGCCGGTATATGCCCACACCATTCTATTGTTTGTGAACAGGCCCAAGCAGGGGCACACAGAAAAGCTGGTTTTAAACATACTAAATTAACATTTTTGGAAGGAAATAAATTAACTGCCTATAGGACACACACCCAATAACGCAGTCTGCGGCTTGCAACCTGGCTGTAGTCTCCAATGAGAAATAGCTAAAAGGCTAAATTAGCTTCGTTTCACATACGCTAGCCCCTGGTTTAAACTGAGTGTGTTTTCTGTTTGTGTGTGCTTATGTGTGTGTGTGTGTGTGTGCCTGTGTGTGCGTGTATGTGTGTGTGTGTGTGTGTGTGTATATGTGTGTTTCCTTGTGAAAGTTATGAGACCTCTTTTACATCTGTTAAATTTGTGATGCGAAATTTGTTGGCAGTGGACGCTCATTTGCTTGCAGGGCTCTGTTGCTTTTGTTCATTTTCACCTTCAGAAAAACTGGCAAAAGAAAACATAATCCTATTCCTGTGAGGAGGACAGGCCAACAAAGGAGAGAGAGAGAGAGAGAGAGAGAGAGAGAGAGAGAGAGAGAGAGAGAGAGAGAGAGAGAGAGAGAGAGAGAGAGAGAGAGAGAGAGAGAGAGAGAGAGAGAGAGAGAGAGAGAGAGAGAGAGAGAGAGAGAGAGAGAGAGAGAGAGAGAGAGAAGGGGGGATGTCAGCAAGCTGTAGGAAGAGTCTTATTTAGAGAGACAAAACCCAGGGCATTGTTTTGGCTGTTCCCACCAAATTCAACTGTAAATACCAGATACAATGTGCCTGGTATAAGTCAAAGTCTGCTACCTTTCACTGAAATAAATCCATATTCAATATGAAACCATCTATAAACAGTTTTTGTTTCTCCAACTTGAATGGAATGAATGGCCCACCCATCTTGTCCATAACCAAGGAAAAATCTTACAACACATGTTGTTCGTGGTTTAAGAGATTTGTAATCTATTAGACTCCAGGGTGAATCTGAAACAGTATAGCATGCATTAAGAAAAACTCTAAAGTTACCAAACAACATGGATGCGTTCGAACACGGTGTGTACACGAGTCAGGATACACTTTTGGCAGGTCAGAGGAGGGAAGTGCAATTGTGCCAGTAACCAAAAGGTCGCTGGTTCTAATCCCTGAGCCGACTAGATGAAAAATCTGTCAATGTGCCCTTGAGCAAGGCACTTAACCCTAATTGCTCCTGTAAGTCGCTCTGGATAAGACCGTCTGCTAAATGACTAAAATGTAAAATGGTTTGGAATGACAATACAGGAGCAATTAGGGTTAAGTGCCTTGCTCAAGGACACATCGACAGATTCTTCACCTAGTCGGCTCGGGGATTAGAAACAGCGACCTTTCGGTTACTGGCGCAACGCTCTTAACCACTAAGCTACCTGCCGCCCCATTGAACAAACATGGGAAACAGTGTTTAAACCCTTTAAAATGAAGATCTGTGAAGTTATTTGGATTTTTGCGAATTATCTTTGAAAGACAGGTCCTGAAAAAGGGACGTTTCTTTTTTTGCTGAGTTTACATACTCCATACTGTATGGAGGAGTGGGCCAAAATCCCTGCTGCAGTGTGTGCAAACCTGGTCAAGACCTACAGGAAACGTATGATCTCTGTAATTGCAAACAAAGGTTTCTGTACCAAATATTAAGTTCTGCTTTTCTGATGTATCAAATACTTATGTCATGCAATAAAATGCAAATTAATTACTTAAAACTCATACAATGTGTTTTTCTGGATTTTTGTTTTAGATTCCGTCTCTCACAGTTGAAGTGTAACTATGATAAAAATTACAGACCTCTACATGCTTTGTAAGTAGGAAAACCTGCAAAATCGGCAGTGTATCAAATACTTGTTCTCCCCACTGTATATGTGCTTTCTTGAGCAGGGGGACCTTGCGGGAGCTGCAGGATTTCAGTCCTTCACGGCGTAGTGTGTTACCAATTGTTTTCTTGGTGACTATGGTCCCAGCTGCATTGAGATCATTGACAAGATCCTCCCGTGTAGTTCTGGGCTGATTCCTCACCGTTCTCATGATCATTGCAACTCCACGAGGTGAGATCTTGCATAGAGCCCCAGACCGAGGGAGATTGACAGTTCTTTTGTGTTTCTTCCATTTGCGAATAATCGCACCAACTGTTGTCACCTTCATCATCAAGCTGCTTGGCGATGGTCTTGTAGCCCATTCCAGCCTTGTGTAGGTCTACAATCTTGTCCCTGACATCCTTGGGGAGCTCTTTGGTCTTGGCCATGGTGGAGAGTTTGGAATCTGATTGATTGATTGCTTCTGTGGACAGGTGTCTTTTATACAGGTAACAAACTGATATTAGGAGCACTCCCTTTAAGAGTGTGCTCCTAATCGCAGCTCGTTACCTGTATAAAAGACACCTGGGAGCCAGAAATGTTTCTGATTGAGTGGGGGTCAAATACTTATTTCCCTCATTAAAACGCAAATCAATTTATAACATTTTTGACATGCGTTTTTCTGGATTTTTTTGTTGTTATTCTGTCTCTCACTGTTCAAATAAACCTACCATTAAAATTATAGACTGATCATTTCTTTGTCAGTGGGCAAACTTACAAAATCAGCAGGGGATCAAATACTTTTTTTCCTCACTGTATGTGTGTAGGAATGACAAACAGGAGGAGCTGTCATATTAACCTTTTCTCAATGGTGTTTTCAGGGCACACACAGAGTGCCTCCTTCCCCAAAATTCGGGATACATACAGAGAGTTAAAATGTGAGGCCCATTCCCACAATGAAAAGAGAATCATTATCATGTGGAACAGGAGCTGGATAAGAAAAGCAAGAGTGAAAGTAAATGTTGTAATAGGACATCTCTGTGGTTGCCATGGTGCCAGTAGGTCAGCCTAGGCAGAGAGCACTGTAAACATTGTTCATATTTTCATTATTTTTAAGTGTTATTAATTGCATTTTCCAATCAACTTTTTTTGTTTTTGTTAACTTGAGGGTAGATCTGAAATATCTGGTGGTAACCCATGGAGTTGCAGGCCTGATGACGGCAAGGCCGTTTATTTGGCTTGGCTAGCTAGGTAGCGGCTTAATGCTATTTGAATGATGCATCACATCACCGGCTTTTTGTTCCACCTGTCCTGGTTTCTGGAAAGATATGGACTGCAGTGTGAGGGAATGGCAGAGGCTTGCCTCGTAGGGGACTGTTCCAGACTATTGTCGAGGTGTGGTGGCCTTACAGCCGCCGAAGCATCACCCAGGTGGATGCTACACTTTGATAGTGGATTATCCAGCCTAGCTAGAGAGGAGGAGATGCCGTGCCCAATGAAGAGCTCTGGACCTGTTTACCAGTATCTGACTGACGTGTCTGTTTCATTGATGCACCCTCATCTCTTTTCTCCCTTCCTGTCTGTATTATTGATGCTCCTCAGCTCTTTTCTCCCTGCCTGTCTGTATCATTGATGTACCCTCAGCTCTTTTCTCCCTTATTATTATTATTATTATTATTATAAGAGCCAATCATTTCAGTTCCCTGTTCTCTTGTTCATATGGCTACCTCTCTCTAATTAATATTTCAGCATCAAATGAAAACATGGAAAGTCAAATGACTATAATCAACCACATGTCAAAACAGGTTTCTTTGTGTGGTACTAATTTAATACAATACCAGACAGAAAGTGGAGAAGACAAAGACTGAGTAGAGACTGAAGAGAATGTTGGACCACAAACAAGTCCATCGGAAAGCGAAGCGACGTGGTCTTGGTGAAGCGTCATTCCTAGCCATGCCTCTGAGGCCAATTTGCAGACATTTATTTCCTTCTGGAGAGGGGAAGTGAGAGGAGAGGGAGGGAGAGAGGAAAATAGAATAAGGCTCAATGAGACTCATGGGTGTTAGAGACCACAGGCCAGTGGTGCCAGAGCAGCTAAGAGAGAGGGAGAAAGAGCGAGAGCGAGAGAGAGAAAGAGAGAGCGAGAGAGAAAGAGAGAGAAAGTTTAGCATGTGCCTCTCTCGCCAGTATACATGGTCTCTCAGCAGAGGCGCCTCTGCCTACACTCAGACAAAAAGGTTGCAAATTGTACTTAAATGGGTACAAACGGCTGCCATTGTACCGGTACCCTATTGGTACAGTGCGCCCATTCAGTGGTGTAAAAAGTACCCAAATGTCATACTTGAGTAAAATGTAAAGATACCTTAATAGAAAATGGCATGTCGTAGTAAAGATTGAAAAAAGTAAGGGGCCTTGACAACTGCCCTGGGGAATTCCTGATTCTACCTGGATATTGTTAGAGAGGCTTCCATTGAAGAATATCCTCTGTGTTCCTTTAGACAGGTAACTCTTTATCCACAATATAGCAGGCAGAAGCCATAACACATACGTTTTTCCAGCAACAGACTATGATCGATAATGTCAAAAGCCGCACTAAAGTCTAACAAAACAGCCCCCACAATATTTGTATCATCAATTTCTCTCAGCCAATCATCATGCATTTGTGTAATTGCTGTGCTTGTTGAATGTCCTTTCCTATTAGCATGCTGAAAGTCTGTTTACAATTTGTTTACAGTAAAATAGCATTGTATCTGGTCAAACACAATTTTTTCCAAAAGTTTACTAAGGGTTGGTAACAGGCTGATTGGTCGGCTATTTGAGCCAGTTAAGGGGGCTTTACTATTCTTAGGTAGGGGAATAACTTCTGCTTCCCTCATGGCCTGTGGGCACACACTTTCTAGTAGGCTTAAATTGAAGATATGGCAAATAATAGTGCCAATATCGTCTGCTATTATCCTCAGTAATTTTCCATCCAAGTTGTCAGACCCCGGTGGCTTGTCATTGTCGATAGACAACAGTAATCTTTTCACCTCTTCCACACTTAATTTACTGAATTTGAAATGACAATGCTTGTCTTTTCAGAATTTGGTCAGATATACTTGGATGTGTAGTGTCAGCGTTTGTTGCTGATAGGTGTATAACATCGAGCACACAGCCATAAAATCTCCATATATAAACATTGGCAGTAGAATGGCATGGATAATGGCGCTGGAGGAGATGGATGCCGTTTTACGGGCTCCAAACCAACTGTGCTATTTTGTGTGTTTTTTCGCATTGTTCTGTAACCTATTTTGAGCATTATGTTGCTGCTACTGGCTCTTATGACCGAAAAGAGCTTCTGGATATCAGAACAGCGATTTCTCACCTCGAACTGGACAAAGATTGTTTTCTTTAACCTCTTAAATATCAGACCCTTTTTTTCAATTTTTGCCTAAAATGACATACCAAAATCTAACTGCCTCTAGCTCAGGACCTGAAGCAAGGATATGCATACTCTTGATACAATTTGAAAGGAAACACTTTGAAGTTTGTGGAAATTTGTAATTCATGTAGGAGATAACACATTAGATCTGGTAAAAGATCATGCAAACCAAAAAACATGCGTATTTAAAAATATATATATATAATCTTTGAAATGCAAGAGAAAGGCCACAATATAATATTGCAGTTTAGGCGCAATTTAGCAGTGTGTGCAAAGTTTCAGATTGATCCAGTGAAGCGTTGCAATACTGGACTATTTTGTATTAAGTCTGCCCAAATGTGCCGAATTGGTCAATTAGTATATTTTCAAGTACATAACTATAGAGAACATACAAAAAGGATATGGTAATACAAAATGTTTAGTTTACACACTCCCAGGAATGTCATACATGATGGATCATTAGCTTATACATTAACTTTCACACATCTAGATGGCCGGGCGGGGTGGGTGTGGAGCCAGAGACAGCAGGAGTTCAAACTGTAGAACCCAGTTCCTACATTTGAAAATATAAATGGATTTGATCAAACAAAACTATGCAACATTTTATCTCTGGGACCCTTAGGATGAAAAATCAGACCAAGATTACTGAATGTAAAGTTCATTATTTACCTTCAGAGGTGAATGTATCAATCCAGTTCCCGTGATAAGATTTTTGTTGTTGTGCACTCTCCTGAAACAATAGCATGGCATTTTTTCCACTGTAATTGCTACTGTAAATTGGACAGTGCAGTTAGATTAACAATCATTTAAGCTTTCTGCCCATATAAGACATGTCCATGTCCTGAAAAGTTTGCTGATACTTACATCAGTCATGCTAATCACATTAGCGCATGTCAGCTCAACTGTCCCGTATACGGGACACCTTTCCCGTAGAGGATATACTGCTTCTCCGAGACCAGGCCCAAATCCCCGTCCTTTGTGTGAAGAAAAGACGGAAATACACGGGGCGGAGATCGGGGTGCCTTATGAGAATTTGTCGGCGAGTGGGTAACCCACCTCTACCATCCTTTCTATTGGCCAACGTGCAATCACTGGAGAATAAACTGGATGATCTCCGTTCGAGACCATCCTACCAATGGGACATTAAAAACTGTAATATCTTATGTTTCACCGAGTCATGGCTGAACGACGACATGGATAACATACAGTTGGCTGGGTTTTCCGTGCATCGGCAGGACAAAAAAGCTACGTCTGCTAAGATGAGGGGTGGGGGTGTGTGTCTTTTTGTCAATAACAGCTGGTGCACGATGTCTAATATTAAGGAAGTCTCGATGTATTGCTCACCTGAGGTAGAGTACCGCATGATAACCTGTTGACCACACTATCTACCAAGAGAGTTTTCATCTATATTTTTTGTAGCCGTCTATTTACCACCACAAACCAATGTTGGCACTAAGATCGCACTCAACGAGCTGTATAAAGCCATAAGCAAACAATAAAATGTTCATCCAGAAGCAGCGCTCCTAGTGGCCGGGGACTATAAATCTGTTTTACCTAATGTCTACCATTATGTTGCATGTGCAAAAAATTAATGAAATTACAACTCTAGACCACCTTTACTCCACACACAGAGACGCTTACAAAGCTCTCCCTCGTCCTCCATTTGGCAAATCTGACCATATTTATATCCTCTTGATTCCTGCTTATAAGCAAAAACTAAAGCAAGTACCAGTGACTCGCTCAATACGGAAGTGGTCAGATGGCGCGGATGCTACGCTACAGGACTGTTTTAGTAGCACAGACTGGAATATGTTTCGGGATTCATCCAATGACATTGAGGAGTATACCACCTCAGTCACCGGCTTCATCAAGTGCATCGACGACGTCGTCCCCACAGTGACCGCACATACATTTCCCAACCAGAAGCCATGGATAACAGACAACGTCCATACCGAGCTAAAGGCTAGAGCTGCCGCTTTCAAGTAGTGGGACACTAAACCGAATGCTTATAAGAAATCCTGCCATGCCCTCAGATGAACCTTCAAACAGGCAAAGCATTAACACAGGACTAAGATTGAATCCTACAACACCGGCTTTGACGCTCGTCAGATGTGACAGGGCTTGCAAACTAATACAGACTAAAAAGGGAAACCCAGCCGCGAGCTGACTAGTGACGCGAGCCTACCAGACGAGCTAAATGCCTTTTATGCTCGCTTCGAGGCAAGCAACACTGAAGCATGTGTGATCACGCTCTCTGAAGCCATGTGAGCAAGATCTGTAAACAGGTCAACATTCACAAGGCCGCGGGGCCAGACGGATTACCAGAACGTGTACTCAGAGCATGCGCAGACCAACTGGCATGTGTCTTCACTGATATTTTCAACCTCTCCCTGATAGAGTCTGTAATACCTACATGTTTCTAGCAAACCACGATAGTCCCTGTGCCCAAGAAAGCGAAGTTAACCTGCCTAAATGACTACCTCCCCATAGAACTCAAGTTGGTAGCCATGAAGTGCTTTGAAAGGCTGGTCAAGGCTCACATTAACACCATCATCCCAGAAACCCTAGACCCACTCCAATTTGCACACCGCACCAACAGATCCACAGATGATGCAATCTCTATTGCACTCCACACTGCCCTTTCCCACCTGGACAAAAGGAACATCTATGTGAGAATGCTGTTCATTGACTACAGCTCAGCGTTTAACATTATAGTGCCCACAAAGCTCATCACTAAGCTAAGGACCCTGGGACTAAACACATCCCTCTGCAACTGAATCCTGGATTTTCTGATGGGCCGCCCCCAGGTGGTAAAGGTAGGCAACAACACATCTGCCACGCTGATCCTCAACACGGGGGACCCTCAGGGGTGCGTGCTCAGTCCCCTCCTGCACTGTCTGTTCACCCACGACTGTGTGGCCAAGCACGACTCCAACACCATCATTAAGTTTGCTGATGACACAACAGTGGTAGGCCTGATCACCAACAACGATGATAAAGCCTATAGGGAGGAGGTTAGAGACCTGGTAGTGTGGTGCCAGGACAAAAACCTCTCCATCAAAATGAGCAAGACAAAGGAGCTGATCGTGGACTACAGGAAAAAGAGGGCTGAACATGCCCCAATTCACATCGACAGGGCTGAAGTGAGCAGGTCGAGAGTTACAAGTTCATTGGTGTCCACATCACCAACAAACTATCATGGTCCAAACACACCAAGACAGTTGTGAAGGAGACTGAAAAGATTTGGCATGGGTCCCCAGATCCTCAAAAAGTTATACAGCTGCACCATCGAGAGCATCCTGACCGGTTGCATCAACGCTTGGTATGGCAACTGCTCGGCATCTGACCGTAAGGCGCAACAGAGGGTAGGGGGGGGGGCGGTACTGTTACATCTACTCCCACTCCCTCACTCCGGCGCTCGACATCGGCGGTCAACTAACCACCGGTCCTGGCAACCCATCATTATGCACACCTGCACCCCATCATGAGGCACACCTGGACTCCATCACTACCCTTATTACTCCTGCTTTATCTAGCACTCCCTAGCATCACTCTTCAGGCAGTATTGGTTATGTTTCCTTGTCAGACGTTTCTCTTGTTTTGTATTGTTCTACGTTCTTCAACTAACTGCACCTGCTTCCTGACTCCCTGCATCGATGTCACAGGTAGCTACCTTCAGCAGAGTAAACATGTTTGTTTGTTCGTTCTATCTGTGACTGACGTTAGTTAACATAAGCTAGCTAATGTTACTCTTATTTGGTATCTCAATTTGGTAGCCAACTATTCCATCCACTCTAAAAATAGAATTGTCAATATACTATAGCTAACTTACTCTCTGAAATATCCATGTTTGGTATGCTTAGCTAGCCAGTCTAACAGAGTCTTATGCAGCTGGCTGTTCACCGCAGACAGGACAAGCCCATCACCATAAGCACAAAAGTGTCTCAGCTTCCCCAGCCCACCATGCCGAACACAATTGCCAGTGTACCGAAGCCGGAAAAAGGACTATGGCTGCGTTTACACAGGCAGCCCAATTCTGATATTTTTTTCACTAATTGGTCTTTTCACCAATCGGATCAGTTCTGAAAAAGATCTGATGTGATTAAGACCAATTAGTGGAAAAAATATCAGAATTGGGCTGCCTGTGTAAATGCAGCCAGTGTGGCTCAGCATAAGACCATGTAGAACACACAGGAGGCTGCTGAGGGGAGGACAGCTCATAATAATGGCTGGAATGGAGCGAATAGAATGGGATCAAACACATGATACCATTCCACTCCTTGCGCTCCAGCCACTACCACGAGCCCATCCTCCCCAATTAAGGTGCCACCAACCTCCTGTGGTAGAGGATTCCTGGAGAGCTACCCTCATGTAGGTTTTTGTTCCAACCCCAGTTGTAACTAACCTGGTTCAGCTTATCAACCAGCTAATTATTCAAATCAGGTGTGCTAGATTAAGGTTGGAGTGAAAACATACAGGACGGTAGCTCTCCAAGAACAGGGTTGGAGGGACCTGATTTCGAACCAGTTTAGCAGGTGTGTGAGATCATGATGGGAACAAAGCGTACAAACAAGTGATAATGCCAGTTTTGTTACTCCTTTCTGCTGATAGAATTGTCACTGCTGCTTAAGCTAGCCTCGGTTCTCTTCATATCTACACACAGCTGCGCCCTTGAAAGATACGAAAATAACAGGATGGACCAAAAACTGGTCACTCTCAGACTGCCCTTTGTCATTGGCTGCGTGACTAAGTTACTCAAAAACAAGAGAGGAAAAACACTGGCTTCTTCTTACAGAGAAACAGACAGTGGAAATGTACAGGTTAAGGCATGTGCATAACAAAGTTTGTAATTTTCCACCACATTCCTCCCTTGTGAGACTAATCTCAACCTACTACAAAATTACAAGTAAGTAATAATTCATAATGTAAGCCACTTATGTCATAATCTAAGCAAAACTTAAATCAAGCAAATTCTAAAACATTGTAGGAGAGGCACATTCTCTTTGTAAATGGCTTCTGTTAAACATTCTTAAGGGAATAATTAAACAATTATACAGAAGTACACTCTTCATCTGTACAAAGAGGGCAATAATCACATTGATGCATCGATCTCCGTCTTCTTAAACAAAGGGGCGGCTAATGTTTGCTGGACTCACGTCCTGAGCCTGCCGTTGGCTCGAGCTGGAGCGGCTGTTATTTAAGACCCGCCATGGGACTATGCTGGTGTTGTATATTTCAGTTGCATTGTGGCCACTTCTCACTCTGTGCTGTTCTGCTCCTACCAGGACCCATACAACAGCTGTAATGGCTGGCATGAACCCACATAGACCCCTCTGCAACCTTCACCGCTGTCTAGGTCATCAGGAGCACCTGGAATGGACCAATCCAGCGCTGTTGGTGCCAAGTCTTTCTGCGGAGGTCCTTGATGACCACCCAATCTCCTGGCTGAAATTTATGGAGCTGTCCACGCTTTGGTTCAGGCAAAGCTGCTTCAACTCTGGGGGAAATAGACAGAGCATTGTTAAGTGCAGCCCAGAGCATAGTAACTTACCATTCCAGCGGTGTACTTGACGGGTATTCGACCTGTCCTTAAGAAATATTTTTAAATCGTTCAAACAGTTCATCATTATGCAATCATTCATTCACAATCATTCTGTTATTGTGTGCGTCCACATATTAATTCATGGGGTATCCCTCCTTATTTGTTTAGTTCTTTAACAGTATTTACATTTCTTAACAGCAGTCAACTCTTAAATCAATCAGTTAACTAATTCTAGGCCTATTTTAAAGTAAATTTGGTTAACTTAAATTCAATTCCAAACAACAGGCAATTCTCACTACTTAAATTCAGTTCCTGAGAGTACAGTTATTCTTACTACCATTACTGCTCCCTTTTGACACATTGTCACATTTCCCAAGGCCCTGCACCTGATTGCAGATCAGAAACATCCTGTAGAGAAAATGTGTTTTTAACAGATACAGGAAGTGCAACAAAATAGCCTCAAACATGTTTTCAACCAATTTAGAATGTGGAATTGTCTTCCCAGATGAGGTGAGGAACCCACGTTGACCCCAAATGCATACATGCTGTCAGTATATATCGTAACAGTTTTACGCTTAGCCAAAATGCATGCTCTAGTGAGAGCAAACAATTCTGCAGCTTGGGCTGACAGATGTGGTGGTAATTTAGAACTCTCTAGGGTAGTGGCAGCCGTAATTACTGCATAAGCCACTAATGGTTCTCCTTGAGTCCCCCTGGAGTCCACTGTATCTTGTCATTCATTGCCATCTTGTGTCAGAGAGTGGCTGTACAACCTCAGCACAGTCAGGCAGCCAGGCTCTACAATGGCCTGCCATTCCTGTGAGTGTTCCCTCCATGGCTGTGGATGACCCTCCAGCTACCTCTCCCTGTCCTAGTCAACTGCTTGGTCACAGCATGGACCACCGCAGCCCCCCTCCGCTGGGCTGGGCTCTCTGGATCAGAGCTCTGTCCCTTTTGCGGTTGTGACCTGCACGCAGTCGGCGTCTATGCAGCTCTCTTCTCAGGTGAGTCCTGTGGCTCTAGCCTCGCAATCTGCTTCGAGACACGGCAGGGACCGGATCATTCCGGCGATTGTGATAGGGAGTTCGATGGTGAGGCATATATCTGTACCTGGGGCAAAGACTTTGTGTTTTCCTGTGGCAAAAATTCAGGATATCACCAGATTGCTTGCAGAGGCTGATACTGTCATGGTTAAAGTGGGGTCATATGACATTATGAAGGGCAGCTCAGAACAGCTGAAGATGGATTTTAAAGAACTGATTGGGTCTCTACTTGACACCAACAAACGCCCCATAATATCTGGCCCTCTGCCCTCCCTAAATCGTGGCATTGAACGGTTCAGCAGACTTTTAGTCCTCCATAACTGGCCACGAGACTTTTGCAGCTCTGTGGGTGTAACATTCATTGACAATTTTGATACCTTCTGGACACAAAGCTCATATTATAAGGAGGATGGGAACGACCCAAATAATTTGGGTTCCTGGATCCTTTCACAGCATTATAAGGCTGCATTGAGACAATGATTTATCAATGACCCAAGTCCAGCTCATTTAATCCCTACCATTGTGTCGCTGAGTTGTCAGAATGATTCAGCAAATGTACATTCTCCGAGGGGCGTTGGAAGACACAAGGTAAATAACCTAATTTATGTCCCTCTTACTGCCCGGAATGCCTCTGCTGATCCTACAGCTATTGAATGCAGTAATCATATGCCTATGAACCAGAGTAATACTGTTAGCACTGAGGTGGTGTGCCCTAGTGGGAAGTCCACTGTGTGCAGCTCACCCTGCACTAATAAAAATAACCAGAGTATGTCTACCTCTGCTAAGCTTCCCAGTAAAGCAAGAAAAATAATCGAGCAGCCCAGAAAAGTGTTACAAATAGCCCACGTTAACACATGTAGCTTAAGTAACAAGGTTCATGAAATCAATAATTTGCTCGTAACAGATGACGATGCAGTGGTAGCATTACAAGGTTATAACATTTACAGTAAATACAGAAATGCCAACGGGGGTGGTGTTGCAGTCTATATTCAGAACCACATTCCTGTAAAGATTAGAGAGGATCTCATGTTAAATACTGTTGAAGTAATATGGCTACAGGTTCACCTGCCTCACCTAAAGCCCATTCTGGTGGGAAGCTGCTATAAACCACCAAGTGCTAACAGTCAGTGTCTGGATAACATGTGTGAAATGCTTGATAATATATGTGATATCAATAGAGAGGTATACTTTCTGGGTGATTTAAACATTGACTGGCTTTCATCAGGCTACCCACTCAAGAGAAAGCTTCAAACTGTAACTACAACCCGATTCAGGTTATCAATCAACTTACCAGGGTAGTTACAAACAGTACAGGAATGAAATCATCAACATGTGTTGATCATATCTTTACTAATGCTGCAGAAATCTATTTGAAAGCAGTATCCAAATCCATTGGATGTAGTGATCACAATATAGCAGCCATATCTAGGAAAACCAAAGTTCCGAAGGCTGGGCCTAATATTGTGTTAAAGAGGTCATACAATAAGTTCTGTAGTGATTCCTATGTTGTTAATGTGAAGAATATTTGTTGGTCTGTGGTGTGTAATGACGAGCAACCAGACGCTGCACTTGACACATTTATGAAATTGCTTATCCCAGTTACTAATAAGCATGAACCCATTAAAGAAAATGACTGTAAAAAGTGTTGAATTCCTGTGGATTGATGAGGAATTGAAAAATTGTATGGTTGAGATGGATGAGGCAAAAGAGAAGGCAAATAGGTCTGTCTGTACAACCGATTGGTAAACGTACTGCAAATTGAGAAATCATGTGACTAAACTGAATAAAAATAAGAAGAAACTACACTATGAAAAAAGATAAATGACATAAAGAATGATAGTAAAAAGCTTTGGAGCACCTTAAATGACATTTTGGGCAAAAATGCAAACTCCACTCCATCATTAATTGAATCAGATTGCTCATTTATCAAAAAACCAACTGATATTGCCAACTACTTTAATTATTTTTTCATTGGCAAGATTAGCAGATTTAGGATTGACATGCCAGCAACAAACGCTGACACTACACATCCAAGTATGAAAAATCTGACCAAATTATGAAAGACAAGAATTGTCATTTTGAATTCTGTAAAGTAAGTCTGGAAGAGGTGAAAAAGGTATTATTGTTGATCAATAATGACAAGCCACCGGGGTCTGACAACTTGGATGGAAAATTACTGAGGATAATAGTGGATGATATTGCCACTCCTATTTGCCATATCTTCAATTTAAGCCTACTAGAAAGTGTATACCCTCAGGACTGGAGGGAAGCAAAAGTTATTCCCCTACCTAAGAATAGTAAAGCCCCTTTACTGGCTCAAATAGCTGACAAATCAGCCTATTACCAACCCGTAGTAAACTTTTGGGAAAAAATGGTGCAAGACCAGATAAGACTATTTCACAGTAAACAAATTGACAACAGACTTTCAGCACGCTTATAGCCATATTACATTTCCCATCGATCACACGGCAAATGCCGTCGACGTTCCTTATGAAGGGAAGGACATTCAGCAAGCATAGCACTTAAACAAATGACTGATGATTGGCTGAGAGAAATTGATGATAAAAAGATTGTGGGGGCTGTTTTGTTAGACTTTAGTGCGGCTTTTGACATTATCGATCATAGTCTGTTTCTGGAAAAACATACAGTTGGAGTCGGTAGTTTACATACACTTATGTTGGAGTCATTAAAACTCGTTTTTCAACCACTCCACAGATTTCTTATTAACGAACAATAGTTTTGTCAAGTCGGTTAGGACATGTACTTTGTGCATGACACAAGTAATCTTTCCAACAATTGTTTACAGACAGATTATTTCACTTATAATTTACTGTATCACAATTCCAGTGGGTCAGAAGTTTACATACACTAAGTTGACTGTGCCTTTAAACAGCTTGGGAAATTCCAGAAAATGATGTCATGGCTTTAGAAGCTTCTGATAGGCTAATTGACATCATTTGAGTCAATTGGAGGAATACCTGTGGATATATTTCGAGGCCTACCTTCAAACTCAGTGTCTCTTTGCTTGACATCATGGGAAAATCAAAAGAAATCAGCCAAGACCTCAGAAAAAAATTGTAGACTTCCACAAGTCTGGTTCATCTTTGGGAGCAATTTCCAAATGCCTGAAGGTACCACGTTCATCTGTACAAACAATAGTACACAAGCATAAACACCATGGGACCATGCAGCCATCATACCGCTCAGGAAGGAGACGCGTTCTGTCTCCTAGAGATGAAAGTACTTTGGTGCGAAAAGTGCAAATCAATCCCAGAACAACAGCAAAGGAACTTGTGAAGATGCTGGAGGAAACAGGTACAAAAGTATCTATATCCACAGTAAAACGAGTCCTATATCGACATAACCTGAAAGGCCGCTCAGCAAGGAAGAATCCACTGCTCCAAAACCATCATAAAAAAGCCAGACTACGGTTTGCAACTGCACATGGGGACAAAGATCGAACTTTTTGGAGAAATGTCCTCTGGTCTGATGAAACAAAAATATAACGGTTTGGCCATAATGACCATCGTTATGTTTGGAGGAAAAAGGGGAACACTTGCAAGCCGAAGAACACCATCCTAACCGTGAATCACGGGGGTGGCAGCATCATGCTGTGGTTTTGCTTTGCTGCAGGAGGGACTGGTGCACTTCACAAAATACAGTGGGGAAAAAAGTATTTAGTCAGCCACCAATTGTGCAAGTTCTCCCACTTAAAAAGATGAGAGGCCTGTAATGTTCATCATAGGTACACGTCAACTATGACAGACAAATTGAGAAAAAGAAATCCAGAAAATCACATTGTAGGATTTTTAATGAATTTATTTGCAAATTATGGTGGAAAATAAGTATTTGGTCACCTACAAACAAGCAAGATTTCTGGCTCTCACAGACCTGTAACTTCTTCTTTAAGAGGCTCCTCTGTCCTCCACTCGTTACCTGTATTAATGGCACCTGTTTGAACTTGTTATCAGTATAAAAGACACCTGTCCACAACCTCAAACAGTCACACTCCAAACTCCACTATGGCCAAGACCAAAGAGCTGTCAAAGGACACCAGAAACTAAATTGTAGACCTGCACCAGGCTGGGAAGACTGAATCTGCAATAGGTAAGCAGCTTGGTTTGAAGAAATCAACTGTGGGAGCAATTATTAGGAAATGGAAGACATACAAGACCACTGATAATCTCCCTCGATCTGGGGCTCCACGCAAGATCTCACCCCGTGGGGTCAAAATGATCACAAGAACGGTGAGCAAAAATCCCAGAACCACACGGGGGGACCTAGTGAATGACCAGCAGAGAGCTGGGACCAAAGTAACAAAGCCTACCATCAGTAACACACTACGCCGCCAGGGACTCAAATCCTGCAGTGCCAGACGTGTCCCCCTGCTTAAGCCAGTACATGTCCAGGCCCGTCTGAAGTTTGCTAGAGTGCATTTGGATGATCCAGAAGAAGATTGGGAGAATGTCATATGGTCAGATGAAACCAAATATAACTTTTTGGTAAAAACTCAACTCGTCGTGTTTGGAGGACAAAGAATGCTGAGTTGCATCCAAAGAACACCATACCTACTGTGAAGCATGGGGGTGGAAACATCATGCTTTGGGGCTGTTTTTCTGCAAAGGGACCAGGACGACTGATCCGTGTAAAGGAAAGAATGAATGGGGCCATGTATCGTGAGATTTTGAGTGAAAATCTCCTTCCATCAGCAAGGGCATTGAAGATTAAACATGGCTGGGTATTTCAGCATGACAATGATCCCAAACACACCGGCCGGGCAACGAAGGAGTGGCTTCGTAAGAAGCATTTCAAGGTCCTGGAGTGGCCTAGCCAGTCTCCAGATCTCAACCCCATAGAAAATCTTTGGAGGGATTTGTAAGTCCATTTTGCCCAACGACAGCCCCAAAACATCACTGCTCTAGAGGAGATCTGCATGGAGGAATGGGCCAAAATACCAGCAACAGTGTGTGAAAACCTTGTGAAGACTTACAGAAAAAGTTTGACCTGTGTCATTGCCAACAAAGGGTATATAACAAAGTATTGAGAAACGTTTGTTATTGACTAAATACTTATTTCCCAACATAATTTGCAAATAAATTCATTAAAAATCCTACGATGTGATTTTCTGGGAAAAAAAAACTAAATTTGTCTGTCATAGTTAACGTGTACCTATGATGAAAATTACAGGCCTCTCATCTTTTTACGTGGGAGAACTTGCACAATTGGTTACTGACTAAATACTTTTTTCCCCACTGTAGATGGCATCATGAGGAAGGAAAATTATGTGGATATATTGAAGCAACATCTCAAGACATCAGTCAGGAAGTTAAAGTTTGGTCGCAAATCGGTCTTCCAAATGGACAATGACCCCAAGCATACTTCCAAAGTTGTGGCAAAATGGCTTAAGGACAACATAGTCAAGGTATTGGAGAGGCCATCACAAAGCCCTGACCTCAATCTTATAGAAGATTTGTGGGCAGAACTGAAAAAGCATGTGCGAGCAAGGAGGCCTACAAACCTGACTCAGTTACACCAGCTCTGTCAGGAGGAATGGGCCAACATTCACCCAACTTATTGTGCGAAGCTTGTGGAAGGCTACCCGAAACGTTTGACCCAAGTTAAACAATTTAAAGGCAATGCTACCAAATACTAATTGAGTGTATGCAAATGTCTGACCCACTGGGAATGTGATGAAAGAAATAAAAGCTGAAATAAATCATTCTCTCTACTATTATTCTGACATTTTGTCACGCTCTGGCTCCGGGACTGTGTATTTTGAGCCAGGGTGTGTTCATTTGGTTGTGTTGTATTTGGTTGTGTTTCATTGTTTGGTCGTGTGACTCCCAATCAGTGGTAACGAGTGTCAGCTGTCGGCTCGTTATCTCTGATTGGGAGCCATATTTAAACTGTCAGTGTTCACCTTAGTGTTGTGGGTTTTTGTTCCTTGTCAGTCATTGTAACGGAGGACTTCACGTTTCGTCATTGTTTGTTGTTTTCGTGTTTAGGCTTTAATTTAATAAAGTCATGTTCACCTTCAACGCTGCGCATTGGTCCTCCTCATTAGACGATCGTGACAGAAAAACCCACCAAGATGGGACCAAGCAGCGTGTCCAGGAGCCGTCGCCAGGGAGATCCCTCACAGATCTCCTTCGCCTCCTGGACTGGGTCAAGCCGAGTGAGGAGGAGAAGGGCTTGACACTATGGCAGTAGGGCGAGAGGCTGGCGAGGGATATGGAGACCTGGTCCACGGGTAGGAGAGACGCCCCGAAAATTTTTAGGGGGGGGCTCACGACGTCGGACCAGCAGGAGGCCGCGATAGAGCGGCCCAGTGGGTTGCCGGAGAAGGCCGCCGGGTTACGGGGGCCACTGGTCGAAGAGGGGATGGAGGAAGTAGAGGCACGGCGAGAGGTACTGGCGTGTGTTGCCAGTCCGGTCCGGCCCGTTCCAGATCCCGGTGTAGGACCAGTGGTGTGTGTCCCCAGTACAGTCCGGCCCATCCAAGCTTCCCGCACCAAGCCAGTGGTGTGCGTCGTCAGTCCGGTTCGGCCCGTGCCTGCTCTCCGCATCAAGCCTGTGGTGCGTCTCGTCAGCCCGGCTCTGCCCGTTCCTGCTCTCCGCACCAGGTCTGTGGTGCACGTCGCCAGCCCAGTCCGGCCCATTCCTGCTACTCGCAACAAGCCAAGGGTGCGAGTCGTCAGCCGGATTCAGCCCATTCCTGCTACTCGCACCAAGCCAAGGGTGCGAGTCGTCAGCCGGATTCAGCCCATTCCTGCTACTCGCACCAAGCCAAGGGTGCGAGTCGTCAGCCGGATTCAGCCCATTCCTGCTACTCGCACCAAGCCAAGGGTGCGAGTCGTCAGCCGGATTCAGCCCATTCCTGCTACTCGCACCAAGCCAAGGGTGCGAGTCGTCAGCCGGATTCAGCCCATTCCTGCTACTCGCACCAAGCCAGGGATGCGAGTCTTCAGCCTGGTGAGGCCTGTTCCGGCTCCACGCACCATGCAAAGGGTGCGTATCGTCTGCCAGGTCCGGTCCATTCCTGCCTCACGCGCCAAGCCAGGGGTGCGCGTCGGCAGTCCTGATCCAGCTAACTGGGTCAGATCGGACTGGGGACACTGCGGGGGGATTGTAGTAGGGTGGTGGTCAAGCCCGGAGCCGGAGCCGCCTCCGAGGAGCAATACCCACCCAGCCCTTCCCTATTTGGGGTGTAGGCGCGGTCGGAGTCCGCTCCTTTAGGGGGGGTTACTGTCACGCTCTGGCTCCGGGACTGTGTATTTTGAGCCAGGGTGTGTTCATTTGGTTGTGTTGTATTTGGTTGTGTTTCATTGTTTGGTCGTGTGACTCCCAATCAGTGGTAACGAGTGTCAGCTGTCGGCTCGTTATCTCTGATTGGGAGCCATATTTAAACTGTCAGTGTTCACCTTAGTGTTGTGGGTTTTTGTTCCTTGTCAGTCATTGTAACGGAGGACTTCACGTTTCGTCATTGTTTGTTGTTTTCGTGTTTAGGCTTTAACGCTGCGCATTGGTCCTCCTCATTAGACGATCGTGACACATTTCACATTCTTAAAATAAAGTGGTGATCCTAACTGACCTAAAACTGCCAATTTTTGCTAGGATTAAATGTCAGGAATTGTGAAAAAATAAAAAGAGTTTAAATGTATTTGGCTAAGTGTTACGCACGCCTCTCAGAAGAGGGAACGCAACACCCTGCTACAACTCAACTCTCCGTGGTGTGAAAGAAGTATGGGACTGTAGGTGTGAGTAAGGATGACAAAAGGCAGAGAATACCGTTAACGGGGAATTTATTCCTTCGCACGGTAAGTTTGGGGAAAAGGGGCTGGACGGAACTAAAGCAAAGAAAGTAAATATCAAAGCCCCCTCTCCTACCTTACCTGCCTACCCACTACTTACTTAACTAGCACCACCTGGTGCACTAACCAAAATACAAGGGATGGTCCGCCCAGGTCTTTCCTAGTGTGCATAGACAGTCAATTTCTACGGGTAATGTATGCCCGCGGTCCTCTTGCCTAAGCACTCCCTAGGTGCCTTCCCCTTCCCCCCATGGGAACAAATGAAACAAAAATAGCACAAACTGGTTCACAACAAAACCTGAAAAAAAACTAACTCAGGACATTTAAAGGAACTCTGAGCCACAAACTAACACAAACCATTACAATTGGTTCTCAGAGCAACAACAACACAGTACATACCAAACTCTTAGCATACAACCAACATGATGTAACTCTCAGCAATTCTGGTTCCCCTTTCCTCCTTTTTCTGATTAACTGGGGCTTATATAGCTTCAGGAGGAGTTGGTAAATTGAAGACAGCTGCGTCCTGACAAGGGCGCGGTGTCAGCTCTCCAATCATCAATGTTTTTCAAATCAATCAGCTGCTTGTTGGGGAATTTCAGAAACCCATTTCCTGAAATACCTACATGAAAATACACAAACCACAACATAGAAACTGGGGAACGTAACACTAAGGTGTGTGTAAACTTCCAACTTCAACTGTATGTGTTATGGCTTTACACCCCCTGCTATATTGTGGATAAAGAGTTACCTGTCTAACAGAACACAGAGGGTGTTCTTTAATGGAAGCCTATCCAACAAAATCAAGGAATAAGTTAGTCCTAAATATTTCAAAAATTAAAAGTATTGCGTTTGGGACAAATCATTTCCTAAACCCTAAACCTCAACTAAATCTTGTAATGAATAATGTGGAAATTGAGCAAGTTGAGGAGACTAAATTGCTTGGAGTAACCCTGGATTGTAAACTGTCATGGTCAAAACATATTGATCAAACAGTAGCTAGGATGGAGAGAAGTCTGTCTATAATAAAGCGCTGCTCTGCACTGTCAACAAGGCAGGTCCTACAGGCCCTAGTTTTTTCGCACCTGGACTACTGTTCAGTCATGTTGTCAGGTGCCACAATGACGGACTTAGGAAAATTGCAATTGGTTCAGATCATGGCAGCACGGCTGGCCCTCGGATGTACACAGAGTGCTAACTGCGAATCATAGGATGCAGAAAGGGAGGAGAGTAAGTTCGAAGAGGCAGAATCAGGAGACAGAAAGGAGAAGGATTTAGCAGAAGGGAGAGAGTAGTGGGGGAGAGAGAGCGAAGATTGTGAAAGTGCATGGCCATCTGGGTAGGGGCTGAGTGGTTAGGGTTGGAGGAAAGGAGACAGAAAAGGAAACAAATTAGTGATCAGAGACCTGGAGGGGGGTTGCAGTGAGATTAGTAGGTGATCAGCCTCTAGTAAAGATGAGGTCAAGTATATTGCCTGCCTTGTGAGTTGGAGGGGATTGGGGAAGGGTGAGGTCAAAAGAGGCAAGGAGGGGAAAGAGAGAGTTGGAAAGAAATGAGTTGAAGGCCGACGTCGGGAGGTTGAAGTTGCCAAGTACGAAGAGCGGTGAGCCATCATCAGGAAATGAGCTTATCTAGGTGTCAAGCACATTTAGGAACTCTCCAAGGGCACCTGGTTGGCGATAGATGACAATAATATTAAGCTTGAGTGAACAAGTGACAGTGACAGCATGGAATTCAAATGGGGAGATGGACAGGTGAGAGAGGCATAAAATAGAAAATCAATATCAGGAAGTTGTTCCTAATGTTTAGTTCACTCAGTGTATTTCACAGTACTATTTTCCTTACTGTAAAAATTTACACCAGGGCTGTAAAGCAAAACGACAGTATTAAGCTGCCAATTCTGGTGCCAGTATAGTGCTGTACATTTACAGCAAAAAGTTTTGAAGTGCATCCCTCTAAACGTCATTTGTCTGATGATGCACAGGTGGAAAAGGAGCTTCTCATTACATACAAGCACATTTTTGCCCACGTTCACTCTCCTCGCTGGCTCTCCTCGATTACATTTGACCTTTTTCAAAAGGAGGAGAGAGGACGCAGGAGTTAAGCAAATCTAATTGACAAAAGGCCACAGACACACAGAACTCCGACCATGGCAGTAATCAGGGTTTGAGTTTAATGAGGTTCAGAAGGGAAGCTCATTTACTGCATTTCTATACATTTAAAAAAACGTTTAAATGCTATTTGGAGAACAGCAAAAACAAGCAAAAATTACCCCAGACATTATCAACTTGGCTGCTGTAGGTTCATTCACCTCAGTAGATCTACAAACACATAGCCTATTAGCTATACAAGTGTAATGTTATACGCCTGAAAGGAGGGAAATATGAGAAATGACTCACACTGACACATAGCATCAGTGACTGTTCAGTCAGATGTAATGACGAATTGCATAAAATCATCAACTTTTTACATAAATATCTCTTTAGTCAAATTACATATCATTCATATTTGTATTCCAAGGCATTACTAATCAAACTCCACACAAACAGACATCAATGTAGCACACAGATGATCGTATTATCACATTCACATTAATTGTTAGAATATTACTTGAGATTCTGTATTAATATCAGTGATGTAGTGGTAAAAAAAGGTGGGTAATGGGTAAACTATAAACTCAAGGGGGCAATCAAGATAAGATGAACAAACACCGATATAAATGAAAATTTATGACATTTTTAGAACTGTATTGTTTGCGTTTTGATTGCATTTTAATGTAGGCCTATAGAACAGATAGGCCATGTGGAGATGTTCATATTGAAATACACAGCATCTTGTTTTCTAAACCCTTTAACTGGCACATAAGGAAAAAAATATCAGAATATTTATTTTTCTGCAAAATATGTGTATTTAGTCGGTTGAGCTGCCCAATTAGAAATTAGAAATTACAATTAGAAATTGCAAATTTTGTATTGGAATTAGCATAGACTTTTTAAATCATCTAAAAAATTCTACATGAATTCACATTATGTCTGCTTAATTTACTTATAATGGAAGAGAGGACTGATATTAAATATTAATAAAATATGATACATTTGTGTGTCAAAATATGAATATTCAAATGCATGTAAATTAATGTGTTTACAGTTTATATGCTTAGAATACAAGTAAAGTTACATGTACTGAATGACACAGTGAAACATATTGAAGAAAACAGGCAGACAGTAAATAATTATTATTTAATAATCTTTGTATTTTCACAGACAAAATAAATCCCATTACAATATTTCTCCATTGTCCATTATCACTAGCTTTGACTTAATAGCATTCCTTTCATGGGCAACTCAACTGCCATGTAGAGCATATTTTTCAAAAGTTCCTAAAATTGTAAAGCAACCACATATTTTTTATTTGATAATTCTTAAATGATGTTTTAGAGGTCAACAAAAATGTTTACAACATTGTCATTTCCATTTTAAACACAATTTGTACAAAAAATGTGTGGTAAATGAGGTTCGGTTTTGCACCCGTTCACTTCCTGGTTTTCAACCTTCTTTGAATGTGTGTTAAAAAGAAATATTGGAGTCCGATAACAAAAAAACACATTATAATTTTACTAAATGGCATTGGTTGATATGATAAAATATGCAAAACAAAATTAATATGTTCAACTTAATTTAAAATGGTAAAATTAGCTCAACCGCCCGTTTTTTTTTTTTACGAACTCACTTCACTTGCGCATAAGCGGGAGGCTTGTGCTGCTGGTGCTGGAACTCTGATTAAGCTGTTTACGTGTCCTAATAATTTGAATGATTACTCAGAAAACCAAGTGTTTCAATCAGTGTATGCTTAATTCGATAATGAACTTACACCGATTAAGATAAGCAAAGTAAAGTGTTTACATGACTAATTCCATACTCAGCCTACCATAATCCGTTTATTATTGAGTTATTAGTGTGTATGTAAACATACTCATTGAGAAATTGATGATTAGAAACAAAGAAAGGAGCATTGTTCAAGCCTGAAGGTACGAGTTCACCTAAACATATTGATTATACCCATCGCTGACCACATACTGTAATGTTAGAAGATACAATCAAGGGTCATATTGAAAATGTACGATAATTTCATAATTTTCCATCAATTCTATTACATTTCAATCCATATCCGGTCTAAATTTCAAATGGAATTGATCCCAACTGTAACATCCCAACTATAAATCTAAAATGACTTCAATTGATTAAATCGTGGTTGCTCAAAAGGCATGGGTTGGCCAACAAAGAATAAAAAAACAGATTTTCAGATGTGTGTGTGTGTGTCTGAAGAATGTTTGAGAATGAGAATGGTTATGAGCTAAATGTTATCCATAAGAGATGACTCCATTATGAGAGGGACCTTGTATTTTCATGATCACAATGAGAAATGGATGATTAGAAACAAAGAAAGGAGCGTTGATCAAGCCTCAAGGCACGAGTTCACCTAAACATATTGATTATATCCATCGCTGGCCACATACTGTAATGTTAGAAGATACAATTAAAGGGTCGATAATTTCATTAATTTTATTTTTGTACCCCCCTTTTCGTCGTATCCAATTATGATCTTGTCTCATCGCTCCAACTCCCCAACAGGCTCGGGAGAGGCGAAAGTTGAGTCATGCGTCCTCCGAAACATGACCCACCAAACCGCGCTCCTTAACCCAGGAGCCAGCCGCACCAATGTGTCAGAGGAAACACTGTTAATCTGACGACTGAAGTCAGCCTGCAGGCGCCTGGCCCGCCACAAGGAGTCGCTAGAGCGCGATCAGCCAAGTAAAGTCCCTCTGGCCAAACCCTCCCCTAACCCGGACAACGCTGGGCCAATTGTGCGCCGCCCTATGGGACTCCCGGTCACGGGCAGTTGTGACACAGCCTGGGATCGAACCCTGGTCTGTAGTGACGTCTCAAGCACGGCGATGCAGTGCCTTAGACCACTGTGCCATTCGGGATTGATCCCAACTCTAACATCCCAACTCTAAGGATGGAGTTACACGACGCAACTTTCACACAATTTTAGTTGCAGTTTCCAAGTGACATAATTTCAAGCAACTTTGCTGATACACGTAGCAACTCCAACACAACTGAAATTGCATGGAACAGCCAATCAAATATAAGCTGTTTTTGTCATATCATTCCATATGGGTTGAGAATTATAAACTCACCTAATTGCATCTGCTGCATTACATCGTGATTTCACAATTATTTGTTACCCAAACGTTTGGTTATTGCATAAGGATCGATGTAGACAAAATGCTGCCTCTACAATTTAGCTAGCTAGCCAAAATGAAATTGCAGGCAGTACTGTTTTATCAAGCTAGCTAGCTATCTAGCTTGCCTTGATCAAACAGTCCTGACAAGAAAATGATGTCTAGCTAGCTAAATTGTACAGCGAGCATTTTGTCTAAATTGATCCTTATACAATAACGAAACGGTTGGATAAACAAATAATTTGTGAAATCGAAGCCTAATGCAGCAGTTAAAAATTCTCAAACAATATGGCAGAGGCAGCTTCAATTTGAGTGGCTGTTGCATGCAATTTTAATCGTGTTTGAGTTGCTTCATGTAACAGCAAAATGTTGTGCAAATTGCGTTGTGTAACTGCAACTCAGTTGAAAGAAACCAAAGTTGCATGAAAGTTGCTTTGTGTAACGCCAGCCTTACATCTAAAATGACAATTTATTAAATTGTGGTTGCTCATAAGGCATGGGTGGGCCAAGGAAATACTTTTTCTCTGAATAGGCACATTTTCAGATTTTATGAGACTCTAAACAGAGGGTAATAACTGCCAGAAAAGTGTGTGTTTGTGTCCGTGTGTGTCCGTGTCTGTGTGTGTCTGTTTGTGTGTTGGCACGCACCCTCCCTCCTGTGACAAGTGTGTTCACGCTGGTTTCAACACCACAATTATCACTCAGGCCTTTTCTGTCTCGGCTCTTTAGCTCAAGAGAGGAAGCATGAAATTAATTCTGTGTACAGTGGCAGGACCAGCTTGTACAGTACCCAGCACCATGACTGGGGCCAACACCAGAGCACCTATTTGTTCTAGGTAAGCGCTATTAAGTTGTTTTCCAGTTTGTTAATGAAGATTGTCAGCGTAAACCAGAGCCAGAGATTGTTCATGCTCAGACCTCTGAGCCAGAAATGCTGTGTGTGTGTGTGCATTTAAGCGGTATTGAGATGTCACAGACAGAAATCCTTCCTATTGGTCAACAGGATCGCAGCCGCAATCGATTTCAAAGGAAGCTGGCTTCCCAACATCCATTTAGATTTTATTTGTCGGGAGAAGCAGAGGCAAAATACAAATTGGTTTCTTTATTATGTGTTGTTCTTCTTTCTCCCTCCTGTACTTTAACCATATTAATTTTGTTTGCATAGAGTGTGCATAGACCCTGGGAAAGTAGTCAGCTAGAATATCCATTCAGACTATTCAGCTAATTGGGTCATTGTAGAATTAACAGTTCACAGAGTCCATTTACACAACAGGTGCAGCAAATCACTCAACAGGTATACACACAGACACACGCACGCGCACACAAACACAGCCGCAGATACTCACACACACACACTTAGGCTCACACACACATGCACAAGCATACCCACACATGTAAGACTTTTAAAAGAGAGTAATCATGCAAATCCAAAGAGCAAATACCCTGCTCATTTTAGCCAGAAGCAGAACATAAATGGCTGTAGCCAGGGTTTGGAGGCTGCTTTATAATTGTACGGTAGCGTATTGACACAGCTGCAGGCCCCACCCTCTACAGATGCCCATATCGCTAAGAGAAAGGAGGGTTGCGTGGGACACAACAATCTGTTTTTCACAGGTTAAAAGGAAACTTGCACAGCAACAAATGGGGGGACATTATAGGGGCCCCTATAGAAAAATAAGCATGCCTCACACGATAGGGTTTACTGGGCTGTTGTGTGGATTGTTGTAAGTTTACATGGTGGAAGAAAATAAAAAATAATTGCCTTATTCTGTGTGTGTGTGTGTGTGTGTGTGTGTGTGTGTGTGTGTGTGTGTGTCACAGCTCTCTGTCTGTTTCAGGGCGGAGAGTGTCATTCCCTGGAAAGATGCATAGCAATTCCAAGTTATGTTTTGGAGAATACAAAGAGTAAGAGAGTGGTGGAGAGAAAGAGAGAGCGGAGGACAGAACAGAGAAATAAACGTCTGCCTATTTATGGAAACCTGCTGTGAGAGACATACTGGCTTTGTGTTTGAGATGGTACATGTGGATGAGAGAAATTGTCACATATTATGCCTTGTGAAGATTCTGGCTTGTCATTTTGTCGTATTCAGACAGCAGACATTTTCAAAAGGAGAAAGCCTTGGGCTGAAGTCAAGCACACATCAATCAGTGTGACTCAGAGAGTAAACACTCATGTGTGCACATACACACACAGGCAAACATATGCCCATACACACACAGCCGTACACACACTACCTCTGAAAAGGTATTGATTTTCAAATCAAGAAGCAAAGTGTGTGGAGGGTTCACAGAGTGACCTTGACCCCTCTTTTCTTATTTTTCTTTCAAATGAACAATTGAACAAGGGAGAGAGGGAGAGGGAGCATGTGAGGTAGAGAAAGAGAGGTATCCACTCGAGAAAATTACAGATTATGTTTTGGAGAGACCAAATCGACAGTTCAAAAATGTGGCATCTACTAGGGTCTACGTTACTTCGTAATTAAACTAAATAGACGTGGAACTGTCGGCAAAAGTCCTTAAATTCAGTGGTGGACAAATCTGCACCAGAGTGGCATCGCAACAAACACCCCCTGGCAGATGAGGTGGCGTTGCGAAACTTGAGAAACATGCGTAGATCTTGTCCAAACTTTGCGTCTACAGTCCGGCCAGAGTCGGACAATAGCACAGGAAGTTACCAAAACACAAAAGAAGATGATCGTTTTCAACTTGTAAATAATTTCAGTACCCATTCCTATAAATGACTACTATTTTAATAGTAATGTTGAATAATAGAACATAGGATGTGAAGTCCATTGTGTAATGGTAATGACGTTTGTTTATGATGATCATTATTAGGGTCAAGGTCGCTACAGTATCTTTAACCTAGGTTTTAGCTAGCTAGCTGCTCTGTGTAAGCTAGCTTGACTTACTAGAAAGTAAGAGAAACAAGTTGAGGAAAAATTACCAAAAGAAACATGATTTATTATCGCCTGAAACAATCTGTTTCTCCTGTCTTGATTGAAAAGGTCATATTTTGCAATCTCACAAAATAAATGTGAACTCTTTGAGCACAGTTTGGGGGATATGGCATGTAGAGGCAAACCGGATGGACATCATGAAAATGATTGAGGATAGAAGAAGTTCAGGAGTAAAAACAAACAAAATAGAACTATTTTAAAATGTACTGTGTCCATAAAATGTATATAGTATGTATAAGCTGGAAGTAGAGGCCTAAGCGTTGTTGTTCACTAGTTTACTCCAATTAGGGAAGGGGTGGTAGGGTTGGAAAGTAATAAAGGAAAATACATTTTAAAAAAGGATATGTATATATATATATATATATATATATATATATATATATATATATATATATATATATATGTATGTACGTGTATGTATGTATATGTGTGTATATATATATGTATATTTGCAGGGGAAAAAATCATATGGGGGATTGGAAGTGACGCAGACAATTACATTGATGGAAGTTACAATCTATCTGCAATATTAAAGCTGATCTACCCCCTAAAAAATGAAAAATGAAATAAAATAAAAATAGGTCATATTTTGCAATCTCACAAAATAAATGCGATCTCTTTGATGAGAGACAGGCTCTCCTCCATCTTTCGTTATGACACAATAGGCTTGTCCGACCAGTGGGGAGCGAAATTGTGTTGAAAATGACGTAAGGCAGGGTGTTAGTGCCAACATGCCGCCCATTCGATTTCTTATAAGCGTCCAGATAAGTGTCCCGCTCTTGAAAGCGGCAGCTCTAGCCCTTAGCTCGGTTCGGATGTTGTCTGTAATCCAAGGCTTCTGGTTGGGATATGTATGTACAGTGCATTCAGAAAGTATTCAGACCCCTTGACTTCTTCCAAATTTCTTTTACATTATAGCCTTATTCTAAAATTGATTAAATTGTTTTTTTTCCCTCATCAATCTACAGACAATACCCCATAATGACAAAGCAAAAACAGGTTTTTAGAAATGTTCTGGTTGGGCCACTCACGGACATTCAGAAATGTGTCCCGAAGCCAGTCCTGCATTGTCTTGGCTGTGTGCTTAGGGTTGTTTTCCTGTTGGAAGGTGAACCTTCGCCCCAGTCTGAGGTCCTGAACGCTCTGGAGCAGGTTTTCATCAAGGATCTCCCTGTACTTTGCTCCTTTCATCTTTCTCTCGATCCTGACTAGTCTCCCAGTCCCTGCCGACCTCATGGCATGGACCTTATATAGACATGTGTGTGCCTTTCCAAATCATGTCCATTCAATTGAATTTACCACAGGTGGGCTCCAACCAAGTTGTAGAAACATCTCAAGGATGATCAATGGAAACAGGTTGCACCTGAGCTCAATTTCGAGTCTCATAGCAAAGGGTCTCAATACTTATGCAAATAAGGTTTTTTGTTTTTTTGTTTTTAATACATTTGCAGACATTTCTAAAAACCTTTTTTCGCTTTGTCATTATTATCTTTGTCCAGTTTGAGGTGAGTAATCGCTGTTCTGATATCCAGAAGCTCTTTTCGGTCATAAGAGAAGGTAGCATCAACATTATGTACAAAATAAGTTACAAACAATGCGAAAAAACTAACAAAATACACAATTGATTAGGAGCCCGTAAAACGGCAGCCATCCCCTCCGGTGCCATTCTATTCTGATTTCTCTGCGATGTCTTACCAATGTGCAAAATGCTCTCCACACTACATATTCCCAACACATTTTGATACGTCAGCCACGTATTAAAATTACTGGGAAGGGAGCTCTTAGTAGCACAAGCACAAAAAAGCTTGTGATTTTACATTAACAACTTTTATTGTATGCTGGCTGTGGCAATGTCCCCAAACAATATGGTTATAATGAAGTTGATAGTGACAACCTATCCCACATTCCATGTGACAACCAGCCCTAGCAACTGATCTCACTTTTAAATCTTAATCTTGCCCTGAGAGGTAATTCTACTCTAAAAAGCCATATCAAAGGGTTTCTTCTGCCCCAACCAGAATCCCCAGAGCCACCCCAGCATCACCCCTCTTCCACCCAGGCCTCGTGCTCTCTCCCTGGGTATGCTCTGGAAGTTGTGGCTCTCTGAGCCTGGAGCCTCTGGCGATGTGAGTCATGGAAGATCTAATGGCTTTCTCTCATCGGCTTCTTTCTCACGCCGTGAAGTTCAAAGACAAGATGCCAATGGGCCAGGTGCTGGAGTGTGTTTTTTTAAAGGAGTGAGTGGATATAGGTGTGTGTAAAGGAGTGTAAGTATATGTGCAAGGTGTGTGTGTCTACACTGTACCGTAAAGGTGAATGTTTTTGTCTGTCTGCAGTGTTGAACAAGTCCCGTGAAAGAGTAGGCATAAATGTTTGCGTGCGTGTGTGTGTGTGTGCGCGTGCGTGCGTGTGTCTTGAAAATACAATTGGAAACACTGGCTATTTTAGAACACTAAACACTAAAGTTATGTTTTGGACTGAAAAATATAATGTACAATTGCAGCTTTGCTTTTCAGAGAACGCCCTTCTCATTTTCGCTGGAACAACCCTGCTGTCAAAACCCTGCTGTCAAAACCAGTCTTCAAGCAGAGAGACCCGGGGGCGGCGAAGCTGTGTGTGTGTGTGTGTGTGTGTTTGAGTGTGCGTGTGCATGTATGTGTATGTGTGTGTCCATATGTAAATGAGGCCATTGTGTGAGAAGAACATATAGAGCTGAGCGTCCACTAAATTAAACCCTAAACAGAAAAGCACTGTACTTAGCCAGCCCACATGCCAGCCTCCCGGGCCCAGACACACACCACACCAGTGTGTGTGTGTGTGTGTGTGTGTGTGTGTGTGTGTGTGTGTGTGTGTGTGTGTGTGTGTGTGTGCGTGTGTGCGTTTGCGTGCGTGCGTGCGTTTGTGTGCGTGCGTGGAACAGCCCTGCACCAAGCTGCTGGGCTGAGACCCAGAACTAACCAGAACTAGAGAGACCATAGAAGTAGAATAGTATAGAATATGTTGTTATAGCCCAGTCAATATGAGTTCTTATGTTATTGCAACGCAATACAAAAAACAGCATAGTTGTGGTAAGCAACAAGTGATTGTCACAGCACACATACAAGCATGGTTGACTTAACGAGCGCATTTTCATTTCACTGGTAGAAGTGGGATGTTTCAACGTACTGTGTATTCTTCTGATCATAGTGAACCACAAAGTCCGGCATTCATAGCAAATGCAGATACCGCCAGCTAGGTAGATGGGGCGTGCCCACAAACTTGGTTGGTGGCGTTTTCTCTTTGCAAAACTCAGGTTATCTGGAGTCCTTCCACAGTGCCCTGCTGAAAAATTCCCCAAAGTGGAGGCATTTTGAGTACACAAGGATGAGGGAGGGGACACACCTTGCGGTTATGGAGCACAACAAGATTAAGGGACACTGAAAGGTATAACATCAAGACTACAACAGTAATGGCATCAACCTCATTATTCTCTCTGCAGATTCTCCAAACACAATACAAAGACACGTCTACAAAAATCCCCTGCCATGGGCTACTATTGAAAATAATGATCTGCCAAAGTCAATGGGCTGTGAGAGGTTTACAGATATGTCTTTGAGATGAGGAAGGGGTGTTTGGTTGTGCAGGGTTGTGCTTAGAGACAGTAAATGTATTGTTGTGTATGAGAACAATTGTAAGTTGCCATTTCTCCTCAATCTCCCATACACAACAATACATACTGTGTAAGAACTACCCTCCTAAGACTTTTCACACATTCTGCAGCCCCCAGCCCATTCACTTTGTTGACTGATCTTTTCTCTCAAAAGCAGCTCCCAATGTCCCTCATTGTCCCCTCCTCTCTTCTCCAGACCATCTCCGGTGACCTTCTCCCTTACCTCACCTCGCTCATCAACTCATCCATGACCGCTGGCTATGTCCCTTCCGTCTTCAAGAGAGCGAGAGTTGCACCCCTTCTCAAAAAACCAACACTCGATCCCTCTGATGTCAACAACTACAGACCAGTATCCCTTCTTTCTTTTCTCTCCAAAACTCTTGAGCGTGCAGTCTTTAGCCAACTCTCTTGCTATCTCTCTCAGAATGACCTTCTTGATCCAAACCAGTCAGATTTCAAGACTGGTCATTCAACTGAGACTGCTCTTCTCTGTGTCACGGAGGCTCTCCGCACTGCTAAAGCTAACTCTCTCTCCTCTGCTCTTGTCCTTCTAGACCTGTCTGCTGCCTTTGATACTGTGAACCATCAGATCCTCCTCTCCACCCACGCCGAGCTGGGCATCTCCGGCGCGGATCACTCTTGGATTGCGTCCTATCTGACCGGTTGCTCCAACCAAGTGGTGTGGTGAGAATCTGTCTCCGCACCACGTGCTCTCACCACTGGTGTCCCCCAGGGCTCAGTTCTAGGCCCTCTCCTATTCTCGCTATACACCAAGTCACTTGGCTCTGTCATATCCTCACATGGCCTCTCCTATCATTGCTATGCAGACGACACACAACTAATCTTCTCCTTTCCCCCTTCTGATAACCAGGTGGCGAATCGCATCTCTGCATGTTTGGCAGACATATCAGTGTGGATGATGGATCACCACCTCAAGCTGAACCTCGGCAAGACGGAGCTGCTCTTCCTCCCAGGGAAGAACTGCCCGTTCCATGATCTCGCCATCACGGTTGACAACTCCATTGTGTCCTCCTCCCAGAGTGCGAAGAGCCTTGGCGTGACCCTGGACAACACCCTGTCGTTCTTCGCTAACATCAAGGCGGTGACCGGATCCTGTAGGTTCATGCTCTACAACATTCGGAGAGTACGACTCTGCCTTACACAGGAAGCGGCACAGGTCCTAATCCAGGCACTTGTCATCTCCCGTCTGGATTACTGCAACTCGCTGTTGGCTGGGCTCCCTGCCTGTGCCATTAAACCCCTACAACTCATCCAGAATGTCGCAGCCCGTCTGGTGTTCAACCTTCCCAAGTTCTCTCACGTCACCCCGCTGCTCCGCACACTCCACTGGCTTCCAGTTGAAGCTCGCATCTGCTACAAGACCATGGTGCTTGCCTACGGAGCTGTGAGGGGAACGGCACCTCTGTACCTTCAGGCTCTGATCAGTACCTACACCCAAACGAGGGCATTACGTTCATCCACCTCTGGCCTGCTGGCCCCCCTACCTCTGCGGAAGCACAGTTCCCGCTCAGCCCAGTCAAAACTGTTCGCTGCTCTGGCATCCCAATGGTGGAACAAGCTCCCTCACGACGCCAGGACAGCGGAGTCACTCACCACCTTCCGGAGACACTTGAAACCCCACCTATTTAAGGAATACCTGGGATAGGATAAAGTAATCTTTCTACCCCCCCTTACCCCACCCCCCCAAAAAATTTTATAAAAAAAAATACATATTGTAAAGTGGTTATCCCACTGGCTATAAGGTGAATGCACCAATTTGTAAGTCGCTCTGGATAAGAGTGTCTACTAAATGACGTAAATGTAATGTAAATGTGTCACAACTCCCTCCGAAGCTGCCTCATCTCCTTGTTCGGGCAGGCTTCGCCGTTCGTCATCACCGGCCTTCTAGCCACTGCCGCTCCTCTTTTCATCATTCCATTTGTTTTGTCTTGTTTTCCACACACACCTGGTACATATCCCCTCATCAGTCTCTGTATAATTATTCCCTCTGCTCCCCCATGTATTTGTGTGTTATTGTTCCATGTGGAGGTGTCTCTTGCTCGTGTTGAGCATTATGTTACTTTTATTGCCGGGATATTCACCCGTGTTTTGTTTTCCCAGTACGCATTTAAGTCGCACTGTATTTGGTTTACTCATTGCTGCGGACTGCTGTATTGGCCAAATAAACCCTATTCTATGATTCACACCTCCTGCGCCTGGCTTCGTCCTACTCAACTTGTTACAGAATAACACACCCAAACAGCATGGAGTCAGCAGGAGAGGGGAATATGCCTGGAGTCATTGAGCGGGTCCGGGAGCATTCCACCATGTTAGCCAGCTTGGGCGAAGCGATGTATCGGGTTCTCCAGGCCGTCCAGCGACCGGACCCAGCCACCCACACACCAGCAACCAGGGGTAGTCACCTGTCTCTACCGAGGGAATACGACGGGACAGCTGCCCGCTGCCAGGGTTTCCTCCTGCAGCTGGACCTCTACTTCAATACCATCAGCCCTGCTCCGTCGGATCAGGAGAAGGGGTCTGCTCTCGTCTCTGCCTCTTGGGGAAAGCCCTGGAGTGGGCCAACGCGGTCTGGAGTGAAGGAGGAGACGCGTTGGACAGCTACGGAGAGTTCGCTCGCCTCTTCCGTGCAGTCTTTGATCATCCCCCCGAAGGAAGAGAGGTGGGCGAGCGTCTGTTCCATCTGAGGCAGGGGACAAGGACCGCGCAAGACTTTGCCTTGGAGTTTGGAACCCTAGCGGCTGGGTCCGGGTGGAACGAGCGGTCCCTCATCGACTATTTCCGATGCAGCCTGCGTGAGTTCGTCCGAAGGGAGCTAGCCTGCCGGGATACCACTCTGACCTTCGACCAACTGGTGGACATGGCCATCCGGTTGGACAACCTGCTGGTTTCGAGAGGACGTCCTGGAATGGGCCTGCCCGTTTCACCCCCCCTCATCCCAGCTCACGTTCCGATGGAGCTGGGTGGAGCAGCGTTCCGGGAGAACGGAGGACGACAGATCCAGTGTCACTCTTGTGGCAGAAGAGGACATTCTGCTGCACGATGTCGTCAGAGTTCTTCTTGTTCTGGAGGCGGCAGGCAGGGCACTCTCACGTCACCCCAGGTAGCACAAATCCACACTCGTTCAGAGCCCTCTGCTTCGCATTTAACCATCCACATCAACTTCCCTGATTACACGGTAGTTCCCCAGTGTAAGGTGCTGGTAAATTCAGGTGCAGCTGGGAACTTTATGGACAGGTCTTTAGCTCTTAGTCTACGTATTACATTGGTTCCCCTGTCTATTCCATTGTCCGTCAAAGCACTTGACAATCGACCATTAGGGTCAGGTTTTGTTAGGGAGGTTACCGCATCAGTCACTATGATTACGCAGGAGACCCATAATGAGCGAAACACGTTTCATATTATTGAATCCCTTGATTTCCCTGTTGTGTTCGGCCTTCCCTGGCTAGCACTACACGACCCCACCTTTTCATGGCCGCAGAGGGCTCTCACGGGGTGGTCGCGAGAGTGTCAGGGTAGGTGTCTAGCTGTTTCCGTTTGTGCGACCACGATGGAAAGTCCAGACAATGCATTCCCCCCGAATACCTCGATTTGGGGCACGCCTTTTCCAAAACGCAGGCGACCAAATTACCACCCCATCGCTCGGGAGATTGCGCGATAAACCTCCGGTTAGACGCTGTGCCGCCCAGGAGTCATGTATATCCCCTGTCGCAGGCTGAAACGGAGGCCATGGAAATCTCCGAGTCCCTGCGTCAGGGGTTGATACGTCCCTCCACTTCACCCGCCTCCTTGAGTTTATTTTTCGTGAAGAAGACAGGGGTGAGCGTCCTTGCATTGATTACCATGCACTTAATAAAATTACAATTCACTATAGTTACCTTCTACCCCTCATTTCCTCTGTGATCGAATCAATGCATGGGGCGCGCTTCTTCATGAAATTAGATCTCAGGAGTACGTACAACCTGGTGTGTGTCCGGGAAGGGGACGAATGGAAGACAGCATTTAGCACCACCACGGGGCATTATGAATACCTGGTGATGCCGTACTGGTTGATGAATGCTCCATCAGTCTTCCAGTCCTTTGTGAACGAGGTGTTTCGGGACATGCTTGGTCGCGGTGTGGTGGTCTACATCGATGACATCCTGGTGTATTCCGCTACGCGCGCCGATCACGTGTCCCTGGTTCGCAGAGTGCTTGGGCGACTGTTTGAGCATGACCTGTATGCCAAAGCAGAAAAATGTCTGTTCTTCCAACAATCCGTCTCCTTTCTTGGATACCACATCACCACCTCAGGTGTGGAGATGGAGGGAGACCGCATTTCAGCCGTGCGTAATTGGCCGACTCCAACCACGGTTAAGGAGGTGAAGCGCTTCATTGGCTTTGCCAATTACTATCTGAGGTTTATCCCGGGCTTTGGTAAGGTCGCAGCCCCCATCACCTCTCTGTTGAAGGGTGGGCTGTCCCGGCTCCGCTGGTCTGCTGAGGCTGACAGGGTTTTTAGTACCCTGAGGGCTCTGCTCACCTCAGCCCCGGTACTGGCCCATCCCGATCCCTCATTGCTGTTCGTAGTGGAGGTGGACGTGTCCAAGATAGGGGTAGATGCTGTCCTATCCCAATGCTCAGGCACGCCACCCAAGCTCCGCCCCGTGCCTTCTTCTCTAAGAAGCTCAGCCCGGCAGAGCAGAACTATGACGTTGGTGATTGGGAGCTGTTGGCTGTTGTCAGAGCCCTGACAGCGTGGAGGCACTGGCTCGACAACCTTTCCTCGTCTGGACTGACCACCGTAACCTGGAGTACATCCGAGCAGCGAGGAGGCTTAACCCTCGCCTGGCCAGGTGGGCCTTGTTCTTCACCCAGTTTGATTTCACGCTGTCCTGTATACCAGGCACTAAGAACGTGAAGGCAGACGCACTGTCACGGCTGTACGACACAGAGGAGAGGCCCATTGATAACACCCCTATACTCCCGGCATCCTTCATTGTGGCACCGGTGGTGTGGGCTGTGGACGCAGACATAGGGCGGGCGTTACGCACAGAGCCATCTCCACCTCAGTGCCCTGCTGGGCTTCGGTACGTGCTGTCTAGTCTAGATCGTCTTATCTATTGGGCACACACTTCTCCCTCCTCTGGTCACACAGGCATTGGCCGTACAGTGCGCTGTCTTACCGGGAAGTACTGGTGGCCTACCTTGGCTAAGGACGTGAGGGTGTATGTCTCCTCCTGCTCAGTGTGTGCCCAGAGTAAGGCACCTAGGCACCTTCCAGCGGGTAAGTTACATCCCCTACCAGTTCTACAACGGCCATGGTCCCACTTATCGATCGATTTTCTAACTGATCTTCCCCTCTCTCAGGGTAACACCGCCATCTTGGTCATTGTGGACCGCTTTTCTAAAGCCTGCCACCTCCTTCCTTTGCCCGGTCTCCCCACAGCCCTGAAAACTGCGGAGGCCCTTTTTACTTACGTCTTCCGGCACTACGGGGTGCCAGAGGATATAGTGTCTGACCGGGGTCCCCAGTTTACGTCTAGGGTCTGGAAGGCGTTCATGGAACGTCTGCGGGTCTCGGTCAGCCTGACCTCTGGGTTTCACCCCAAATCGAATGGGCAGGTGGAACAGGTGAATCTGGATGTGGGTAGGTTTCTGCGGTCCTACTGACAGAAAGGGCCGGGGGAGTGGTCGGTGTTCTTGCCATGGGCCGAATAAGCCCAGAACTCTCTCCGCCACTCCTCCACTAACATGTCACAATTTCAATGTGTTTTAGGGTATCAGCCGGTCCTGGCACCATGGCATCAGAGCCACACCGAAGCTCCTGCGGTGGACGACTGGTTTCGGTGCACGGAGGAGACGTGGAACGCCGCACACATCCACCTCCAGCGCGCTGTGCGTCACCAGAAGTCCAACGCTGATCGCCACCGCAGTGAGGCCCCGGTCTTAGTACCGGGTGATTGGGTCTGGCTCTCAACCCGGAACCTGCCCCGGCCGCCTGCCCTGCCAGAAGCTGGGCCCGTGGTTTGTGGGGTTGTTCAAAGTCCTGAGGACAGTGAACGAGGTTACGTATAGGTTGCTGCTCCCTCCTGATTACCATGTTAACCCCTTGTTTCATGTGTCTCTCCTCAGGCCGATGGTGGCTGGTCCGCTCCAGGAGTTTGAGGTGCGGGAGGTCCCTCCGCCCCCTCTGGACATCGAGGGGGCCCCGGCGTACTCCGTCCATTCCATCCTGTATTTGAGGCATTGGGCGGGGGGCGGGGGGCCTTCAGTACCTCGTGGAGTGGGAGGGGTACGGTCCGGAGGAGCAGTGCTAGGACCCAGTGAAGAATATCCTCAATCCCTCCCTGTTGCAGGACTTCCACCGTCGCCATCCGGATCGCTCTGCTCCACGTCCTCCTGGCCGCCCCCGGGGCCAGTGTCGGTCCGCTGCTGGAGCTGCGCATCAAGGGGGGATACTGTCACGACTCCCTCCGAAGCTGCCTCATCTCCTTGGTTGGGTCATTGTCCTGTTGAAAAACAAATGATAGTCCCACTAAGCCCAAACCAGATGGGATGGCGTATCACTGCAAATTGGAGATTTTTGGTTCAAACCGCTGTGTCTTTGTGAGACACGGTGCGGGTGAACGGATGATCTCTGCATGTGTAGTTCCCACCGTAAAGCATGGAGGAGGAGGTGTTATGGTGTGGGGGTGCTTTGCTGGTGACACTGTCTGTGATTTATTTAGAATTCAAGGCACACTTAACCAGCATGGCTACAACAGCATTCTGCAGTTATACGCCATCCCATCTGGTTTGGGCTTAGTGGGACTATCATTTGTTCAACAGGACAATGACCCAACACACCTCCAGGCTGTGTAAGGGCTATTTTACCAAGAAGGAGAGTGATGGAGTGCTGCATCAGATGACCTGGCCTCCACAATCCCCCGACCTCAACCCAATTGTGATGGTTTGGGATGAGTCAGACTGCAGAGTGAAGGAAAAACAGCCAACAATTGCTCAGCATATGTGGGAACTCCTTCTAGACTGTTGGAAAACCATTCCAGGTGAAGTTGGTTGATAGAATGCCAAGAGTGTGCAAAGCTGTCGTCAAGGCAAAGGGTGGCTATTTGAAGAATCTCAAATATAAAATATATTTTGATTTGTTTAACCATTTTTTGGTTACTACATGATTCCATATGTGTTATTTCATAGTTGTGATATCTTCACTATTATTCTGTAATGTAGAAAATAGTAAAAATTAAGAAAAACCCTTGATTGAGTAGGTGTGTCCAAAGTTTTGACTGGTACTGTATATACTGTATTCTATTCTACTGTATTTTAGTCTGTGTCACTCCGACATTGCTCGTCCTAATATTTATTTATATATTTGTTAATTCCTTTATTTTACTTTTAGATTATTGTGTATTGTGTGTATTGTTGTGAATTGTTAGATATTACTGCACTATTGGAGCTAGAAACACAAGCATTTCGCTACACCCGCAATAACATTTTTACATTTATATTTTAGTCATTTAGCAGACGCTCTTATCCAGAGCGACTTACAGGAGCAATTAGGGTTAAGTGCCTTGCTCAAGGGCACATTAACGTCATTTAGCAGACGCTCTTAGCCAGAGCGACTCACAAATTGGTGCGTTCACCCTATAGCCAGTGGGATAACCACTTTACAATTTGGGGGGGGGGGGGGGTTAGAAGGATTACTTTATCCTATCCCAGGTATTCCTTAAAGAGGTGGGGTTTCAAATGTCTCCGGAAGGTGGTGAGTGACTCCGCTGTCCTGGCGTCGTGAGGGAGCTTGTTCCACCATTGGGGTGCCAGAGCAGCGAACAGTTTTGACTGGGCTGAGCGGGAGCTATGCTTCCGCAGAGGAAGGGGAGCCAGCAGGCCAGAGGTGGATGAACGCAATGCCCGCAACATCTACTAAAACATGTGTATGTGACCAATAACATTTTATTTTATTTTATTTGAACGGTGTACTAACTAGCAACAAGACTCAAACCAACCCAGGGCCATAGCAAAACATGTCACAGTTGGTTGCATAGTGTAATGGCATTACCAGCCTGAATATAATCCAATCTGGTCAGTCTATATCTGTAAAGCATAGAATTACCTTCCAAATGAGATTACGCTATTTCTCTAGCTTTGTTTATAATCGAGGGATGATGATAATTGTTGACCCTTTTTTCTGTTAGACAAAGTGCACTGTTGGGTGTCATACTGATCCCCTGGTCATGAACCGTGTATGGATGTCGGGACCTACCAGAAGGAGGAAGGGTGGGTATCATAACACAGTGAGCTAGCAGGGATTTTAGCTAGCCAGGTCATGTTGAAAGCAAGCTAGCTACATCCTATCAAACATGTCATTGGTGTGTTTGGTTAGCCTGCTAGCTAGTAGCCAATGCCATGGCAAGCAAGGTTAGGAATTAAGCTTTTGTAACCGGTGTGAAATGACTAGCTAGTAAGTGGTGCACGCTAGTAGCGTTTCAATCGGTGACGTCACTCGCTCTGAGACCTTGAAGTAGTTGTTTCCCTTGCTCTGCAAGGGCCGCAGATTTTGTGGAGTGATAGGTAATGATGCTTCGTGGGAGGCAGTTGTTGATGTGTTGAGAGGGTCCCTGGTTTGAGCCCAGGTTGGGGCAAGGAGAAGGATGAAAGCAACACTGTTAAACTAGCTAGTTAGCATGTTATGCTAGCAACGATGCTAACCATTTAGCTAGCAAGCTGAACATTTGGTTAACTTGCATCGGGAGTATGGGGTAATGTTAGTTACAGTGTGGTGAGGGTGAATTAAATATGTTCTTCAACATCTTGCTAGTTATCTAGCTAGTTGTAGCCAAATTAATTTCTACAATCTCTAGCTAGCAATATTAGCAAAGGTAGCTGCACAGTCACATTGGCTAGCTAGCCACATGAGATAATTTCTATATTCTGGAGGCAGTTGAAATGCAATTCGAACTAGCCCACCAAGGCCAGCCCAACTTCAAAGTGAGAGGCTTTAGATATGGCTTTTATTTTTATTTTTATTTTTTAACAAAGGAGGAGGTACGCTACCACAGGACATGCTCTTGGTTTCGCCATTTCTATCAAGAAAATACCATAAGCCTTAGACCGGATATAGGATTTCCCAGATTTTCCCCAAAACTGATGTCCCGCCCTGGAAATGAGAGAAAGGCCTATTGCTGTGGTGTTACAAATCTTAACGAAAGCTTTGGAAATGTCTGTGGTGATTAAGGTGGTTATTGTGGATGGAGTGTCAGACTCATTATACAGGCAATCAAGCATACTGACCAGGGCATGTGTAGAGGATATGTTTGGCCTGCTCCCAAATTGTTTAGGATCAAGGTTCGGTGCCAGTTTAGATAGTTTAGGTGTTAGGGTTTAAGTCGCAGCTCATCAATGGATGAGGGGTGGGATTTAGGAATGGGCACTACCATTGCCTCTTTTCACTGTGAAGGAAATGTCCCTTCCTTGAAAGAGGATTTGAAGATGTTACATATAGGTTGGCTTAGTTCACAAGATAATTCACGTAAAATCTTCAGTGGAAAGCCATCAGGGCCTGGAGCTTTGTGAGTCTGAACTGCTTATCATACACATCCCACACCTTGACCTCTGGGAGTGGCTGCGGGGCAGGCAGATGTGTCCAGGGGACTGGTTTGTTGACTAACCTGGGAGAAGCAGCTGTTTATATCATTTGCAAATGCTTTGCTGTCGTTCTGATCACAATGGGGAATGCTCACTTTGAGTGGTGCTTTTCTCATTCCGGCCTTGGATTGTACCTCCCTGTGCCAGGACCTTGGGTTTTCTCTTTTCAAGTGTGAAATCCGAATGCAGTAGAATGCCTTTTTGGCTACACAGATGGACCGCTGGACCTTATTTCTGTAGTACTCACGGGCGTAGGCCTTTTGATGTAGAGTGACTATGTTCTTAATTTATATTTCGTACTCCTGAGTGGCGCAGTGGTCTAAGGCACTGCATCGCAGTGCTAACTGTGCCACTAGAGATCCTGGTTTGAATCCAGGCTCTGTCGCAGCCGGCCGCGACCGGGAGACTCATGGGCGGCGCACAATTGGCCCAGCGTCGTCCAGGGTAGGGGAGGGAATGGCCGGCAGGGATGTAGCTCAGTTGATAGAGCATGGCGTTTGCAACGCCAGGGTTGTGGGTTTGATTCCCACGGGGGGCCAGTATAAAAAAAAAATATATGTATTCACTAACTGTAAGTCGCTCTGGATAAGAGCGTCTGCTAAATGACTAAAATTTAAAATGTATTGTCATCCATGGGGTGGAGTTTCACTGTAACCACCGGGAAGTAGCTGTTTAGTTTACTTTATTAGGATCCCCATTAGCTACTGCACATGCAGCAGCTACTCTTCCTGTGGTTAACATAAAACATACAAATACATGACAAAGTACAGAATTGTAATAGACAAGAACAACATATTACATTAAATTCCAAAAAAAACATTTCTGTATACAGTATGTATAGGAAAGACACCAAGAGACAACAACAAAAAACGATTTAAACACTATATACATATTCTCATACTGTATACAGTAGAGTTACAGTGAATTCGGAATGTATTCAGACCCCTTGACATTTTTCACATTCTGTTACGTTACAGCCTTATTCTAAAATGGATCACTCTACACACAATACCCCATAATGACGAAGCAAAAACAGGTTTTTAGAAATTTTTGCAAATGAATAAAAAATAAAAAACTGAAATAATACATTCACATAAGTATTCAGACCCTTTACTCAGTGCTTTGTTGAAGCACCTCTGGCAGCGATGACCTGTTTCTCCCATTCTTCTCTGCAGATCCTCTCAAGCTCTGTCAAGTTGGATGGGGAGCGTCGCTGCACAGCTATTTTCTGGTCTCTCCAGAGATGTTCGATCGGGTTCAAGTCCGGGATCTGGCTGGGCCACTCAAGGACATTCAGAGATTTGTCCCGAAACCACTCTTGCGTTGTCTTGGCTGTGTCCTTAGGGTCATTGTCCTGATGGAAGGTGAACCTTCGCCCCAGTCTGAGGTCCTGAGCGCTCTGGAGTAGGTTTTCATCAAGGATCTCTCTGTACTTTGCTCCATTCCTCATTGCCTCAATCCTGACTAGTCTCCCAGTCCCTGCCGCTGAAAAACACAGCATGATGCTGCCACCACCATGCTGGATGGTGCCAATTTTCCTCCAGATGTGACACTTGGCATTCAGGCCAAAGAGTTCAGTCTTGGTTTCATCAGACCAGATACTCTTGTTTCTCATGGTCTGAGAGCCTTTAGGTGCCTTTTGGCAAACTCCAAGCAGGCTGTCATGTGCCTTTTACTGAGGAGTGGCTTCCGTCTGGCCACTCTACCATAAAGGCCTGATTAGTGGAGTCCTGCAGATATGGTTGTCGTTCTTGAAGGTTCCCCCATCTCCACAGAAGAACTCTGGAGTTCTGTCAGAGTGACCATCGCGCTCTTGGTCACCTCCTTGACCAAGGCCCTTCTCCTCCGATTGCTCAGTTTGGCCGGGCGGCCAGCTCTAGGAAGAGTCTTGGTGGTTACAAACTTCTTCCATTTAAGAATGATGGAGGCCACTGTGTTCTTGGGGACCTTCAATGCTGCAGAAATGTTTTGGTACCCTTCCCCAGATCTGTGCCTCGACACAATCCTGTCTCAGAGCTCTACGGACAATTCCTTCGACCTCATGGCTTTGTTTTTGCTCTGACATGCACTGTCAACTGTGTGACCTTATATAGACAAGTGTGTGCCTTTCCAAATCATGTCCAATCAATTGAATTTACCACAGGTGGACTCCAATCAAGTTGTAGAAACATCTCAAGGATGATCAATGGAAACAGGATGCAACTGAGCTACATTTTGAGTCTCATAGCAATTGTCTGAATACTTATGTAAATAAGTTATTTCTGTTTTAAATGTTGTATACATTAGCAAACATTTCCAAAAACCTGTTTTCACTTTGTCATTATGGGGTATTGTGTGTAGATTGATTAGTTCTTTTTTTAAAATCCATTTTAGAATAAGGCTGTAAGTAACAAATTGTGGAAAATGTCACTTTCCGAATGTACTGTTAATTAGATCTTTAGAAAGAGGAGAGGGGCTTTGATACGATATATATATATCTTTTAAATCAGAAACCCATAGTGGCGTGTCTGGTGGGGTATGTATGTCTGTCTGAAGTGTATGCAAATAGATTATACAAGTGGTTAGGCATTTTCAACACACAAATGTTTCTTAAAAAGACTAGAAGATAAGTAGTCAATTTTTTGTCAACCCTCAACCATGAAAGACTATCATGCATGTTGTTGATGTTAGTTCTGTGTGGGCAGTTAAGGGCAAGGCGTGCTGCTTTGTTTTTAGCCAGCTGCAGCTTTGCTAGGTTTTTCTTTGCTGCACCTGACCATATTACCGGACAGTAATCAAGTTGGGACAAGATCAAAGCCTGAGCAACTAGTACAGTTGATCTTTGTGTCAAAAACGCAGAACACTTTTTTATAACAGACCTCTCACCATCTTCACAACAACTTTATCATTATGACTTGACCATGATAACTGACCAATGTTACTCCTAGGAGTTCAGCTTTTTCAACTTGTTCAATGGTCACGGCCTTTATGCACAACTCCAGTTGAGGTTTAGGTCTAAGAGAATGCTTTGATCCAAATTCAATGCTTTTGGTTTTAGATGTATTTAAGACCAGTTTATTGTTAGTTACCCATTCTGACACTGACTGTAACTCCTTGCTAGGAGTCTCAGTGAGCTCACTGGCTATAGGTGCTGATGTGTAGAGCGTGCAATCATCAGCATACATAGTCATTTTAGCTTCTTGTAAGACAAGTGGAAAATCATTTGTAAAAATAGAGAAGAGTAACGGCCCAAGGCAACTGCCCTGAGGGATACCACACTGTACATATCTCATGTTTGAGAAGCTTCCATTGAAGAATACTCCCTGAGTTCTATTGGATAAGTGACTCTCCACCCATGTGATGGCAGGTGATGTAAAGCCATAACAAGTGAGTTTTTTCAACAACAAATTATTATTAATAACATCAAAGGCTCATCTTCCGAAAGCACCTGAAACCCTACCTCTTCAAAGAGTATCTTAAATAATCACCCTCCTGTCCTCGACCCCCCCCCCCCCCCATTTTTTACAAAAATAAATACAAATAAAATAAACTTTCCTGAACCAACACTTGCACTCCAACAACGCCCCCCTTTCTAGCTTTGACTTTGCTGATAACTACTTTATTGAGGAAAAGTGTACTTACTATGCCTGTGAAATGTGGTTGTCCCACCTAGCTATCTTAAGATGAATGCACTAACTGTAAGTCGCTCTGGATAAGATCGTCTGCTAAATGACTAAAATGTACATGTTAAATGCAGTGGAGGCTGCTGAGGGGAGGAGGGCTCATAATAATGGCTGGAACGGCGCAAACGGAAGGGCATCAAACAAATGGAAACCATGTATTTGATACCATTCCACCTATTCCACTCCAGCCGTTACCACAAGCCTGTCCTCCCCAATTAAGGTTCCACCAACCTCCTGTGGTAAAATGTAAGGCTGCACTGAAATCTAACAATAGAGCTTCAACTATCATCTTATTTCTTTTAGCCCATCATGAGTCATTGCAGTACAAGTTGCGTGCCCTTCTCTAAATGCATGTTGAAAGTCAGTAGTTAATTAACCTGTTCTTTAAAAAAATTGCATTGTATTTGTTCAAACACAATCCTCTCCATCAGTTTACTAAGAACAAGCAGCAAACTGATTTGGCAGCTAATAAAGTCAGCAAAGAGTGCTTTACAATTTTTAGGTAGTGGAATTACTTTAGCTTCCTTCCACGGCTGTGGACACACACTCCGTTAGGCTTTGGTTAAAGACATGGCAAATAGTGGTGGTGTCACGATCGTTCACGGAAGATACGGACCAAGGCGCAGCGTGGTAAGCGTACATTTTATTTGTAGTACACAACACGAACAAAACAACAAACGATACGTGAAGTCCTGAGGTTACATACAACAAACCTTTACGGAACAAGATCCCACAAACTAACTGGTGCCAACAGGCTGCCTAAGTATGGTCCCCAATCCGAGACAACGAGCTACAGCTGCCTCTGATTGGGGACCACCCTGGCCAACATAGATCTAAACGATCTAGAACAAAAAACTAAACATAGAAAATCCACACCCTGGCTCAACATTTAAGAGTCCCCAGAGCCAGGGCGTGACAGTACCCCCCCCCCCCCCCCACCAAAGGCGCGGACTGCAACCGCGCCACACAAACACAACAGGGTAGGGGCCGGGTGGGCATTCCGCCTCGGAGGCGGATCCGGCTCCGGGCGTGACCACCACCTTCTCTCCACCTCCCCGTTGCGCCCCTGGTCTGGTCCCGCTGACTGGAGCTGGACCCGACGACGGTGGATCAAACCTTACCGGCTCCGGACTGGAGCCGCTGGCCGGAGCTGGACTGGACACCAGTGGAGCGGTTTGCTCTGGCTCCGGAGTGGATCCGCTGACTGGAGTTGGACCGGACCCCGGTGGAGCGGATTGCTCTGGCTCCAGAGTGGAGCAGCTGACCGGTGCCGGACCAGACCCCGGTGGAACAGGCACGGGCCGTGCCGGACTGGACACACGCACCACTGGCTTGGTGCGGGGAGCAGGAACGGGCCGGACCGGGCTGACGACGCGCACCACTGGCTTGGTGCGGGGAGCAGGAACGGGCCGGACCGGGCAGATGACGCACACCACTGGCTTGGTGCGGGGAGCAAGAACAGGCCGGACCGGGCTGGCGACGCGCACCACTGGCTTGGTGCGAGGGACAGGAACAGGCCGTGCCGGGCTGGCGACACGCACCACTGGCTTGGTGCGAGGGACAGGAACAGGCCGGACCGGGCTGACGACGCGCACCACTGTCTTGGTGCGGGGAGCAGGAACAGGCCGGACCGGGCTGGCGACGCGCACCACTGGCTTGGTGCAGGGAGCAGGAACAGGCCGGATCGGGCTGGCGACGCGCACCACTGGCTTGGTGCGAGGGACAGGAACAGGCCGGGCCGGGCTGGCGACGCGCACCACTGGCTTGGTGCGAGGGACAGGAACAGGCCGGACCGGGCTGACGACGCGCACCACTGTCTTGGTGCGGGGAGCAGGAACAGGCCGGACCGGGCTGGCGACGCGCACCACTGGCTTGGTGCAGGGAGCAGGAACAGGCCGGATCGGGCTGGCGACGCGCACCACTGGCTTGGTGCGGGGAGCTGGAACGGGCCGGACCGGACTGGCGACACACACCACTTGCTTGGTGCGAGGAGCGGGACTGGGTTCCCTTTTAAACCTCCACTCCTTCTGCTGCCTAACCAGCTCCTCTGGCCGTGCCCCTACACTCTCCTTCTCCCTTGTCGCCTCCTGTAGCCTCGTCGTCCACGGCGTAAGCCCCCCACCTAAAAATTTTCTGGGCTTGTCTCTCCCCCGTGATCATGGCCTCCATCCCTCTAGCCAGACTCTCTCTCATCTCCTCCCAAGTCCATCCTCTCTCCTCGTCACGCTGCTTGATCCATGCTTGGTGGGATCTTCTGTCACGCTCGTTTAAGGACTCGTGGAACCAAGGCGCAGCGTGGTAAGCGTACATTTTATTTGTAGTACACAACACGAACAAAACAACAAACGATACGTGAAGTCCTGAGGTTACATACAACAAACATTTACGGAACAAGATCCCACAAACTAACTGGTGCCAACAGGCTGCCTAAGTATGGTCCCCAATCAGAGACAACGAGCTACAGCTGCCTCTGATTGGGAACCACCCTGGCCAACATAGATCTAAACGATCTAGAACAAAAAACATAGAAAAATAAACATAGAAAATCCACACCCTGGCTCAACATTTAAGAGTCCCCAGAGCCAGGGCGTGACAGGTGGCAATACAGTCTGCTACCATTCTCAATAGTTTCCCATCTAGGTTGTCTATACCTGCTTGGCTTATCATTATTGATGGATAACAACCGTTTTTCCACCTCTTCCACACAAACTTGACCAAATTCAAAACGGCAATCCGCTTTCATTATTAGATCTTCCATACACAAATATGATGGTTCACTGTTCAATGTTGTCATTTCACTTCAGTTTGTCCACTTTACCGGTGAAATGATTAGTCATAACAAAACCTTTTAATATAGCCAATCAACTTCAAAGAACGATGGAGATGAATTGGGGTTTCTGCCCATAATATAATTTAAGATAATTTTATGTTATTTATCTTGATTTATACAATTAATTGTATTTTCTTTTAAGTTTAGTCACATTTCTCAATTGACAGTTTGTCAACCAATCAGCTGAGCAGCCTGACTTGTTTGCCACCTTTTTTGCATCATTCCTTTGAACCACACAATTTTACAATTCATCATCGATCCAGGAGGCTCTAACAGTTAGTTTCTTAACAGGAGCATGTTTGTCAACAGTTGGCAAGAATACTTTTACAAATACTCAGTGCTGCATCTGGATTCTCCTCCTTATACACATCAGACCAACATAAATGTTTTACATCTTCAACAAAAGAGTCCTGAGAAAACATTTTGCATGATCTCTTATAAAAAACTTGAGGCCCTGTCTTTGTCCTTTCTTGTTATTGCCACAATGTTATGGTCACTACAGCCAATGGCAACTGATTTGCTTTGGAGCAAAGCTCTGTAGCATTATTTATTTAACCTTTATTTTATCAGAGAGTCATACTGAGGCCAAGGTCTGAGCCCTGAATTACATAAATGACAGAAAATACACATCAACATATAAATACAAAATGCAAGCAGAAAGAAAGAAAGTCATAAAAACACATCAGTATTAAGGTCCTCATGCAGCTTTCTGAGTTTCCCTGGAGGCACCAGAACATAAATTTTAAGAACATTTTGAAGATTGCACCATATTTGTGGAACAAGAAAACTAGCTGTTTTACCTACCTCAGTAGAGACCAAAGGAATTTCCAGTTAGCCATCCCTGAGACCGGGTGTGGTAACTCGTATGTCTAAAGTTTAGTAATGATGTTAGGTACAGTGGGACTTAACACCTATACTGCATTAACACCTGCCGACTAGGGTTAGCTAAAATGGCACAACTGCCACACTACACCAGTTACTGTTTAATGAGGGGAACACCTCAACCAGAACATAAGACCAGTTTGTGACAGGCCACCTATTGATTTGGGTCAACAGTTCTGACCAGACAAAACCTTAGCACATTTTAATTTTAATTTATTACAATTGTAACTTCTAAACATTAGACAGGTTCTAGGCCCATTAAATGGAAACAGTACAGAGGAAGATACAGTGTATAAAGAACAAGCAAGGTTTATTAATGCTTAGAGGAATACGATTGCTTGTTTGACACAGGTAAATAACACACATTAACAAGAGTACACCAAAATGACTTAGGGTGTTTTCAAAGTTTTGAGCTATAGTTCGAATCAGAGTTCAACTATGTGTTACATTGTATATTTTTTTCTCTATTTGGTCTAGTTAGTTTCACATTGCCAACAAAAAAAAGTACAAAATGCCTAAACAAAGCTGCTACTCAGAATGTTTCAGAGATCTTAAGTTATGATGCTGTGTGCATTTCATCAAATGTTCGCAGTCAAACAACCAATAATAATGTGCGACTCTGATTCTTTTCCTGTGTTTGGTCTAGACTGCATTCTGACCTGCAGCGAACTGCACCACGGTATGAATTGAATCAGACAGAGACAGACGCAGGAAATAGGGGTGCTGAGGGTGCTGTAGCACCCCCTGAAAATCAGAATTTTAAAAAAGTTTTAAAGTTAAAAAAAAGTTGATTCGTCACAAGAATAGTGCACTGGGCCTTTATTAGTCCTGTATTAGCAGACTGATATAGCCGTTTGTAGCGCATGCAAAACAATAAATCTGCCAGCACCCCTACACATCTTCCCACGGCTATGGACAGAGACAAACCTTTTTAGCGAACCAATGTGTTGTTTAATGCGCTCCCGACTGCGGATAGAGTGTTCACACCAGTCCAAACGAACCAAACTAAGGGGGTAAATGCACCAGCGTTCAGAAAAAAACGCTGGTGCATTATTTCCACTAGATAACTTTATGAAATACAAGTGTTTCACAGAGATTCAGCTGACCAAGTTCACAATATGACCAAAAACAGTGGTAAACAATACTGTACTTTGATGGTACAGTTAACCACTGCATTTACATAAATAGATATTTTAGAAATACAAATGACTTTACTTAATGACATTGATTTTACTGAGTTACAGTTCATATGAGGAAATCAGTCAATTGAAATAAATTCATTAGGCCCTAATCTATGGATTTCACATGACTGGGAATACAGATATGCATCTGTTGGTCACAGATACCTTTAAAAAAACGGGCATCAAAATGGGCCTCAGGTTCTCGTCACTGTATTTTTTTGTTTTCAAATTGCCATTGATAAATGCAATTGGGTTCGTCGACAACCTTTCCTCGTCTGGACTGACCACCGTAACCTGGAGTACATCCGAGCAGCGAGGAGGCTTAACCCTCGCCTGGCCAGGTGGGCCTTGTTCTTCACCCAGTTTGATTTCACGCTGTCCTGTATACCAGGCACTAAGAACGTGAAGGCAGACGCACTGTCACGGCTGTACGACACAGAGGAGAGGCCCATTGATAACACCCCTATACTCCCGGCATCCTTCATTGTGGCACCGGTGGTGTGGGCTGTGGACGCAGACATAGGGCGGGCGTTACGCACAGAGCCATCTCCACCTCAGTGCCCTGCTGGGCTTCGGTACGTGCTGTCTAGTCTAGATCGTCTTATCTATTGGGCACACACTTCTCCCTCCTCTGGTCACACAGGCATTGGCCGTACAGTGCGCTGTCTTACCGGGAAGTACTGGTGGCCTACCTTGGCTAAGGACGTGAGGGTGTATGTCTCCTCCTGCTCGGTGTGTGCCCAGAGTAAGGCACCTAGGCACCTTCCAGCGGGTAAGTTACATCCCCTACCAGTTCTACAACGGCCATGGTCCCACTTATCGATCGATTTTCTAACTGATCTTCCCCTCTCTCAGGGTAACACCACCATCTTGGTCATTGTGGACCGCTTTTCTAAAGCCTGCCACCTCCTTCCTTTGCCCGGTCTCCCCACAGCCCTGAAAACTGCGGAGGCCCTTTTTACTTACGTCTTCCGGCACTACGGGGTGCCAGAGGATATAGTGTCTGACCGGGGTCCCCAGTTTACGTCTAGGGTCTGGAAGGCGTTCATGGAACGTCTGCGGGTCTCGGTCAGCCTGACCTCTGGGTTTCACCCCAAATCGAATGGGCAGGTGGAACAGGTGAATCTGGATGTGGGTAGGTTTCTGCGGTCCTACTGACAGAAAGGGCCGGGGGAGTGGTCGGTGTTCTTGCCATGGGCCGAATAAGCCCAGAACTCTCTCCGCCACTCCTCCACTAACATGTCACAATTTCAATGTGTTTTAGGGTATCAGCCGGTCCTGGCACCATGGCATCAGAGCCACACCGAAGCTCCTGCGGTGGACGACTGGTTTCGGTGCACGGAGGAGACGTGGAACGCCGCACACATCCACCTCCAGCGCGCTGTGCGTCACCAGAAGTCCAACGCTGATCGCCACCGCAGTGAGGCCCCGGTCTTAGTACCGGGTGATTGGGTCTGGCTCTCAACCCGGAACCTGCCCCGGCCGCCTGCCCTGCCAGAAGCTGGGCCCGTGGTTTGTGGGGTTGTTCAAAGTCCTGAGGACAGTGAACGAGGTTACGTATAGGTTGCTGCTCCCTCCTGATTACCATGTTAACCCCTTGTTTCATGTGTCTCTCCTCAGGCCGATGGTGGCTGGTCCGCTCCAGGAGTTTGAGGTGCGGGAGGTCCCTCCGCCCCCTCTGGACATCGAGGGGGCCCCGGCGTACTCCGTCCATTCCATCCTGTATTTGAGGCATTGGGCGGGGGGCGGGGGGCCTTCAGTACCTCGTGGAGTGGGAGGGGTACGGTCCGGAGGAGCAGTGCTAGGACCCAGTGAAGAATATCCTCAATCCCTCCCTGTTGCAGGACTTCCACCGTCGCCATCCGGATCGCTCTGCTCCACGTCCTCCTGGCCGCCCCCGGGGCCAGTGTCGGTCCGCTGCTGGAGCTGCGCATCAAGGGGGGATACTGTCACGACTCCCTCCGAAGCTGCCTCATCTCCTTGGTTGGGTCATTGTCCTGTTGAAAAACAAATGATAGTCCCACTAAGCCCAAACCAGATGGGATGGCGTATCACTGCAAATTGGAGATTTTTGGTTCAAACCGCTGTGTCTTTGTGAGACACGGTGCGGGTGAACGGATGATCTCTGCATGTGTAGTTCCCACCGTAAAGCATGGAGGAGGAGGTGTTATGGTGTGGGGGTGCTTTGCTGGTGACACTGTCTGTGATTTATTTAGAATTCAAGGCACACTTAACCAGCATGGCTACAACAGCATTCTGCAGTTATACGCCATCCCATCTGGTTTGGGCTTAGTGGGACTATCATTTGTTCAACAGGACAATGACCCAACACACCTCCAGGCTGTGTAAGGGCTATTTTACCAAGAAGGAGAGTGATGGAGTGCTGCATCAGATGACCTGGCCTCCACAATCCCCCGACCTCAACCCAATTGTGATGGTTTGGGATGAGTCAGACTGCAGAGTGAAGGAAAAACAGCCAACAATTGCTCAGCATATGTGGGAACTCCTTCTAGACTGTTGGAAAACCATTCCAGGTGAAGTTGGTTGATAGAATGCCAAGAGTGTGCAAAGCTGTCGTCAAGGCAAAGGGTGGCTATTTGAAGAATCTCAAATATAAAATATATTTTGATTTGTTTAACCATTTTTTGGTTACTACATGATTCCATATGTGTTATTTCATAGTTGTGATATCTTCACTATTATTCTGTAATGTAGAAAATAGTAAAAATTAAGAAAAACCCTTGATTGAGTAGGTGTGTCCAAAGTTTTGACTGGTACTGTATATACTGTATTCTATTCTACTGTATTTTAGTCTGTGTCACTCCGACATTGCTCGTCCTAATATTTATTTATATATTTGTTAATTCCTTTATTTTACTTTTAGATTATTGTGTATTGTGTGTATTGTTGTGAATTGTTAGATATTACTGCACTATTGGAGCTAGAAACACAAGCATTTCGCTACACCCGCAATAACATCTACTAAAACATGTGAATGTGACCAATAACATTTTATTTTATTTTATTCGAACGGTGTACTAACTAGCAACAAGACTCAAACCAACCCAGGGCCATAGCAAAACATGTCACAGTTGGTTGCATAGTGTAATGGCATTACCAGCCTGAATATAATCCAATCTGGTCAGTCTATATCTGTAAAGCATAGAATTACCTTCCAAATGAGATTACGCTATTTCTCTAGCTTTGTTTATAATTGAGGGATGATGATAATTGTTGACCCTTTTTTCTGTTAGACAAAGTGCACTGTTGGGTGTCATACTGATCCCCTGGTCATGAACCGTGTATGGATGTCGGGACCTACCAGAAGGAGGAAGGGTGGGTATCATAACACAGTGAGCTAGCAGGGATTTTAGCTAGCCAGGTCGTGTTGAAAGCAAGCTAGCTACATCCTATCAAACATGTCGTTGGTGTGTTTGGTTAGCCTGCTAGCTAGTAGCCAATGCCATGGCAAGCAAGGTTAGGAATTAAGCTTTTGTAACCGGTGTGAAATGACTAGCTAGTAAGTGGTGCACGCTAGTAGCGTTTCAATCGGTGACGTCACTCGCTCTGAGACCTTGAAGTAGTTGTTTCCCTTGCTCTGCAAGGGCCGCAGATTTTGTGGAGTGATAGGTAATGATGCTTCGTGGGAGGCAGTTGTTGATGTGTTGAGAGGGTCCCTGGTTTGAGCCCAGGTTGGGGCAAGGAGAAGGATGAAAGCAACACTGTTAAACTAGCTAGTTAGCATGTTATGCTAGCAATGATGCTAACCATTTAGCTAGCAAGCTGAACATTTGGTTAACTTGCATCGGGAGTATGGGGTAATGTTAGTTACAGCGTGGTGAGGGTGAATTAAATATGTTCTTCAACATCTTGCTAGTTATCTAGCTAGTTGTAGCCAAATTAATTTCTACAATCTCTAGCTAGCAATATTAGCAAAGGTAGCTGCACAGTCACATTGGCTAGCTAGCCACATGAGATAATTTCTATATTCTGGAGGCAGTTGAAATGCAATTCGAACTAGCCCACCAAGGCCAGCCCAACTTCAAAGTGAGAGGCTTTAGATATGGCTTTTATTTTTATTTTTATTTTTTAACAAAGGAGGAGGTACGCTACCACAGGACATGCTCTTGGTTTCGCCATTTCTATCAAGAAAATACCATAAGCCTTAGACCGGATATAGGATTTCCCAGATTTTCCCCAAAACTGATGTCCCGCCCTGGAAATGAGAGAAAGGCCTATTGCTGTGGTGTTACCAATCTTAACGAAAGCTTTGGAAATGTCTGTGGTGATTAAGGTGGTTATTGTGGATGGAGTGTCAGACTCATTATACAGGCAATCAAGCATACTGACCAGGGCATGTGTAGAGGATATGTTTGGCCTGCTCCCAAATTGTTTAGGATCAAGGTTCGGTGCCAGTTTAGATAGTTTAGGTGTTAGGGTTTAAGTCGCAGCTCATCAATGGATGAGGGGTGGGATTTAGGAATGGGCACTACCATTGCCTCTTTTCACTGTGAAGGAAATGTCCCTTCCTTGAAAGAGGATTTGAAGATGTTACATATAGGTTGGCTTAGTTCACAAGATAATTCACGTAAAATCTTCAGTGGAAAGCCATCAGGGCCTGGAGCTTTGTGAGTCTGAACTGCTTATCATACACGTCCCACACCTTGACCTCTGGGAGTGGCTGCGGGGCAGGCAGATGTGTCCAGGGGACTGGTTTGTTGACTAACCTGGGAGAAGCAGCTGTTTATATCATTTGCAAATGCTTTGCTGTCGTTCTGATCACAATGGGGAATGCTCACTTTGAGTGGTGCTTTTCTCATTCCGGCCTTGGATTGTACCTCCCTGTGCCAGGACCTTGGGTTTTCTCTTTTCAAGTGTGAAATCCGAATGCAGTAGAATGCCTTTTTGGCTACACAGATGGACCGCTGGACCTTATTTCTGTAGTACTCACGGGCGTAGGCCTTTTGATGTAGAGTGACTATGTTCTTAATTTATATTTCGTACTCCTGAGTGGCGCAGTGGTCTAAGGCACTGCATCGCAGTGCTAACTGTGCCACTAGAGATCCTGGTTTGAATCCAGGCTCTGTCGCAGCCGGCCGCGACCGGGAGACTCATGGGCGGCGCACAATTGGCCCAGCGTCGTCCAGGGTAGGGGAGGGAATGGCCGGCAGGGATGTAGCTCAGTTGATAGAGCATGGCGTTTGCAACGCCAGGGTTGTGGGTTTGATTCCCACGGGGGGCCAGTATAAAAAAAAAATATATGTATTCACTAACTGTAAGTCGCTCTGGATAAGAGCGTCTGCTAAATGACTAAAATTTAAAATGTATTGTCATCCATGGGGTGGAGTTTCACTGTAACCACCGGGAAGTAGCTGTTTAGTTTACTTTATTAGGATCCCCATTAGCTACTGCACATGCAGCAGCTACTCTTCCTGTGGTTAACATAAAACATACAAATACATGACAAAGTACAGAATTGTAATAGACAAGAACAACATATTACATTAAATTCCAAAAAAAACATTTCTGTATACAGTATGTATAGGAAAGACACCAAGAGACAACAACAAAAAACGATTTAAACACTATATACATATTCTCATACTGTATACAGTAGAGTTACAGTGAATTCGGAATGTATTCAGACCCCTTGACATTTTTCACATTCTGTTACGTTACAGCCTTATTCTAAAATGGATCACTCTACACACAATACCCCATAATGACGAAGCAAAAACAGGTTTTTAGAAATTTTTGCAAATGAATAAAAAATAAAAAACTGAAATAATACATTCACATAAGTATTCAGACCCTTTACTCAGTGCTTTGTTGAAGCACCTCTGGCAGCGATTACCTGTTTCTCCCATTCTTCTCTGCAGATCCTCTCAAGCTCTGTCAAGTTGGATGGGGAGCGTCGCTGCACAGCTATTTTCTGGTCTCTCCAGAGATGTTCGATCGGGTTCAAGTCCGGGCTCTGGCTGGGCCACTCAAGGACATTCAGAGATTTGTCCCGAAACCACTCTTGCGTTGTCTTGGCTGTGTCCTTAGGGTCATTGTCCTGATGGAAGGTGAACCTTCGCCCCAGTCTGAGGTCCTGAGCGCTCTGGAGTAGGTTTTCATCAAGGATCTCTCTGTACTTTGCTCCATTCCTCATTGCCTCAATCCTGACTAGTCTCCCAGTCCCTGCCGCTGAAAAACATCCCCACAGCATGATGCTGCCACCACCATGCTGGATGGTGCCAATTTTCCTCCAGATGTGACACTTGGCATTCAGGCCAAAGAGTTCAATCTTGGTTTCATCAGACCAGATAATCTTGTTTCTCATGGTCTGAGAGCCTTTAGGTGCCTTTTGGCAAACTCCAAGCAGGCTGTCATGTGCCTTTTACTGAGGAGTGGCTTCCGTCTGGCCACTCTACCATAAAGGCCTGATTAGTGGAGTCCTGCAGATATGGTTGTCGTTCTTGAAGGTTCCCCCATCTCCACAGAAGAACTCTGGAGTTCTGTCAGAGTGACCATCGCGCTCTTGGTCACCTCCTTGACCAAGGCCCTTCTCCTCCGATTGCTCAGTTTGGCCGGGCGGCCAGCTCTAGGAAGAGTCTTGGTGGTTACAAACTTCTTCCATTTAAGAATGATGGAGGCCACTGTGTTCTTGGGGACCTTCAATGCTGCAGAAATGTTTTGGTACCCTTCCCCAGATCTGTGCCTCGACACAATCCTGTCTCAGAGCTCTACGGACAATTCCTTCGACCTCATGGCTTTGTTTTTGCTCTGACATGCACTGTCAACTGTGTGACCTTATATAGACAAGTGTGTGCCTTTCCAAATCATGTCCAAGCAATTGAATTTACCACAGGTGGACTCCAATCAAGTTGTAGAAACATCTCAAGGATGATCAATGGAAACAGGATGCAACTGAGCTACATTTTGAGTCTCATAGCAATTGTCTGAATACTTATGTAAATAAGTTATTTCTGTTTTAAATGTTGTATACATTAGCAAACATTTCCAAAAACCTGTTTTCACTTTGTCATTATGGGGTATTGTGTGTAGATTGATTAGTTCTTTTTTAAAAATCCATTTTAGAATAAGGCTGTAAGTAACAAATTGTGGAAAATGTCACTTTCCGAATGTACTGTTAATTAGATCTTTAGAAAGAGGAGAGGGGCTTTGATACGATATATATATATCTTTTAAATCAGAAACCCATAGTGGCGTGTCTGGTGAGGTATGTATGTCTGTCTGAAGTGTATGCAAATAGATTATACAAGTGGTTAGGCATTTTCAACACACAAATGTTTCTTAAAAAGACTAGAAGATAAGTAGTCAATTTTTTGTCAACCCTCAACCATGAAAGACTATCATGCATGTTGTTGATGTTAGTTCTGTGTGGGCAGTTAAGGGCAAGGTGTGCTGCTTTGTTTTTAGCCAGCTGCAGCTTTGCTAGGTTTTTCTTTGCTGCACCTGACCATATTACCGGACAGTAATCAAGTTGGGACAAGATCAAAGCCTGAGCAACTAGTACAGTTGATCTTTGTGTCAAAAACGCAGAACACTTTTTTATAACAGACCTCTCACCATCTTCACAACAACTTTATCATTATGACTTGACCATGATAACTGACCAATGTTACTCCTAGGAGTTCAGCTTTTTCAACTTGTTCAATGGTCACGGCCTTTATGCACAACTCCAGTTGAGGTTTAGGTCTAAGAGAATGCTTTGATCCAAATTCAATGCTTTTGGTTTTAGATGTATTTAAGACCAGTTTATTGTTAGTTACCCATTCTGACACTGACTGTAACTCCTTGCTAGGAGTCTCAGTGAGCTCACTGGCTATAGGTGCTGATGTGTAGAGCGTGCAATCATCAGCATACATAGTCATTTTAGCTTCTTGTAAGACAAGTGGAAAATCATTTGTAAAAATAGAGAAGAGTAACGGCCCAAGGCAACTGCCCTGAGGGATACCACACTGTACATATCTCATGTTTGAGAAGCTTCCATTGAAGAATACTCCCTGAGTTCTATTGGATAAGTGACTCTCCACCCATGTGATGGCAGGTGATGTAAAGCCATAACAAGTGAGTTTTTTCAACAACAAATTATTATTAATAACATCAAAGGCTCATCTTCCGAAAGCACCTGAAACCCTACCTCTTCAAAGAGTATCTTAAATAATCACCCTCCTGTCCTCGACCCCCCCCCCCCCCCCATTTTTTACAAAAATAAATACAAATAAAATAAACTTTCCTGAACCAACACTTGCACTCCAACAACGCCCCCCTTTCTAGCTTTGACTTTGCTGATAACTACTTTATTGAGGAAAAGTGTACTTACTATGCCTGTGAAATGTGGTTGTCCCACCTAGCTATCTTAAGATGAATGCACTAACTGTAAGTCGCTCTGGATAAGATCGTCTGCTAAATGACTAAAATGTACATGTTAAATGCAGTGGAGGCTGCTGAGGGGAGGAGGGCTCATAATAATGGCTGGAACGGCGCAAACGGAAGGGCATCAAACAAATGGAAACCATGTATTTGATACCATTCCACCTATTCCACTCCAGCCGTTACCACAAGCCTGTCCTCCCCAATTAAGGTTCCACCAACCTCCTGTGGTAAAATGTAAGGCTGCACTGAAATCTAACAATAGAGCTTCAACTATCATCTTATTTCTTTTAGCCCATCATGAGTCATTGCAGTACAAGTTGCGTGCCCTTCTCTAAATGCATGTTGAAAGTCAGTAGTTAATTAACCTGTTCTTTAAAAAAATTGCATTGTATTTGTTCAAACACAATCCTCTCCATCAGTTTACTAAGAACAAGCAGCAAACTGATTTGGCAGCTAATAGAGTCAGCAAAGAGTGCTTTACAATTTTTAGGTAGTGGAATTACTTTAGCTTCCTTCCACGGCTGTGGACACACACTCCGTTAGGCTTTGGTTAAAGACATGGCAAATAGTGGTGGTGTCACGATCGTTCACGGAAGATACGGACCAAGGCGCAGCGTGGTAAGCGTACATTTTATTTGTAGTACACAACACGAACAAAACAACAAACGATACGTGAAGTCCTGAGGTTACATACAACAAACCTTTACGGAACAAGATCCCACAAACTAACTGGTGCCAACAGGCTGCCTAAGTATGGTCCCCAATCCGAGACAACGAGCTACAGCTGCCTCTGATTGGGGACCACCCTGGCCAACATAGATCTAAACGATCTAGAACAAAAAACTAAACATAGAAAATCCACACCCTGGCTCAACATTTAAGAGTCCCCAGAGCCAGGGCGTGACAGTACCCCCCCCCCCACCAAAGGCGCGGACTGCAACCGCGCCACACAAACACAACAGGGTAGGGGCCGGGTGGGCATTCCGCCTCGGAGGCGGATCCGGCTCCGGGCGTGACCACCACCTTCTCTCCACCTCCCCGTTGCGCCCCTGGTCTGGTCCCGCTGACTGGAGCTGGACCCGACGACGGTGGATCAAACCTTACCGGCTCCGGACTGGAGCCGCTGGCCGGAGCTGGACTGGACACCAGTGGAGCGGTTTGCTCTGGCTCCGGAGTGGATCCGCTGACTGGAGTTGGACCGGACCCCGGTGGAGCGGATTGCTCTGGCTCCGGAGTGGAGCAGCTGACCGGTGCCGGACCAGACCCCGGTGGAACAGGCACGGGCCGTGCCGGACTGGACACACGCACCACTGGCTTGGTGCGGGGAGCAGGAACGGGCCGGACCGGGCTGACGACGCGCACCACTGGCTTGGTGCGGGGAGCAGGAACGGGCCGGACCGGGCTGATGACGCACACCACTGGCTTGGTGAGGGGAGCAAGAACAGGCCGGACCGGGCTGGCGACGCGCACCACTGGCTTGGTGCGAGGGACAGGAACAGGCCGGGCCGGGCTGGCGACGCGCACCACTGGCTTGGTGCGAGGGACAGGAACAGGCCGGACCGGGCTGACGACGCGCACCACTGTCTTGGTGCGGGGAGCAGGAACAGGCCGGACCGGGCTGGCGACGCGCACCACTGGCTTGGTGCAGGGAGCAGGAACAGGCCGGATCGGGCTGGCGACGCGCACCACTGGCTTGGTGCGGGGAGCTGGAACGGGCCGGACCGGACTGGCGACACACACCACTTGCTTGGTGCGAGGAGCGGGACTGGGTTCCCTTTTAAACCTCCACTCCTTCTGCTGCCTAACCAGCTCCTCTGGCCGTGCCCCTACACTCTCCTTCTCCCTTGTCGCCTCCTGTAGCCTCGTCGTCCACGGCGTAAGCCCCCCCCCTAAAAATTTTCTGGGCTTGTCTCTCCCCCGTGATCATGGCCTCCATCCCTCTAGCCAGACTCTCTCTCATCTCCTCCCAAGTCCATCCTCTCTCCTCGTCACGCTGCTTGATCCATGCTTGGTGGGATCTTCTGTCACGCTCGTTTAAGGACTCGTGGAACCAAGGCGCAGCGTGGTAAGCGTACATTTTATTTGTAGTACACAACACGAACAAAACAACAAACGATACGTGAAGTCCTGAGGTTACATACAACAAACATTTACGGAACAAGATCCCACAAACTAACTGGTGCCAACAGGCTGCCTAAGTATGGTCCCCAATCAGAGACAACGAGCTACAGCTGCCTCTGATTGGGAACCACCCTGGCCAACATAGATCTAAACGATCTAGAACAAAAAACATAGAAAAATAAACATAGAAAATCCACACCCTGGCTCAACATTTAAGAGTCCCCAGAGCCAGGGCGTGACAGGTGGCAATACAGTCTGCTACCATTCTCAATAGTTTCCCATCTAGGTTGTCTATACCTGCTTGGCTTATCATTATTGATGGATAACAACCGTTTTTCCACCTCTTCCACACAAACTTGACCAAATTCAAAACGGCAATCCGCTTTCATTATTAGATCTTCCATACACAAATATGATGGTTCACTGTTCAATGTTGTCATTTCACTTCAGTTTGTCCACTTTACCGGTGAAATGATTAGTCATAACAAAACCTTTTAATATAGCCAATCAACTTCAAAGAACGATGGAGATGAATTGGGGTTTCTGCCCATAATATAATTTAAGATAATTTTATGTTATTTATCTTGATTTATACAATTAATTGTATTTTCTTTTAAGTTTAGTCACATTTCTCAATTGACAGTTTGTCAACCAATCAGCTGAGCAGCCTGACTTGTTTGCCACCTTTTTTGCATCATTCCTTTGAACCACACAATTTTACAATTCATCATCGATCCAGGAGGCTCTAACAGTTAGTTTCTTAACAGGAGCATGTTTGTCAACAGTTGGCAAGAATACTTTTACAAATACTCAGTGCTGCATCTGGATTCTCCTCCTTATACACATCAGACCAACATAAATGTTTTACATCTTCAACAAAAGAGTCCTGAGAAAACATTTTGCATGATCTCTTATAAAAAACTTGAGGCCCTGTCTTTGTCCTTTCTTGTTATTGCCACAATGTTATGGTCACTACAGCCAATGGCAACTGATTTGCTTTGGAGCAAAGCTCTGTAGCATTATTTATTTAACCTTTATTTTATCAGAGAGTCATACTGAGGCCAAGGTCTGAGCCCTGAATTACATAAATGACAGAAAATACACATCAACATATAAATACAAAATGCAAGCAGAAAGAAAGAAAGTCATAAAAACACATCAGTATTAAGGTCCTCATGCAGCTTTCTGAGTTTCCCTGGAGGCACCAGAACATCAATTTTAAGAACATTTTGAAGATTGCACCATATTTGTGGAACAAGAAAACTAGCTGTTTTACCTACCTCAGTAGAGACCAAAGGAATTTCCAGTTAGCCATCCCTGAGACCGGGTGTGGTAACTCGTATGTCTAAAGTTTAGTAATGATGTTAGGTACAGTGGGACTTAACACCTATACTGCATTAACACCTGCCGACTAGGGTTAGCTAAAATGGCACAACTGCCACACTACACCAGTTACTGTTTAATGAGGGGAACACCTCAACCAGAACATAAGACCAGTTTGTGACAGGCCACCTATTGATTTGGGTCAACAGTTCTGACCAGACAAAACCTTAGCACATTTTAATTTTAATTTATTACAATTGTAACTTCTAAACATTAGACAGGTTCTAGGCCCATTAAATGGAAACAGTACAGAGGAAGATACAGTGTATAAAGAACAAGCAAGGTTTATTAATGCTTAGAGGAATATGATTGCTTGTTTGACACAGGTAAATAACACACATTAACAAGAGTACACCAAAATGACTTAGGGTGTTTTCAAAGTTTTGAGCTATAGTTCGAATCAGAGTTCAACTATGTGTTACATTGTATATTTTTTTCTCTATTTGGTCTAGTTAGTTTCACATTGCCAACAAAAAAAAGTACAAAATGCCTAAACAAAGCTGCTACTCAGAATGTTTCAGAGATCTTAAGTTATGATGCTGTGTGCATTTCATCAAATGTTCGCAGTCAAACAACCAATAATAATGTGCGACTCTGGTTCTTTTCCTGTGTTTGGTCTAGACTGCATTCTCACCTGCAGCGAACTGCACCACGGTATGAATTGAATCAGACAGAGACAGACGCAGGAAATAGGGGTGCTGAGGGTGCTGTAGCACCCCCTGAAAATCAGAATTTTAAAAAAGTTTTAAAGTTAAAAAAAAGTTGATTCGTCACAAGAATAGTGCACTGGGCCTTTATTAGTCCTGTATTAGCAGACTGATATAGCCGTTTGTAGCGCATGCAAAACAATAAATCTGCCAGCACCCCTACACATCTTCCCACGGCTATGGACAGAGACAAACCTTTTTAGCGAACCAATGTGTTGTTTAATGCGCTCCCGACTGCGGATAGAGTGTTCACACCAGTCCAAACGAACCAAACTAAGGGGGTAAATGCACCAGCGTTCAGAAAAAAACGCTGCTGCATTATTTCCACTAGATAACTTTATGAAATACAAGTGTTTCACAGAGATTCAGCTGACCAAGTTCACAATATGACCAAAAACAGTGGTAAACAATACTGTACTTTGATGGTACAGTTAACCACTGCATTTACATAAATAGATATTTTAGAAATACAAATGACTTTACTTAATGACATTGATTTTACTGAGTTACAGTTCATATGAGGAAATCAGTCAATTGAAATAAATTCATTAGGCCCTAATCTATGGATTTCACATGACTGGGAATACAGATATGCATCTGTTGGTCACAGATACCTTTAAAAAAACGGGCATCAAAATGGGCCTCAGGTTCTCGTCACTGTATTTTTTTGTTTTCAAATTGCCATTGATAAATGCAATTGGGTTCGTCGTCCGTAGCTTATGCCTGCCCATACCATAACCCCACCGCCACCATGGGGCACTCAGTTCACAACGTTGACATCAGCAAACGGCTCGCCCACACAACGCCATACAAGTGGTCTACGGTTGTGAGGCCGGTTGGACGTACTGCCAAATTCTCTAAAACGATGTTGGAGGCAGCTTATGGTAAAGAAATTAACATTAAATTCTCTGGCAACAGCTCTGATTGACATTCCTGCAATCAGCATGCCAACTGCACTTTCACTTAAAAACTTGAGACATCTGTGACATTGTGTTGTGTGACAGAACTGCACATTTTAAGAGTGACCTTTTATTGTCCCCAGCACAAGCTGCACCTGTGTAATGATCGTGCTGTTTAATCAGCTTCTTTGTATGCCACACCTGTCAGGTCGATGGATTATATTGGCAAAGGAGAAATGCTCACTAACAGGGAGGTAAACAAATTTGTGCACACAATTTGGGAGAAATAAGGTTTTTGTGCATATGGAACATTTCTGGGATCTTTTATTTCAGCTCATGAAACATGGGACCAACACTTTACATGTTGCATTTATATTTTTGTTCAGTGTACATTAAATTCTGTTCATTACTCCTGTTCCTCTAAGAAAGTGAAATAGAGCCCCGCCCAGCCCCGCCCAGCCCCGCCCAGCCCCGCCCAGCCCAGCCCAGCCCAACCCCGTCCAGTCTCTCTAACCTTTTTATACATTTCCTGCATGTCCTCCTCTAATAAGGGTGCCCAAGGAAACACTAACCAAAACTTTGGATCCTAGCCTGTCACACAATATTCTTCAGTGACAAGATTGTCTGAGTTAAGCAAGCCACTATCTGGGTATTATTGGTTGTCTGATGATTGTTGATGATTTATACTGGTAAAGCCAAAAGGAACTGCCAGTTGGTTTTTAATCTTTGTACAGAATTCCCTGCTCAGTGACGTGGATGCGGAGGAGGGCATTCGTGGCATGTGTGCCCTCTACCCATCTCTATGACCACATGCAGATGGAGGGCACTCTTGGCAGGTGTGCCCTCTATATAACTTTATGGCAAGGTATTTATACGGGCAGGATCGAGGGAACCTCCTTTCATTCCAGGTCCTTCAACCAGACAGAGCTGAAAACAAACAACAGTATGCGTCAATGAAATGTAGTGATGGGAAACTGAGGCTTTCTGAAGCCTTTGGGGCTTTCACCAAATTGTAGTGATGGGAAACCAAGGCTTTCCGAAGGCTTTGGAGCTTTCACCAAATAGTGCAGAAAAACTGTTCATTACTCAGGGCTTCATTATCGGTTCACAATGCACATTAGTGACATCCGCTGGTCAAAAATAAATGGCAGTATGTGATTATCAGATAGACAGTTTTTTTCTCCACTGTTTTCATCAAAAGTATGTGGTGCAGTGGTAAGTCGTTGGCTTTAGTAGCTGATAATCAATTAGAATAAAAACAACTGTGGGCATCTAAAGCTCAATTCCTGCATTTTTACACAATATGCCGTCTCTATTTAAAAAGTCAGCAAAAATGGCCACAGTCATCAAGCTAGGTAAGAGATCATTATTAAATATGTTTGACTGAACTAGATCAAAGGTACAGTGCCTTGCAAAAGTATTCATCCCCTTTGGCGTTTTTCCTATTTTGTTGCATTACAACCTGTAATTTAAATAGATGTTTATTTGGATTTCATGTAATGGACATACACAAAAGAGTCCAAATTGGTAAAGTGAAATTTAAAAAATAACTTATTTAAAATAAAATAAAATAACAAATAACGGAAAAGTGGTGCTTGCATATGTATTCACCCCCTTTGCTATGAAGCCCCTAAATGAGATCTGGTGCAACCAATTACCTTCAGAAGTCACATAATTAGTTAAATAAAGTCCACCTGTGTGCAATCTAAGTGTCACATGATCTCAGTATATATACACCTGTTCTGAAAGGCCCCAGAGTCTGCAACACCACTAAGCAAGGGGCACCACCAAGCAAGCGGCACCATGAAGACCAAGGAGCTCTCCAAACAGGTCAGGGACAAAGTTGTGGAGAAGTACAGATCAGGGTTGGGTTATAAAAAAATATCCGAAACTTTCAACATCCCACGGAGCACCATTAAATCCATTATTAAAAAATTGAAAGAATATGGCACCACAACAAACCTGCCAAGAGAGGGCTGCCCACCAAAACTCACGGACCAGGCAAGGAGGGCATTAATCAGAGAGGCAACAAAGAGACCAAAGATAACCCTGAAGGAGCTGCAAAGCTCCATAGCGGAGATTGGAGTATCTGTCCATAGGACCACTCTAAGCCGTACACTCCACAGAGCTGGGCTTTACAGAAGAGTGGCCAGAAAAAAGCCATTGCTTAAAGACAAAAATAAGCAAACACGTTTGGTGTTCGCCAAAAGGCATGTGGGAGACTCCCCAAACATATGGAAGAAGGTACTCTGGTCAGATGAGACTAAAATTGAGCTTTTTGGACATCAAGGAAAACTCTATGTCTGGTGCAAACCCAACACCTCTCATCAGCCAGAGAACACCATCCCCACACTGAAGCATGGTGGTGGCAGCATCATGCTGGGGGGATGTTTTTCATCGGCAGGGACTGGGATGATGGATGGCGCTAAATACAGGGAAATTCTTGAGGGAAACCTGTTTCAGTGTTACAGAGATTTGAGACCGGGACAGAGGTTCACCTTCCAGCAGGACAATGACCCTAAGAATACTGCTAAAGCAACACTTGAGTGGTTTAAGGGGAAACATTTAAATGTCTTGGAATGGCCTAGTCAAAGCCCAGACCTCCATCCAATTGAGAATCTGTGGTATGACTTAAAGATTGCTGTACACCAGCGGAACCCATCCAAAAATCCCAGGGGGGAGGGTGAATAGTTACGTTTTCTGTTTTTTTGTCATATTTCTTGTTTGCTTCACAAGAAAAAATATTTTGCATCTTCAAATTGTAGGCATGTTGTGTAAATCAAATGATACAAACCCCCCAAAAAATCAATTTTTATTCTAGGTTGTAAGGCAACAAAATAGGAAAAATGCCATGGGGGGTGAATACTTTCGCAAGCCACTGTAAATATACGTTAACACACAGAAACAGCAAATCCTCCATATAATTAATTTCATAGGACTAATAGTACTGTAGAGCTCTTTTTACTTGCCAGCAATATAGCTGGGTCACCCCGTCCTGTCCCTAGGGGTCCACCACCCTGCAGCCCCCCAACCCAACACACCCCACTCAGCTTTGGCATCTTAGTGAAACATTCATTATATGTTTCGGGTGTGTTATAGCCAAGGCCAGACAACCCACAGGACGGCAGACCCCCAGGGCCAGGACTGAGCAGCCCAGAAGCTAAGGATTGCCTAAATAGGATCTCCCTGACGTATGCATGTTTTCAATACAGACTCCTTTAGTCGTACTGTATTCCATATAAGGCATCCAGACCTTATGAAAGTTGCCCAATATACAATTAATCCTGTAATAAATCAAACCTAGTGATACATAACTTGACACTGTGGGAAGATAACCAACCTTCCAATTAATGGCAATGCATTTCTTAGCCACTATAAATGCTTGTTTACACATTTTCTTCAGATAACAGTCTCCAGTATCAACAGTATCAACATTTCCAAGCAAACAAAAACAAGGAGAAAGGAGAATCTGTAGACCTGCTGAGATAAAAAGAACATACTATTTGACAGAATGTAGCCAGCCTTCACAAGACAACAACATATGCAAATATGTCCCCTTTTGTGTTTTACACCTCCAGCAGAGGAATTACATTTCTGAGTGCATGTAATTCAGTTTCTATGGATGGCCTTAAACTGCAGTAATTTATGTCTGAGATGATATGAACATTACTGGGCATTCAAACATATCTGTATCCATTCATCATCATCAATAGCTTTTACCAAGTCTTCCTCACATTTTTGTTTTGTTTTGGAAAAGCCTTTATCAACCCTTGATACAGTTTGGAAGTCAACATTGGAGGTTTGTCAGACTGCCTTAAAATAGCTTCTGGCTTGTCCAGTATTTGCCCCACATAGAGAATAAAGGGTTAGGGTTAGTATCTGTATCTGCAAAAATTAACCTCACCTCCATCACAGACTGGTCTTCTTTGGCTGCCTGACCCTGCTGAGACACCTGTCACCATTTGATCCTCCTAAAATGAGCCATGACAAAGAATTACCTTCGTGTACAGTTATACATTATATTATCCAAGAATAGAATCAATGGTTAAATCATTGAAATGACCATTATTCCCAGATCCCAGACTGTAGCTTTAAACTTAAGCTGCTGTCCTGTAGCTACTGTAGGTCTACCTATCAATTCAAGATGGAACTTTGTATCATTCACTGATATTGTTAATATACAGCAAAATTCACCTGAGCTCTGTAGACGGGTCTTCCCTGGATGTCTGATCCTGCTGGGACTCCTGTCATCATCTGATCCAGCTAAGACATGATGAGCATAATGTTGTGTATTGACTGCACTAGAGGTCGTGTCCCAACAGAGATCATTGCGGCACGGTCTGCATTTTTCATGCTGCGGGTGGGAGCGAGCGGTCAGACAGATGACTTTTGGATGAAAATATTTTTGTTATCCCACAGATTATTTGGAAATGGTCCTCTTTCTGCTTTTTATGCATTAGCCTACCTATTGTATTAAAAGCACATATTTTTCGCATTATTCACACACTTAGAATTCGCTGCTTCAACTTCAGTAGCCTACCTCTCCTAGTTGGGCGTGAGAGTTCAATTGCGCCTAGTATTTGTGGTCTCATTGAAATAGAGTAGGCTCCTTACATGGGCGGAGAATCACGTGGCAGTTAACTTGAATATGAAGTTAACTTAAATATGATTAGACTGTAGTTTACTACAGTGTCTGTAAATAAATATTGATAATGAAAATAAGTGTAGGGCGCTCAACCAACGTGAATCAAAGTGCAATCAAAAAATGTAATCATTGAAAAGGAAAAGGCCCAACGTGCACATAGGTTAGGCTACTATGGTGAGCGAGCGTTGCGGCTTTTCATTTTCAATAAGTACTGATTACCCATTTATTTGTCTCTGCCTGCAAATTGTCCTCCTAAAAGGTAGGGTATATCCTATCGGCCTATGCCAAACTTAGCAAGTGTCGCTGTCATAATTCTTGCTGCTTCCAGTTCAGTAGCCATACCTGCGAGATCAGGTGCACGTGTAGGCTATAGCCTAGAGTAGGCTATAGCCTATTCAAGGGCGGAGAAACACGGGGCAGTTATCTTTCCAAGGAAGCCTCCTGAGTGGCGCAGCTGTCTAAGGCACTGCATCGCATTGTTGAGGTGTCGCTACTGCCTGGGGTTCAATCCCAGGCTGTGTCTCAGCCGGCCGTAACCGGGAGTCCCATAGGGCAGCGCACAATTGGCCCAGCGTCGTCCGGGTTAGGGGACGGTTTGGCCGGGGGGCTTTCCTTGGCTCATCGTGCTCTAGTGACTCCTTGTAGCTGGCCGGGCGCCTGCAAGCTGACCTGTTCTTGAGGTAGAGGGTGGGAGTTGGACAGAAAGCCAGTGGGTGCAGGCGGGAGCGGGATGAAGAAATCGGTGCTGTGCAGACCTCTACTGTGCACCATGACAGTGAAGCCTGTAATGTTAGAGCTGTTTATTACTGTGTCCTTGTAATAGTGTAATAGCCACCTCATATCGCTATCTGACAGATAACTAGAGGCTAGAGCTGACCTGGCTGTGGTATGCTAGCTACTAGCTAGACCTGCTTTATGGCTATGCTTTCTACTTTTGTTAGCTTTATATTGTTTGTTTGTTTGCTATGCTAAATAGCCATTTGCCAGCAGCATACCACCCTGCATCCCACTGCTGGCTTGCCTCTGAAGCTAAGCAGGGTTGGTCCTGGTTGGGAGCCAAGATGGTGTTGGCGGGTCAGTAGGAGGCACTCTTTCCTTTGGTTTAAAAATAAATCAATATCCCAATGACATTGCCCTGTGTAGGGTGCCGTCTTTTGGATGGGACGTTAAACTGGTGTCCTGACTCTCTGTGGTGACTAAAGATCCCATGGCACTTATTGTAAGAGTAGGGGTGTTAACCCCAGTGTCCTAGCTATATTCCCAATCTGGCCCTCATACCATCATGGCCACCTGATCATCCCCAGCTTCCAATTCGCTCATTCATCCCCTCTCCTCCCCCTGTAACAATTCCCCAGGTCGTTGCTGTAAATGAGAATGTGTTCTCAGTCAATGTACCTGGTAAAATAAGGGTAAAATAAAAATACAATAAATAAATTGATAAATTAGCCTGCTATAGCTTCGGCCTACCATGCTGCGTGCTATTGCATCCTTGCTCTTTACTGTAATCAGAGGGCTAATATCTATACTATGCATGCCAGTCTCTCTTGGCTAAAAGTAGAGGAGAGACTGACTGCATCACTTCTTGTTCTTACAAGAAACATGAATGTGTTGAAAATTCCAAATTGTTTGCATAGTCAACTTATACACAGCACTGACACACACACTTACCCCACCAAGACATGCCACCAGAGGTCTTTTCACAGTCCCCAAATCCAGAACAAATTCAAGAAAACATACAGTATTATATAATGCCATGATTGCATGGAACACCCTTCTGTCTCAGATTGCTCAAGTGAACAGCAAACCTGGTTTAAAAAAAAAAACGGAAAAGCAACACCTCACGGCACAACGCCTCTCCCCTAGTTGACCTAGATATTTTGTGTCTATGTATTGATATGTTGAATGTGTGACGTTTAAAATGTATGTAGATCTGTCCTTGAGCTGTTGTCTATTAATGTTCTGTTGTTTCATGTTTTGTGTGGACCCTAGGAAGAGTAGCTGCTGCAATCACCACAGCTCAAGGACAATTCATCGTTAACTGCTGCTATATTTATGCATAGCTTTTCCCATTTATATGCTTATTGCATTTGCCCTTCAGAGCCAATTAATTATGTATGTTCATTGCTGTTATTGCCCATTATTTGCACCTTTCTGTTTCTCCTTTTAGAAAAACCATACTCCATACAAAGCCAACCAAGTCTCAATACTAGACGAGTCTCATGTCAACAACTGTCAATCATTCCCTGCCATGTATCATCTCCATTACCTGAATCTAGAAAGACTCTTAAACTGAACTGCATCTCTGCCTTCGCCTGCTCTTCAACTGGAGTGCCACAGTAGATGGGCATCACCATAACCCTCACCTAAACCTCAATCAGTTAGTCTTGTAAGTGAAGAACATTTTATGACAGGCTAGGAATCAAAGTTTTGGTCAGTGCTTCTGCCCCTGAGCAAGGCAGTTAACACACTGTTCCCCGGCGTTGATGACGTGGATGTCGATTAAGGCAGCCCTCCGCACCTCTCTGATTCAGAGGGGTTGGGTTAAATGTGGAAGACACATTTTAGTTGAATGCATTCAGTTATACAACTGTGTCACGCCCTGACGTATAGAACTCTTGTTAGTTGAGTCAGGGTGTGGAAGTTCTGTTATTATTTCTATGTTTACATTCTAGGTCTTGTATTTCTATTTTTGGCCGGGTGTGATTCCCAATCAGAGACAGCTGTCGCTCGTTGTCTCTGATTGGGGTTCATACTTAGGCAGCCCAGTTGCCTACTATGTTGTGGGATCTTGGTCCTTGTGTAGGCTTGTATTGTGTATATAGCCTTGGGCGTCACGTCGGTTTGTTTTTTGTGTTTATTATTTAATAAACATGTTCGCATACCACGCTGCACCTTGGTCTGACCCGTCTCTCAACGATCGTGACAAACTGACTAGGTATCCCCCTTTCCCTTTCCCTGGGCACCCTTATTAGGGGAGGAAATGCAGGAAATGTATAAAAGCTCCCCTTGGTCATGTTCAGGTGAGTGCTTTGTACCTTGAAAGGCCTTTGTGTATAGGCTGTATGGCAGCAGTGCTGTTTGTTTATTTCTGTGAGCAACCATTTTGTGACTATGCTGTCTTGAAAAACTGTTTGGGGTGTGGTCGATTGTTCTAAATGGTATGTGTTGTGGCTGACCATCAGTGAGTTTATTCATGTGACAATATTCCAGATGTTCATTATTGCCACTGCAATAATGTATTTTTGTTTTCAGTTGGATTGAGGTCCAGGCAGTTCATTGGCAGCGTCCTCCAATAAGGTGGCTGTGTTTAAGTAAAATCATTTGTATTTCTAAAATATCTATTTATGTAAATGCAGTGGTTAACTGATTATTTTCTACAATCAAAAATACAGTATTGTTTGTCACTGTTTTTGGTCATCTTGTGAACATGGTCTGCTAAATCTCTGAAAGCACTGTTGTATTTCAGAAAGGGACTTAGTGGAAGTAACATTTTCTAGTGGAAAGGTGTTTTCTGTCAAACAATTCAAACTAATCTTCTAAGCTTTAATAATATTGGCTTGTTCTTTATCTGCCTCTGCTGTTTCCCTTTAATGGGCCTAAAACCTCTAATGTTTAGATGTTGCAATTGTAATGCATACATTTTTTTAAATGTTTGTTGTCTGGTCCGTTGCATTGCTCAGCACTGTTGACCCAACTCAATAGGTGGCCTGTCACGAACTGGTCTTATGTTCTGGTTGAGGTGTTCCCCTCATTAAACAGTAACTGGCGTAGTCTGGTAGTTATGCCATTTTAGCTAACCCTAGTTGGCAGGTGTTACTACAATATACTACAGTCAAGTCTGCAAAAACACTACAATGAATACTATAGTATATAAATATGGTAATACTACAGTATTTAGACAATAGTATTTTATTCATGTGAGTAGGGCTATGGTTTGGGGAAGGCTCTGCAAACCAACCGACCTCATACCATCAAGTATTGTCACAGGTTGCTACAGCATTGTGAACTGCTCTGAGCAGCACACTTCAGCTCTGCGCATCATGAGTTTGCACCCAGTGCTGGGCAATTGTTTTGACACTGTATGAATGGAAACTAATGTTAGTGTAGCCTACTGTTATTATTTAACCAATCCAAAGGCAGCTGCCTATCTGCCTTCTAAGGCACCTACCTTAGTAGGTAGCACGTTTCCAGTAGGTTACTGCCATTTGGGATGGGATTCGAAGGCAGCTTCACATGATTTCACATTCCACTGAGCACTAGATGTTTGTTTACATTGTAGCCACTGTAGCAGCGTGAGCAACTTGTGCTATCAATTCAGTGAACAACCATCCCAAAATGGAAATATCTGGCATGAACAAAAAGGAAACAAGTAACAGAATATATCTCCTCATTACCTGTTAATGAATGAAGTTGACACTGACCAGAATAATTATGACACTGGCCAGAATAATTATTCTCTCGCATATTGCTTGGTCGTTGATAACTAATATTGAAAGGTGATATGATGCAATCTAACTAGATTAGAATGTTTAGGCTACTTCATCCTATAATGTAAGATACATGCATTGGATACAAAACAAATACTGGCATGTGATAAATAATAAGATGTCCAATATAATTATACGAATGCATATAAAACAGGAATATATATTCAATTAAATTAATACAGCATTGTAATATTATTGACGCCTTTCTCTCTCCTTGCAGGGGATTAGACAGATGAACTGCACTCACCAGATGCCCAAACTTCAAAACCAGAAACATGTGGAGACATCAACACTTGTCATTTTGTATCTGTGCATGAGTCTTTAAAACACAGTCCATTGTACAACAAAGTATGTTCCTATTGAGGGAAATCTCAAGTAGATTAACCTCCAACATTCATAAACTTGCTCAGGACATGAGGTCAAATTTAGTTATGACAGCCACAGATGTTTTATACAGAACAGGAGTTTACAGGTTTTTGTTCCAGCCCTTCACTAATACCTCATTCAACTAATTGTGGTCTAAATTGAAGACTTCCACACAGTGCAATCCCTTGAGACAGAATTCACGTATAGTGGGAAAAAAATGTATTTAGTCAGCCACCAATTGTGCAAGTTCTCCCACTTAAAAAGATGAGGCCTGTAATTTTCATCATAGGTACACGTCAACTATGACAGACAAAATGAGAAAAAAAAAATCCAGAAAATCACATTGTAGGATTTTTAATGAATTTATTTGCAAATTATGGTGGAAAATAAGTATTTGGTCAATAACAAAAGTTTCTCAATACTTTGTTATATACTCTTTGTTGGCAATGACACAGGTCAAACGTTTTCTGTAAGTCTTCACAAGGTTTTCACAAACTGTTGCTGGTATTTTGGCCCATTCCTCCATGCAGATCTCCTCTAGAGCAGTGATGTTTTGGGGCTGTCGCTGGACAACACGGACTTTCAACTCCCTCCAAAGATGTTCTATGGGGTTGAGATCTGGAATCTGGCTAGGCCACTCCAGGACCATGAAATGCTTCTTACGAAGCCACTCCTTCGTTGCCCGGGCGGTGTGTTTGGGATCATTGTCATGCTGAAAGACCCAGCCACATTTCATCTTCAATGCCCTTGCTGATGGAAGGAGGTTTTCACTCAATCTCACGATACGTGGCCCCATTCATTCTTTCCTTTACACGGATCAGTCGTCCTGGTCCCTTTGCAGAAAAACAGCCCCAAAGCATGATGTTTCCACCCCCATGCTTCACAGTAGGTATGGTGTTCTTTGGATGCAACTCAGCATTCTTTGTCCTCCAAACACGACGAGTTGAGTTTTTACCAAAAAGTTCTATTTTGGTTTCATCTGACCATATGACATTCTCCCAATCCTCTTCTGGATCATCCAAATGCACTCTAGAAAACTTCAGACGGGCCTGGACATGTACTGGCTTAAGCAGTGGGACACGTCTGGCACTGCAGGATTGGAGTCCCTGGCGGCGTAGTGTGTTACTGATGGTAGGCTTTGTCACTTTGGTCCCAGCTCTCTGCAGGTCATTCACTAGGTCCCCCCGTGTGGTTCTGGGATTTTTGCTCACCGTTCTTGTGATCATTTTGACCCCACGGGGTGAGATCTTGCGTGGAGCCCCAGCTCGAGGGAGATTATCAGTGGTCTTGTATGTCTTCCATTTCCTAATAATTGCTCCCACAGTTGATTTCTTCAAACCAAGCTGCTTACCTATTGCAGATTCAGTCTTCCCAGCCTGGTGCAGGTCTACAATTTTGTTTCTGGTGTCCTTTGACAGCTCTTTGGTCTTGGCCATAGTGGAGTTTGGAGTGTGACTGTTTGAGGTTGTGGACAGGTGTCTTTTATACTGATAACGAGTTCAAACAGGTGCCATTCATACAGGTAACGAGTGGAGGACAAAGGAGGCTCTTAAAGAAGATGTTACAGGTCTGTGAGAGCCAGAAATCTTGATTGTTTGTAGGTGACCAAATACTTATTTTCCACCATAATTTGCAAATCAATTCATTAAAAATCCTACAATGTGATTTTCTGGATTTTTTTTTTTTTCAATTTGTCTGTCATAGTTGACGTGTACCTATGATGAAAATTACAGGCCTCTCTCATCTTTTTAAGTGGGAGAACTTGCACAATTGGTGGCTGACTAAATACTTTTTTCCCCCCACTGTATTTCTGCACTGTTTCGCGCTGCTTTGAGACAACAATGGGGACTGGTCTTGATAAATCAATCAGATTTTTATTTTCACTGAATCTCCATTTGGGTATTGGTTAGCCTACAACTAGGGTGTGGAAATGTTAGGATTATTTTGCTCTTCACTCGCAGTCGCTTAGTAACCTAGGCCTACTCCCAACCGGTCACATTGTACAGAGCCACATTTTCCTCACGGAAACCCTGAGGCCTACATAAAAATGCATTTCCATTTTTCTTGGAAAATAAACATAATATTAATGAATTTAATTAAGCTAAATTTCTAACAGTATAAACAGCACAACAAATAGAACAATAATTTACAAAAAAATTATAATCAATCCCAAATAGTCTGTGTCAAGGCGTCAGTGTAATGCGGTAGGACGAAGTCAGGCGCAGGACACAGAGCTAATCGAAAAACGTACTTTACTCTTAATGAACGCTCACATACGACTACCAAAACATGAACAAACACGCACAACACACAGTGTGAGCCAGAGGGTTGAATAGGGAAGACATAACTACATGATGGGAAACAGGTGAGACAAAACAAGTAGAACATAGAAACATGGATCGGTAGCAGCTAGTACTCCGGTGACGACAAACGCCGAAACCTGCCCGAGCAAGGAGGAGGGACAGCCTCGGCTGAATTCGTGACAGTACCCCCCCCCCCCCCACCCCTTTGCCGTGCGCCGACCCCGGGGACGGCCAGGAGGACGCGGAGCAGGGCGAGTCGGATGACAACGGTGGAAATCCCTCAACATGGAAGGATCGAGACAATGCTTTCTGATGGTGTCAAGTCTGGTTTCCTCGATATTACGAAAGCGTTACCGCAGGGGTCGATATTGGGACCTGTTCTATTTACTATTTATATAAATAATATTGGTCTATCTGTTAAAACCTGTAACATTCGTCTGTATGCAGACAACACTGTTATGTATGCCATTGCCCCTACTGCTGACCATGCTATGCTGCAATCTGATTTTGTTGCCTTGCAGAAAGCCCTTTAAAATGTTTACTTAATGCGGTTAAAACTAAATATGTTGTTCTCTAATTCTCGCTAAAACGTTTCAGATGGATTACATGTTTATTCATTGGATGGTTCTCTCGTCGATCGGGTTCCTGCCTATAAATATCTGGACATTTTGGATTGACAAAGATTTACCGTTTAAAAAACATACGAATGAGCTAGTTAAAAGCTAAGATTTAAAGTGGGCTTCTATTTTAGAAATAGGGAAACGGCAGGAAACAGATTGTACAGTCAACTTTCCTGCCAGTTCTGGACAATGGTGACACCATTTATCAAAATGTAGCAGACACCACTCTAAAACCAGTCTACCATAGCACACTTCACTTCATCACAGTTTACAGGTTCAATACTCATCACTGAATCTTGTTTCAAAAAGTCGGCTGGACCTCACTGAAGTCCAGCAGATCGCTTCATTACTCCCTCTTTGTTTACAAAGCTCTGCTCCACAAGCTTCCAACATACCTCACTTCCCTGTTCAAGTTTATAATTACGAGGTACCAAACCCATTTTTTTTTTTCTTGAGGTCCCTCGTCTCCACTAAGTTTGGTAAATCCACCTAGAGTTTTTTAACGCCCCCCCCCCCCATTTTTTAAAATAATTTACTAAATTAATTACATCTGGATTCCCTGGTACCACTAGGGCAGTTTAAAACTCTGATGATGAATGAGTTCAATAAGGTCTAAAAATGTTTTGATTGATTTTAATAACTTGTTTGTGATGTTCTGATGTAATGTATCCGTAACTATATCTTGTAGTTTTTATATTTTTGTTTTATTGTATTGATCATTTTGATTGATGGAATTGTTGTCCTCAGGGTACCATTGAAAATGAGACCCTGGTCTCAATTGGCCTTCCCTGAATAAATAAAAGTAAAATAAAATAACCTTGCTGTCATCATACCCACAACTATTTTTAATTTTTTTATTTCACCTTTATTTAACCAGGTAAGCCAGTTGAGAACAAGTTCTCATTTACAACTGCGACCTGGCCAAGATAAAGCAAAGCAGTGCGATTAAAAACAACAACACAGAGTTACATATGGGGTAAAACATAAAGTCATAAAATACAACAGAAAATATATATACAGTGTGTGCAAATGTAGCAAGTTATGGAGGTAACGCAATAAATAGGCTATAGTGCAAAATAATTACAATTAGTATTAACACTGGAATGATAGATGTGCAAATAGAGATACTGGGGTGCAAAAGAGCAAAATAAATAACAATATAGGGATGAGGTAGTTGGGTGGGCTAATTTCAGATGGGCTGTGTACATGTGCAGTGATCGGTAAGGTGCTCTGACAACTGATGCTTAAAGTTAGTGAGGGAGATAAGAGTCTCCAGCTTCAGAGATTTTTGCAATTCGTTCCAGTCATTAGCAGCAGAGAACTGGAAGGAATGGCGGCCAAAGGAGGTGTTGGCTTTGGGAATGACCAGTGAGATATACCTGCTGGAGCGCAGACTACGGGTGGGTGCTGCTATGGTAACCAATGAGCTAAGATAAGGCGGGGATTTGCCTAGCAGTGATTTATAGATGGCCTGGAGCCAGTGGGTTTGACGACGAACATGTAGTGAGGACCAGCCAACAAGAGCGTACAGGTCACAGTGGTGGGTAGTGTATGGGGCTTTGGAGACAAAACGGATGTCACTGTGATAGACTACATCCAATTTGCTGAGTAGTGTGTTGGAGGCTATTTTGTAAATGACATCGCCGAAGTCTAGGATCGGTAGGATAGTCAGTTTTACGAGGGCATGTTTGGCAGCATGAGTGAAGGAGGCTTTGTTGCGAAATAGGAAGCCGATTCTAGATTTAACTTTGGATTGGATATTCTTAATGTGAGTCTGGAAGGAGAGTTTACAGTCTAACCAGACACCTAGGTATTTGTAGTTGTCCACATACTCTAGGTCAGACCCGTCGAGAGTGGTGATTCTAGTTGGGTGGGCGGGTGCCAGCAGCGTTCGATTGAAGAGCATGCATTTAGTTTTACTAGTGTTTAAGAGCAGTTGGAGGCTACTGAAGGAGTGTTGTATGGCATTGAAGCTCGTTTGGAGGTTTGTTAACACAGTGTCCAATGAAGGGCCAGATGTATACAAAATGGTGTCGTCTGCGTAGAGGTGGATCTGAGAGTCACCAGCAGCAAGAGCGACATCATTGATATACACGGAGAAAAGAGTCGGCCCAAGAATTGAACTCTGTGGCACCCCCATAGAGACTGCCATAAGTCCAGACAACAGGCCCTCCGATTTGACACATTGAACTCTATCTGAGAAGTAGTTGGTGAACCAGGCGAGGCAGTCATTTGAGAAACCAAGGCTATTTAGTCTGCCAATAAGAATGCGGTGGTTGACAGAGTCGAAAGCCTTGGCCAGGTCGATGAAGACGGCTGCACAGTACTGTCTATTATCGATCGCGGTTATAATATTGTTTAGGACCTTGAGCGTGGCTGAAGTGCACCCATGACCAGCTCGGAAACCGGATTGCATAGCGGAGAAGGTACGGTGGGATTCGAAATGGTCGGTGATCTGTTTGTTAACTTGGCTTTCAAATACTTTCGAAATGCAGGGCAGGATGGATATAGGTCTGTAACAGTTTGGATCTAGAGTGTCACCCCCTTTGAAGAGGGGGATGACCGCGGCAGCTTTCCAATCTCTGGGGATCTTGTAATTGAACTTGTAATTGAATGGCCAGCAAGGGAACCCTCAGCATCACACAGACATGTCCTCGCTGTGAGCATTCCTATAAATGGTAGAGGGAGGACATTTGAATCAGGTTGGTAACATTTGACCAGGTCAAAGGTCAAAACTGTTTTCAAGTTTTGTCCCAATTCACCATCATAACCTAGCCTAGTGGAACCAGCCTGATCGCTTCATTTGCAATTATATTTCACTTCACATATCATGATTTCTGAAGTGAAATAGAAAGTTCCACCATGCTAATCATAACCACCATTGATAATGTAATCAGTGCTCAGTTTGTATGTGACCGACCAGTATCTTTGATGAGCGGCCAGGAGCTGATCTACAGTGCTATGCCCATCAATGGGGCGCTGGCAAAGACCTTACCTCCAGCCTCACCTCTTGCATGCTCACCAACGGTCGTCGAGGATGAGACCAGAATTAGGTAGGTTTAGTCTGACCTGTTCAAACTTCAACATAGTATATGTTTGTTTGTCAGATATCACCTATCCTAACTGCCATTGGTAACTCAGTAGACTCCTGAGTGGCGCAGTGGTCAAAGGCAGTGCTAACTGTGCCACTAGAGATCCTGGTTCGAATCCAGGCTCTGTCGCAGCCGGCCGCGACCGGGAGACTCATGGGCGGCGCACAAGTCGTCCAGGGTAGGGGAGGGAATGGCCGGCAGGGATGTAGCTCAGTTGATAGAGCATGGCGTTTGCAACGCCAGGGTTGTGGGTTCATTTCCCACGGGGGGCCAGTATAAAAAAATATGTATTCACTAACTGTAAGTCGCTCTGGATAAGAGCGTCTGCTAAATGACTAAAATGTAAATGTAATAGAACAGTGACTGTGTGTATGTGTTCACAGAAACACATATGGAGCCAGTACATGGAAACTTGCAAGATGGATAGAGACCTGGCACTCGGCATTAACATTTTACTAGACAACTTTTACTTGTATTGTGTAAGGGTTGGTGTGAGGTGTGACCCAGGTGTGGTGCAGGATATACAGTTGGCAGTAGGCAGAGATGGTGAAGAAATGATCTTTACTGGTGGTCCCGAAGCCAGAATACAAAATAACGGACTTGTAAAAAATAATAAGTCTCCAAAAACCGTCTGAAAACCAAAATATGAAATACTACCTACGACTGAAACAAATATCGAAACAGGGAGAACACTTCTCAATTACCTGTACATAGGTCTCCGATCAGACACTGAGTAGTACTGCTGGACATAGAGAAACTAACAGAGAAAACTGAGCAAGGGAATACAGGGAAGTGAGGGCATAAATATATAATAAACAATAAATACACAGGTGAACAGGTAGACACAGGTGACACCAATAGGATACTGATTAGTCCAGACTGTGAGTGAGGAGGTGCCTAAGGTTGTCGAAGGATGACACCTAGTGGGTCGCTCCGGAACTGCGACCCCCTCCTCTAACGGTATTGTCTTTCTTTATTATTGAATGGTATCAGTCAATATGGAATATGTGTATTCTGCACCAGTATCAGGGAACTCCTGTTGTATACGGAATACAACACAGGAAGGTATGACCACTGACATGTTTGCCAAGGTAGCCCCATTACCACAAGTCAAAATGCCGATAGGCACAGTATCTGTATCGGCTGGGAATGACAGTGAAAGGTGCACATTATTACAGTATATTAGCAGAACACTGCTTCTATGGTATTATGTAAAGGGTTGTTTATTCTACATGGACCTGTTACTACATTTGAAAGTTATCAAAACACTTTGTTTAGAATATCTACATAAATTCAGCAATCGCATTCTTATATTACTCTGTAGGCTACTGAACTATTCAAAGCTTCCTCAAAGCATCTCACCATAATCTGCCTGTAGTTATTGAACTCAACCTGCAGGAGGTTTGTTTGTTATGTTTGAGTTGGGAGAAACAGCTGCAGATTAGGTTCTGACATATGGGTGTGTCTTGGTGGTGGCAAGGAAACACCCAAGAAACACCCACATCAAACCACACCCCCAAGCCAACTCACGTTTGGCATCTGTCATGGCCGCCAGAATTTCTTGATGAGCAAGCCAAAAAAAATTCGGCCAAATCAGCAGGTGCAGTTCCCCTTTAAGGCTATGCAACAGCTTTCCTTGGGTTGGGTTTATTTAAATCCTGCCCACAAACCCACAACTGGCAGCACCCAAGTAATCAGCGCAGCAGCTCGAGACCAGATCGTAATGTCCGTGGTAAATTTGGTTTGACTTTGGATATCCCTATGGGGCTAGTTAGGGACCATCAGTAAATTACAATAGCACCTATTTTCCATGACTTAAAAACCTCAAACCAACAATAAATTTTAGAAATTCATATACAAATATTGAAAGCATTTAATGAGAAAACTAAAATATGTGCAACATGAAAATATTGTCTAATTTACATTGTGTAATCTATTGACGGTCCCCAACTAACCCCGGAGATCAGGCTATCTATCCAAAGTCAAACCAACTCTGCCAGGGTTGCACACCAGCCGGCTGAACCTAATTAGCAAAGGAATTTGTCTAACTCTTCCCACACACAAGACATCCACATGAAACCACACCCTGAAACCAACTCACGTTTTGAATTCAGTCATTTCTAGCATTTCTTAATGACCCAAATCTAAAACGAGGCCATATCACAGCCGTCTTTTAACACCGTGGGGTGTAAAGCCTTATTTGCATATTTCCCAGGGTGCCTTTCAAGTGAATTTTTAAGTTACCAGTACTACCCATGACATATATCTTAAGGCCATGCTTTGACAGCCTATTTTTACCCCAACACAGTATTGATGGGAAGTTCAGCTTTTTTTACTGACTCAGATCTTTTCGACTTGTTCAGTCAAAAGAACAAATCTTTTGACTAATTTCGTTCATTTGAGCCAGTAATACCCAGAGCACGCAGGACCCCCTACAGGCGAACAATGAACTGAAAACTAAAAAAAGTCATGATTATACAAGCCTCTCATTATCATGTCGTTCACCATAACGGGCTTATTGGAGCTGTCATTTGTGACTGAGACTTATAAAAGCATGCTTTAAACAATGCACATTTGTTGATTGCTAGGCAAATTAGATTATTTCTTGGTACATTTGAAACAAGGTCTAGTTGTGGCCGCAACCGGACTAGATTGTGAACGACTCTTGGCGGAATGCATTGCTTGACTACGGTGAGGGTGATAAGCACTTTATCGTTCACGAACTGCAGCACCCTAAACGATTTGTTCTTGAGTTCGAGGTTCTTGAGCAGAGGCTGTCTATGTTTTGGTTCTATAAAGCTGTGTCCATAATAACATTCAATAATCAATTAATTGCATACATTTTTGCACCATGCAATGAATTATCAGTTATAATCTTGTCTTTTTCTTCTCTATGCTGCCTTCAGCATGATCTACACTGTATTTTGCCTGCACACATATATTACAGACATTTGTTGGTTAATCCTGCAGTAGAATTCATTGTGGCCAGCAGGTCAAACGAAAAAAAACGAATCATAATAATATGCCATTTAGCAGACGCTTTTTTGTGTATGGGTGGTCCTGGGGATCGAACCCACTACCTTGGCGTTACAAGTGCCGTGCTCTACCAGCTGAGCTACAGAGGACCACATCATGACTCTTGAGTCAGCAAAAATAGTCATTCAAAAAGAACAAATTGTTTGCGAACTGCACATCTCTACAACACAGTGGTCTGGCACTGCTGGTTTGCAGGCCACATAGGGCGAGTCAAATTATGCTGGTTTGCAAAGTGACATGCAATTCCTATTGGAATCGAGCCAGTGATAGGATATCCCAAAATGTGAACATTTAATTACCCGCAACCTGCATTTTGAATGACTGCCAAGGTAGGTAGGTAGTTTAGAAAGATGTATGTTATTTATCTTTGTGTGGCATAAAATCAAATCAAATTTTATTTGTCACATGCTTTGTAAACAACAGGTGTAGACTAACAGTGCAATGCTTACTTACCTTCCCAACAATGCAGAGAGAAAAAAATTGAAATAGTCAAAAATAGAACAATAATAACAGAAGGAATGAATACACAATGAGTATACACAGGGTACCACTACCGAGTCGATGTGCAGGGATACAAGGTAATTGAGGTAGATACGTACAGTGAGGGGAAAAAAGTATTTGATCCCCTGCTGATTTTGTATGTTTGCCCACTGACAAAGAAATGAACAGTCTATCATTTTAATGGTAGGTTTATTTGAACAGTGAGAGACAGAATAACAACAAAAAAATCCAGAAAAACGCATGTCAAAAATGTTAGAAATTGATTTGCATTTTAATGAGGGAAATAAGTATTTGACCCTCTCTCAATCATAAAGATTTCTGGCTCCCAGGTGTCTTTTATACAGGTAATGAGCTGAGATTAGGAGCACACTCTTAAAGGGAGTGCTCTTAATCTCAGCTTGTTACCTGTATAAAAGACACCTGTCCACAGAAGCAATCAATCAATCAGATTCCAAACTCTCCACCATGGCCAAGACCAAAGAGCTCTCCAAGAATGTCAGGGACAAGATTGTAGACCTACACAAGGCTGGAATGGGCTACAAGACCATCACCAAGCAGCTTGGTGAGAAGGTGACAACAGTTGGTGCGATTATTCGCAAATGGAAGAAACACAAAATAATCTCAATCTCCCTCGGCCTGGGGCTCCATGCAAGATATCACCTCGTGGAGTTGCAATGATCATGAGAACGGTGAGGAATCAGCCCAGAACTACACGGGAGGATCTTGTCAATGATCTCAGGGCAGCTGGGACCATAGTCTCCAAGAAAACAATTGGTAACACACTACGCCGTGAATGACTGAAATCCTGCAGTGCCCGCAAGGTCCCCCTGCTCAAGAAAGCACATATACATGCCTGTCTGAAGTTTGCCAATGAACATCTGAATGATTCAGAGGAGAACTGGGTGAAAGTGTTGTGGTCAGATGAGACCAAAATCGAGCTCTTTGGCATCAACTCAACTTGCCGTGTTTGGATGAGGAGGAATGCTGCCTATGACCCCAAGAACACCATCCCCACCGTCAAACATGGAGGTGGAAACATTATTCTTTGGGGGTGTTTTTCTGCTAAGGGGACAGGACAACTTCACCGCATCAAAGGGGACGATGGACGGGGCCATGTACCGTCAAATCTCGGGTGAGAACCTCCTTCCCTCAGCCAGGGCATTGAAAATGGGTCGTGGATGGGTATTCCAGCATGACAATGACCCAAAACACACGGCCAAGGCAACAAAGGAGTGGCTCAAGAAGAAGCACATTAAGGTCCTGGAGTGGCCTAGCCAGTCTCCAGACCTTAATCCCATAGAAAATCTGTGGAGGCAGCTGAAGGTTTGAGTTACCAAACGTCAGCCTCGAAACCTTAATGACTTGGAGAAGATCTGCAAAGAGGAGTGCAAACCTGGTGGCCAAGAGATGTGTGCAAACCTGGTGGCCAACTACAAGAAACGTCTGACCTCTGTGATTGCCAACAAGGGTTTTGCCACCAAGTACTAAGTCATGTTTTGCAGAGGGGTCAAATACTTATTTCCCTCATTAAAATGCAAATAATTTTATAACATTTTTGACATGCGTTTTTCTGGATTTTTTTGTTGTTATTCTGTCTCTCACTGTTCAAATAAACCGACCATTAAAATTATAGACTGATCATGTCTTTGTCAGTGGGCAAACGTACAAAATCAGCAAGGGATCAAATACTTTTTTCCCTCACTGTACATATAGGTAGGGATAAAGTGACTAGGCAACAGGAGAGATAATAAACAGTAACAGCAGCATATGTGATGAGTCAAAAGATCAATCAATCAATGTGCATGCAAAAACACACATTGAAATAAACAAATATCAACCTGTGTAACGCCCTGGCTCTGGGGACTCTTATATGTTGAGTCAGGGTGTGTAGGGTCTATGTTTTGTGTTCTATGTTCAGTTTCTAGTTCATGTGTTTTCTATGTTGGCCGGGGTGGTTCTCAATCAGAGGCAACGAGAATCAGCTGTTGCTTGTTGTCTCTGATTCGGAACCATACTTAGGCAGCCTGTTGTGCACTTGTGTTTTGTGGGATCTTGTTCCGTGTTGGTTTGTATTGTATAACCGAGGACTTCACGTATCGTTTTGTAGTTTGTATCGTGTTTATAGTACACTATTAAAGTAAGATGTACGCATATCACGTTGCGCCTTGGTCCGTTCATTACGACGATCGTGACAACCTGCAATATAGCATGCTGGGAAATATGATAATGATGGCCGGGTTTCTGTGAGTGTGTGATGATTGTACCTTTATAAAAATATTGGGTACTAAAAGGTACCATTATACTAGATTATCCGCACATGTAACCTAATAGGTCCTGAACAGTACCATGTGTGTACCTCTGAAGGTGTATTTTGATATTTTGTACGCCCGGGAACAATACTGTAACCTAACAAATACAAATATTCTACCATAACGTTTTTTCTGTGTTCTAGTGTAAATAGCCAGTTTCTTGTTTTTTGTCTATTTTGTATATATTTCTCAATTTTACTTTTCATTCTTTAACTAAATATACTTTCCTGCAACCCGCCTCACCCAACGTGGAAAGGATTCTATTATTTCTTTATAACTTTTATCAAGAACCTTAAGCTGAAACTAGTCTAGCTGCAACCGAATGGCTACTTGCTATTAGCCACCGTTAGCGTCTTCACCATTGTCCGTGGCCTGCACTACCACCAGCCAGCTCTAGCTCTAGCCTGGACAATTCGTTGGCCAGTCTGCACAGCGTGCTATCGACCCAGAGCATATCAGACTTTCTGCCGGAATCACTGGACCCTAGCGCCGGATCATCGCAACCAGCTAGCTGCAACCTGTTGTTGGCTAATTACCATTGCCCCTTAGCAGCACCAGTTAGCCTTGAGCTAGCCTCGAGCCAGGCCCATCTCCCGGCTATCTACCTCTCTGTCAACCGGACGGGACCTCCTAGTGTTGACACTGAGCCCCGCCGATCCAACACGACTGGTTTGCCGACGAAATCGTCTGATGTGGTTTCAACAGGCTTCCCGTTACGACGTCGACCACGAAGATCCATCTGCTAGCCCCGGCCCGCTAGCATACGCAAACTACAACTGTGCTTCCTGCTCGCTGTGCTGAAGCACCAATTTGAACTGCTCTCGGACTCACATATTGCTGTTCACTGGACCTTATGATCACTCAGCTGCACAGCTGATGCCTGCTGGACTGTTCCTTTACACGGTACCCTGTCCTGTTTATTCTGTTTAGCCTCAGCCCAAACTTTATCGCCATTACCAGTTGTTGTCTTAGCACTCTCTAATAACACCTGTGATTGCTTAATGCCTCTCTCCCATGTCAATATGCCTTGCCTATTGCTGTTTGGGTTAGTTCTTATTATACAATTTCACTGTAGAACCCCAAGACCCTCTCAAACTGCCTCAAATAGTTCCTTTGTTCCACCCCCCATACACGCCGAGACCGGCTCAATCGGTGCCTCCAGTGATGCTATCTCTTTTATTGTTACCCAACGCTTAGGTTTACCTCAACTGTACTCATATCCTTCCATATCCTTTTCTGTACATAATGCCCTGAATCTTTTCTACAACACCCGGAAATCTGCCCCCTTTATTCTCTGTACCCAACGCACTAGAAGACCAGTTCTTAAAGCCTTTAGTCGTATCCTTATTCTACTCCTCCTCTGTTCCTCTGGTGATGTAGAGGTTAACCCAGGCCCTGCAGCCCCCAGTATCACTCCTACTCCCCAGGAGCTATCATTTGTTGACTTCTGTAACCGTAAAAGCCTTGGTTTTCTGCACGCAAATATCAGAAGCCTCCTTCCTATATTTGAGTTATTCACTGCGTTAGCACACTCCGCCAACCCTGATGTTCTAACAGTGTCTGAATCCTGGCTTAGGAAGGCCACCAAAAATTCTGAAATTTCCATCCCCAACTATAACATTTATAGTCTAGATAGAACTGCCAAAGGGGATGGAGTTAGCCTGCAGAGCTCTATCACACTATCCAGGTCTGTGCACAAACAGTTTGAGCTTCTACTTCTAAAAATCCACCTTTCCAGAAATAAGTCTCTCACTGTTGCCGCTTGCTACAGACCCCCCTCAGCCCCCAGCTGTGCCCTGGACACAATATGTGAATTGATTGCCCCCCATTTATCCTCAGAGTTCGTCCTGCTTGGTGACCTAAATTGGGATATGCTTAACACCCCGGCCATCCTACAATCCAAACTAGATGCCCTCAATCTCATACAAATTATCAATGAACCTACCAGGTACAACCCAAATCCGTAAACATGGGTACCCTCATAGATATCATCCTGACTAACTTACCCTCTAAATACACCTCCGCTGTCTTCAACCAGGATCTCAGCGATCACTGCCTTATTGCCTGCGTCCGTAACGGGTCCGCGGTCAAACGACCACCCCTCATCACTGTCAAACGCTCCCTAAAACACTTCAGCGAGCAGGCCTTCCTAATTGACCTGGCCAAGGTATCCTGGATGGATATACAGTAGATCTCATTCCATCAGTAGATGATGCCTGGTTGTTCTTTAAAAGTAATTTCCTCTCAATCTTAAATAAACATGCCCCATTCAAAAAAGACAGAACTAAGAACAGATATAGCCCCTGGTTCTCCTCAGACTTGACTGCCCTTGACCAGCAAAAACATCCTGTGGCGTACTGCATTAGCATCAAATAGCCCCCGCGATATGCAACTTTTCAGGGAAGTTAGGAACCAATATACACAAGCAGTTAGGAAAGCAAAGGCTAACTTTTTCATACAGAAATTTGCATCCTGTAGCACTAACTCCAAAAAGTTTTGGGACACTGTAAAGTCCATGGAGAATAAGAGCACTTCCTCCCAGCTGCCCACTGCACTGAGGCTAGGAAACACTATCACCACCAATAAATCTACAATAATCGAGAATTTCAACAAGCATTTTGCTACGGCTGGCCATGCTTTCCACCTGGCTACCACTACCCCGGCCACCAGCTCTGCACCCTCCGCTGCAACTTGCCCATGCCTCCCCCGCTTCTCCTTCACACAAATTCAGACAGCTGATGTTCTGAAAGAGCTGCAAAAGCTGGACCCCTACAAATCATCTGGGCTAGACAATCTGGACCATTTCTTTCTAAAACTAGCCGCCAAAATTGTCGCAACCCCAATTACTAGCCTGTTCAACCTTTCTTTCGTAACGTCTGAGATCCCCAGAGATTGGAAAGCTGCCGCGGTCATCCCCCTCTTCAAAGGGGGTGACACTCTAGATCCAAACTGTTACAGACCTATATCCATCCTGCCCTGCATTTCGAAAGTATTTGAAAGCCAAGTTAACAAACAGATCACCGACCATTTCGAATCCCACCGTACCTTCTCCGCTATGCAATCCGGTTTCCGAGCTGGTCATGGGTGCACTTCAGCCACGCTCAAGGTCCTAAACAATATTATAACCGCGATCGATAATAGACAGTACTGTGCAGCCGTCTTCATCGACCTGGCCAAGGCTTTCGACTCTGTCAACCACCGCATTCTTATTGGCAGACTAAATAGCCTTGGTTTCTCAAATGACTGCCTCGCCTGGTTCACCAACTACTTCTCAGATAGAGTTCAATGTGTCAAATCGGAGGGCCTGTTGTCTGGACTTATGGCAGTCTCTATGGGGGTGCCACAGAGTTCAATTCTTGGGCCGACTCTTTTCTCCGTGTATATCAATGATGTCGCTCTTGCTGCTGGTGACTCTCAGATCCACCTCTACGCAGACGACACCATTTTGTATACATCTGGCCCTTCATTGGACACTGTGTTAACAAACCTCCAAACAAGCTTCAATGCCATACAACACTCCTTCAGTAGCCTCCAACTGCTCTTAAACACTAGTAAAACTAAATGCATGCTCTTCAATCGAACGCTGCTGGCACCCGCCCACCCGACTAGAATCACTACTCTCGACGGGTCTGACCTAGAGTATGTGGACAACTACAAATACCTAGGTGTCTGGTTAGACTGTAAACTCTCCTTCCAGACTCACATTAAGAATCTCCAATCCAAAGTTAAATCTAGAATCGGCTTCCTATTTCGCAACAAAGCCTCCTTCACTCATGCTGCCAAACATGCCCTCGTAAAACTGACTATCCTACCGATCCTTGACTTCGGCGATGTCATTTACAAAATAGCCTCCAACACTCTACTCAGCAAATTGGATGTAGTCTATCACAGTGCCATCTGTTTTGTCTCCAAAGCCCCATACACTACCCACCACTGTGACCTGTATGCTCTTGTTGGCTGGTCCTCACTCCATATTCATCGCCAAACCCACTGGCTCCAGCCCATCTATAAATCACTGCTAGGCAAATCCCCGCCTTATCTTAGCTCATTGGTCACCATAGCAACACCCACCCGTAGTATGTGCTCCAGCAGGTATATCTCACTGGTCATCCCCAAAGCCAACACCTCCTTTGGCCGCCATTCCTTCCAGTTCTCTGCTGCTAATGACTGGAACGAATTGCAAAAATCTCTGAAGCTGGAGACTCTTATCTCCCTCACTAACTTTAAGCATCAGTTGTCAGAGCACCTTACCGATCACTGCACCTGTACACAGCCCATCTGAAATTAGCCCACCCAACTACCTCATCCCTATATTGTTATTTATTTTGCTAATTTGCACCCCAGTATCTCTATTTGCACATCATCTCTTGCACATATATCATTCCAGTGTTAATACTAATTGTAATTATTTTGCACTATAGCCTATTTATTGCCTTACCTCCATAACTTGCTACATTTGCACACACTGTATATATATTTTCTGTTGTATTTTTGACTTTATGTTTTGTTTTACCCCACTCTGTGTTGTTGTTTTTATCACACTGCTTTGCTTTATCTTGGCCAGGTCGCAGTTGTAAATGAGAACTTGTTCTCAACTGGCTTACCTGGTTAAATAAAGGTGAAATAAAAATAAATAAAAATAACGTACCCTTTTTCGGCGAGCGTATCAAGCGTCTCACAGTGCTGATCTAGGATCTTATTCATTATGATCTAAAAGCAAAACTGATCCTAAATCAGGGCTCCTACTAGACATTTACTTTGGATTTCTATGTTCTATGTCAGGTGTAGTAAATCATCCCTCTAGTCAGGAGTTGTTTCTTTTATTTTGGTGCAAGGCCTGCTATAGTGATGGCCCATTGAGAATGATAGAGGCCTCTTGTGGCCAAAAGGCCGTTTTAGCATGGGCAGAGCCATTGAGGACGTCCATCATTTTAATGTAGTCAACTGTTTGGGACTTACAACTTCATTAGCTGATCCTCCCTGTTGACCTTGTCATCAGGAGGGATCAGCCAATCGTGAAGAAGAAAATTGACTACTTCAAAATGAAGGTAGCCTCGATGGCGCTGCCCATGCTGTCACATACACCATAATGGCACAGATACAATGAGGGGGCAGGTCTCCCCAGTGACCTCTCATTGGAACTCTTGACCTGTCCGTCACCACCTTTAACCCGGCCCACCTGGCCACAGGCCAATGGGCAAGTGGGGCCGGGGCAACATTAAAATGTGAGTGATGTGAATATCTTCAGACAAGTGGATTATACTCAGCTGAAGAGTACAACACTGGACTATAAACTCTGGACACTTTCCCCAACATGGTGTTGTGCTATTGCATGACATGTAAGAGTCCTATTCCAGCCATCCATGTCATGCTTGCAATGTTTATGTGTAATTAGCCAATATTTTTGCTATTATACTGTATTATAGTGTTGTTACAATGTTATTATTGTGTTACAACTATGTGTGATAGTAAACTATTGATATGGCCCTCTTTTGTGCTTTGCATTTTGTTAGCGGGTTTTATTAGTTTACCCATTATATTAATGATCTTAGCGTTTTCAGTCATTTCATGTGGTATCCCCATAACATAGGATGTTATGGGAGCTAAGCTGGCCTCCAGAACCACTAAAATACTACAAATAGTCGCAGCGGTTCATCACTTCCGTGTCAGACTTATTCAATTGGCATAGCACAGGCTCAAATACATCATACAAATATTATTTTTGCTTGAAAAAATCTTTTGAATCAAATAATTTTGTTTAAGAAAATGTAAAATGTGAATGAATTTTTATTTTCACCCTTTGAATCCTTTCAAACTATTGTTTCTAACAGAGGGTGCATGACAGCTCAAGAAGGATTACTTGTCTTATACTGTTCAAATGTATCATGAAGTTACGAGCAATGGTAAAACAAAATCTGCAAATTGCAGTACTACTCCTACATTTGTATTTTTAAATGTTTTATATTTTAGCAGACATTCTTATCCAGTGCGACTTACAGTGCATACATTTTTTATACTTTTTGTACTGGTCCCCCATGGTAATAGAACTCACAACCCTGGCGTTGCAAGCACCATGCTCTACCACCTCAGCCACATGGGATCCTTACATGTACTACTTACATGAATTTGACTGTGGTATGGCCCCTTCTGTCGGACACAGACAAACAATACACCAAAGACATGTATTGAGCAGCCCGTTCGTGTCCAAATCAGACAAACACACGCATATCTATTAAAAATGTTCTTGTATTTTTTTGTATTTTAGCTTTCAGGTCTGGTAAGCTGATGTCATCCACCTCTGGCCTGCTGGCTCCCCTTCCTCTGCGGAAGCATAGTTCCCGCTCAGCCCAGTCAAAGCTGTTCGCTGCTCTGGCACCCCAATGGTGGAACAAGCTCCCTCACGACGCCAGGACAGCGGAGTCACTCACCACCTTCCGGAGACATTTGAAACCCCACCTCTTTAAGGAACACTTGGGATAGGATAAAGTAATCCTTCTACCCCCCCCCCCCCCCCCCCCCCCCAAAAAAAAAAAAAAAAAAAAAAAAAACTATAATTGTAAAGTGGTTATCCCACTGGCTATAGGGTGAATGCACCAATTTGTAGTCGCTCTGGATAAGAGCGTCTGCTAAATGACGTAAATGTGCCCTTGAGCAAGGCACTTAACCCTAATTGCTCCTGTAAGTCGCTCTGGATAAGAGCGTCTGCTAAATGACTAAAAAAAATTTTTTAAATTTAAAAAATGTCAGGACCTAGAGCGCCAAAAGTAGTATTTTTGATGAAAACATTGGTACCAAATGTAAGGATGTAAGACAGTAATGCGGAAGTCCGTGTAGAGACGTTTAAATCTCATGAGCCAATTCAACTTTAACATGGACGGTGACGTCATTTTGGGGTGTAGTAAAGTTGGATGTAGCAAAGTTCACTAATTTGAAGCACCGGACCGAGGCCTATTGAATGATACCTTATTTGATACAGTCAGATGTATAGTGTTTGCTTTAATCGATAAAAACTTAAATAAAAAAATACATTAAAATAAATAGTTTGGCCCCCGATATCGGGCACCAGTCAGCTCATGTTAATTACAGGGTTAGCATTATTATCATGCCAACTCACCTTTGGAAATAGTGTGTATTGTATAGTGCTTATTTACTTGTGGTCCTTTATAGAGCATGGCTCATGTAACACCAGGGTAGTGGGTTTGATTCCCGTGACCACCCATTTGTAAATTGTATGCACACATGTTTGTATGTCGCTTTGGATAAAAGTGTCTGCTAAATATTATTACTGCAGCTTTGTGTACCTTTGCTATTAGCTGTTTACTACTCTATTTATTGGTATTTATCTACTATTTACACATCAACAACTGCATCCCACGAAGCATCGTCACCTACCACTCCACAAAAGCTGCGGCCCTTGCAGAGCAAGGGGAACAACTACTTCAAGGTCTCAGAGTGAGTGACATCACTGATTGAAACGCTACTAGCGTGCACCGCTAACTAGCTAGCCATTTCACACTGGTTACAATTGCACTGCTATTGATCATTTGTCCATTCGTATCAACTGTGTATGCTATGGTAATCAACTTATTAGCGGCTATGTTCCATTGCTTTGCTCTTGTTGTATAGCACATTTTACATTTTAGTCATTTAGCGGACGCTCTTATCCAGAGTGACTTACAGGAGCAATTAGGGTTAAGTGCCTTGCTTAAGGGCACATCGACAGATTTTTCACCTAGTCGGCTCGGGGATTAGAACCAGCGACCTTTCGGTTACTGGCACAATGCTCTTACCCACTAAGCTACCTGCCGCTAGCACCTTATGTACATTGCTGCTGCTCATTAGCATACACATCTAGACTGCTTTAGTAATCACTGTAATTACAGCCTGTGTATTCTTTCTTTTTCTTATCAATAGAACACCACTATCACTACCACTTCTACTACACCTTTACCATTATCACCATCGCTATCTACTGTTCAATGCTGTGTGTGTGTGTTTTAAGGTAATAAATGAGTGACTTGAGTATGTCTCCTGTTATGTCATTATTCCTCTGACCGGGGACACTGGTGTTGATTGTCTCTATTCTAAACTGGCACCTCTCTAAGTTGATCACCAGTTGGTGGCACTCTTTTTCATCAGGTATATGGCAAATTAGAACATGTTCTCGACTATCATTCAATAAAGGTGTTATTACACTTTAGACTAGTGAGAATTGAAAACAAAGAAACATTACAATTTAGTGCTAATCAACTTTCAGCAATTCCAGTGTGTGTGTGTGCGTGCGTGCGTGCGTGCAGTCTTATTTAGTTTAGCTACCTCTCTGCTCAGGCCCAGGAAATGAATAAGCTCTTGTGTTAATAGCCGACCCGAGGGAGGAATGTACTTTTGCAAGTCGGTGTAGAAAAGGTCATATCTCTATTACACACCAGCCCTCTAAACACGACAAAGAAGTCATACAGCTATAACAAACTCTCTTTGCACCTGTTTCTTTTCATGGATCTCCTTCCATGTTGACTGTACTATACTGACTCTCTTTTTACAAATCTTTCATTGAGAGTATTTTAACCAAAATAGCATGCTGAGAAAGATTACCACAGCAAGCAAGGTACTTGGAGTCAAACAGACAGGCTTGGATGAAATCTTCAAGGTTAGGGCCCTCATCAAGGCTCAGAAAACCATTTCAGACCCAAGCCACCCCCTACACCTTGACTTTGAACTACTCCCTTCTGGGGGCAGGTATAGGGCACCTGCTGGACTAGACAATCATTTGTGCCGTGTGCGATATCCCTCCTTAATCAGGTTAATGTCCCTTTCCACCCACTAACACCAGCAGGCTGCTCTTCTCGTAGTGTATATACTGTTTTCCTGCAACAGGGTGATCAAATTAAGATCCTACATCTGTACGCTGACTGACTGTGGAAGTTCAGGACAAAACAGTACGTGCTGATGAAGAGTTAAAAGCAGCTGGTGGCCGTCCTATCGCCTCTGACCATAGAACATCGACCTTCATTTTATTTTCATTTCCTGACGATTCTACATGTTGAATCGACACCAACAGGTGATCTACTATGCACGGCCAACGTTCATTATGGTGCGTCTTGTCTGCGGTCACTTCGTGAGCATGCTAATACTGGTGGTCATTAGCCTACATTCCCTGTTACTTTATTGTCTTTTGTAACCCACAGCTGTCCTACTACTACTTTTGCAAACATTTCTAGAAACATGTTTTCACTTTGTCATTGTGGGGTATTGTGTGTAGATGGGTGAGAAAACATCTATTTACTCAATTTTGAATTCAGCCTGTAACACAACAAAATGTGGAATAAGTCAAGGGGAATGAATACTTTATGAAGGCACTGTAACACACACACACACACATTTCCTCTGCCACCGGCCATTCTCTCCTTACCATATGTCTCTATGGCCTCTATGGCCAAAATGTGTCTAATAGGAGCCCTATCTGGGTGGTCTGGAAGATGTGACACAGAGTTTGTTGTGGTGTGTGTGCGTGTGTGTGTTTGTGTGTGTGTGTGTGTGTGTGTGTGACACCATCATAAGGGGAGGTTCAGGATATGTGAAGTGAGTTTTTTGACACAAATAGTAATTACGTTGCTCAGTATTAGTTTGTTTAACAACCAAGTTATATCGAAGGAGTGCCTTTGATTTGACAGCCTGCACATGCGCAGTTTGACGTGAGACGACCGTTAGACCCGATGACGTCTTTCTGCGCATGAACTTAGCTAGCCAACGTCGCCATGACAAGTGTGATCGGGGATTTCTATTGGAGAGGCCGTTTCTGCATATCTTCATACTGTACTGTCTTTGTTACAGTTATTCAAATAATCTGAGGCGCAGGGCCGGGATAATCTGGATCTAGAATCGGAACATTGGCATTCATCCGAATGGTGATGAAGCGACGTTCATGGAAAATGTCGCATGGTGGTTAGGCTGAGTGTCACGATCGTCTAAGGAGGAGGACCAAGGCGCAGCGTTGAAGGTGAACATATTATTTATTTAGAATGATCACACGATCAAAACGATAACGTGACGTCTACGGTATAACACAAACCAAATCAGAACAAGATCCCACAAAGAATAGCTGAAAACAGCCTACCTAAGTATGGCTCCCAATCAGAGACAACGAGCAACAGCTGCCTCTGATTGGGAAACACCCTGACCAACATAGATCTAGAACAAAACCCAAAACATAGAAAACACAACATAGAAGCTACCCCGTGAAACTAAACATAGAAAATCCACACCCTGGCTCAACATTTCAGAGTCCCCAGAGCCAGGGCGTGACAGTACCCCCCCCCAAAGGCGCGGACTCCGACCACGCCAACAGAACACCACAGGGGAGGGACCGGGTGGGCACTCCACCTTGGCGGCGGATCCGGCTCTGGGCATGATCCCCACTCCCTCTCTAACCCCCCACAGTACCCCTGGTCCGGTCTGGCCCTGCTGGCCGGAGCTGGACTGAACACTGGTGGAGCGGATTGCTCTGGCTCCGACGTGAAGCATCTGACCGGTGCCGGACCAGCCACCGGTGGAACAGGCACGGGCCGTGCCGGACTGACGACGCACACCACTGGCTTGGTGTGGGGAGCAGGAGCGGGCCGAGCCGGGCTGTCGAAGCGCACCCCTGACTTGGTGTGGGGAACAGGCAAGGGCCGTGCTGGACTGACGACGCACACCACTGGCTTGGTGTGGGGAGCAGGAGCGGGCCGAGCCGGGCTGTCGAAGCGCACCCCTGACTTGGTGCGGGGAGCAGGAACGGGCCGAGCCGGGCTGACGAAGCGCACCACTGACTTGGTGCGGGGAGCAGGAACGGGCCGAGCCGGGCTGACGAAGCGCACCACTGACTTGGTGCGGGGAGCAGGAACGGGCCGTGCCGGACTGACGACGCACACCACTGGCTTGGTGTGGGGAGCAGGAGCGGGCCGAGCCGGGCTGTCGAAGCGCACCCCTGACTTGGTGCGGGGAGCAGGAACGGGCCGAGCCGGGCTGACGAAGCGCACCACTGACTTGGTGCGGGGAGCAGGAATGGGCCGGACCGGGCTGACGACGCGCACCACTGACTTGGTGCGGGGAGCAGGAGCGGGCCGGACCGGGCTGACGAAGCGCACCACTGACTTGGTGCGAGTGGCAGGAACAGGCCGGACCGTACTGGGAACACACACCACTGGCCCTACGTGGGGATCAGGAACAGGCCGGACCGGACTGGCAACACACGCCAGTACCTCTCGCCGTGCCTCTACAACCTCCTTCCCCCTGGTGACCAGTGACTCCCGTAACCTGGCGTCCTCCTGCTGCCCCGTCGTCCACGGCGTTAGCCCCCCCCCTAAAAAATGTATGGGCTTCACTCCTACCCGTGGCCAAGGCCTCCATCCCTCTTGCCAGACTCGCACTCATCTCCTCCCACGTCCATCCTCTCTCCTCGTCACGCTGCTTGATCCAGTCAAGGTGGGATCTTCTGTCACGATCGTTGACACATGATGAAGCGGACCAAGGCGCAGCGTTGAAGGTGAACATATTATTTATTTAGAATGATCACACGATCAAAACGATAACGTGACGTCTACGGTGTAACACAAACCAAATCAGAACAAGATCCCACAAAGAATAGCTGAAAACAGCCTACCTAAGTATGGCTCCCAATCAGAGACAACGAGCAACAGCTGCCTCTGATTGGGAACCACCCTGACCAACATAGATCTAGAACAAAACCCAAAACATAGAAAACACAACATAGAAGCTACCCCGTGAAACTAAACATAGAAAATCCACACCCTGGCTCAACATTTCAGAGTCCCCAGAGCCAGGGCGTGACACTGAGCCTATTACGCACCACCTATGAAAAGTGAAGCAGATGCATGCGTGTGGTGAATTCATATTTTCTATTTATGGAGAAGGCACCGCCGTCTGTAACTGGTCAGTAGCCTAATAAGAGATTCCTAGAAAATGTTTGGCACGTGCTGTTTTGAAGCCACCGCGCCTTCATCTTGGCACTCCCCCACCAGTGCAAAAAGTATTTTGGAAGCTATAGAAATGCATTTATTAATGTCTACATTTGTTTTTGCCACGTTTATTACATTACAGACACCTTAATGCATACTTTAAAATGATATTATGTGAGCTAAACAGAATGTTTCTTCACCTGTTCGTTGTGCCTCTGGACACTGATCACTGTTGTTGATCCGGACTCGACCAAAGAGTTTTAGTTTCAGGCTCGCCATAATGTTTTTATTTTTATTTTCCATGTCCGTCAAGGGACCTGCCCAGGTTTGCAAGATCAGAAAAACCAGTGGTGGTCCAAGGGTTGTTGAGCAAACATGTGCTCTTGTCAAATAGAAGGCATGGCCAGAAAAACAGCATCTTTAGCCTACCACTCCCAGCTAGCCAGTCGGTCCTATTGTAATTCTCAGTGTTGAAAGATTGTGTCCCATCCAGTGCTACTCTCCCCTGCACAATTTTTGAGTCTGCCTCCCATTCTCCTTGATTTTCAGCGGCTTCTCAAATGACAATTTTACTAAATAGTTTTGAACTAGAAACTCTAGATCCCCATCTCCATCCATAGCTAGCTACTACAGGACACAGACCTGAAGCTAACAATCACATTTTGCTTTGGTGTGATTTGATTGGTGTGAAGCCAAATCCAAACTCAATATTAGGAAGGTGTTCTTAATGTTTTGTACACTCAGTATATACATCATTGGTTTCAACAGTTTCATTGAATTAATCAATGGTTTTTGTGATATTAATAACAAGTTATTTTTAACAGAGAAGTTATAATAGACTATAGGTGGCCTACCTTATTATGAAGGCCTTTATATATCATTTATATAGTGCAAACCTACCGATTGCTGTAGCCAGGCCTAAACATAGCAGATTAGGGCCAGTGATACTATGTTTGTCCTCTGTAGTTGCGTGCCTTTGTTTAATAATATAATAATATGCCATTTAGAAGACGCTTTTATCCAAAGCGACTTACAGTCATGCGTGCATACATTTTTTGTGTATGGGTGGTCCCGGGGATCGAACCCACTACCTTGGCGTTACAAGCGCCATGCTCTACCAGCTGAACTACAGAGGACCACAGCTGAAAGCCATACTTTTAATAAAATATATACTACCCTACGTAATCTGAGATTCAATTGGCACACGCGCATTCGCGCTGAGTTGCCATCTTAGATTTACACTACTGGTTTACACTACCGGTCAAAAGTTTTAGAACACCTACTCATTCAAGGGTTTTTCTTTATTTTTACTATTTTCTACATTGTAGAATAATAGTGAAGACATCAAAACAATGAAATAACACATATGGAATCATGTAGTAACCCAAAAAGTGTTAATATATCAAAATATATTTTATATTTGAGATTCTTCAAATAGCCACCCCTTGCCTTGATGACAGCTTTGCAAACTCTTGGCATTCTCTCAACCAGCTTCATGAGGTAGTCACCTGGAATGCACTTCAATTAACAGGTGTGCCTTGTTAAAAGTTAATTTGTTTGAGCCAATCAGTTGTGTGGCAAGGTAGGGGGAGTATACAGAAGATAGCCCTATTTGGTAAAAGACCAAGTCCATATTATGGCAAGAACAGCTCAAATAAGCAAAGATAAAATGACAGTCCATTATTACTTTAAGACATGAAGGTCAGTCAATCTGGAAAATGTAAAGAACTTTTTAAGTTTCTTCAAGTGCTGTTGCAAAAACCATGAAGCTCTATGATGAAACTGGCTCTCATGAGGACCGCCACAGGAATGGAAGACCCAGAGTTACCTCTGCTGCAGAGGATAAGTTCATTAGAGTTACCAGCCTCAGAAATTGCAGCCCAAATAAATGCTTCACAGAGTTCAAGTAACAGACACATCTCAACATCAACTGTTCAGAGGAGACTGTGTGAATCAGGCCTTCATGGTCAAATTGCTGCAAAGAAACCACTACTAAAGGACACCAATAAGAAAAAGAGACTTGCTTGGGCCAAGAAACACGAGCAATGGACATTAGACCGGTGGGAATTGGTCCATTGGTCTGGAGTCCAAATTTGAGATTTTTGGTTCCAACCGCCTTGTCTTTGTGAGACACAGTGTTGGTGAACGGATGATCTCTGCATGTGTATTTCCCACCGTAAAGCATGGAGGAGGAAGTGTTATGGTGTGGGGGTGCTTTATTGGTGACACTGTCTGTGATTCATTTAGAATTCAAGGCACACTTAACCAGCATGGCTACCACAGTATTCTGCAGCGATACGCCATCCCATCTGGTTTGGGCTTAGTGGGACTATCACTTGTTTTCAACAGGACAATGACCCAACACACCTCCAGGCTGTGTAAGGGCTATTTGACCAAGAAGGAGAGTGATGGAGTGCTGCATCAGATTACCTGGCCTCCACAATCACCCGACCTCAACCCGATTGAGATGGTTTGGGATGAGTTAGACCGCAGAGGGAAGGAAAATCAGCCAACAAGTGCTCAGCATATGTGGGAACTCCTTCAAGACTATTGGAAAAGCATTCCAGGTGAAGATGGTGTGTGCGTGTGCAAAGCTGTCATTAAGGCAAAGGGTGGCTATTTGAAGAATCTCAAATATAAAATATATTTAGATTTGTTTAACACTTTTTTGGTTACTACATGATTCCACAATGTAGAAAATAGTAAAAATAAAGAAAAACCCTTGAATGAGTAGGTGTTCTAAAACTTTTGACCGGTAGGGTATATGAATCAGGTCATGAACGTAGGCTAAGTCTGGCATAAGCTTATTCCCACGCTTTACAATAACTATGTTGCAGTGGTCTTAGGTAGTCTCCTTATAGGCTATGCCCTCCATCGCAACACTGCTGCCCAGTGGAAGAGCTTGTGATCTTTATGCAGCACCACGTGCCTTCGGAAAAGCACCCCTCAGCTTCAGAAGATGCCGTTATGGAGTCATGCAGCCATAGAGTCATTATACCCTAATGTAGGCCTATTTGCCTACTAGCCAAATAAAGTGCAGAGCATGCATGATACATACAACTCATTACTCCAACATATTTGAACATTTAATTCATCCTTCATTCAGTTCAGTCAGTCAGTATGTCATCCATTCTATAATTTTTTCTGAGTTGCAAAAGGAACTAAATCAAAGAGAATAGAATAGTCTTATCCATTTGTTTATTGAAATCCATGTGTGTATTCGAAATGATCTAAATCCTCCAAAGTTCTTTAGCCTAAAAGTGTGATTCATTAGGTTACATGATCACCACAGTAGCCCCACATGGCTATAAAAACAAATTATTCAATGATATGGCCATTACATAACACAACAGCATGGCATATTTAGATAGTGGAATAGGCCTAGAATAAATCATATTTACGTTCTATTTTGCAGCTCAGGCGGTTATTCTAGACAAGGCTCTTTGTCTTTATAGTATCATTCTCACACAAGTAATTTGCTGAAGGCCCAAGCCTATACTACGCCATCTACTGGTATAATGTTGTTATTGAATGCCGTTCTAAAACAAGCTCTAGACTTTTATTTTGGAAATGAAACCGGAAGCTGCAAAGCAACTCTAACGTCTGGGCTAGAGTTGCTTGATTGACTATGCTAACTTTGACTAGCTATGTTCGGTTCATGTCCTTTGCAGATGCCACATTCCTGACAAAAGTTTGTACATATAAAAAAGATCTGTAACCGAGTAAAGGGAGATGTAAAGTTAGAATTGAATGTGTAAATGTTCATTCATAGTCGTCACTAGGGTTTGTACATTTACAGATCTAATTTAACGGTTACATTTCTTGTTTCACGCATGGCTTTTCTTAGGATCCTAACAATTTACATTAGGATTTTCTTGCGATCCTAAAGATATGTACGTTCAACCTTTTGGCAGCTATCTGGCTCCATATGAATTCCACAAACTCTCGTCACTGCTCGACTCAATAGAGTTCATGGTAAACTTCCTTCAACATGGAGTTGAGTTTATAGCCTAGGCATGCTGCTTTTGCCTTCCGGGATGAACTGCTAAATTCCATTCATAATAAACATTGTGTGCATGGTATTGCAACACGCTGCATATGACTTTCAAAGTTCCTAGAGCCTACCGGTTCCTGACCATTTTGGGGTTGCAATCCTTTTGGCTACATCGAAGTGGAAGCGGGCCAGATTTCCCATAGCCTCAAGTTTTAGTCTGCATTTTCAACCGAGAGAAACATGCACTGCAAAAGGGGCGCACAGTTAGTCTACCCATGCGTCCAGTTCTTTTCGGGGTTACTTGAAAGCACACTGATTTGTTGACCACCAACCTTTAAAAATACATTGTAACTTTAGAAATGACACAACCAGGAGAAACCAAGGGCAATACAAACTCCAAATCACTGGGTGATTTGCAACAATATAGTGTTCGCTTAGGGAACAAAGTTGCATTAATGAGCACTCACACACCGAAATACTGTGGTTCAAGTGAATGTATATCTTATATCAAAGTAAAATGCACTAGCTTGTCCGTTTTTCCTCACGAAACGGTGCGCGTTCTAGCTGAACCTCCCCCTTTTTGCGTTTGGTACAGTCCACTGCTCCCTTTGATCACTCCAGTATCGGATCCAAAGCACAGCACAACATGTTGAAGAACGTATGTGCCGGGGCACAGAGCGAAACTTTAACTTTGGCTCGTCGTATCAACAGGGAATAAAGACCGAAATACAGCCATGCTATGAATATAGTTATGAGTCCAGTCTTTGTTTATTTGAAGGCTCTTCTTTGATATTTCGATAATACCGAAATATTTGCAGCAAATAAGAGAGAAAAAGACAGACCGAGAGCGAGCGAGAGAAAGGGATCAAACATGCAGGTCTCTGTGGTGCTGTGTAGCATGATAACTTTCTTTCTTCGCAGTCAAGGTAAGTTGCATTTTAACATGTCATCTCGTCAAAAACGTCCTCGAATCTTGGATCCACTGTTTAATTTTTTCTGCGGGAGCCTGATTCGAAGAGTGAATGTTATGATATCCAAACAACCGTGTCGTATTTTTTTCTTTCAGCCCTCAATTCTAGTCCATTACTTTGAAATACTCATGAGGTTCATAACAACAAAAGTTTATGTTTTGCATAAATAATGCTGGGGATAACTTTTTTTATGTGACATGATGCAGCCCTATCAATATACAATCTGAATAATGGATCTCATTGCAGAAAGCCTGTCAATCAGGCATCACAGTAGCCTTCTATAGCCTAACAATGTGAAGCCTATCTACATTGTAATTACACTAAACATGCCTAAGGCAAATACAAAAGTTTTAGGCCACTGGTGGAATAGTGATATTTGCTTGCTTTGTTTTTGAATTACCAAGAAATAGCCTACTATAGGCTATTGCAGACCTTTTTCTGCATCACTCGCATTGTTTACAGTCTGTCCATATTTGTGTTGTCGGTTTACACATTGCCACTAGCCTATACTTGAGCAAAGATGAAATCCTTGGCACGGACCTACTCATCCTCCGCACAGGTTTAATTTAGCGCGAGTGTGCACGTCTACAACTCGCCTTCGCTTCCAGACAGCAGCTATTTAAAACAGCAGAAGCTTATACCTTCTACACGTGCATTCAGCCGCATACCAATCACATGACTGTGGATGTCTGGATGAGGACCATATTTATGATGTATCATAGTTAATCTTATACAGAACATCATGTATTTATATTTATTAGGATCCCCATAAACTGCTGCCAAGGCGGCAGCTACTCTTCCTGGGGTCCAAACAGGATTAAATCAATTAGGCCTACATCATAAAAAAAAAAAAAAAATCATCATACAAAAAATGTATTACATTATGACTCTATTATTACAAATGTACAATATAATATTACAATGTGTGTGTGTGTGTGTGTGTGTGTGTTCGTGTCACAGTCCACGTTGTGCCATGAGGTGTTGTTTTATCAGTTTTTTTTAATTTTTATCTGATTTTACTGCTCGCTTGAGTTACTTGATGTGGAAGAGTTCCATGTAGTCATGGCTGTATGTAGTTCTGTGCGTTTCCTAGAGTCTATTATGGACTTGGGGACTGTGAAGAGACCATGTCTTGTGGGTTATGTATGTGTCTCTGAACTGTGTGTTAGGTGTTTAAACAGACAGTTCGGTGCTTTCAACATGTCAATACCTCTCACAAAGACAAGTAGTGATGCAGTCAATCTCTCCTCTACTTTGAGCCAGGAGAGATTTACATGCATGTCATTGATGTTAGCTCTTCGTGTACATTTTAAGGGGCAGCCGTGCTGCTCTGTTCTGGGCCAACTGTTGTTTGCCTTTCTTTGTGCCACTTGACCATATGACTGGGCAGTAGTCCAGGTTTGATCAAATTAGGGCCTGTAGGACTTGTTTTGTTGAGTGTGATGTCAAGAAAGCAGAGCAGTGCTTTATCACGGACAGACCTCCCCCCATCTTAGCTACCATTTCATCAATATGTTTTGACCATGTCAGTTTACAATGTAGGGTTACACCAAGCAGTTTAGTCTCCTCAACTTGCTCAATTGCCACATTATTCATTACAATATTTAGTTGAGGTTTAGGTAGGGCTGTCCCTGACTAAAAACATCTTTGTAGACTGAGAGTCGTCTTTTCTTTCGACCAATCGATTGGTCGACATTTTCAAAGGTGTATTTTTCCATATAGCCACACCCTATGTGTTTTAATAAATAAACAATATGTACTGAGATTGTCTGATGCTTTAAGCATGCTGTTTGATTAAATAATTAAGATACAGAAATTACTTAAGGGAGCCAGAGATCAAGATAGCCTAACCAGAAGAAAAATACCTGAAGTTCCATAGCTCATTAGTCGTGGTGAGTTAAGAAAATCTGAAATACTATCAGACATCCTCAAATGGGCACATTTATAGGCCTACATTTGCACGCAGGCCAGGTATCCTAGGCCTACGTTTATATGCGTAAACAAGTGCACATCCTTACTCAAAATTGACAGGAGCGCTCCAAACAAAAAGCAATGAATAAATTGACAAAACTCGTAAATGGAATGAAATAAACCAAAACTTGTTTCTCATAAGTGTAGCATAGGTTGTGAGCTCTGCAAACAATGTGTCCACTCCGACAATGACAACGGTAAATGATTTATTAAATAAATATAATTTATTGAATGCATTAACAGGAATTACTGTAACCAAACAGTCATTGTATATTAGAAATGATGTGAATTAACGGTAAATATAGGCTACTACTAGTAATACAGTAAATGGAATGGGGAATTGATAGACAGAAACAATCAAACAATTCACACAATGAAGTTATGAAACAATGATTGCTCACAAAATGGCGAGAGAGCGCATTCTGGAGAGAGACGTGCCTTGTGCATCTTAGCCACACTCCCTTTCTTCTTGGACCATGGCATCCCGCGGCCTCCTCAATGGATTAGTCCACTGAGACAGTTGCAAATCAGATGGGGGTCAGCCCTAGGTTTAGGGTTTAGCAAATGTTTTATCCCAAATACAATTATTTTACTTTTGGTCATGTAGTGTATCCAAAACTATTTAGACACCTGCTTGTCGAACATCTCATTCCAAAATCATGGGCATTAATATGGAGTTGGTCCCCCTTTCGCTGCTACAACAGCCTCCACTCTTCTGGGAAGGCTTTCCACTAGATGTTGGATCATTGCTGCGGGGACTTGCTTTCATTCAGCCACGAGCATTAGTGAGGTCAGGCACTGATGTTGAAAAACAGCCCCAGACCATTATTCCTCCTCCGCCAAACACAGATTAGTCCGTCAGACTGCCAGATGGTTAAGCGTGATTCATCAATCCAGAGAATGCGTTTTCACTGCTCCAGAGTCCAATGGTGGCGAGCTTTACACCACTCCAGCCCACGCTTGGCATTGCGCACAGTGATCTTAGGATTGTGTGCGGGTGCTCGGCCAAGGAAACCCATTTCATGAAGCTCCCGATGAACAGTTATTGTGCTGACGTTGCTTCCAGAGGCAGTTTGGAACTTGGTAGAGACAACCGAGGACAGACGATCTTTACACGCTTCAGCACTCGGCGGTGCCATTCTGTGAGCATGTGTGGCCTACTACTTCGCAGCTGAGCCGTTGTTGCTCCTAGATGTTTCCTCTTCACAATAACATCACTTACAGTTGACCGGGGCAGCTCTAGCAGGGCAGAAATTTGACAAACTGACTTGTTGGAAAGGTGGCATCCTATGACGGTGCCACGTTGAAAGTCACTAATCTCTTCAGTAAGGTCATTCTACTGCCAATGTTTGTCTATGAAGATTGCATGGCTGTGTGCTCGATTTAATACACCTGTCAGCAACGGGTGTGGCTGAAATAGCTGAATCCACTAATTTGAAGGGGTGTCCACATCATTTGTATATATAGTGTATTTAGGACTAGCTTAGGCTGTTACTTGCCACCCATTCTAAAACTGACTGCAGCTCTTTGTTAAGTGTTGCAGTGATTTCACTTGCTGTGGTAGCTGACGTGTATGATGCTGAGTCATCAGACACACTGGCTTTACTCAGTGCTAGCGGTAGGTAATTAGTAAAAATAGAGAAAAGTAAGGGGCCATGACAGCTGCCTTGAGGTATGCCAGACTCTACCTGGTTTATGTTAGAGAGGATTCCATTAAAGAACACCCGCTGTTCTGTTAGATAGGTAGCTCTCGATCCACGACATAGCAGATGTGAAACCATAACACACATTTTTCCAGCAGCAGACTATGATTGATAATGTCAAAAGCTGCACTGAAGTCGTAACAAAACAGCTTCCTCAATCTTCTCATTATCAATTTATTTCAGCCAATCATCAGTCATTTGCGTTAGTCCCGTACATGCTGAATGCCCTTCCTAGGTGTCCTTCCCTACAATAGTGCTGAAAGTCAGTTGTTAATTTGCATACTGTGAAAAAGCATTGCATCTGGTCAAACACAATTATAATTTTTTGTTTACTAAGGGTTGGTCGCAGGCTGATTGGTCAGCTGTTTAAACCAGTAAAGGGTGCTTTGCTATTCTTGGGTAACGGAATGTCTTTTGCTTTCGGGCATTTCCATTGAGAAGGAACCTTGAGCACCAAGATATGAAATTCATAGGAGCATATCAAATTGGGTGTCAAATGAAAGCTAAGTGTCTATGTTTTTGGGAAATGAAGGCATAGATACATTTTTCAACAATTTTCCATCTTAAAAATTAAGCATAATTAAAGGCTTTGTTTTCTGGAATGAACAGATGGAAAAGTGGTCTTAGAAAACATCTACCAGAAAAAGTCCTAAATGTATCAGAAATACTGTAGTTAATTTGCACTATGTGTCTTGTTCACATTCGTTTGTAAATGTCCAAACTCACCAAAAATGAAATTCGGTAGCTCCTACCTATATATGTATAACTTTATGAGCTGGATTGCCTGTCTTTGCAATTAGTTTATTTTCATCTCGCTCATTAGCATATTTAGCGAGCAGCCTCCATGTAAATTCGCTATTACTTGTGCTAATTTTGTTAGCATTCTGGTTGACTCCCAATGGGTTTTTTTTCCGTTTTTTTGGCGCACCCTTGTGTACTAAGCCTATAATACCATAAATCCCAGGTTGACAGTATGACGATATGAAAATCTGCATACCGCCCAACCCTAATTCCGTTACCAAATTAGTAACGGAATGACAATAAAATTATTAACGGAATTACTGCAACTGAATTGGCTACACTGTGAAGTCATAGTAGTCACAAACTACAGTTGGGTCACCTGCTACTGTTCTCCCTTCCACTGGCTGTTATGTTCAGCTCATAACTGTTTTCTTTCTCTTTCTGTCGTTTGGTGGTCAAACAAAGAGTGTTAAAAGTCATTTTGGAAAACCCATCCATCTCTCTCTCTCTGCCTCTCTCAAGTTAATGGAGCGCCAGCTCTTACTGACGCCTACCCATGAGCCCCCTCTCTTTCCATTTACTGTAACCAGCATCCTCACCCACTGAGCAGCGATCGACATCGGACGTCCATGGACGTTGAAAAGTAGTTGAAATATGGTCAGTCCACCCTGGCATTGATGTTAAAGGTCCAATGCAGCCTTAATGGAAGGGATATGTAACCTGAAAACTAGCTGTTATTGGCAGAGTGGTTTAGAACTCTTTGTTATTGGTCTATTTACTTATACCGCCTGGTGATTGTCGCCAGGCATGCCAAAACTCCATCCCACAAAACAGGCTGAAATTTCAGCCAGTCTTTTCAAACAGCTCTTGCACTAAAAGGGCATTATCATAATTTTCACAATTTCACAGGAAAATCAACAGACGGACCAAATCTGAACCTATCATAGACGTATGTTTCACAAGTTAGTTTAGGATAGGACAGTATAGTGAGTAGAGCACAGTAGATCCAGGCTCTGTCGTAGCCGGCCGCGACCGGGAGACGCATGGGGCGGCGCACAATTGGCCCAGCGTCGTCCAGGGTAGGCGAGGGAATGGCTGGCAGGGATGTAGCTCAGTTGGTAGAGCATGGCGTTTGCAACGCCAGGGTTGTGGGTTCGATTCCCATGGGGGGCCAGTATAAAGAAAAATGATGTATGCACTCACTAACTGTAAGTCGCTCTGGATAAGAGCGTCTGCTAAATGACTAAAATGTAAAATGTAGATTGTACTGTACATTAGTACAGTATATTGTACTGTACTGAACTATACTCTACTGTACTGAACTCTACTGTACCCTACTGTACTGTACTCTACCCTGCTCTGCTGTATTGTACTGCACTGTACTCTACTGTGCTGTGCTGCGCTGTGATGTCCAAACTTGTCTAAACTTGTGAAACATGAGGAGAATGACATTCATATATATAATTATGCATTTCTGTGTAGTACATGATGTAATTCCGTTACCGGGTGTAAATCCACTTCACTTACTGTAGTTCAACAATCAAAATGGATATTTTTCAAACTCAAGGTGCTATGTCATAACTGACACCCCGTTGTTTCTGCAGACGTCTTTGAATCTTAATTCTGAGCAGCACTCGTATTTGCCATCTCTTCAATCTAAGCCACAAAGCAACCCTATTAAATGAGCAATTTCAGAACTGGGCATGTTTTATGGTCACTTCTCTGAAGCAGGGTTTCCCAAATTCTGTCCTCGGGACCCCAAGGGGTGCACATTTTGGTATTTACCCTAGCACTACACAGATTATTCAAATAATCAACTAATCATCAAGCTTTGATCATTTGAATAACAATGTTTTTCTTTCATAATTTGGTCAGTTATGCATGGATGTGAAGGTTCAGAGTTTATTGTTGGCATGTCATGCCTAAATTTGCTAATCTTGCCAATGAAAAAGTAATTAAAGTAGTTGGCAATATCCGAGGGTTTTGTAATGAATGCACCATCAGCCTCAATGGATGGAGCTTAGTTTGCCATTTAAGGTGCTTCAAAGTTTTTACTATCGTTCTTTATATAATTTATCTTTGTTTCATAGTACAGTTTCACCTTTTTTTTTGTTCAGGTTAGTCACATAATTTCTCAATTTACAGTACGTATGCCAATCGGCTGTGCAGCCAGATTATTTGCAATTCCTTTTGCCCCGCCCCTATCAACCATACCATTTTTTATATTCTTCATCAATCCACAGGGATTTAGCGGTTTTTACAGTCATTTTCTTAATGGGTGCATACTTTTTAGCAACTGGAAGAAGCGTCAAGTGTGGTGTCTGGTTGCTCCTCATTATACACAACAGACCAGTAAATATTCTTTAAACCTTGAACATAGGAATCACTACAGATCCTCTTGTATGATATTTTATGCATTTTTTACATTTACATTTTAGTCATTTAGCAGACGCTCTTATCCAGAGCGACTTACAGTTAGCACATACATTATTTTATCGAACCCACAACCCTGGCGTTGCCCAGCCTTTGGAACTTTGGTTTTCCTAGATATGGCTACTATATTACGATCACTACATCCGATGGGTGTGGATACTGCTTTAGAGCAGATTTCTGCAGCATTAGTAAAGATGTGATCAACACGTGGATGATATCATTCCTGTGCTGTTTGTAAATACCCTGGTAGGTTGATAGGTAGCAGGCACTGGTTACAGTTTTGAAGCTATTTCTTGGGTGGGCCGCTTGATGAAAGCCAGTCAATATTTAGGTCACACAGAAAATATACCTCTCTGTTGATATCACATACATAATCAAGCATTTCACACGTATTATCCAGACACTGACTGTTAGCACTAGGTGGTCTATAGCAGCTTCCCACAAGAATGAGCTTTAGGTGAGGCAGGTGAACCTGTAGCCATATTACTTCAACAGCATTTGACATGATATCATCTCTAAGCTTTACTTGAATATGACTCTGAATATATATATATATATATATATATATATATATATATATATATATATATATATATATATATACACACACACACAGTGGGGAGAACAAGTATTTGATACACTGCCAATTTTGCAGGTTTTCCTACTTACAAAGCATATAGAGGTCTGTAATTTTTATCATAGGTACACTTCAACTGTGAGAGACGGAATCTAAAACAAAAATCCAGAAAATCACATTGTATGATTTTTAAGTAATTAATTGGCATTTTATTGCATGATATAAGTATTTGATACATCAGAAAAGCAGAACTTAATATTTGGTACAGAAACCTTTGTTTGCAATTACAGAGATCATACATTTCCTGTAGGTCTTGACCAGGTTTGCACACACTGCAGCAGGGATTTTGGCCCACTCCTCCATACAGACCTTCTCCAGATCCTTCAGGTTTCGGGGCTGTCGCTGGGCAATACGGACTTTCAGCTCCCTCCAAAGATTTTCTATTGGGTTCAGGTCTGGAGGCTGGCTAGGCCACTCCAGGACCTTGAGATGCTTCTTACGGAGCCACTCCTTAGTTGCCCTGGCTGTGTGTTTCGGGTCGTTGTCATGCTGGAAGACCCAGCCACGACCCATCTTCAATGCTCTTACTGAGGGAAGGAGGTTGTTGGCCAAGATCTCGCGATACATGCCTCTTCCATCCTCCCCTCAATACGGTGCAGTCGTCTTGTCCCCTTTGCAGAAAAGCATCCCCAAAGAATGATGTTTCCACCTCCATGCTTCACAGTTGGGATGTGTTCTTGGGGTTGTACTCATCCTTCTTCTTCGTCCAAACACGGCGAGTGGAGTTTAGAATTCTGGAGCCAGAATTCTTACTGGTTGGTAGGTGATCAAATACTTATGTCATGCAATAAAATGCAAATGAATTACTTAAAAATCATACAATGTGATTTTCTGGATTTTTGTTTTAGATTCCGTCTCTCACAGTTGAAGTGTACATATGATAAAAAATTACAGACCTCTACATGCTTTGTAAGTAGGAAAACCTGCAAAATCGGCAGTGTATCAAATACTTGTTCTCCCCACTGTATATTTTGAGAATGACACAAGTATTGGTCTTCACAAAGTTCGCTGCTTCAGTGTTATGAGATATTTTTGTCAGATGTTACTATGGTATACTGAAGTATAATTACAAGCATTCCATAAGTGTCAAAGGCTTTTATTGACAATTACATTAAGTTTATGCAAAGAGTCAATATTTGCAGTGTTGACCCTTCTTTTTCAAGACCTCTGCAATCCGCCCTGGCATGCTGTCAATTAACTTCTGGGCCACATCCTGACTGATGGCAGCCCATTCTTGCATAATCAATGCTTGGAGTTTGTCAGAATTTGTGGGTTTTTGTTTGTCCACCCGCCTCTTGAGGATCGACCACAAGTTCTCAATGGGATTAAGGTCTGGGGAGTTTCCTGGCCATGGACCCAAAAATGTTGATGTTTTGTTCCCCGAGCCAGTTAGTTATCACTTTTGCCTTATGGCAAGGTGCTCCATCATGCTGGAAAAGGCATTTGTTGTCACCAAACTGTTCTTGGATGGTTGGGAGAAGTTGCTCTCGGAGGATGTGTTGGTACTATTCTTTATTCATGGCTGTGTTCTTAGGCAAAATTGTGAGTGAGCCCACTCCCTTGGCTGAGAAGCAACCCCACACATGAATGGTCTCAGGATGCTTTACTGTTGGCATGACTCAGGACTGATGGTAGCGCTCACCTTTTCTTCTCCGGACAAGGTGTTTTCCGGATGCCCCAAACAATCGGAAAGGGAATTCATCAGAGAAAATGACTTTACGCCAGTCCTCAGCAGTCCAATCCCTGTACCTTTTGCAGAATATCAGTCTGTCCCTGATGTTTTTCCTGGAGAGAAGTGGCTTCTTTGCTGCCCTTCTTGACACCAGGCCATCCTCCAAAAGTATTCGCCTCACTGTGCGTGTAGATGCACTCACACCTGCCTGCTGCCATTCCTGAGCAAGCTCTGCACTGGTGGTGCCCCGCCTTCTTCACAACAATTGAACCTCTCTCCTTGAAGTTCTTGATGATCCGATAAATGGTTGATTTAGGTGCAATCTTACTAGCAGCAATATCCTTGCCTGTGAAGCCCTTTTTGTGCAAAGCAATGATGACGGCACATGTTTCCTTGCAGGTAACCATGGTTAACAGAGGAAGAACAATGATTTCAAGCACCACCCTCCTTTTAAAGCTTCCAGTCTGTTATTCTAACTCAATCAGCATGACAGAGTGATCTCCAGCCTTGTCCTCGTCAACACTCTCACCTGTGTTAATGAGAGAATCACCTGACATGATGGCAGCTGGTCCTTTTGTGGCAGGGCTGAAATGCAGTGGAAACGTTTTTGGGGGATTAAGTTCATTTTCATGGCAAAGAAGGACTTTGCAATTAATTGCAATTCATCTTATCACTCTTCATGACATTCTGGAGTATATGCAAATTGCCATCATCAAAACTGAGGCAGCAGACTTTGTGAACATTTATATTTGTGTCATTCTCAACTTTTGACCACAACTGTACACTACCGTTCAAAAGTTTAGGGTCACTTAGAAATGTCCTTGTTTTTGAAAGAAAAGCAATTTCTTTGTCCATTAAAATAACATCAAATTGATCAGAAATACAGTGTAGACATTTAATGTTGTAAATGGCTATTGTAGCTGGAAACGGCTGATTTTTAATGGAATATCTACATAGGCGTACAGAGGCCCATTATCAGCAACCATCAGTCCTGTGTTCCAATGGCACGTTGTGATTGCTAATCCAAGTTTATCATTTTAAAAGACTAATTGATCATTAGAAAACCCCTTTTGCAATTATGTTAGCACAGCTAAAAACTGTTGTGCTGATTAAAGAAGCAATACAACTGGCCTTCTTGAGACTAGCCTTCTTGAGACTAGTTGAGTATCTGGAGCATCAGCCCCCCGTGTAGCTCAGTTGGTAGAGCATGGCGCTTGCAACACCAGGGTTGTGGGTTCGATTCCCACGGGGGGCCAGTATGAAAATGTATGCATTCACTCACTAACTTTAAGTCGCTCTGGATAAGAGCGTCTGCTAAATGACTAAAAATATAAATGTTTTAAAAAATCAGCAATTGTGGGTTCGATTACAGGCTCAAAATGGCCAGAAACAAATAACTTTCTTCTGAAACTCGTTAGTATATCCTTGTTCTGAGAAATGAAGGCTAAACTGAAGATCTCGTACAACGCTGTGTACTACTCCCTTCACAGAACAGCGCAAACTGTCTCTAACCAGAATAGAAGGACGAGTGGGAGGCCCCGGTGCACAACTGAGCAAGAGGACAAATACATTAGTGTCTAGTTTGAGAAACAGACGCCTCACAGGTCCTCAACTGGCAGCTTCATTAAATAGTACCCGCAAAACACCAGTCTCAACATCAACAGTGAAGAGGCGACTCTGGGATGCTGACATTCTAGGCAGAGTTGCAAAGAAAAAGCCATATCTCAGACTGGCCAATAAAAATAAAAGATTAAGATGGGCAAAAGAACTCAGACACTGGACAGAGGAAGATTGGAAAAAAGTTTTATGGACAGACGAATCGAAGTTTGAGGTGTTCGGATCACAAAGAAGAGCATTTGTGAGACGCAGACCAAATGAAAAGATGCTGGAGGAGTGCTTGATGCCATCTGTCAAGCATGGTGGAGGCAATGTGATGGTCTGGGGGTGCTTTGGTGGTGGTAAAGTGGGAGATTTGTAAAGGGTAAAAGGGATCTTGAAGAAGGAAGGCTATCACTCCATTTTGCAACGCCATGTCATACCCTGTGGACGGCTCTTGATTGGAGCCAATTTCTTCCAACAACAGGACAATGACCCAAAGCACAGCTCCAAACTATGCAAGAACTATTTAGCAGTCAGCTGGTATTCTGTCTATAATGGAGTGGCCAGCACAGTCACCGGATCTCAACCCTATTGAGCTGTTGTGAGAGCAGCTTGACCATATGGTATGTAAGAAGTGCCCATCAAGCCAATCCAACATGTGGGAGGTGCTTCAGGGAGAATGGGTGAAATCTCTTCAGATTACCTCAACAAATTGACAACTAGAATGCTAAAGGTCTGCAAGGCTGTAATTGCTGCAAATGGAGGATTCTTTGACGAAAGCAAAGTTTGAAGGACACATTTATTATTTCAATAAAAAATCATTATTTCTAACCTTGTCAATGACTACATTTCCTATGCATTTTGCTATATTTCCTATTCAAACTCATTTCATGTATGTTTTCATGGAAAACAAGGACATTTCTAAGTGACCCCAAACTTTTGAACGGTAGTGTACAGTGGGGAAAAAAAGTATTTAGTCAGCCACCAATTGTGCAAGTTCTCCCACTTAAAAAGATGAGAGAGGCCTGTAATTTTCATCATAGGTACACGTCAACTATAAAAGACAAAATGAGAAAAAACATTCCAGAAAATCACATTGTAGGATTTTTAATGAATTTATTTGCAAATTATGGTGGAAAATAAGTATTTGGTCAATAACAAAAGTTTCTCAATACTTTGTTATATAACCGTTGTTGGCAATGACACAGGTCAAACGTTTTCTGTAAGTCTTCACAAGGTTTTCACACACTGTTGCTGGTATTTTGGCCCATTCCTCCATGCAGATCTCCTCTAGAGCAGTGATGTTTTGGGGCTGTCGCTGGGCAACACGGACTTTCAACTCCCTCCAAAGATTTTCTATGGGGTTGAGATCTGGAGACTGGCTAGGCCACTCCAGGACCTTGAAATGCTTCTTACGAAGCCACTCCTTCGTTGCCCGGGCGGTGTGTTTGGGATCATTGTCATGCTGAAAGACCCAGCCACGTTTCATCTTCAATGCCCTTGCTGATGGAAGGAGGATTTCACTCAAAATCTCACGATACATGGCCCCATTCATTCTTTCCTTTACACGGATCAGTCGTCCTGGTCCCTTTGCAGAAAAACAGCCCCAAAGCATGATGTTTCCACCCCCATGCTTCACAGTAGGTATGGTGTTCTTTGGATGCAACTCGGCATTCTTTGTCCTCCAAACACGACAAGTTGAGTTTTTACCAAAAAGTTATATTTTGGTTTCATCTGACCATATTACATTCTCCCAATCCTCTTCTGGATCATCCAAATGCACTCTAGCAAACTTCAGACGGGCCTGGACATGTACTGGCTTAAGCAGGGGGACACGTCTGGCACTGCAGGATTTGAGTCCCTGGCGGCGTAGTGTATTACTGATGGTAGGCTTTGTTACTTTGGTCCCAGCTCTCTGCAGGTCATTCACTAGGTCCCCCCGTGTGGTTCTGGGATTTTTACTCACAGTTCTTGTGATCATTTTGACCCCACGGGGTGAGATCTTGCGTGGAGCCCCAGATCGAGGGAGATTATCAGTGGTCTTGTATGTCTTCCATTTCCTAATAAATGCTCCCACAGTTGATTTCTTCAAACCAAGCTGCTTACCTATTGCAGATTCAGTCTTCCCAGCCTGGTGCAGGTCTACAATTTTGTTTCTGGTGTCCTTTGACAGCTCTTTGGTCTTGGCCATAGTGGAGTTTGGAGTGTGACTGTTTGTTTGAGGTTGTGGACAGGTGTCTTTTATACTGATAACAAGTTCAAACAGGTGCCATTAATACAGGTAACGAGTGGAGGACAGAGGAGCCTCTTAAAGAAGAAGTTACAGGTCTGTGAGAGCCAGAAATCTTGCTTGTTTGTAGGTGACCAAATACTTATTTTAACCATAATTTGCAAATTAATTAATAAAAAATCCTACAATGTGATTCTGGATTTTCTTTTCTCAATTTGTCTGTCATTGTTGACGTGTACCTATGATGAAAATTACAGGTCTGTCTCATCTTTTTAAGTCGGAGAACTTGCACAATTGGTGGCTGACTAAATACTTTTTTCCCTCACTGTATATATTGAGAGAATGCCAAGAGTGTGCAAAGCTGTCATCAAGGCAAAAGGTGGCCACTTTGAAGAATCTCAAATATAAAATATATTTTGATTTGTTTAACACTTTATTGGCTACTACATGATTCCATATGCGTTATTTCATAGTTTTGATGTCTTCACTATTATTCTACAATGTAGAAAATAGTAAGAGTAAAGAAAAACCCTTGAATGAATAGGCGTGTCAACTTTTGACTGGTACTGTATATCACCTCCTCCATTGGCATTGCTTTCTCTTCTGTAGGAATTATCAAAGTGAATTTCAGAGATAACCGGTATATGAATGTAATCTGAGCAAGTTATCGATTTCATGAACCTTGTTTCTCAGGCAACTTAAGTTAATGTGGGCTATTTCTAGCCCTTTTCTCGGTTGCTTTTTTGTTCCTGGGTAACAATTAAGTGCCTTGCTGTGATTGTTAGCATTTGTAGGATACACCCCCACCCCCTGTCAGACCACCAGTAATAGGTTTGGCCAGTCCTTTTTTTCCCTCATCCAAGTTTCCACTAACACCTTAGCTTACAACATGTCAGAACAGCCGCCTTACGTGCTGGAATGTGTGAGGACCTCACCGACACGCTGGGAACGCTTTTTATAACTCTAGGCTATGGCAGGCATCTCTCTCTCTTGCTCTCTGTCACTCTCTCTCTTTGTCTCTCGTTCTCCCTGTCTCTCTCTGTCTTTCTCTCACACACACACACACACACACACACACACACACACACACACACACACACACAATCAGCTGCCTCCAGTGTATCGTTCTGCTGACATTAATTGATTAATCTGACAAAATGGCAAAAAGTGCGCCTCTACAACTGTTGCTCATGTTGTGCTCAGATATGCGACCCGGCAGTAATTGTGACAGAATTCTAAATGTCAGTGGCAGACTGGCTCCCAAATGCCAGCCAGATAAGATTTGATATCTCGCTCAAAACAAAGGCCCCTCGGATGAGCCTGCTCCTGTTTATAGTGAAGTCTGCTGTACTTTCAGAGTGACGGTGTCAATGTCAACTGTGGTCTTTTCTATATCTTTGGGTAGGGAGGTTTCAGGTCATGCTTTGCTTGATTATTCACTCTATCATAAAACTATTAAATCTATGAGCCCCATATCTTGTAACTCATTTACAGACATTGTATCTGTTGTGTGTATGATTAACACGTCTGTTGTTGTTGACATTTCCATGGCTATAAGTAGTCCTAGTGAGTGTATATATATGTTTCTTCGCCTTTTTTTTGTGTACTTTTTACCCCTTTTTTTCTCCCCAATTTCGTGATATCCAATTGGTAGTTACAGTCTTGTCCCATTGCTGCAACTCCCATACGGACTCGGGAGAGGCGACGGTTGAGAGCCATGCTTCCTCTGAAACACGACCCTGCCCGGAAGCCAGCTGCACCAATGTGTCGGAGAAAACACCGTACAGCTGGCGACCGAAGTCAGCTTGCAGGTGCCCGGCCTTGAGTTGCTAGAGCGCGATGGGACAAGGAAATCCTGGCCGGCCAAGCCCTCCAATAACCCAGATGACGCTGGGCCGCTGTAGTGATGCCTCAAGCACTCCGATGCAGTGCCTTGGACCGCTGCGCCACTCGGGAGGCCGTTTCTTTGCATTTCGGATTGCACTTAATTCCCCCCCCCCCCCCCCCCCCCCCACCCTCGCCAGTTTAACATTGTTTGTACTTAATTTTATGCCTGCACATTGAATCACAGTGATGATGTGGTGATGATTCTAATGAATCCCAAAGCTCCGTCACGCTAAGCACTATATTATGGCGAACATGTTGAACTATGTTCAGTTCTCTAACCCACACTGTCCTGGGTAGATGTCTTGGCAAATAAAATAAAACTGTATTGATCGCAGACACATATTTAACAGATGTTATAGCGGGTGTAGCGAAATGCTTGTGTTCCTAGCTCCAACAGTGCTATAATATCTAACAGTAAACAACAATACACACATCTAAAAAGTAAAAGAATGGAATTAAGTAATATAGAAATATTAGGATGAGCAAAGTCAGAGTCCGGAGTATAAATATACAGTGCATTCAGAAAGTATTCAGACCCCTTGACTTTTTCCACATTTTGTTACATTACAGCCTTATTCTAAAATGTATTACTCTTTTTTTTCTCCCTTATCAATCTACACACAATACCCCATAATGAAAAAGTAAAAACTGGTTTTTAGACTTTTTTGCAAATGTATTACAAATACAAAACGGAAATATCACATTTACATACAGTTGAAGTCGGAAGTTTACATACACCTTAGCCAAATACATTTAAACTCAGTTTTTCACAAGTCCTGACATTTAATCCTAGTAAAAATTCCCGGTCTTAGGTCAGTTAGGATCACCACTTTATTTTAAGAATGTGAAATGTCAGCTTTTATTTCTTTCATCACATTCCCAGTGGGTCAGAAGTTTACATACACTCAATTAGTATTTGGTAGCATTGCCTTTAAATGGTTTAACTTGGGTCAAACGTTTCGGGTAGCCTTCCACAAGCTTCCCACAATAAGTTGGGTGAATTTTGGCCCATTCCTCCTGACAGAGCAGGTGTAACTGAGTCAGGTTTGTAGGCCTCCTTGCTCGCACACGCTCTTTCAGTTCTGCCCACAAATGTTCTATAAGATTGAGGTCAGGGCTTTGTGATGGCCACTCCAATACCTTGACTTTGTTGTCCTTCAGCCATTTTGCCACAACTTTGGAAGTATGCTTGGGGTCATTCTCCATTTGGAAGACCCATTTGCGACCAAGCTTTAACTTCCTTACTGATGTCTTGAGATGTTGCTTCAATATATCCACATAATTTTCCTTCCTCATGATGCCATCAATTTTGTGAAGTGCACCAGTCCCTCCTGCAGCAAAGCACCCCCACAGCATGATGCACCAGGCCTGTAGCTCAGTTGGTAGAGCATGGCACATGCAACGCCAGGGTTGTGGGTTCGATTCCCACGGGGGGCCTGTATGAAAAATGTATGCACTCACTAACTGTAAGTTGCTCTGGATAAGAGCGTCTGCAAATGACAAAAAATAAAATAAAAAATGATGCTGCCACCCCCGTGCGTCACGGTTGGGATGGTGTTCTCCGGCTTGCAAACTTCCCCCCTTTTTCCTCCAAACATAACCATGGTCATTATGGCCAAACTGTTTTATTTTTGTTTCATCAGACCAGAGGACATTTCTCCAACTTAGTGTACCTTCTGACCCACTGGAATTGTGATACAGTGAATTATAAGTGAAATAATCTGTTGGGAATTGTTGGAAAAATTACTTGTGTCATGCACAAAGTAGATGTCCGAACCGACTTGCCAAAACTATAGTTTGTTAACAAGAAATGTGTGGAGTGGTTGAAAAACAAGTTTTAATGACTCCAACCTAAGTGTATGTAAACTTCCGACTTCAACTGTAAGTATTCAGATCCTTTACTCAGTACTTTGTTGAAGCACCTTTGGCAGCGATTACAACCTCGAGTCTTCTTGGGTATGACACTACAAGCTTGGCAAACCTGTATTTGGGGAGTTTCTCCCATTCTTCTCTGCAGATCCTCTCAAGCTCTGTCAGGTTGGATGGGGAGCATCGCTGCACAGCTATTTTCAGGTTTCTCCAGAGATGTTCCATCGGGTTCAAGTCCGGCTCTGGCTGGGCCACTCAAGGACATTCAGAGACTTGTCCCGAAGCCACTCCTGCGTTGTCTTGGCTGTGTGCTTAGGGTCGTTGTCCTGTTGGAAGGTGAACCTTCGCCCCAGTCTGGGGTCCTGAGCGCTCTGGAGTAGGTTTTCATCAAGGATCTCTCTGTACTCTGCTCCATTCATCTTTCCCTCGATCCTGACTAGTCTCCCAGTCCCTGCCGCTGAAAAACATCCCCACAGCATGATGCTGCCACCACCATGCTTCACCGTAGGGATGGTGCCAAGTTTCCTCCAGACGTGATGCTTGGCATTCAGACCAAATAGTTGAATCTTGGTTTCATCAGACCAGAGAATCTTGTTTCTCATGGTCTGAGAGTCTAGGTGCCTTTTGGCAAACTCCAAGCGAGCTGTCATGTGCCTTTTACTGAGGAGTGGCTTCCGTCTGGCCACTCTACAATAAAGGCCTGATTTGTGGAGTGCTGCAGAGATGGTTGTCCTTCTGGAAGGTTCTCCCATCTCAACAGAGGAACTCTAGAGCTCTGTCAGAGTGACTATCTGGTTCTTGGTCACCTCCCTGACCAAGGCCCTCCTCCCCCGTTTTGCTCAGTTTGGCCGGGCAGGCCAGGTTTACGAAGAGTCTTAGTGGTTCCATTCTTCTTCCATTTAAGAATGTTGGAGGTCTGTAGCTCAGCTGGTAGAGCACGGCGCTTGTAACGCCAGGGTAGTGGGTTCGATCCCCGGGACCACCCATGCACAAAAATGTATGCACGCATGACTGTTAGTCGCTTTGGATAAAAGCGTCTGCTAAATGGCGTATTATTATTATTATTATTATATTATTATTATTATTACCTTCAATGCTGCAGACATGTTTTGTTACCCTTCCCCAGATCTATGCCTCCACACAATACTTTCTCAAAGCTCTACGGATAATTCCTTCAACCTCATGGCTTGGTTTTTGCTCTGACATGCTGTTGGACCTTATATATATATATATATATAATATATATATATATATATATATATATATTGACAGGTGTGTGCCTTTCCAAATCATGTCCAATCAATTGAATTTACCACAGGTGGACTCCAATCAAATTTAGAAACATCTCGAGGATGATCAATGGAAACAGAATGCACCTGAGCTCAATTTTGAGTCTCATAGCAAAGGGTCTGAATACTTTTTTTAGTAAGGTATTTCTTTTTTTTTTTTTTTATACATTTGCAAACATTTCTAAACCTGTTTTCGCTTTGTCTATATGGGATATTGTTTAGATTGATAAAAATAAATACAAAATGTATTCCATTTTAGAATAAGGCTGTAACGTAAAAAAATAATGGGAAAAGTAGAGGGGTCTGAATACTTTCCAAATGCACTGTGTATATAAATATGCCATTTAGCAGACGCTTTTAGCAGACGCTTTTATTTGAGCTGTTCTTGCCATAATATGGACTTGGTCTTTTACCAAATAGGGCTATCTTCTGTATACTCCCCCTACCTTGCCACACAACTGATTGGCTCAAACATTCTTGCCATAATATGGACTTAGCCCTATTTGGTAAAATACCATCTTCTGTATTCCAATCCTACCTTATCACAACACAACTGATTTGGCTCAAACTCTTTAAGAAGGAAAGCAATTCCACAAATGAACTTTTAACAAGGCACACCTTAATTGAAATGCATTCCAGGTGACTACCTCATGAAGCTGCCAAGAGTGTGCAAAGCTTTCATCAAGACAAAGGGTGGCTACTTTGAAGAATATCAAATATATTTTCATTTGTTTATCACTTTTTTGGTTACTACATGATTCCATATGTGTTATTTCATAGTTTTGATGTCTTCACAATTTTTCTACAATATAGTAAAAATAAAGAAAAACCCTGGAATGAGTGGTTATGTCCAAACTTTTGACTGGTACTGTATGCACATCAATAGTTCATTAGGATAGGCCTAGACTAGAATACAGTATATACATATGAAGTGGGTATGACCAAGTTTAATTAATCCTCACTCTGTGTATCAAGTGACTCTTCCTCAGTCTGGATTGGTCTATAGTCTCAGGAGGCCAATTGATGTGAAAATATATTTATCGATGCAACAATTTACTCTGCCATATTTTAGTTAGTGATAAGACTATGGAAGGGGAGGAAGAGTGAATGTGTTAGGGTAGAGGACGATAAAGGTGTGGAGGGAGGAAAGGGGGGGGAGATTGCAAAAGAAGACTGAAGAGAGAAGATGGCAGGAATGGAATAAGCAAGCGGTTGGAAGAAATTGAGTGAGAGGAGAGCAGTTAGAGAAATGTTAGGCTGCCTGACTCTGGTTCTTATCAATCCTCTGGGGTTTGGGTCAGCTGGACCTTTTTATTATGTCTGCTACCCTCATCCCCGGTGTCCTGTTTCTCTCTCTGTGTGTGTGTGTGTGTGTGTGTGCGCGCGTCTGATTACTCCCTTGCCACTGTCACCCCTGGCCTGTAACAGATGATAACACCACAGCTCAAAGTCATGCCAAGTCTTTGATAACACCCTTGTCAGAATGTCAGGTGTACTGGATTTGAAAATGGCAGTTAAGCCGAAACGGCGTCAACATTTGCATGCGAGAGTAGAGAGCGTCAAACACATACACTGCGTAGCGTATGCCAACTTAATTGTCATGAGAATCCGTAATAAACCGTTGTATTTGTTACGTTCGCTGTGCAGCCCTTGTGAACTATTGTTGTGTGTTCTTTTTGACTCACCTTGTATGGCCTATGGGAGCCACCGTACCTGCCTCCTGTTATGTTCGCTCACGAACGTGAGGAGAGTTGTAGTTAATACACCCAAGCAGTTTATAAAGAATTGATCTAGTCTCATTCTTGCTACATAACAATATTCGGTCTTGAACGGAGTTAGAGTTTCCCAGCTGTAGCCTGCCTAGGCTATATGCCTGTGCTCAAAATCAACAAAGGTAAGCATAAAGTTATTGTTTTCAAATATGTATTATTGGCACTGGCAGCTAAACTTATCAACACTAAATACTTAACTGAACATTCACTACCGTGCATTCTAATTCCAGCATGTACATGCTTGTTCATGCGCGTAAAGAAAATACGCTTTTCGTTTGATTTGGGCTTTAGGCTACATCCCATATCGGACTGGGCCCGGTTTCCCAAATGCATCTCAAAACTAAGTTCATTGTTTGAACCTTTGTTGGAGCATCATTAAATCTCAGAGCTGTTTCCCAAAACCATTGTTACTAAAGTTGCACTTGAAAACGCTCTTTATTTACCTACTGCTACAGCTAAGTGCATCGTTAGATGCATTTTTTCCTACGGCGTCACTTTATACAAAGAAGACTTCACAATGAAGTTGACTCCAAATACAAAGTTGCCAATGTATTTGCAATTGTTACAAACAAGCGAAGGATGAAAAGATGCTTCAAATAAAAGCTGAGATGACTGCATTCAAATATATAAATAGCCTACCTACAGTATATGCTACATAGGCCTATATATTTAAATGATATTGAAATCAATTTCATGATCATTCAATTGAGTTTTATTTGGCTACTGTCTGTAATTTTTGCCTCAAATATATTTCATGATGTGTAGCCTAACGTGCGCTATGATGTGCCAAATCTTGATTTAGTGCATTATTATAGGGTAAGCATTAGAATAAGCCACCTCAATATTTGCAGCCATAGGTGATATCTCTCTAGGAGCTGATCCATCGTCAGTATTGTGGAATAATTATAATGTTAAGGTAAGATTTGAATGGAGAAAGCTAATCCGAGAGCAGCGCTGCCTTTCGATCCTATCAGTATCGACACATGCCTCAATGACGCACTTAGTGAGCGTTCTCTCCGCGTGGTGTTTGCCGTTGTAGAAAAGATGCATCGTTGAAACACTCGTAAGCCTAAATTCCATCGCTATCAGGAAAACGGGCCCTGGAAAGGAAGGCTACTACTATTATGATAATAAAGAAAACTGAATAATCTAATTACGCATTTTGATACCTGTATTTCTTATTCTTTCAGCTGTAAACTATGCCTTCTGTATATCTTGTGGTTTTATCTGCACACACAAAACGGTGGGGATATGTAACTCTTTGCGCAGTGATTGAGGCTGTGTCCACGGCAGAGTTTGCATGCATGTTGCCCTCCCGCTTTGTGACACTTTTATTTAGCTGTAAAAACTACTCCTGTTGGCTTTCCCACAGACACAGCTGGAAAGGGTTTTAATACTGTATCTTAATCCTGGGTTTTCAGAGTCGCATGAGTGTGTCTGATACTCTCTGTGTGCGTGCGTGCGTGTGTGTGTGTGTCACACCTGGGTTCAAATACTATTTAGGATACATTTCATTTACTTTGTAAGACAAGAAGTAAGTATTTTGACATGTTTTTCTTTGAAAATACAAGTAGTTAAATATTGGCATGTATTTGAAAAATACTCAAATATAAATGTTTTTTAAATACTCATACATTTGAACCCAGGTCTGTTTAGTCCTAGGGGGGTTTTGAAATTATGTATTTGGATACAAGTATTTGAAAATAGTTTAGGCTATTTGGAAGTTATTTTCAAATATTTGAAATAGAAGTAGTTGATTTGGCCACATTATTTGAAAATACTCAAAAATAACTATTTAAATACCAAATACTATGTATTTGCACCCAGGTCTGGTGTGTGTGTGTTTGTGGGCGCTCACTCCCTGCTGGTATAGCTGGTTAGGGTGGTCCAGTCCTGGTTTTAGCTTTCTCTAGGGGAAAGTAGAATGGGGTATTTGATACCCCCTGTGTGCTTTCTGCTTTTCTCTGCTAAGGGGATGATGGAATTGCACCCCTGAGGTAGTAGAGTGGTAGCCTATGATTACACGATTCAGAGACCTACACAGCACACCCCCTTCCCTTTGCTCCCCTCCTGCCCCAGGGGCCATGTTCCTTCTCCTGATTTTGAGGTTGAGGGCAAGGTGGAAAAGGGGTGTAGACTACACCAACAGACTGCTGCACATTGTGTGTATTAATGCCTCCCCCCCCCCCTTAAACCCTCTCCCATTCCTCCACCTTCCCATAAATCACCTGGGTTCCCTGCAATGCCGTGCTCCCTCTCTGTGAGGCTGAGAGTCTCTTCTTCTGTGGTGTCTGGTTTCGGTACACACCGCTGCACAACACCCGCACCCTGGGCGTATTTCAATTACTACACCTTGCAGGGGCAATTTAGAAACACGCATCACATACAGTGGGGAAAAAAAGTATTTAGTCAGCCACCAATTGTGCAAGTTCTCCCACTTAAAAAGATGAGAGAGGCCTTTAATTTTCATCATAGGTACACGTCAACTATGACAGACAAATTGAGGAAAAAAAATCCAGAAAATCCCATTGTAGGATTTTTTATGAATTTATTTGCAAATTATGGTGGAAAATAAGTATTTGGTCACCTACAAACAAGCAAGATTTCTGGCTCTCACAGACCTGTAACTTCTTCTTTCAGAGGCTCCTTTGTCCTCCACTCGTTACCTGTATTAATGGCACCTGTTTGAACTTGTTATCAGTATAAAATACACCTGTCCACAACCTCAAACAGTCACACTCCAAACTTCACAATGGCCAAGACCAAAGAGCTGTCAAAGGACACCAAAAACAAAATTGTAGACCTGCACCAGGCTGGGAAGACTGAATCTGCAATAGGTAAGCAGCCTGGTTTGAAGAAATCAACTGTGGGAGCAATTATTAGGAAATGGAAGACATACAAGACCACTGATAATCTCCCTCGATCTGGGGCTCCACGCAAGATCTCACCCCGTGGGGTCAAAATGATCACAAGAACGGTGAGCAAAAATCCCAGAACCACACGGGGGGACCTAGTGAATGACCTGCAGAGAGCTGGGACCAAAGTAACAAAGCCAACCATCAGTAACACACTATGCCACCAGGGACTCAAATCCTGCAGTGCGAGACGTGTCCCAGTACATGTCCAGGCCCGTCTGAAGTGCATTTGGATGATCCAGAAGAGGATTGGGAGAATGTCATATGGTCAGATGAAACCAAAATATAACTTTTTGGTAAAAACTCAACTCGTCATGTTTGGAGGACAAAGAATGCTGAGTTGCATCCAAAGAACACCATACCTACTGTGAAGCATGGGGGTGGAAACATCATGCTTTGGGGCTGTTTTTCTGCAAAGGGACCAGGACGACTGATCCGTGTAAAGGAAAGAATGAATGGGGCCATGTATCGTGAGATTTTGAGTGAAACCCTCCTTCCATCAGCAAGGGCATTGAAGATGAAACGTGGCTGGGTCTTTCAGCATGACAATGATCCCAAACACACCGCCCGGGCAACGAAGGAGTGGCTTCGTAAGAAGCATTTCAAGGTCCTGGAGTGGCCTAGCCAGTCTCCAGATCTCAACCCCATAGAAAATCTTTGTAGGGAGTTAAAAGTCTGTGTTGCCCAGCGACAGCCCCAAAACATCACTGCTCTAGAGGAGATCTGCATGGAGGAATGGGCCAAAATACCAGCAACAGTGTGTGAAAACCTTGTGAAGACTTACAGAAAACGTTTGTCCTGTGTCATTGCCAACAAAGGGTATATAACAAAGTATTGAGAAACTTTTGTTATTGACCAAATACTTATTTTCCACCATCATATGCCAATAAATTCATTAAAAATCCTACAATGTGATTTTCTGGATTTTTTTTTCTCATTTTGTCTGTCATAGTTGACGTGTACCTATGATGAAAATTACAGGCCTCTCTCATCTTTTTAAGTGGGAGAACTTGCACAATTGGTGGCTGACTAAATAATTTTTTCCCCACTGTATGTCCCCCTGTTGGAGGACACAAGCAAACAGCCAGACACAACACTCTCAGACAGAAATATAGGCTAGCCCTGGTCACTGCGAATGAACTATTGGGAATATTGTCTTTATTAGCTTAACAGCTATCTCCAACAGTGGATATCAAGCACTGCCCTATATTGTAGTTGTGGCCTGGCCTGTTGTCACGAGAATTTTGTTATCTCAATGGTTGAAGTCAAACACTTCTTAAATCTTTGAATAATTCCCAGAGGTGTAAATCTCTAGTTTAAATAAATTAAACAAAGACCCCTTACTGCAATGGTCAGCCTGTTTATTCATGAGAGCGCTCTGCAACAAAATGGTCGTACAATCTTTTTATACACACACGTCAGAGGAAAAATCCCACCCCGCTTTAGGCGGGCTGTATTTTTCCACTGTACACATCTTGTAAGCTCACACCTAGGTTTAGCTCATGTGATTTTCCTCTGCTCTCCTGACCATCAGGTCACACACACACACACACACACATGTTCTGTCTTGTGCCCAAGACAGCGCCGGAGAAGATGGCTGCCGTTTTACAGCCCTCTAACCAATTGTACTATTATGTGTGTTTTTCCGCGTTATTTGTAATTTATTTTGTACATAATGTTTCTGCCATCGTCTCTTATAACCAAAAAGAGCTTCTGGATATCAGGACAGCGATTACTCACCTCGTATTGGACGAAGATTTTTTCTTCAACGAGGCGGCCGCGAAGGATATCATACAGACACCCGACAAGGCCCAAATCCCCGTCATTCGCATGAGGAAGAGACAGAGATATCGTGGACGTAGATCGGGGTGCCTTGTTAGGATCCGACGGCGAGCGAGTAAACTGCCGCTCCCATCAATCCTATTAGCCAATCTTCAATCATTGGAGAACAAATTGGATGATTTAGGATTACGGTTATCCTACCAACGGGACATTAAAAACTGTAATATATTATGTTTCACCGAGTCGTGGCTGAACGACGACATGGATAACATACAGCTAGCGGGCTATACGCTACATCGGCAGGATAGAACGGCTGACTCCGGTAAGACAAGGGGTGGCGGTCTGTGTATATTTGTAAACAACAGCTGGTGCACAAAATCAATACTAAGGAAGTCTCGAGGTTTTGCTTGCCTGAGATAGAGTATCTTATGATAAGCTGTAGACCACACTATTTACCAAGAGAGTTTTCATCTATATTTTTCATAGCTGTCTATTTACCACCACAAACCAATGCTGGCATTAAGATTGCACTGAATGAGTTGTATAAGGCCATAAATCAACAGGAAAACGCTCATCCAGATGCAGCGCTCCTAGTGGCCGGGGACTTTAATGCAGGGTAACTTAAATCCGTTCTACCTAATTTCTACCAGCATGTTAAATGTGCAACCAGAGGAAAAAAAAACTCTGGACCACCTTTACTCCACACACAGAGACGCATACAAAGCTCTCCCTCACCCTCCATTTGGCAAATCTGACCATAACTCTATCCTCCTGATTCCTGCTTATAAGCAAAAACTAAAGCAGGAAGCACCAGTGACTCGGTTAATAAAAAAGTGGTCAGATGACGCAGATGCTAAGCTACAGGACTGTTTTGCCAGCACAGACTGGAACATGTTCCGGGATTCTCCAGACAGCATTGAGGAGTACACCACATCAGTCACTGGCTTCATCAATAAGTGCATCGATGATGTCGTCCCCACAGTGACCGTACGTACATACCCAAACCAGAAGCCATGGATTACAGGAAACATCCGCACTGAGCTAAAGGGTAGAGCTGCCGCTTTCAAGGAGCGGGACTCTAACCCGGACGCTTATAAGAAATCCCGCTATGCCCTCCGACGAACCATCAAACAGGCAAAGAGTCAATACAGGACTAAGATTGAATCGTACTACACCAGATCCGACACTCGTCCGATATGGCAGGGCTTGCAAATTATTACAGACTACAAAGGGAAGCAAAGCCGCGAGCTGCCCAGTGACACGAGCCTACCAGACGAGCTAAATCACTTCTATGCTTGCTTCGAGGCAAGCAACACTGAAGCATGCATGAGCATATCAGCTGTTCCGGATGACTATGTGATCACGCTCTCCGTAGCCGATGTGAGTAAGACTTTTAAGCAGGTCAACATTCACAAGATGGATTACCAGGATTTGTACTCTGAGCATACGCTGACCAACTGGCAAGTGTCTTCACTGGCATTTTCAACATGTCCCTGACTGAGTCTGTAATACCAACATGTTTCAAGCAGACCACCATAGTCCCCGTGCCCAAGGACTCTAAGATAACCTGCCTAAATGACTACCGACCCGTAGCACTGACGTCTGTAGCCATGAAGTGCTTTGAAAGGCTGGTCATGGCTCACATCAACAGCATTATCCCAGAAACCCTAGACCCACTCCAATTTGCATACCGCACCAACAGATCCACAGATGATGCAATCTCTATTGCACTCCACACTGCCCTTTCCCACCTGGACAAGAGGAACACCTACGTGAGAATGCTATTCATTGACTACAGCTCAGCATTCAACACCATAGTGCCCTCTAAGATCATCACTAAGCTAAGGATCCTGGGACTAAACACCTCCCTCTGCAACTGGATCCTGGACTTCCTGACGGGCCGCCCCCAGGTGGTAAGGGTAGGTAACAACACATCTGCCACACTGATCCTCAACACGGGGGCCCCTCAGGGGTGCGTGCTCAGTCCCCTCCTGTACTCCCTGTTCACCCATGACTGCATGGCCAGGCACGACTCCAACACCATCATTAAGTTTGCCGACGACACAACAGTGGTAGGCCTGATCACCGACAACGATGAGACAGCCTATAGGGAGGAGTTCAGAGACCTGGCCGTGTGGTGCCAGGACAACAACCTCTCCCTCAACGTGACCAAGACAAAGGAGATGATTGTGGACTACAGTAAAAAAAAGAGGACTGAGCACGCCCCCATTCTCATCGACGGGGCTGTAGTGGAACAGGTTGAGAGCTTCAGGTTCCTTGGTGTCCACATCACCAACAAACTATCGTGGTCCAAACACACCAAGACAGTCGTGAAGAGGGCACGACAAAGCCTATTCCCCCTCAGGAGACTGAAAAGATTTGGCATGGGTCCTCAGATCCTAAAAAATCATACAGCTGCACCATCGAGAGCATCCTGACTGGTTGCATCACCGCCTGGTATGGCAACTGCTTGGCCTCCGACCGCAAGGCACTACAGAGGGTAGTGCGTACGGCCCAGTACATCACTGGTGCCAAGCTTCCTGCCATCCAGGACCTCTATAACAGGCGGTATCAGAGGAAGGCCCTCAAAATTGTCAAAGACTCCAGCCACCCTAGTCATAGACTGTTCTCTCTGCTACCGCACGGCAAGCGGTACCGGAGTGCCAAGTCTAGGTCCAAAAGACTTCTCAACAGCTTCTACCCCCAAGCCATAAGACTCCTGAACAGCTAATCATGGCTACCCGGGCTATTTGCACTGCCCCCCCACCCCATCCTTTTACGCTGCTGCTACTCTGTTAATTATTTATGCATAGTCACTTTAACTCTACCCACATGTACATATTACTTCAACTACCTCAACTAGCCGGTGCCCCCGCACATTGACTCTACACTGGTACCCCCCTGTGTATATATAGCCTCCCTACTGTTATTTTATTTTACTTCTGCTCTTTTTTTCTCAACACTTTTTTTGTTGTTGTTTTATTTTTACTTTTTTTGTTAAAAAGAAATGCACTGTTGGTTAAGGGCTGTAAGTAAGCATTTCACTGTAATGTCTGCACCTGTTGTATTCGGCGCATGTGGCCAATAAAATTTGATTTGATTTGATCATAGTCTACTCCTTGCTCGGGCAGGCCACACTTTTTCTCTATCGCTGTTTTCACAATATCCTGCAAGCCTTTCACTCCCCTTCCCTGTGTGTTTTTGGAATCAGTCTCCTGTTATTGGTTTCAGTCGTTTTGCACTTCTACTTGCCTAATTACAAGACACAAATACTCTGTTGCTGGGCAAATATGCATCTTATATAAACACATTTGATTAACTCTCTTAGGCTCTAGTCTACCAATAGTCATACATTATTAGTTTAACTGAGGGTTTGACATTTTAGTCATATCTTACTCACACATTTCTTTATCACCTGTGTGGGTGGATGAGAGGGTAGAATATACAAGGACAGGAGAAGAGAGGCTTGGGTAGGAGAGGCGAGCTGTGGAGACTCTCTGTCTGAACACAACCCAGACCGGATCCTCCGAGTTATAGTCATTGTGAATGACACACGCACACATGCGAGGTAACTGAATTCTGGAGGCGCTTCATTTCTGTGTCTCTGATTTAGAAGGAATGCATGAGAGTTGGATGATGCACTTCTTTCCTTTCTTTTTCTCTTCGGTGTTGTCTCTCTTCCCCACGGCGGTATGGCGCAGAAAATGTAATTATTGTCCAGCCATTATGCTGTGTGTGTCAGATGAAGACATCTGTGTGAAACGATAGGGGCATTGGCGTAATGTTGCGGTGAAAGGCGGCTCCACATCTCAATCACATTTCGACCACACAATGAAATGAACCTACTTATGCCTTGCCATTGTCACAGCATCTAAAAAGGATCACGGGACCCCCGGACGAGACAGAAACAAGACACATTGAGCAATATCTGATGCCAGTGTCCTTCTGTCTAAGACTCTATCTTTCTCTTTCTTTGTCTCGTGAAAGTACAGGAGGTTGTGTATCATTGTGTCCAATGAACCCAGTTAACTGACACAGTGGGGGCTATACACACACACACAGGCATGCCATGGAGATTGGCCATGTGAAAGGGAAATAAAGACATCAGAGCCATTTGTCAGCGCAGGACCACTGTCACATGTCACGTGGGGTGGGGTATCCGAGGAGGGGGTGAGGGGCATTCTACAAGCCAGGGGCCTTGTAGGGACATTGGATGGGGCCAGGGGAACAGGGATTTGGGGGTGGGGTTGGCGATCTGTAACTCTCTCCATACAGTGGAGCCGTACAGCAAGAGGTCAGTGTGTAAATAGGTTAAGAGGTCAGTGTGTAAATAACTCTGGAGAGACCGAGAGATAGACGGCCCCTTTGACTGACTGACTGACTGACTAGGTGACTGGACACAGCCCGACGATGGCAGGGTCAGAGACGGAGTGTGTGTGTTTGCATGCGTGTGGCTCTGTGCACTCTGCGTGACTGCTTACAAACATTCCCCCCCCTTATAGTCAGTCTCATGAGGATAGAAAGGGAGTGTGAGAAGTAGAGAAAGAGAGGAGTAAGTGTTTTTGTCCTTTATTTGGTGTCAGGGCTGTAACTCTGGCTCTGTACACAGTGCTTTTGTTGTTCCTCTGCTCCTTGATGACTGGGCCAGCACTGGACACACACACACACACACACACACACACACACACACACACAGAAACACACACTCTGCTGTTTACCTCTACCTCCACTCTGCTTAACCCATAAAGTGTCCTCTTTAATATTATGTGTACCCTACCTCATCATATCCCAATAAATGTCATAACCTTATCACTCTTCACTTTGATTCACCAGTTCATACTCATTTCTCCCCACTCCCAATAACCCTCTACTATTGACCCCTCTTCAACTAGCCTTTCTTTCAATGAGACCCATTTTGTGCCTCTCATCTCTTGTGGATCCCTTTTTCCTCACCTCTCCTCCTTGCTCCTGTGAACCCCTCTTCATATCAACTGAAGGTCTTTCTGTCCCCGACTCACCCAGAAGTATTCCTGCTGCTTCATGCACAATCTCTGCACCCTACCCTGCAGGAGTCCTGACACGGGATACAGCGGTCTTGCTACTTGCCTGCAAATGTTGCTGGAATAGAGGGTTTCTTTCACACCTCTCTGGAGTTTGAGGTTAATATAAGTCTAGTGTTTATCCGAGGAGGAAGTACCCATCTTCCCTCCCTCTATCCCTCTAGGACCCTCCCTCTCCCTCCCCCTCGCAGGCACCCGGTAGGTGAATAATATCATTATAGCTGGGGTCAGCTTTAAGGGGTGAAACAGCGAGGAGGCACGCAACATTGGGTATGTAGGACTGACCCTAAGCCTAGAGGATTCCAGAGGCCTGTGTGTGTGTGTGTGTGTGTGTGTGTGTGTGTGTGTGTGTGTGTGTGTGTGTGTGTGTGTGTGTGTGTGTGTGTGTGTGTGTGTGTGTGTGTGTGTGTGTGTGTGTGTGTGTGTGTGTGTGTGTGTGTGTGTGTGTGTGTGTGTGTGTGTGTGTGTGTGTGTGTGTGTGTGTGTGTGTGTGTGTGTGCATGGATGATATAAAGGGATTTGTGTGGCTAGAGAAAGTGTGCTATGTGGAAAAAGTTAGGTCCAGTATTAATATATTAATTGAAATATACTGAACAAAAACATAAACGCAACATGCAACAATTTCAACGATTTTACCGAGTTACAGTTCATATGAGGAAATCAGTCAATTGAAATACATTCATTAGGCCCTAATCTATGGATTTCACATCTCTGAGAATACAGAGAAAAATACACAGGGAAACATTGCCTTTGGCATTGGGGCGGTCAACATTGTCGGTCGCCCAATGGAGCATGCATAACAATTGGTCTCCCCCAAGGCCCTAGCGGTGTACTTCATCCACTTTAACCAGAGATTCTCATCAGGGACCCCCTCCACTTCCCCTTGGTTCCATTCTTGGAGGAGAAAATCTTTCATAGTGGACGGGTTAGTCGAATTGACTCCGTCATCCCTTGACTGATCTACTCGGTCTATTGCTATTCATGGATTAATGACAGTACCTGTGCCCTCCATATCTTTTGACTCCATCAAATGTAATCTTAGACAAGTATCCCGTCCGTATTCGTCCGCGCAAGCCCAGTAAGTTCTTTTCATGTCCTCTTTAGTGACCTTTACTATTGTTACTACCATCTTCGTGGGGATGTCGTTATACCTTCTTATCCTCCATCTGGACATCCAGCCCCTTCTGCTTGGTACCACCCCATACTCACACCCTAAGAACACACTACAGTGATGATAGGTCGGGGTAGGAGATCTTCGTTGACAGAGGTGATCCCCGGACCCTAATGGTCTAGTTCTTCTCTCCAACTCTGCGTGTGCTAAGTGGTGCTTGTATGTGGTCTTACCTTCTTGCAGTGGGTAACATGGACCCAGGTTCCTCTCTCTGCTATTCTAATGGCAAAGGCGGTGACCAATATAACCTGATAGGGCCCTTCCCAACAGGCCTGCTTCCAGTTTTCCTTCTAGTGACTGGATGCTCACCAGTCACCTGGTTAGATAGTGGGTCACCTTCTCCTTTAGTTCACCTGTGGGGCACAAAACCTCTGACATACGGGTGTGGTTAATAAACTATCTTCACGTTTGGGTGAGAAACATGTTCAGATTAATCTAACAATTTCTGACTGCATTCTCTTTCTAGACTGTATCTAAAAAAAAAATTTTTTTAAAAGTATTTTGTCCTCTCCTTCGTATATTATTTAATCCTACAATTAGCCTCTTCCCCCCTCTTGACACATAGTTCTGCTCATGTGTCAATATTACCACCTACCTAAACAATCACTTAGGTAATTTATCAACCAATTGCCATGCCTTTCATTTTTGAGACTGTCTTTTGCTTCTTTATTGCTCCTCCCACTTCCTTTGTCTTTATGGCGGCTAAATTTGACTTTCATTCAGTTCAGAATCAATTAGTAATCCAATCAATCAATCTTTTATCTTGTAAAAACACTTATGTTTAGTTCAAACTCTGTTCTACCCCGGCTCTCCCGGGCTTGACCTGAAGACTGATTGTTGGACATGACAAGTCCATATTTAAATATTTCAAACCTAACACAGCCCCCCCTCCTGCTGTAATCAATCAAGAAGATAGAAAATGAGAGACAGGTTTTAGCCTGAACTTTGCTTAATCCTGGTGCCGCTCCCTTCACAAAAAGGTTCCCCCATCTAGTCCCTATCTTCCTGATCTTATTGCTAAATCAATGATCTATGCAATAGCTGTTTCGCCTTCGATTGTACCTTCCTCTGATTACTGCAGCTCATTGCATCAATTTAGTTTCAAATATCACCCAACAAACCATTCCATCCCACAGCATAGCAAACACCACCCATGAACTGCTGAAAATCCCCTAAATTCAACATAACAACCCTTTATAAACATCCTGCTGGGTGTGTTGTTTTTTTATTTGAAAAACCCAATTGAAAAACAACAATCAAAGATAGCCAGGCTCAACTTAATTTGGTAGCTCCCTTTTATGACCTAAATACTGCCTAACTTCACTACTGCTCCCCCTCACTCTTAGCAACATTCCAATGAGAGAAGCTAATCTCTTTCTCCTGGTTATACATTTTGTTAACCTTCAATTACCATCAGTAATCTAAAGATGGTAGCACACACAAAACATGATACAGCTATCCCCAGTCCTAACCCATCAATAATGTTTGTATCAATCTAATTCCTCATAACTAATCCATAAAACCACTCAAAATTCCTCGATTATACAATTATTATTTAATTGATTACCCTAAATCTGCTACATGTGATCTCATCTCAAATGATCCATTATCAATTATTTGTTCAACCCCTTAGGAAAATCTGTCTCCCCTTCTATTGTTCCTGTCCCCCCTGTAAATGTCATATTTCAGTTTTTAGCCAATACAATCACGGTTACATCAAATGTTCCCTCAGTTAATGGTATTTTCTCCCTAATATTTTATACTCCTCTTATTTCCCTAAATGAGATTTAATCCCTTGCCTTTCCTCTACTATCCTTCTATCATTACTGAATCAATGATAATAACTGTAATAACTATCAATAATAATTGTAATAACTATTACAAATTATATTGTGCCCTTTTTCTGATAATGTTATAATTGTAGCCTATTCCATCACTTTAGTTTAAAATATGTTTCTTTATAACAAATCCATAACCCACCACAGGCTGGCGCTATTCCCCCAGCACAACAGCCAATGCCACTTGCTTCCCCGTAACGAAAATAAATTATCATTCTAAAATTTACCAACTATTTGTATTTTCCCGCTAACCCATTTCAGTTCGCTATTCAATCTCTTTAACCGTTCTCTCTGATTCGGCCCCAATCAATAAAACAAATACTTGATATCGTTGATAAGCATACACTTAATGACATTCCTACCATCTGAACTATGTACTGTCTCTCACCTCTCCCCCCTCTCCTGCTCCTTCCTACATTAAGGGGGAGGCGCGGGGACCTTCCCTACAAATCTTCCTTCTTAGAAAATAATGTCATTTGTACTTGTAACATATTTTCATATACCTATCTAGAATACTACTAAAGCTATCTAATGCAACTTTTAATACACATAAAAACTCTCTCTCCCTACACCCATTCCCCATTGAATAAGTGCGTCTTCCTAGTTACCGCATAACCACGCCTCAAATGTTCCATTCAGCATTAACCAACCAAATACTAAGTAGTATCCGGTTATCATTCATACCAGCCGTTGAATTCCCTCATGCACACAGATTTCACCTTAATCCATTCAAATGCCCAACACAACATAATAGTTCAATGGAACCCTCTATTGGCTCTCTACTATTTATACATTACTTCTATAACCACTTTAGTTATGGTCCGATTACCCATTAAACCTTATCACATAACCTTATCACCTAATCAAACAACGGCACAACCTTAAACTCATATCCGCCGGCTGGTATCCCAGTAACCAAGAGCACCGACAGGTCGCCGGCTCCAACTCCCGAGCCGACCAGGCGAAAAATCTGCTGATGTGCCCCCGAGCAAGGCACCCAACCCCCACTGCTCCTGCAAGTCGCTCCGGACCAGAGCGTCTGCCAAATGACCAAAAATGCAAATGTAAATATTCTCTACTTTCTCACTCATGACGTACGTCTACGTTTGGGTGAGAAAGTTCATACGTATATATCGTTGGAATTATACAGGTACCTCTCAAATAAACGCTTCGTGGCATTTTACCCGTTGAACCAAAAATTAGACTGTCCTATCTCCGACACTGCCCTTTCCTTTACCCCTGCAGTCACGATGGTTATGACCTGTTCTGTTACAGTATCTACACGGGGCCATACACTTTTGCCAAATATTCCTTTGTTACCTTTAAAGCACTAGCTCTCTCCTTCGCGCTTAAAAAAGACCCTCGCTGTCTCTAGCCCCTCCCCTCGCTGTTTTTTCAAATCCTTTCCATAGTTTACATGCATCTGCTTAATCATAACTTTTAACTTTTCCACATCGAGATGCCCAATAAATCCATACCTCTTCTCCCAAATGGATCCATAAAACATATTTCTTCGATCTCTTCCTAACATATATCTTTCATCCCCCGTTAATTCTCGGACCTCTTTAGAAGATTTATTTCCCATGGTGGAAAAATAACAAATCCCCCCATTTAGTAATAATTCAATCCAGAATTATTTTCCTAGGAGCTATTATTAGTGCGTCTTTTGAGCCAATGTTATGATCTGCTTTTGTAATTAACCATTTAAAATTACCTAACCCCTAACCCAGAGTTTTTTTATTTAAAACTCTGGTTTCATGAAAAGAGTCAGATAACCATTTTTTCTCACTCGACTTATTTTTAGCTCCTTCCTTGAAACAATTATCACATATTCCGATGGATTCTCAAATCTCACACATACACAACATTATACAATCATTTGCTAACCCTATTTGTAACCTGCTCCAGTTTCATGAAACAGACAGAGTTATAGCAAATCCCCAGTTGTTTACGCGACTTTTGACCTGTTTAATGTATCCATAGCACACGACGAAAATCATCCCCCTCCCTGTTTATATCGTAACACTGTACCCCGTACAATCTCAATAAAAACTAGTTTACATTGGTGATGGCCATTCACCCCGTGTCATTTCAGACTAGATTATTTTGGTAATAGCTATTTACCTAGGGTCAATTACGGACCCTCCCCGTTTAGTAATAATTATTACTTCCTTTGAGATTTTGGTAACTATTCTCTGCCCTTCACAATAATTACTATTCTTATACAAGTTCAAATCATTTCACCAATTCCATGAATAAAAATTACTGACCTTTTCCTTGCAGTTTGGATTTAAATACTTTTTCAAACTCGTTAACGTCTTTATCGTTCATAAGAGTAATCACCGGCCTGTTTATAACCTTAATGTCGAAGGCCAGGACTATTCTCCACGGATGCAATCATCCGCCTGTGCACGGTTTCGGTGTCCTTAGAACGACAAAGATGTATTTAAGCTCCGCTCAAAGGACCACTCTGTTAAGAGAATTTCTATCTCTAATTCAACCTAAGCTTGAATCATTACCAGAGGTTGTAAGGCTCTGGTTTTAATCATAAATGATTCAAGGTCCACAACCAGCAAGAATGATCTGTATTTTTATTCATGGAGAGCTCTGGCGCCAAAACCCATACCCTCCTGTTTTATACTCCTTGACACACAAAGGCACTTTGCTCCGCCCACCTTTTTAGGAGGCTTTCTTAAACAGTTTCCACCTTTCTCCTTCACCCTGGAATGTTTAGTCCCGCCGCCCTCTGTTAGTGGGTTGATAATTCTAACACAGTTTACACATTTATACTGTATTTGGGGTGAAATCCTTTAGTCATTATTCTTAAAATACAAATTAATCTAACACTAACAGGGATGTAAACTAATTTGTGCAACATATTTGAGAGAAATAAGCTTTTTGTGCGTATGGAACATTTCTGGGATCTTTTATTTCAGCTCATAAAACATGGGACCAACACTTTTGCATGTTGCGTTTATATTTTTGTTCAGACTAAATGGGATAGCTCTGCTCTCGCTCTGTCTTTCTCTCGCTTTCTTTCTCTTTCTTTCTCTCTCCTATTTCGCACACACACATGAGATGGCTGAACAGGCCGATCCGTGACTTGCAGATCTTGTCTCAGTGGGGGCAGGGATGGTTCGTCCTGTGCTTTGCGGCGTGCTCTCTTTCCGGCTGTTAGTTATTTTCTTTCGGCCTCAGAGTTGAGTTCCGTTGATGATTTTGGACCTCCATGAAGATCTGTCAATGGCATGGATTTCCCAGTTATTTGGATTCATATGGCATTTCTTAGGGTCCCGAGTGGCGCAGCGCCACTACAGACCCGGGTTCGATCCCGGGCTGTATCACAACCGGCTGTATTTAAACATGATACAGTAACCCTCAAACTCTTCAACATCTCAAATGGAGAGACTGAATAGCTACCATATGGACAGACTTCATTAATGTGTTTGTGTCGGGCGCATGTTGTCTATTTAGTCAGGCAATGCCCACATTATTCTGACATATTTTAGAATGTAAAAATAATATGAATGTCAATGCACAATGCCATTGTGTAGGCCTATTAAAAAATGCATTCTTCTTAGTGGTAATGCATTCTTTTTTTGCAAACATTTTTTTTTGGGGGGGGACTTTTTTTTCTCTACACGCTATTACAACAATTAAATATAATGCATTCTTCTTAGTAGGTCCTTGAAAATTTCAATTTATGTGCTTGAAAAAGTCCTTGAATTTGACTTGCCAATGTCTACATGAACCCTGTATAGGCTACTTTCTCAGCCCCAAAAATGAAAGATAAAATCACCTGCTATTGAAATTATGCACATATCATTCGCTTTCCTGTCAGATCTTGACCCCTGACAGTATTTTCTTTTCATTCGAGCCAGTCATTTTCAGTTGGCAATGGCCCGGTGTGCCACTGGCAAATTTACCTGAATGTCCAGCCCTGCTGTGTGCGGTGCGCGTAGGGCCTAGGACTATGTCTACCACTTTGTGTAGCCATTAGCGACGCTAATGATTGCCTTACCGTTTTCTGGTAGTTGGAAAGGCAATTAAAAGGTACCTACAAATTAGCCTACATGGCAGAATCATAATTATTTGCATCAATCCAGTGGCCACTTGTTTTGAAAACTCCATCACGTGCGCTGTAGAAACTCAGCTAGCCAAACACAACTGTCTGGCTGGTGCACACCTGAGTTAAAGGGTAACTACACAGAAATGTTTTTAAATTTCTCAGATTTTCAAAAGAATGGTCCCCTGATATGTTTTTTTTTTGCATTGTGGACTTTGAACTTCAAATGTTTTGGTCTTTCTATTAAGTGTGAGTTTTGAGACTGAAACCTGAACAAACTGGGGGAAATCACAGTACTCCACGCTTTCTTTTTTTGCCGTGGTATTGCTTTGGTATCAAGTATAGTTTTTTCAAATTCTGCCTTCAAGAGGATTTCGCAGAAAATAACTCATGGCACTTTGAAATCTGCAATAAATAAATTTTTCACATTATTTTAAGACTTTTTTTTGCTGTTACAGTAAATCTTTCCAAATCAATGTAAGAACACAAGGGCATGCTAATTTAAAAGATGGCTAGTGATTATTTGCTTGGTTCTGTATGGAATGCAGGAGCATTATGGGACACAGGCCAGGTCATTATCAATTATGATTTTTTTAATAAACAAAATTGTGCGACCAAATCACTGAAGAAGTTTGTAGCACCATTGCCACCAGTGGAAAAAGTTAGTGTAGAACCGTGCCATGTATAGTCTCTGCTCCTGGCACTTTTCTTGGAGTTGACGGGCTGAGAAGATCATGTCTGACGTTCCTCTGCCAGGTCGAAAGCGACTGGGATTCAGGGAGGAGTGTTTTGGCAAGGGGTTGGAGTTTGTTTAGAAGGATTCTCAGAAGTATTTTGCCTGCTGTGGAAATGAGGGAGATTCCCCTGTAGTTACCACATTCTGACTTGTCCCCTTTCTTGAACACGGTGACAATGATGGCATCTTTCAATTCCAAATCCTGACCAGAAAGGAGTGCAGGTGTTCTAGTAGACATTCTCCTCCGTGTCTGTAGCAAGTATCTGGTCTGGCCCGCTGGCCTTGTTCTCTTTCATCTGCTTGACAGCTTTGGCCAATTCAAGCTTGGTTGGTTCTTCAGCGGTATGGTGTTCGGGGATGTCACTGAAGACAGAATCATCTACCGTCATGGTGTCCTTGCCAGCGGGAGTTGATTGCATCCTTATTTGTTAAGATTTCGGTCCCGTCCTTTGACTGGAGTAGTGCAAGGCCCTGTTTTGATGGGCCGTAGAGGGCTTTGGTAGCCTTGAAAAATGCATGTGAGTTATTGGTGTCTGCAAGGTTTTGTATTTATTTTGCTTTGTTTCTGAAAAAGTTGTTCTTCAGTTCCTGTATTTTGGTTTGTGCTTTTTATTTAGCCTTCTTGTGTGCCTCTTTCTTTTCTGTTGCGAGTGCTTGTTGTGTCCAGGCTATGAATGCTTTCTGCTTCTTGTCGATTAGGTCTGTGATTTCCGGGTCGTTATCATCAAACCAGACGCTGTTTTTCCTTTTTGTGTATCCGAGGATGTTTTCACAGCTGATTAGAACTGCCGTCTTCAGTTGTGTCCAGTGCTCCTGTACATATCCTGGAACCTTGTTGGTGGTGTTTGTTCGGGCTAGCTCCTCCTTCAGCTGGTTCTGCGATTCTTGGTATTTTTAGTTTGTTTACATTGAGCCTTTTTCTCTGCAGCTTTGGGCGGTTGATGTGTTTGCGAGCTAGTTTGAGAGTTATCACTGATCTAATTAGTCTGTGGTCGGTCCAGCAAAGCAATTGTCTGCATTTATCATGGCACGGGTGATGTGGACATCTTTACTGTCACACTTTCTGACTATCACATAGTCCAGGAGATGCCATTGGTGTGATCTGGGGTGGCACCAGGAGGTCTTAAATCTATTATTCTGCCTGAATGGGGTGTTGGTGATTGTCAGGTCGTGCTCAGGGCAGGTTGTTAGTAGGAGGTGACTATTTGGAGTTGGATTTTCCAATTTCCTCTTTCCCAATTACGCCATTCCACATTTGGTGGTCTCCCAACTCTAGCTCTGAATCACCCATGTCACGTCCCCCCACCTCCCTCCCTCCTTCCGCATCCGCATTCATTAGACCCTCGCCCCGCAAAGACTAAATTAACCAGCATTACTCTGGATGAGGGCTGGGGGGCCCTGAGCAACAAGCTCTATTAAACATACAATGAGGGGGCTCTGCCTGGAGGCCCCATTGAGGCCTGGGTTTGGAGTGGGGACACGGCTGAAAGGCATGCACTCCCTAATGAACTGGAGTGGCCCATCCAGACATGCCTTTCACAGGAGATGGGGAGGACAAAGTATCAAAACAACCCCAGACCCTCGCCGCTCTCAGGGGCAAAACACCGCCTTTTGACTTGGCGGAGTGTGGGCTTTCTGAAGGGGAATCTGGGAGGAGAAAAGAGGGGGGTGGCAGAATGTACTTATTAAAACAATGGGACTATCAAATGAAATGAAGCACCCTCCCTCCTCTTTCCTTTCTTTCCCTCTCCCTCCCCCCCTCGCATCCTCTACTCCCTCAATCCTGGCAGCACCACTACTGCCAATTAGAGGCACTCTTGGGCGAGTGGTTGAAGCCCCATATATTAAGGGGTCTCAAAGGAACTGGTTTAGAGTTGTCTCTGTAGTGGTTGTTGTGCTTACGAGAGGGTCTTAGTAACCCGTTCGGTGTACTCACAGCACTCAGTCTGCCACCAGGGATTTGTGTACCATCATGTCCTCTCTCGGCTCGCTTTTCTTCTCTCCTTCCCCTCTTTCTGCTCCTTGCTCACATGGAGCACCAAAAAAAAAGATAATGAAAAAATGGACTAATCTCGTAAATGATGGTTATGAAATGTAGTGTACCAGGTTGTGAACTCTGCAAACAACGCTTACACTCTGAGAATGAGAACGGTGAATGAATGTAATTAATACATGCATTAAAGCTTCAATACTGTATGTAACTTTTTGTATTTATTTTATGTTCACAAGCTACAATAAGTCAGTAGTGGTCATTCAATGTGAATCAACAGTAACGATATCGCGCCTCTAACCTACCTGAGAACCGCTGTGTTCGTTGGTTTTCATTTTCCCTGTCGGGTCGGATTTTCCCACCAGATTTTGTGGGGCGCGCAATGAGTGACGTGTTTTCCGTCAGTGAGGAGGCGGCATGATAGCTAGCTAGCTGAGCCCATAGCCAGTACTTGGCTAGCGTAGATAGCTAGCTTACAGACATGCCAGACGCAAGGGGCAAACAACCTGACCCAACAGCAACTACTCCATCTAAGCCAAAGAAACAGAGAAATTTGGAGAACAGACAGGCAAAAATAGAAAGCGATAGTAAACCTTGGATTTGCGTTCACACATTGGAAAGACCTAAGGGATTCAAAACCCACCCAGAGTTTGCATTTCTTCTGCTGAAACGGTAAGACATACAGTAGCTAGCTAGATAATATACAGTGCCTTCAGAAAGTATTCACACTCCTTGACTTTTTCCACATTTTGTTGTGTTACAGCCTGCATTTAAAATTCATTAAATTGAGGTGTTTTGTCACTGGCCTACACACAATACCCCATAATATCAAAGTGGAATTATATTTTTTGACATTTTTACAAATTAAGGAAAAATTGAAAGCTGAAATGTCTTGAGTCAATAAGTTTTCAACGTCTTTGTTATGGCAAACCTAATTAAGTTCAGGAGTAAAAATTTGCTTAACAAGTCACATAAGTAATAGTAATAGTGTTTAACATGATTTTTTAATAACTACCTCATCTTTGTACCCCACACATACAATTATCTGTAAGGTCCCTCGGTCGATCAGTGAATTTCAAATACAGATTCAACCACAAAGACCAGGGAGGTTTTCCAATGCCTCACAAACTCAGTTGCCGAAGAGGAAGGAAACCACTCAGGGATTTCACCTTGAGGCCACTTAAAACAGTTACAGAGTTTAATGGCTGTGATAGGAGAAAATTGAGGATGTATCAACAACATTGTAGTTACTCCACAATACTAACCTAATTAACAGGGTGAAAAATATTCCAAAACATGCATACTGTTTGCAACAAGGCACAATAGTGCAAATAATTATAGTGTGAAAAGCTCTTAGAGACTTACCCAGAAAGACTCTCAGCTGTAATCGCTGCCAAAGGTGCTTCTACAAAGTATTGACTCAGGGGTGTGAATACTTATGTAAAAGCCATTCTGTATTTCATTCTCAATAAATTTGCAAACATTTCTAAAGGCATGTTTTCACTTTGTCATTATGGGATATTGTGTGTAGATGAGTGAGGAAGAAAAATAAAATTTAACACATTTTAGAATTCAGGTTGTAACACAAGAACATTTTGAATAAGTCAAGGGGTATGAATACTTTCTGAAGGCACTGCATATCTTCACCACACACCCCTCCCCTTCTTCTTGTCTCAGCATTTATTTATATATTATACTCAAGACACATTAGCTTCACACATACACTACATGACCAAAAGTATGTGGACATATGTGCTCGTTGAACATCTCATTCCAAAATCATGGGCATTAATATGGAATTGGTCCCTCATTTGCTGCTATAACAGCCTCCACTTTTCTGGGAAGGCATTCCACTAGATGTTGGAACATTGCTGCAGGGACTTGTTTCCATTCAGCCACTAGAGCATTAGTGAGGTCGGGCACTAATCTTGGGCTATTAGGCCTGGCTTGCAGTCGGCATTCCAATTCATCCCAAAGGTGTTAGATGGAGTTGAGGTCAGGGCTCTGTGCAGGCCAGTCAAGTTCTTCCACACTGATCTCGACACACCATTTCTGTATGGACCTCGCTTTGTGTACGGGGGCATTGTCATGCTGAAACAGGAAAGGGCTTTCCCCAAACTGTTGCTACAAGGCTTGGAAGCACAGAATCATCTTGAATGTCATTGTATGCTATAGTGTTACGATTCCCCTTCACTGGAACTAAGTGGCCTAGCCCGAACCATGAAAAACAGCCCCAAACCATTATTCCTCCTCCAGCGGGGACTGTGAAGCAACACAAACATAGGCACAGACACATGCATACACACACATGATAACATGGTGCAGTGGTCTAAGGCACTGCATCACAGTGCTAGCTGTGCCACTAGAGATCCTGGTTAGAATCCAGGCTCTGCTGTAGCCGGCTGCAACCGGGAGACCAATGGGGCGGCACACAATTGGCCCAGCGTCGTCCAGGGTAGGGGAGGGAATGGCCGGCAGGGAGGTAGCTCAGTTGGTAGAGCATGGCGTTTGCAACGCCGGGGTTGTGGGTGCGATTCCCACGGGGGACCAGTATGAAAATAAAAAAGAATAATGTATGCACTCACTAACTGTATGTCGCTCTGGATAAGAGCGTCTGCTAAACGACGTAAATGTAAATGTAAATGTAACATATGCACTATACACACACGTGCACATGGATTTTGTGTTGTAGATACAGTGGGGAGAACAAGTATTTGATACACTGCCGATTTTGCTGGTTTTCCTACTTACAAAGCATGTAGAGGTCTGTAATTTTTATCATAGTTACACTTCAACTGTGAGAGACGGAATCTCCAGAAAATCACATTGTATGATTTTTAAGTAATTAATTTGCATTTTATTGCATGACATAAGTATTTGATCACCTACCAACCAGTAAAACTTCTGGATCTCACAGACCTGTTAGTTTTTCTTTAAGAAGCCCTCCTGTCTCCACTGATTACCTGTATTACCTGCACATGTTTGAACTCGTTACCTGTATAAAAGACATCTGTCCACACACTCAATCAAACAGACTCCAACCTCTCCACAATGGCCAAGACCAGATAGCTGTGTAAGGACATCAGGGATAAAATTGTAGACCTGCACAAGGCTGGGATGGGCTACAGGACAATAGGCAAGCAGCTTGGTGAGAAGGCAACAACTGTTGGCGCAATTATTAGAAAATGGAAGAAGTTCAAGATGACGGTCAAGCACCCTCGGTCTGGGGCTCCATGCAAGATCTCACCTCGTGGGGCATCAATGATCATGAGGAAGGTGAGGGATCAGCCCAGAACTACACGGCAGGACCTGGTCAATGACCTGAAGACAGCTGGGACCACAGTCTCAAAGAAAACCATTAGTAACACACTACGCCGTCATGGATTAAAATCCTGCAGCGTACGCAAGGTCCCCCTGCTCAAGCCAGCGCATGTCCAGGCCCGTCTGAAGTTTGCCAATGACCATCTGGATGATCCAGCGGAGGAATGGGAGAAGGTCATGTGGTCTGATGAGACAAAAATATAACTTTTTAGTCTAAACTCCACTCGCCGTGTTTGGAGGAAGAAGAAGGATGAGTACAACCCCAAGAACACCATCCCAACCGTGAAGCATGGAGGTGGAAACATCATTCTTTGGGGATGCTTTTCTGCAAAGGGGACAGGACAACTGCACCGTATTGAGGGGAGGATTGATGGGGCCATGTATTGCGAGATCTTGGCCAACAACCTTCTTCCCTCAGTAAGAGCGTTGAAGATGGGTCATGGCTGGGTCTTCCAGCATGACAACGACCCGAAACGCACAGCCATGGCAACTAAGGAGTGGCTCCGTAAGAAGCATCTCAAGGTCCTGGAGTGGCCTAGCCAGTCTCCAGACCTGAACCCAATAGAAAATCTTTGGAGGGAGCTGAAAGTCCGTAATGCCCAGCGACAGCCCTGAAACCTGAAGGATCTGGAGAAGGTCTGTATGGAGGAGTGGGCCAAAATCCCTGCTGCAGTGTGTGCAAACTTGGTCAAGACCTACAGGAAACGTATGATCTCTGTAATTATAAACAAAGGTTTCTGTACCAAATATTAAGTTCTGCTTTTCTGATGTATCAAATACTTATGTCATGCAATAAAATGCAAATTAATTACTTAAAAATCATACCATGTGATCTTCTGGATTTTTGTTTTAGATTCCGTCTCTCACAGTTGAAGTGTACCCATGATAAAAAATTACAGACCTCTACATGCTTTGTAAGTAGGAAAACCTGCAAAATCGGCAGTGTATCAAATACTTGTTCTCCCCACTGTATGTGGTAGTGGAGTAGGGGCCTGAGGGCATACACTTAGTTTATTGTGAAAGCTGTTCTGAATATATTGTAATGTTTTAAAAATTGTATAACTGCCTTAATTTTGTTGGACCCCAGGAAGAGTAGCTGCTGCCTTGGCAGCAGCCAATGGGGATCCATAATAAATACAAAATACAAAAATTCTAGTCAACCTGTCCACTTGGGAATACAGTGTTATTCAATGCGTTTCTATGGACTGAATAAGCAGAACACCGGCCTTCCCGCCTTTGGGACAATGACTCCCATTGTTAGAGCGGAGAACATCTCGTCATTATATACAGATCTCTGACTATATAGGGAATAAGGTGCCATTTGGGACACAGGCCAAACCTGGAGAGGATACAGAGAGCGAGAGATGTAATCAGGTTGCAGTGACCTGCAATGCTCTTGTTATTGCAACATGGAGAAGTTGTTGTTGCAGTGTGCTGACGATGATGATGATGTGTATGGGTGGTCCTCTGTAGCTCAGCTGGTAGAGCACGGCACTTGTAACGCCAGGGTAGTGGGTTCGATCCCCGGGACCACCCATACACAAAAATGTATGCACGCATGACTGTAAGTCGCTTTGGATAAAAGCGTCTGCTAAATGGCTTATTATTATTATTATTATTATTATTATGATGATTATAAGACCAATTTGGTCATTTTGGTTTCGCCCGATCTCCCCAAACTGTATTTCTCTACTTGTCCTTTCATAGAAGTCCACTAAATTGAGGCTACACTGCCCTCATAGTCTTTGTACACATTTAGCCCTCTCAAGAAACTATTTTCATATTTTTCTCTTTTAGTGAAGCCCACTTGAATATGCTAGCCTAACTGTCTTGTCCTTTATTCCAGAGAGCCCACTCATTCTCTGTAATGAGCTAAAATGTCTTCTCTGGGAGTCTAGTTTCCTCTGCTCTGTGAGTAATGTGAATTAATGTGTTTAACTGGGAGACCTTGGCCCCATGTGTCTGCTTACTGTCACAGTCACAGACAACGGGGCCGCCACATGCTCATGTGGGGATAATTGTTTTCTTGGAAGCCATAGCCTCTTGAGCTCAATAGCGAGTGCATAACAGTCAAGAGTCTAAGGGGGTTTCTGAAGCTAATGGACTCGCTATATTCAGAAATGTATTAGGCTATAAGTTTAGCATTTAATGCAGGCAAAGAATTTCAATATTTTACCTCATAGAAGTCGCCTTTCCCAAGTCAGTTACAAACATTGGATGAATTCCATGAGAGATTAAAGCACCCATCCTTCCTCCTTTTTTGAGTTGCTGCCGGATTAAGGGCACATTTTCTACTTTTACCTTGTATCAGATTAAGGGTTTGAGGTAGTTGTTCCCAGTGGACTAGGGCTAGCTGGGATGTTGTTTTCCAGGCCCTGGAGGCTGGTGCTGGTCGGAGATCCCATCCAGGTGTTAGCCCGGGAGGGAGAGGAAATCTGGGGCAAAGATTAATCAGAACCAGGCCTGATCAAAGCCCGGAGCGGACCAGAGAATGCACCAAGGCAGAGGCGTGAGGAGGTGGGGGCGAAGAATATGGGGGCTATAGCAAGCGTCTGTCTCACTCTCTGCCACTCTCAATCCATCTTCTCTTCATCCACCATCCATCTGCTCCTTTTCTCTTTCCTATTTCCGCTCCTTGCCACTACCAATTCATCTCTCTTATAACCTCAGAGAGCCCTGAATCATATAGGCAAATCATCTCTCCCTTTCTCTCTCTCGCTCTCTCTCTCTCCCTCTTGAACTCGCAGAGCTGTTGTGGGATAGTAGTGGCATATTTAGCACGGCCCTGGGTAGAGACGGACTGGCATACTGATCAGCCAGGTGATGCAGAACAGAGCAGCACAGCGGTTCTCTGTTCCTACACTTATCTAGCACAGAGAGGAAGGTGACGGCAGGCAGGGGATTAAAAAAATAAGCTAATTTGATTTTTACAGTGTGGAGATATGGCCCTCCCTACTCTTTTATAATTACCCCTTATCTCCAGCTTTCATTGGGCTGATAAAGGGGGTGGAGATTTGTGGGTGTTGTGATGCAGAGAAACACCAGGTTAGTTGGTAGTTAAAGTGATGCTCCAGAGCAATTGTATCATTTTAAGCAATTCGTATGATATTGTACGAATTGGGTCGTCCCTCCCTGAGCAAATCGGTTTGCGTTCAATGGGAACAATTTGAAAGGGAAAGCTTCAAGGTGGTACCTCTGTTTTTCCTCATGGTTTGAGACTACTGAAAGTGACCCAGGCCATATCTCAGGTCTTCCTCAGATCTTCCTAGTGGTGTCTAGTCTGGTATATCTCAACTGCTCCATATATGCTAGGTTTCACTGAGCCCAGGAAAAGGTAATGGTCAGAATAGGGCTATCATAGAATAAAAGTTATTTGTCATCTACTTTCACCATGACAGTAAAGTCCTGACCGGTGGCACTGCTGCTTAGTCCCGTGTCAAAGTTGACATTCTTTATATTCCTGTGTTTGTGTTGATTTGTGTGTGTGTGTGTGTGTGCACGCACCAGTGTTTATATCCTTGTTTGTGTGTGACAGGTGGCAGAGCTCAGTCCAGTTGCCAGTAGCCATAGCGGCCGGCAGAATAGAGGCTCTGCTGGCGCCTGGCACCCATAGTCCTCTACTCAGATACTTTTGTATATATAGTGTATGTGGACACCCCAACATCCGTGCCCGACCTCACTAATGCACTTGTGGCTGAATGGAAGCAAGTCCCCGCAGCAATGTTCCAACATCTATTTGAAAGCCTTCCCAGAAGAGTGGAGGCTGTTATTGCAGCAAAGGGGGGGACCAACTCCATATTAATGCCCATGATTTTTGGAATGAGATGTTCGACAAGCCGGTGTCCACATACTTTTGGTCATGTAGTGTAGGTCTCCATGGCAGAGCGTCACATACACACACAGCCCTCTGAACCAGATTACCACATTGCCATCCTCACTTTCCCACTCCTAGCCTCTTAATATTTTATCGTCCCCCCCTTCACACACACATGTTATGTTCTTCTATCCTCGTGGGGACCTAAAATGTATTTCTGTTCAAAATCCTGTTTTCCTTAACCCTTACCAGAATCCTAACCTTAACCTGGAACCCTAAACCTAACCCCTAAGCTTAAAATAGCCAATTTCCTCATGGGGATGTGGGAACTGTCCCCATGAGGGAGAATTTTCCTTGTTTTACTATCCTTGTGGGGACATTTTTAGGTCCCCACAAGGATAGAAGAACGCGCACACACACACACACACAGCTGATGCTGGCACCACTGGCCCTGCTCCTACCCCTCTGGGGGGTGGGTATAAGGTAGACAGTCCGCTGCCTGACTGGTGCCAGGGCCTGATATAATTGGATTTAGGGTTGGCACGGTGCCCCCCCCCCCCCCTCAACCGAATGACATTGATTTATGAGCCTGGGCTCGGGTACTCTATGCAGCCTTAGAAATGCACTTACTAGAAAGGGTATTCACATTGTTCAGCTTCACAGAGTATGGCCTGTAAAACGGAAATCTAATTTATTTAGCTAAACTGGTTGCTTTTCCAATACAATACATTCTCTCTCCTCTCTCTCTAAGACCTGGCTAGTATGACAATTATTGGAAGCTGATGTCAATGCTCTTCCTCCTCCTGTGGTGGTTTTGGGTGACAGCTATTCTTAGCCTGGTAGGTCAGTTCTGTCCCCCCCCCCCCCCCCAATACACTCTTTACCATCAGAGGCCTTTAGCCCTTCACTGTGTGGCGTCCCTGGACCAACTGCACTGGGAGGGACGCAGGGACACAAAGATAAATAGTGTCTGGTTATGTGGTGGAGAGAACTGGAATGCAAACAAAACTCTCCCCTTACCCTTGAACTAAAGCTGACCTTTGCCTATGTCTGTGTGTGTGTGTGTGTGTGTTGTCACTGACACTTGTTGCTCACCATGATGACAAGTCTCATTTCCAGAACACAAGCTCCTTGCACAGACAACTATTTTCTGTTCAGCAGGATAGCATTTGTTTTTATGAGCCATTTTGGATAGTACACCCAGTTTAGGTCTATCTATAGCTCACCACCCTTATTTACCTTCAAGTACCTATGAAAGTGTATGTTTGTGCATGTGTGTGTGTTTGTGTGTGTGTGTGACTCCTGTTGAAAGGAGCCTCTTGTAAAGGTCTGGGTGATTTCGCCTTGATTACTGCGGTTTGTCACAAGTGAATGTTGCTGTTCATGCCTGTAGTTGTTGCTGTTCATGCCACACAAATACACACACACACAAACACACACACCCTCTTATTGTCTAATCATGTGCTGTTGTCTGATAGCCCCTGACCCTTTAGGGCACCAATCACAGCGAAGGATCCACAGACATGTCACGTTAGACAATCACATGCTTTGCGAAACGTTAGGGCCTTATTCCCAGATAGAAATACATTGTAATGCATCTCTGTCTTGTGTAGGGAATCATGTCAGCTCTATACATTACATTTGTATCGTCAACTTTCTCTATGAAGCACCTCATTCAACAAGACCCAGAGCTAAGTCAATGAGACTTGGCCTGGCCTCGTGCTTCTGATCAGCCAGAAGACACACAGACCCAGCACAGAGACACCATTCACTAAAGGGAGAGACAGGCCCTAAACAGTTGCTAGCTCTATCATTCACAAATACAGCATACTCAAAACACACACATTTCCTGTTCCGGTCGGTGCCTCTTCTGGCTGTGTCTTGATTGGAAATCTATTGGACATATAAAAAATGTCAAACTGAATTCAGTTGAATAGGGCCAGTCTACCTGAACAGTTTACCTGTCCTTATTCAAATCCATTCTTATTGACTCAGTCTCTGAATATCTGCATGTTCAGGTTTATATAGGCATATTATACTAGTCTCAACAACCCATCACACACACTGTAGTCGATTGGACTTTTATCCTAAAGTTTTAACAGTGGTATAGTGAGATATTTGGTTGGCCCTGTTTATGCAGTTACCACCCTCATGCCTCCTCCTTAGTGTGAGAGAGAGAAACATGTGTGAAAGGCAGCTAGAGAGAAGGAGAAAGAGGGAAATGGAGGAGAACATCAATGAATGAATGCTAAATATAAGTCTCCCATACATCTCTCTGCATCCTTGTCTACACAAAGAACTGGTTCAGTTTTTGCCAAGGTTTTCATTGTCATTGTGTTCTTGAAAAAATAAAAACAGTCACCCAATACTGTCTGCTCCTCTCTCCCTCTATTAAAGTGTGTCCACTCGCACACACTTACACTTGGATCTAATAGACTTGAGTCTCAATCATGGACCAAGTCCCAGTCTCTCTTAGGCTGCAGTGGGGACCAGGGGGACATCCAACCCAATTACTGAACCCATGTTCTGCAGGATAGACTCTAGAGGGGAGAGGAGAAGAAAAGAGGAGGAGAAGGAGCCAGACAATCAGTAGCCATAGTGTTTTCCTGTGTGAATCGAATCACTCTTTCACTGGTCTCTGTCTTTGTCACTCACCCACCCACTCACTCACTCACCGACTTTCTCTCTCCAGTGAAGGCCACACTCCCACATCCAGTGAAGTAGTCCTGTAATTCACCACACACACACACCTTGTTTAAAGGGATAGTTTGGGATTTTGGAAGTGAGGCCCTTTATCTATTTCCCCAGAGTCAGATGAACTCGTGGATACCACTTTTATGTCTGTGTCCAGCAGTGGAGGCTGCTGAGGGGAGAATGGCTCATAATGATGGCCAGAACGGAGCAAATGGAATGGCATCAAACACCTGGAAACCATGTGTTTGATGTATTTGATAACATTCATGCCACACTATCATTGGAATGGTATCTCCTGGGCTGGACTTTGGTGGGGATATGGGGAGCTGGTGTTGGGCTGGAAGATAAGGGGTGGAGGGCACTTGATACTGGAGGGGTCCCAAACACTCACATCCACACACTAAATGCTCTCTCCCTGATTTTGACATTTTTGGTTCTCTCTCTATCTCTGGTTTTGACTCTCTATTTGGTCGCCCACTCTGACCTTGACAGGATTGGAGATCATAAAAGGACAGCAGGCTTTAGACCAGCTCCAGACTAGGGCCACTGTGTCATCCAGCCGTTCCCAGCTTAGAGCTCTGTCTCGGGGCTACAGCTATTCTGACGGCCCCTGGAGCTAGATGAGGAACCACAGAGCGCCTGGAACTGATAACAATGGCACGATGAAGAAACTAGTAGGGTGTAGCCTACATATCCGGTCAGAAAACATCACTTGATGTAGTAGAAGTACTTTCCTCTCTGTGGTTACGTTTCCATATCGTATCTGATTTTACCCAGTACCCTTGTTGTTTTTGTTTGGCCCAGCTGTTTTTCAGCACTGTCGGTCTTCAGCTCATCTGAGGGAGATTTTTTTCCCTTGACTGTGTGTTTGTTGCCAACCAAGATGGCAACATGTCAGTCTTTGTCTGTGGGAATGTTTGTTGTCCAGTGTTTGTAAGTCAAATTTGTCTGTTTTAAAGTGCCTATACCTAACCCAAAGTTTTTTTCAAATTTTATTGTAGAGGGTAGAAATATATTTTATAGATTGAAAGGCCAAGATGGATGCATTTTTTATTTCTGAACTTTTTGCTGAATGCAATCACATGGAAACACACCACTGAATGAGGCCTATATCCCATGGTCTTGATTTGCAAGGAAACTGGGAATCCAAAGGGCTACAAAAACATTCAGAAATGTCCACAGTGTACTTTCATAAGTGGCACTTCTATGAGCTTTGGGCCTGGATGGCTATCTGCTGATACCTGGGCCTTGTCCTGCTTCTGTGAGCTGTCTGTCAATCTGAGTCATCCTACGCTCTTCCTATGGAGTAGTCACCAGTCTACACAGTGCCAGGAGCTGTTCCTGTTCGGCTCCATCTACTAGTGGACTACCAAGCGGGGATAAAACCCTCTCCAAACCCCTACCCCTTCTGGGCACCAGTGCCCATCCTCACACCCCATAGCCTGTGTGGAATCTCTTCCTCCCCACACTCAAGCAGCCTCTACTTGTCTGCATGCCCTCTCACACAGTGCTCGATAGTCGCCTACCTTGCAACCTAATACACACATCAATCAGAGCATTGCCGACAGTAGTTGGCTATACTGCCGACCTTTCTTGTGGTTTTATCCAGTCAACTTTATCCACAAAGGTCAAAATGGAATGGCTACTGGTGATATACTGTCTACTCACCTTCTCTGGCGAGCGGAGTTGGGTGAGTAAATCCATAAACCCTGTGCGATCACTGCAGATAATCTCCCCAACGACCGCCACGGACACAATGTTTCACTATGGCCAAGTCCCTTCTCTCCTGTCTACAAAGCAATCGGTTATCCTACATCTTCACAGCTTGTTGTTGCTGAATGATTTATTTTGTTGTATCAAAGAACACTGTTTCTGACTTTTTCAACAGACTAAATGCTAAGAAGGTGACAGAGTAAAGACTAAACTGAGATGTTTGGTTGTTTTATTGTTGTTGATATCTGGGAATATTCAACCAAACCCTGGTCCTGCCACGAGTCTACAATGTTTGCAAACGCAGTCTGATTTTAAAAGTAGGACTGGTCTGGGTATTGTCCATTTTAATGTTCAAAGCTTTGTTGGGGTTGAGACTACTAATGCAGATAACATTTGTAATATCTGAAACTTGGCTGAGTAAATCTGTCCCCACTTAAAGATATGCTATTTATTCCAAAGCCAAGTTCCGCACCAGTGTGCTGCTCTCAAAATCTGTGTGCAAACAATTTGAAATGATTGCACTCAATGTTGAGGTATTGAAAGACTGCCACCTTACTGTGGTAGGATATTATAAACCTCCGTCAGCCCTGAGCGAGACGCTAGTATATTTCACAAATTGCGTGGCGGACCTAAAGGACAGTGAAGTAATTATTGTTGGGGATCTAGACTGGGATTGGTTAAAACCTGCCTCTGACAATGTCAAGGCTTACCATGTTACTATGAATTTAACTTATTTCAAGAATGCCCCGACACATCCTAAACTGTAGTGTCCTGAGAAATCAACCCTTATTGAGCTCTTCTTGACTAATGTCCCACACAAATATGTTGCAGCTGGTGTCTTTTCTAATGATGTGAGTGACCACTGTGTTATTGCTGCTGTAAGAAACACCAAGGTCCCTAAGACCAGGCCCCGTTTTCTCCAAAAACAAAATTTTAAACACTTCTCTGAACAAGGGTTTTTACATGATATGTATTATTGTGATTGGAGCAGGATGGCTTCTATTCCTGATGGTGAATTGGCTTGGAGTTTTTTTTGTGTGACAATTTCCTGGAAATAACCAATAAACATTCCCCTTTTAAGGAGCTATAAAGTTAAAGAAAGGGACAACCCCTGGTACTCTTAGGAGCTGTCTAAGCTTATACATTAGATTAACCAAGTATGGGCCACTGCTAGGAGAACACATTCTGAGCCTGATTGGTCCAGGTTTAGGTTCTTAACACAGCTCTTATCAAGAAATGAAAACCTTAATTAAATAGTTGAATGCAAACTGTAACTATGATTTGCCACCATGTGTAACTAAGGACTCAAATAATGTTTTACTTTTTTTTACATTTTATTTAACTAGAATCTGACAGAGCTGTAGAAGTGAGAAATGACCGGAGTTTTAGTTTTTCCCACTGTTCGGTCTCTGAGGTACATAAAGCTCTAAAAGGTATTGACTCAAAAAAGCAGCTGGTCCTGACAATCTGGATCCAAATCTATTGAAACTTCACAACTGACTTTATTGCTGAACCACTAACCTACAGTACCTATTTAATCTCACCCTTGAGCTAAATGTCATCCCTAGTGTTTGGAAGGATGTAGAGAAACCTCTAAGCTGAATAACTACAGGCCTATTTCAAAGCTACTGGTTCTAGCTAAAATCTTGGAGACCCTTATATCAAATCAATTGAAGGAGTGTTTAATGTGTCAGTTACATTATATCTAAGTTTCAATCAGGTTTTAGAAAATGGCATGGCATATTTTTTTGCAGCAACAAAGGTTGTTAATTATATAATTGATACCATGGACAAGAAACAGCACTGTCTCCCCTTTCATCGATCTGTCAAGGGCCTTTGACACCGTTGATCATGACATAATGTTGCAAAGACTTGTCATCATAGGATTGGCTGATCAGGTAGTCTCATGGTTCTAAAGCTACCTGTCAGATAGAACTGATGGCAAGTCATCTGATATGTTAACTGTCCAGAATGAGGTGCCACAGGGCTCTGTTCTTGGACCGCTGTTGTTTACTGTCTATATTAATAATGTTGGTAGAAATGTGTCAAATGCTAGTTTAAATTTTTATGCTGATGACAGTTATTTATTGATGTGCAGCAACACTGAAGAATTGCAGTCTGCATTTACTGTTGTCCATACTCGGCTCAGTCAGCTGAAGTTGCTTTTTAATGCTGAAAATACAAAGTTGATGTATAACTGACTCTTCCATGTAGTCACTATGCAGGACAAGCAAATAGAAAGAGTAGCAACTTACAAGTACTTATGTTTCTTGATAGATGAGTGTCACCTTAAAACCCCACATCGAAGGTCTTGTGAAAAAGCTTTTTATTTTCGTAATAAGTCATGTTTTTCTTTTGAAGCGAGAAAGGCTTGTTTCCGCTACTTTTGTGCCTGTAATTGATGTATGTTGATATCTTGTACATGTATGCCCCTGTGGCATCATTACGTATGCTGGACACCATGTACCATTGGGCGCTGAGGTTTGTTACTAACTCCAAAGCCCTCACTCATCACTGTACACTCTATATGAGAGTGGGCTGGCCTTCCTTAGCTGTTCGGAGATGAAATCATTGGTACATTTTTATTTATAAAGCCATATTGAGACTCCTCCAATTTTACTTGTGTAACTACAATGTCCCGCAGACACATAAACTGTCGCCTGCGCTCACATGACTGTGTTTTGTTGATTGTGCCTAAGGCCCGTACAGAGCTAGGGAAAAAAGCTTTCCATTTCTCTTCCCCTTCCACTTGCAACAAGTTTCAAAGGTCCTGAAATTACAGTAGCTCGTCCCTTTAAATTAATTTAAAGCTAGATTAAACACTATGATGGAAAATGAAGTGGGGGGCTGTCAATGTTTTGACCCCTAGTTGCACCACACTTTCTTAAACCATTTTGCTGTTCAATGTGTAAATTTATGTTTTTTTAAACTGTAATGCTTTGTGTTTTATGTTGTAAATGTGTCTGCAACTTTGTGCGCTGATATTTTGGCCAGGTGTCTCTTGTAAAAGAGATTGTTAATCTAAATGAGACTAACCTGGTAAAATAAAGGTAGAATAAAAAAATTATGTTTTGGGGCTGAAGGGCTTGGGGTCTTTACGAGCAGAGCAGAGTTTGACCTCTGTGAAGGTTTGAGCTGTACTTGGACACAGTTGTGGTCATTGTGCTGGTAGCTGATGATTCTTCCCCTCCATCTCCCACCCCTACACCCCCCCTTAGTCTCCCTCAGTTCCGCTCCTTGCTTTATAGTCAGGAAATGGCCGCCCCCAAATGGACATAACATCCAGGTCAGTGGACAAGGAGTGAAAGGCCATGACGGGGTCAAGCCGACCATAAATTGGATGACCGGGCATTTTCTTTCTTCTGTTCTAATGGTCTTTGAAATCTGATGGTCAGTCTGCACATGGTCTGAAAACACAGATGTGCACACAACACACACACACTCACTCACGCATCTCTCTACCCTTCTACACCACTACCCCTTCGTCCATTTCTCTTGACACTTTCCAGTCCTCTCCTGTCTCCTTCCTCAGCTCTCTATGTAGCTAGTCTTCTCTGTCTTTTCTTCTTTCTCAGCTCCTCAGCTCCTCTCTGTCCGCCTCATCCCTAAGCAACCGTAACAAGCATGACAGATCTGCTCTTTGACTCAAACGGTGTCACATCTGACTTTACCCCCTACTCCCCCATACCCTTCAGGGCCTGTACCCCGTACCCACCCACCCCTTCTAAGAGCTAACAGGAGGGAAGCGTCCAGCTGGATGGAACTGTTGTGTTCCCCTCCGGAGGGCTTTGATCCCCCATCATCCCCCCTGGCCCCCGAGCTCAGAACGGGGCTGTATAATTCCCTGATTTAGCACCTTTTCCTCCACCAGTGGGGATGGGGACAAGGGGTGGAAGAGAGATGCACGCTTCTGCTATGCTCTGTGACAGCTGGGAGAGGGTGGGGGGGGACTGGTTCCTTTAACTATATCACCCCCCCCCCCTTTTCTTCACCTCTAGCCAGCTCTCACTCCACTCTTCCCACAAGTCAACAGCAGAGGGTCATTGTCTCTACAAACTCTACTCCCTGGGGAGAAAGTGGTGGCGGGGGCACAGGGGGTGTTTAGACCACCTCTCTCAGTTCCGTCTGATCCTAGCCCCATTTTTTTGGGCTTGAAGACTGACCTGTCAGCCCTTCTCTCTTCCCCAGAGTCAATGCAGCCCGGCCCCCTCAAAGGGCATTCTGCACCAGCCTTCTGTTTGAACAGCCCCAGCTGAAGGACCCCTTGTGCTGCCCTTTGTGTGCCTGTAAATAAGATCAGAGTTAAAGTCTCTGCGCTCTTGTGTCCGGAGACAGGCGCTCTGAGCCACAGGGACTAATACTGCCTGGCAGGCCTATCGATCGCAACCCCCCACCCACCCATACACACACACACACACACACCACAAACCACACAACACACACAAACACACTTCCCCTCCACCCCACGGTATCAGATTGTAGGTGCTTCAGCAGTGACCCCTATATCTTTTTTCGGTCTTTCTTTGTCTCTTTCTTTTCTCTCTCCACTACTCACGCTTTCTCTCTCTATATATCTATATCCTTCTCTAATTCCCAATTTAATATATGTGAAATGTATCAAATAAATGGGCCTGAATCAATGGTTGGAAACTCCTGAGTGGCGCAGTGGTCTAAGGCACTGCATCGCAGTGCTAACTGTGCCACTAGAGATCCTGGTTCGAATCCAGGCTCTGTCGCAGCCGGCCGCGACCGGGAGACTCATGGGCGGCGCACAATTGGCCCAGCGTCGTCCAGGGTAGGGGAGGGAATGGCCGGCAGGGATGTAGCTCAGTTGATAGAGCATGGCGTTTGCAACGCCAGGGTTGTGGGTTTGATTCCCACGGGGGGCCAGTACAAAAAAATATGTATTCATAACTGTAAGTCGCTCTGGATAAGAGCGTCTGCTAAATGACTAAAATGTAAATGTAAAAAAAAATGTTATGTAGTTCAGTCTCTATCGCTAGCTCTGTGCCTAACCCTATTCCTATACTGTCCAAACTGTCTATTCACACCATTGTATACACTCAGTGGCAAGTTTATAAGGTACACCCATATAGTACCGGGTTGGACCCCCCTTTGCCTCCAGAACAACCTGAATTATTCGGGGCATGGATTCTACAAGGTGTGGCATTCGAACGTTGCTCAATATGGTATGGTCGTCTGCTGTAATAGCCCATCCGTGACAGAACCGATGAGCTGTATGTTCTGAGATGCCGTTCTGCATACCATTGTTGTACTGCACCATTATTTGCCTGTTTGTGGCCCGCCTGTTAGCTTGCACAATTCTTGCCATTCTCCTTCGACCTCTCTCATCAACAAGCTGTTTTCGCCCACAGGAGTGCCGCTGACTGGATGATTTTTATTTGTCCACCATTCTCGGTAAACCCTAGACACTGTCGTGCCTAAAAAGCCTAGGAGGCCTGCCAGTTTCTGAGATACTGGAACTGGCGCACCTGGCATAGATGATCATACCAAGCTCAAAGTCGCTTATGTCACTTGTTTTGCCCATTTTAACGTTCAATCGAACAGTAGCTGAATGCCTCGATGCCTGCATGCCTGCTTTGTATAGCAAGCCACGGCCATGTGACTCACTGTCTGTAGGAGCGAACCATTTTTGTGAGCGGGGTGTATATACACTAAACTGGCCAATGAGTTTATATACACTGAGTGTACAAAACATTAGGAACACCTTCTCTTTCCATGACATAGACATAGACTGACCAGGTGAATCCAGGTGAACGCTATGATCCCTTATTGATGTCACTTGTTAAATCCACTTCAATCAGTGTAGATGAAGGGGAGGAGACGGGTTAAAGAAGGATTTTTAAGCCTTGAGACAGGATTGTGAATATGTGCCATTCAGAGGGTGAATGGGCAAGACAAAAGATTGAAGTGCCTTTGAACGGGGTATGGTAGTCGGTGCTAGTCGCACCGGTTTGAGTGTGTCAAGAACTGCAACGTTGCAGGGTTTTTCATGCTCAACTATTTCCCGTATGCCCTGTATATTCCGGACTCTGACATTGCTCATTCTGATATTTCTTAATTTATTTCTTTTTACTTTTGGATTATGTGCAAATTGTTTTGTATTATTACTGCACTGTTGGAGCTAGAAACACAACAGTTTCACTGCACCTGCGATAACATCTGCAAATCTGTGTACCCGACCAATAAACATTCACCCCTAAACTGGCACATTCACCTCACAGGATAAAGATATTGTGGACAGGAATAGACTTGATGGATGACAACATCACATAAAACCTGGCTGTTCTCTCAGCCTCTGGGCCCTCCCCAAAATGACACTATCATATAGCCATTACACAAACATAACTGTCCCCATCCAAAGCACCAGGACAGGAGTGAGGCAGAAATATAGTTTGATGTCATGTAAATATAGTGTTGTAGAAAAGACATGTAAATGAGATGCCCTATTCTATAAAAAAAATATTTTACTTGCTGCTTTACCCCTATGGGTACACTCAATATGGCCGCCAGTCCCCACATTGCAGAAATGACTTGAATGAGAATGTCCGTACTAGTAATTATATTTCTATGGCCCATGTATCCAGTTGAGCAGAGGAAACTGGCTTTCCTTGTAAAGAAGGCAGATTTATGGCTGACCAGGTCTGGAGTTGGGCTCTGGTTTAACAATTGTCTGTTGTGTGTGTGTGTGTGTGTGTGTGTGTGTGTGTGTGTGTGTGTGTGAAGGATCGGCTAGAGTAAAAAAAAAGAAAAACCATCCACAGCAGGAAAATGGTGTGCATAGATGAAAGAGAGATAGCCATACAGAGAATGAGAGGCGAAGTGAAAGGCAGAGGAAAGATGAACACAAAGAGGAGGACAAGGTAGAAGTGTGAGAACAGCTGAGAGACAGGACAAGAGAATTCAAGATTGAGAGGTTGGGAGGGAAGGCAAGGCGTTAGAACAGAAGTGAGGGACACCGAGGGAAGGAAGAAGAAAAGATGGAGTGAGTGAGAAAGTGAGGAAAAGGGCTAGGCTAATAGACAGAGGTGGTGGTTATCTGGCAGGGCTATTAGGAGTAGATTAGTAGAGGGAAAACTGGGCTTTAGCTGCAAACCGGATTACACAGGATCTCTGGCAGCTCAGTTAGCGGTGCTTACAGACCCCCAGAGCTCTACGCTAGATGGGGGATACAGACCTGAAGGGTCAGGTAAATTATATAACCCACACCTGGGGTTATGGGATAGAGTCCTGGAGATAACTCTTTGCTGCAGAAATCTGGTTGTGAAGCATATTCCCTGATGTACACTACCGTTCAAAAGTTTGGGGTCACTTAGAAATATCCTTGTTTTCGGAAGAAAAGCAATTTGTTTGTCCATTAAAATAACATCAAATTGAACAGAAAAACAGTGTAGACATTGTTAATGTTGTAAATGGCTATTGTAGCTGGAAAGGGCAGATTTTTTTATGGAATATCTACATAGGCGTACAGAGGCCCATTATCAGCAAACATCACTCCTGTGTTTGCAATGGCACGTTGTGTTTGCTAATCTAAGTTTATGATTTTAAAAGGCTAATTGATCATTAGAAAACCCCTTTTGCAATTATGTTAGCACAGCTGAAAACTGTTGTGCTGATTAAAGAAGCAATAAAACTGGCTTTCTTGAGACTAGGTGAGTATCTGGAGCATCAGCAATTGTGGGTTCGATTACAGGCTCAAAATGGCCAGAAACAAATAACTTTCTTCTGAAACTCGTCAGTCTATTCTTCTTCTGAGAAATGAAGGCTATTCCATGCGAGAAATTGCCAAGAAACTGAAGATCTCGTACAACGCTGTGTACTACTCCCTTCACAGAACAGCGCAAACTGTCTCTAACCAGAATAGAAAGAGGAGTGGGAGGCCCCGGTGCACAACTGAGTAAGAGGACAAATACATTAGAGTGTCTAGTTTGAGAAACAGGCGCCTCCCAGGTCCTCAACTGGCAGCTTCATTAAATAGTACCCGCAGAACACCAGTCTCAACGTCAACAGTGAAGAGGCGACTCCGGGATGCTAACCTTCTAGGCAGAGTTGCAAAGAAATAGCCATATCTCAGACTGCCCATCTTAATCTTTTCTTTTTATTGGCCAGTCTGAGACATTTCTAAGTGACCCCAAACTTTTGAACGGTATTGTATATGTACTACATCAGGGTTTCTCAAGGGTTTGAAACAGGTACTGACAAGCTATAGTCCTTCCTTCTTGGATGACCACTTAAAACTAGCACTTTAGTTGAGAAATGACTAAATCGAGGAATCTGTCAGCAACATCCTTCAGAAATACTGTGCTACATGATCATGGCAAGCAGACAAACCTTCTCACATGGACATCACAGTAAGCCATGGGGATTCAGAGAAGGATGGATTTCAGACCAGTGTCTGGTGTGTGTGTCCAGTTAGTATGAGTCATGGGGGCTATCGTGTTTCAGCAACAGGCGACACGGCCAGGCTGGGCCCAGTAATCCCTCTGTCATGACAATTACACGCGTGTCCATGTGTCTGGAGCCACTGCACCACCTGTTCCCATTCCTTCATCAAAAGGGGACGACAGACAGTGGGGAGGAAAGAGGGAGGAGGGGAGAGTGGGGGCATGCCTCTGTCATCACCAATGCCCAGGCCAGGGTTAACGTCACAAGTTTCTGTTGTCCCTGTGTTCAGACGTTCAAAAGCAGTGTTGCGCCCATGTTGTTTTGGTCAGGTGCTGCGTAACCATCATCCAGTTGCTGCCAACACTCCCAAAAGTCTAGTAAAATCATTTGAAGCTGAAAGACAGTTGGCGAAGGGTCTCGCCTGCATAAGTACTTCCTCCTTTTAAGGGTTCATTGGGCTATGATAAACTAAAAGGGGGAAAACAGAGAGGATTGGGTGCTTTACTGCAATCATAGTGACTCACTAGCATTGCTGTGTGTTTTGCTTTTCTTGGTTGGTGGCAGACACTGGTTTGGGATGTTACGGAAAAGCACCCACTGTTGAATCACTGACAGAGTGCCTTGTAGAGGTGTGTGTCTGTGAAGAGGCTGGCTTTTAAGGAACCTCCTAAGCTAGTCTGAAAGGCCTGTCTCTGTCTGCCTCAGTGTTTCATGCGAGACAGTAGCATTTCTTCTACCCCAGACTCTAATCAATCAAAACGTCTCTTTCTCTGCCTTTTTATCTTCTTCCTTCCTTTTCTCTGGGTTAGGCTTTCTTCTCTGCTCTCTCCTGTGAAGTGAGTGGTGGAGTAGGTGGGGAGGAGGAAGGCAGGTCACAGAAGGAAAGGAGGATATATAGAAGAAAAAAAAGGAACATTCTCCACTTTTTTTCTTTTACACATTTAACTGCGGTCCGGGCTGCCCATAGGCATTTGTTTGAGTCCTGCGGTCCCCTGCGGAGCATTGTGGGATTGGTGCAGAGCAGCGATAGATTGTGAGAAAGGCTGTGGGTCCAGCAGTCGCCTGGGCTGACAAATGAAACCGCCTGGTCTAAAAAACTGGACCCAGCAGAGGGACGCTAGAGACTGGAATCCAGTTAAAAAATCAGATAATATAAAGAACTGGATCTGGAGGATTCTGATATGGTGTCTATATACTAGGGCTGTCAAGGGAGACACATTAATTAGTTAACTTTTGACATTTTTAACACATTTGGTGTTTTTTTTTACACATTTAATCGCATCAAAAAAATATCACCCAAAAGTGTGTTTCTGCACGGAGAGTTTTAAGCGCAACACACAATACACTCTGTGCTCTCGTTTTGGCAGCTGGCAGCAGCAGCAGCTGTAGTGCGGCCTGTCTCTCTTGTGGCGCTAAGACATTCACAATTTTAAAGGAAAACCTACAGAAAGTTCAACCATAAACACATTCCCAGGCGTTTCTTTAGATAACAGCAAAAACTTAATTTGCACAGAAGTATACTGAACAAAAATATAAACGTAACATGTAAAGTGTTGCGGGAGCGTGCAATTTGAGGGAGCGTGCAATTGGCATGCTGACTGCAGGAATGTCCACCAGAGCTGTTGCCAGATAATTTAATGTTCATTTCTCTACCATAAGCCGACTCCAACATCGTTTTAGAGAATTGGGCAATACGTCCAACCGGCCTCACAACCGCAGACCACGTGTAACCACGCCAGCCCAGTACCTCCACATCCGTCTTCTTCACCTGCGGGATCGTCTGAGACCAGCCACCCGGACAGCTGATGAAACTGTGGGTTTTCTCAACTGAAGAATTTCAGCACAAACTGTCAGAAACCGTCTCAGGGAAGCTCATCTGTGTGCTTGTCGTCATCACCAGGGTCTGACTGGTTTTCTGATCCACACCTTACTCTTTTTTTTTGGGGGGGGGGGGGGGTATCTGTGACCAACAGATGCATGCATATCTGTATTCCCAGTCATACAGTACCAGTGAAAAGTTTGGACACACCTACTCATTTCTTTATTTTTACTATTTTCTACATTGTCGAATAATAGTGAAGACATCAAAACTATGAAATTACACATATGGAATCATGTACTAACCAAAAAAGTGTTAAACATATCAAAATATATTTAATATTTGAGATTCTTCAAAGTAGCCACCCTTTGCCTTGATGACAGCTTTGCACACCCTTGGCAAGGTGGCTACATGATTCCATATGTGTTATTTTATAGTTTTGATGTCTTCACTATTATTTTAAAATGTAGAAAATAGTAAAAAATAAAGAAAAACCCTTGAATGAGTAGGTGTGTCCAAACTTTTGACTGGTACTGTATGAAAAACATAGATTAGGGCCTAATTAATTTATTTCAATTGGCTCTGTTCTTATATGAACTGTAACTCAGTAAAATCTTTGAAATGTTGTATGTTGCGTTAATAAATTGTGTTCAGTGTAGCTTGCTAGTTATGCTAATGTTAGCTAACTAGCTAACCAAATTAGAATGTTTATAATGCCATTGCTGAATACCTCTAAATCCAACACTAATTTCTCACAATTATTTTAATCAGAACAGGACATCCATTCTATTTAGCTACTGTTTTTGTTGTAGTTCTCAGGTCAAAAGCTTAAAGCAAATTATCCCAATTCTAGTAGTAGCAGCTTGTGACTAGTTCATGTTGAAGAACATGGATAAGAAGTAGCCCAGGTTAGATTTAATAGCGGTTTGATATTTTACATTAACTTTTATATCAGACCTGGCTAAGATGTTATTGTGTTAGAATACAATTTATTTTGAGTTTTCTTCCCCTATAATCAAAATACATTATACCTACAACCTGTTGTGATGTTTTAAATTGAAACAAATTTAATTAGGTTCATATTTGAAAAATGGCAAAAAATGGCTATAATCATAGTTAACTACAGAAAACCAATCAATCAAATTGTATTTATAAAGCCCTTTTTACATCAGCAGATGTCACAAAGTGCTGTACAGAAACCCAGCCTAAAACCCCAAACAGCAAGCAATGCAGATGTAGAAGCACGGTGGCTAGGAAAAACTCCCTAGAAAGGCAGAAACCTAGGAAGAAACCTAGAGAGGAACCAGGCTCTGAGGGGTGGCCAGTCCCCTTCTGGCTGTGCCGGGTGGAGATTATAACAGTACATGGCCATTAAGGCCAGATTTTCTCCAAGATGTTCAAATAATAATAATCACAGTGGTTGTAGAGGTTGTAACAGATCAGTACATCAGGAGTAAATGTCACCATGCAATTAACTCGATTAATTTGTTTTAGTCGTTTGACAGCCCTACTATATGTCCTTACCTTGTGATAAAGAGTGGGCCATATGGCCTTGCTATTATATTTTAATGGCATATAAAGTGTAATCCCAGTTTTATTTTTATTTTTTATAATGTTTTAAATTGAAGGAATAACGCCTCGATCACACCGACAGCGTCATTGCATTTTGGTACACCAGACGTACATTAATTCCAATGGAACGCTGTGTTTGCCTTGCAGCATTGCGTTGCAGAGGCAGTTGCAGTGCATTCTGTGTGGTGCATACGTTGGATTTATCGAACGTATGCGTCAAACTGTATACGTAGACGGCTTGACAGAAATGGTAGCAGAAGGTGAATGTTGAACTTTTGTTGCACACATATCCAAATGATGCTGCGTAACATTTTGCGCAATGTCGCTGTCTGTGTTATCAAGGCGTAAGCAGAGGGACAGAGAGAGATGGCGTGATGGAAAAGAAGGATGGAGGATAGATGGAGGGGAAGTTGTGGGTGACTGGTCTCTTTGGAGGGTCTTCATTCTTGTTCTGTGATGAATAATCTAAGCTTAATGATTGGCTAGAGTGGAGAACATCAGCCATATGACTAATGATTGACTAGAGAGCCTCTCTGTGGTTCAAGAGGGCTCAACCACAACTCCAGCCCTCACTGCTCTCACCACCCATCAACCGTACTGAGCAGAGCTGAGCTGGAAAGAAGCCAAAGGTAGAATTAGCCCTCTCCCCACTTTCCCCACAGCTTCTCTCTCTACATATACATGCAACGACATATGTATACACACTATGTGATTTTCCATAGATGAAGCACGCCACACTCAAACACACACTCACTCTTCTATTCACACATGGCATGCCATGACTGAACTGTGTGTGGTGAGCTTTCTGGCACCCAGAGCTTCTGAGGCATCACCCGAGTGGGTGCTTCACAGAGTGGAAGAGGAGGATCCAGTGGCTACACAACTCAGGCTGGTTCTCAGAGTAGTCCTCCACAAGATTCCACCTTCCTCTGATCAAGCTATGAATTGTCCTTCTCTATCTTTGGATGATGCATGCACTCAGACTTGGCCTCTATTGGTTGACCTAGCCAGCTATAGCTACGCTACCCATGATGTATTGCTTGTTTGTTTTTTGCTTTTGAAGCGCTTTGAGATTCTTATGAAAAGCGCCATAGAAATGTAATTTTTTATTATTATGTTGCAATGTTGAGACGGTGAGGTGTGTTTGTGTGTGAGATGCTGTTTATCCAGTCCCAGCTCAGTGGCCCAAGATGTCCCCTTCTGAGTTAGGAATGCCAGGAGGGAGGGAAAGAAGGGAGGAGGAGAGCAGCTTTAGGGGGATGGGCGGTTGTGGTTAGTGATCACACACATCCATGGCTGCCTAGCAGAGTGACCACGCGGTTCATTGGCAGTTCATTGGGAAGAGAGAGAGGTTTCCGTCGGGGGGGTAGAGGGGGAAGAACGGAGCGAAGGACGGTGAGGGTGAGAGGGAGGAGCAGTAATTAAAGTGTTTGAGAGGAGTCCCTTGCCCATAATCCCTATCCCAAAATGTAATGGGATAGATGTGAGGTGCGTGTGTGTGTACACGTATGTGTGCACAGTTAATGTGTGCGTGTGTGAATATGTGTGTGTGTCCCACTAGAGAGAAATACGCACCTAATTGCTTCCAGCTACAGCGGTGTGTGTTTGTCTGTACAGGACTGGGCAGGGCAGAGCCTTGCAGGATAAAATCGTTCGCTGCTTTGTGTGGGTAATCCTTAGGAGTGGTATATCTGGACATGAGGAGGGGGATTATCCTAGGAGGGGCCATAAACACCTGAGCATCTAAGTCTGTGTGTGTGTGTGTGTGTGTATATGTGTGAGTGCAAGATATATTGTTGCCTTGTTGTTGCCTTATGTTTTCCATATGGCTCAATTGGTTAGAGCACAGTACTGGCAATACCAATATTGTGGGTTCAATGTGCCAGAGATTGTCGCGATGTAGACCTGAAGAAATGTCAGTATTTGTCCATTTAGCATTTGTGTGTGTTAGTGTATGTGTGTGCATGGATGTCCTTTGACACACATTCTCATGAGCAAACACCATGCCAGCCCAACAACTGATAATGTTAGCTATTTACTGTACAACACACTCACACACAACCCAGGGCAGATAGAGGGAGTGAGAGATGGGGGTATGTGAGTCAGAGAATCATTGAACCTTTGGAACAGCTCTGAGAGTCCGATGAACTCGTGGATACCATTTTTATGTATATGCGTCCAGTATGAAGAAAGTTAGAGGTAGTTTTGCGAGCCAATTCTAACTAGCGTTAGCGCAATGACTGGAAGCCTACAGGAACAGCTAGCATGCTATCCATGAGTTCATCTGACTGGGGAAGAAGATAAAGGGCTTCATTGCCAAAATCCTGAACTCCCTTTAACATGTCCCCTCATATACTGGACTTTCTCCATGAACAATAGCAGTGACAATGTCATATGAAAAGACTAGACCATAGACATCCTAGTCTTCTTGTTCCCTCCCTTCTTAACAGAAACAACTTCATTTTACTTTATCACCCAAAGAAAGAGAGACAAAAAAAATAGACAGAGCGCCATAGACAGGCCCTGGGGTGAAGTTTCCCCTAGGTACAGATCTAGGATCAGCTTCCCCTCCCCCAATATAAACGTAACTATTAGTGGGGAAAATGGTAGACTTACCCAAGATCAGTGTCTCTAGGGGCAACTGCTCAGGGAGAGACGGAGAAAAGACTTTGAGGCAGATAAAGAGAGAGATTGACAGAGAGAAGAGCCTGAGAGAAACATTTGACAGACAGATGAGTAAGAAATGTCCAGTAATAATGACTCTAGCCCCCAATCTGCATATGATCAAACCAAGGCCCTCCATCATTCATTCATAGTTGCAGTAGCACAGTAGCCTAACTGGGTGTCTCTAAGTTAAGGAACTATCTTGCGTGGACAATGGGGCGGATTGTTACAGCTCCTCTTCGTCTGCGCCGTCGGAGTGGGGAGCCGGGAATGGCTCTAAAGCTCTGAGGCTTGATCTGTCTCTCTTTAGGAGGCCGTTAGGGGGGAAGGACCGAGGATGAACAGCGGGGAGTTCACACTACATCACTCTCCCTCTCATCCCGCTTAATTCCTCATGATCTTAAAGACACTGACGCTCTTCTTCTGGCATATGGAGCTGTGTGTGTGTTTGTGTGAAGCACAGCTACAACGAGCCAGGGAGGCTGTGGCACAACTACCGCTGGAGCTACCATGCTGCACATCCCTTTTTTTTCATTTTTTTCTCTTTTTCAAAGCTGCTTTTCTAAAAATATCTCTGAAAGGCCTCGTTCGGAAAGGAAAAGCAACAACAAGCGCTTTGAAAGAAAGTGAGTTTATTACCCTCCCTCCCTCCCCTTCTCTTTTTTCTCTTTTTCTGCCTCTCCTGCTCTACATAGTGCCTGCTCCTAACCTTGTTTTACCACGCTGTTGCTAAGACACATCAATCAGCGCGTCACACGTTATTTTGCTCTAATGCCGTGTCATGAAAGCCTTCCTCTTTCTTCTCTAAAGGGTTCTGGCACCCCCTGCCCTGTAAACTCTAACTGGGGTAGGGGGAGTAGAGAGAGAGCGAGGGAGGGATGGTGGGGGAGTCCTCTCTGATCCCTCTTTAATCAAAGTCTGGAATATTCCGTTAGTGGCGTTCCGTCTTTCTTTTCTTTTATTTTTTATTTTTTGGGGGAGCGCTTCTCTTCTTCCTTAACACGTTCTCTCCGAAGCAGGGCAGTTTGTAGCTCTTTCTGTGTCTGTTTTCCTTGTGCCCCCCCTTCTCCATTTCTCTCTCTCTCTTTCTGTCTCTCTCTCTCTCTCGCCCGCTTCCTCTCGCTCTCTGTTGTTTCTGGTCTCCCCCTCCCTCACTCTTTCTTTGAAGGCATAGAGTGGTAGTAAACCTCAGTGAATCAGGATGTGGAAGACAGTGAGGGAGGAGGATTTGGGGGAGGGAAGTTGATCCAGTTTGGAGAATTGTATTTGTCACATGCCTAGTAAACAACAGGTGTAGACTAACAGTGAAATGCTTACTTATGGGCCCTTCCCAACAATGCGGAGAATTTATTTTTTGAAATAGTAGAAAACCTGCTCACCACTGGGGCTGATGCTGCCGTTCTGTCCTGCCTGCTAGGAGTGTCCACATACTTCTGTGTATATAGAGTGTACGTTCAAACTCTATTATGGTTGTCAATACCATTGGATCGACCTCCGCTTCCCTCTTCTATCAAATTTAAATCTGCTCTCATCTTCCTCCCTCTCCTCAAACCTTAGTATGTTGATAGTGCCTCTGGATTTCCTGTCTCGGACAGTAAATATATTTATTTGATTGATTAAGTGATTGTATCAAAGAAGGATTAATTAAAACATTAAACATACAATTACCCAGACTTACGCCACTCACCCAGGGCCCTGGGTTGTAGTTATACCTACATGCTGTAGTGTCTGCTAGGTAGCCTAGGTACGAGTCCTAACAGGCCCTAAGCATGAGCCCAGGATCCAAGTGTTTACACCCACACCTCAGCCATTTCCCTATGTGTGTGTCTTCTCTCTCTAATCTCCTGGCCTTGCCATGTGTGACTGCTCTGCCCGCATGGTGAGCCGTCTGCAGGAGTGTTTGTGTGTCAGACAGACAAAGCCAGGCCTAGCCTTTTAATCACGTCTGCCTGTGAACAGACAGGAGAGAGGTAAACATCAGCCTAGCTCGGGAAGAGCTGTTAATCATTGTTGGGGCATCACCGTTGGGGCGAGGATAGACCACAGAGATGGAGGGAGAGGGATAGAGGAGGAGGGGGATATGGACTGGGGGAGGGATTGGTTCTATTCTACAAAGAGAAAGGGCAGAGGAAGAGAGGGGAGAGGGGGATAGTGCAGCACTTTGAATTAGGTCAGTTGTGTTGATCCGTTCTTACGTCTAAACCTTTCAGACACAAACTGGACTGTAGTATTTAGATGGCAAGAAAATAACCACCTTTATCACAAACATGATTGGTTGGTTAAGTGTGTGTCTATGAATGAAATAATGATATATGTATTATTAATGTAGTTTTTTATAAAAGTAAAGGATTTCCAATGACAGTTGTGTTTGTGTGAAAAGTTCTGAATAAAATATTTGATAAACATTGCTGTTCTTCATTCACCTACTGCTTTCCACCCTCCACTCTCTCTGTATGGTGTTTCCCCATAGTAAAGCTCTACAATGACACACGCCACACAATGATGGATGACCACAATGCCGCAGGCCAAATTACCTCCATTGAGTTATAATCCTGATTCATGTTATTAATGTCTCAACCAGATTGCCAATGAGAACAGGCCTTATGGAAGACACACACACACACACACACACACACACACACTTACCAACAAAAAGCTGGTAAAACTGATCTTGGTTGTCTTGTAAGATCATTTTGATGAGGCTTGTGGGGTTAGGGTTGTAGGAAGGGTATTACTGAATGATTAGCAGGCTGAGGTCTCTAATGCAACTTTAATGAGCAGTGTGTTGCCATCTCCTCATAGCTGTTTCTAATCTCTAAACAGTCATAATGACATCCAAACTTAATTAATCCCTCACACCGAGTGTGTGGATATCATCACCGGCGACATGAAATCTCAATCATAACACTAGCAACCAGAGACAGAAACACTGATTTTAATATGCTTTTGAAACAGTGTTTCAATGAATGTTGATGTCAGCTGTTGAGTCGTTTTGAAAGGCTGTGTTAGAGTAATGGTATAGAAAGTCAGTCAGAATACAGAGAGAGAACTCACCCTCTGCCCCAATACTGTGGGAGTGTTTAGCTAACGTGGGTTTGGAGAGGAGCTGAAGTGTGTATTTTGTTTTGCAGCACTGTTAAAGTTTAAATATGTTTTTTAATGTGTAAAGCTGGTAAGCTTTCGGTAATGGATTTTGTCCTCTCTTCGACGAGATTGCAGTTAGCGCTACTAGTCTATAACACACATGCAGGAACACACATACACACTCCCCAAGCCCATAGTGGAAAATGTGCGCGTGCTACAGATCTAGCTAATCAGACAGAGAGCAGTAACAGAGAAAGCCACTGAAGCATCATATCTCTAATACCGACGAGACAGAAGGAGGAGAAGCGCTGTGCACAATCTATTATTAGGCCTACATTATTACATTACACACAACACTACCGTTCAAAACCACACAGTTCCTCAGATTGCAAATTCTTTATTTGGTTTGGGTGTAGTCAATTGATCTTAAAGGGAAATTTCACCGCTGCTCCATTTCACTATATACAGTGCCTTCGGAAAGTATTCAGACCCCTTGACTTTTTCCACATTGTGTTATGTTACAGCCTTATTCTATAATTGATTAAATTGTTTTTTTCCCTCATCAATCTTCACACAATACCCCATAATGGCAAAGCAAAAACAGGTCTTTAGAAATGTTTGCAAATGTATAATAAATTATAAACTGAAATATCACATTTACATACAGTGAGGGAAAAAGGTATTTGATCCCCTGCTGATTTTGTACGTTTGCCCACTGACAAAGAAATGATCAGTCTATAATTTGAATGGTAGGTTTATTTGAACAGTGAGAGACAGAAAAACAACAACAAAAATCCAGAAAAACGCATGTCAAAAATGTTATAAATTGATTTGCATTTTAATGAGGGAAATAAGTATTTGACCCCCTCTCAATCAGAAAGATTTGGTAACACATTACGCCGTGAAATACTGAAATCCTGCAGTGCCCCGCAAGGTCCCCCTGCTCAAGAAAGCACATTTACATGCCCGTCTGAAGTTTGCCAATGAACATCTGAATGATTCAGAGGAGAACTGGGTGAAAGTGTTGTGGTCAGATGAGACCAAAATGGAGCTCTTTGGCATCAACTCAACTCGGAATGCTGCCTATGACCCCAGGAACACCATCCCCACCGTCAAACATGGAGGTGGAAACATTATGCTTTGGGGGTGTTTTTCTGCTAAGGGGACAGGACAACTTCACCGCATCAAAGGGACGATGGACGGGGCCATGTACCGTCAAATCTTGGGTGAGAACCTCCTTCCCTCAGCCAGGGCATTGAAAATGGGTCGTGGATGGGTATTCCAGCATGACAATGACCCAAAACACACGGCCAAGGCAACAAAGGAGTGGCTCAAGAAGAAGCACATTAAGGTCCTGGATTGGCCTAGCCAGTCTCCAGACCTTAATCCCATAGAAAATCTGTGGAGGGAGCTGAAGGTTCGAGTTGCCAAACATCAGCCTTGAAACCTTAATGACTTGGAGAAGATCTGCAAAGAGCAGTGGGACAAAATCCCTCCTGAGATGTGTGCAAACCTGGTGGCCAACTACAAGAAACGTCTGACCTCTGTGATTGCCAACAAAGGTTTTGTCACCAAGTACTAAGTCATGTTTTGCAGAGGGGTCAAATACTTATTTCCCTCATTAAAATGCAAATCAATTTATAACAATTTTGACATGCATTTATCTGGATTTATTTGTTGTTATTCTGTCTCTCACTGTTCAAATAAACCAATTAAAATTATAAACTGATCATGTCTTTGTCAGTGGGCAAACGTACAAAATCAGCAGGGGATCAAATACTTTTTTCCCTCACTGTAAGTATTCAGACCCTTTACTCAGTACTTTGTTGAAGCTCCTTTGGCAGCGATTACAGCATTGATTCTTCTTGGGTATGACACTACAAGCTTGGCACACCTGTATTTGGCGAGTTTCTCCCATTCTTCTCTGCAGATCCTCTGAAGCTCTGTCAGGTTGGATGGGAGCATTGCTGCACAGCTATTTTCAGGTCTCTCCAGAGATGTTCGATCGGGTTCAAGTCCAGGCTCTGGTTGGGTCACTCAAGGACATTCAGAGACTTGTCCCGAACCCACTCCTGTGTTGTCTTGGCTGTGAGCTTAGGGTCATTGTCCTATTGGAAGGTGAACCTTCGCCCCAGTCTGAGGTCCTGAACGCTGTAGAACAGGTTTTCATCAAGGATCTCTCTGTACTTTGCTCTGTTCATCTTTGCCTCGATCCTGACTAGTCTCCCAGTCCCTACTGCTGAAAAACATCCCCACAGCATGATGCTGCCATCACCATGCTTCATCGTAGGGATGGTGCCATGTTTCCTCCAGACGTGACGCTTGGCATTCAGGCCCAAGTGCTCAATCTTGGTTTCATCAGACCAGAGAATCTTGTTTCTCATGGTCTGAGAGTCCTTTAGGTACCTTTTGGCAAACTCCAAGTGGGCTGTCATGTGCCTTTTACTGAGGAGGGACTTCCATCTGGCCACTCCACCATGAAGGCCTGATTGGTGGAGTGCTGCAGAGATGGTTGTCCTTCTGGAAGGTTCTCCCATCTCAACAGAGGAACTCTAGAGCTCTGTCAGAGTGACCATCGGGTTCTTGGGCACCTCCCTGACCAAGGCCCTTCTCCCCCGATTGCTCAGTTTGGCCAGGCAGCCAGCTCTAGGAAGAGTTTTGGTGGTTCCAAACTCCTTCCATTTAAGAATGATAGAAGCCACTGTGATCTTGGGGACCTTCAAAGCTGCAGAAATGTTTTGATACCCTTCCCCAGATCTGTGCCTCGACACAATACTGTCTCAGAGCTCTACGGACAATTCCTTCGACCTCATGGCTTGGTTTTTGATCTGACATACACTGTCAACTGTGTGACCTTATATAGACAGGTGTGTGACTTTCCAAATCATGTCCAATCAATTTAATTTACAGCAGGTGGACTCCAATCAAGTTGTAGAAATATCTTAAGGATGATCAATGGAAACAGGATGTACCTGAGCTCAATTTAATCTCTGAATACTTATGGTATTTCTGTTTAATTTTTTTTATAAATTTGCCAAAATGTAAAAAAACCTGTTTTTGCTTTGTTATTATGGGCTATTGTGTGTATATTGCAACAACAACAACAACAAATCAGTAAAGTGAGTGTGGAAGAGGTGAAAATATTATTGTCTGTCAACAATGACAAGCCGCTGGGGTCTGACAACTTGGATGGAATATTACTGAGGATAATAGCAGACTATATTGCCATATTTTCAATTTAAGCCTTCTAGAAGTGTGCCCCCAGGCCTGGAGGGAAGCAAAAGTCATTCCACTACCTAAGAATAGTAAATCCCCCTTTACTGGCTCAAATTGCCGGCCAATCAGCCTGTTACCAACCCTTAGTAAACTTTTTTGGGGAAAAAATTGTATTTGACCAGATACAGTGCTATTTTACAGTAAACAAATTGACAACAAACTTTTAGAATGCTTATATAGAAGTACATTCAACAAGCACAGCACTTACACAATGACTGATTATTGGATGAGAGAAATTGATGATAAACAGATTGTGGGGGCTGTTTTGTTAGACTTCAGTGCGGCTTTTGACATTATCGATCATAGTCTGTTTCTGGGAAAACATATGTGTTATGGCTTTATTCCCCCTGCTATATTGTGGATACAGAGTTACCTGTCTAACAGAACACAGAGGGTGTTCTTTTAATGGAAGCCTCTCCAATATAATCCAGGTAGAATCAGGAATTCCCCAGGACAGCTGTCTATGACCATTACTTTTTTCCATCTTTACTAATGACATGCCACTGGCTTTGAGTAAAGCCAGAATGTCTATGTATACGGATGACTCAACACTATACATGTCAGCTACTACAGCGACTGAAATGACTGCAACACTTAACAAAGAGTTGCAGTTAATTTCAGAGTGGGTGGCAAGGAATAAGTTCGTCCTAAATATTTCTATAACTAAAAGCATTGTATTTGGGACAAATCATTAACTAAACCCTAAACCTCAACTAAATATTTTAATAAATAATGTAGAAATCGAGCAAGTTGAGGTGACTAAACTGCTTGGAGTAACCCTGGATTGTAAACTGTCATGGTCAAAACATATTGATACAACAGTAGCTAAGATGGGGAGAAGTCTGTCCATAATAAACCGCTACTCTACCTTCTTAACAGCACTATCAACAAGGCAGGCCCTAGTTTTGTCACATCTGGACTACTGTTCAGTCGTGTGGTCAGGTGGCACAAAAAAGGACTTAAGAAAATTGCAATTGGCTCAGAACAGGGCAGCATGGCTGGCCCTTGGATGTACACAGAGAGCTAATATTAATAATATGCATGTCAATCTCTCATGGCTCAAAGTGGAGGAGAGATTGACTTCATCACTACTTGTATTTATGAGCGGTATTGACATGTTGAATGCACCAAGCTGTCTGTTTGAACTACTGGCGCACAGTTCGGACACCCATGCATACCCCACAAGACATACCACCAGAGGTCTCTTCACAGTCGCCAAGTCCAGAACAGACTATGGGAGGCGCACAGTACTACATAGAGCCATGACTACCTTGAACTCTATTCCACATCAAGTAACTGATGCAAGTAGTAAAATTAGATTTAAAAAAAAAACAGATTAAAAAAACACCTTATGGAACAGCGGGGACTGTGAAGCAAACACAAACATAGGCACAGACACATGCATACAGACACACACAATAACATACACACGACTGACTTAGCTAGTTCATCTCCCTAGAAACCAGCAAAGAAAAATCCTGATTGGATATTTAAATTCTTTATATCTTTCCTTTCCAACAAAAACTGAAGAGATTAAATCAGAACATCAATTAAAATAATAATAATAATAATGATAATATTATAATTATTATTTTATAAATCCTTAGCCCTTCTCTGAAGGTGTAGAAGGCCTGAACTCTTATTATGGTGGTGATTTGACAAAATGTACAATCATGGTCTTGAATTGGACTCACATTTTTCTGGTCTCGGTCTTGACTCTGTCTCGGACCCGTTGTACACCTCCGGTCTTGGTCTTGACTCAGACTCTATTTGCTCCGGTCTTGGTCTTGAATCGGTCTCGCTTTAGGTGGTCTCGAACATAACACTGGACAGCAGGCTCAACTCTCCCAATGCAAAAATTCTAAAATACAGCTATAGTGCATAATTATGTCTGAAACACCCTCTCATCACACATAATTATGTAGAGAGACTGGAAATACACCCCAAATACTGTCTAGCGGTGAAGTTTCCCTTTAAGTGCAAGGTGCAACAAATACACATATTTTTTAAGTTAGCTGTTCAAGATATCAAATAAGTTGGGTGAAATTACAATAGCCTTAGGCTATAGTCTAAACCTTTTTTTATAATGGACACTCCTTAACTATAACTAACTAAAAAAAACTCCATTCTCTCCATTCGATAGGCTGTGAGGATGACTTTGGGCAATAGGCTACGCTTTCATAGTTTTATGCATGGCTTTCTCCCGATCAAACAATGAATGTAAAGTTCCATCTCAAAAAGTTGTTTATAGAGCCTAAAAACATAAGGTAGCGAAGGGTCTAATAATGAGTGAACAAACAATATCAATAGCCTATAGAAAAATCTAATTACAAGTTTAAGCTTATTAAGAAATAAATTATCCATGTCGGCCAGAAAATCCTTCCATGCAAGGTTGAAAACCAAATGTACAATAACCTATCCTCTTACTAGGCATATCATAAAAGCTTTAATACAAGTTAAAGTTATGAACAGTAGTTTATTTCCCAAATATTGAAAGTGGTGTCCTAAAGTTGCTGCTTTCAAAAATAACAAGCATGTGACACATACCAGTTGATTTGATTTGATTTTATAGCATAAACCTAGGCATTGGCTATTCTCAATCGCAGCTTTATGAGAGATCGAACAGATGAGAGATTTATTTATTATTATTTTATGAAGTGAATAAAGCAATTATTATCAATTTCTGAAGACATTTGACTGCTTCTATCCAGCCCATGATGTAGGCTAATTCACTAAATGGTAAAACAGCCTGTTCCTCATCAAACTGTCACACACACACACACACACACACACACACACACACACACAAACCTGTTCCATGCCGAAGCTCCTCCACCAGAAAGTAATATTAGAAAATATTTGCCTGCACTTGGCCTCTCCCCGGCTTTCAACAACATTATCTTTCATCATGATTCGTCCAGTTGTAGCATTCGATTTCGCCTATAGCCCAACGATCATTTTAGCTGTTTTTTTTTATATAACTTTTCTTGGTGGTTGGCCAATAATAGGTGGCAACACCATCGTATATCACAATGTTTTATTGGTACATAATCACAATAGGACAAAGATTGACATCGCCCAACCCTAGTTGACGGACAAACAGAACAAATTATAACCTCTATTTTAGTACAGATTGCACTGAGATTCTGTGAAAATGGCTCTCTAAAGTCAATGCTGTGTTTTAGGGATGTATTTCCAGGTAGCTCTAAATGCTTTAAAGCTCTATAGGATTAAAGGAATGATCACACACAGCATCTGTGACAGACCTGGACTTTTCAGGGGGTTACTGAACTGTCTTAACAGCGGAGATCTCCTGCTTAAATGGGCATTCTTGTATTTCGATTGTTTGCCCACTAAAGCTATTCTATCCCTCTTTCCAGAAGAGTCCTCTTATTCTTTCATCCTGTTCTATTTGGAAAGAACTGCTTCCCACCAACTCCCCCCCCCCCCCCCAACCTCCTGCCAGTTGTGGTCATGCTCTTCACAGCGGTGCTAAAGAACGTTTGCCCCTTTCAGGCCTTGCCGTTTGGACCCTGGAGAAAAGGGAGGTATGGCGGTCCAAAGATATAGTGTCCCTGGTCTGAAAGAGGAACCACAATGTCTCTATTGGTCCCGGGCTGGCGGGAGGTGCGCTTGAGGTGCCCCAGAGGAGCGTTTGGCATTCCCCTCCTGTTTTGTGAGTGTTTGACAGGTGAAATAGTGTGGGAACCACAGGGAGGGTTTTCGTTAAAATGCTTTTTGTTGCGCCTGTCGGGGACGTGGAGGTGCGGAGTGAATGCTCAATAGCTCTGTAGGAGCCAGCGGTGAATGGACAAAATGGCCTCCAGTGGTAACTTCCTGTGTCTAAACTGTACTCTCTCCGGAGCCTTCAACAGAAGGGGCCAAGTGAGGATTGCAGTGTTATAAGGGGAGAATTTAAACAAGTAATGGTTAACAGGTGTGTGTGTGTGTGTGCCTGTGCCCGCGTGTGGGTGCTTTTGGTTTTGTGTCTCCTGGCTTGGCCTGGTTGGGAGAGCGCCATGCTAACAAATTAGCTACTCGTTCCACACAGACAGCGTGTGGTCGCTAGTAGCTCCTGCACTGGGGGAGAGATGTGACTGTAGACCATCATGATCCATACAGCCAGCTCTGCATCCATGCTGTAGGCCTAGTTGATTGTTTTCATATTGGGCCTCATCGTAAATCAACCTTGATGTCATTATAGTAGCAATGACAATTATGCTAATAGTTCCCAAAAATATCACTCACTCGTTCGCTCGGTCCAAACCCATGAGGCAACAGAGGACTTTTCACAGGATCGGGTCGGGGGGACAGATGGAGCTTGTGGGGGAGGGGTGGTCAACCACTTTCTGACAATTTGGGTAATAGGAGGGTCATTTGGGGTCCTGAGAACCCAGAAAGATGTGAGGCACAGCTTTCTCATAGTCTCCCCTTCCTCTATTCTGCTGTTCCTCCTTTTGATTCAGTCTGTTTTCCTCGCTATTGCCAACGAAAGGCAGTGGGAGCGGGGAGAGAGGGATATGGAAGAGGGAGAGGAGAAAGAAACAATGAGAGGAACGATACCGAGTGAGAAAAAGAAGGGAGAGGGTGGTGGTAGGAAAGGAAGTAGTTTTATTAACTATGATACTCTGATGGATTGAGGTATGAGGAATGAGTAATATGGGGCTTTTCTAGCTTGGGGTTGTTTTAATAAAGAGAAGGAGAGCTAGAGGAAAAAAAAGAGAAGAGAGGGATTGTTCAGAGTGAGCGCCTAGCGAGGACCATTGTTCATCCCTTCCTTTTGAGCTAAAGGAGACAGGGGAGGTTCACACACCACTCTCAGGCATCCCGCTGGGCACCCCGGAAGGGGGCCTTTGCAGTTGGTAAAGAGGGCTCGGCCATACGGATAAATCACACTGAATGGAGGGGTCTGTGTTTTCAGTTTTATTCTCTTTCCAAAAAGGAGCCAGAGACAGAGGGAATTCAACCGCAACCACAGGTTGTCCGCTTCGGTTTTAGAGTGGTCTTGCCTTCAAGTCACCAATTTAATGTGGGTTTTGTTGTTGTGTGCGTTTGCACGTTTGAGTGTGTGCGTTTGTGACTCTTAAAACCCTCACCTCTCTATCTTGAGCTACTAAGGGTCACATCACCTGTCTACAAAACAGCCAACTATTGTACAACTTAACGCACTGTGAAGACTGTTTTGCGGACAGAATGAGTCGCCCTAAAAGTCTTCCCTGGCTGAAACACGTGTTTGACCCAGGCCCAAACTCTTCTAGGAACTACTATCAACTTCTAGGATGTTGTTCTCCAGTGTCTGGGGAAGGGACATGGTTACAACATGGTGGATATTGACAAATTGGTATTTGTAAGTCGGCGTCTTGTAGCCAGTCACATTCTGCTGAGTGGTCTTCTTCAGAACAAGACTTTCCACAGACAGGATGTGTGTGTGTGTGCTCAAGTGTTTGTGCATGCGTGCCTGTTTGAGACAATTATTTTATAGGTCATTGTTGGACTGATAGCAGTGCCATACAAACTCAATTCATAATGGCAAACTCAGTTAGACATTTTCAAATGTAATGAGCTCCATGTTGTGAACTAAAGTCTTACTGTTATGGAACATGTGGTGCCAACATGGAGGACATGCTGACCCTTCTACACAATATCTACAGTCGTGGTCAAAAGTTTTGAGAATGACACAAGTATTGGTCTTCACAAAGTTCGCTGTTATGATATATTTTTGTCAGATGTTACTATGGTATACTGAAGTATAATTACAAGCATTCCATAAGGGTCAAAGGCTTTTATTGACAATTCCATTAAGTTTATGCAAAGAGTCAATATTTGCAGTGTTGACCCTTCTTTTTCAAGACCTCTGCAATCCGTCCTGGCATGCTGTCAATTAACTTCTGGGCCACATCCTGACTGATGGCAGCCCATTCTTGCATAATCAATGCTTGGAGTTTGTCAGAATTTGTGGGTTTTTGTTTGTCCACCCGCCTCTTGAGGATCGACCACAAGTTCTCAATGGGATTAAAGTCTGGGGAGTTTCCTGGCCATGGACCCAAAATGTCAATGTTTTGTTCCCCGAGCCACTTAGTTATCACTTTTGCCTTATGGCAAGGTGCTCCATCTTGCTGGAAAAGGCATTCGTCGTCACCAAACTGTTCTTGGATGGTTGGGAGAAGTTGCTCTGGGAGGATGTGTTGGTACCATTCTTTATTCATGGCTGTGTTCTTAGGCAAAATTGTGAGTGAGCCCACTCCCTTGGCTGAGAAGCAACCCCACACATGAATGGTCTCAGGATGCTTTACTGTTGGCATGACACAGGACTGATGGTAGCGTTCACCTTGTCTTCTCCGGACAATGTGTTTTCTGGATATAATATGCCATTTAGCAGACAATTTTATCCAAAGCGACTTACAGTCATGCGTGCATACATTTTTTTGTGTATGGGTGGTCCCGGAGATCGAACCCACTACCTTGGCGTTACAAGCGCCGTGCTCTACCAGCTGGGGAAAGGGGATTCATCAGAGAAAATGACTTTACCCCAGACTTCAGCAGTCCAATCCCTGTACCTTTTGCAGAATATCAGTCTGACCCTGATGTTTTTCCTGGAGAGAAGTGGCTTCTTTGCTACCCTTCTTGACACCAGGCCATCCTCCAAAATTCTTCGCCTCACTGATGCACTCACACCTGCCTGCTGCCATTCCTGAGCAAGCTCTGCACTGGTGGTGCCCCGATCCCGCAGCTGAATCAACTTTAGGAGACGGTCCTGACGCTTGCTGGACTTTCTTGGGCGCCCTGACGCATTCTTCACAACAATTGAACCTCTCTCCTTGAAGTTCTTGATAATCCGATAAATGGTTGATTTAGGTGCAATCTTACTAGCAGCAATATCCTTGCCTGTGAAGCCCTTTTTGTGCAAAGCAATGATGACGGCACATGTTTCCTTGCAGGTAACCATGGTTAACAGAGGAAGAACAATGATTTCAAGCACCACCCTCCTTTTAAAGCTTCCAGTCTGTTATTCTAACTCAATCAGCATGACAGAGTGATCTCCAGCCTTGTCCTCGTCAACACTCTCACCTGTGTTAATGAGAGAATCACCTGACATGATGGCAGCTGGTCCTTTTGTGGCAGGGCTGAAATGCAGTGGAAAAGTTTTTGGGGGATTAAGTTCATTTTCATGGCAAAAAGGGACTTTGCAATTAATTGCAATTCATCTGATCACTCTTCATGACATTCTGGAGTATATGCAAATTACCATCATCAAAACTGAGGCAGCAGACTTTGTGAAAATTCGTATTTGAGTCATTCTCAAAACGTTTGACCACGACTGTACATGGCCATTCTGCGCTTTTCATTACAAGCCTTTAGGCATGGGTTTTTGAAATTATTTAACTATTGAAATAATATCCTGCATTATTTCCCAGATATCCAGATAGTAAAAAATGCCACAACAGCAGACAGTGTGCAGTTGTTTTCAGGGTGCTGTATCGGTAGTCTTTGGCTAACAGCAACAGTGAAAGAGCGGTCTGATGTTCACCATCATAGAACTGATACTGTTTAAAAAAAAGTTTTCTGGTAAGTGTTTTGCATTGATCTGTGGTCAGGTCTTGTGGACCCTCTGTTGGTGCGCGCCTACACTAGGCTAATTGCTATTTAAAGTAGGGAAAATAGTATACAGTTGTCAGGGCTGACCAGAGGGCTAAATACGCTATGACAGTAAAATGCCTCTTCATGTAAAATGCAATCCATAGCCCATGAGAGAGAAAATGAGCTTGAAAATAATACAATCACTTTGTGCGTCCTCAGTTCATAGGCTACTTACAGTAACTGTTAACAATGTACTGTCAAAGCCACGTGACATCTTAAGCAGCAGTAGATCAGTGTGCCGTACATAAACATTGAATTTAATTTAGACAACTTTTTCATTGTTAAAATAGGCCTAAAAATGTTTTTTCAAATAAATATTAACATCTGTTCGTATATTCTATTAACCGTGCCCATCCCTAGAAGCCATTGATAATAGACAAGATGCTTCAGTTATTATTTTTACTATGAATGGCTGGACCCTGTACATGGTTTTCTTTATGGCTCTAATGGTAGATATTGGAACTGTGTGGGTCTCCCTGTCTGCTCTTCTCATCCAGCCTCACGCTGAGCCAATAAAGTGAGTTACATCTCGCCTGGATGGAGTAATCTCTTTTTATTACACTTATCCCTTCAGTCTGAGGTCACATTCACAGACTCGGCAGGCTGAGAGTGATCTGGCAACCCACACTGCTCCGAGAGGCTGTTCAAGAACACCGTGCTTTCCAGTGTTCAGAGCTAGTGAACAACTGGCAGATATAGTCAGGGGACGTGTCTCGATAGCCTAAAGTAGCCTCCTCCCCTCGTCTCCTCATTTCCTTCATGTGTGCTGACCCACAAAGACAGGAAAGGGGAGCAAGGTATAGTGGAGTCATGCCAACTGGCTACACCAACTGAACATGCCCAGGTTTCTTTTATATCAGTACAATGAAGGAAAGGAGAGTAGAAGATGAATCAACTAGGCTATTGAGATGCACCAAGACTATTCTCCAATCATCAGTCAGAAAGGAATACAATAATTTTGCCATTGCTCTCTCCCTTTCCAGTTCTACTCGTCTGTCACCTCATTCTTGTTTGATTCATACCTGGAGTGGATTTCACTCTGTCAGCATGTGTACTCATTTTCAGGGCCTCGGCCTGTGTCTGAGGCAGGGGGAGGGGGTGATCGATAAGGCTCAGAGAGAGGTCCTGGTCTCTGAGGAGGTTTGGGTTTCAGGGAGGGGTTCAGAGGCTTGTCCCAGACAGGAGGCTTGTATTGTAGACTACTGTGCTGGATATTGTGCTGGACTGGACTTGGGCCAGACGATAGGGTTACACACACATACACACACCTAAACACTGGGGCTTCAGCAGCATTCCTTGTACGCTGTGGAGAAAGACAGCTGGAATCAGTGGAATTCCCTACCCCAAACAGCAGTCACGGACGCACGCACACATACACACGCAATATGTTCATACTCAGCTAGCCATTTCAGCCAAGCCCATCTTTCAAGCCCATCTCTCCGTCTCGTTCCTCAGCCAAGCCCATCTTTCAAGTCCATCTCTCTCTCTCTCTCTCTATCTATCTCTCTCTCTCTCGGTCTCTCACACTCTCTATGCGAACTTGTTAGGATTTTATTACACCTGAACTCTGAGACTTTCAAATTCCAGTTGCATCTGCTACATTCATTTACAGACTCTCCTGCCCAGAAACATGTTTCTGATTTACCCCACACAAATATTACATATGATGCCGGGGCTTGCTTAATGTTTTGAGGGTTCAAATCTCTTTTTGTTTAAGACTAGATGTAAATATTTGAAAATTCCTTTCCTTTTTCCCATATGAATGGCTTGAAAGGTTTAAGAGTGGTGGAGGGACAGTATTGGAGCATCTTCCCAGCGAGAAGAAGGTTTTTTGAGAGTGATAATTGATGTGTAGTGGAAGCCCAGACCAACATTAAAGCCTGGTCATTCATGTTACATACCATGTCTCAAGTTGACATTTAGTAGCCTGGTTGTATAACGGAGGGACAAACAAGCCCGTTTGAAGTGCTGCACAGAGGATGATACTATCTAGGCCACCAAAGGGCTGACAACATATGGTGGAAATTGGTGTTGTAAGAATATTGCGTGTGTGTGTGTGTCATACAGCCTTGCCATCAACCAATACCTCTCCCCTTCACCTGTCACCTCTCTCACTCTCTCATATCACCCCAGAGTGAAGCAGCATGCCCTGGGTATGGCTGTGGCTCAACAATGGTGTTCTACTGGTTTTTGTGTGTGTGTCGGCGCCGATGGGCAAAGAGACAAGCAGAGGATTAGAGGGGGATTGGAGACCAAGTGCTCAGTCAGCACATTGTCCAGTGGTGTAGTGTTCACAGCCAGGGACACAGCATAGAGGACAGTTGTGTTCTCACTAGCAGGGTATTAACACACACACACACTGAGAAGGCTCCAAACCCACATGCGTACAGTGTGTAGGGGCCAGAGTCATTACAAAGGGCTGACATTGGTGGAAAATCAACTGGGGAATGACAAACTTGCCCCTTTTCCAGAAAAACACATCCAAAACCCAACCCCCACTGACACACGCACGTAAGCATGTACACACACACACACACACACACACACACACACACACACACACACAGACACACTACTCTAGCCCAAATACTTGATCCAGAAGCCATCCCATCATCCCCAGCCAAGCCAGAGTGTTATCTTTGAACTGACTTCCGAGGGACTGCTGGCTTGCAACACACACACACGCACACACACACACATACCCACAACTTTGCCATAATGGCACTATCCTATCATCTTCTCTTCCAGCCCTCACCCTGTAGGTCCCTATTTTTAACCCTCAGGACGAGAAGGACCACTCTACAAAAATACAATGATTTTGGGCTGCACTGTCTCTCTGTCTGTGTCTGTGGCTGTGTCCCAATCGACAAGAATGCTGCCTTTTGAGGCAGGACGTCAAATTGGTACCTTAAAATGCTGCCTTCTAAGGTGCCTTCATTTGGGTCGATTTTGAAGGCAACATCCCATGTATTTTTCGCCGGGGAGGCAATCCCATAACATCTTGCGGTGCAGCGAAAATTCGTAGCATTTCTGAATTAATGGAGGACAGAAGTCCCCGCTTGGAAGAAATATTTCCAGAAGAATAAGGAATAACTTTGTGAAATGTAAGTATAACGTTTAGTTTTTCACCAAATTATGTTGAATGTTCTACAAATTACTTTCATATGCATTTTGAATTCAAATGTTGAGGAACTGGTGTTTATCAGCCTGATGCCAAGCTAGCTTAGCTCACGTTGGATGCGATATAGCTCACTAGCCTGCTTATCAGCTGTTTGGAGATGAACAACTAAACTAACTAATCATAGATTCAGCAATGTGTCAATTGTGAAGATAGTTTTTTTAAATCATTCATTAGTGAACTTGTTAGCCATCTAAAGACATGTAGCACTTCTTTTTTTTCTTCACTCCATTGGCTTGGCAGGGGAAAACAGTCCTGCCCAAGTCATTTGGAGGTAAGACATTTTAACAACATGAAAACGTAGGAAATGCAGCCAGCTGTGTTCTGTTCAATCTAGGCTTGCTAGTTAGCCAAGTTATTTAAGCATTTTGATGAAGAGTCTGTTTAGCTAGCTTGCTGAATGCAAAGTCTGTTTATGTGATGTTAGCTGACATCAACTTTCTCTTGTCGCTTTCCCTTCCCCTATTGTGTTGCACCATTGGGTTTAGTGTTACTAGTTAAAATTAGAGGCTAAGATCTCTACTCTTACTGTAAACAACTTGATCAAGCCTATGAATATGTGATTGCACATTAATAAAGGTAGCTTGTCACTGCTTGTTCCAGGTTGAAGGACATCCCACCCTGACACCCAGACAGATGTAAATAACTTGGGAACCTCCCAGCCACCAGGATAATCACAATATCCCAGGCTTTTATTCAGGAGTGTGCAACATCACAATGTTAGATATAAATATATTCACCCTTGTTATTGTTTATCATGCATATTTGTCAGGTCATTGTAACTTGTGAAGCTTATTCTAAAATACAAATGTGATTTCTGTGCCAGGGGATTGCACTGTGTGCACGTCTTCAATTTAGACCACCATTAGTTGAATGAGGTGGTAGTGAAGGGCTGGAACAAAAACCTGTAAACATCATATCCTGTGTATTAAAAAACTATCTGTCATGAGAAAATATGCCCTCATGTGCTGAACAAGCTTATGAATGTTGGAGGTTATGCTATATTGCATCCAACAATGCAATATAGGCTGGGTTTCTGAATAGGACTTTGTGACATCTGCAGATGTAAAAAGGGCTTTATAAATACATTTGGTTGATTGATTGATTGATAATCATCTTGAGATTGGACTGTGTTTTAAGGACTCATGTACAGATACAGGAAAACCAATTATAAAAAAGACAAGTGTTGATGTCTCCACACGTTTCTGGTTTTGAGGCTTGGGCATCTGGTGACTGCAGTTCATCTGTCTAATCCCCTGCAAGGAGAGGGAAAGGCATCAATAATACTACAATGCTGGATTCATTTAATTGAATATATATTCCTGTTTGATCTGTATTTATATAATTATATTGGACATCCTTTTATCAAGTCCGTGTTTGTTTTGTATACAATGCATTTATCTTAAATTAGGGTGAAGTAGCCTAGGCCTTCTAATGTATTTAGATTGCATCATTTCACCTTTCAATATTAGTTATCAACAAATATAAAACCATGTTATCTTGAACATCAGTGTAATTTAATAATATGTTTTGCTCCTGTAAATCGCTCTGAATAAGAGCGTCTGCTAAATGAGTAAAATGTAAATATAAATGTGTGAGTTGTATGAGTTAATCACAATGCAAGCCTACTCATTAGAAGAAAAAAAACATTAGCAGTCCTAATGTAATATTAGCTTCCCAGTGAAACACCACTATTCTGGCTATATATCATTCTTAAACAGTCAGTAAAATAGCTTTTTTAGCTATCTCAAAAAATCGTATCCTGTATCATGCAGGCAAGCTTACCTGTCATGTCCACAACGATGGAGCTGCAGACCAAGCAATATGTGAGAGGAGGACCCTATACCGTAGGATAATTATTCTGTTCGGTGTTAACTTAATTCATTAACAGGTGCTGAGGATATTGATCCTGTTACTTGTTTACTTGTTATTGGTGTCAGATATTTCCATTTTCGGATAGTTGATCATTGAATTGCTAGCACTAGTTGCTTACACTGCTAGAGTGGCTACAGTGTAAACAAACGTCTCGCGCTCTGTGGAATGCAAATATATTTTCACGTGATGCTGCCTTCGAATCCTGTCTCAAATGGCAGTAACCTACTGGAAAAGTGCTACCTATTAAGGTAGGTGCCTTTTGGAGGCAGGTAGGCAGTAAGCAGCTGCTTTTGGATTGGTACACAGCCTGTCTCTGCCTGTCTCAGTCTGTTTGGACAGATGGGTAATTTGCGTAGTTTGAGGGGTATGTCTGATGAACAGGTGGTGCTGGCTCAGTTATGAGGCTGCTAGTCAGGCTTGTTTGAGGGAGTGTCCGGACTGCGTTGCATGATAAGCATGCCCCCCCCCCCCCCCCCCCCCCCCCCCACATCTGAGATGAGCAGGCAAGAAGAGAACCCTGCCGCTGCCCAAATGTTACCCTAGGACAATTGTGTGTGTGTGTCCGCGTGTTTGTGTTTGTGCCTGTGTGTGTTTGTGTTAGCTGGGCCCAACGTGTGCCTATGGGTTACTCCTCACCGCTCCAGGCTTGGCCTGACATGAGATGGGTAAATTAGTAGGGGGGGATGAGAGGGATGGAGGGAGAAACCGAGAGCAGAGAAGATGAGGTATTGGCATCTTTGTTGCAAACCACCGTAACCGGGAGCAACCGTAACCGCTGTGACCGTGCCTTAAGAGGTTTTAAGGGCTTCCATATGTGGTGGTTTAGAGAAAGTGGAGGGAGAGAGATTGAGAAAGAGAGAGAGAGACTTCTGGGGAGAGGGATAGAGTGAGAGCATAGGAAGTATAGTAAACACATAAACATGACATACTGACCTATCTAGGCCTACCCTTTTCCTGCTCGCTATGGCCCTTATAACCAATGGAAAGATCAAAAAATGCCACCAAAATACCAAGATGACCATTGGCATCGTGTGTGTGTATGACCATCAGATATGGAGGTGGTAAAATACTGGTGTTGGGGGGAGGTTATGGACACACACAGACCTTTTTAGTCCTGTCTCATTGAACAGCGTTGTGTGACTCTTCTGGGTTTTAAGAGGGAACGTAACTCAGGAAGGATTGTCTGGCCACAACAGGTGTTGACATGCTGAGATGCAGCTGTCCAGCTCTAACAAACAATTTCACAACACTTTACAGGGTGAGGAGAGAGATGGAGGGGGATAGAAGGATGTATAAAGATGGGAGCTATGGGTGGCATAGTGGAGAAGAAAAGGGAGAGGAATGGACATTGTCAAGATATCTGGAGAGCAACAATAGAAAGACAGGTGAGGGAAGACTGGGAAAGAGAACGAGGGAATGTGGGAAAATACATAAGTGCAGGGAAAGTGTATGTGTGTGTGTCCTGTTCCATCTCCCAAATGCAAATCCACACACATGCTTGTCTGCGAGCGAGGTGTTTTGATTTTCTTCTTATGTTCTGTACCACTATACATTTTGGCAGGGTACTGTTTTCTCAGTGACTGAACACACACTCAGCCCTCCACAGAGTCACTTGGGAGGTCCAGCCCTAATTAACAATCAACCTTTTGACATCCTTCACTCCTGGGGGGTTGAGTTATTGTTTGTGTTGACCCTATATTACAATGATCAGTCTTCCAAGGTCCGGTGTGGGTGTGCGGATGCTGGCTCTGCTGTAATTTCCCAATACATACACTCATTTATAGTAGTAAATTAGAAGGTAAATGAGTTAGCATTGGGTGCTGATGAAAGAAAACAGGCGGTAGTGGAAAGAACAACTTTGTTCTTGACTTGTAGTCCCACCATAGATTAAATAGCGTGGCCTAGAATAGACCACTATGTGTTAGTGGACTGCTGTAGGTAGTGGTGGATTGTGGGATGGTTGTGTTTTCCCTGGAGGAACACCTGTCTAGCTCTGGCCATGCCGAGGGTCCTGTGGGGTTCCATGCTCATATACACACATGCACGCCACGTTCAAAGGTGTGGACAAAGCTGTGTGTGGTCAGTGGTCTGTTTTCTCGTTGCAGGAGGTCACACACACACACACACACACACACACCCCAGCGTTTGGCAGCAAAGGTGAAATGTTATACCTGAAAGGAAGTGAGGGTTTGGCTTACCCCCCACACTCACACACACACACAGCCAGTTGAGCTCTTATCTCTCTCTGATCATTGTGTTCTGTCTGTCATGGCAGTGCCTCTGAAAGACCAGTGCCACAATGCCTGGCTGGCAATGCATTGTGGGGGAAAGGCGTGTTCCATTTTAAGATAAGTACCTGGAGAGGGTTCTGTCTTTTTACCAGTCAACTAGTCTGTTTATTCAGGTATTGACCTTACAATCACCTCTAAAGATGGAATCCGCATTAGGGGAAACAGCGCCACTGTTCGCCCCGGGCACCTTTATTGTTTTTGTTTTGTGGACGAAACAGAGGTGAGGTGTCGAGCAGTGCATATTCTGCTGTTCTATCGTACGTGCAATGATGTCCAAAAAAAAAAAAAAAACTGTTCGTTGTTCCCAAATGGACGTGGCAGTTTCACCATAAAGGATTACAGTTTAGACACATTTTATTTAGAACTGTTTCGATCCCCCACAAAATTATATTATTCAAAGGTATATGATTGAAGTACAGGTAACTGCCCAAATAATAGAAACACTTAAGTAAATGAGGGATACAAAGTCTATTGAAAGCAGGTGCTTCCACACAGGTGAGGTTCCTGAGTTAATTAAGCAATTGACTTAAAGATGGCGTCGTACTGGCCATATCATTTCTTACAACCGACAACAACTTTTGAACATCAGATTGGCAGTTACTTACCTCAATACCGGCTTCAGCTTCAACTTCGACTCATCTGGCCTTGGCTCTTTCTGTAATTCCGACCCAATTTCCGGGCTACCCAAGAAGAAACGCCGACGTTACAGAGGCAAGAGAGGGGAGATCCTAGCGAGATTAAGGTGAAGGGAGAACTGGCCATTCTCCTCCTCCATCTTCCTTCCATTCACTTAATAATAAGATGGATGACCTCCGATCGCGGATTTGCTACCAACGGGACTCTCAAAACTGCAATATTCTCTGCTTTTCCGAATCATGGCTCTCGGACAACTCTATGGATTCTCCATTCACCGTGCCGACAGGACAGTGGAGTCAGGAAAATTGAGTGCACTGACTCGAGTGCGGTGGAAGTGTCGACCCATTGTTCACCTGTCTTGGAATACTTGATGGTCAAATGCTGACCCTTTTACCTCCCAGTGGAGTTTTCAGCTGTTATTGTTACTGTTGTATAAATTCCACCAGGACAAGAAAAATAACAAGCTGGCACTTCACAAACTGTTCGAGGCTATAAGTACATCCAGAGGCTGCTTTTCTGGTTGCTGGCGATTTTTTATTAAGACACGTGATGCCCGAACTTCCATCAACACGTCTCCCTCACCACTAGGGGCGATAAAGTCCTAGACCACTGTTATTCTACCCACAAGCAACCATACAAGGGCCCTCCCTCATCCGCCATTCAGCAATCGGATCATGACTCCATACTCCTGCTTCCTGTTTACAAACAGAAGCTCAAACAGGAATTACTCGTGACTCGCTCCGTTGAGAAATGGTCTCCAGAATCAGAGATTATGCTACAGTGCTGATTTGGAATACGTTTCGGGACTCCGCCGATAACATCGACGAGCTATCCACCTCAGTCACCGGCTTCATTAGGAATTGCATCGGCGACGTTATCCCCTCAGTTAAGGTTTGCTGCTTCCCCAATCAAAAGACCTGGATTAACACTGAGGTTGGCGCTAAACTAAAGGACAGAGCTACCACACACAGGGCTATCTCAGCCAACCCTGGGGCTACGGCTGAGGACAGGAACAAGTACAAGAAGTCCCGCTATGACCTCTGCTGAGTCATCAAATGAGCAAAAGGACAATACATGCCTGCCACATGTGACAGGGGCTACAGTCCAGTACTGATTACAAAGGAAGACCCTGCCGTGATCTGCCCAACGATGCCTCTCTACCAGACGAACGCGATGCATTTTAAGCACGCTTTGACATTAACGTTGTGTCGGGTGTGAGACCCAGAAGATTGGGTGATCTCGCTCTCCGAGGCCGATGTGAGTAAAGCCTTTAATCAGGTCAACACTTGCAAGGCCGTGTGGCCTGATGGTATTCCAGGGCGCATTCTCAGATCATGTGCAGAATAGCTGGCCGGTATATTCACGGACATTTTCAAGCTCTCCTTGTCCCAGTCTGTAATCCCAACATTTTAAGATGACCACCATCATTCCTGTTCCCAAGAACTCTAAAGCTTCATGACACAATGACTACCACCCTGTTGCACACATCTGTAATCATGAAGTGCTTTGAGAGGCTGGTTATGGGACACATTAACTCTACCATCCCAGACACTCTAGACCCACTCCAATTTGCATACCGCCCCAACAGATCCATAGACTACGCAATCTTAATTGCACTGCCCTCACCCACCTAGATAAGAGGAATACCTATGTGAGAATGTTGCTCATTGACTACAGCTCAGCGTTCAACACCATTGTCCCCTCCAAGTTCGTCACCAAGCTTAGGACCCTGGGACTGAATGCCTCCCTCTGCAACTTGATCCTGGACTTCCTGACGGGCCGACCCCAGGTGGTGAGGGTAGGCAACATCACTTCCGCCACGCTGACCCTCAACACGGGGGCCCCACAGCGGTGTGTCTAGCCCCTCCTGTACTCCCTGTTCACCCACGACTGCGTGGCCACGCACGACTCCCAACACCATCATCAATGGTGGAAGGCCTGATCACCGGCGACGATGAGACCGCCTGCAGGGAGGAGGTCAGTGACCTGGCAGTGTGGACCCCCATCCACATCGACAGGGCTGCAGTGGAGCTGGTCGAGAGCTTCAAGTTCCTCAGTGTCCGAATCACTAAGAACATATAATGGTCCACACACGCGCACAACAAGGCACGACAGCGCCTCTTCGCCCTCAGGAGGTTGAGAAGGTTTGGCATGGGCCCTCAAATCTTCAACAAGTTCTACAGCTGTACCATTGAGAGCATCTTGACTGGCTGCATCACTGCTTGGTATGGCAATCGCACCGCCCTCGATCGCATGGCACTACAGAGTGTGGTACGGACAGCCCAGTACATCACTAGGGCCGAGCTCCCTGCCATCCAGGACCACTATATCAGGTGCTGTGAAAGGAAGGCCCATAAAATCGTTAAAGACTACAACCACCCAAGCCATAAACTGTTCTCTCTGCTTCCACATGACAAGCAGTACCGGTGCATCAAGTCTGACACCAACAGGCTCCTGAACAGCTTCTATCCCCATGCCATAAGACTGCTAAATAGCTTTCACAATGACTACACAGACTATATGAGTTGACCTTTGTATTTTATTCTTATTCTCTATTCACACACACAGGGCCTTACACACTACGCACGCTGATACTCCAACATATACAAACACTCACTCCATAATTTGCTGTAACACACATAATATGCACATGCAGTACCAGTCAAAAGTTTGGACACACCTACTCATTCAAGGGTTTTTCTTTATTCTTACTATATTCTACATTGTAGAATAATAGTGAAGACATCAAAACTATGAAATAACACATATGGAATCATGTAGTAACCAAAAAAGTGTTAAACAAATGAAAATATATTTTATATTTGAGATTCTTCAAATAGCCACCCTTTGCCTTGATGACAGCTTTGCACACTTTCGGCATTCTCTCAACCAGCTTCATGAGGTAGTCACCTGGAATGCATATCAATTAACAGGTGTGCCTTGTTAAAAGTTAGTTTGTGGAATTTCTTTCCTTCTTAATGCATTTGAGCCAATCAGCAGACGTTACGAAAGAGAGGTTGAACAGGCTAGTAATAGGGGTTGCGACAATTTCGGCGGCTAATTTTAGAAAGAAAGGGTTCAGATTGTCTAGCCCAGCTGATTTGTGGGGGTCCAGATTTTTCAGCTCTTTCAGAACATCAGCTGTCTGAATTTGTGCGAAGGAGAAGCGGGGGGGGGGGGGGGGGGGGGCATGGGCAAGTTGCAGAGCTGGTGGCCGGGGTAGTGGTAGCCAGGTGGAAAGCATGGCCAGCCGTAACAAAATGCTTGTTGAAATTCTAGATTATTGTACAGTTATCGGTGGTGACAGTGTTTCCTAGCCTCAGTGCAGTGGGCAGTTGGGAGGAGGTGCTCTTATTTTCCATGGACTTTACAATGTCCCAAAACTTTTTGGAGTTTGACTGGTACTGTACATTTATACAGACCCACTCACATACAATCATCATATAGGCTGTTGCTATTCTGTTTATCATATATCCTGATGCCTAGTCACCTTAACCCTATACATATCTACCTCTATCACTCCAGTATCCCTGCACATTGTAAATATGGCACTGGAACTGACTGACTTACTTACTTTATCATGTTCTTCTTATTTGTTATTTTTGTATCTTGTGTATTTTTGTTCTACCTTGTTATTTTTAGTATTACATTGTTATTGATTACTGCATTGTTGGGGTTAGAGCTTGAAACAAAGGCATTTCACTGGAAATGGGCATGTGACATAAAAAACTTGAAACATTGAAACAATTAACATTCCATCGTGCTTAGAGTCATATATAAAAATGCTGGGCAGGCCATTATTTTGTCTATCTTGGCTATGCCCCCATAAGATGACAATGCCCCATCCACAGGGCACGAGTGGTCACTGAATGGTTTGATGAGTATGAAATTGATGTAAACCATATGCCATGGCCATCTCAGTCATCAGATCTCAACCCAATTGAACACTTATGGGAGATTCTGAAGCAGTGCCCGAGAAAATGTTTTCAACAAAACACCAAATGACATTTCTTGTGGAAGAATGGTGTCGCATCCCTCCAATAGAGTTCCAGAGACTTGTAGAATCTATGCCAAGGTGCATTGAAGCTGTTCTGGCACCCTATTAATACACTTTATGTTGGTGTTTTCTTTATTTTGGCAGTTACCTGCATATCTATCCACATCTACATGGTTCACTCATATGGTCTTGAGTTTTATGAATCCACTCAACTTGTGGTTTAATTTTCTGTGTGTGTGTATTCGAGTTCACACACATGCATGTGTTTGTGTGTGTTTTTGTATTGAACCCTGTCATTTTATAGGTCTTCTCAGTGCAAGTGGCCTGTGCTGTTTAAAGCATGTTTGACAATGCAGCCTCTCTCATGTGGATCCATGTGACATGATTGCTCTGCCAACTCTAGACACAAGGCTCTAATTTAGTCCGACATAAACCCACACTTAGAAAGCCATTCATATAGACCCGCATATACAACCCTGCTCATGGAAACCCATACACACTCATGTAAATTTAGCATAGATTAAATTGTTGATCAGCATGCACCAACCCGAATGAATAGTATTAGTTACGACCTGACCAAGTCTAAGAGGAGTAGTGTCTGTGTGTGTGCATGTGTGGGTGTGTGCGTGAGCATAAGTTTGCGTGCGTGCATGTGTGTCTGTATGATGCTACAGATAATTCCTTGTCTGATCTAGATTCTAGGGGGTAAGAAAGGAACAGTGTTTTCAGGCTTTCTGTCTTTGTCATCAGTCATTAGGGCCTTAATTCTAGCCTGGTCCCTTGTTCTATGTGTCTGAAAGGGACAGGGCTTGGAGACACTAAGGAGGGACCACACGCCTCAGGGGAGAGATTAGAAAGGGAAGGAGCCAGAAAAGGCTGGAAAAATAATGACTGAGTGGGATTTATTTTTGTCTTTGTCGTGTTAGAATCTTTTGGGAAGAGAGAGCGGGAGAGTAAGACCGAGAATGGAGGAAAAGAAAACAGAAGAGGAGGGTAGGCAAATGGAGAGAGAGAGATAAAAAATGAAAAGAGAGGCCATTAATTTAGAGAGAGAGAGAGAGAGAATGAAAAGAGAGGCCATTAATTTAGTGCTGTGGGAGGCTTCTGAAGGTTAGTGTGTGTTTGGTGCCAGGCTCTCCTGGGTTGACTGATGCCTTTGTGAAGAGGCCAGGAACCAACCACACACACACACAGTCTTTAACTGAGTTCAAAGAGAGCGAGAAATGTGAGGCTTTTTTCACTCCCCGTAATGGACCCGATTTGCTGAGATTCATATAAATTTGGGTTATTATTATTTTTTGCTTAATATTTTTTAGTGCAGCCTAAGACACACTCTCTCGAAGGCTGTCAGTGGAAAACATCTCAAATCAAATTTGATTGGTCACCTACACATATTTAGCAGATGTAATTGCGGGTGTAGTGAAATGCTTGTGTTCCTAGCTCCAACAGTGCAGTAGTATCTAACAATTCACAACAATACACAAATCTAAAAGTAAAAGAATGGAATGAAGAATGTAGTCCCCTGTAGCTCAGTTGGTAGAGCATGGCGCTTGCAACGCCAGGGTTGTGGGTACGTTTCCCACGGGGGGCCAGTATGAAAATGTATGCACTCACTAAACTGTAAGTCACTCTGGATAAGAGCATCTGCTAAATGACAAAAAATTATAATAATTGGGTTGTATAAATATACATATTAGGACGAGCAATGTTGGAGTGGCATTGACTAAATACAGTAGAATAGAATACAGTATCTACAAATGAGATGAGTAAAGCAGTATGTAAACATTATTAAAGTGACTAGTGTTCCATTATTTAAAGTGGCCAGTGATTCCATGTCTATGTATATAGGGCAGCAGCCTCTAAAGTGCAGGGTTGAGTAGCCGGGTGGTACCCGGCTAGTGATGGCTATTTAACAGTCTGATGTCCTTGAGATAGAAGCTGTTTTTCAGTCTCTTGGTCCCATCTTTGATGCACCTGTACTGACCTCGCCTTCTGGATGATAGACAGGCCGTGGCTCGGGTGGTTGATGTCCTTGATTATCTTTTTGGCCTTCCTGTGACATCGGGTGCTCTAGGTGTCCTGGAGGGCAGGCAGTGTGCTCCCGGTGATGCGTTGGGCAGACCGTACCACCCTCTGGAGAGCCCTGTGGTTGCGGGCGGTGCAGTTGCAGTACTGCACACCCACACGCTGGACCGATATCTACAAAAGGCAATATTTTTGCAAAATATGTGTATCGCTCCTGTGTATTGCTCATGTGTGTGTGTTTTTTTATATAGCCTTTTGTAGATATTTGTACAACCAATCTGTACACACACTTCACCCCTTACTCATTGAAGCTGTCAGCCTCTTTCAAAGGGGCTAAAAGCATCTGAGGAGGCATCGCAGCCTCACTCTCATGTCCATATACAAGCATGTACACACACGCGCACACACAAAACTGATGGGTACACATTCTCACTTGCATACAGTGTTCACACAGAATGCCTTAACAAAATGGAAGCCAGTGAAATTAAGGCCAGATATATTTATTGTACTACTTTAATAGCACGAGACTGTGGTTTTGCCCCAGCTGAAAACATATCCATCCACACATGCACACACACACACACACACACACACACACACACACACACACACACACACACACACACACACACACACACACACACACGTGCGTGTTCAGGATATATGGAGTGTATAAATGCACCAGTCTTGGCTACCAGTCATATAACATACAGCTCATTGGTTTTATGACAGTCAGATTAAATGAGTGGATGAGGCTGCTGACACTTTCATAAGCATATCTGACAGCTTTGCTATGGCCTACCCTGTATGGGTAGTGATGAGACACGATGTATTGTTCTTGATATGGTCTGTGCTCATAGGTGCAGTAGGTAACTGTTTATTTTTATTTTTTATGGCTTGACTCAAGGCTGTGTTAGCCTATTGAGCTAAAGCAGGGGTGGGCATACTTTTTGGCTTGAGGGCCACATCGGGATTTCGAAATTCTCATTTTTTGGGGACCGATTTGTTTGTCAAAATCAATTTGCAGGCCAGAAAAAGGGCAGATAGCTAACGGCTAGACATAGTTGTGGGACCCCCCCACAACTCTTAGGGCTGGTTTCCTGGACAAAGATTAAGCCTAGTCCCACACTTAAAAGCTATTTCAATGGAGATTCTCCGTTGAGCGTGCTTTTTAACCCAGGATTAGGCTTAATCTGTACATGGTACACCAAACCTCAGGCAAGTCTACTCATCACAAGAGGATAGTTCACCAAACCACCTCTGCTATACAAGCATGTCCTCTAAGTGTATTCTTTTAGCATTTTCCTAACCCGGTTCCCTCTTCTCTCTGTCTCTTTCCAGGCGTGTTGGGCAGTGCGGAGTGTTCATGCGGGCGCAACCACTTCACGTGTGCAGTGAGTGCGTTTGGGGAGTGTACATGTATCCCGGCCCAGTGGCAGTGTGACGGGGACAACGACTGTGGAGATCACAGCGACGAGGATGGATGCAGTGAGTTACACCTACATATCTCTGTTTGTCTCTTTGTCTCTCGCTTGACGTGACTATATTTAGTACAATATCGAAATGTGCCACATATTATTTTTGTTGTTGTTGTTGGTGTAATGACATTTGGTGTCAGTGCAGCTAGTACAAGTGGCTATACAGGTCACATATAAATTGTATGATTGTCGTAGAATAGGCAACTCCAGTGTCTAAGTTTTAATTTAAAATTTAAAATCAAAATTGTTGTATTTACATAACAATATAAATGTATTGTGTAAAAGCATATACAGTGGGGGAAAAAAGTATTTAGTCAGCCACCAATTGTGCAAGTTCTCCCACTTAAAAAGATGAGAGGCCTGTAATTTTCATAATAGGTACACGTCAACTATGACAGACAAATTGAGGGAAAAAAAATCCAGAAAATCACATTGTAGGATTTTTAATGAATTTATTTGCAAATTATGGTGGAAAATAAGTATTTGGTCACCTACAAACAAGCAAGATTTCTGGCTCTCACAGACCTGTAACAACTTCTTTAAGAGGCTCCTCTGTCCTCCATTCGTTATCTGTATTAATGGCACCTGTTTGAACTTGTTATCAGTATAAAAGACACCTGTCCACAACCTCAAACAGTCACACTCCAAACTCCACTATGGCCAAGACCAAAGAGCTGTCAAAGGACACCAGAAACAAAATTGTAGACCTGCACCAGGCTGGGAAGACTGAATCTGCAATAGGTAAGCAGCTTGGTTTGAAGAAATCAACTGTGGGAGCAATTATTAGGAAATGGAAGATATACAAGACCACTGATAATCTCCCTCGATCTGGGGCTCCACGCAAGATCTCACCCCGTGGGGTCAAAATGATCACAAGAATGGTGAGCAAAAATCCCAGAACCACACGGGGGGACCTAGTGAATGACCTGCAGAGAGCTGGGACCAAAATAACAAAGCCTACCATCAGTAACACACTACGCCGCCAGGGACTCCAATCCTGCAGTGCCAGACGTGTCCCACTGCTTAACCCAGTACATGTCCAGGCCCGTCTGAAGTTTGCTAGAGTGCATTTGGATGATCCAGAAGAGGATTGGGAGAATGTCATATGGTCAGATGAAACCAAAATAGAACTTTTTGGTAAAAACTCAACTCGTCGTGTTTGGAGGACAAAGAATGCTGAGTTGCATCCAAAGAACACCATACCTACTGTGAAGCATGGGGGTGGAAACATCATGCTTTGGGGCTGTTTTTCTGCAAAGGGACCAGGACGACTGATCCGTGTAAAGGAAAGAATGAATGGGGCCATGTATCGTGAGATTTTGAGTGAAAACCTCCTTCCATCAGCAAGGGCATTGAAGATGAAACGTGGCTGGGTCTTTCAGCATGACAATGATCCCAAACACACCGCCCGGGCAACGAAGGAGTGGCTTCGTAAGAAGCATTTCAAGGTCCTGGAGTGGCCTAGCCAGTCTCCAGATCTCAACCCCATAGAAAATCTTTGGAGGGAGTTCTGTGAAAGTCTGTGTTGCCCAGCGACAGCCCCAAAACATCACTGCTCAAGAGGAGATCTGCATGGAGGAATGGGCCAAAATACCAGCAATAGTGTGTGAAAACCTTGTGAAGACTTACAGAAAACGTTTGACCTGTGTCATTGCCAACAAAGGGTATATAACAAAGTATTGAGAAACTTTTGTTATTGACCAAATACTTATTTTCCACCATAATTTGCAAATAAATTCATTAAAAATCCTACAATGTGATTTTCTGGATTTTTTCTCCTCATTTTGTCTGTCATAGTTGACATGTACATATGATGAAAATTACAGGTCTCTCTCATCTTTTTAAGTGAGAGAACTTGCACAATTGGTGGCTGACTAAATACTTTTTTTTCCCACTGTAAATGTTCAATGACTTTAATGTTTTTATTTTGGAAGTTGGTTGAAGAAATACAGCACTATGTAAACTACAGCAGTATGTGAACCATCTCCATATTGTACCTTATTTAGTCTCTGGACACATGGGACATTTTTTTTATTTATTTGGAGTTTTTTCCTTCAAATAATCAAATCTTCATAATTTATGCTGGACCGATATTACATTTACATTTACGTCATTTAGCAGACGCTCTTATCCAGAGCGACTTATAAATTGGTGCATTCAACTTATGATAGCCAGTTTTTTTGATGGGGGGGTGGGGGAGGGGGGGAGAGAAGGATTACTTTTATACTATTCCAGGTATTCCTTAAAGAGGAAGGGTTTCAAGTGTCTCCGGAAGGTGGTCAGTGACTCCGCTGTCCTGGCGTCATGGGGGAGCTTGTTCCACCATTGGGGTGCCAGAGCAGCGAATAGCTTTGACTGGGCTGAGCGGAAACTGTGCTTCCGTAGAGGTAGGGGGGCTAGCAGGCCAGAGGTGGATGAACGTAGTGCCCTCGTTTGGGTGTAGGGTCTGATCAGAGCCTGAAGGTAAGGAGGTGCCGTTCACCTCACAGCTCCGTAGGCAAGCACCATGGTCTTGTAGTAGATGCGAGCCTCAACTGGAAGCCAGTGGAGTGTGCGGAGGAGCGGGGTGACATGAGAGAACTTGGGAAGGTTGAAAACCAGACGGGCTGCAGCGTTCTGGATAAGTTGTAGGGGTTTAATGGCACAGGCAGGGAGCCCAGCCAACAGCGAGTTGCAGTAATCCAGACGGGAGATGACAAGTGCCTGGATTAGGACCTGTGCCACTTTCTGTGTAGCTATCTACAAAAGGCAATAGTTTTACAAAATCCACACACAGGTGCACTAAACACACTCAAAAAAACTGTTTTTCAGTGTTTTTTGTTGTTGTGTGTATCGCTCATGTGTGTGGGTTTTTATATTGCCTTTTGTAGACCAGTGACATCCCACTTTAAATCTTATCACCCTGTATGGCAGCTCCACGTTGGCACATAGCACTGGGTAATTCAGCCAATCATTGATCTCAGTGGTTCCATATGTACTCATTTGTACCAACCTAGTGGAGTCAATAAGCTCCTGGCCTGGCTGTGACCGGGTCACTGAAACAAGCTCCACTGTGTCAGAAATGGAGAACCATAACATTCAGTGGTCCACTCTGACTGTGTATGTTCTCTGTGCTCACTAACGGATGCTTGAGTGACATTTGGCTTCTGCTAAGCTTTCAGAGAAGCACTGGCACCAGAGCTGTTGGTGGTGGTGTGTGTGTGCGCATGCGTTTATGTTTGTGCATGTATGTGCGTGTGTGAGAATGCATACAGGCGTGTGTGTGTGCACGTTTCTTCTCATCTGTCCACCTCTTTCCCAGTAAGGAAGGGGGAGGAGGGAAGTAATTGGTGATGCCTTGCCCCAGGCACTTAGCATTATTGATCCCGGCCAATAGAATCAGTGTGGAGTCTGATCGCTCCCTATTGATCACTGGTACTGAGATCATTTAAGCAGACACATGTAAGCAGGCAGTAGATATTAGCCTTTTCAATTAGCCCTCTTCAATCCATTAGTCCTGTCTGATCGATCCTGGGCAGATCGCTCACTGTGATCACTTTGTGAGGCTGGCTTGAGGTAAAGCTGCCCATAACCACAGTTCTAGGATAAGTTTACTCCTATTCAACACTGAACCTATGTGCCCCGTTTCTGACAATAAATATCTGTTATGTAGCGTGGAAAAAATAATTGGGGGGGGGGGGGGGGGGGGGGGGGATATACTTCTCCCATGGGCAAAGAAATTCAAAAAGGGGTGATGATATTAATTAATAGTAATTTCAATCCGAATGTGCAAATTGTCCAAATAGATACGCAAGGTAGATTGATTATTTTAAATATGGTATTGGACCATAAACAGATATGGCTCATTAACCTTTACGGACGAAATAATGATGATCCACAATTCTTTGACAATATATATAATAAATTATCAACCCTGCAAGCAATTCAAGACAATATTATTATGGTGGAGGATTATAATACTGTTTTAAATAGCTCAATGGACCGTAAAGGAAATCACACCACAAACAATCACCCACATGCTCTTAAGGAAATTGTGAATGTCATGGATACATTAGAACTAGTAGATATATGGAGGCTTAAATATACTGATCTAGTGAGATATACATGGCGGAGACTGAATCAAGCTAGTCGTCTTGACTTCTTTCTTATCTCATTCTCGTTGGCACCAAAAGTAAAAAAAAGTGTTGATAGGGGACAGAATGCGGTCGGACCATCATATAATAGGCATATACATTACTCTTAATGAATTTCCACGTGGGCGAGGATATTGGAAATGTAATCAAAGCCTATTGGATGATAATTTATTTATAATTAGAACAAAGGAATTTCCCTTATTGTATGGGACACCTTTAAATGTGCCTTTAGAGGCCATGCAATTCAGTACTCATCTCGAAAACAAAAGCAATTTAGGTCAAAATAGTTTATACTAAGAAAGGAAATAGAAAGTCTAACAGAACAGATAGATGGCAATAAAAACTGTAACATAGAGGCTCAGAATAAATTAGAGGAAAAACAAAATGAAATGGAGAAACTTATTCAAGAAAGATCAAGTGTAATATATTATAAAAATAAAGCAAACTGGATGGAATATAGGGAAAAATGCACAAAATTATTTTTTCATCTTCAACATAGGAATGCTACCAAAAATAACTTAATGAAACTGGTTACAGTTGACGGAGTCACCCATAATTCACCAAATGATATTTTGAAGGAAGAAACAAAGTACTTTAAGCATATGTTTTCTTTTCAGTCGCCTCCATCTCCTCTAACTGAAGAGATTTTTTTTTCTATTGATAATGTCAAGTTAACAGCCACACAGAAAGACTAATGTGAAGGTGAAATTACAGAAGAGGAACTTCTGGATGCAATTAAAGACTTTAAGTCTGGGAAAACTCCAGGGTTGGATGGCATACCAGTCGAGGTATACCAAACCTTTTTTGATATACTAAGAGGACCGTTATTAGCATGTTTTAACCACTCCTATGTAAATGGTAGATTATCTGACACTCAAGAAGAAGATCTCATTATTACTGAAACAGGATACAAGTGGAAAATATAAAGATCCAGTCCATTTACAAAATTGGAGGCCCCTTACACTTCAGTGTTGTGATGCAAAAATTCTAGCAAAATGTATAGCGCATAGAATTAAAAAGGTATTGTCGGATATTATTCATTCTAATCAGACAGGTTTTTTACATGGAAGATACATTGGAGATAATATAAGGCAAGTATTGGAAACAATAGAACACTATGGAAAATATGGGAAACCAGGCCTGCTATTCATAGCAGACTTTGAAAAGGCATTTGATAAAGTACGACTGGGGTTTATATATAAATGCCTGGAGCATTTCAATTTTGGATAATCTCTTAATAAAATGGGTCAAAATCATGTATAGTAACCCTAGGTGTAAAATAGTAAATAATGGCTATTTCTCAGAACGTTTTAAACTGTCAAGAGGAGTGAAACAAGGTTGGCCACTATCGGCATATCTATTTATTGTGGCCATCGAGATGTTAGCTATTAAAATCAGATCCAATAATAATATCAGAGGATTAGAAATCCAGGGCTTAAAAACAAAGGTGTCATTGTACGCTGATGATTCATGTTTTCTTTTAAATCCACAACTAAAATCCCTCCACAGCCTCATAGAGGATCTAGATACATTTTCTAACCTCTCTGGATTACAACCAAATGATGGCAAATGTATTATATTACGTACAGTGGGGGAAAAAAGTATTTAGTCAGCCACCAATTGTGCAAGTTCTCCCACTTAAAAAGATGAGAGAGGCCTGTAATTTTCATCATAGGTACACGTCAACTATGACAGACAAAATGAGATTTTTTTTTCCAGAAAATCACATTGTAGGATTTTTTATGAATTTATTTGCAAATTATGGTGGAAAATAAGTATTTGGTCAATAATAAAAGTTTCTCAATACTTTGTTATATACCCTTTGTTGGCAATGACACAGGTCAAACGTTTTCTGTAAGTCTTCACAAGGTTTTCACACACTGTTGCTGGTATTTTGGCCCATTCTTCCATGCAGATCTCCTCTAGAGCAGTGATGTTTTGGGGCTGTCGCTGGGCAACACGGACTTTCAACTCCCTCCAAAGATGTTCTATGGGATTGAGATCTGGAGACTGGCTAGGCCACTCCAGGACCTTGGAATGCTTCTTACGAAGCCACTCCTTCGTTGCCCGGGCAGTGTGTTTGGGATCATTGTCATGCTGAAAGACCCAGCCACGTTTCATCTTCAATGCCCTTGCTGATGGAAGGAGGTTTTCACTCAAAATCTCACGATACATGGCCCCATTCATTCTTTCCTTTACACGGATCAGTCGTCCTGGTCCCTTTGCAGAAAAACAGCCCCAAAGCATGATGTTTCCACCCCCATGCTTCACAGTAGGTATGGTGTTCTTTGGATGCAACTCAGCATTCTTTGTCCTCCAAACATGACGAGTTGAGTTTTTACCAAAAAGTTCTATTTTGGCTTCATCTGACCATATGACATTCTCCCAATCCTCTTCTGGATCATCCAAATGCACTCTAGCAAACTTCAGACGGGCCTGGACATGTACTGGCTTAAGCAGGGGGACACGTCTGGCACTGCAGGATTTGTGTCCCTGGTGGCGTAGTGTGTTACTGATGGTAGGCTTTGTTACTTTGGTCCCAGCTCTCTGCAGGTCATTCACTAGGTCCCCCCGTGTGGTTCTGGGATTTTTGCTCACCGTTCTTGTGATCATTTTGACCCCACGGGGTGAGATCTTGCGTGGAGCCCCAGATCGAGGGAGATTATCAGTGGTCTTGTATGTCTTCCATTTCCTAATAATTGCTCCCACAGTTGATTTCTTCAAACCAAGCTGCTTACCTATTGCAGATTCAGTCTTCCCAGCCTGGTGCAGGTCTACAATTTTGTTTCTGGTGTCCTTTGACAGCTCTTTGGTCTTGGCCATAGTGGAGTTTGGAGTGTGACTGTTTGAGGTTATGGACAGGTGTCTTTTATACTGATAACAAGTTCAAACAGGTGCCATTAATACAGGTAACGAGTGGAGGACAGAGGAGCCTCTTAAAGAAGAAGTTACAGGTCTGTGAGAGCCAGAAATCTTGCTTGTTTGTAGGTGACCAAATACTTATTTTCCACCATAATTTGCAAATAAATTCATTAAAAATCCTACAATGTGATTTTCTGGATTTTTTTTCCTCAATTTGTCTGTCATAGTTGACGTGTACCTATGATGAAAATTACAGGCCTCTCTCATCTTTTTAAGTGGGAGAACTTGCACAATTGGTGGCTGACTAAATACTTTTTTCCCCACTGTATTGGATCACTAAAAAATACAATTTTTACATTACCATGTAGTTTACCAATAAAATGGTCTGATGGTGATGTGGATATACTCGGAATACATATCCCAAAGGAAATAAATGATCTCACTTCAATACATTTTAATAGAAAGTTAGCAAAAATAGATAATATCTTACTACCATGGAAAGGAAAATACCTGTCAATTTGTGGAAAAAATCACCCTGATTAACTCTTTAGTATTATCCCAGTTTACCTATTTGCTTATGGTCTTGGCTACGCCTAGCGAACAGTTTTTTTTTAATTATATGAGAAAAAAATATGTAATTTTATTTGGAACGGCAAGCCAGACAAAATTAGAAGGGCATAATTATATAATGAATATGAATTCGGAGGACAGAAATTATTAAATATTAAAGCATTAGACCTATCACTAAAAGCTTCAGTCATACAAAAGTTATACTTAAATCCGAACTGGTTCTCAAGCAAATTAGTAAGATTGTCTCAAACCCATGTTCAAGAAAGTCCTTTTTCCCTTTATTCAGATTACAACAACTCATTTGCAGTTATTTGAAAAGGAAATCATCTCCCAAATATCACTATTTCTAAAACAAGCCATTGAAAGTTGGTTGCAATTTCAATTTAATCCTCCAGAAATGACAGAACAAATAATGCAACAAATATTGTGGTTAAATTCAAATATACTAATTGACAAAAAACCTTTATTTTTTGACAGAATGTTTAAAAAAGGTATAATCTTCGTAAATGATATCATTGGTAGGACTGGTGTTATGTCGCACATGCAGCTAACAAAAACATATGGAAATGTCTGCTCTACCCAAAATTACAACCAAATAATTGCAGCCTTACCGCAAAAGTGGAAGAGGAAAGTGGAAGGGGGAGAAAGTAAGGAACTTGTCTGTCGGCCTTCCATTAAAGAACATAATTGGTCAAGGAAAACTGTGATAAATAAAAAAGTATATCAGTTTCACTTAAGGACCAAAGGATTGACAGCCGTCCCATATAGATTGCAAAATAGTTGAAGAGATTTTTGACGTACCGATCCCATGGCATAGTGTTTATGAACTGACACGCAAAACGACACCGGATTCAAAAATTTGAATCTTTCAATTTAAATTATTATATAAAATTCTTGCTACCAATAGAATGTTATTTATATGGGGGATACAATCTTCCCAGCTCTGCAGATTTTGCTGTGAAGAGACAGAATCATTAGATCATTTGTTTTGGTTCTGTCCATTTGTAGCTTGTTTTTGGACACAGGTCCAGGAATGGCTAAAGGATTGCAATATTTACCTGGAGCTAACCTTGCAGATAGCATTACTGGGTGATCTGAAAAGTCATAGTCAATCAATCAATAATATAATAATACTTTTAGCAAAAATGTTTATTTTTAATTCACAATCTGTAGAAGCAATGAGAATAGAAAGGTTCAGAACTTTTGTAAAACATCACAGTACGGTTGAAATATATATGGCAAATAGAAATCCTATATGGATGGTGTTAAGAGATAGATGGGAGGTATTGAATAGAGTTGAAGAATGGGACTAATAACAAATAACAACAGATAATAACAAATATAGCTAATAATGTAAGCATACTGCGTCCATAATAAGTATATAGGTTGGGAGCTTATGGGAAAGAGCACAGTTAGAAAGATATGGCATATAGAAGCAAACCGGATGGACATCATGAAAATGATCGGAGAGGTTGAGAGTAGAAGAAGTTCAGGAGAAAGAACAATATATATATATATATATATATATATATATATATATATATATATATATATATATATATATATATATATATATATATATATATATATAATAGTATTATTGTAAAATTAACTGTGTCCATAAGGTGTAAATAGTAAGTATAGACCGGAAGTAGAGGCCTGGGCATTGTTGTTCACTAATTTACTCCAAGTAGGGAAAGGATGGTGGAAAAGTAATAAAGGGGAGTATATATATAAAAAACATGGGGGATTGGAAGTGATGCAGACAATTACATTGATAGAAGATACAATCTATCTGCAATATTAAGCTGATCCATCCCCCCCCAAATAATAATAATAATAATAATAATAATAATAATAATAATAATAATAATAATAATAATAATACATATCTGTTGCATTACAAACTCACCTTAATAGGTGCTGAGGTTTGTCTTTCACAAACATATAGGGTAAGATATGTCCATATCCAAAATAAAACCCTAGGCATGTGTAGATATGAATTAAATAGATGGTTATATACGCAATATGGAAATAATGCATTAAAGAAATACAGCGAAAATGTTATTGACAAACTGAGGGCAAGGTGGAGCTAGCTACAACCACATTGCTTACACTTTTCCCCTGATTTCAGATCCATATGAATTGCCCAAGGAAATAAGGGCTATGGGTTGTTTCTGGAAATGCCAATAATTATGTTCTTACTTCTAGAGAGAACGCAGTTTAATAGAATGCAGATCAAATGGCATGGGGTTGTGGGTAATGGAGGAAAGTGTAGGTCATATGATCCGGGCCTCCATTACACAAATTGAATTAACTCTGAGCACTTGTGGAGACAGGCTTATAAAAACCAACGTTGCGACTTTATGGTTTTTAATAAACATTCTCAAAACAGGGCAAATAATTGAATTTATGGAGTCAGTTTCTCTCTGGGTAGGGCAACAAATGAATTACTGTACATGTTGCAGTAGCATAGGGGAGACTGTTTGGCTGGGTGAATTATCTGAATGAACACACATACATGCACGGAATTCCATGATTCAGCTGTAGGGTGTAGACTGTGGCTGAGTGAATCCAACACACACACACACACACACACACACACACACACACACACACACACACACACACACATAGACACACACATTGCAGTGGTTTACTTAAGTGTGTGCTGATAGCACCATGAGGAGCCAATGACAATTTATATACATTGAGCAATTTACAGAGAAAGCACAATACTCTGGGCTGGAAATGGCATGCAAAGTAAACTTTGTGTGCAGGAGTGAGTGTGTGTATGTGGTCAGTTTGTGTCGGAGTATACCATGTAAACCTCCTGATCTAATTAGGAATAGGTTTTACAGTAACCTTTTTCCACTGGTGCTACTAATGTTTTCAGCTTGTGGCACCAGCACATGATATAGTCTCACCAATTAAAAAAAATATATATATTTTACATAATTGATAATGACATGGCCTGTGTCCCATAATGTGCCTGCATTCCAAACAGAACCAGGCTAATAATGACTAGCCATCTTTTAAATTAAGATGCCCTTGTGTTCTAACATTGATTTGGATACATTTTACTGTAACAGCAAAGAAAAGAGACTGTTAAAATAAAGTGCAAAATGTATTTCTCGCATGAGTTATTTTCTGCGAAATCCTCTAGAAGGCATAATTTGAAAAAACTATGCTAGATATCAAAACAATACCACAGCAAAAAGAAATTCAGTGGCTTGCAAAAGTATTCACCCCCCTTGGCATTCTTCCTATTTTGTTGCCTTACAACCTGGATTTAAAATGGATTTTTTTTTGGGGGGGGGTTGTATCATTTGATTTACACAACATGCCTACCACTTTGAAGATGCAAAATATTTTTTTTTGTGAAACAAACAAGAAATAAGACTAAAAAACTTGAGCGTGCATAACTATTCACCCCACCACATCTAGCCACTGGGATTTATGCCCATTCTTCAAGGCAAAACTTCTCCAGCTCCTTCAAGTTGGATGGGTTCCGCTGGTGTACAGCAATCTTTAAGTCATACCACAGATTCTCAATTGGATTGAGGTCTGGGCTTTGACAACATTTAAATGTTTCCCCTTAAACCACTCCAGTGTTGCTTTAGCAGTATGCTTAGGGTCATTGTCCTGCTGGAAGGTGAACCTCCGTCCCAGTCTCAATTCTCTGGAAGACTGAAACAGGTTTCCCTGTATTTAGAGCCATCCATCATTCCTTCAATTCTGACCAGTTTCCCAGTCCCTGCCAATGAAAAACATTCCCACAGCAAGATGCTGCCACCACCATGCTTCACTGTGGGGATGGTGTTCTCGGGGTGATGAGAGGTGTTGGGTTTGTGCCAGACATAGCGTTTTCCTTGATGGCCAAAAAGCTCAATTTTTGTCTCATCTGACCATAGTACCATCTTCCATGTATTTGGGAAGTCTCCCACATGACTTTTGGTGAACACCAGAAATGTTAGCTTATTTTTTTATTTAAGCAATGGCTTTTTTCTGGCCACTCTTCCGTAAAGCCCAGCTCTGTGGACTGTACGGCTTAAAGCGGTCCTATGGACAGATACTCCAATCTCCGCTGTGGAGCTTTGCAAGTCCTTCAGGGTTATCTTTGGCCTCTCTGATTAATGCCCTCCTTGCCTGGTCCGTGAGTTTTGGTGGGCGGCCCTCTCTTGGCAGGTTTGTTGTGGTGCCATATTCTTTCAATTTTTTTATAATGGATTTAATGGTGCTCCGTGGGATGTTCAAAGTTTTGGATATTTTTTATAACCCAACCCTGATCTGTACTTCTCCACAACTTTGTCCCTGACCTGTTTGGAGAGCTCCTTGGTCTTCATGGTGCCACTTGCTTGGTGGTGCCCCTTGCTTAGTGGTGTTGCAGACTGGGGCCTTTCAGAACAGGTGTATATATACTGAGATCATGTGACATATCATGTGACACTTAGATTGCACACAGGTGGACTTTATTTAACTAATTATGTGACTTCTGGTGGTAATTGGTTGCACCAGATCTTATTTAGGGGCTTGATAGCAAAGGGGGTGAATACATATACACGGACCACTTTGCCGTTATTTATTTGTTCATTTTTTTTTTTACAACTTATGTTTTTCATTTCACTTCACAAATTTGGACTATTTTGTGTATGTCCATTACATAAAATCCAAATAAAAATCCAATTAAATTACAGGTTGTAATGCAACAAAATAGGAAAAACGCCAAGGGGGATGAATACTTTTGCAAGGCACTGTACAAACAGGGAGGAGGACTGTGATTTCCCTCAATCTTGTCATGTTTTCCCTCTCAAATCACACTTCTTTTTTTTTAAATATTACATCCAATTTTGTTGTTTTTCACAACAATGCTTAAATACACCAGGGGACCATTTTTGAGGTCTGAAAAGAATCTGAGAAATTTAGATTTTTTTGGGTAGTAACCCTCAGGTGTGCACCAACCAGCTTGTTGTGTTTGGCTAGTGGTGTTTCAGTAGCGCACTTGTGATGGAGTTTTCAAAACAAATGGCCACTGGATTGATGCAGATAATAATGATATTTATGCCACTTCCTTATGCCATTGAAACCAGCATTTCTCTCTTGTTTTCAGGCTTTCAAATCAGCTTTCTTTCATTGACCAGTAGCCAAAGGCACAATAGTCATATTAGCAACCCATTCTAGTTGTTGCATCTTTAGATCTCCCCTCTTTCAACATTTCTAAGGGATATTTTCATCTCTCACATGAAACCGCTCGCATGTGTGGTGCGCTTTTGAGAACGGTGTTTTCCCGCTTATTGCATTTAGAAGCATTCACACGTATAGCCTACTGCCGTGTGTGCATTGCTGCACTTATAATGTGAAGAATTAGTTTATCAAGATATTAAGCTAAACCTTCTGATCTGTTGCATCAGCCTCATTTGCTTTTTTTTTTATAGCCTGCAGTGGTTGTATGAATTTGGGATCTATCATCGCACAACTGTCCCAGAGTCTGTTTGGAATTTTTATTTCTCACACAGAACACCAAGCTGACCAATATAATAGGTAAACTTTTCTACTATGGGGGATAGTAGATTGACATAAGCTAGTGATTAATGTGGACATGGTCTTTTACCAAATAGGGCTATCTTCTGTATACCCGCCTACCTTGTCACAACACAACTGATTGGCTAATAATAAATAAATTCCACAAATTAACTTTTAACAAGGCACACCTGTTAATTGAAATGCATTCCAGGTGACTACCTCATGAAACTGGTTGAGAGAGTGCCAAGAGTGTGCAAAGCTGTCATCAAGGCAAAGGGTGGCTATTTGAAGAATCTCAAATATAAAATATATTTTGATTTGTTTAACACTTCTTTGGTTACTACATGATTCCATATGTGTTATTTCATAGTTTTGATGTCTTCACTATTATTCTGCAATGTAGAAAATAGTAAAAATAAAGAAAAACCCTTGAATGAGTAGGTGTGTCCAAACGTTTGACTGGTACTGTAGGTATAATGGACATTATAAGAAGAAGAGAGAGGGAAGGAGGAAGGGGAGAGAGATGGATGGCTGGATATAGAGAGATGACAGGGTGAGCAGGAGAGATAGAGGGATATAGAGAGATGACAGGGTGAGCAGGAGAGATGGAGGGATAGAGAGAGATGACAGGGTGAGCAGGAGAGATGGAGGGATATAGAGAGATGACAGGGTGAGCAGGAGAGATGGAGGGATATAGAGAGATGACAGGGTGAGCAGGAGAGAGAGGGATATAGAGAGATGACAGGGTGAGCAGGAGAGATGGAGGGATATAGAGAGATGACAGTGTGAGCAGGAGAGATGGAGGGATATAGAGAGATGACAGGGTGAGCAGGAGAGATGGAGGGATATAGAGAGATGACAGGGTGAGCAGGAGAGATGGAGGGATATAGAGAGATGACAGGGTGAGCAGGAGAGATGCATGGCTATGGAGAGAGGAGGGAGAGTTTGATGAAAGTTAGTTCTTCCTCCCGCTGACTGTCAGTAAGTGTAGTCTATCCTATTAGCCATGCCTCCCTCCACTCTCTCCTAAATAACTAAATTTTCTACGTTTCCTTCCTTTTTTGAGGCGGTTTCTTTTATTAGTTTTCCATCTCTCTCTTTCTTTCATCTCTTGCTTATCCATTTCTATTGGACTTTTTCCCATCTGCTCTGCTCTCCTCCCTCACTTCACTGCTCTACCTCACATCTCTTCACTTCCCTCTATTTATTCTTTATCCCCTTTTCCCCTCTCTCTCCTCATCCCTCGGTTTTCTCTGTGCTGGCCAGCTTAGATTGAGGCCAGCGGGACATGAGCTGGTACACACACACACACACATTTTTGGTAGCCTCCTGCTGAGTTGAAAGGCTCAGGCTCTGGAAAGTAACTGCTTTGGGCCAGAAAGAGGGGTGTGTGTGTGTGTGTGTGTGTGTTGGAGGGGTGTGGTGTTGTTTGTGTACTGAGGTAGCTGGTGGGCAGGGGCTGTGAAGGAAATGTGGGGGTAGTTTTACAGGAAATAGAAGAGGAGAGGAATCATTATGCCTTTCTATTTTCTTGTCCTCTGCTGAGAGTGATTGAAAACATGTCTTGAGATATACCCACCACCACCCCACCACCATCTCCTCTCCACCTCAGAGTTTTGAGCTTGTGGGGAAGTTTTCACCTGAGGGGGCGTCCCCCCAAAATGAATCTTTATCCCCACCCCCCCAACACACACCCCATAATCTTCTGCTCTCACCAGTCCTAGCCAATCAGAGACGAGCTGAGTCGGCGGGGGAGCAGTTGAACAGCATGTGACAAGAACAGGCCTTAGAGGAAGAGATTAGAACACCACTCCCTCCATCCCTCGCTCTCTCCCTCCTTCTCTCTATCTAGAGGGAGCTTTTCATCCAGTCCACATTATCTCTGCCTGCTCGCCAGGGGGGACCTGCAGTGACAGAATTCACTTTATTCTCTCTCTTTCGCATTTCCCTCCCTCTGTGGTTCGGTTTCATCCTTTCATTTCTTCCGCTCTCCTTTCAATCTCTCTCCATTTCTCTCTCCCACCTCTGCCTTTCGCTTCCTCCCTCCATCTCTCTCTGTTTGCGTCCAGACAACAGCATAATCCTCCAACTGTCTCGCTCTCTCGCTCTAGCTGGGGCCCACCACCATGGCCCTCTTAAGGCGCTGAGATCCAATCTCCTCCGCCCTCCTTCTTAAATATTTACTCCCTGACTCAAGAAAGGGACATGATTAGTGAGTGATTGAGGAGAGACAAAAAGAGGGAAAGAGCTAATTGCTTTTGGCCTGCCTTTAACAGCATGCTTTTTGGAGGAGCTGGAAACAAAGTGGGGCTGAATGAAGCTGGACTTTAAGAAGTCTTAGTTTATAGGGGTAGTTTTGTGGTCTTTATCAGGTTCATCCACACATACACATGAACATCTCATTCCAAAATCACCGGCATTAATATGGAGTTGGTCCCCCCTTTGCTGCTATAACAGCCTCCACTCTTCTGGGAAGGCTTTCCACTAGATGTTGGAACATTACTGCGGGGACTAATCGCACTGATGTTGGGCGATTAGTTCCAATTCATCCCAAAGGTGTTCGATGGGATTGAGGTCAGGGCTCTGTGCAGGCCAGTCAAGTTCTTCCACACCGACAAACCATTTCTGTATGGACCTTGCTTTGTACACTGGTGGATTGTCATTCTGAAACAGGAAAGGGCTTTCCTCAAACTGTTGCCACAAAGTTGGAAGCACAGAATCGTCTAGAATGTCATTGTATGCTGTAGCATTAATATTTCCCTTCACTGGAAGGAAGGGGCCTAGCCCGAACCATGAAAAACAGCCCCAGACCATTATTCTTCCTCCACCAAACTTTACAGTTGGCACTATGCATTGGGGCATTCTCCTGGCATCCGCCAAACCCAGATTTGTCCGTCGGACTGCCAGATGGTGAAGAGTGATTCATTACTGACTTGTTGGAAAGGTGGCATCCTATGACAGTGCTACGTTCAAAGTCATGGAGCTCTTCAGTAAGGCCATTCTAATGCCAATGTTTGTCTATGGAGATTTGCATGGCGGTGTGCTAAATTTTATACCCCTTTCAGCAACGGGTGTGGCTGAAATAGCCGAATCCACTAATTTGAAGGGGTGTCCACATACTTTTGTATGTATAGGGTAGGTTTAGTTAGTAGTGTTGTATTTGGATCACACACACACACACACACACAGATAGATCTGAACAGGGCCTCCCTCATTTAGTACGACACTTTATTTTCTAGAGAATTCTTTAGCCATTCCCTAATTGCAGAAACCAATAACTAAAATGTTGCATAATATTCCTCAGATGCTCGATTAAGTTCTGGGGGCAATGTTAGAACATATACTAGATTGGGGAGCGCAGGGCGGTAGCTCTACACCACTCTCCTTGCAAGTTTATTGACCAAATGTCCCCACCCTTTCTGAAATTTGAAAGATGCAAACACCTGCAAAATCTGATTTTCAGCAACAATTTGTGCTTTTCAGGAGGGAATATTTACTGAATAATTATGTGATGGTTGCAGCCCACAAAAATGAAATGGCATTGAATCGAATGAATAAGATCCATTGATTTAGGTCGTTGTGCCTCTCTCTAGTCCAGTTATACTGTACAAATGACTGCCAGTTCATTGAAAGGTTTGGTGTCTATGGTATATTCTCTCTAGTAGCTATGAGTCCCCATTATTAGAGAAAGTCTGCTACAAACCACACTCACAATCTCACAGACTAGTTTCTTTCCCAGCTGTGCCACTTACAGTGAGGGGAAAAAAGTAATTGATCCCCTGCTGATTTTGTACGTTTGCCCACTGACAAAGACATGATCAGTTTATAATTTTAATGGTAGGTTTATTTGAACAGTGAGAGACAGAATAACAACAACAAAAATCCAGAAAAACACATGTCAAAAATTGTATAAATTGATTTGCATTTTAATGAGGGAAATAAGTATTTGACCCCTCTGCAAAACATGACTTAGTACTTGGTGGCAAAACTCTTGTTGGCAATCACAGAGGTCAGATGTTTCTTGTAGTTGGCCACCAGGTTTGCACACATCTCAGGAGGGATTTTGTTCCACTCCTCATTGCAGATCTTCTCCAAGTCATTAAGGTTTTGAGGCTGACGTTTGGCAACTCAAACCTTCAGCTCCCTCCACATATTTTCTATGGGATTAAGGTCCGGAGACTGGCTAGGCCACTCCAGGACCTTAATGTTCTCCTTCTTGAGCCACTCCTTTGTTGCCTTGGCCATGTGTTTTGGGTCATTGTCATGCTGGAATACCCATCCACGACCCATTTTCAATGCCCTGGCTGAAGGAAGGAGGTTCTCACCCAAGATTTGACGGTACATGGCCCCGTCCATCGTCTCTTTGATGCAGTGAAGTTGTCCTGTCCCCTTAGCAGAAAAACACTCCCAAAGCATAATGTTTCCACCTCCATGTTTGACGGTGGGGATGGTGTTCTTGGGGTCATAGGCAGCATTCATCCTCCTCCAAACACGGCGAGTTGAGTTGATGCCAAAGAGCTCCATTTTGGTCTCATCTGACCACAACACTTTCACCCAGTTCTCCTCTGAATCATTCAGATGTTCATTGGCAAACTTCAGACGGGCCTGTATAGGTGCTTTCTTGAGCAGGGGGACCTTGCGGGCGCTGCAGGATTTCAGTCCTTCATGGCGTAGTGTGTTACCAATTGTTTTCTTGGTGACTATGGTCCCAGCTGCCTTGAGATCATTGACAAGATCTGCCCGTGTAGTTCTGGGCTGATTCCTCACCGTTCTCATGATCATTGCAACTCCACAAGGTGAAATCTTGCATGGAGCCCCAGGCCGAGGGAGATTGACAGGTATTTTGTGTTTCTTCCATTTGCGAATAATCGCACCAACTGTTGTCACCTTCTCACCAAGCTGTTTGGCGATGGTCTTGTAGCCCATTCCAGCCTTATGTAGATCTACAATCTTGTCCCTTGGCATCCTTGGAGAGCTCTTTGGTCTTGGCCATGGTGGAGAGTTCGGAATCTGATTGATTGATTGCTTCTGTTGACAGGTGTCTTTTATACAGGTAACAAGCTGAGATTAGGAGCACTCCCTTTAAGAGTGTGCTCCTAATCTCAGCTCGTTACCTGTATAAAAGACACCTGGGAGCCAGAAATCTTTCTGATTGAGAGGGGATCAAATACTTATTTCCCTCATTAAAATGCAAATCAATTTATAACATTTTTGACATGCGTTTTTCTGGATTTTTTTGTTGTTATTCTGTCTCTCACTGTTCAAATAAACCTACCATTAAAATTATAGACTGATTATTTCTTTGTCAGTGGGCAAACTTTCAAAATCATCAGGGGATCAAATACTTTTTTTCCCTCACTGTGTGTATATATATATATATATATATATATATATATATATATATATATATATATATATATATATATATATATATATATATATATATATATATATATATATATATATATATATATACAAATACACAGTCATGGGAAGCAGACATAAAACATCACAAATCACCCAGAAAAACAGATATATTCCTCCTCGAATAAGTCCCCAATCAATACTTTAAATTGCCCGAATGGCACCAGAACATCAAGATTAAATGTATTTAGATTTTTTTTCAGCAATACATCGTATTAAAGCTAAAAGCATATTTACCTTGCTCGGTGGAGACCGTAGGAACCTCAACTCAGGTGTCTATACTTCAACAACAAAGTTAGATAAGACGGAAGTTTAAGGAAGTAGGGCCAAAAAGGGAGTAATGTAGAGATCTACCTGTCTTTAGCGAAGTCCAGCCAACCTTTTGATACAGGATGCAGCGATGAGTATCAAAACTGTCACCTTTAACAAAACTAAGGGTAGATGGCATCCAAAGGTTTAAGAGTAGTAGCAGCTGCACTTTGATAAATAATACATTTTGTCTTGCACATTCACCCTCTGAATGGCACACATACACAATCCATGACTCAATTGTCTCAACGCTTAAAAATCCTTCTTTAACCTGTCTCCTCCCCTTTATCTACGCTGATTGAAGTGGATTTAACAGGTGTCATCAATAAGGCATCATAGCTTTCACCTGGATTCACCTGGTCAGTCTATGTCATGGAAGAGCAGATGTTCTTAATGTTTAATACACTCAGTTTGGTTGTACACACATAAGTACCCACACTCCTCATGGGTCTCCATTCTAGTAGCACTTCAATCACAATGTGCTACTTTAAAGCATATTGAGCACGTCGGCTTGATAGCATCATAGGCCTATTTACTGTAGTGGAGCTGAGGAGGCCAAAATAGAGCCTATCTGACGGGCCCCACAGCTGCCTCTGTTGCCAAGACAAACTATATTTGCTGCACCACTGCTCTCTGCTAATGGTATGAGATGATGTGCTGGGTCGGAGCCATGCCAAGAATCAGATAAGCCACCTCTGTCGGTATAGGTTATGAAAGGAAAACACAAAGCTAGAGATAGCGGGGGAAACGGCGAGAGTTTTTTGTGTGTGTGTGTGTGTGAGAGAGAGAGAAAGAGACTGTCCCTGCAGGTATGCTGAAAGTTCTGAGATGACCTATAAACCTCTGCTAGAGCGAGTTCATGTTACAGATGTGCTATTTGTGTAAGTGTCCATTACATTTGCCAATACACAAAGTCAATTATGTTCTCTCCGTACATAAAATAGGTATAGGTAAATAGTATAGCAGTTACGATGTGATTGAAAGACACATTTTTCTTTTAGGCACAAACAGTATATTGTTCCCATTACGGGTACTTGAGAGCCCATTAACTTTGATCCTTGGAGCCACTTAAAACCTCCCACATTCATCTCCATGAAACAGCACCCTCTTCCTTAGGAGAGGGGGGCGGAGAGGGAGAAAGAGAGACTCTTGTACACACCTTTCCTCTTTATCTGCAGTATTTCTCTCGCTCTCTCTCTCACACACACACACACACACCATGAACCAAGTGGCCCGTGTGTTTGCACATGTGTGTGCATAATGGTGATGGGAATGGCAGGTGTGTGGGAACACTGGTTGGAATGTGAGTTGGAATCCTGTGGCTCTGCCAGGAATAGCCTTGGGAAAGGCAAAGTCAGAGTGTATGGATTACACTCACACACCCTGGGAGAGATGTTGAAGTTGAAGCACATTCTGCTTCTTAGACCATGGAGAGAGATGAGGAAAAGTGGATTTGTGTGTGCGTGTTCGCGTGTTCGCGCTTGGAATGCAGTGGGATGAGAGGAGCTGAGCTGAGCAGGCATCAAAGCATTAGGAGGAAACCTCATCAACTACCAACTGATCCACCTGATACCACAACCAAGACATGCACTGTGTGTGTGTGTGTGTGTGTGTGTTTGTTAGATTTCTCAACTACTCGTGTGTGTGTGTGCAGGAATGTAGTGGTCAAAAATAGGTGGCTAAATGTTGATTGCCGTCCGCGGTGAGTAAAGTAACGCTCTATATACTTTCAATGCCCTCCACTACAACATTGTTTGTATATAGTATGTATGGGCTGGAAGTAGAGGCCTAAGCCTCGGCTGAATTCGTGACAGTACCCCCCCTTGCCGCGCGCCGACCCTGGCCTCTGGGACGGTCAGGAGGACGCGGAGCAGGGCGAGTCGGATGACTACGGTGGAAATCCCTCAACATGGAGAGATCGAGGATGTCCCTTCTAGGGACCCAGCACTGTTCCTCCGGACTGTACCCCTCCCACTCCACGAGATACTGCAGGCCCCCCACCCGACGCCTCGAATCCAAGATGGAACGGACCAAGTACGCCGGTGCCCCCTCGATGTCCAGTGGGGGGCGGAGGAACCTCCCGTACCTCAGACTCCTGGAGCGGACCAGCTACTACCGGCCTGAGGAGAGACACGAGGGGTTAATACGGTAATTAAGAGGAAGCTGTAACCTATAACAGACCTTGTTCAATCTCCTCAGGACTTTAAATGGCCCCACAAACCGCCGACCCAGCTTCCGGCAGGGCAGGCGAAGGGGCAGGTTTAGGGTCGAGAGCCAGACCCGGTGGCGGTCGGCGCTCGCCTTTTGTCGCCTGATGGCCCGCTGCAGGCGTACATGGGCAGCGTTCCAGGTCTCTTCCGAGCGCCGAAACCACTCATCCACCGCAGGAGCCTCGATCTGGCTCTGATGCCAAGGTGCCAGGACCGGCTGATAACCTAACACACACTGAAATGGAGAAAGGTTAGTAGAGGAGTGGCGGAGTGAGTTTTGGGCCATCTCTGCCCAGGGGATAAAACCCGACCACTCCCCCGGCCGGTCCTGGCAATAGGACCGCAGAAACCTACCCACATCCTGGTTAACTCTCTCCACCTGCCCATTACTCTCGGGGTGAAAACCTGAGGTCAGGCTGATCGAGATCCCCAGACGTTCCATGAAAGCCCTCCAGACCCTTGAGGTGAACTGGGGACCCCGATTCGATACAATATCCTCAGGCACCCCGTAATGCCGGAAGACGTGTGTAAATAGGGCCTCAGCAGTTTGTAGGGCCGTAGGGAGACCTGGCATAGGAATGAGACGGCAGGACTTAGAAAACGATCCACAATGACCAGGATCGTGGTGTTCCCCTGTGAGGGGGGGAAGGTCCGTAACAAAATCCACCGATAGGTGGGACCACGGCCGTTGTGGAACGGGTAGGGGTTGTAATTTCCCTCTGGGCAGGTGTCTAGGTGCCTTACACTGGGCGCACACCGAGCAGGAGGAAACATAAACCCTCATGTCCTTGGCTAAAGTGGGCCACCAGTACTTCCCACTAAGACAGTGCACTGTCCGACCGATGCCAGGATGACCAGAGGAGGGTGACGTGTGAGCCCAATAAATCAATCTATCACGAACCTCGAGCAGCACGTACATACGACCCTTTGGACACTGGGGGGGAGTGGCCCGGTACGTAACGCTCGCTCGATGTCCGCGTCAACCTCCCACACCACCGGCGCCACCAGACACGACGCCGGAAGTATGGGAGTGGGCTCAATGGACCTCTCCTCTGTGTCATACAGTCGGGACAGGGCGTCTGCCTTAGCGTTCTGGGAACCTGGTCTGTAAGTAAGAGTAAACACAAAACGCGTGAAGAACATGGCGCACCTTGCCTGGCGAGGGTTCAATCCAGATGTACTCCAGATTGCGGTGGTCAGTCAAAATGAGAAAAGGGTTTTTAGCCCCCTCAAGCCAATGCCTCCACACTTTCAGAGCTTTAACCACAGCTAACAGCTCCCGGTCCCCCACATCATAGTTGCGCTCCGCCGGGCTGAGTTTCTTCGAAAAGAAAGCACAGGGGCGGAGCTTTGGTGGCGTACCCGAGCGCTGAGACAGTACAGCTCCTATCCCAGCCTCGGACGCATCCAACTCAACCTGGAATGGTAAGGAGGGATCCGGATGAGCCAGCACGGGAGCCGAGGTAAACAGGTCCTTCAGGTGACCAAAAGCCCTGACCGCCTCAGCTGACCACTGCAGTCGCACCGGTCCCCCCTTCAGCAAGGAGGTAATGGGAGCCACTACCTGACCAAAGCCCCGGATAAACCTCCGGTAGTAGTTGGCAAAACCCAAGAATCGCTGCACCTCCTTCAGTCGGCTAATTACGCACGGACGAAATGCGGTCAATCTCCACCTCCACACCTGACGCGGACAAGCGGTGCCCTAGGAAGGAGATAGACTCTTGGAAGAACAGAAATGTATCCGTCTTCACATACAGGTCATGCTCCAACAGTCGACCAAGCACCTGAAGCACCAGGGACACATGCGCGGCCCGTGTAGCGGAGTATATGAGGATGTCATCAATATACACCACAACACCCTGTCCATGCAGGTCCCTGAAAATCTCATCAACAAAGGATTGGAAGACTGATGGAGCATTCATCAACCCGTATGGCATGACAAGGTACTTATAGTGCCCAGAGGTGGTACTGAATGCTGTCTTCCACTCATCTCCCTCCCGGATACGCACCAGGTTGTACGCGCTCCTGAGATCCAATTTAGTGAAGAAGCACGCCCCGTGCAATGACTCCGTCATACTAGCAATCAGAGGTAGTGGATAGCTGTACTTCACAGTGATCTGATTAAGACCACGGTAGTCAATGCACGGGCATAAGCCACCATCCTTCTTCTTCACAAAAAAGAAACTCGAGGAGACAGGGGAAGTGGAAGGCCGAATGTATCCCTGCCTCAGAGATTTGGTGACATGTTTCCATAGCCACCGTCTCCTCCTGTGACAGAGGATACACGTGACTCCGAGGAAGTGCAGCGCCTACCTGGAGGTTTATCGCACAATCCCCCTGTCGATGGGGTGGTAACTAAGTCGCCTTCTTTTTACAGAAGGCGAGAGCCAAATCGGCATATTCAGGCGGAATGTGCATGGTGGAATCCTGGTTTGGACTTTCCACCGTAGTTGCCCCTACGGAAACACCTACACACCTCCCCGAGCACTGACTTGACCATCCCTTGAGAGCCCTCTGTTGCCATGAAATAGTGGGGTCATGAGAGGTTAACCAGGGAAGCCCCAACACCAATGGAAATGCAGGAGAATCAATCAGATAGAGACTAATGTTTTCCTCATGACCCTCCTGCGTCTTCATCCAGAGTGGAGCTGTGACCTCCCTAATCAGACCTGACCCTAATGGGCGACTATCTAGGGCATGTATAGGGAAGCGCACATCAACTGGCACAATAGGAATCCCTAAACTACGGGAAAACTGACGATCAATAAAGTTCCCATCTGCGCCTGAATCTACTAGCGCCTTATGCTGGGAATGAGGAGAAAACTCTGGAAATACGACATCTATACACATATGCGCAACAGGGAGCTCTGGGTGAGTCGGGTGCCTACTCACCTGAAACGGTCCACCAGTGCGACTCCGTAAAGACCCTCCCCAGCACCGACCAGCACGTATGTTGTCTGCGGCCACAGTTGGTGCAGGGTACGGCCCCTCTACTGGTATCCCTAAGAGCAGCACCTCCGAGCTCCATAGGGGTAGGGTCGGAGGTGCTGGGGGGTGGAATGGACGTCCCCTGATCCGGACGTCCGCGGGTGGCCAACAGGTTATCCAGCCTGATTGACATATCCACCAGTTGGTCCAGGTTAAGGTTGGTGTCCCTGCAGGCCAGTTCCCGACGAACGTCCTCCCTTAGGCTGCATCGGTAGTGGTCGATAAGGGCCCTCTCATTCCATCCTGCGCTGGCAGCCAGAGTCCTAAAGGCCAGTGCAAAATCCTGTGCGCTCCTCTTCTCCTGTCTGAGGTGGAATAGACGCTCACCCGCCTGTCTGAGGTGGAATAGACGCTCACCCGCCGGGTAAACTCCTCATAACTTACAGATGCTGCGTCTATTCCTCTCCACTCGGCGTTGGCCCACTCGAGCGCTTTACCGGACAGACAGGAGATGAGGGCGGACACGCTCTCGTATCCCGAGGGAGCCGGGTGGATGGTTTCCAGGTAGAGCTCTACCTGGAGCAGAAAACCCTGACACCCGGCAGCTGTACCGTCGTATGCCCTCGGGAGCGAGAGCCGAATCCCACTGGACCCAGGTGGTGAAAAGGTGGACAGCGGTGTAGGGTGGTGTAATTGGAAGAGGTATAGGAAAACCTCCTCTATCCCATCGCTCCATAGTATTCACCACTCGTTCCATTGCGGTGCCGAGATCCTGGATCATGGTCGCTTGTTGTTGGACGCGTTCCTCCATCGATCCGGCTGGCACGGCTGTACCCGCTGACTCCATATTTGGTGCGTGTTTCTGTCAAGGCGTCAGTGTAATGCGGTAGGACGAAGTCAGGCGCAGGACACAGAGCTAATCGGAAAACGTACTTTACTCGTAGGTATCTTAATGAACACACCTCCACGCAGGGAGGAACAAACCCGCTCACATACGACTACGACTACCCACCCCCCCCCCCCAAAAAAAGGCAAATAATTGTTTGGTGTGTGATTGCTCATGTGCGTGTGTTGTTCGTGTGAGCACAAATGTTTTTTATACCTTATGGCGGCGTGTTTCTTTGTTTATCTTCTGCTTGTGGGTGTCCTGCCTGCATACGTGTGTATTCACACTGTGCTCTCTGTCGCCCAGATCAGTTGAATTACTGAAAGATGTTACATTGAAAACTTTCAAAAGGGAATTCAGTGTTAGTTGCTAGCTCAAAGACTGTGCTAGACTGCTAATGCAAATAATCTCATGGTAGAAGTTGCCCCTAAACACAGATCTTGGATCAGATTACCCTACACCCAATCCTAACCTTAACCACTAATAGAGGCTAAAAAAGTTATGTCCATGTATCAGTAGTTCAGGGTAAGTTCTACAAACTCTTGCCAAGACACTAACACACAGCTCTTTACTTCTACAGTAACTCTTCACTGAACTGTGACTGAACTGTGTTTCATTCTCCACGTCAGTGATTCAACTCACTGTAATTGACACTACCACCACTGCACAGATGTGACCACTATTCATCCTATCATTCTGGAGAGACAAGGGATGGTTCTGGGGTAGAGGAGGAAGGAGCGAGAAGGGGATAATTGACTAAATACCATAAATTGTGTAGCTACCTTCTCAGTTTTCAATTTGTTCCACTGTAAACTCATATGATTGATCTGTTGCCTAAGACTTGAGATCTTAGTAATGTACATCTCAAATGGCACCCTATTCCCAATGTAGTGCACTACTTTTGACCAGGACCCATATGGCTTTGTTCAAAAGTAGTGCATTATATAGGGAATAGGGTGCCATTTGAGACACATCCTATGTGTACGACGACGCTGGGCTTCATTCTATCACATGAAAACTGGTGGCAATGAGGCGTGTTTGTGAATAAATTAATGTAGGAATAAATATGAGTGGGGTCTGTTCTCCTTCTGATGCTGCCTGCCTCTCTCTCTCTCCCTCTCTCTGCCTGCTTTTGATCACTGTGTGACTCGCTGCTTCATGACAACCCAGCATCATCCCTCTGTCTCCAATATGTCTCTCTCACTATCTCTCTCACACTCTCTCTCTTTCCATGTCTCTGTTGTGTTTTCTGTTTCTCTATTTTTTCTCTCTTTCTCTCGCTCTCTCTCTCTCTTAATAATACAGGACCCATACAGGGAAATATGGGTCAGTCGGGCTTTTCTCTCCCCGTTACTCCATAGTGTCTCTGTCACACAGACACACACACATTATTCATTCATACATCACTCAGTAAGTTCAGACTTCTTAGCTGGCTGCCGCATGGGCTGCTTTACTCAGTGACGTCATGCATTTTTCATGTAGTCCATGTTGGATGGTCAATGTTTCATACTTCATATCAACATGCACGCACATGTGTGTTTGTGTGTATATATTAGTGGCCTGAAGGCCTACAAGAAAGATAACATAACTCTTCCTCTTCTTCCTCCCCCTCTCCCTGTGGTAATTTCATTATCTGTTGATGACAAAGAGCCAGTCATTCTGCGACTTCTTTAACCTGTCTCCTCCCCTTCATCTACACTGATTGAAGTGGATTTAACAAGTGACATGAATAAGGGATCCTAGATTTCACCTGGATTCACCTGGTCAGTCTATGTCATGGAAAGAGCAGGTGTTCTTAATGTTTTGTATACTCAGTATATTGGCTTTGTCCATGGGGCCGTGTTCGCTGTCATGCATTTGTGTGTGTGTATGCCCATACTTTGTTACGGCTGTGTTAATGGCTGGTATTTTCCTCTGTAGTGCTGCCCACCTGCTCTCCACTGGACTTCCACTGTGACAACGGGAAGTGTATCCGCCGCTCCTGGGTGTGTGACGGGGACAACGATTGTGAGGATGACTCCGATGAACAGGACTGTCGTAAGTCACATACACACAGAAACACATATTCACAATTTTTGTGAATAACAACGTAATATCTAATCTAACACACACATTCATGCACATCAACAAACCAATAATACAAAATACGCCTAAACTTTTAAAAACGTTATCTGTCACCTTGACACTTGATAGGGGGTAAAACAATTTTTCCCTAAAAGGAAGGCAATGTCATTATTTGTTAGCTAGCTAGGCTACCAGTTAGCCTTTACCCCCCTATTAAGTCTAGCTAGCTAGCTCGCCCTACTGGCTGCTGGCCAAATTAGCTAACATTCTTGATTCTAGTTACTAAGATAAATAAAACATCTCAAATTAGCTACTCACTTTAGCTTTAACTTCTTTGAGGTATTTTCTGAACAGCTTCTCACTTCTTTGTTTCTTCAGTTGTCAGTTCGACCACACACTGTTTACACACTCATTTGTGGCACCCAAATTCTAAAATGACAGTTGGAACTCTACAGCAGAAAATATGTGATTCTTGTTGCTAGGCTACCAGTTAGTGCTTTTAGCTTGTGGTTTGCACTCGCCTTTATCCAGAGGGAATACCAAAAGTATAGCTAGTGTCTGAAAGAATGTCTTCAAAACTCAAATAAGCATCAGAAATTGTCCTTATTTAGCATATGATAAAGCATATCAAGATCCTGATATACTTTACTGACTGTATTGTCCCCATTTGGAAATGTTGTTGCAGTATCCTGTACACGTTTAAAGTGGTGTTTAAATACAGTAGACAACAAATTGACAATAAAAAAATCATAATGGTTATATACAGTATATACCAATTCAAGAGACTAGCCAGCTGGCCTTACTGGGTGGGTAGGAACATTATCCCCAGCTATTTAGGAGGGATTTTACACCTGGCACAAACGATTGTCTAGTTCTGTTTTTCCTGCCCGGGGATGCCCTAAACCTGCAACCAGAGGGGAGTAGTTCAAAGTCCGGGTACAGGGGGTGGCTTGGGTCTAAAAAGATTTTGTGAGCCTTGCTGAGGGCCCTAACCTTGAATATTTAATCCAAGCCTGTCTGTTTGACTCCAAGTACCTTGCTTGCTGTGATGATAATCCTTCTCAGCATATGTTTTCGGTCTGACTGTGGAATTGCCAAACCAACAAACAATAGAAAAAGTTAAAATACTCTCAATGAAAGATTTGCAAATCAGAGTCAGTATAGTACAGTCAACATTAAAAGATCCCACCTTTTTGAGAATGTACAGTCTCTTTTTGTAGATCAGGTCTATACATGTACTCCACTGAAGCTTATTGTCCAAGAGGACAGCCAGATATTTGTCTTCCTCTACAATCTCCATGTTCTGACATCTGATAGATGTTGCTGAAGTCTATGCACATCTCTTTGGTCTTGTTGGTATTGAGGACCAAGTGTGATTCATCACACCACTCTACAAAGTCATTTAGAACCGGGCCATGGTGTTCCTAGTCATCATGCCGCAACAGGCTGATCAAGGCAATGTCATCAGCGAACTTAACCAGGTGTACAGTACCAGTCAAAAGTTTGGACACACCTACTCATTCCAGGGTTTTTCTTTATGTTTACTGTTTTCTACGTTGTATAATATAGTGAAGACATCAAACTATGAAATAACACACATGGAATCATGTAGTAACCAAAGAAGTGTTAAACAAATCAAAATATATTTTATATATACATTCGTCAAAGTAGCCACCCTTTGCCTTGATGACAGCTTTGCATTCTCTCAACCAGCTTCATGAGGTAGTCACCTGGAATGCATTTCAATTTACAGGTGTGCCTTGTTAAAAGTTAATTTGTGGAATTTATTTCCTTCTTAATGCATTTGAGCCAATCAGTTGTGTTGTGACAAGGTAGGGGGGGTATACAGAAGATAGCCCTATTTGGTTAAAGACCAAGTCCATATTATGGCAAGAACAGCTCAAATAAGCAAAGAGAAATGACTGTCCATCATTACTTTAAGACATGAAAGTAAGTCAATACGGAAGATTTTAAGAACTAAGAAAGTTTCTTCAAGTGCAGTCACAAAAACCATCAAGCTCTATGATGAAACTGGCTCTCATGAGGACCACCACAGGAATGGAAGACCCAGAGTTACCTCTGCTGCAGAGGATAAGTTCATTAGTTACCAGCCTCAGAAATTGCTGCCCAAATAAATGCTTCACAGAGTTCAAGTCACAGACACATCTCAACATCAATTGTTCAGAGGGGACTGTGTGAATCAGGCCTTCATGGTGGAATTGCTGGAAAGAAACCACTACTAAAGGACACCAATAAGAAGAAGAGACCTGCTTGGGCCAAGAAACACGAGCAATGGACATTAAACAGGTGGAAATTTGTCCTTTGGTCTGGAGTCCAAATCAGAGATTTTTGGTTCAAACCGCTGTGTCTTTGTGAGACGCAGTGTGGGTGAACGGATGATCTCCTCATGTGTAGTTCCCACCGTAAAAGCATGGAGGGGGAGGTGTTATGGGGTGGGGATACTTTGCTGGTGACACTGTCTGTGATTTATTTAGAATTCAAGGCACAGTATTCTGCAGCGATACGCCATCCCATCTGGTTTGGGCTTAGTGGGACTCTCATTTGTTTTTCAACAGGACAATGACCCAACACACCTCCAGGCTGTGTAAGAGCTATTTTACCAAGAAGGAGAGTGATGGAGTGCTGCATCAGATGGCCTTGTCCTCCACAATCCCCCAACCTCAACGCAATTGAGATGGTTTGGGACGAGTCGGATGGCAGAGTGAAGGAAAAGCAGCCAACAAGTGCTAAGCATATGTGGGAACTCCTTCAAGACTGTTGGAATAGCATTCCAGGTGACGCTGGTTGAGAGAATGCCACGAGTGTGCAAAGCTGTCATCAAGGCAAAGGGTGGCTATTTGAGGAATCTCAAATATAAAATTATATTTTGATTTGTTTAACACTTTTTTGTTAACTACATGATTCCATGTGTGTTATTTCATTGTTTTAATGTCTTCACTATTATTCTACAATGTAGAAAATAGTAAAAATTAAGAAAAACCCTTGAATGAGTAGATGTGTCCAAACTTTTGACTGGTACTGTACTTGGATGTGTAGTGTCAGCGTTTGTTGCCAGTTAATGGGGCTTTACTATTCTTAGGTAGGGGAATAACTTTAGCTTCCTCCAGGCCTGAGGGCACATGCTTTCGAGTAGGTTTGAAGATATGGCAAATAGGAGTGGCAATATCATTTGCTATTATCCTCAGTTATTTTCCATCCAAGTTGTCAGACCCCAGTGGCTTGTTCATCGACAATAATACTTTTTTCAGCTCTTCCACACTCACTTTATGGAATACAACATTTCAATGCTTGTCTTTCATAATTTGGTCGCGTTTCTTGCTGGCATGTCATGCCTAAGTTTGCTAATCTTGCCAATGAAAAAATCATTAAAGTAGTTGGCAATATCTGTCGGTTTTGTGATGAATGAGCCATCTGATTCAATAAATGATGGAGCTGAGTTTGCCTTTTTTCCCAAAATGTCATTGAAGGTGCTGGAATGCTTTTTACTATTATTCTTTGACATTTATCTTTGTTTCATAGTGTAGTTTCTTCTTCTTTTTATTCAGTTTAGTAACATGATTTGTCAATTTGCCAGTTGGTTGTACAGCCAGATTTCTTTGCCATTCCTTTTTGCCTCATCCCTCTCAACCATACAATTTTTCAATTCCTCATCAATCCACTGGGATTTATGAGTTTTTACAGTCATTTTCTTAATATAGTGGCTTGCAAAAGTATTCACCCCCCCTTGGCATTTTTCCTATTTTGTTGCCTTACAACCTGGAATTAAAATGGATTTTTGGGGGGTTTGTATCATTTGATTTATACAACATGCCTACCACTTTGAAGATGCAACATATTTTTGATTGTGAAACAAACAAGAAATAAGACAAAAAAACAGACAACTTGAGCTTGCATAACTATTCACCCCCCCCAATGTCAATACTTTGTAGAGCCACCTTTTGCAGCAATTTCATCTGCAAGTCTCTTGGGGTATGTCTCTATAAGCTTGGCACATCTAGCCACTGGGATTTTTTTCCATTCTTCAAGGCAAAACTGCTCCAGCTCCTTCAAGTTGGATGGGTTCCGCTAGTATACAACAATATTTAAGTCATACCACATATTCTCAATTGGATTGAGGTCTGGGCTTTGACTAGGCCATTCCAAGACATTTAAATGTTTCCCCTTAAACCACTCAAGTGTTGCTTTAGTAGTATGCTTAGGGTCATTGTCCTGCTGGAAGGTGAACCTCCTTCCCAGTCTCAAATCGCTGGAAGACTCAAACAGGTTTCCCTCAAGATTTTCCCTGTATTTAGCGCAATCCATCATTCTGACCAGTTTGCCAGTCCCTGCCAATGAAAAACATTCCCACAGCATGATGCTGACATCACCATGCTTCACTGTGGGGATGGTGTTCACGGGGTGATGAGAGGTGTTGGGTTTGCGCCAAATATAGCGTTTTCCTTGATGGCCAAAAAGCTCAATTTTAGTCTAATCTGACCAGAGTACCTTCTTTCATATGTTTGGGGAGTCTCCCACTTGGCTTTTGGCGAACACCAAACGTTTTTACAAAAAAAAAAAAATCTACATGCAATGGCTTTTTTCTGGCCACTCTTCCATAAAGCCCAGCTCTGTGGAGTGTACGGCTTAAAGTGGTCCTATGGACAGATACTCCAATCTCCGCTGTGGAGCTTTGCAGCTCCTTCAGGGTTGTCTTTGGTTTATTTGTTGCCTCTCTGATTAATGCCCTCCTTGCCTGGTCCGTGAGTTTTGGTGGGCGGCCCTCTCTTGGCAGGTTTGTTGTGGTGCCATATTCTTTCCATTTTTGTTTCGGATATTTTTTATAAACCAACCCTGATCTGTACTTCTCCACAACTTTGTCCCTGACCTGTTTGGAGAGCTCCTTGGTCTTCATGGTGCCGCTTGCTTGGTGGTGCCCCTTGCTTAGTGGTGTTGCAGACTCTTGGGCCTTTCAGAACAAGTGTATATATTCTGAGATCATGTGACACTTAGATTGACTTTATTTAACTAATTATGTGACTTCTGAAGGTAACTGGTTGCACCAGATCTTATTTAGGGGCTTCATAGCAAAGGGAGTGAATACATATGCACACACCACTTTTCCGTTATTTATTTTTTCGAAATTTTTTGAAACAATTAATTTTTTTAATTTCACTTCACCAATTTGGACTATTTTGTGTGTGTCCATTACAAATAAAAATCCATTTAAATTACAGGTTGTAATGCAACAAAATAGGAAAAACGCCAAGGGGGATGAATACTTTTGCAAGGCACTGTACAGCACTGACTGATTAGGCGCTGCCAAACGTCACATCAATAGCAAAATTGTCGGGCAAATGTGGATTCAATCCTGCGTTTTGTGCATATGGAAAGTTTCAGGGATATTTTATTTCAGCTCATGGGACCAACACTTTACATGTGGTGTTTTATATTTTTATTAAGTATAGTTTACCCACCTTTTTTTACCACTACATCACTGGACCTAACCAATAAAGCTGCCAGTTGGAAGCAATACGTTTTTTTTGTAGCCATTAAGTAGTAGATTCCCAAATGCCCAATAAAAACAGTAATTTAGCTGGAATTGTGTAGTAATGCGAATAGGAAATGTTTGTTCACCAGTAGGCATGTCCCAAAACTCGGCTCATCACTACTCAAATTACAAAATCATCAGTACGGACTTACCACTCATGTATGTAGTAAATAAGTAGTGAAACAACATATTATTGAGTAGAACATGTAAGGTAGTGATGAATGCGAAGTTTATTTTTATTTTTCATGAGGCTGTGGTAATATACTGCCATCTGGTGGCGACTAGAAACCATTGCATAATATGAACTGTTACACATTTATGGTCCTTGAAAATAAATATTAGTGCTTGAAAAAGTACTTGAAAGTCATCATATAGAGAAAATAAGATGTCCACATAGGCCTATCTCAGGATATCTAATGAGTCAATATCCAGCAATACCATGTATGATGTCTGGAGGGAATCCAAAAATTATGGAATCCAAAAATGCATGTGCGGAAAACTCGTCCTTATTTTCAGCATATCAAAAAGCATATCAAGATCCGGACATGGACCTCAGCCAAGAGAAGCATATCTGGAATCAATATAGCTTACTATCTTGAATGTGCTGAGAAAACACAGATATGTGATTCATACAGTCAGTATTTGTCAACATGAAGAGAGAAAATAGGATATCACATACAGTGGGGAGAACAAGTATTTGATACACTGCCGATTTTGCAGATTTTCCTACTTACAAAGCATGTAGAGGTCTGTAATTATTATCCCAGGTACACTTCAACTGTGAGAGACGGAATATAAAACAAAAATCCAGAAAATCACATTGTATGATTTTTAAGTAATAATTTGCATTTTATTGCATGACATAAGTATTTGATCACCTACCAACCAGTAAGAATTCTGTCTCTCACAGACCTGTTAGTTTTTCTTTAAGAAGCCCTCCTGTTCTCCACTCATTACCTGTATTAACTGCACCTGTTTGAACTCGTTACCTGTATAAAAGACACCTGTCCACACACTCAATCAAACAGACTCCAACCTCTCCACAATGGCCAAGGCCAGAGAGCTGTGTAAGGACATCAGGGATACAATTGTAGACCTGCACAAGGCTGGGATGGACTACAGGACAATAGGCAAGCAGCTTGGTGAGAAGGCAAAAACTGTTGCCGCAATTATTAGAAAATGGAAGAAGTTCAAGATGACGGTCAATCACCCTCGGTCTGGGGCTCCATGCAAGATCTCACCTCGTGGTGCATCAATGATCATGAGGAAGGTGAGGGATCAGCCCAGAACTACACGGCAGGACCTGGTCAATGACCTGAAGAGAGCTGGGACCACAGTCTCAAAGAAAGCCATTAGTAACACACTACGCCGTCATGGATTAAAATCCTGCAGCGCACGCAAGTTCCCCTGCTCAAGTCAGCGCATGTCCAGGCCCGTCTGAAGTTTGCCAATGACCATCTGGATGATCCAGAGGAGGAATGGGAGAAGGTAATGTGGTCTGATGAGACAAAAATAGAGCTTTTTGGTCTAAACTCCACTCGCCGTGTTTGGAGGAAGAAGAAGGATGAGTACAACCCCAAGAACACCATCTCAACCGTGAAGCATGGAGGTGGAAACATCATTCTTTGGGGATGCTTTTCTGCAAAGGGGACAGGACGACTGCACCGGATTGAGGGGAGGATGGAAGAGCCATGTATCGCGAGATCTAGGCCAACAACCTCCTTCCCTCAGTAAGAGCATTGAAGATGGGTCGTGGCTGGGTCTTCCAGCATGACAACGACCCGAAACACACAGCCAGGGCAACTAAGGAGTGGCTCCGTAAGAAGCATCTCAAGATCCTGGAGTGGCCTAGCCAGTCTCCAGACCTGAACCCAATAGAAAATCTTTGGAGGGAGCTGAAAGTCCGTATTGCCCAGCGACAGCCCCGAAACCTGAAGGATCTGGAGAAGGTCTGTATGGAGGAGTGGGCCAAAATCCCTGCTGCAGTGTGTGCAAACCTGGTCAAGACCTACAGGAAACATATGATCTCTGTAATTGCAAACAAAGGTTTCTGTACCAAATATTAAGTTCTGCTTTTCTGATGTATCAAATACTTATGTCATGCAATAAAATGCAAATTATTACTTAAAAATCATACAATGTGATTTTCTGGATTTTTGTTTTAGATTCCGTCTCTCACAGTTGAAGTGTACCTATGATAAAAATTACAGACCTCTACATGCTTTGTAAGTAGGAAAACCTGCAAAATCGGCAGTGTATCAAATACTTGTTCTCCCCACTGTATCTCAGGATATTGAATGAGTCCATGTCCGGCCCTAGAAAATGTCCATCGGTGATATTTGGAGTAATCCCAATATCGTATATGTCGAAAAGACACATCTTGATTCAGAATTTGTAAGGATATGGTGCAAAAAAATACAATAAAAAATTAATAAAAAATTCCATTGGAAATGGTCTGTATGCTCTAGAATATCAAAAATATGTAATGTAAAGATATCCCCTGATATGGACCCTTTTCGTCCAGTGGGGTGTGTGTGTGTGTGTGTGTGTGTGTACACAGGTAAGGAGCAGTCATCATGAGTGAGTTGTAAAGGAGACCCCTACTCCCCCTTCTGTCCACTGGCAACACGTGACCACACCCTAATGGGAGGTCACTGCTCCCATGGCAATCACACCTGACTCTGAGGATGACCTTTTACCTTACCGTGCAAACACTTCCTCCTGTTGCCTGGGGGAACACTTATTGTGTGTGTATGCATGTGTGTGCATGCGTGCACGTGCCTGGGAAAGAAACTGAAATAGGCTTCAGCTGGCTGGCAGCAGTAGATGGGCATAGAGAGAGTGGGAGGGTGTGAGTGAGGAGTGTGTATTTATACACTCATGTTTATATCGCCATGTACTTATACACGTCAGGAGTTGGTGCATATTTATACTTACATGTACTTCTATATTTCATCCCAAATGGCACCCTATTCCCTATACAGTGCACTACTTTTGAGCAGAGCCCAATGGAATAGGGTGCCATTTGTGAAGCAGACATACACAGGCCACTGATGTTTCCCTATCCACTCCAGCTGTCAGTGTCAGAGTTGTTTCTGGGTTGAGATGTAGTTAGTGGTCAGACTAAATGAAGACTGTCCAACGGGCAACTGCTTTATCCAGAGTGACTCACTGGGTTGAAAGTGTCCCATATAATCCATGTAGATGGCTGAGTATTTCCATTGGCTTGATCATACTGCTATATACCCTATTACCAGTGTAGTGAGTGGATATGTATGCCGGGAAATTATTTTCAACTATACTATGGCTCATGAGGGAGCCTTCAAAATAATGTTCTTGATTCATTTAAATATTTTCAAATGCTTAAAGTGACTTCCAGACAAAGACTAATACGTTTGCGCGTGCACACACACACACACACACACACACACATTCACAACTGTCTGTTATAAAAAGGTGTCATAATAAACAGAGGTATCCATGGTACCCTGTGGTTGAGCGAGATTTCAGTCCACACACCTCCACACCCATTAAGTCCTTCTCAGAGATCACCACTCAAATCGGAATGAGAAACCTGGTACGATTCATTTCCAACTCCATGGATTGAATTTCCTGAATGTTAAGGAGATGGAATTGACCCAAGCTAACTCTGCCAGCTTGTACCTCCATTCATCCTTTTTTTTCTGAATACCTCTGTAGATGGAGGTGAGGTCTCTCTCTCTTTCTCAGATTCTCTCGTTCCCTCCTTATTTTTTCCAGATAACTCTGTATGGAGGTGGGCTTTCTTTCTTTCAATCTTTCTTTCTTTCTTTCTTTCTTTCTTTCTTTCTTTCTTTCTTTCTTTCTTTCTTTCTTTCTTTCTTTCTTTCTTTCTTTCTTTCTTTCTTTCTTTCTTTCTTTCTTTCTTTCTTTCTTTCTTTCTTTCTTTCTTTCTTTCTTTCTTTCTTTCTTTCTTTCTTTCTTTCTTTCTTTCTTTCTTTCTTTCTTTCTTTCTTTCTTTCTTTCTTTCTTTCTTTCTTTCTTTCTTTCTTTCTTTCTTTCTTTCTTTCTTTCTTTCTTTCTTTCTTTCTTTCTTTCTTTCTTTCTTTCTTTCTTTCTTTCTTTCTTTCTTTCTTTCTTTCTTTCTTTCTTTCTTTCTTTCTTTCTTTCTTTCTTTCTTTCTTTCTTTCTTTCTTTCTTTCTTTCTTTCTTTCTTTCTTTCTTTCTTTTCTCTGTCTCTGTTTCTCTCGTTCCCAGCTTCCCTCTCTCCTGTCTGACCCATATTACAGGAGCCAGACGTAGAATCCCATCCTGATGGGGGGTCCGTCTTCCGTGAGCCAGCCATGAATTTTTCATCTTCATGCTCCGTAAATTTCCCCCTCACTCGCTCTTTGGCCTACTTATTATTTCAGGCCTTTTTTCTCTCTGTCTTTCTGTCCTCCTCCCTAGTTTCTTTCCCCCCACTATTGTTTTATTCCATTATTTAAAGAGAGAAGGGGAAGAGAAAGGAGAGAGACGGGGGAGAATCCGTCATGCTCCACTTGAGCTTAGCAAGTTGTCAAAGTTTCAGACAACAAAACTGGAAAAAGAGACGTTTGTGTGAAAGTGAGTGACAGAGTGAGCGTGTCTGTGTGTATGTGTGTGGTCCTACGTTCATATCATTTTTTTTTTTGTTTGTTTATCAAACATTCAGCAGAACACACATTACTACATATCCACAGTGGTATCACACACACACCAGATCTGGGTTCAAATACTATTCAGAGCTTCAGCTCTTTTCTATAACCTGTAGGAAGGTAGGACTGATGGGAGAGTTCAGAGCTTCTGCTCTTTTCTATGTCAACACATTGGATGAGAGGAGGATGCAAGGCAGGTAGGGGGCAAGGAGGGAAGGCAAACCCTGCAAGTGCATAGGTAATACTCCAGGAAACATTAAAAGTGTTTAAAAATGAATGTATTTTGTTTTATTAATTTTTTCACACACACACAAACACACCTCAATGCATAATGACCCTGGTAATGAATCACAGTGACCTTTCATCTCTAACCCCTGCCTGCTCTCTGACTGATGATCTGCCTGAGGACACGTGACTTCGGAACTTTCCTCTGTTTGGGTTAGGAATGAGAGGGAGGGAAAGAGAGAGCCAGATGAGAGATTCAATGAAATTCTACTTAGTGTGCTAAGTTAGTTTTTGGAATGAGATTCAGCCATAGCGTTATCGTTTAGAGACTCTCATCCAGGGGCTAGCTTTGTCTTCTGCTTCCATTCCGTGTCCTTCTCCCACTCTGTTGCATCTGAATAGGAGAGGGGCAAGAGCACTCTTAAATAAAAATACGAATACATCTAGTCTCTTCTGTTCTGAGGACTCGGTTGGGTCTTAAAGCTGTGAAGACTGTGTGTGAGAAAACAAGAGAAAGAGATGAGAGGTAGTAGATTTGGGTCACGTTCCGTCGCAATAGTCACTGAGGTAGGAAGTACAGTCTCAATGAAAAAGACACATTTTATCCTCAAACATATCTGTGCCCGTCCCTTTTTTCTGTCTCTCTGCTCCTTAACTTGTATTACACTCTGAACTGCCGTCACGTTTCTAAGTGGGTTTCTTTGACTGAGCCGCTGTATCCATTTTATTGGCAGTCCAGGCATAAGTGAGGTAGATTTCATAATTAGTTAACCTTCTAAGGCAGCAACCCCCCTCACACACAACACACACACACAACACACTTTAAATAATATATCACCTCCGGTCTGGGGCCATTCAGCGCAGGAGAGAACGGGAGAGAGACATTGTTGTAGGCCTAAGAGAGCTAGTAAGTGGAACTAATGATAACATCAGATAAATTATTGTAAGGAAGTAGGTTTTGAGGGGGTTGTTGTGCTGGATATGACAGTGTATTTTAGATCAGAGGTTAACCATCAGTGTGGATGGGAGGTTGTCCACTGGAGGTTAATAGACAGCTACTTTTCTCTGTATGAAAGTAAGAGAAAGGTCACTAAGCTGTGCGGTGTGTGCATGCGCCCATATCAGATACTTACATCATACAAGCGGTGTATAGAATATTGTTTGTGTGATTTGTCCTTTGATTGACACCCCTGTAGCTCCTAGAGAGTGTGAAGAGGATGAGTTCCATTGTCAGAACGGCTACTGCATCCGCAGCCTGTGGCACTGTGATGGGGACAATGACTGTGGGGATAACAGTGACGAGCAGTGTGGTGAGTTACACACACACACACACACACACATGCACACCACACATTCACTCCTACAGTATACACATATATTCAGAAAGTCATAGTCTTTGTCACAACTCAATCCGTTGACTTTAATACCTCGATATCTCTCTTTCCCTCTCTCTCTTACTTTCTCTCTCTTTCTCCCCTCTTTCTCTCTCTCTCAGACATGCGTAAGTGTTCCGATAAGGAGTTTCGCTGTACAGATGGGAGCTGCATTGCTGAACATTGGTACTGTGATGGAGACAGTGACTGCAAGGACGGATCAGATGAGGAAAACTGCCGTGAGTTGCCCTGTGTGTGTGTGTGTGTGTGTGTGTGTGTGTGTGTGTGTGTGTGTGTGTGTGTGCTTATATTTGTCCTGTTTCACACATGTACAAGTGTGTATTCTACACATGTGTCCTGGAAAGAGATGGAGACCCGCACACTGTCTGAAAAGGAATACATCCAAAACTGAGGCTTTAATGCAAAATAAAGATGTATATTAAAACATCATGGTGTCCAAAAAATCATCAGTGCATAAATGAAAGGTGGAAACAAAACACAAACGTTTCAGCCTCAGGCCATCATCAGTGTAAATTGTCTGCACACACATGGCCTGAGGCCAAAACGTTTGTGTTTTGTTTCCACCTTTCGATTATGCACTTTCTTGCACTGTGATTTTTTGGCCACCATGATGTTTTAATAATTGCATTCAAGCCTCAGTTTTGGATGTATTCATTGTTTCTACAGTGTGTGGGTCTCCATCTCTTCCAGTATTCTTATTTTGACACCTACACACCTGGAACAGACACTATTCAGTAGTAAGAACCTTAAAAAAGCGCAGACAGCCTCGTATCATTTATACGCATGTGTGAAATGGAAATGTTTTTTTTGCATGTCCCAACTCCCCCTGAGACACATACTGTACGTGTGTGTCCCCTCTCTCTCTCTCTCTCTCTCTGGCGAGGGGAATTTCAATGGTATGGATAAAGAATTGGCAGCAGGATTTCAAAGGGCCTCGCACAGGTGTACACTCTGAGCCTTATCTTCCCTTTGTCGCCAAGGGGTCAGTGTGTCGACATTACAGCTTCACCAAACTATCCCCACCCCTTACCTATTTTGACTGCCCTAGTGTAAAACACACTGAATGTCAGAACCACATACTGTCTTTATAGTTTATGACAGAAAGGTTTGGGGGCAAAGTGAGAGGGGGTGGAGGAGAACGTGTGTTAAATATGTACCCCCCCCCCCCCTCTTTTTCTCCCTTTCTCTCTCCCTCTGTAGCATCTGATGTAATGACGGCCACCTGTAGTGTTGAAGAGTTCCAGTGTGCATACGGACGCTGTATTCTGGACATTTATCACTGTGACGGAGACGACGACTGTGGAGACTGGTCTGATGAGTCCGACTGCTGTAAGTACACACACACACACGTCTGATTCAGGTAGCTAATCATTGACATCTGCAGGCGCCAGCACCATAAATGCTACATCAGAGGCTGCTACACCGCCAGGCAGCAAACACATACTGTACCTCAAATTCCTCTGCTACACAAACAAACACAGACACACAGACACACACACACAGACACACACACAAACACACACACACACAGAGAACCTGCTGTGGCCGGACGACAGCTTGGAATTCTACCCAGAATGCCGAGCGCCCTATTTCTCAAGTGGAATGTAAACATAGGGGTCAGTATGTTAGGGGCAGGGAGGATTGCAGGTGGGCTACAACTTTATCATGAGGGACGGGAGTGAGGGAGTGAAGTTCAGTATTTGAGAGGTGCCACTGACACTCTTTGATTTCTTTTTAAGGCCTTATCAGGTGAAAGCAATAGTGTGTCAATATTTCCAGTCAAGTGTTCATAAAAGAAAAGAGATAAGGATAGGATCGGCTGAGGTTAAACAGAATTGAGACAAGTTGGTGATGGCAGGTCCAGCTGTTACCATTGTAGCTATGATTGAGCTTGAGCAGTGACATGTTAAATGGCTACACTGCAGAAATCTGTCTCCCTCACTTATTATGGCTCTCTGAGCGTTCCCTAACACAGATTCCTGGAATGCCCTGTCCCATTCTCCTTGCTGACAGCTGTCGTGGTAGAGCCTGCTGCTCCGCGGTGTGTCTATGTTACGTGCGTGTGTGCATGTCTGCGTGGGTTGGAAAACACTTCCCGTCTTTTTCTCTCTAACACACACATACGCGCGAGCTAGCTAGCATTTCGATTAGCACAGGCTATCATGTTTCTCCTCTTCACTCCAAAGAATGTACCCTGTTAGACTAATAATAACTAAGACCTTACTGTATCTCTAGCTCAGTCTTTCATCTCTCCCTGTCCCACAGTCTCTCTTTCGCTTTCTTTCTCGTTCTCTCTCTCTCTTTCTTTCTCTTTCTCTCACTCTCTCTTTCTCTCTCTCTCGCTCACTGATACACACACTCTCTCTCATTCTCTCTGTCATGGCAGCCCACACAAAATGCCTGTGAATGGATCTCTAATAGCATGCATCAGACTAGGGAGTAGGATGAGAGGAGCGAGAGCAGTGATTCTCAAACTCCTCTCTTCTTTGATGTTGTCTTTAACGGTGATAAGCTTTTTTTTTTTTAAAGGCTTTCTTTGTGACTGACTGATCAGTAAGGTCATGTTAGTTGCATGTCTTCGTCCCCTCTCTTCTCCTCCTCTATCATCCCTTTCTCCGCCCTCCACAAGCATTTCGCTACACCCGCAATAACATCTGCTAAATATGTGTATGTGACCAACAGAAACTTGATTTGATTTGATAATTGCCCCCCTTGCCTGGGGATATTTATAATTTTTTTGGGAGAGTTGAAAACGCATCAAAGAAAAAGAAAAAGGACAGAGATAAAAAAAAAAAAAGGAAAAGAAGACCTTACACTACAGCTGGGAGAAGAGACATACCAGAGAGGAATAAGACTAGCCATCCTCACACTGCATGTCTTGGCATTGACTGTATGCTGGACGCTTTGATAGAAAAACACTGGCACACTCTTAGATGGGCATGGTGTGTGTGTTCAGAATGGAGAGCGAGCTGGGCACACGAGCAGATCAAACGGTTATCTGTGTGTTTAGTGGTGTGTGTGTGTGTATGGCTATGTCTGTGTATTCGTTGTGTGTGTGTATTCTGAGAGTTGGGCACACACGGGTAGATGAAACGGTTCTCTGTGTGTGTGGGCGTCAATGTGGACGACAGGGTACCAGCTGATAAGTGGGTTTGAACATGAGAACACTGTCCATTTAAAATGTCTTTCCATTCTCTCTCTCTCTCTCTCTCTCTCTCTCTCTCTCTCTCTCTCTCTCTCTCTCTCACCACCTGGTGTTTTGATCATCCCCTCATCACACACACAGCATTGCTTTATTCTTCTCTTCTTTCTTCTCTCCCTCTCTTCTGTTCTGTTGGCGCTGTTCCCTTCTCTTGTCTATCTGATAACACTGCACATGGACGCATTCAGACACTCTACAGCACTTGTTCTCTCACGCTTCCTCTCTTTTTTTACCCTCGCTTTATTCATTCCTCAGCTCTCTGTCCTTATCTTCTACCCTCAGCCCTTCAGCCTCATATGAACAGGCTCTTATTGTTAGATCATGAATACAAGTGTGTGTGTCCTTGTGTGTGTTTGTTTGGTCTTGAATAGATATGTTTGATTCTTTTGCAAACATGCATGTCCTGCCCCACATGTTTCTTTCTGTTCTGTCCCTGTAAAAGCATCTTTGTATTACCAGGGTCCTTCAGATCAATTGTTTTACACTGTCAGGGATGATTGAAGTTCCAAAAGCATTTGCATTTTATCTCACGGTAGTGGCTGTGTGTGTGTGTGTGTGTGTGTGTGTGTGTCCTGCAGCCTCCCACCAGCCTTGTCGTTCTGTGGAGTTCATGTGCAGCAGTGGGATGTGCATCAACGCTGGCTGGAGGTGTGACGGGGAGTTTGACTGTGATGACCAATCAGATGAGAAGAACTGCAGTAAGTATCTGCTTGTGTGTGTGTGTGTGTGTGTGTGTGTGTCTCTAACCAACCTGTCCTCTCCCTCCAGCCACCTCCATGTGTACTGCGGATCAGTTCCGCTGTGCATCGGGACGCTGTGTCAGGTTGTCATGGAGATGTGATGGCGAGGATGACTGCTCTGACGGCAGCGATGAAGATGACTGTGAGAAGACTGGTACGTGTGTGGGTGTGTGCACGTGTGCAGATCGGCATTAATCTAAACTAGACAGTACAGAGGAAATAAAAGGATACAAAGAAGGAAAGAGAGATCCAGGGACTTAGTTCTTATAGGCGGGCTAAACAAACATTGAGCTAAATCTCACACCTCAGTCATGCACCCTATAGTTCAGTATCCATGACAACAGTTGCAGGACAGCTCTCCATGCTGAAAAGCATCATGGTGGAGGAAACTGTCAGAGGGAAAGCATATTGGATGATCACCCCACCCAGGGTGGAGTCTAGATCCAGTCAATCTAAAGAACGGTTACCATTACCCCACAGGCCTTTTGTGTCTATCCTTCAGAAGTCAGAGGCTAAGTCCCAAATGGTACCCTATTCCCTATATAGTGCACTACTTTTGACCAGGACCCAAGGGGTGCCATTTGAAACAGAGTTTTCAGATGTTGTCCATTGTTCTTCACAGCTTTTTTCCCAGCCCATTGTAACTTTCTCCATCTATCTCCCCACCAGACACCCCGCCATGTGCTCCAGACCAGTTCCTGTGTGGGAACGGCCGTTGTATTGGCCAGAGGAAGGTTTGTAATGAGATCAGCGACTGTGGAGATGGGACGGACGAACACCCTCACCAGGACTGCCGTGAGTTATGTCTGACTGTATAAGGGGAAGGGTGTGTGTGTGTGTGTGTGTGTGTTTGGGGGCTTATGCGGAAACATCTGTAAGGCTCCACATCATAACATCTCTCTAACAAGTGTGTGTGTTTGAGTGTAGGCCCGCGGTCCAGCGAGGGCAACTGTAACCTGAATAATGGAGCCTGTTCTCAGAAGTGTCAGATGGCCAGAGGTCTGGTCCAGTGTACCTGTCATACTGGCTACAGACTGATGGAGGATGGCAGGGCCTGCCAGGGTGAGACTGTGTGTGTGTGTGTGTGTGTGTGTGTGTGTGCATGTGTGTGCGATGAGAGACTGAAAAAATGTAAATGAGCTCTGCTGATTTTATAATGAGTTGATTGAAAATGTATATATTTGAGGTGTTTACACTTGCAGTTCCATCACATAGTCTCTTACACCCCCCATTCCCAGATGTGGATGAGTGTGCAGAGGAGGGCTACTGCAGCCAGGGTTGTACCAACACAGAGGGGGGGTTCCAGTGCTGGTGTGTGCAGGGCTACGAGCTGAGGCCTGACAAGCGCAGCTGCAAGGCGCTGGGTGAGTCCACTCACAACCTTTCAATTTAAGACCTTTGGCTTCAACATTTGGAGGGATTGCGAGCGCCTGGGGAAGGTGTTTACCTGAAATGCATCAGGGTTTTGTGTTTCTTGGAATTCAAACCATTTCCCTTACTCTGCCCTGGGTAGTGGGTGACCCATATGCATCATAGTTGTGTTTAAAACATGCAAACATGTTTCATCTGCATTTAATTGTAACCGTATCCCTTGCTTAGCTTGGGGGAGTTGGACTGTGGCTGAAGCTAGCTAATAGTTTAAGGTCAGAAAAGCGAGTGCTTGCGTGCATCCCAAATGGCACCTTATATCCTGTAGTGCACTACTGTACTAAAGTAGTCCACTATAAAGCAATAGGGTGCCATTTGAAACGCAGGCCTGGTCTGTACTAGATTTAGATATGGAGCTAGGGTCCATTACATTGCTAATACAGCACCCCACAAATCTGGTGTGTATCACTGGTGAACCCCGGTCGAGCATCTCTGCTTGGGTTCCAGTGGCCAGGGGGTGTACTTGACTGACTGACTAATATTAATGTTGGGTCTTATTGAAAGTGATGGCTGGAGTTCCCTGCAAGAGCTGAGTTTTTCTTCCTCTATCCCTTGCAACTCCACACCCTCTCCTCTCTCTCCCTCTTTCTATCACTCTCCTCATTTTGCTTCTCACTACCCTCCCTCTCTCCTTTCCCTCCCTCCTCTCTATACCCTCCTCTCTTTACCCTACTCTGTACTCCCCCATTAGGTCCTGAGCCAGTGCTGCTGTTCGCTAACCGTATAGACATCCGCCAGGTGTTGCCCCACCGGTCAGAGTACACTCTGCTGCTGAACAACCTGGAAAACGCTATCGCTCTGGACTTCCACCACAACCAGGAGCTGGTCTACTGGTCCGACGTCACGCTCGACCGCATCATGAAGGCCAACCTGAACGGGAGCAACGTGGAGGAAGTGGTTTCCACTGGCTTAGAGAGTCCAGGTATGAACATGACCGTTTATGGTCTAACTCTGGTCAAAACACACACGGTAGAATGCATAGCAGGTGGTTTCCACCACCATGGATACGATCACAGATGGTCATGCTACATTCTAAACACACACAATTATTTAAAGGAAAGCCCAGTTATAACTACGACCACACATGGGTTTACTATGGTCAGAACATGTATCAACATAGTATGTACAGCACTGCAACAGTCATAATGCAAGGTTTAGGACAAATTACGAGTCAACACAATCTGGCCTTGCTGAAGAAGACAAATGGATGGCATTTTCTAACCCAAAAAGGTCAAATAGGGGGGCTTATATTTGTTCTGTGTAACCTGTACAAGTGTGTGGTATGAGCAATTAGGGTTAAGTGCCTTGCTCAAGGGCAGATCAACAGATATTTCACCTAGTCGGCTCAGGAATTCAAACTAGCAATCTTTCGGTTACTGGCCCAACGCTCTAACCGTTAGGCTACCTGTCACCCTCTAATCCCAAATGTGATTTTAGCTTCTACACTTTTACCCAACGTTTGCCCCAAACCATAACCCCTAGATAAAAACTAGATAGCTCAACAGCGCTGATTATTTTGCCACATTTTAATCTACCAGGGTTGTGTTTATTAGGGCATGCAACATAACATGTTTTAAAACTTTTGCAATGGAAAACAAAAGACTGTTTTTTATTAAGTCAAGTCTGTTTGTCTGTTTTCCTCCGTTTGGTGCCTAATGAACATGACCCTGCTCTCGCCCTCTAGGTGGTCTGGCTATAGACTGGATCCATGACAAGCTATACTGGACTGACTCAGGGACGTCCCGTATTGAGGTGGCCAATCTGGATGGAACACACCGCAAGGTCCTCCTATGGCAGAGCATGGAGAAACCCAGAGCCATCGCACTGCACCCTATAGAGGGGTAAGGAGGATCTCTCTCTTTCTCCTCTCTCTTCTCTATCCCTACCTGCCAACCTGCACGTATTGTGTGTACCATACACACCATTTCAGGTCAAAGTATGCTGGTACAAAAAACGACCCTAAAATACGCAAAAATAAGCTTCTGGTAGGCACATTGTGGTTTTTGACTCTGAAGTTGGAGCTGAACCAATCATAGGACTCAGACGAGGAGAAAAAATCTCTGGCCCTCCCCACCCCCCGTAGTCGTAGTACTATTTTCGTCCCTGCAGCTGGATGGCAGCTCTCCACTTCGTCTGTTGATACCACTGATGTGTGAGGAAAAAGGGTAAGGGGTATGGAGAATGCACTGTTTGCCAAATACATTTTCCAAAATTGTATGCGTTAGTCAAGCACATAACCAATATTATTTCTTAGATACAGTCAGGGAAAAAAGTATTTGATCCCCTGCTGATTTTGTACGTTTGCCCACTGACAAAGACATGATCAGTCTATAATTTTAAAGGTAGGTTTATTTGAACAGTGAGAGACAGAATAACAACAAAAAAATCCAGAAAAACGCTTGTCAAAAATGTTATAAATTGATTTGCATTTTAATGAGGGAAATAAGTATTTGACCCCCTCTCAATCAGAAAGATTTCTGGCTCCCAGGTGTCTTTTATACAGGTAATGAGCTGAGATTAGGAGCACACTCTTAAAGGGAGTGCTCCTAATCTCAGTTTGTTACCTGTATAAAAGACACCTGTCCACAGAAGCAATCAATCAGATTCCAAACTCTCCACCATGGCCAAGACCAAAGAGCTCTCCAAGGATGTCAGGGACAAGATTGTAGACCTACACAAGGCCGGACTGGGCTACAAGACCATCGCCAAGCAGCTGGTGAGAAGGTGACAACAGTTGGTGAGATTAAACGCAAATGGAAGAAACACAAAAGACCTGTCAATCTCCCTCGGCCTGGGGCTCCATGCAAGATCTCACCTCGTGGAGTTGCAATGATCATGAGAACGGTGAGGAATCAGCCCAGAACTACACGGGAGGATCTTGTCAATGATCTCAAGGCAGCTGGGACCATAGTCACCAAGAAAACAATTTGTAACACACTACCCCGTGAAGGACTGAAATCCTGCAGCGCTCGCAAGGTCCCCCTGCTCAAGAAAGCACATATACAGGGCCGTCTGAAGTTTGCCAATGAACATCTGAATGATTCAGAGGAGAACTAGGTGAAAGTGTTGTGGTCAGATGAGACCAAAATCGAGCTCTTTGGCATCAACTCAACTCGCCGTGTTTGGAGGAGGAGGAATGCTGCCTATGACCCCAAGAAGACCATCCCCACCGTCAAACATGGAGGTGGAAACATTATGCTTTGGGGGTGTTTTTACTGCTAAGGGGACAGGACAACTTCACCGCATCAAAGGGACGATGGACGGGGCCATGTACCGTCAAATCTTGGGTGAGAACCTCCTTCCCTCAGCCAGGGCATTGAAAATGGGTCGTGGATGGGTATTCCAGCATGACAATGACCCAAAACACACGGCCAAGGCAACAAAGGAGTGGCTCAAGAAGAAGCACATTAAGGTCCTGGAGTGGCCTAGCCAGTCTCCAGACCTCAATCCCATAGAAAATCTGTGGAGGGAGGTGAAGGTTTGAGTTGCCAAACATCAGCCTCGAAACCTTAATGACTTGGAGAAGATCTGCAAAGAGGAGTGGGACAAAATCCCTCCTCAGATGTGTGCAAACCTGGTGGCCAACTACAAGAAACGTCTGACCTCTGTGATTGCCAACAAGGGTTTTGCCACCAAGTACTAAGTCATGTTTTGCAGAGGGGTCAAATACTTATTTCCCTCAAAAAAATGCAGATCAATTGAAAACATTTTTGACATGCGTTTTTCTGGATCTTTTTGTTGTTATTCTGTCTCTCACTGTTCAAATAAACCTACCATTAAAATTATAGACTGATCATGTCTTTGTCAGTGGGCAAACGTACAAAATCAGCAGGGGATCAAATACTTTTTTTCCCTCACTGTACATACATACATACATACATACATACATACATACATACATATACATACATATACATACGAAAACATATGCTTAAAGTACTTTGCTTCCTCCTTCAAAATATAATTTGGTGAATAATGGATGACTCTGTCATTTGTAACCAGTTTCAGTAAATTATTTTTTAATGTTGAAAATTTAAAAAAATAATTTGGTGAATTTTTCCCAATATTCCATCTAGTTTGCTTTATTTTTATAATATATTACACTTGATCTTTCTTGAATAAGTTCCCTCCATTTATTTTTGTTTTTTTCTGTAATTTATTCTGAGCCTCTATGTTACAGTTTTTATTGCTATCTATCTGTTCTGTTAGACCTTCCATTTCCTTTGTTAGTATGAACTCTTGACCTAAATTGCTTTTGTTTTCGAGATGAGTACTGAATTGCATGGCCTCTGAAGGCACATTTAAAAGTGTCCCATACAATAAGAGGATTTGCTGTACCTATGTTATGTCGGACAAATTCAGTTATAAATTCCTTTGTCCTAGTTCAAAACAATTTATCATCCAATAAGCTTTGATTAAATTTCCAATATCCTTGCCCACGTGGAAATTCAGTAAGAGTAATGTATATGCCAATTATATGATGGTCCGACCGCATTCTGTACCCTATCAACACTTTTTAAACTTTTGGTGCCAACGAGAATGACATAAGAAAGAAGTCAAGACGACTAGCTTGATTGAGACTCCGCCATGTATATTTCACAAGTCAGGATATTTAAGTCTCCATATATCCACTAGTTCTAATGTATCCATAACATTCATGATTTACTTAAGAGCATGAGGGTGATAGTTTGTAGTGTGATTTCCTTTACAACAATATTTGTGATTATGGAAAACGCATTAAGAAGTAAAGACATTCCACAAATTACTTTTAACATGGCACACCTGTTAATTGAAATGCATTCCAGGTGAAGCTGGTTGAGAGAATGCCAAGAGTGTGCAAAGCTGTCATCAAGGCAAAGGGTGGCTAGTTTGAAATAACACATATGGAATCATGTAGTAACCAAAAAAGTGTTAAACAAATCAAAATATATTTTTGATTTGTTTAACACTTTTTTGGTTACTACATGATTCCATATGTGTTATTTCATAGTTTTGATGTCTTCACTATTATTCTACAATTTAGAAAATAGTTGTAATAAAGAAAACCCCTTGATTTAGTAGGTGTGTCCAAACCTTTGACTGGTACTGTATCTATAAGTAGCCTGTGTCATTCTTGGGAGGTGGAACCTAAACAATTACAGGAATTACGTCAAAATAGGGGTGGCTTTGCCCTCTGGTGGGCACCTTTAATATGCCACAGTGACCTCTAGCGACATGGAAAAGTTGGAAACTATTAATTTACTAATTTAGCTCATCAAATAGCTAATTTGCATGTGGTAATTGAGAGGATGGTTGGTAAATTGGCTATGAATGCTGAGAGCCAAAGAATATAGATGATTGAAAGACAGGAACCAGGGTGGAGAACGTGTCAGTGACCTTGATCAGTTAAGTTTTAAAGTTATTCAAACAGCTGACATCAGTGGCATCTGATAAAAACTATGAATTACCTAAGTTCGAATAGTATTTATTTTCTTTTAAATACTTTGAACGTTGTTTGATTGAGCCTGCATGGAGTGCCAGATGGACGGGGTTTTGTGGTGGACATTTTAAATACTATCAAATAAGGACAGACAAACTTATCACACAAGTCAGAGTTGTACTTAAACTAAATCTTTATTCAAATAACTTATCGATAAGGGAGCTGGTCGCAATACCACACAACCAAGTGGATAGAGTGAGAGCCCAACGAACAGGAAATGCTGACATCTTATATAGTGGACCAACAAATGCTTAGTCATGGCTGGTTCCACCCCTCCCCGGCAGATCAGGAGCTACCTTGTTTTCTTCTTGTGGCTTTGTGTAACAGGTCATAGCACACAAACAAGTGATAACGTTAGTTCCGTTACTACTCATATCTCCACACAGCTGTGCCCTTGGAAGATAGTAAAAGACAGGATAAACTGAAAAACTGTGGTCACTTTGAGGCTCTTTGTCTTATGCCGTGTGACCAGGTTACTCAAAAGCAACGAGAAATTGAAACAATACAGGTTTATCTGTTCCTCAAGTTTATTTCTTTCCTATGTCCTTGACTACACGCCCAGACCAGCTGCAGGGAGCTAGAGGGAAACATCCTTATGAAAAGCACAGCATTGGTAGTTAAGAAATGTCTCTACTATTGTTAAGCTTATTAATTGTTCATCAACTATTCATATTAAACAAATCCGGTAAATATGTGATTTTTCTCCTACAGTTTGCACTTATGGATTCAATCTTCTATAAAATGATATGACAAATTCACACCATATGTAAAGATAAAAAAATTATAATAATAGAAAACCTTCCAGATGTAACATATGACATGTTCAGTTGAAGTCGGAAGTTTACATACACTTAGGTTGGAGTCATTAAAACTCTTTTTTCAACCACTCCACACATTTCTTGTTAAGAAACTATAGTTTTGGCAAGTCGGTTAGGACATCTACTTTGTGCATGACACAAGTAATTTTTCCAACAATTGTTTACAGACAGATTATTTCACTTATAATTCACTGTATCACAATTCCAGTGGGTCAGAAGTTTACATACACTAAGTTGACTGTGCCTTTAAACAGCTTGGAAAATTCAAGAAAATGATTTGTCATGGCTTTAGAAGCTTCTGATAGGCTAATTGACATAATTTGAGGTGTACCTGTGGATGTATTTCAAGGCCTACCTTCAAACTCAGTGCGTCTTTGCTTGACATCATGGGAAAATCAAAAGAAATCAGCCAAGACCTCAGAAAAAAAATTGTAGACGTCCACAAGTCTGGTTCATCCTTGGGAGCAATTTCCAAACGCCTGAAGGTACCACGTTCATTACATTTACATTTACATTTTAGTCTTTTAGCAGACGCTCTTATCCAGAGTGAGTGCATACATTATATTTGTTTATACTGGCCCTCCGTGGGAATCGAACCCACAACCCTGGCGTTGCAAATGCCCTACCAACAACGTACAAACAATAGTACGCAAGTATAAACACCATGGGACCACGTAGCCGTCATACCGCTCAGGAAGGAGACGCGTTCTGTCTCCTAAAGATGAACGTACTTTGGTGCGAAAAGTGCAAATCAATCCCAGAATAACAGCAAAGGACCTTGTGAAGATGCTGGAGGAAGCAGGTACAAAAGTATCTATATCCACAGTAAAACGAGTCCTATATCGACATAACCTGAAAGGCCGCTCAGCAAGGAAGAAGCCACTGTTCCAAAACCGCCATAAAAAAGCTAGACTACAGTTTGCAAATGCACATGGGGACAAAGATCGTACTTTTTTGAGAAATGTCCTCCGGTCTGATGAAACAAAAATAGAACTGTTTGGCCATAATGACCATCGTTATGTTTGGAGGAAAAAGGGGGCGGCTTGCAAGCTGAAGAACACCACCCCAACTGTGAAGCACAGGGGTGGCAGCATCATGCTGTGGGGGTGCTTTGCTGCAGGAGCATCTGGGCGTTCAGACAATATTCCACTCCTACTGAGCCGACCTTGTGAGCAAACCTCTATTTACAACAGGCGCATTTCTAAGTATGCAACAGGTCAAACATCACTGACCTCAGACATTATTTAAAGACATTTCAAACATTTTGTGTACCAGGTTTACACTGGGTTTTTCTTAAACCTTGTACAAAACACCAATCCCTTGAGGCTTTTCTTACTGGCAAGATAGGGGTATTGCAAGGTGACTCTGGACACAGGACTAACGCTCTGTGCTCTAACAGTGAGGCATGTACAGGTGTGATACCCGCAATAGCCTCTTTACTGAGTGGATACTGTGCTCTAGAGGGGGCCTGGTATCTTTCGGAGTGACTACAAGGGGCTCAGCCCCCTTCATCCTGCCAAAATCATACTTATCCCTTGTCCATAGGCAATCAGGGACACCTCTCAAGAGGGGCAAGTCCTCACTCAAAAGCATGATATTGGTGACAAAGGAGGGCTGATCAAGTCCATACACACCCCTCTCAACTGCTGTGTCCCAGTTGAGGGGGTAACAATATGTCAATATGCTGGGTGAATGTTGACCAATCTGAACCAATCTCCCAATCAACAGCATTGACCAGGCCCTTTATCCAAACTGCAGTATCCTCCCACTCAACTCTTCATGATTTTGCCAGGGACACATGTGGTGCACTATCTTCAAACATGTAGAGCTCTTTCTGTGCAGGGGTTAGATTAACTCCCAAAGCACAGGAATCACTGCTACAATACAACCTTTCATACTGGATAGATTCTGGCGCTACACTTTCTAACAGCCATTTGTTCTCATCTCAGGTCTCTTGTCAATGGTGAGAAATGGGAGGTGCAATGTAAGCCTGCTTCAGACATAACTGCCCTCGTGACCCCAATGGGTTTTGGCCCATTGAGAAAACACGAACCATATTGGGCACCTCATTTATCAACGTCCCATGCATAATACCAGTCACAAAACTCAGACATTAACGTCAATTGCTCCCCCTCTTCCTCCTCCTCCTCATGAATAATGGTTAAACCGGTTGGGCCACATGTTATGTTGATGCCCAGTTTACAAAGGAGGTCCCTGCCCATCAGATTGACAGGACAGTGGTCAGAGTAGAGAAATTGATGCTGACACTTCTCCTCATAAAAGGAGACAGGCAGAGGCATAGTTACATGCTCTCTGAATGGGAGGCCTGAAGCCCCTAGTTTTGACTGTTTCACTAGATATGGGAGGTTTTGTCATAGCCTTTACAGTTAATCACAGACATTGTAGCTCCCGTATCAACAATAAATATTATTCACTCAACATTGATGCAAGCCTCCACTGTTGGCTTGATTCGAGGAAGGGTATGGCTCTTTAAAAACAAATGTTCTGGTTGCTCTGACAATTCTAACTCAACTACTTCTCCCTTCTCCTCCTCTCCTGGATTGTACAGGGCCGTCTGTGCAGGCGGCCCCATCTGCCAGGCCCCAGGCTGGCCTCTGCCTTGAGAGCCCCCTTGTGGGCCTGGCCATTGGTTGGTTGGCGGCTGCCATGGCTGTTGAGCCCCCTTGGGGCTCCTCTACCTCTTGATCCACCTCTGCCTCTTCCCCTTGGCTGCTGGGCAGTTTGAGTGCAGCTTACGGCGAAGTAGCCAGGTTTTCGACAGTTGTAGCAGATTCTTCCACCACTCACACCCCCTCCAGCAGCTGCTAGTGCAGCCCCCTGGTAGAATGTCAACTGAGCAGCTGGTAGTTTCTGGGTCTTGTCTTGTCGTCTGGGCTGGTTGGGGGAGCGCCCTCGAGGAACGGGTTACGACTCTTCCTGTCCGCTGTCTGGCTCCCCCAGCCATACCCTTCCTCTGTGGTTTGGGAGTTGACGTCATTCCCACCGCCAGCATGGCCAGTCCAGAGAGCAGTTTGTCCACCGCTGCTGCTACTAGGGGAGGCACAGGAGTGAACTGTGGAGTTGGGGGAGGAGGCACAGTGGGGTGTAGAGCGAGAGCGTCCACTTGGTCGTTTGGATCAGGCGGAGGCAGGGGAGGGAGGTCGACAGCCGCAGCCACAGGCCCAGACAGCACTGGGTAGAGATTGGGAGGAGAAAAGTTATTTCTCATTATCTCGTCTTTATCTGTTCTCCCTTCCTCCGCAGTCTGCACTACCATATTCTGACGGGGCTGTCCCCCAAATGGGTCCTGTCTTTGTGTACGCCTTTCTGTCTCTCTTTCCCATTTTCTAAATTTAACCCAGCCTATTTGATCTTTTGTACCTTTTTTAGTCCCTTCATACTCTGTCAGTCTCTCCCTGACTTTGTCTAACATTGTTAGACTCAGTGTCCCTGTCAACGGAAAACCACCTTCCCTATCTGTAATTTCACCTGGTTCAGATTGCCCCTTCCCCACTTATCTGCACATAACCTTCAGGGCCCCTGTGGGGGGATCTGGAATACCATGTCCCTTGCTCCCGTGTGCTCCCATGGTTCCTGTTCCACTCACACACTTACAGATAACACAGACACACACCCACAGGGGTAGACAAACAAAGAAAGCCGGTTAGTGCTGTTTCTGATTTTATATTTTATCCATATGAACAGGGAAATTCATATCTCCATTAAAATATTGCCCAGAACGTGGTGTTATCTCCACACGGAGATATCACCTACTGCGATTACTGTGGTACAGACTTCACCAAGTGCTGGCTTCTCTACCAACACTCTGGCTCCTGCAGGGCATACCTGGCTAGCACATTTAAAATAATCTGACTTCACCACTTCTGAGGCACACCCTTCAGACAGAGGTCCTTCATCCAATGGGACTTCACCAAGTGCTGGCATATCTACAGACACTCTGGCCCCTCGTCCCTACAGACCGCACCAATCACCACTGTGATCACTTCAGTGTCAGGACGGCTCTAAGTCGCCCGCAACAGACCAGTGGCAGAGTATCTTTGAGTCTGACAGTGCTGTCAGATGACTCTCCTCTGACTCTGCCCTGCTTACGCCTCCAAGGTGCCCCCTCTCACAGGAATACAAACTCAGAGCCCACGTAACAGAGGCTTTTCATAAAAACTTGACTTTGTGTGGTTCGCTCGCCTCCTTCTCAATAATGAGGAGAGACAAGGTCAACCACCAATCAGGATATTGCTGGATCATCTTGCTCCCCTCTCTCAATACTATGTTCGGGATCTGGTATCCACCCATGCCCGCTTGCTCGCAGATCTTAGGTGGATCCAGCTGCTCATTTAGGTGCGCAGTTCCCCTGAGATCCCAATTTGGGGATCCCCTGTGCACAGTTTACCCAGACCTTCAGGGGCGACCAACAGGTGAAGTAACAGATCCCATCCTCGTCGCCAAATGTGGTGGATATTTTAAATACTATCAAATGAGGAGAGACAAACTTATCACACAAGTCAGAGTTATACTTAAACTAAATATTTATTTAAATAACTGGATAGAGTGAGAGCCCAACGAACAGGAAATGCTGACATCTTATATAGTGGACCTAAAAATGCTTAGTCATGGCTGGTTCCACCCCTGCTCGGCAGATCAGGAGCTACCTTGTTTTCTTCTTGTGGCTATGTGTATTGGGTCATAGCGCACAAACAAGTGATAACGTTAGTTCCGTTACTACTCATATCTCCACACAGCTGTGCCCTTGGAAGATAGTAAAAGACAGGATGAACTGAAAAACCGTGGTCACTCTGAGGCTCTTTGTCTTATGCCGTGTGACCAGGTTACTCAAAAGCAACGAGAAATTGAAACAATACAGGTCTATCTGTTCCTCACGTTTATCTCTATCTCATGTCCTTGACTACATGCCCAGACCAGCTGCAGGGAGCTAGAGGGAAACATCCTTATGAAAATCACAGCATTGGTAGTTAAGAAATGTCTCTACTATTGTTAAGAATATTAATAGTTAACTATTCATATTAAACAAATCAGGTAAATACGTGATTTTTCTCCTACAGTTTGCACTTATGGGACTACTGCATTGGTTCCATTGCACCAGGAAAACTTGATCTAGCGCAGCAAATTATTATTTAAAGAAAACAAGTACTATTCGATCCCAAGTCTGAATGGTGCTTGTCCTATGATACAGTTGAAGTTGGAAGTTTACATACACCTTAGCCAAATACATTTAAACTCAGTTTTTCACAATTCCTGACATTTAATCCTAGTAAGAATTTCCTGTCTTAGGTCAGTTAGGATCACCACTTTATTTTAAGAACGTGAAATGTCAGAATAATAGTAGAGAGAATGATTTATTTCAGCTTTTTTTTCTTTCATCACATTCCCAGTGGGTCAGAAGTTTACATACACTCAATTAGTATTTGGTAGCATTGCCTTTAAATTGTTTAACTTGGGTCAAACGTTTCAGGTAGCCTTCCACAAGCTTCCCACAATAGGTTGGGTGAATTTTGGCCCATTCCTCCTGACAGAGCTGGTGTAACTGAGTCAGGTTTGAAGGCCTCCTTGCTCGCTCACGCTTTTTCAGTTCTGCCCACACATTTTCTATAGGATTGAGGTCAGGGCTTTGTGATGGCCACTCCAATACCTTGACTTTGTTGTCCTTAAGCCATTTTGCCACAACTTTGGAAGTATGCTTGGGGTCATTGTCCATTTGGAAGACCCATTTGCGAGCAAGCTTTAACTTCCTGACTGATGTCTTGAGATGTTGCTTCAATATATCCACATAATTTTCCTTCCTCATGATGCCATCTATTTTGTGAAGTGCACCAGTCCCTCCTGCAGCAAAGCACCCCCACAGCGTGATGCTGCCGCCCCCGTGCTTCATGGTTGGGATGGTGTTCTTCGGCTTGCAAGCTACCCCCTTTTTCCTCCAAACATAACGATGGTCATTATGGCCAAACAGTTTTATTTTTGTTTCATCAGACCAGAGGACATTTCTCAAAAAAGTATGATATTTGTCCCCATGTGCAGTTGCAAACCGTAGTCTGTCTTTTTTATGGCGGTTTTGGAGCAGTGGCTTCTTCCTTGCTGAGCGGCCTTTCAGGTTATGTCGATATAGGACTCATTTTACTGTGGAGATAGATACTTTTGTACCTGTTTCCTCCAGCATCTTCACAAGGTCCTTTGCTGTTGTTCTGGGATTGATTTGCACTTTTCGCACCAAAGTACGTTCATCTCTAGGAGACAGAATGCGTCTCCTTCCTGAGCGGTATGACGGCTGCGTGGTCCCATGGTGTTTATACAGGTACACCTCCAATTGACTCAAATGATGTAAATTAGCCTATCAGGAGCTTCTAAAGCCATTACATCATTTTCTGGAATTTTCCAAGCTGTTTAACGGCACAGTCAACTTAGTGTATGTAAACTTCTGACCCACTGGAATTGTGATACAGTGAATTATAAGTGAAATAATCTCTCTGTAAACAATTGTTGGAAAAATGACTTGTGTCATGCACAAAGTAGATGTCCTAACCGACTTGCCAAAACTATAGTTTGTTAACAAGAAATTTGTGGAGTGGTTGAAAAAATAGTTTTAATGACTCCAACCTAAGTGTATGTAAACTTCCGACTTCAACTGTATGTGACCTATCTTTTAGTTGGACAACTACAACCTAACCCTAAGTTTTCCTGACTTTTTCCACCCCCCACAGCAAGATCTACTGGACGGACTGGGGTAACACTCCTCGTATCGAGTATGCCAACATGGATGGCTCCAACCGGCGCATCATCGCCGACACACACTTGTTCTGGCCCAACGGGCTGACCATCGACTACGCTGGGCACCGCATGTACTGGGTGGACGCCAAGCATCACGTCATAGAAAGAGCTGACCTGGACGGACGGAACCGTAAGGCCGTCATCAGCCAAGGTAAGGATACCAGGGAACCAAACACAGACACACACAGGCCATGTTCGAAATTGTTCTTGCCTACTGTTTAATAAAAGTGTATACTGTGTACTAATCATACACTGTTTAGTAAAAATGTATGCAGTAAGCAACAAATATCAACATTCTCCCAAGGCATCATCTAATGTGCAATTGGTTTGTTACCCGCCATTCATTCACACACACACACACACATCAGACACTCTCCCACACACGCAGACACTAACTTACAGTCACACACACACACACACACACAGTCCTCTCTCTGCTGGCACCCTGGGTTACCTGTGTTTACGGAAAATCTAAATCTCCACAACTGAAAATCCCCTAAATGAACGTTTGGCCAGGAAATGAAACCCCTATCAGCCAGAGAGAGAGAGCGCGTGAGAGAGGGGGAGGAAAAGGAGGGAGGAATTGAGCATAGGTTTGACAAGAGTTCAACTTGGTTTCTGAATGATCACAATGCTGTTATTGTGACGCTGATACACACATATACACGTAAACACACACAGATACACATGCACTCACACATTTCCTCAGTCAGAGAGATATAGTGCACACTACATTTTACATTACATTTTAGTCATTTAGCAGACGCTCTTATCCAGAGGGACTTACAATTACTGCGTTCATCTTAAGATAGCTAAGTGAGACAACAACACTTCACAATCGTATCAAGTACATTTTCCCTCAACAAATTATTTATCAGCAAAGTCAGTGCTAGTAGGGAAAGACAAGCCTTTTTTCTTTTTTGGAGTTTTAAAGAGGTAGGGTTTTTAGACGTTTTCAGAAGATGGGCAGGGACTCCGCTGTCCTGACTTTAGGGGGAAGCTTGTTCCACCATTGGGGTGCCAGGACAGAGAAGAGCTTTGACTGGGCTGTTAGAGGGCCAAGAGACCAGAGCTGGCGGAACAGAGTGCTCGGGTTGGGATGTAGGGTTTGAGCATAGCCTGAAGGTAAGGAGGGGCATTTCCCCTTGCTGCTCCATAGGCAAGCACCGGGGTGTTGAAAAGTATGCAAGCTTCGACTGGAAGCCAGTGGAGTGTGCAGAGGAGCGGGAGGATATGGGAGAACTTAGGAAGGTTAAACTTCAGGCGGGCCGCGGTATTCTGGATAAGTTGCAGGGGTTTGATGGCGCAAGCGGGGAGCCCAGCCAACAGAAAGTTGCTGTAGTCTAGACAGAAGATGACAAGTGCCTGGATTAGGACCTGCTGCACTTCCTGTGTGAGGTAAGGTCGTACTCTATGGATGTTGTAGAGTACGACCTTAACTGAACTAAAAAACATTGTCTAATACATTCATTTTAGGAAGTGGGGGGGGGGGGGGATTCAACTTTATTTTCAAGTAGATATAGTTTACCCAATAGCAATTACATTTTCATATTAAAAGGGTCAAGTTAGTAATAAGTTTATGAGCAGAACTGCATGGTCAGGACGAGAAGGTTCATTTCCAAAAATTCAAATTGGTAAGAACCATTTGTTTTTGAGACAGGGGTATCACCAACGCTGTGTTTTACTCATTAGGTACAGTATGTTGTAGCTAATTTTCAAATATTCATTATGATACATTACAAACTTTTAAAAAAAAGAAAAAAAATATTATGACTAACCATGGCCATTTGCATGACAATTAATCGTTACCCAAAATTCCATAATCGTCAAAGCCGTAGAGAGGAGGGAGTGGAAGTATGATAGGTCCAACGGAAGTTTACTTTTCCTCAATTTTTGCTCAGCTACCCGCAGCCCTCTTCTGTTAATACACAGTGAGTCATTTAACCACAGAGCGGGAAGGGAGGGTCGAGCCAGCCGGGAAGAAAGGGGACAGTGAGAGTCAATTGATGCGTAAAGGGAGTAAGGTCGAAGAGGCAAAGTTGGGACACAGGAGGGAGAAGGATTTAGCAGAAGGGAGAGAGGATAAGATAGAAGAGGAGAGAGTAGTGGGAGCAAGAGAGCGAAGATTGCGGAGGCACATGAACATCTGGGGAGAGGCTGAGTGGGTAGGGTTGTAGGAAAGATGGAGAGAAAAGGAAACAAAGTAGTGATCAGAGACATGGAGGGGGGTTGCAGTGAGATTAGTAGGTGAACAGCCTCTAAGATGATGTCAAGTGTATTGTCTGCCTTGTGAGTAGGAGGTGACTGGGAAAGGGTGAGGTCAAAAGAGGAAAGGAGTGGAAAGAAAAACATAGAAAGAAATTAATTGAAGTCAGGTGTCGGGAGGTTAAAGTCGCCCAGTACAATGAGAGGTGAGCCATTGTCGGGAAATTTGCTTATCAAGGTGTCAAGCTCATTGAGGAACTCTCCAAGGGCACCTGGTGGGCGAAAGATGACAACAATGTTAGGCTTGAGTGGACAAGTGACAGTGACCACATGGTTTTCAAATGAGGAGATAGACAGGTGAGAGAGGGGGAAAAGAGAAAATCTCCGCTTAGGAGAAATGAGTAGCCCTGTGCCGCCACCGCGAGGACCACATGCTCTCTGACTATGAGAGAACGCATAGTCAGATGACGAGAGAACTGCTGGAGTAGCAGTGTTCTCTGGGGTTATCTATGTCTCCGTTAAGGCCAAAAAGTGTAGGGACTGAAGGACAATATACATGTAGGCTGAGATTAACTCAGCCTTATTGACGGCATATCGGCAGTTCCAAACGCTGCCGGAGACTAGGAATTCCACATGGGTTGTGTGTGCAGGGTACACAAAATTATAAGGGTTGCAGCCATGGGGTGGGGAGCGTCTGTAAAACCTACAGGGACAGGAGCGAACAGGGATAGAAAACACACACAGTTGACAAAGCTACAAAAGAGCAAAAGGAAATCATCTGAAAATAACTAGGTAAGATATTTACATTTGAAGTCGTAAGTTTACATACACTTAGGTTGGAGTCATTAAAACTCGTTTTTCAACCACTCCACAAATGTCTTGTTAACAAACTATAGTTTTGGCAAGTCGGTTAGGACATCTATTTTGTGCGTGACACAAGTAATTTTTCCAACAATTGTTTACAGACAGATTATTTCACTTATAATTCACTGTATCAAAATTCCAGTGGGTCAGAAGTTTACATACGCTAAGTTGACTGTGCCTTTAAACAGCTTGGAAAATTCCAGAAAATGATTTGTCATGGCTTTAGAAGCTTCTGATAGGCTAATTGACATCATTTGAGTCAATTTGAGGTGTACCTGTGGATGTATTTCAAGGCCTACCTTCAAACTCAGTGCCTCTTTGCTTGACATCATGGGAAAATCATAAGAAATCAGCCAAGACAGAAAAAACAAATTGTAGACCTCCACAAGTCTGGTTCATCCTTGGGAGCAATTTTCAAACGCCTGAAGGTACCACGTTCATCTGTACAAACAATAGTATGCAAGTGTAAACACCATGGGACCACGCAGCCGTCATACCGCTCAGGAAGGAGACGCGTTCTGTCTCCTAGAGATGAACGTACTTTGGTGCGAAAAGTGCAAATCAATCCCAGAACCACAGCAAAGGACCTTGTGAAGATGCTGGAGGAAACAGGTACAAAAGTATCTATATCCACAGTAAAACGAGTCCTAAATCGACATAACCTGAAAGGCCGCTCAGCAAGAAAGAAGCCACTGCTCCAAAACCGCCATAAAAAAGCCAGACTACGGTTTGCAACTGCAAATGGGGACAAATATCGTACTTTTTTGAGAAATGTCCTCTGGTTTGATGAAACTAAAATAGAACTGTTTGGCCATAATGACCATCGTTATGTTTGGAGGAAAAAGGGGGACTTGCAAGCCGAAGAACACCATCCCAACCGTGAAGCACGGGGGTGGCAGCATCACGCTCTGGGGGTGCTTTGTTGCAGGAGGGACTGGTGCACTTCACAAAATAGATGGCATCATGAGGAAGGAACATTATGTGGATATATTGAAGCAACATCTCAAGACATCAGTCAGGAAGTTAAAGCTTGATCGCAAATGGGTCTTCCAAATGGAGAATGACCCCAAGCATACTTCCAAAGTTGTGGCAAAATGGCTTAAGGATAACAAAATCAAGGTATTGGAGTGGCCATCACAAAGCCCTGACCTCAATCCTGTAGAAAATGTGTGGGCAGAACTGAAAAAGCGTGTGCGAGCAAGGAGGCCTACAAACCTGACTCAGTTACACCAGCTCTGTCAGGAGGAATGGGCCAAAATTCACCCAGCTTATTGTGGTAAGCTTGTGGAAGGCTACCCGAAACGTTTGACCCAAGTTAAACCATTTAAAGGCAATGCTACCAAATACTAATTGAGTGTATGTAAACTTCTGACCCACTGGGAATGTGATTAAATAAATAAAAGCTGAAATAAATCATTCTCTCTACTACTATTCTGACATTTCACATTCTTAAAATAAAGTGGTGATCCTAACTGACAGGGAATTTTTACTAGGATTAAATGTCAGGAATTGTGAAAAACTGAGTTTAAATGTATTTGGCTAAGGTGTATGTAAACTTCCGACTTCAACTGTATGTGTGAGAGTGGTGTGAACTTTTTCTCTTTCCTTCCTCGAACAACTCGACAGAACAACTCGGCAGAACGTCTTTATTTCGGCGACAGTCATGGTTTTGTTGACAAAACAGGGGAGACTGAAGTACTAGCACTAATTGCCTAGCCAAGGTGATAGACACACCTCCCTGCACTGATTGCTGATTGCGTGTCAGAGGCAAAGAAAACACCCCCTACTATACAACACGCCCACAAATTAGCAAGACTGTTACACAAATAGACCTGAAACTAATCTAAGTCCACAACGACAGTCACAAGTAATGTAAGTCACAAGTACTACATATAATGCTGTTCACCACTGTAAAACCTCAAGAGTGGGAGGAGGAGTGTCCATTTTTGTTCATAAACGTTATCAATTCTTTGTAAGAGAGGACCTCGCACTTGCATCTGATAACATGTTGAATCTCTTCATTTTTTGGTGGTAATTGGATGCATCTATCAGCCACTCGATTCTGACATTGGGAGTTTTATTGATATCCTTGCATCAACCTTGGATTTGATTAATAATGAAGGTAACATTTGTTTTGTATTGGGTGATTATAACATGAACTTATTTAAAAGTGAGAACCACTCACTGACATCTGACTTTTTGAATACTTTATACTCCAGCTATTTTAATCGCTCATCTATAAGCCTACAAGAGTTACCAGTTCATCTGCCACCCTTATCGATAATATTTTTCCAAATTATTTGAAAAATGTGGCTAAAACAGGTATACTTTATACTGACATTTCTGACCACTTCCAATTTTCCACTTCGCTTTGGCAGCTGGAAATGAACCGATGGGAATGATTAGTAGCATTAAGGGTAGAATATTTAACTAAAGTAATTGTGAGCGCTTTAAGATGTTGATTGATTATATTTAATGGGAAAATGTTTATAATCAGGCCAATGTGCTTACCAGACTTTTCTCACATCTTCCAATTCTATATTTCACCACTGCTTTCCGTTAGTTAAATCAAATAAGAGAGCAGGAGATTGTTTCTGGAAACCTCGGTTTACAACCGGTCTCGAAAAATTGTCAGTTAAAGAAACTAGTTGTATAAAAAGTTTCTCACACATCCCTCTCCCCTGAATTCTGCAACTTACAAAAAGTATACGGTTGAATAAGAAAAAGGCATCTACAACTATCCCATCTCAATTTATTGTTGAAAATAAGACCTATAGTGATCCTGATGTTATTTCATGTGCATTTAATAACTTTTTTGTGAATGTGGGTTCCTCTCTGTCAAAGAAAATAGAGAAAACTGATGGCGATCCCTTGGAATACATTGTGACATTTCCCTTCTCTGCTTCAGTTTGATCCTCCTGATGTAATGGAGGTGATGGACGTAATTGGTAACTTAAAGGTATCAGCAGCAGGTCATGATGAGATTGTTGCCTCTTTGGTGAAATCAGTGTCTTCCTCGATTACTGAGCCTCTAATGTATATCTTCACCAAATCAATGCAAACTTGTATTGTTCCTAAAGATGAGAAAATTGCCAAAGTTATCCCCCTCTATAAATCTGGGGATCCCAGATCTTTTACAAATTATTGCCCAATATCTGTACTACCATGATTTTCTAAAATCCTAGAAAAATGTGTGTATAAGAGAATGTTGAATAATTTAAATCAACACTGTATTCTATATGAGCACTAATATGGTTTTCGTTAAAAACTACTCCACAGATATGGCTCTTTTGAAACTTGTGGATAAAATCTTTACAGCCCTGAACAACAATGAATACGCTCTCGGCATTCATTTACATTTAAAGCGTTTCACACGGTTGATCATGAAATATTACTTTATAAATTGCATTATTACGGTTTTCATGATTATACATATAATTGGCTATATAGTTCCGTTTATGATAGAGAACAATTTGTTGATGCAAACGGCTGTGCATCTACCAGGGCCAAAATATCCTGTGGCGTGCCAAAGGGTTCGATAATTGGACCTTTGTTATTCCTAATCTATATCAATGACCTTGCTGCTGTGTCTTCGTCTGTACTTCCCATTCTCTTTGCGGATGACACCAATTTGATTTTATCACACAATAATTTTGACTTACTAATTAATTACTAACCTCCCGAGTGGCCACTAGAGATCCTGGTTCGAATCCATGCTTTGCTGTAGCCGGCCGCAACCGGGAGACCAATGGGGCGGCGCACAATTGGCCCAGCGTCGTCCAGGGTAGGGGAGGGAATGGCCGGCAGCGAGGTAGCTCAGTTGGTAGAGCATGGCGTTTGCAACGCCAGGGTTGTGGGTTCGATTCCCACGGGGGGCCAGTATGAAAATAAAAAAGAATAATGTATGCGCTAACTGTAAGTCGCTCTGGATAAGAGTGTCTGCTAAATGACGTAAATGTAATGAAGCCACATTTCCTGAATGGTTCCAGATAAACAAATTATCTTTAAATGTAAAAAAATTTTAAAAAATCCAACTTTATTGTATTCACTTGTAAGAATAATTGGTGTGAATTATTAAATTAGTCACATCCACTAGATTCCTCTGAGTTCTAATTGATGAAAAGTTATTCAATTTGTCTGCAGCAAAGTTGTCACGCCCTGACTCAAGGGACTCATATTTGTTGAGTCAGGGTGTGTATTTTCTGTGTTGTGTTGTGTTGTGCTATGTTGATTTTCTATGTTAGATCTAGTATGTGTAGATCTATGTTGGCCGGGGTGGTTCCCAATCAAAGTCAGCTGTAGCTCGTTGTCTCTGATTGGGGACCATACTTAGGCAGCCTTTTGGCACTAGTTAGTCGTGGGATCTTGTTCCGTGTTAAGGTATGTTGTGTTGTGCTGTATCGTTTGTTTATTGTTTTGTCGTTGTGTTTGTTCGTTAATAAACATGTATGCATATCACGCTGCGCCTTGGTCCGTCCCGTCTGTAAGCGATCGTGACAGAAGATCCCACCAAACGATGACCAAGCAGCGTGCCCAGGAAGAGCGTATAGCGATGTCACAGATGGGCAAATGGTGGTCATGGGAGGAGATATTCGCGGGGAAAGGGCCATGGGCGAAGGTAAATGCCCAGGCAGGAGAGGAACGACGGCAACATGGAAGCCGGCCGAGGAGGAGGCCCGAGAAGCAGCCCCAAGAAACATTTTTTTGGGGGGGCTAAAGGGGTGGTCGGGGAGCGATAGAGAAGAGCCCCGACCACTGCACCCGGTTGGGTTTCGGATTGGGTCCCTACGACCTTGGGAAGAGGAGTGGGAACAGTACTACACTGAGGAGTTGGAGGATGACGACGACGACGAGTGTCTGTTCCCTAACTCGTGGGGGCTCCCGGAGGAGTCCTCACGGGAAGAGGAGTGCCGACGACGGAGACCCGAGAGGCAACCCCAAGAAAATGTTAGGGGGGGGCACACGGTGTGGATGACGAGGCAGCAGGAGGCAGTGACAGGGCGGATCTGCAGGTTAGGAGAGGAGGCCACCAGGTTACGGGGGCTATTGGTTCAGAGGGAGCAGGAGTTATTAGGTCAGAGGGAGGAGCTACAGGAGGCTAAAAGGGAGAAGGAAGGTGTAGAGGCACGGCGAGAGGAGCTGGTTAGGCAGCAGAAGGAGCGGGGGTTTATAAAGGAACCCAGTCCCGCTCCTCGCACCAAGCAAGTGGTGCGTGTCGCCAGCCCGGCCTGTTCTTTTCCCTCGCACCAAGCCAGTGGTGCGCATCGCCAGCCCGGCCCGGCCTGTTCCTGCCCCTCGCACAAAGCCAGTGGTGCACGTCGCCAGCCCGGCCCGGCCTGTTCCTGCCCCTCGCACCAAGCCAGCTCCACTCCGGAGCCAGAGCAGTCCGCTCCACCGGTGCCTGATCCAGCTCCGGTTAGCTGCTCCACTCCGGAGCCAGAGCAATCCGCTCCACCGGGGTCCAGTCCAGCTCCGGTCAGTGGCTCCACTCCGGAGCCAGAGCAGTCCGCTCCACCAGTGCCTGATCCAGCTCCGGTCAGCGGCTCCACTCCGGAGCCAGAGTAGTTCGATCCACCGTCATCGGGTCCAGCTCCAGTCAGCGGTTCCAGTCCAGACCCAGAAGTCAGCCCCTCTCCAGGTTCGGGGTCTCCCACACCAGGGTCCAGACAGGGCTTGGTACATCGTGGGAGGAAGGAGAGGGGAAGCAGCGCGCCGAGGTCCAGACCAGACCAGGGGCGCAACAGGGAGGTGGAGAGTAAGTGGTGGTCACACCCGGCCCCTACCCTGTTATGTTTATTTGGCGCGGTCGGAGTCCGCACCTTTGGGGGGGTGGTACTGTCACGTCCTGACTCTGGGGACTCCTATTTGTTGAGTCAGGGTGTGTATATTCTATGTTGTGTTGTTCTATGTTATAGGTTCTATTATGTCTAGATCTATGTTGGCCGGTGTGGTTCCCAATCAGAGGCAGCTGTCGCTCGTTGTCTCTGATTGGGGACCATACTTAGGTAGCCTATTGGCACTAGTTAGTTGTGGGATCTTGTTCCAGTTATGGTATGTTTGTGTGTTACCTTGGACTTCACGTTTCGTTTGTTGTTTTGTCGCGTGTTCATTCGTTTAAATAAACATGTATGCTTATCACGCTGCGCCTTGGTCCGTCCAGTCTATAAACGATCATGACAAAAGTGATGAAATCTGTTGGTATCATCAGAAAGATTAGTGGTTTGGTTCATCAGGCTTGCTTCCTAACTCTATACTATAGCTTAATTTACCCATATCTCATTTACTGTAATATTGTCTGGGCCAGTACATATGCCTCCTACCCAATGTACCCTCAAATGTTTTTCGGGCACTGAGCAAATTTCAGGTCTGCTGAGCGCAAACTTTATCGAAACTTCCTGCACGCGTTTACTGTGAACACTGAGGTTGTACCCGCTTTGATCATAATGTAGGCCTACCAGAATGGTCTAACATCAAAAACAATGGAGAAAAACGCATCCCATAACATTTTAACATGGAAATAGATGTTCTATCATTCAGCCTATAGTAGCAGCCAATGTGTGGTGTTCAATGCCTACATTCCATGAGACTTTTGGAAAGAAAACATGCAGGGCTTGACATTAACCTGTTTATCCACTTGTCCTTCAGACAAGAAGGTGACTGAAAATGTGTTTGATGGAAGAAACCACTTTACAAAATAAAATGCATTATTATTCCCATACCATTATTACAGAGAATCAGACAAATTATGCTACGCTCTGCCTATTGGCTACTTATCTTATTCAAGACTGTCTCAAAATACAACACTTCCCCTTTAAGACATAAAAAAGCTCTTTACATGACTCGCTTTTCAAAGATGGCTAGAAATGCACACATTTTGTGCTCTTGTTGGAAGCAACCACTCCCCCATTGTTGACTAGAAATTAGCTGTAACTGGGCTAATAACTCACTTACTAGCAAAGGATATGAACAAATCTGCACACGTGGCTACATGCAGCTCTCACTTTGATCTCAAAACAAGCGCATCTACTCGTGACCGCTCATACTGTAGCCTAAACACAGTCGAGTTCAAAGTGAATGGCACAGATCCATATATGGCAATGGATATAGGCCTACTGCAGCTTTGCATATAGGCCTACTGCAGCTCTGATTGGTTATGGCACAGTATGAGACTGAGTCTTGCCTGTCAATGCAATAGAATCCTACTCCAATGTGCTCTGCCTACAAGAAAATCTCTTGCACAGTTAGTTTTGCATACTAAATATTGCATAGTTCGTTTTCTTTCGGTATATTACATTGAAAGTGGCTAATATTGTGTTGATTCGATCACAATTCCCACAGTAGAGCGAAATGTTGATAGTGTTAACTAAAGGGGAAAACTGTAGAAAGTTGAGTGAAGTTCAATCTCGTGCTTCTCTGCGCAGGCTCATATTTCTTCTGCGCCCACACACGCTCGCAGCTTAGAGGGAACATTGCTCCTAACTACACAAATTACTAATCATACAAAATAGATTTGCAAGACTAGCCACCTCATCTAATTACCTGGCTCCATCTGCGCCTTTGTTTAAGAAACTCAATATCTTGTCTATTTACGACATCAATGTACGCCAATTATGCACTTTTATCTACAAATACTCATACCTCCCAGACAGTTTACCTAAAGCTTTCAATGGATTCTTCCAGGTTAATTCTGAAATCCATCTATATAACACAAGACAATGCAATAACCTTCATCATTCCCACTGCCACATCTCACATAGTCAATTCTCTATCAGATATAGAGGTACCATACTCTGGAATTCTTATCTTCACATTGCCAAAATATCATCATCCCTCAATAGCTTCAAGACTGGGGGTCAGCCTGATGAACCAAACTACTCAGTAATCTCCTCCATATAGCCTAACTCTCACACACTCACATTTTTTCATGATTACTGATCAATTCATTTATGCATTTATAATTAGTAGGTTTTGTTATCTGTTTTAACAAACCTTTTTTATTTTTGAACTTCTGTATTGTATATAGTTTTTTTTGTGGTGTGATTTTCAAATAAGCCAACAACACCTGCACACCTTTTTTTATTTTAGGGTTTGTTTTCATCTGTATTGTTGTCTATCACTTGTTTTCTTTGGTGCAAATAAATAAATACAAAAATAAATGAGCAATCAGACAGTTCAAACAGGAATGATTAACTAGGCTACTACGTGAAAGACAAAATTAAATGAAATTGCTCTAGCAAGATGATACCTACAGTTACTTGTTGAATCAAAAATCTACTTGCTGCTATTGTAGGAGCTGATATCCTTCCAAACTATAGATGACGAAAACTAGAGCTGCTCTGTCATACCATGTGGAATTAATCAATGCCATATTTCCATTAAATTGCACACAAAAAACAGCACACTCACATCCACACAGCAACTCACATCCACAAAGCAATGAATGCATAAATCCTGTGACTTGGAACCAAGGGTGTGGGTGTGTGTTTGTGTGTGAGAGAAAGAGAGTGTTTGTGTGAAAGACCGTGGGAGATATGACATTATGACAAGTGCAGATCAGTGTTCTGTGGATCATCACCACTCCCGACACACTTCACTCACCACCCCCCCGGCCTGCTAATTGGAAATCACCCGTTCTGGAAATCAAAGCAGCGCTGCCTTCTGTTTATGGGGAGAGCGGGAGCCGTGAACTGTGTCCCAAATGGCACCATATTGTCTATATATATATATATATATATATATATATATATATATATATATATATATATATATGTATATATATATATATTACCTTTATTTAACTAGGCAAGTCAGTTAAGAACAAATTCTTATTTAAAATAACGGCCTACACCGGCCAAACACGGACGACGCTTGGCCAATTATGCGCCGCCCAATGGGACTCCCAATCACGGCCGGTTGTGATACAGCCTGGAATCGAACCAGGGGGTCTGTAGTGACGCCTCAAGCACTGAGATGCCACTCGGGAGCCCAATATAGGGCACCCTAATCCCCCCATAGGGCTCTGGTCAAAAGTAGAGGACTATTTAGGGAATAAGGTGCGATTTGGGACACACCCATGGGCTTTGCCACAGCCACAATTCCGCTCGGTATTCCAACTGGGAAGAGATAATTCCAGCTCTGCAGTGGCAAATCAGCAGTCGGTGCAGAACACCTGTCGGTCATAACAAAGCGAGACAGGAGTAGAGGTCCTCCTCAGTCTCCATCTAAAAACAGAGGTGATAGATAGGTATGTTCACTTGTTATCACAGCCTGGTCCTGTCTGGCTTTGTATGCAACGCCAAGGATTGTAGGTTCGATTCTCGCTAGGGTCACCCATACAAAAGATGCATGCAGGCATGACTGTAAGTTGCTTTGGTTAAAAGTGTCTACTAAATGGCACATACACTCACCACCCAGTTTATTAGGTACAGTGAGTCAGTGTGGCCTTGGCTTGTTCTATAAAGCAGGCAGGCAGATGGACATCGGGGCTGACCCCATTTAGTCGACTGGTCGATTGTTTTGTCAATAGGCTGTTCGTCGAACAAGATATTTTTAGTCAAGCAGTAGAAAATATATATTATTTTTTTATGGCACATGAGACAACTGTCTGATTTACGCATGTCTCAGTGGACTAATCCATTGCGGAGGCCGAGGGATGCCACACCAGTATCACCAGTAGTACATTTACCGTTAATTCCCATCATTTCTAATCTACAATGTTTGGTTATGGTCATTTCTGTTAATGCATTCAATATATTATTATTACAGTATTTTACCATTCTCATTGTCTGAGTGGACACGTTGTTTGCGGACTGCACAACCTAGGCTACACTTGTGAGGAACAAGTTTTTATTTATTTCATTTCATTTCTGAGTTGTCAATTTATTCATTGCATTTTATTTGTAAGGCTCCGGTCACTGTTGAGTAAGGACGTACACCTGATTATGCATAGAGGTAGGCCTAGGCTACCTGGCCTGTGCACAAATGTAGGCCTCTAAATGTGCCCATTTGGGGATCTAATAGTATTTCTGATTGTCTTAACTCACCACCACTGTGGAGCTTCTCAAATGATTTTTTTCTTCACCTCAAACAGCAAGTAAACAAAGTCTGTTTTTACATCCATTGAGAATGACAATAGTTCCTCAACGTAGCCTATTTGAAAAATCTTTCCAGCTCTCTTTCGATAACCACTCCACTCTCTACTTGGTGTGAAAGGGGGGGAAAATGTCATGCTCTGATCCGCTGGAAACGTCATAAAATAGGCCTACCTGATTACTTCTTATCCCTTGCGCAAATAGCCTACAGCTGTGTCCAGAGCTCACTGGTGCAGGAAACTCTGAGGGGGCAGAATATTTTATACAATGTTGCAAGTTTTCTAGTGCTAGGTTCAGGCCGGACCAAGTTGATAGTTGGAACAATGTTTCAAGTTCCCTTCAGACAGGCCATGCGTAGCCAATATAGGATTTATAGGATATTTATTTTTATCAGGATGTTTTCTACCTTCAGGCTGCAATGTTTTTATGAGTTATTAGTTGGCAATGGCAATAGAAGTTACTTTTAGAATTTTGATTAACCACATGATAATGATTTTGAGATACGAAGACTTGATTATAAATTAAATGAAACTGTTCCATGAAAATGTGAATATAAAAATCATAACTGGCACGCAGATCGGTAGAAATTGTAAGATAAATTGGCACTCCAAATGGAAAAGGTTACCGACCCCTGGTGTAGCCGTTTACCGGCAACTTCAGGAGCTTAATGGCAGAATCTGCGAAGGCCAGCAGTAGCTGAAAGAGGATGGTCGGGAACAGGTTTTTTTCTTCTGGTTAGGCTATCTTGATATCTGGCTACCTCTTGAGTCATTTGTCTGTCTTAATTATTATATCACATTGTGCTTAATAAAACACCAGACAAGCTCAATAGCCTAGATATACAGTTGAAGTCGGAAGTTTACATACACCTTAGCCAAATACAGTGGGGGGAAAAAGTATTTAGTCAGCCACCAATTGTGAAAGTTCTCCCACTTAAAAAGATGAGAGAGGCCTGTAATTTTTATCATAGGTACACGTAAACTATGACAGACAAAATGAGAAAAAATATATATATACCCTTTGTTGGCAATGACACAGGTCAAACGCTTTCACACGGTTTTCACACACTGTTGCTGGTATTTTGGCCCATTCCTCCATGCAGATCTCCTCTAGAGCAGTGATGTTTTGGGGCTGTCGCTGGGCAACACAGACTTTCAACTCCCTCCAAAGATTTTCTATGGGGTTGAGATCTGGAGACTGGCTAGGCCACTCCAGGACCTTGAAATGCTTCTTACGAAGCCACTCCTTCGTTGCCCGGGCGGTGTGTTTGGGATCATTGTCATGCTGAAAGACCCAGTCACGTTTCATCTTCAATGCCCTTGCTGATGGAAGGAGGTTTTCACTCAAAATCTCACGATACATGGCCCCATTCATTCTTTCCTTTACACGGATCAGTCGTCCTGGTCCCTTTGCAGAAAAACAGCCCCAAAGCATGATGTTTCCACCCCCATGCTTCACAGTAGGTATGGTGTTCTTTGGATGCAACTCAGCATTCTTTGTCCTCCAAACACGACGAGTTGAGTTTTTACCAAAAAGTTCTATTTTGGTTTCATCTGACCATATGACATTCTCCCAATCCTCTTCTGGATCATCCAAATGCACTCTAGCAAACTTCAGACGGGCCTGGACATGTACTGGCTTAAGCAGGGGGACACGTCTGGCACTGCAGGATTTGAGTCCCTGGCGGCGTAGTGTGTTACTGATGGTAGGCTTTGTTACTTTGGTCCCAGCTCTCTGCAGGTCATTCACTAGGTCCCCCCGTGTGGTTCTGGGATTTTTGCTCACCGTTCTTGTGATCATTTTGACCCCACGGGGTGAGATCTTGCGTGGAGCCCCAGATCGAGGGAGATTATCAGTGGTCTTGTATGTCTTCCATTTCCTAATAATTGCTCCCACAGTTGATTTCTTCAAACCAAGCTGCTTACCTATTGCAGATTCAGTCTTCCCAGCCTGGTGCAGGTCTACAATTTTGTTTCTGGTGTCCTTTGAAAGCTCTTTGGTCTTGGCCATAGTGGAGTTTGGAGTGTGACTGTTTGAGGTTGTGGACATGTGTATTTTATACTGATAACAAGTTCAAACATGTGCCATTAATACAGGTAACGAGTGGAGGACAGAGGAGCCTCTTAAAGACGAAGTTACAGGTCTGTGAGAGCCAGAAATCTTGCTTGTTTGTAGGTGACCAAATACTTATTTTCCACCATAATTTGCAAATAAATTCATTACAAATCCTACAATGTGATTTTCTGGATTTTTTTTTCTCAATTTGTCTGTACCTATGATGAAAATTACAGGCCTCTCTCATCTTTTTAAGTGGGAGAACTTACACAATTGGTGGCTGACTAAATACTTGTTTTCCCCACTGTACATTTAAACTCAGTTTTTCACAATTCCTGACATTTAATCATAGTAGAAATGCCCTGACTTAGGTCAGTTAGGATCACCACTTTATTTTAAGAATGTGAAATGTCAGAATAATAGTAGAGAGAATTATTTATTTCAGCTTTAATTTCTTTCATCACATTCCCAGTGGGTCAGAAGTTTACATACACTCAATTAATATTTGGTAGCATTGCCTTTAAATTGTTTAACTTGGGTCAAACGTTTCGGGTAGCCTTCCACAAGCTTCCCACAATAAGTTGGGTGAATTTTGGCCCATTCCTCCTGCCTCCTGACAGAGCTGGTGTAACTGATTCAGGTTTGTAGGCCTCCTTGCTCGCACATGCTTTTTCAGTTCTGCCCACAAATGTTCTATAGGATTGATGTCAGGGCTTTGTGATGGCCACTCCAATACCTTAACTTTGTTGTCCTTAAGATATTTTGCCACAACTTTGGAAGTATGGTTGGGGTCATTGTCCATTTGGAAGACCCATTTGCGATCAAGCTTTAACTTCCTGACTGATGTCTTGAGATGTTGCTTCAATATATCCACATCATTTTCCTTCCTCATGATGCCATCTATTTTGTGAAGTGCACCAGTCCCTCCTGCAGTAAAGCACCCCCACAGCATGATGCTGCCACCCCCGTGCTTCACGGTTGGGATGGTGTTCTTCGGCTTGCAAGCAACCGCCTTTTTCCTCCAAACATAACGATGGTCATTATGGCCAAACAGTTCTATTTTTGTTTCATCAGACCAGAGGACATTTCTCCAAAAAGTATGATCTTTGTCCCCATGTGCAGTTGCAAACCGTAGTCTGGCTTTTTTATGGCGGTTTTGGAGCATTGGCTTCTTCCTTGCTGAGCGGCCTTTCAGGTTATGTTGATATACAGTGGGGAAAAAAAGTATTTAGTCAGCCACCAATTGTGCAAGTTCTCCCACTTAAAAAGATGAGAGAGGCCTGTAATTTTAATCATAGGTACACGTCAACTATGACAGACAAAATGAGAAAAACAAATCCAGAAAATCACATTGTAGGATTTTTTATGAATTTATTTGCAAATTATGGTGGAAAATAAGTCTTTGGTCAATAACAAAAGTTTCTCAATACTTTGTTATATACCCTTTGTTGGCAATGACACAGGTCAAACGTTTTCTGTAAGTCTTCACAAGGTTTTCACACACTGTTGCTGGTATTTTGGCCCATTCCTCCATGCAGATCTCCTCTAGAGCAGTGATGTTTTGGGGCTGTCGCTGGGCAACACAGACTTTCAACTCCCTCCAAAGATTTCTATGGGGTTGAGATCTGGAGACTGGCTAGGCCACTCCAGGACCTTGAAATGCTTCTTACGAAGCCACTCCTTCGTTGCCCGGGCGGTGTGTTTGGGATCATTGTCATGCTGAAAGACCCAGCCACGTTTCATCTTCAATGCCCTTGCTGATGGAAGGAGGTTTTCACTCAAAATCTCATCATACATGGCCCCATTCATTCTTTCCTTTACACGGATCAGTCGTCCTGGTCCCTTTGCAGAAAAACAGCCCCAAAGCATGATGTTTCCACCCCCATGCTTCACAGTAGGTATGGTGTTCTTTGGATGCAACTCAGCATTCTTTGTCCTCCAAACACGACGAGTTGAGTTTTTACCAAAAAGTTATATTTTGGTTTCATCTGACCATATGACATTCTCCCAATCCTCTTCTGGATCATCCAAATGCACTCTAGCAAACTTCAGACGGGCCTGGACATGTACTGGCTTAAGCAGGGGGACACGTCTTGCACTGCAGGATTTGAGTCCCTGGCGGCGTAGTGTGTTACTGATGGTAGGCTTTGTTACTTTGGTCCCAGCTCTCTGCAGGTCATTCACTAGGTCCCCCTGTGTGGTTCGGGGATTTTTGCTCACCGTTCTTGTGATCATTTTGACCCCACGGGGTGAGATCTTGCGTGGAGCCCCAGATCGAGGGAGATTATCAGTGGTCTTGTATGTCTTCCATTTCCTAATAATTGCTCCCACAGTTGATTTCTTCAAACCAAGCTGCTTACCTATTGCAGATTCAGTCTTCCCAGCCTGGTGCAGGTCTACAATTTTGTTTCTGGTGTCCTTTGACAGCTCTTTGGTCTTGGCCATAGTGGAGTTTGGAGTGTGACTGTTTGAGGTTGTGGACAGGTGTCTTTTATACTGATAACAAGTTCAAACAGGTGCCATTAATACAGGTAACGAGTGGAGGACAGAGGAGCCTCTTAAATAAGAAGTTACAGGTCTGTGAGAGCAAGAAATCTTGCTTGTTTGTAGATGACCAAATACTTATTTTCCATCATAATTAGCAAATAAATTCATTAAAAATCCTACAATGTGATTTTCTGGATTTTTTTCCCTCCATTTGTCTGTCATAGTTGACGTGTACCTATGATGAAAATTACAGGCCTCTCTCATCTTTTTAAGTGGGAGAACTTGCACAATTGGTGGCTGACTAAATACTTTTTTTCCCCACTGTAGGACTCGTTTTACTGTGGATATAGATACTTTTGTACCTGTTTCCTCCAGCATCTTCACAAGGTCCTTTGCTGTTGTTCTGGGATTGATTTGCACTTTTCGCACCAAAGTACGTTCATCTCTAGGAGACAGAGCGCATTTCCTTCCTGAGCGGTATGACGGCTGCTTGGTCCCATGGTGTTTATACTTGTGTACTATTGTTTGTACAGATGAACATGGTACCTTCAGGCGTTTGGAAATTGCTCCCAAGGATGAACCAGACTTGTGGAGGTCTACAATTGTTTTTCTGAGGTCTTGGCTGATTTCTTTTGATTTTCAAGCAAAAAGGCACTGGGTTTGAAGGTAGGCCTTGAAATACATCCACAGGTACACCTCCAATTGACTCAAATTATGTCAATTAGCCTGTCAGAAGCTTCTAAAGTCATGACACCATTTTCTGGAATTATCCAAGCTGTTTAAAGGCACAGTCAACTTAGTGTATGTAAACTTCTGACCCACTGGAATTGTGATACAGTGAATTATAAGTGAAATAATCTGTCTGTAAACAATTGTTAGAAAAATGGCTTGTGTAATGCTTAAAGTAGATGTCCTAACCGACTTGCAAAACGATAGTTTGTTAACAAGAAATTTGTGGAGTGGTTGAAAAACAAGTTTTAATGACTCCAACCTAAGTGAATGTAAACTTTGAACTTCAACTGTAGTTGATTTTATTAACACATAGGGTGTGTCTATACTGAAGTTTTGGAATGGCGCCGGAGAAGATGGCTGCCGTTTTACAGCCCTCTAACCAATTGTACTATTATGTGTGTTTTTCCGCGTAATTTGTAATTTATTTTGTACATGTTTTTGCCATCGTCTCTTATAACCAAAAAGAGCTTCTGGATATCAGGACAGCGATTACTCACCTCGTATTGGACAAATAATTTTTCTTCAATGAGACTGCCGCAAAGGATATCCTACAGACACCCGACAAGGCCCAAATCCCCGTCATTCGCATGAGGAAGAGACGGAGATATCGTGGACGTAGGTCGGGGTGCCTTGTAAGGATCCGACGGCGAGCGAGTAAACTGCCGCTCCCATCAATCCTATTAGCCAATCTTCAATCATTGTAAAATAAATTGGATGACCTAAGATTACGGTTATCCTACCAACGGGACATTAAAAATTGTAATATCTTATGTTTCACCGAGTCGTGGCTGAACGATGACATGGATAACATACAGCTAGCGGGCTATACGCTACATCGGCAGGATAGAACGGCTGACTCCGGTAAGACAAGGGGTGGCGGTCTGTGTATATTTGTAAACAACAGCTGGTGCACAAAATCAAATACTAAGGAAGTCTCGAGGTTTTGCTCGCCTGAGGTAGAGTATCTTATGATAAGCTGTAGATCACACTATTTACCAAGTGAGTTTTCATCTATATTTTTCATAGCTGTCTATTTACCACCACAAACCAATGCTGGCATTAAGATTGCACTGAATGAGCTGTATAAGGCCATAAGTCAACAGGAAAACGCTCATCCAGAAGCAGCGCTCCTAGTGGCCGGGGACTTTAATGCAGGGAAACTTAAATCTGTTCTACCTAATTTCTACCAGCATGTTAAATGTGCAACCAGAGGAAAAAAAACTCTAGACCACCTTTACTCCACACAGAGACGCATACAAAGCTCTCCCTCGCCCTCCATTTGGCAAATCTGACCATAACTCTATCCTCCTGATTCCTGCTTATAAGCAAAAACTAAAGCAGGAAGCACCAGTGACTCGGTTAATAAAAAAGTGGTCAGATGACGCAGATGCTAAGCTACATGACTGTTTTGCTAGCACAGACTGGAACATGTTCCGGGATTCTTCAGATAGCATTGAGGAGTACACATCAGTCACTGGCTTCATCAATAAGTGCATCGATGATGTCGTCCCCACAGTGACCGTACGTACATACCCCAACCAGAAGCCATGGATTACAGGAAACATCCGCACTGAGCTAAAGGGTAGAGCTGCCGCTTTCAAGGAGCGGGACTCTAACCCGGACGCTTATAAGAAATCCCGCTATGCCCTCTGATGAACCATCAAACAGGCAAAGAGTCAATACAGGACTAAGATTGAATCGTACTACACCGGCTCTGACGCTCGTTGGATGTGGCAGGGCTTGAAAACTATTACAGACTACAAAGGGAAGCACAGCCGCAAGCTTCCCAGTGACACAAGCCTACCAGACGAGCTAAACCACTTCTATGCTCGCTTCGAGGCAAGCAACACTGAAGCATGCATGAGAGCACCAGCTGTTCCGGATGACTATGTGATCACGCTCTCCGTAGCCGATGTGAGTAAGGCTTTTAAGCAGGTCAACATTCACAAGGCCGCAGGGCCAGACGGATTACCAGGACGTGTACTCCGAGCATGTGCTGACCAACTCGCAAGTGTCTTCACTGACATTTTCAACATGTCCCTGACTGAGTATGTAATACCAACATGTTTCAAGCAGACCACCATAGTCCCCGTGCCCAAGGACTCTAAGATAACCTGCCTAAATGACTACCGACCCGTAGCACTGACGTCTGTAGCCATGAAGTGCTTTGAAAGGCTGGTCATGGCTCACATCAACACCATTATCCCAGAAACCCTAGACCCACTCCAAATTGCATACCGCCCCAACATATCCACAGATGATGCAATCTCTATTGCACTCCACACTGCCTTTCCCACCTGGACAAGAGGAACACCTACGTGAGAATGCTATTCATTGACTACAGCTCAGCATTCAACACCATAGTGCCCTCAAAGCTCATCACTAAGCTAAGGATACTGGGACTAAACACCTCCCTCTGCAACTGGATCCTGGACTTCCTGACGGGCCGCCCCCAGGTGGTAAGGGTAGGTAACAACACATCTGCCACTGATCCTCAACACGGGGGCCCCTCAGGGGTGCGTGCTCAGTCCCCTCCTGTACTCCCTGTTCACCCATGACTGCATGGCCAGGCACGACTCCAACACCATCATTAAGTTTGCCGACGACACAACAGTGGTAGGCCTGATCACAGACAACGATGAGACTGCCTATAGGGAGGAGGTCAGAGACCTGGCCGTGTGGTGCCAGGATAACAACCTCTCCCTCAACGTGACCAAGACAAAGGAGATGATTGTGGACTACAGGAAAAAAAAGAGGACTGAGCATTCTCATCGACGGGGCTGTAGTGGAACAGGTTGAGAGCTTCAAGTTTCTTGGTGTCCACATCACCAACGATCTATCATGGTCCAAACACACCAAGACAGTCGTGAAGAGGGCACGACAAAGCCTATTCCCCCTCAGGAGACTGAAAAGATTCGGCATGGGTCCTCAGATCCTCAAAAAATTCTACAGCAGCACCATCGAGAGCATCCTGACTGGTTGCATCACCGCCTGGTATGGCAACTGCTTGGCCTCCGACCGCAAGGCACTACAGAGGGTAGTGCGTACGGCCCAGTACATCACTGGGGCCAAGCTTCCTGCCATCCAGGACCTCTATACCAGGCGGTGTCAGAGGAAGGCCCTCAAAATTGTCAAAGACTCCAGCCACCCCAGTCATAGACTGTTCTCTCTGCTACCGCACGGCAAGCGGTACCGGAGTGCCAAGTCTAGGTCGAAAAGACTTCTCAACAGCTTCTACCCCCAAGCCATAAGACTCCTGAACAGCTAATCATGGCTACCCAGACTATTTGCACTGCCCCCCCACCCCATCTTTTTACGCTGCTGCTACTCTGTTAATTATTTATGCATAGTCACTTTAACTCCACCCACATGTACATATTACTTCAATTACCTCAACTAGCCGGTGCCCCCGCACATTGACTCTGCACCGGTACCCCCCCTGCATATATAGCCTCCCTACTGTTATTTTATTTTACTTCTCCTCTTTTTTTCTCAACACTTTTTTGTTGTTTTATTTAACTTTTTTATTAAAAATAAATGCACTGTTGGTTAAGGGCTGTAAGTAAGCATTTCACTGTAATGTCTGCACCTGTTGTATTCGGCGCATGTGGCCAATAAAATTTGATTTGATTTATAGGCAAAAATACACTTTTCAAGATTTTGACCAATCGATTGGTTGAAAGAACAGATGACTCTTGATTTATTTTTGTCGGGGACAGCCCTGATCAAAGGCATTCAGTTACTGTTTTATTGAACGTTAGCATGGGTAAAACGAGTGACCTAAGCAACTTTGAGCGTGGTATGATCGTTGGTGGCAGGCATGCTGGATCCAGTATCTCAGAAACAGCTGCCCTCCTGGGATTTTCACGCACGGCATTGTCTAGGGTTTACCGAGAATGGTGCAACAAACAAAAAACATCCATCAGCGGCAGTCCTGTGGGCGAAAACAGCTTGTTGATGAGAGATGTCGAAGGAGAATGGCAAGAATCATGCAAGCTAACAGGCTGGCTACAAACAGACAAATAACGGTGCAGTACAACAGTGGTGTGCAGAACGGCATCACAGAACGCACGACTCGTTGATCCTTGTCATGGATGGGATATTGCAGCAGACGACCACACCAGGTTCCACTCCTATCAGCTAAAAACAAGAAGAAGCGGCTCCAGTGGGCACGCGATCACCAACACTGTACAATTGAGGAGTGGATAAACATAGCCTGGAACATGACATTGAGTTCAGGTCTGCGCAGTCCCCAGACCTCAACCCAATAGATTATCTTTGGGATGAGATGGAATGGTCTGTTCGCAGCATAAATGTACCACCGTCCAATCTGCAGCAACTGCGTGATGCCATTGCGTCAACATGGACCAACATCCCTGTGGAACGTTTCCGACACCTTGTAGAATGACCTGAAGAATTCAGGCTGTTCTGGAGGCAAAGAGGGGTCTGACCCAGTACTAGATGGGTTTACCTAATAAACTGGCCAGTGAGTGTATATAAGTCGCTCTGGATAAGAGTGTCTGCTAAATTACTAAAATGTAAATATATTATCTAACCTGTAAGAAGCTTCCACAAACACAACTCCGGAATACTACACTTCGATTGGCTTATGGGTCCATCAAAGTGTTTGTTGGGATAGTTTAAAAACGTTTAGGTTTTTTGAGGGTGGAAGAGAAGTGAGGTGTTTTTTGGAGGGGAGGATGAATAGAAGGAAGGGCTTTTGGGAGAGGAAAAGGAGGGGTACCCACTGCCCTCGGTGAGTGTTTGATTAGAGGAGGAGGGGTGCATGTGGGGTGATAGGGGGAGGAGAACAGGGGTGTAGAGGGTACCCGTCCAGCCCTGTGTGAGTAGCCCTTAATGATGTGTGCTCTCGGGATAAAAACTTGTAATTGGCCCTGTACCTCCACTAGGCCCTCTGTTTGCTCAGACAACAGGCAGAACAAATGGGACGTGTGTGTGCCTGTGTGTGTGGTTTTGTGTGTGTGTGTGTGTGTGTGCACGCATGCATGCCTTTATGTGTGTGTGTGTTCGTTTGAGAAACATTTGGAGGCATGCCAGCTCCTTTGTCATGGAATATGGAGAGTGATGTGGGTGACACCATTATCCTCTGAGCACACCTGTGCACCTTCAGGGGCGAGGTGGTGGGGGGGGGGGGGGGGGGGGCAGTAAAGGATAACTGATGTTGTGGGGACAGGGAGGGATGGGAATGTGGGCTTTTTTGGAGGGGGGGTTGAAAAGGAGGTAGGGGAGAGACAGAGAAGGACACAATAGAGTGAGTGAGGGAGTTGAGGAGAAGAGCGGGGACAGAGAGGGGAGAGGTTACATGTGGGTGGAGGGTAGACCCCCATGGAAGGTTCCCCGTTGCCTTACAGCTGCTGGCCCAGCTGTCCCTTAGACCAGAGACAGAAACCTGAGAGACAGAAAAGAGAAAGTAGGCCCACATACCACCAGTGTTCCTGCTAGCTGCCTTTGAAAGAGAGAGGAGAGGGTCAATCCAACTCTATGACTCCCCTTCACACTCATGTCTTACCATGTGTCTCCTTGAAGATAACATCAGTAACACACACACACCAAGTATCGTCCTACACACACCTGGAGACCTAAAGAAAAAGATAGACAGATGGAGAGACATGAGAGAGAGAAAAAATACCAATATTTCCCTGAAGCTAATGTTATTTAGTTTTTTTCTGACGGGTATGATACTTTAAGTATGTATCTGAGTATTCATTTACATTAAGAGTTAGGTAATATCTTGGAGAGTGAGAGAAAATGATTGCATCTCCACGGGTTTGGTCTTTCACCATTCTTCATTTACACCCCCACTGTAAATTCCTGGTATAAAATGCCAAACCTGTGTAAGACCTTTATGGCAGCAAGCTCACCACAAACTGTGCGCCACCAACACAAATAAACGAGGGGAAAAACGATGTTCTTTCCATCCATCAGTTGAGCGTATTCAGCGCTCTCTGTGGTTCTCTGTGCTTTGCCAAAAAATATAGGCAATCTGGCCAATAGGGTCACTGTAGCTAGGCGAATGAATGAAGGGCCGATTGTATGGAAGTGTTCCACTCATGCGCTCCACCAAAGACTGTGGCTCTATTTAAATGAACAAATCATTGTTCCCTTCCTTCCTTCCTTTCTTTGATCAATCCCTCCCTCATTGCTGTAAGTATTCAAACAGGGACTTTTTCTCAGAAGAAATCTATAGAGCTAGCACTTAACTCCCAAAGCTTATGTCATTAGCGAGTGGCTAATAAGAAACAGGCTAACTCCAACCAGCTCTGATTAAGCCTGAATACAATAGGGGACACCGTGACATCTGCCAGAACCACTGCTCTCTTCTGGGTAATGTTTCAATAGAGGGGGGTTGCCTTATGTGTCACTAAATTGAAAAGACAACAACATTAACTCATCCTCATTTGATGGTGTGAGGAATCAGATCTTGTCCAACTTTGTGCTATTTTGCTTTGAAGATAATTGTTCCTTTACGCCAGATTGGTTTTATTTGGTGTTTTGTCTTAGTTTGCGGAGGAACTGTTTAGGGATTTGTGTGTGGCTGTGTGTTGTTTAGTTGCTGCTCCAATGGGTGCTTGTTGTTTGAAATCATGTAACCCCCCTCCTTCTATACCACTTGGTCTAAGTCCTTTGAAGGGTCAACGAGAAGGTTCCAAGGTTGTTCTTGTGTTTCAGAAATAAAGACAACATATGCTTCTTTCAATACATATATTTGTCTCTATCTCTCTCTCTCTGTCTTTCTCTCTCTCTCTCTGTCTTACTCTCTCTCCATCCAGGCTTGCCCCATCCATTTGCCATCACGGTATTTGAGGATAGCCTGTACTGGACAGACTGGCACACCAAGAGCATCAATAGTGCCAACAAGTTCACGGGCAAGAACCAGGAGATCATCAGAAACAAGCTGCACTTCCCTATGGATATACATACACTGCACCCGCAGAGACAGCCCGCAGGTCAGTCAGACACACACACACACACACACACACACACACACACACACACACACACACACACCACCCACAGATGCACTCTGTTAGTCAGTAACACACCTGCACACTCACTCAGTCACTCACTCACTCAGTGCTTCTAACCTCTCTCCCCTCCTCTCTTCTTCAGGTGGGCGTAACCGATGTGGGACCAACAACGGGGGCTGCAGCCACCTCTGTCTCCCTGGCAACAAGACCTATACCTGCCACTGCCCCACTGGCTTCAAGAAAGTGGACCAGCATAACTGTGCCCTGAGTGAGTATACTTACTGGCATACAAGAACACACTCTAGGTAGAATAACAGAATATTTGTTGACATTTGAATGTGATGATTTAGAGTTGTAAATCTTTTTGTGTTAATTTAGTCATTACTTTATTCTAAATATAATCTCAAATGTTTGCTAATAAATGTTCAATCCAGTTAGTCCATGTTGTTGTGTTGTGTGTGTGTGTTGTGATGACCCCGTTGTTAAATGTAGAGCACTGACAGAAGACCTTTGGTCTTTGATCAGGTCTTGACAAGTTCCTGCTTTTTGCCCGAAGGACGGACATCCGACGAATCAGCTTTGACACCGAGGACATGTCGGATGATGTCATCCCACTGGCTGACATACGCAACGCCGTGGCACTGGACTGGCACGCTGAGGAGGGCTTAATCTATTGGACGGACGTCACCACCGACTCCATCAACCGGGCCCAATGGGACGGCTCCAAGCAGGAGGTCAGTTCTGCCCCATATTACTTTCTTAGCAGATGCTCCTATCCAGAGCCACTTACTGTACAATGGATGGTGCATTCAACTAAAGTAGATGAGACAACCACCCATCAAGATCATTACAAGTAAAATAGCTAGTTATAAAGAAGAAAACAGTTTAGTGTTATAGTGGTTGATGTTTTGATGAGATCAGAGTATTGATAAAAGTCTCTTGCACTTTACTTTTAACCAAATATCGCCACCTATTGATGAGAGTTTGGTATCACAGTTAATTTCACAGCTGTTTGACCTTGTTGCAATGGGGGAGTATTTCATTGAAGTTACTGTACTGTATTTTAATGAGTTGTTATTGTGTGTGTCAGGTGGTGGTGGACACCAGTCTGGAAAGTCCAGCCGGTCTGGCTATTGACTGGGTGACCAACAAACTCTACTGGACCGACGCAGGTAAGAATCCTTAACTGTACCGGTGTTCTAGATTTAAATTACTATAGGGTAGTGGTACATACTTCAGTTTGTGTATCATGTCAGCTATAGACTACCAGGAAGTCTTTATTGACTAGTCTTTATTGAGTCATTTGTTGTACGAACCATAATGAATTGTGTGCGTGTGTGTGTGAGATCAGGTACAGATCGTATCGAAGTATCTAATGCAGACGGGAGCATGCGTACTGTCCTGATCTGGGAGAATCTGGACCGACCCAGGGACATCGTGGTTGACCCAATTGGAGGGTGAGTCAGAGGTCAAGGGTCAATATCAGGCATCAGATGTCAATGACACCTCTGACAATAGATTACAGAGTATCGTGTAAACACACCTTTTTTTCCAGCAGTCCAATAAGTTGGTAAAATACTAAAAAGTTAGCGCTGCATGGATTTTGTTGTTTACCACAGACACCTAATCTGAACATACAGTATACAGATGACTTTTGCATACCACATACATGTACAGTTTACTGATGCATGATTTTCCCTGTGTACCATAGATACATGTACTGGACAGACTGGGGTGTGAGTCCTAAGATAGAGCAGGCAGGGATGGACGCATCCAGCCGTATCGTCATCATCTCTTCCAACCTGACGTGGCCTAACGGACTGGCAATTGACTACCAAACACAGCGCCTGTACTGGGCCGACGCCGGGATGAAGACCATCGAGTTTGGCAACTTTGACGGCTCAGACAGACAGGTGAGGTGGTCTTGAAGGGATAGTATTTTAAAGGTTTAGCTTATTTTCAATATATTTTTGTTTGTTGGATGGGTATTTAATCAAGTGAGACTTTTTCTCTGTAAATCAGACTACTGGCTAATATTTTTATTTTTATTCCCCGCCCCCCTCCCCTCCATTGGTGTCCAGGTGTTGATTGGCAGTCAGTTACCCCACCCCTTTGGGCTGACTCTGCATGAGGAGAAGCTCTATTGGACGGACTGGCAGTCCAAGAGCATCCAGAGTGCCAACAAAATGACAGGCCTGGGACGACAGACACTCGCCGAGAACCTGGAGAACCTCATGGATATTCACATGTTCCACCGCTACCGCACCACAGGTGTGTGTGCGTGTGTGTGACCTGTTGGCCCTCTGAGTATTTTGTGACAGGATACTAGACCCCCACCCCCAACACCAGGTCCAGTGTCCCTCCCTGTCACTAGGGGGATTAGGGGCCAGGTAAACTGATCCTAGATATGTGGTTCAGAGGGAAAAAAGCACCTGGGGCTCATACCAGGCTAAAGCAGCACTTATCAGAGTAGGGATGTCAAACGTTCAGCCTGCTGCACAGACCTCATGGAGGCTCTAGTCTAGAGCGCCCGGTTAAATTGTGTTTGAGATCATTTTTAAACTCTCAACTGTTAAATGAGTGAGAAATAGATGTCATTGTTGCAATAGTTTGTGAGTGGGCAACATATACTATCATCTTACATTTACATGTTGAATAATTTTATATTGCGCTCTCTCCCCCCTCTGTCCCTCTCTCTCTCTAGTGCGGACCCCCTGTGCGGTGAATAATGGGGGCTGCAGTCACCTGTGTCTGTTGGCCCCACCCCCTAAAGGCTCCAGCTGTACCTGTCCTACTGGCATCAACCTTCAGCTGGACGGAAAGACCTGCACACACGGTAGCATAGCAACAATGTCATATTATTATATTACCAGCACCCATTGTACAACAACCCCATGGTACATTGGATGTTTTGGTGCCTCTGGGGCAATTTAGACACCTGATTTAGGACCTTATTACTGATGTATGTGTTTATGTTTTATGACCTTGTTCTGTTTCTGCTTGCATTTTGAATTTTCTGAAATTCAGGGTTCTTCTGTAAAAGAGACCTTGGTCTCAGTATGACTATCTGGTAGAATAACGGTTAAAAAAAACAACAACAAAAACAACACTATATCATATATCTCATCACCTTAGCACAGAGATACAGAGATATTGATGTGTGTAAATAAACTATGTCTTCCAAGATACCACAAATAGATTGATAACAATGGTTAATTGATATAACAAAATATTGTCTCATCCATGATTTAAAGGAGAGAAAAAAAAAACATAGTTTAGTATTTTGTTAATTAGTCCGCTGTTGATATGGTCCCAACAAGCGTGCATGTCAGCAGTAAAGTTTTCAAGATGGAGCACTTTCAGTAAAAATCTAAAAGTGTGATGATAATGTGTTTTGCATTATCATCACACGCTTTGCTTTGTACTGTAAGTGCTCTATCTTGAAAACGTTACTGCTGACATTCCTTTAATTACTACCTGCACCGTCAAGGCCCAAGCTGTGAATCAGTATTTACAGCCCATTGATTCTTAAAGTATATCACTTACAAATGCCTCATAAGCTTAGTTCAACTGACAGTGTTGTGTCTCTTGGTTGTAGGGATGAGTAGTTTCCTTATCTTTGCACGGCGGACCGATATCAGAATGGTCTCTCTGGATATCCCATACTTTGCTGATGTGGTGCTGGCTGTCAACGGATCCATGAAAAACACCATCGCCATCGGGGTGGACCCCAAAGAGGGTGTGTGTGTGTGTGCGTCTGTGCGTGTGTTTCAGCTTTTCTGTGATCTCAGTGTGGTATGAACAGGAAAATGAGGAAGGTCTGCACTTAGTTTTTGCAGTAAAAAAAAATATATATATATATGTATTCCATCTTTCAGACGAGATGTTTCGCCCGAAAGGCTTCATCATCAGTGTCCTTTGAGAAAACAGTGTCATTTTTTCTTTTTGATCTGAATGTGCACAAGTGGTGGTCAGTGCCATTTAATATTTTTTCAATGAGCATGGCCTTATTTATATTACAGGATATTGGATGACTGTCATTCATATTTCATTCACCCAGCTCAATGTAACATCGATAGGTTTAGGCTACTACATGATACAACATTTTTCCCAATAACCATCATGAGGTTTCTTCAACCTATCCTACGAATGAACGTTTACCACGTACGTGCACAGGTTGAGAGAAATGTTTTAGTAATCAAGGTGACATACAGTGAATGACGCATTCAATACTGCCTTGCACACTTTTCCCTACATCTAGCTGATCTAGGGTGTAATCATTAGTTCAGCAGTTGCAAACGAGAGTTTCTATTGGAAAAATTCAGGTATGTTTATCCCCGTTCCGTTTTCTTCCTCTTAAGAAATGTTTTTCAACAGAACCGGTGGAATGAGTACACCCCTGATCACCCACCCACAGGTCACTTTCATAGCAGCCACATACAAACAGCATGATCACTTTGCTCATTGTATAATTCCTTCTCGCATTTACGCTGTCCTCCTCTCTCCTTTCCCTTCGCTTGTGGACTTCATTGCACAACACAACAGCTGTCTGTGACCAGGCAAAAAAAACTTTTCAAGCCAAACCTTCATACCATAACCGCTAACCGCTACACACAGTTCTACATCGTTGTCACCATATTAGCTAATGTCATAGTCAACATAGCTACTAAAACTAACGCATTAGTAAACCCGCTACAATCATGCAGTACAATGTACAGCAAGCAGTTTAGCAGTTAAACCAAAAGATTATCTTGACTTGGAAGAGTTCCAGTGTTGGATAGCATTAATTAGCTAAGTAAGTGAAAGTGAAAGAAATACAACAAAATATAGCTAGCTCGCTCTCTCTCTCTCTCTCTTGCTTCTCCTTCATTTTTGAAGAAATGTATTTGTTCTCTGATTCTTTGATTGAGTGGACAACATGCCGGTTTATGCTGCAAGAGCTCTGATAGGTTGGTGGGCGTCCTCCGGAAGTTGTCATAATTACTGTGTAAGTCTATGGAAGGGGGTAAGAACCATGAGCCTCCTAGGTTTTGTATTGAAGTCAATGGTACTACCCCAGAGAGTGCTTTTGAGGCGACTGTAGACCTTCATTGCAAAACAGTGTGTTTTAATTAATTATTTGGTGATGTGAATATAGTTAGTATAGTTTTATCTATAAAGCATAACTTTTTTATGTTTCACTATTTAAATTTTTATGAAATTCATTGAGGATGGTCCTCCCCTTCCTCCTCTGAGGAGCCTCCACTGATGTGCACACGCTGTTCCATTTGCACGTACTAACAGTAAACAGTGACTAACAGTATGTCTTTGTAACCTTGATGAGTGTGTGTCTACTGCCCCCTGCAGGTAAAGTGTACTGGTCAGACAGCACATTGAAGAAGGTGAGTAGAGCTAACATCAATGGGACGGCTCATGAGGATATCATCGCTACAGGTGAGGGAAATAAACAATCAGCTTTATTTCATAAAGGAAAACATATCTGAATCATATTACAGATAGTACTAGGCTAGTGTCTTTTTTGTCTTTCTGCTGTATTACAGAGGAATAGTAATCTATATTGTAAAACAAATGACCTGTAGCACAGAAATATTTCAACTTCTATACTTCTTATCTCTCCTTTCTCTCTCACTTCCTCTAATCCTCTCTCTTCTCCCTAACTGTATCTCCTTCGCACTTCCTTTCTTCCACACTTCCTTTTTCTTTCTTTCTTTCTTTCTTTCTTTCTTTCTTTCTTTCTTTCTTTCTTTCTTTCTTTCTTTCTTTATTTATTTATTTTCCTTCCTTCCTTCCTTCCTTCCTTCCTTCCTTCCTTCCTTCCTTCCTTCCTCTCTCTTTCTCTTGTTCTCCAGGTCTGATGACCACTGATGGTCTGGCGGTGGATGCGGTGGGCCGAAAGATCTACTGGACTGACACCGGAACGAACCGGATCGAGGTGGCCAACCTGGACGGCTCCATGAGGAAGGTTCTGATCTGGCAGAACCTGGACAGCCCGCGAGCCATCGCCCTCTACCACGAGATGGGGTAAGGAGTTATTTTGGCTGTCAGTCAATTAAGATTCGCTGTGCACAGTGTGTTTAGCTCCAGGTTCTGATTTTGCACTTGTTTTTATATTAAAGTGTAATTTTTACTATCAATTTACTGAATAATCATATGCAGACTGTTAGTTAGTTCCTGTGAGAGAGTTGGTTCCTGTGTGTTTTAGGTATTTAGATATTTTTGTTGCAGGGCAATAAAAGTTGACCCATCGTGAATTACACCCCAGCAATTTACTTTCTAAACAGCCTAGATTGGGCAATAGTTAGCCCTACTTTGTCAGTCGCTAACGACTTGCTCATTTCTCTCTCTCTCTCTCTCTCTCCTCCAGGTATATGTACTGGACAGATTGGGGGGAGCATGCTAAACTGGAGCGGTCATCGATGGATGGCTCTGACCGTTTGGTTCTGATCAGTAACAACCTAGGCTGGCCTAATGGACTGGCCATCGACAGTGCCGGCTCACAGCTACTGTGGGCCGACGCGCACACAGAGGTCAGTCGCCCCGTCCGAAAAGCTGTGCAGGCTTTTGTTCCAGCCCAGCTCTACCACAGCTGGGTCATGTTTAAAGTAGGACACACCATAGCAAAAGCATTTTGCCACTGAAATGACAATTCTGAGTCAGTGAATTAACAAAGTTTTACCCTCCCGTAGCGCATCGAGGCGGCAGACCTGAACGGGCTGAACCGCCATACCCTGGTATCCCCGGTCCAGCACCCATACGGTCTGACCCTACTAGGACCACACATCTACTGGACCGACTGGCAGAGCCGCAGCATCCAGCGGGCTGACAAAACCACCGGCGCCAACACCATCACCGTACGCAGCAACCTACCTGGGCTCATGGACATACAGGCTGTGGATAGAGAGAAGCCACTGGGTGAGTGTACCAATGGCACACTGGCCTCGGAACAGCAGAGAGAAAGGTGTGGGTAGGGGTTTGCGTTGGTTTAACCTCGTCCCCAGGCTATTGTGCACGTCGCATAAAAGCCTGGTACATCAACGATTCAAAGTTGGCCTTAATGGGAGTGACCATAGAATTCTATGGGAGTGACCTTACTTCTCATCATTTAGTTTTAGAAAATCACACGACTGCAAATAATCTGGGAAGGTTGTTTGGTTGGTGTGTGTTTGGAATTGCGTTGCACTTACCCGTTTGCTGTCCTCCCTTTGTCCCCTGTATTTTCTATTTATTGTTTGTCTTCCCTCTCTCACTTCACTTTCAATGGAATCAGTTGCATGTATGTAATGGGAATGTAATGAAACCCGTAAATATACTGTTGCTACCCCTATTTGTGTACCTGCAACAAAAGTCTGACTTGGTTTGCTTCTTTCTCTCTCTCTCTTACACACCATCTCTCCCTCTCTCTCTCTCTCTCCCCCACACCCCTCCCTCCCCCTCTCCAGGTTTCAATAAGTGTGGTAGAAGGAACGGGGGCTGTAGCCACCTGTGTCTGCCCCGACCCAACGGTACTTCCTGTGCCTGTCCCACTGGCATCCTCCTCAAGGGGGACGCCAGGTCATGTGACGACTCCCCCGAGACCTACCTGCTCTTCTCCAACCGGGTCAGCGTGCGACGCATCTCCCTGGACACAAATGACCACACGGACGTTCATGTGCCCGTGCCCGAGCTGCACAACGTCATCTCACTGGACTACGACAGTGTGGACGGGAAGCTGTACTACACCGATGTCAGCCTCGATGTTATCAGGTATGCTAAAAAGACACACTCACACACAATATACACTGAGTGTACAAAACATTAGGAACACCTTCCTAATATTGAGTTGCACCCCCTTTTGCCCTCAGAACAGCCTCAATTCGTTGGGGCATGGACTCTACAAGGTGTCAAAAGCGTTCCACACTGAATTCACTGATGTTTGTGGAACCATTCCTGGACAATCCTAGCCTTGTGGCATGGGGCATTATCCAGCTGAAAAAAATCAATTTGCAGATGGATACACTGCTGCCATGAAGGGATGCACCTGATTGGCAATGATGTTCAGATATCCTGTGGCATTCAAACGTAGCTCCACTTTTATCAAGGGACCCAATGTGTGCCATGAAAACACACCCCACACCATCACACCACCACCAGCCTGCAATGTTGACACGCAACATGATGGATGCATGTACTCATGTGGTTTTCTCCATACCCTAGTCCTCCCATCACCGTGAAATAGCAGGAACCGGGATTCATCAGACCAGGCAATGTTTTTCCAATTCTCCAGTTTCCAGTGATTTCGTTCCTTAGCCCACTGTAACCGCAGTTTATTGTTTTTTGCTGAAAGAAGTGGAACTGTAAGGTCATCGGCTGCCATACCCCATTCATGTCAAGGTACGACGAGTTGTGCATTATTTTATGGGTCTTTGGGGACAAATGTTGTACTGGACTGTCAGTTGACTAACTGTTGTCCGTCAATTCGTGTCAGCCTCCTTTGTCCTCTCTCATCAATGACCTGTTTTCAACCACTGGCCTGCCGTTGGCTGGATGTCCTTTGGGTGGTGGGCCATTCTTGATACACACGGGAAACTGAGCGTGAAAAACCCAGCAGTGTTGCAGTTCTTGACACACTCAAACTGGTGTGCCTGGCACCTACTACCATATCCCGTTCAAAGGCACTTACATCTTTTGTCTTGCTCATTCACCATCTGAATGGCACACATACACAATCCATGTTTCAATTGTCTCAAGGCTTAAAAATCCATCTTTAACCTGTGTCCTCCCCTGATTTGAAGTGGATTTAACAGGTGACATCAGTAAGGGATCATAGCTTTCAACTGGATTCACCTGGTCAGTCTATGTCATGTAAAGAGCAGGTGTTCCTAATGATTGTACACTCAGTGTATACACACACAATACATACACTCTCACTCACTTGTCACTGTCACTTTTTCGTACTATTTGGGGTTTTAACTCTTTGCAATTAATGTATTTGAGCAATAGAAAGGCACTGTACCAATAAGATTTGATTTAATAATTGATATAATTTATTGATTTGTTGATTGATTAATTGATTGATTGACTTAACTTCTCCTGTGCTGTTCAGACGGGCCAACCTAGATGGTACAGGGATGGAGACAGTGATAAGCCAGGGTCTGAAAACCACTGATGGTCTGGCTGTGGACTGGGTGACCAGGAATATGTACTGGACGGACACAGGTCGCAACACCATCGAGGTGGCCCGACTGGACGGGACCAGCCGCAAAGTACTAGTCAACAACAGCCTGGATGAACCCAGGGCCATCGCTGTGTTTCCCAGCAAAGGGTGAGAGAGGGGAGAGGAGGAGGGATAGAGGGGGGAAAGCGTTAAGGTTGAGGGAAGAGGGTGGAAGGGTGTAGTGGAAGAGATTGGTTTTGTGGGTGTTTATATATGCGTGTTTGTGTATGTGTGGGGGGCGGGATGTGGGAACTGGGTTGTTATTGTTTCATTGGTCTCCCTAGGTACCTGTTCTGGACAGACTGGGGTCACATTGCTAAGATCGAGCGGGCACACCTAGACGGATCAGACCGTAAAGTTCTGATTAACACAGACCTGGGCTGGCCCAACGGACTCACACTGGACTACGACACACGCAGGTTAGAAAGAGAGAGCGGGAGGAAGAGAGTGGAAGGGAGGGGGATGGAGACAGGGCGGGAATAAGGGAATGGCAGACAGAGATACAAGAGAGGGAGGGAGTGGTAGGGAGGGAGGGAATAAGGGAATGACAGACAGAGATACAGGAGAGAGAGAGGGATTGATAGGGAGGGAGAGAGGGAGGGAATAAGGGAATGACAGACAGAGATAAAGGAGTGAGAGGGAATGGTAGGGAGGGAGAGAGAGAGTGAGAGCGCAGGTTAGTGTTTTTCGTCACTAGCTGCCTAGCCTTAACTCTAACCTTAACCACACTGCTAACCCTAATGCTTAACCCTTCAATTAACTTTAAATTAAGACCAAAAAGCAAAGTTTTGTTTTCATGAATTTTACAATATAGCCAATTTTGACTTTGCAGCTGGCCCATCTAGCAGAAATTGCTCAGTTCTGCCTCCGGGACAAGACTCATCCCGATAAATGTAAACCTGCAGAGGGAGTGGAAGGGAGAGTGTGACAGCCAGAGACCGGGAAAGAGGGAGAGAAAGACTGAAAATATTAGGAACTAACAAAATCGAATTATTTTCTGCAGAGCATTCTGTTTTGTGTAGTTAATCATAGTACAGTACAGGAGTTTTCTGGCCTCTTAATAGGATAGCTTTGATGTCAATTCCTGTTAAATCCCTCTCATCTCTGTCTAATATCTCTTGCAAGTATTTTTGCCTAGTATGTATATGTACTGTACTACTATATGTACTCCTGCGTGGCGCAGTGGTCTAAGGCACTGCATCGCAGTGCTAACTGTGCCACTAGATATCCTGGTTCGAATCCAGGCTCTGTCGCAGCCGGCCGCGACCGGGAGACTCATGGGCGGCGCACAATTGGCCCAGCGTCGTCCAGGGTAGGGGAGGGAATGGCCGGCAGGGATGTAGCTCAGTTGATAGAGCATGGCGTTTGCAACGCCAGGGTTGTGGGTTCGTTTCCCACGGGGGGCCAGTAAAAAAAAAAAATATATATATATATATATATATATATATATATATATATTTATTCACTAACTGTAAGTCGCTCTGGATAAGAGCATCTGCTAAATGACTAAAATGTAAATGTACTATGAATGTGTGTGTTTAACTCCTCCGTGTGTGTGTGTAGGATCTTCTGGGTGGATGCTCACCTGGACCGCATTGAGAGTTCCGACCTAAACGGAAAGCTCCGTCAAATCCTCATCAGCCCTGTGTCCCACCCCTTCGCCCTCACACAGGTACCCCCCAGCTGTCAATCAACCACCTGACTCCTCCCCCTGGCTGCCACGTCCACTCACTTTCTCTCTCACTCCTCCTCCACTCACTTGTTTGTTCACTGCCTCACTTGCTCTCCCTCCTCCTCCACTCATACTGAACCATAAAACTGAACCATTCTACTTCCCTTCATCTCTGACCTTCATTTTCTTCCTCCCTCTCTCTCTTCCTCCTTGTCTGTGTTTCTTTCTCTCCTCTTTTTCTCTACCTTGTTCCCCCAGTTGAAGCCGGTGTCCTCCCCTCTAACCCCTTTCTCCCGACTCTCGCAGCAAGACCGTTGGATCTACTGGACGGACTGGCAGACTAAGTCCATCCAGCGTGTGGACAAACACACTGGCCGCAGCAAGGAGACGGTCCTGGCCAACGTGGAGGGTCTCATGGACATCATCGTAGTCTCGCCACAGAGGCAGAGCGGTAAGGGAGCAGGGTGAAGTTGCCCCTAGACACTGATCTTGGGTCTTTTTAGCATTTTCCCGACTAATGGTTAAGGTTAGGATTGGGTAGGGGAAGCTGATCCTAGATCTGTACCGAAGGGGGAACTTTACCCTTGAGCGAGCGGTAAGTTGCCCCTAACTACTGATACCGGTTCAAGTATTTGTTAATCTTCTTATGGCGAAGGTTAGGATTGAGGGTAATCTGATCCTAGATGATTAGAGCCAGCTTCTACCTTCAACCCCCATTGTGGTGTCGCCACAGTGACTTAGTGGTAACAAGGCATTTCTGGGATGTTTTTAAATTTTTTAATTTAAGCTTTCACCTTATACTGGTGGTCACACTCAAGGATGGTATTTACAGTGTGTGTTATGTAATTCATGCCTTGTTTAGAGCTGAGGTAAACATAGTTTTTTACTCAACAACAGTAAAAGTGTTCAACATTGTATTGTGAATCTCTACAAACTCTTCTTCATCTGTTGAGTAAACCTTGCTAAACAATGGCCGTTCAGCTAAAGGGGTATCCATCCCGTCAATTACGGTAAAAAAATACAAAATTACATACCATTCAAAAGCTACAGCAATTGTCTTTTTGGAAATCAACCTCAAATCTTACTGCTGGCAATGTCCTAAGCATGCCCCCCCTCCCCCAACGCCCCACCTAGCTGTCTTAAGATGAATGCACTAGATGTAAGCCGCTCTGGATAAGAGTGTCTGCTAAATCTGGATAAGATCGTCTGCTAAATGACGAAAATGTCAAATGTAAATGTAAAATGTACACCCTGGTGATCATATTGCAATGCATTTCTTTCTCAATTCATTACCTTGCATGTATCCTCCAGTATGTACCATTGCTATATCTGACTCATTTACTATGGGGTAATTGAATGGGAAAATAAGTTTGACGTTTCCTCACCTGTCTGTGTGTTATTAAAAAAAAATATAACTTGAAAGCCCCAATCGCTAGGGTCATTTTAAGATGTCAGGCGTCAAAATCTGTCCAGTTTTGACACTGAGCTCATTGCCCAACCAGACACATCTGGTTTCAAGTGGCCAGGAGACCTCGTGATCTTCAGCTGCTATTTAGCGGACGAACTGGGAATCAGACAGGAAATCTAATTACATTAGTGGAAAGGTAGCAACGTCAGTTTTCTTCACATATGTATGTTATTCCTGTACGTCGAAAAATGGAGGAGTTGCACAAGCCCTATGGGAAGTTGTGCATGTTTATAGCGCCACCATTAGGTAAAATATCTGACTTGTTTTTTAAAATCCTTTTGGAACAGTTATTAGTGGTATATTTTATTTCAAACCTAGACTTTCAAAACTATTTTTCTCTTAAAATGTACTGACAATTTTACTTCCCTTTACCTGCAGTTGCTCTGGCTCTATAATAGTCACGTTGTTGCTGACTATTTCTAATAGTACTAAGCATGTATTTGTTGAAATCTAAATGTCTTTCATGAAGCATAAAATATATGTTAGTCACAGCCGTGTATATTCCCCCTCAAGCCAATACCACGATGGCCCTCAAGGAACTACACTGGACTTTATGCAAACTGGAAACCAAATATCCTGAGGCCGCATTTATTGTAGCTGGGGATTTTAACAAAGCAAATTTGAGGAAAATGCTACCGAAGTTCAAGCAGCCATTGATTGTAGTACTTGCTTAAGAATAACCCTAGACCACTGCTACTCGCCTTTTTGAGATGCCTACAAGGCCCCCAGCCCTCCCTTCGGCAAATCAGATCACGACTCCATTTTGCTCATCCCTTCCTATAGGCAGAATCTCAAACAAGAAGTACCCGTGCTAAGGTCTATTCAACGCTGGTCTGACCAATCGGAATCCATGCTTCAAGATTGTTTTGATCACGCGGACTGGGATATGTTCCGGGTAGCCTCTGAGAATAACATTGACGTTTACACGGACACGATGACTTGAGTTCATCAGGAAGTGTATAGGAGATGATGTTCCCATGGTGACTATTAAAACCTACCCAAACCAGAAACGGTGGATAGATGGCAGCATTCGCGCATAACTGAAAGTGCGAACCACCGCATTTAAGCATGGCAAGGTGACTGGGAATATGGTTGAATACAAACAGTGTAGTTATTCCCTCCGTAAGGCAATCAAACAGGCAAAACGTCAGTACAGAGACAAAGTGGAGTCGCAATTCAATGGCTCAGACACAAGAAATATGTGGCAGGGTCTACAGACAATCACAGATTACAAAGGGAAAACTAGCCACGTCGCGGACACCAACGTCTTGGTCCCAGACAAGCTAAACACCTTCTTCGCCCGCTTTGAGGATAACACAGTGCCACCGACGCGGCCCGCTCCCAAAGACTGTGGGCTCTCGTTCTCCGTGGCCGACGTGAGTAAGACATTTAAGCGGGTTAACTTTCTCAAGGCTACCGGCCCAGATGGCATCCCTAGCCGTCTCCTCAAAGCATGCGCAGACCAGCTGGCTGGAGTGTTTACGGACATATTCAATCTCTCCCTATCCCAGTCTGCTATCCCCACTTGCTTCAATATGTCAAACATTGTTCCTGAACCCAAGAAAGCAAAGGTAACTGAACTAAATGATTATCGCCCCGTAGCACTCACTTCTGTCATCATGAAGTGCTTTGAGAGGCTAGTTAAGGATCATATCACCTCTATCTTACCTGACAACCTAGACCCACTTCAATTTGCTTACCGTCCCAATAGATCCACAGACGATGCAATAGCCATCACACTGCCCTATCCCATCTGGACAAGAGGAATACCTATGTCAGCCTTCATCACCATAGTACCCTCCAAGCTCATCATTAAACTCGGGGCCCTGGGTCTGAACCCCGCCCTGTGCAACTAGATCCTGGACTTCCTGACGGGCCGCCCCCAGGTAGTGAAGGAAGGAAACAACACCTCCACTTCGCTGATCCTCAACACAGGGGCCCCACAAGGGGGCGTGCTCAGCCCCTTCCTGTACTCCCTGTTCACCCATGACTGTGTGGCCACGCACGCCTCCAACTCAATCATCAAGTTTGCGGATGACACAACAGTAGTAGGACTGATTACCAACAATGACGAGTCAGCCTACAGAGAGGAGGTGAGAGCCCTGGCAGAGTGGTGCCAGGAAAATAACATCTCCCTCAATGTCAACAAAATGAAGGAGCTGAACGTGGACTTCAGGAAACAGCAGAGGGAGCACGCCCCTCTCCAGATCGACGGGACCGCAGTGGAGAACTCCTGAGTGGCGCAGTGCTAACTGTGCCACTAGAGATCCTGGTTCGAATCCAGGCTCTGTCGCAGCCGGCCGCGACCGGGAGACTCATGGGCGGCGCACAATTGGCCCAGTGTCGTCCAGGGTAGGGGAGGGAATGGCCGGCAGGGATGTAGCTCAGTTGATAGAGCATGGCGTTTGCAACGCCAGGGTTGTGGGTTCAATTCCCACGGGGGGCCAGTTAAAAAAAATATGTATTCACTAACTGTAAGTCGCTCTGGATAAGAGCGTCTGCTAAATGACTAAAATGTAATGTAAAATGAGAAGGTGGAAAGCTTCAAGTTCCTCGTACACATCACTGACAATCTGAAATGGTCCACCCACACAGACAGTGTGGTGAAGAAGGCGCAACAGCGCCTCTGCAACCTCTGGAGGCTGAAGAAATTAGTCCTGGCCCCTAAGACCCTCAGAAACTTTTACAGATGCAAAATTGAGAGCATCCTGTCGGGCTGTATCACCGCCTGGTACAGCAACTTCACCGCCCGTAACCGCAGGGCTCTCCAGAGGGTGGTGCGGTCTGCCCAATACATCACTGGAGGCACACTGCCTGCCCTCAAGGACACCTACAGCACCCAATGTCACAGGAAGGCCAAAAAGATCATCAAGGACATCAACCACCCAAGCTACTGACTGTTCACCACGCTATCATCCAGAAGGCGAGGTCAGTACAGGTCCATCAAAGCTGGGACCAAGAGATTGAAAAACAGCTTCTATCTCAAGGCCATCAGACTGTTAAATAGCCATCACTAGCTGGCTACCACCCGGTTACTCAACCTTGCACCTTAGAGACCGCTGCCCTATATACATAGCCATGGAATCACTGGCCACTTTAATAATGGAACACAAGTCACTTTAAAAATGTTTACATACTGCTTTACTCATCTCATTTGTAGATACTGTATTCTATTCTACTGTATTTAGTCATTGCCACTCCGACATTGCTCGTCCTAATATTTATATATTTATTTTACTTTTAGATTTGTGTATTGTTGTGAATTGTTGAATTGTTAGATACTACTGCACTGTTGGAGCTAGGAACACAAGCATTTCGCTACACCCGCAATAACATCTGCTAAATATGTGTATGTGACCAATAAAATGTGATTTGATTTGATGTACGCCGTTGTGAAAATGCCACAAGAGGGCGTCAGAGTTTAACAGGTTAAAGTAAGCATTTTCTCTTCCCTGCAGGCTCTAACCACTGTGGGGTGAATAATGGAGGATGTACTCATCTCTGCTTCGCTAAGACAAACAGCTTTGTGTGCGCCTGCCCTGATGAACCAGACAGCAGGCCCTGCTCCACCAGTGAGTGTGTGTGTGTGTACTTGCGTGCGTGTGTGCATGTATGTAAGAAACAACTTATTTTGATAAACAACATTCCAGCTTTGTGTGTGATCTGTTTATGTATCTTTAAAACACTAATCATTGTTCCTCTGTTTAGTCTCAGGTTATGTGCCCACCTCACCAGACAGAGAGACCACCAGCACCCCAGCCCCCAACAAGATCCCCAAAGCCCCCACAGACACGTCTCAGCAAGGACCCCCACTGGTCAAGTATGTCAACTACAGGCCTGACATTTTACCTCATCGACCATGACTTGAAGGGATCCTATTTATACATAATGAGTGCTGTCTGATATGAATATTGACTAAATACCTTGTATCACTTTTATATTTACCTTTATATCTTCAGTTTGTGAGAAAGTATAGGCTCAGTTTGATGGTTCATGTTCTATTTTTTACATCCTGTTTTGTAGCTGCACAGACAAGATCCTGAGTGTGGAGGGCTGCTTACAGAGCAACGTGGTGACGGCTCCTCACGGTAAGATAAAGATCAGTCAGCTTCATCATCATAATCATCATCATTATCATGATTATTACCCTTCGTAGCGTCTTTATCACACTTTGCGTCATCATTACTATCATCATCACTTTCAAATGTACAGTGTTGATTTAGAGGCTACATCTAATTGTTTAGATGTCATAGCAGTGGAATCCACTCATTGGTTGATGTTCATCTGCAACACTTCTTTCCCAGGGGAGGGGCTTCATATCAGCTATGTGATTGGAGGAGCGTTGACCATTCTTGCCATCCTGATACTCATCACTGCATTCATTATTTACAGGTAAGACCAAGTCCTCTCTAAATACTCAAAATTCCTCTCATTTGACATTTACATTTGAGTCATTTATCTAGATGGCTCTAATCTAGATCAATTTACAGTTAGTACATTCATCTTAAAGTAGCTAGGTGAGACAACCACATCAGTCATAGTAAGTAAAATGTTCCTCGATTAAGCAGTCACCAGCAAAGTCAGTGCTAGTAATAAAATAAATATGTCTATATGTCTATTCTCCATCCCTTTATCTGCCCAGATCTGAAATAAGTGATTAGGTGAAAACAAATTGAGCACCAATAGATTTCGCCGATGTTGCTGTCAGGTAACTTATCGTTTCATGTCAGTGCAGATAAAGAACAAACAGAGAGGAAGCTACGTTAGACCTGTGACATTTGTCTGTTGTGGGAGCTAACCTAGATAGCCACCCCATGGACAGTTTTAACCAGTGGACTGTGTGGACGATGTGTTTTCCCATCTTTCTTTCCTCAGACACAAAAAGTCCAAGTTTGCTGACCCCGGGGTGAGCAACCTGACCTACAGTAACCCCTCATACAGGACGTCAACGCAAGAGGTCAAGATCGAGACCTCTCAGAAGCCGGCTATTTACAACCAGCTACGATATAAGAAAGAGGTAACTATCCAGGCCTATTTAGTATTGTAAGAAAATGTCGACGGTGTTCTAATCTAGCAAAGCATTTTTGCATGTGCAGCATTTGCAGCAGTTATTTTTCTGGAGGGACTAAAGCATAAAAGTGAATTGAAGGTGAAATCACGATTTGAAGGGGAAATGGAAATGTATGTTATTCTCTTATAATGAGAATAAGAAAGTAACTCATGTTTAATAGAGGAACAGATACATTTGATGTGAATCCATTGGGTTTCTGTATGCCTATTGTGACCGAAGGGTTTCAAATGGTATAGCTGGAAGTAACCATTGAGACAAATACCAGTTTTCAATGTTTGTCTCTATCTCCTATGCTTTAGATAGATTGCTTTACAGTAGTTTAATTATAACCAAACATGAAGAGGTGATCGACCCCTCCACTCATCTCTCCTTTCTTCTCTTCCCCCTCGCCTTCATTGCAGCTCTCTCATCCTTACAACAGCCTCTCTCCTCTATTCTTTTGACCTGTTTTGTCCTGCGGAGAGGTAGTCACACACTGCATGGGGGAATCCCTCCAATCAATCAACCTATCACTCTCTCTTTCACTCCTCCTGTATCTCTCACGCCTTTGTATCTCTCTCTCTCTCTCTCTCTCTCTCTCTCTCTCTCTCTCTCTCTCTCTCTCTCTCTCTCTCTCTCTCTCTCTCTCTCTCTCTCTCTCTCGTCCCCACCTTCACCTTGCATGTGTACATGCTCTCTCTCTCTCTCTACTATTGTTCCTCTGCTTGGTCATACATGACAACTGACTCTTTCTGTTTCTGATGACTGACTTAACTAATTATTTAACAAATGTAGAGACGTACAGTGCCTTCAGAAAGTAGTTACACCCCCTTGACTTTTTCCACATTTGTTGTGTTACAGCCTGAATTTAAAATTGATTAAAATGAGATTGTGTGTCACTGGCCTACACACAATACCCCATAATGTCAGCGGAATATGTTCTTCTACATTTTTACAAATTAATTTAAAATAAAATGCTGAAATGTCAATAAGTATTCAACTCCTTCTTTTTTTTTTGCAAGTCTAAATAAGTTCAGAAGTAAAATTTTACTTAAGTCACATAATAAGTTGCATGGATTCACTGATAGTGAAATGATGCAATGATAGTGTTTAACTTAATTTTTGAATGACTACCTCATCTCTGTACCCCACACATACAATTAATTACCTGTAAGGTCCCTCAGTCGAGCAGTGAATTTCAAACACAGATTCAACCACAAAGACCAGGGAGGTTTTCAAATGGTTCAAAAAGAAGGGAACCTATTGGTAGATGGGTAAAAAAAATAGCAGACATTGAATATCCCTTTGAGCATGGTAAAGTTATTAATTACACTTTGGATGTTGTATGAATACACCCAGTCACTTGGGCGTCCTTCCTAACTCAGTTGCCGTAGAGGAAGGAAACCGCTCAGGGTTAGGGTTAATGGCTGTGATTGGAGAAAACTGAGGATGGGTCAACAACATTGTAGTTACTCCACAATACTAACCTAAATGACAGAGTGAAAAGAAAGCCGGTTCAGAATAAAAATATTCCAAAACATGCATCCTGTTTGCAACAAGGTACTAAAGTAATACTGCAAAAAAAATTGGCTACGGAATTAACTTAATGTCCTAAATACAAAGTGTTATGTTTGGGGCAAATCTAACACAACACGTCATTTAGTACCACTCTTCATATTTTCAAGCATGGTTGTGGCTGCATCATGTTATGGATATGCTTGTCATTGGCAAGGGAGTTTTTTAGGATATAAATAAACGGAATAGAGCTAAGCTCAGGCAAAATCTTTGAGGAAAACCTGGTTTAGTCTGCTTTCCAACAGACACTGGGAGACAAATTCACCATTCAGCAGGACAATAACCTAAAACACAAGGCCAAATATACACTGGAGTTGCTTACCTAGACAACATTGAATGTTCCTGAGTGGCCTAGTGACAGTTTTGAAGACATCTCACTGAAAAGCAAACTACCACTGTGCATGGGTAGAGATTTACAACAACATCCTGCTCTGGAGTGTTTGTAGTAGTTTTCTGATGAGTTATTCCAAAATGGCTGCTGTCTAACCACTGATACAGGCTTAGTTTTCTACTAACTACTTATGCAGGGTCAGATATTCTTCATCCCCTCAGATGCTTTTGGGGATATGATCATCTGACCCTAGATCTGTGATTATGGGTGATGTCTACGTCGTGCGCTAGGCTAACATAGCTAACCCTTCTACTGTGTCTTCTTTCTCCTTCCTACTTCCTCAGGGGGGCGGGGACACCGGCTACACCAAGGAGAAGATCCGCATCGTGGAGGGCGTGTGTCTCCTCTCCAGCGAGGAGCTGTACTGGGAGGACCTGAAGCAGCTGAAGCCGTCGCGGGGCGGTCTGCACACGTGCATGCGCACGGACACTGTGTCCCTGCAGGCCAGCAGCGCCTCGCTGGACGACGGCGAGACGGAGCAGCTGCTCCAAGAGGAGACGTCGGAGTGCTCGTCCATAAACACGCTGACCCCCGCCACAGCCACACCCCAACAACACCCCCAACACAGCCTGCCCGACACCGGCTGGACCCCCGCGCGCAAACCCTCCACGGAGAGCGAGGTGTAAGGGAGGCCTCTCGATTCACTGCCTCCCTACTCCTACTCTTCCCCCTTAGTCCTCCTGACCCCTTCAACTACACACCCTTATATACACACACACACACACACACACACACCTGTATAGAATATACACTTACATACAGTACTCATATGTAAACGGTACGTACTTACGCTTCAGGCCACAGTGAGTCATACACAAACTGACACTCACACAGATAGGTGGTACATACAAACACTAAAGCCACATACATACTTCATGCTACACACAAACATTTATGCATGCATACAAACCTGGCATCTCCTCCGCCCGCTGGACTTCGTCCTACACACACACATCGGCACTCTCACCACTACCCTCTCACAACTGCAGACTGACTCACTGCTACCCTCTTCAGGCAACAGACTGAATGACAATTTAAAAACATGCTGGAAAAAGAAAGCAAAAAAAAGACACTGAGAAAGGAAATGATAAAAAGAGAATGAAATGACATCTGGAGCCTTTTTAAAGAATTCAACCCCTCAAGGTGAGGGCCGCTTAGTTGTGTATAACATTGCATTTTTTGTGAACTTTTTGGCAAAGCTAAAAACAATATACTCCCGCAGGAGACTATGTAACAAACTGCTCTCACCTCTATATGCCACTCATCATATACCATGTCCTTATGAACTGTATTTATGAACTTTGTTCTTTGAGTGGGTTTTAGCTGATTTTAGAGAATGGTGAGAGTGTTGTGTAGAACTGTATTTATGACAGTGCCAAAGGGTGGAGCTTCGCTACGTCTACATCTACACTAGAAGAAAATTGTATGGGATATATGCCACGTAAAGGACGGACAGACAGACAGTTACCTATGGGAGAGCACAGGAATGGGACAATCTGTTTCAGACATATGTTTCGCATTGTATATCTACTCTTCTAAATCCAACCACGGACTTATCTATCTGGTCTCTCTTAACTGGTACTCTAGACTGGTACTGGAAACTGGTACTGAAAATGGGTACTCTAGACTGGTACTGGAAACTGGTACTCTAAACTGGTACTGAAAATGGGTACTCTAGACTGGTACTGGAAACTGGTACTCTAAACTGGTACTGAAAATGGGTACTCTAGACTGGTACTGGAAACTGGTTCTTTATACTGGTACTGGAAACTGCATTAGCAATCGTTGAAATCCATTCATTTTATAACATCTAAAGTAAACTGCAAGTAAACCATTTCTGGTCCTCGGGGAATAGCAGTCTCGATGAAGTATAAGTGCCAAACATTATTTTCATTTTTTTCTTTCCTCAGTTTTATATTTCCTGGAGGTTGTAAAATGTGCTTGGTATTCTTTTAGCGGTTCTGATTAAAGCAGATATCTGTCATCTCTGAACCTGTAAAGCACTGTGCACTTAGTGTCCACTGTTCTAGTCTAGACAATAGAATAGGCTTCAGTGTATTATGTCATTTGACAAGGTTGCCCTTTGTGAAATATCAAACACATACAGTGCATTTGGAAAGTATTCAGACTCCTTGACTTTTTCCCAAAAAAAATTAAACGTTACAGCCTTATTCTAAAATGGATTAAACACTTGTTTTACCTCATCAATCTACACACAATACCCCATAAGTGAAAGCAGGTTTTTAGTAATTTTTGCACATTTATTAAAAATATAAAACAGATACCTTATTTACATAAGTATTCAGACCCTTTGCAATGTGACTCGAAATTGAGCTCAAGTGCATCCCGTTTACATTGATCATCCTTGAGATGTTTCTACAACTTGATTGGAGTCCAACTGTGGTAAATTCAATGGATTGGACATGATTTGGAAAGGCACACACCTGTCTATATAAGGTCCCAAAGTTGACAGTACATGTCAGAGCAAAAACCGAGCTATGAAGTCGGAGAAATTGTCCGTAGAGCTCCGAGACAAGATTGTGTCGAGGCACAGATCTGAAGAAGGGTACCAAACAATTTCTGCAGCATTGAAGATGCCCAAGAACACAGTGGCCTCCATCATTCTTAAATGGAAGAAGTTTGGAACCACCAAGACTCTTCCTAGAGTTGGCCGCCTGGCCAAACTGAGCAATTGGGGGAGAAGGGCCTTGGTCGGGGAGGTGACCAAGAACCCGATGGTCACTCTGACAGAGCTCTAGAGTTCCTCTGTGGAGATGGGAGAACCTTCCAGAAGGACAACCATCTCTGCAGCACTCCACCAATCAGGTCTTTATGGTAGAGTGGCCAGACGGAAGCCACTCCTCAGTATAAGGCACATGTTGGAGTTTGCCAAAAGGCACCTAAAGACTCTCAGACCATGAGAAACAAGATTCTCTGATCTGATGAAACCAAGGTTGAACTCTTTGGCCTGAATGCCAAGCGTCACGTCTGGAGGAAACCTTGCACCATCCCTACGGTGAAGCATGGTGGTGGCAGCATCATGCTGTGGGGATGTTTTTCAGCAGCAGGGACTGGGATATTAGTCAGGATCGAAGGAAAGATGAACGGAGCAAAGTACAGAGAGATCCTTGATGAAAACCTGCTCCAGAGCACTCAGGACCTCAGACTGGGGTGAAGGTTCACCTTCCAACAGGACAACAACCCTAAGCACACAGCCAAGACAACGCAGGAGTGGCTTCGGGACAAGTATCTGAATGTCCTTGAGTGGCCCAGCCAGAGCCCGGATTTGAACCCGATCGAACATCTCTGGAGAGACCTGAAAATAGCTGTGCAGCAACGCTCCCCATCCAACCTGACAGAGCTTGAGAGGATCTGCAGAGAAGAATGGGAGAAACTCCCCAAATACAAGTGTGCCAAGCTTGTAGCGTTATACCCAAGAAGACTCGAGGCTGTAATCGCTGCCAAAGGTTCTTCAACAAAGTACTGAGTAAAGGGTCTGAATACTTATGTAAATGTGATATTTCCAATTTTTATTTTATATATATTTTCAAACATTTCTAAAACCCTTTTTTTGTGTTGTCATTATGGGGTATTGTGTGTAGATTGAGGGAAAAAAAACTAATCTATTTTAGAATAAGGCTGTAATGTAACAAAATGTGGAAAAAGTAAAGGGGTCTGAATACTTTCTGAATGCGCTGTACAGTATATGAGATTACCATGAACCATAAATCACAGAGGTGTTACCTTAGACAAAAAATATACCACTGACAACTTAAGGAACCATTCATATTATTTAAGTAAAAACAATATATATTACATTAAGGCCTAGATTCAATCCGTATCGCTGAAGAGCCACATTTTAGCGCAATTGAAATGTAAAGGTAATTTCCAATTGAGCCGACATATGCAGCGTTTACCCTGAATGCAGTCTCCGCGAACGTGGGCACATTGCCTTTAAATTTCAATCGTGCTGTAGTGCGGATCTTCAGCGTTATGGATTGAATCTAGCCCTTAGATTAACAATGTTTTGTACTGTTCTATATGTCATGGAAATGCAGAGGGTGGGCATTGGAGCGTTGCTCTGGACAGATATCAGTTTGAGTTCTCAAACCATATATCTTGAAGTAACTTCAACAAGTTCAGCAACATGCTGATTTGCTGCTAGACGGGAATTCCACAGCACTGATGCCAATGAGAGAAGGTCTTGGCAGCTACTTTACCTGAGGTCTCTGATGGTTGGATCACAGATGCATCAATCTGACCAACGCTTCAATCATTAACTATGCTAACACACAGAATCCCACCCACTCAGCGAAGGTTGCTAAACTGTACAGATTTGACCATGCATTTTAAGCAGACAAATTGTCAAAGATATTGTGTTGATTTTGTACAAAGGGATTTTGTACAAAAGGGATTTCATGATTGTTTTGACTTGTATTAATATTACTCACTGGAGAAGAACATTTTGTTTTGCTGGATTATTTAACCACTGTGTTTCCAAACATTGTAAATGATAGGGTTGCTGACATTTATTTAATAATGCTGTTTTATGTTAAGAAATATTGGTCACATATAACTGTTGTAAAGTTAACTAAAAGAGATATTTATGATTTCTTTGTTTGGTTGTCACTTAATGTGTAAATATTAATAGTACCTGCAGTACTAACAAGCTGTGTTGTGTGATATAGTGAATTATCCCTTTGCTATCTTTTAATATAAAACTGCATTTGCATTTGAATGGAAATGTGACTTTTTTTTGTCTCACAAGTTTGAAGCAATGGATCTTCCTCTCTGCAGATCTTACGGAAGCCCTGAAGGCCAAGGAAAAGAAGAACACTGTCGTTTAAACGACTTAATTGTTATTTTGTCTAATTATGCCTCATCTGTTGCTGCAGCCATTCATTCACTGATTCCATCCATTGATATGATTAGTCATTGACAGTTCTTTACGCCTATTCAGTTGTAATTATTTAGCCTACCCCACCCATAGTAGCCTATATCTAGTTTATATTCTACTTTCTAACATTAGGATATGTCACGTTGTATAATGATTTGAAGACAGGCGCAGGAATACGTCTTTGGGGTTTTATTTACTCCAAACAACACAAGGTACGTCATGAAAAACGACAGGGAAGAAGCCCAAAACAAACATGTACAGTGAGGAAAAAAAGCATTTGATCCCCTGCGTATTTTGTACGTTTGCCCACTGACAAAGACATGATCAGTCTATAATTTTAATGGTAGGTTTATTTGAACAGTGAGAGACAGAATAACAACAAATAAGTCCAGAAAAACGCATGTCAGACGTTTCTTGTAGTTGGCCACCAGGTTTGCACACATCTCAGGAGGGATTTTGTCCCACTCCTCTTTGCAGATCTCCTCCAAGTCATTAAGGTTTCGAGGCTGACGTTTGGCAACTCGAACCTTCAGCTCCCTCCACAGATTTTCTATGGGATTAAGGTTTGGAGACTGGCTAGGCCACTCCAGGACCTTAATGTGCCTCTTCTTGAGCCACTCCTTTGTTGCCTTGGCAGTGTGTTTTGGGTCATTGTCATGCTGGAATACCCATCCACGACCCATTTTCAATGCCCTGGCTGAGGGAAGGAGGTTCTCACCCAAGATTTGACGGTACATGGCCCCGTCCATCGTCCCTTTGATGTGGTGAAGTTGTCCTGTCCCCTTAGCAGAAAAACACCCCCAAAGCATAATGTTTCCACCTCCATGTTTGATGGTGGGGATGGTGTTCTTGGGGTCATAGGCAGCATTCCTCCTTCTCCAAACACCGCAAGTTGAGTTGATGCCAAAGAGCTCAATTTTGGTCTCATCTGACCACAACACTTTCACCCAGTTCTCCTCTGAATCATTCAGATGTTCATTGGCAAACTTCAGACGGCCCTGTATATGTGCTTTCTTGAGCTGGGGGACCTTGCAGGTGCTGCAGGATTTCAGTCCTTCACGGCGTAGTGTGTTACATTTTAATTTTTTTACCAATTGTTTTCTTGGTGACTATGGTCCCGGCTGCCTTGAGATCATTGACAAGATCCTCCCATGTAGTTCTGGGCTGATTCCTCACCGTTCTCATGATCATTACAACTCCATGAGGTGAGATCTTGCATGGAGCCCCAGGCCGAGGGAGATTGACAGTTATTTTGTGTTTCTTCCATTTGCGAATAATCGCACCAACTGTTGTCACCTTCTCACCAAGCTGCTTGGCGATGGTCTTGTAGCCCATTCCAGCCTTTTGTAGGTCTACAATCTTGTCCCTGACATCCTTGGAGAGCTCTTTGGTCTTGGCCATGGTGGAGCATTTGGAATCTGATTGATTGATTGCTTCTGTGGACAGGTGTATTTTATACAGGTAACAAACTGAGATTAGGAGCACTCCCTTTAAGAGTGTGCGCCTAATTTCAGCTCGTTACCTGTATAAAAGACACCTGGGAGCCAGAAATCTTTCTGATTGAGAGGGGGTCAAATACTTATTTCCCTCATTAAAATTTTAAGAAATGTATAACATTTTTGACATGCGTTTTTCTGAAACGTACAAAATCAGCAGGGGATCAAATACTTTTTTCTCTCACTGTATAAATATACACTGCTCAAAAAAATAAAGGGAACACTTAAACAACACATCCTAGATCTGAATGAATGAAATAATCTTATTAAAAACTTTTTTCTTTACATAGTTGAATGTGCTGACAACGAAATCACACAAAAATTATCAATTGAAATCAAATGTATCAACCCATGGAGGTCTGGATTTGGAGATACCCTCAAAAAAAGGCTGATCCAACTTTGATGTTATGTCCTTAAAACAAGTCAAAATGAGGCTCAGTAGTGTGTGTGGCCTCCACGTGCCTGTATGACCTCCCTAAAACGCCTGGGCATGCTCCTGATGAGGGGGCGGATGGTCTCCTGAGGGATCTCCTCCCAGACCTGGACTAAAGCATCCGCCAACTCCTGGACAGTCTGTGGTGCGACGTGGCGTTGGTGGATGGAGCGAGACATGATGTCCCAGAAGTGCTCAATTGGATTCAGGTCTGGGGAACGGGCGGGCCAGTCCATAGCATCAATGCCTTCCTCTTGCAGGAACTGCTGACATACTCCAGCCACATGAGGTCTAGCATTGTATTGCATTAGGAGGAACCCAGGGCCAACCGCACCAGCATATGGTCTCACAAGGGGTCTGAGGATCTCATCTCAGGACCTAATGGCAGTCAGGCTACCTCTGGCGAGCACATGGATGGCTGTGCGGCCCCCCAAAGAAATGCCACCCCACACCATGACTGACCCACCGCCAAACCGGTCATGCTGGAGGATGTTGCAGGCAGCAGAACGTTCTCCACGGCGTCTCCAGACTCTGTCACGTCTGTCATATGTGCTCAGTGTGAACCTGCTTTCATCTGTGAAGAGCACAGGGCGCCAGTGGCGGATTTGCCAATCTTGGTGTACTCTGGCAAATGCCAAACGTCCTGCATGGTGTTGGGCTGTAAGCACAACCCCCACCTGTGGACGTCGGGCCCTCATACCACCCTCATGGAGTCTGTTTCTGACCATTTGAGCAGACACATGCACATTTGTGGCCTGCTGGAGGTCATTTTGCAGGGCTCTGGCAGTGCTCCTCCTGCTCCTCCTTGCACAAAGGCGGAGGTAGCGGTCCTGCTGCTGGGTTGTTGCCCTCCTACGGCCTCCTCCACGTCTCCCGATGTACTGGCCCGTCTCCTGGTAGCGCCTCCATGCTCTGGACACTACGCTGACAGACACAGCAAACCTTCTTGCCACAGCTCGCATTGATGTGCCATCCTGGATGAGCTGCACTACCTGAGCCACTTGTGTGGGTTGTAGACTCCGTCTCATGCTACCACTAGAGTGAAAGCACCGCCAGCATTCAAAAGTGACCAAAACATCAGCCAGGAAGCATAGGGACTGAGAAGTGGTCTGTGGTCACCACCTGCAGAACCACTTCTTTATTGGGGGTGTCTTGCTAATTGCCTATAATTTCCACCTGTTGTCTATTCCATTTGCACAACAGCATGTGACATTTATTGTCAATCAGTGTTGCTTCCTAATTGGACAGTTTGATTTCACAGAAGTGTGATTGACTTGGAGTTACATTGTGTTGTTTAAGTGTTCCCTTTATTTTTTGAGCAGTGTGTATACAGTTGAAGTCGGAAGTTTACATACACCTTAGCCAAATACATTTAAACTCAGTTTTTCACAATTCCTGACATTTAATCCTATTAAAAATTCCCTGTCTTAGGTCAGTTAGGATCACCACTTTATTTTAAGAATGTGAAATGTCAGAATAATAGTAGAGAGAATGATTTATTTCAGCTTTTATTTCTTTCATCACATTCCCAGTGGGTCTGAAGTTTACATACACTCAATTAGTATTCGGTAGCATTGCCTTTAAATTGTTTAACTTGGGTCAAACGTTTTGGGTAGCCTTCCACAAGCTTCCCACAATAAGCTGGGTGAATTTTGGCCCATTCCGTCTGACAGAGCTGGTGTAAAGGAGTCAGGTTTGTAGGCCTCCTTGCTCGCACACGCTTTGTCAGTTCTGCCCACACATTTTCTATAGGATTGAGGAAAGGGCTTTGTGATGGCCACTCCAATACCTTGACTTTGTTGTCCTTAAGCCATTTTGGCCCAATTTGGAAGTATGCTTGGGGTCATTGTCCATTTGGAAGACCCATTTGCGACCAAGCTTTAACTTCCTGACTGATGTCTTGAGATGTTGCTTCAATATATCCACATAATTTTCCATCCTCATGATGCCATCTATTTTGTGAAGTGCACCAGTCCCTCCAGCAGCAAAGCACCCCCACAGCATGATGCTGCCACCCCCGTGCTTCATGGTTGGGATGGTGTTCTTCGGCTGGCAAGCCACCCCCTTTGTCCTCCAAACAACAATGGTCATTATGGCCTAACAGTTCTATTTTTGTTTCATCAGACCAGAGGACATTTCTCCAAAAATTACGATCTTTGTCCCCATGTGCAGTTGCAAACCGTAGTCTGGCTTATTTATGGCAGTTTTGGAGCAGTGGCTTCTTCCTTGCTGAGCGGCCTTTCAGGTTATGCCAATATAGGACTTGTTTTACTGTGGATATAGATACTTTTGTACCTGTTTCTTCCAACATATTCACAAGGTCCTTTGCTGTTGTTCTGGGATTGATTTGCACTTTTCGCACCAAAGTACGTTCATCTCTAGGAGACAGAACGTGTCTCCTTCCTGAGCAGTATGACGGCTGCATGGTCCCATGGTGTTTATACTTGCGTACTATTGTTTGTACAGATGAACGTGGTACCTTCAGGCATTTGGAAATTGCTCCCAAGGATGAACCAGACTTCTGGAGGTCTACAATTTTTTTTCTGAGGTTTTGGCAGATTTTTTTTATTTTCCCATTATGTCAAGCAAAGAGGCACTGATTTTGAAGGTGGGCCTTGAAATAAATCCACAGATACACCTCCAATTGACTCAAATGATGTCAATTAGCCTATCAGAAGCTTCTAAAGCCATGACATCATTTTCTGGAATTTTCCAAGCTGTTTAAAGGCACAGTCAACTTTAGTGTATGTAAACTTCTGACCCACTGGAATTGTGATACAGTGAATTATAAGTGAAATAATCTGTCTGTAAACAATTGTTGGAAAATGTACTTGTGTCATACACAAAGTAGATGTCCTAACCGACTTGCCAAAACTATAGTTTGTTAACAAAAAATGTGTGGAGTGGTTGAAAAACGAGTTTTAATGACTCCAACCTAAGTGTATGTAAACTTCCGACTTCAACTGTATATAACACTGGGATGTAAACCAAAAAGAAGAGCGAGATGTAAATCTCCAAACAAATACACGGGACGAGACCCGTAATCACAAGAGCACAATACACGGTACTCACAAGACCAACGGACATGTGACAGTAATTGAGAAGGACAATTGGGAACAGAGGGCACATATATACACATACTAATCAGTGGGAATGGGAACCAGGTGTGCGTAATGAGACAAGACAGTCCGGGGTTGGTGATAATATTCCATGTCAGTGACGCCTAGAAAGCCGGTGACGTAGACCTCCGGAACTGATGAACGGAATGAGCAGCAGTACCAGGGGGATCCGTGACACCGGCCTCGGGGACACAGTGCGGGTTGGTCAGGGCGCCCCGCCCGACACCTCGAATCCAGGACTTCATGGACTGAGTACGTCGGACCTCCCTCAATGTCCAGAGGAGGAGGCGGGGCGTCACTGGGTCCAGCCTCAGCGAGGGGACCAGGCACCACTGGCCTGAGGACAGACACACGAAAAGTCAGGTTAATGCGGTAATCATCAGGGAGTTGCAAACGGTACGTTACCTCATTAACCCTCTTCAGGACTTTAAACGGCACAACAAACCGTGGACTCAGCTTCCGGCAGGGCAAGTGGAGGGGCAGGTTCCAGGTGGAGAGCCAGACCCGGTCGCCTGGAGAGAAAACAGGCACCTCACTGCGATGGAGGTTGGCCTGTTCTTTGTGCCGACGCACGGCCTGCTGGAGACGAGTGTGTGCAGCATTCCAGATCTCATCAGCGCGCCGAAACCACTCGTCCACCGCAGGGGCCTTGGTCTGGCTCGGATGCCAAGGTGCCAGGGCCAGCTGGTACCCCAGCACGCACTGGAAAGGAGAGAGGTTAGTGTAGGAGTGGCGGAAGGAATTCTGTGCGTAATCAGCCCAAGGTAGAAAATCTGCCCACTCCCCCGGCCAGTCCTGACAGTAACACCTCAGGAACCTTCCCACTTCCTGATTGACCCTCTCAACCTACCCATTAGCTTGAGGATGGTACCCGGAGGTGAGACTGACCGTGACCCCCAGGCGTTCCATTAGCGCTTTCCATACGCGTGAGGTAAACTGAGGACCATGGCCTGACACAATGTTCTCAGAGATCCCATAGTGCCGGAAGATGTGCGTAAAAAGAGCCTCCGCATTTTGCATGGCCGACGGGAGCCCAGGCAGAGGAAGGAGGCGACAAGCTTAGGAAAACCAGTCCACAATGACGAGAACGGTGGTGTTCCCCTGGGAGTGGGGAAGGTCAGTGAC